>NC_090449.1:421864566-423343316 GCF_031143425.1 Pleurodeles waltl
GAGCCCCTGCAATATGTGATGTGTTATCCCTGAGTCACGCATATCTCACAGATATTAATTGGCTTTGGCTCATTGAAGCCCCCTTAAGTATTTGGGTGGGGGGCAGGGTCTGAAAGTCTGCCACCCCAGTGCACTGTGGCTGCGAGGGTCTACGTTGCGCCACGGGAAACCATTACTGCATATTATGCAAAGGCTTGACACTAAGGTGCGTGTGACACAAAAATAGAGCTTGTCGGGTCAATGCTCTGTTCCCTTCAGATGGACAAGTAAACCTCAACCAAAGACCATTTGTGACCTGTCAATCAGGTAACAGCTGGGCTGGCTTAAAGGAGAAGGGTAAGGAGAATTGTGGGGAAAATCAGTTTTGCAGTGGACAAAGCCGAGGCAAAAAACTCATTTTACAGCAAAAGGCCTAAGAACCTGTATGTGACGGCACAATTACTTTTACGAAAAGAACAGATGATGGACGGAATGCTGAACAATGCAAACATTCACCCCCAGTCACAAAGATCTGGGTTTAATCCATTGTTTTTTGCTCACCACCCCAGTTTGGACCCAGCCATATGCAGATCAGTCTTGACCATGTTCCCCATGGGAACAGTCCAGCCCGAACTGCCAAAAGAATTGATGGATTAAACCCAGATTTGTGACTGGGGTGAATGTTTGATTGGTTCCGCATTCTGTTCCCCATTTGTGTTTGTTTGCTTTTGTCGCCAAAAGTGCGCTGAGTATGCCCAGACGTGGGTTTCAGGCTCACTGTGCCACTGGATTCAAGCTAGCCTGGCTGATGAAAGGTGATATCCTGAAACTGGTCCCAGGATGCTTGTTTACAGTCTAGGGAGGACCTGGCCAGGCAGGCTGGGCTGGACTTTTCCCATGGGAAACAGGGTCAAGATTGATTTGCATATGGCTGGGTCAAAACTAAGGTGGCATTGTGAGCAAAAGAATTGATGGATTAAACCCAGATCTGTGACTGTGGGTGAATGTTTGCTTGGTTCCGCATTCCGTCCATCATTTGTGTTTGTTTACAATTACTTTTACTGCAAAGGGACTATAAACCTGCATGTGAACCCAGAACAGTGACTCTGTGCAGCGAGTTTGTTCCCCTACATTGTTCCTGGAACTGACCCTAGTAAGCTTGTGTTGCCACCTGGCCATGTTTTCGACTGGCTTAGTCAGTATTTCCCAGTCGGTACAAAATTATGAAATACAAGAAAACATTGTAACATGTATCCTAGAACTGCCATACTGCTCTACGTCTGACAGTTAAAGTAAACAAGGAAAGAAAAGCCATATTAGAAATGATTAGGGACGATTTTATATCAAAGTATTTTGTCTGGGCCTTTCGAGAAATCTTAAAACGCGAACAAATAACTGGTATTGTTTTCTCAAATAGTTGGCAATCCTATCACAACACTCAGCCAAAGGCTAATAAAAGTTGTGGGTCAAAGTCCCTTTTACACTTCACAACTCTGCCATGCCCCAGTGCCGAGTCCTGCTTGCAGACCATTTGTGAATAGCTTTGTGAATAAATACTAAAATTCGTATATGAAAAATAAAATATAATAAACACAAGTATGTAATAGGAAACAAGGGAAGAAAAGAAGGAAGAAAAAGAAATGGAAAAAAATATTTGACAGCTTATACTGCAATGTTCTTAGATAGGTTACTTGGTTGTAGAGCAGAGTTTTCCTCGGTACATTATATACCACTACATTTTACATATCGGACGCTAAAACGATGTGTTTAGGAGTATCTAGTCAGTTATATTTGGGATCATATCTCGCCCCGTAGATGCTCCCTTAGTTTTTTTTGATTCATCTTATTTACTCCAGTTTTCCTGGCTGAATATAAGTCCTTTTAAAAGTAACAGCGCCGGCTGGATATTGACCTGTATTCTGTTTGATTACTGTGTTTTCATTCTAGGGACCCACACATTTACCACCTTCGACAGTAAGTAAGCGTTGACTGATTCAACACATGACTATGAAAAGTAAAACATACACAGAAAGCCTTGGCTAACTTTTCGCAGCACAGTAGTACCTACATGCCCGGGAGTGTTTAAAACTGACAAGGTGGGCTTTGACCAGTAAGTGGGATGTGACAGGAGCTCCTGGGTTTCAGATGAATCAGTGGGACTTTCTAGACATCTGACCACCCACCTTCGATTTTTCCCGAATAAGTCTCCTTATTTTGTTCATCCACCGTGGATGGTCTACTTACTGTTGGGGTTCCTTTGATGTGTGCAACGTGATCCTTGTTTTAATCTCGCTTCATGTCCCAAAGTATGGTATGGTGTGCATCTCCAGTCACAGGTGGGGTGTCAGTGTTCCATCCATTTTCGCTACTCCTTATGTTGCAGCTGCTGCACATTTTCTCATTCCTCTTTCTGCTGCCTGTTTTGTTGTTCTCACTCACTTCGATGCCCACCACGAATTTCCCTTGTTTACTCCGGCCATGGGTTTCATAGTATTTTTTTCACTCTTTAGTTCTAGATCAGTTTAGGGTAGGGTGCAACACTTTGCTTCTGGGTGCCTCTAAATGGGATCCATGTCACAAGGCTAAACGTGGCCTCTTCCCACCCAGTCCTGTGTTTTGTGGGCAGGACCACGGAGAGATGGGACAAAGTTCGGTAGTTGTGGCCCACACTTCGATTTTGGCCTGAAGTTGAGCAGTGGGCTTCGAGGAGGAGGCCAGGGTACGCAAAAAATATGCAGGAATAAAAGGATGGAGCGATGGGGTCGATGTGTTCAGCAGTATAGTGATTTTCCATTTCTTTAAAATGAAAGCTCCAATCCCATGATGCAGTTTTAGCAGTCTTTCTATCTTCTTCACCACACACACCAGCCGTCTCAACGGTATGACTGCACGGAGAGCTGGTTTACTGTCCTGAAGTCAATGCTTTTACTTCCTTTTAATACAGAGGCCTAATTGTAGATTTGGCCACAGTAAATGCTTGGTGTCTAAAGAAGAAGACTTATTGTTAATGCTATTCTATAAGCTGGGTCACTAATGGAGCCCTCTAGGTAAAGATCACATGACATTGTTTATGTTCATGTAAAATTCAATAGGTTTTCTTTATTGCTTTTTAAATGTAGTGACAAAGGCAGTAGGCTGCTCAAAAAATACAAGCTGTCTTATTGCGAAAGACATATTATGGGCTTGATAAATACCTACGGGGCTTGCAGCCCACCATTGGTTTACCATTTAATGGCTTTACTTGCTTGCTGTCTATTGAATGTCTCTTCTTGTTTCAGCTTGTACATTTTGTTTTTGTCCCTCCACTAGAGCATAGCCTTTTTACCAGCCCCTTTAATTGGTTGGCTTCTATACTTCCTCTGCTTACTTTTAGGAAACAACTTGTTATATTTTGTTTAAGCACTCCATGAAAGAGCATGTTGTTTCAATCTGCCGCCCTCGTGTGTTTCTCCCCCATTCTGTTCTCTGTCACCCATTTGCATCTCTTCACTCACCTGCACTTGTGCTGCTCTCTCACACCCATGGGCTTCTCCACACATATCCCAAGTTGCTTCTTTCACCTGTGTTTTTGCCCCTGTGTTGCTTCCTACCACCCCTGCTTCTCCTCCAGCCTGCCATGTTACGTCACCCACCCACTCACCGTGTTGCTTCAGCCCCACCCGGTCTCCATCCTGCTCCCACTCATCAGTTTAATTTTTTAGAAAAGATTTCATATTACTTTTTCAAAAGAGTGTTTTGATGCTACTTCTTTTTATTTACAGACACATCTCTAACTGGCATGTGCATGCATGCATGTTGAATTCATGCACATACCTACAAAAGGATGCTGTGATTGTGTTTTATTTAACCATGCTGCCCAGGAGCCATGATGCTGTACAGCACTGGCAAAGACAATAGGTTTTATAGGTGAGACCTATTGTATTTGGCATTGCCTGTTGACTTTGTGACCAATTTCAGAAAGCCTGTAGACCTAACCTTTTTGATTTGGAAAACCCTCATCTTGACTATTAAGTCCACATAAGACCTGTGAGAAAACACACATGTTTGCATGTCACCCCCATTTGTTTTGCTGAAGTTCTTGCTGTTTTTTGCTGTCTGCACAGAGGGGTACCTCTGTCCAGTGCCCAGAGTAAGTTATGTGACAACCTAAAACACATAGAAATTGACTAATCCCTGAATGGTGCATTCAACTAACCTATTAAGCCTTAGTATATAGTGTAGAAACTGCACCCATGGCATGGAAAGATTAATGTAATCTGTGAACTGCAGCAGGCAATGTACCATCCACTAGTGTGTCAAGGAAACAATGTCTTTAGGCCTACCATTATAGCCTGCAGTTTAAACCTGTAGTGTGACCTGTTAAAATATCCTTTTGTGATGGGACAAAACATCCTTTTAAATATGAGTAAGTCATCACCCCTATGTGCATGATGTTTAAAAGTAGGACATGTAGAAAATTGAAAATTAATGTTAACATGTCCCTACAGTGACAAGACCCCAAAAATTATTTTCCCTATGTGCAGATTAAAATTCTAGTAACTCAGAGACCACCACCTACACCTAGAAGCAAGGGTGATGTACTGGGTGAAACAAGGCAGGCTGTATGAGGTAGACAACAAGGCGAGTACGCTGCTATTGTGGCTTGTCATAAAGGAAGAGGGTCAAGGTGGATCACAGAAGTTGAGAAAGAACCAGGGATGAGGGTGGGGGCCCACTCATATAGCACAAGTATTTGTGGCGCATTTCAAGGTTCTATACCGGGCTAGGGGGACTCACCTGTAGAATCTTGAGAATTTCACAAATGAAGTACCGGTTCCCAAATTACAGAGAAATTTGATTGAATCCCTTGATGCAGAATTGGCCGAGACAATAGGTCAGATGAAAAGTCCCTAAGATCTAATGGGTTTCCCTCAGAACTGTTAAAATGTGCAAATGTACAACTAACAGGCCCGCTCAGGTCAATGTACAACTGAGCCCAGAGGGGAGGCATCTTACTCCAGAACCTCTGTAGGATGCTGATTGTCTTATTCCATAAACAGAGAAAGCCCACAGAAGAACTCTCCTCCTATCGGCCTTTATCCCTTCTCAATTTGGAGGTAAAAATTCTGGTGAAGGCCCTTGATCCCCACCTCCTACAGGTAATTGATATACTGGTGGCCATGGGACAGTGGGGCTTTATGCCCTACAGGATGACCAGACACAATCTCCATAGGCTGAAAGGCTGCCTAGTGCGGTGTGAACAGATTGCAGAGCCATCGCTCCTTCTTTTTTTGATGCTGAAAAGATGTTTGACTCCCTTGGCTAGCCTATGAAGAATGGGGATAGGTATGAGGTTTATGTAATGGATGGGCCTACTGTGCAAAGACTAGGTGGTCAGGGTGAAGAGGACCTTCTCTAGAGGGGCACCAGGCGGGGGTGTCAGCTCTCCCCTCTGCTGTTCATGCTGTCCATGCTGGCGATCAAATCTCTGGCATGCTGGTTGCAAACAGATGCGCTACTGCTCAGACTGAGATAGGACCCAGACTGAGAAGATTTTGTATATACTACACACAAACAACATACTACTGTACTTGGCTGATCCTCATCAATCAGTACCCAGGGTGCTGGAAATGCTGCAGGTGTTTGGCTCCTTTTCAGGGCTGCAAATTAACTAGCACAACAGTATTGTGTTCCTGCTTTCCGGGGGGACGGCAGGCAAGGCCTGGCACTATCCTCTGTTGTGGCAGCCCAAGGGGGTCATATATATGGGAATATTTGCTACAGAAAATCAGGACCTGTTCTTGGCAGAAAACCTCAGAACAATCCTGGACTCCTATAAACTGAGGCAGAAAGATGGAAAAACCTGCCACTATTGGAGAGACCCTCTACAAAATGATTTACTTCCCAAAATTTCTCTATGTCCTTTAAAATATCCTGTTCATGGTCCCTGAAGAGTTCTTTCGGGTGGTGGCAGAAGTCTTGTGGGGCTTATTGTGGGGGTGGCAGGACACTGAGAATAGCCTGGATATTCCTTACAAGAAAATCGCTGGCTGCTGGCATAGTCCTCCCCGACCTACATTTGTACTATTGGGTGACCAAACTGGAGACAGTCAATGACTGGGCCTTTTCCTCACAACAGGAATCCTGGGTAATGGCTCACAGGAGATCAGAGGACATGGAAGGGTATGTCTGATGACATATGATAAAAAGGGGTGACTCTGCTGCTGATCCCACGGTGGTCGAGATGCTACCAGAGCTGTGGGATGGAGGGGTGGATTACTCTATGGGCCTCTGACCTGTTGAGGGAACTTTGGGCTGTTGATGGCCATGCTAATTGGGACCTGATAAGAATATCCAAGGTGGCAGTTGTCTGGAGGGGCCACATGATGATACAATATTTGGTAGGTGCAGAACCAATTCAGACTGTCTTGGGGTGAATATCTGCACTACCTGCACCCACAACATCTCCTTTGACAACATGTGGAGGCCCTGAGGGAGGCCCCGGATATATCACCCCTGGAATACAGAGTACTGGGGCTCCCTCACTAATCAAGCAGTGTCCAGGCTTTACTTGACTATCCAACAAAATAGCATCCTCCCACTGGACTACCTCCAAGAAAAGTGGGAGTGGAACTTGGGTAGACCAGAGGATGAGGACTGTGGGATTGCCTGTAGGTACACCTGAAAGGTTGGACATGAGCTCCAGATTTCAATTAGTTAAATTGAAACTCTTCCATAGGGTCTACTTCACTAGAACTAGACTGTTTCACATTGGAACTGAATTTGGCACCACTTGGCAATTGAGGACTTTCAGCAAGAAAGTCCAGGTGCTGGCAGATGAAGTCTTTGATATCCCTGAAACTTCTAACAGGATGCAAGCTAAGTTCAAGCCCTTAAAGAACCTTGGAGAGCAGGATGTAGGAAGCAAAGTCCAGTCTTTTTACTCTCAGGACAGATGCAGCAAGCAGCAGGCCAGCACAGCAAAGCAGTCCCTCTTACGGCATCTAGCTCTTCTTCCTTGCAGAATGTCCTCAGTCCAGAAGTGTTCTGAAGTTGTGGTCTCAGAGGCCCAATACTTATACTCATTTCTGCCGTTCAAGTAGGCAAACAGGAAAGTCTTTGTAGTGCAGAAGACCCTTCTCTCCTGTCCTGGCCCCAGATACACTCCGGGACATTGGAGACTGCTTTGTGTAAGGGCAGGCACAGTCCTATTCAGGTTGCAAGTGTCAGCTCCTCCCACCACTCTAGCCCAGGAAGACCCATCAGGATAGCCAGGCACAACTCAGCTTCCTTTGTGTGATTTTCTAGAGTGAATTCACAAACAGTCCAACTGTTATTCTGACACAGATGTGTATCCCACAGACAGGCAGAGGCACAGAATGGTTAAGAAAGAAAATGCCCACTTTCTAAACGTGGCATTTTAAACTTACAATCTAAAAAACAACTTAATCAAAAGATGTATTTTTAAATTGTGGGTTCAGAGACCCCAAACTCCATATCTCTATCTGCTCCCAATGAGAAATTACACTTAAAAGATATTTCAAGGCCTGCCCCATTTTAACCTATGAGAGAGATACTCCTTGCAATAGTGAATATAGCAGTATTTCACTATCAGGACATGTTAAACACACCAGTACATGCCATACCTTTTAAATACACTGCACCCTAACCATGGGGCTGCCTTTGGCCTACCTTAGGGGTGACTTACATGTAGTAAAAGGAAAGGTTTGGGCCTGGCAAGTGGGTACATTTGCCAGGTCGAACTAGCAGTTCCAAACTGTCCATACAGGCACTGCAGGAGCAGGTCTGAGACGTTAACAGGGCTACTCATATGGGTAGCACAATCAGTGCTGCAGGCCCACGAGTAGCGTTTGATGTATTTTTATATTGTGAGTTCAGAGAGCCCAAACTCCACATCTCTATCTGCTCCCAATGTGAAAATACACTTAAAATATATTTCAATGAAATCCCCATGTTACCCTATGGGAGAGATAAGCCTTGCAATAGTGAAAAACGAATTTAGCAGTATTTCACTATCAGGACGTGTAAAACCCACCAGTGCATGTCCTACCTTTGAACTACTAATAGCATTTGATTTACAGGCCCTGGACACACACATTGCACTTTACTAGGAACTTACCAGTGAATCAAATATGCCAATCATACATAAACCAATCACCCATACAATTTAGACAAAGAGCACTTGCACTTTAGCACTGGTCAGCAGTTACCCCCACTTTTGGCCTGTTTGTGAGTGTGTGTCAGTGTGTTTTTACTGTGTCAAATAGTGCACACATTATTTCACAGCCATTTTCACTGCACTTAAGTAACTTAGAAGTCACCTATATGTCTAACCTTCATTAAATGAAGGCTAGGTGCAAAGTTACTGAGTGTGAGGGCACCCTTGCTCTAGAAAAGGTGCCCCCACATAGTTCAGGGCCAATTACCGGGATTTTGTGAGTGCGGGAACGCCATTACACGTGTGCACTACATATAGGTCAACACCTATATGTAGCTTCACATAGGCAGTCAACTTAATAAATGGTGATGAGGCCCAGGCCACTGGGACACAGGTGCCAGTATCACTTTGGTGACTGAAAACTTGGTGTCATCTGCACAACACCTCCTTGGACAGAAGTACCAAGTTACTGATGTTAATAACTCCACTCAGTCTCTCCCCTTAGCTGTAGTTCAACTTAGTTGGGGTGGAATTACTGGCCCAAAGCAGGTGGTAGTATCACCTAGCTTACCTGTAGATTGTCTCTTAGAGAATGACCTTGAGGCCTCAGGTTGGGCTGAGGTAGAGTTTAGGACCCATGCATCCATGCTGGGTATCCCTGAGGAATTGCTTCCTCTCATTTCTAGTGAAATAAAAAAAGCAAAGGAGAGATAAATGCCTGAAATCTCAGGATGCCCCTCCACCAACAAGTAAAAAGGGTGTCAAAGTATCTCTTCCCCACCCTGCCACTAAGGATACCTTTCCTGTGGTGGGAGAAGCCTATTCTGGGGTGGAACCTGTACCAAAGGAGCCCTCAGCTACCACAGCTGGACTCCCAGAGGTAAAAGTACCTCTCTGTGGTACTACTAATCCGGATGTGCAAAATTGTGCCATTTTAGTAAATATGGAGCATCCCTCCAGCACTCCCTGAGAAACTTTAGTGCAGCAGCCCTGCACTGCCTCTAAACACTTAGGACAGCAGCTCTGTCCCAGTGTGGAGCTTATAGGACAGCAGCCCTGCTCCAACTCAAGAGAAACTGCAACCCTGTTCTATCTTACAGCCACACGGACAAACTTTTTTCCCAGCTATGGCTTTGTTGAAACAGCATCCCTTCCTAGCATTCTCTTCATTTGACATAGGCCCAGTGGACCAATACCACTGCCCAACTTTAAAACCTACTAATAGGAACTCTGAAAATTTACACTCACACTTTTGGTTAGGTAAAAATCTCCAAACAGGGTGGTTTACATCCCCACAGGGAAGTAATCATACAGTGCATAATAAAGGGAGTAGCCACTCTATTGCAGAACTACTCCCCACTTATCACCACTTAGACAATAAAGTCTCAACTGGCCAAGGTTAGCCTTATTGTCCTTCGTTTGGGGGGAGGGTTATGTGAGAAAGTAGTCTCTTTCTAGCATGGTTACCCCTACTTTCGGCCCGTTTGTGAGTGTGTGTCAGTGTGTTTTCACTGTGTCACTGGGATCCTGCTAGCCAGGACCCCAGTGGTCATAGTGAAAACCCTATATGTCAGTGTGTTTTGCCTGTCTCACAGGGATCCTACAACCAGGACCCCAGTGCTCATAGTTTGAGGCCTAATGTTTGTGTTGTCAGTAGTGCTTAACTGTGTCACTGAGGCTCTGCTAACCAGAATCGCAGTGCTTATGCTCTCTCTGCTTTTAAAATTGTCGCTATAGGCTAGTTACTTTGTTTACCAATTTCAATTGACACACTGGACCCCCTCTTATAAGTCCCTAGTATATGGTACCTAGGTACCCAGGGCATTAGGGTTCCATGAGATCCTTATGGGTTGCAGCATTTCTTTAGCCACCCATAAGGAGCTCAGACAAACCCTTTCACAGGACTGCCACTGCAGCCTGCGTGAGATAGTCTAACTTTCCTTTAATGAAGGCTAGGTGCAAAGTTAATAAGTGTGAGGGCACCCTTGCACTAGCAAAGGTGCCCCCACATAGTTCAGGGCCACTTCCCAGGACTTTCGGGGACGCCATTACACGTGTGCACTACATATAGGTCAATACCGATATGTAGCTTCACAATGGTAACTCCAAATATGGCCATGTAAGGTGTCTCAGGTCATGGAATTGTCCCTCCCCTCCCATTCCAAATCTGGTATTGGGGAGCCAATTCCATGCACCCACCATGGACCCCCAGTACTGCCAAACCAGCTTTCTGGGGCCTGCAATGCAGCTACAGCTGCTGCCATCTCACAGACAGGGCTCTGCCCTCCTGGGGTCTGAGAAGCTCAGTCCCAGGAAGGCAGAACAAAGCATTTCCTTTGGGAGCAGGGTGTCACACCCCTTCCCCTTGGAAATAGGTGTTACAGGCTGGGGAGGGGTAGCATCCCCCAACCTCTGGAAATGCTTTGAAGGAACAGATGGTGCCCTCCTTGCATAAGCCAGTCTACACCGGTTTAGAGACCCCCAGTCCCGGCTCTGGTGCAAAACTGGACAAAGGAAAGGGAAGTGACCACTCCCGTGTCCATCACCACCCCAGGGGTGGTGCCCAGAACTCCTCCAGTGACTCCCAGACCTCAGCCGTCTTGCTTTCCAAGGTGTGGGGACACTCTGGGGGCCTCTGAGTAGCCAGTGCCAGTAGGTGACGTCAGAAACCCCTCCTGATAGGTCCATACCTGATAAGGAAGCCAATCTCCCTCTCAGGGCTATTTAGGGTCTCTCCTGTGGGTTTCACTTCAGATTCTACTTGCAAGTTTCCAGGACGAATCCTCTGCAACTATTACTTCAACCTCTGACCTCAGATCGACCGCAGACTGCTCCAGGAACTGCTTTAACAGCAACAAAGTATCTAGAAGGGCTACTTTTCCTCAGCAACTTCAGCTCCAGCCAGCAACTGCAACAGTTTCCATGGTGTGCACGCTCTGGGGACTTCCTGTCTTCACCCTGCACCAGAAGGACTGAAGAAATCTCCCGTGGAGTGACAGAGACACTTCCCTCCTCACGCAGGCACCTTCTAAGTCGACGACCGGTTCTCTTGGACTCCTCTCCTTGTGACGAGCGTGCTCCTTGGAACACAGGTGGTGGACCCCTTCAACACAGATTGTCCTAAGGTCCTGCTGTCCCAATTTGGAGGAGATAAGAGCTTACCTTCCCCGAGTACGACAGTACTCCTGTGCACCGCATCTTCTTCACCTCCTGAGGCCTCGGTGCACTATTAGCAAACTTCATTCATGCATAGCCTGGCCCAGGTCCCCAGCAGTCTATCCTGCGATGCTCAACACGCTGAGTTGACCTCTGGCGGCGTGGGACCTTCCTTTATAGTGCTGCACCAACTGCATTTTGCACCTCCTTTGTCCCCATGTCCTGGGACTCCCGTGGGTGCTGTCTGGTCGACTGAGGGCTCACAGAAGTGCTGAGCACCCCCTCTTCCTCCTCACGCAGAGTTGAGGCCCCCAGGTTCCTCCTGGGTCCAGACAGCGCAACTTTGACACAAAATGCAACTTTGCTGGAATCAAGGCTTTTTGGATGAATCCAGCGCCAAAACTTGCCTGCTTCCAACATCTCTTTGTGGGACATCCATTGCATCATGCAGGAACCCGCTGACATCTTCCTTGGGTGCATTTCTGCAGTCTTCGTCCAACCAGGGACTCTTCTTTTGCACCCTCTTCTGGGTTGGCAGGGGCTCCTGTCCTTCCTGGAACTTCTTCCGACTTATGGACTTGGTCTCCTTCCTTTGCAGGTCTTCAGGTCCAGGAATCCACCATTTGTTGTTTGCAGTCTTGCTTGGTTCTTGCAATAACTCTAATCACGACTTGTAGTGTGTCCTATGGAAACTTGCAGTATTTTACTCCTACTTTCCTGGGCTCTAGGGTGGGGTATTTTACTTACCTTTGCTGTATTCTTACTCTCCCAGCGATTCTCTACACACTACACTTGTCTAGGGGGAATTCATGATTCGCATTCCACTTTCTTAGTATATGGTTTGTGTTGCCCCTAAACCTATTTTCTCCCATTGCATTGTATAGCATTTTCTATTGCTTGCACTATCCTATATCTAAGTACTTACCTTATTTTGGTGTCTAGTGTATATATTGTGTATAATATTTACCTCCAGAAGGAGTATTGCCTATGAGATATTTTTGGCCTTGTGTCACCCAAATAAACTACCTTTATTTTTGGTAACACTGAGTATTGTCTTTGCTTGTGTATAAGTACTGTGGAACTATAAGTGGTATTGCAGGAGATTTGCATGTCTCCTAGGTCAGCCTACGCTGCTCTGCTATAGCTACCTCTATCAGCCTAAGCTGCTTCAACACTACTACATTTCACTAATAAGGGATAACTGGACCTGGTGTGAGGCGTAAGTACCCAAGGTACCCACTACAAACCAGGCCAGCCTCCTACAAGGATTAACATCAACATTTTGAAGCAAAGTTCCGAACTAGAGTCAAACATTTTGATGCCAGTTCCCCTAACTGCCAACATGGTGCGTCGTATCTTAGATATGGCGCACACATGGTAGTGTTAGGAGTGCTCTAAGGGGCGCCAGGACAGTGGCGCTGCACTGGGTGCGGCGCCACTTTCCTTAAATCAGGCTCTTTCTGCGCCTTGTAAATGAGGCCCTCTGTGTTTTTTTTGTTTAAGAATAACCCCCCTTCCCTTATCGGCGATGCTGGTGTTTTTTTAAGTGTGGCCACTGCCCCCCAGCATTTTCATCCACCATCTTTATCTTTTTTTTACCTACCTGAGCTCTTGCTTAGTCATCTTTTTCTGTCTGTTTTCTTTCTTCTTTTCTTCCCGTTTTCTTGTTTTTATCTTTCCAAGTCACAGTAGACAAAAAACAAACAAAAAACTGCTGCTTATTTTTTTTATGTAACCATTTCCTCCTATTTTTAATATATTTCTTCTTACAATTCTTAATATTTTAGGAATTGCAATAAATGTTTTTTTATTGCCATCCAGGATTTATCTCTGGGACACTGGAACAAAACCTGGCATCCAAACCAGTGTCTGGTATACTTTTTTAATGAAAATATTCATATTTTCATGAAAAATGTGTTCCTCATTATAACATTTCCCTAACTTGTAGATCCATCAACCTTTTTTCTATCAGGCTGGCTTTCTCCATTTTGAAACTGGGCCAAAAGAAAATCAGTATATAAATCACTCGCATTGGTTACTCTGGGCAAGGGTGCACATCCATCTAATATGCAGGAAGAGCCCGGTCCCAATAATAACTGGTCCATAGCTTCCTTTCAGTGCATCATTATATGGATCAGTACAGGATAATGTTCTGAACATAGGAAGAAGTTATCCAGGACAGCTTAACCTTTGTTACTGGTATATGAAACCATCAATGGTGCAATACAGAATGATTGGAGCCCCTGCAATATGTGATGTGTTATCCCTGAGTCACGCATATCTCACAGATATTAATTGGCTTTGGCTCATTGAAGCCCCCTTAAGTATTTGGGTGGGGGGCAGGGTCTGAAAGTCTGCCACCCCAGTGCACTGTGGCTGCGAGGGTCTACGTTGCGCCACGGGAAACCATTACTGCATATTATGCAAAGGCTTGACACTAAGGTGCGTGTGACACAAAAATAGAGCTTGTCGGGTCAATGCTCTGTTCCCTTCAGATGGACAAGTAAACCTCAACCAAAGACCATTTGTGACCTGTCAATCAGGTAACAGCTGGGCTGGCTTAAAGGAGAAGGGTAAGGAGAATTGTGGGGAAAATCAGTTTTGCAGTGGACAAAGCCGAGGCAAAAAACTCATTTTACAGCAAAAGGCCTAAGAACCTGTATGTGACGGCACAATTACTTTTACGAAAAGAACAGATGATGGACGGAATGCTGAACAATGCAAACATTCACCCCCAGTCACAAAGATCTGGGTTTAATCCATTGTTTTTTGCTCACCACCCCAGTTTGGACCCAGCCATATGCAGATCAGTCTTGACCATGTTCCCCATGGGAACAGTCCAGCCCGAACTGCCAAAAGAATTGATGGATTAAACCCAGATTTGTGACTGGGGTGAATGTTTGATTGGTTCCGCATTCTGTTCCCCATTTGTGTTTGTTTGCTTTTGTCGCCAAAAGTGCGCTGAGTATGCCCAGACGTGGGTTTCAGGCTCACTGTGCCACTGGATTCAAGCTAGCCTGGCTGATGAAAGGTGATATCCTGAAACTGGTCCCAGGATGCTTGTTTACAGTCTAGGGAGGACCTGGCCAGGCAGGCTGGGCTGGACTTTTCCCATGGGAAACAGGGTCAAGATTGATTTGCATATGGCTGGGTCAAAACTAAGGTGGCATTGTGAGCAAAAGAATTGATGGATTAAACCCAGATCTGTGACTGTGGGTGAATGTTTGCTTGGTTCCGCATTCCGTCCATCATTTGTGTTTGTTTACAATTACTTTTACTGCAAAGGGACTATAAACCTGCATGTGAACCCAGAACAGTGACTCTGTGCAGCGAGTTTGTTCCCCTACATTGTTCCTGGAACTGACCCTAGTAAGCTTGTGTTGCCACCTGGCCATGTTTTCGACTGGCTTAGTCAGTATTTCCCAGTCGGTACAAAATTATGAAATACAAGAAAACATTGTAACATGTATCCTAGAACTGCCATACTGCTCTACGTCTGACAGTTAAAGTAAACAAGGAAAGAAAAGCCATATTAGAAATGATTAGGGACGATTTTATATCAAAGTATTTTGTCTGGGCCTTTCGAGAAATCTTAAAACGCGAACAAATAACTGGTATTGTTTTCTCAAATAGTTGGCAATCCTATCACAACACTCAGCCAAAGGCTAATAAAAGTTGTGGGTCAAAGTCCCTTTTACACTTCACAACTCTGCCATGCCCCAGTGCCGAGTCCTGCTTGCAGACCATTTGTGAATAGCTTTGTGAATAAATACTAAAATTCGTATATGAAAAATAAAATATAATAAACACAAGTATGTAATAGGAAACAAGGGAAGAAAAGAAGGAAGAAAAAGAAATGGAAAAAAATATTTGACAGCTTATACTGCAATGTTCTTAGATAGGTTACTTGGTTGTAGAGCAGAGTTTTCCTCGGTACATTATATACCACTACATTTTACATATCGGACGCTAAAACGATGTGTTTAGGAGTATCTAGTCAGTTATATTTGGGATCATATCTCGCCCCGTAGATGCTCCCTTAGTTTTTTTTGATTCATCTTATTTACTCCAGTTTTCCTGGCTGAATATAAGTCCTTTTAAAAGTAACAGCGCCGGCTGGATATTGACCTGTATTCTGTTTGATTACTGTGTTTTCATTCTAGGGACCCACACATTTACCACCTTCGACAGTAAGTAAGCGTTGACTGATTCAACACATGACTATGAAAAGTAAAACATACACAGAAAGCCTTGGCTAACTTTTCGCAGCACAGTAGTACCTACATGCCCGGGAGTGTTTAAAACTGACAAGGTGGGCTTTGACCAGTAAGTGGGATGTGACAGGAGCTCCTGGGTTTCAGATGAATCAGTGGGACTTTCTAGACATCTGACCACCCACCTTCGATTTTTCCCGAATAAGTCTCCTTATTTTGTTCATCCACCGTGGATGGTCTACTTACTGTTGGGGTTCCTTTGATGTGTGCAACGTGATCCTTGTTTTAATCTCGCTTCATGTCCCAAAGTATGGTATGGTGTGCATCTCCAGTCACAGGTGGGGTGTCAGTGTTCCATCCATTTTCGCTACTCCTTATGTTGCAGCTGCTGCACATTTTCTCATTCCTCTTTCTGCTGCCTGTTTTGTTGTTCTCACTCACTTCGATGCCCACCACGAATTTCCCTTGTTTACTCCGGCCATGGGTTTCATAGTATTTTTTTCACTCTTTAGTTCTAGATCAGTTTAGGGTAGGGTGCAACACTTTGCTTCTGGGTGCCTCTAAATGGGATCCATGTCACAAGGCTAAACGTGGCCTCTTCCCACCCAGTCCTGTGTTTTGTGGGCAGGACCACGGAGAGATGGGACAAAGTTCGGTAGTTGTGGCCCACACTTCGATTTTGGCCTGAAGTTGAGCAGTGGGCTTCGAGGAGGAGGCCAGGGTACGCAAAAAATATGCAGGAATAAAAGGATGGAGCGATGGGGTCGATGTGTTCAGCAGTATAGTGATTTTCCATTTCTTTAAAATGAAAGCTCCAATCCCATGATGCAGTTTTAGCAGTCTTTCTATCTTCTTCACCACACACACCAGCCGTCTCAACGGTATGACTGCACGGAGAGCTGGTTTACTGTCCTGAAGTCAATGCTTTTACTTCCTTTTAATACAGAGGCCTAATTGTAGATTTGGCCACAGTAAATGCTTGGTGTCTAAAGAAGAAGACTTATTGTTAATGCTATTCTATAAGCTGGGTCACTAATGGAGCCCTCTAGGTAAAGATCACATGACATTGTTTATGTTCATGTAAAATTCAATAGGTTTTCTTTATTGCTTTTTAAATGTAGTGACAAAGGCAGTAGGCTGCTCAAAAAATACAAGCTGTCTTATTGCGAAAGACATATTATGGGCTTGATAAATACCTACGGGGCTTGCAGCCCACCATTGGTTTACCATTTAATGGCTTTACTTGCTTGCTGTCTATTGAATGTCTCTTCTTGTTTCAGCTTGTACATTTTGTTTTTGTCCCTCCACTAGAGCATAGCCTTTTTACCAGCCCCTTTAATTGGTTGGCTTCTATACTTCCTCTGCTTACTTTTAGGAAACAACTTGTTATATTTTGTTTAAGCACTCCATGAAAGAGCATGTTGTTTCAATCTGCCGCCCTCGTGTGTTTCTCCCCCATTCTGTTCTCTGTCACCCATTTGCATCTCTTCACTCACCTGCACTTGTGCTGCTCTCTCACACCCATGGGCTTCTCCACACATATCCCAAGTTGCTTCTTTCACCTGTGTTTTTGCCCCTGTGTTGCTTCCTACCACCCCTGCTTCTCCTCCAGCCTGCCATGTTACGTCACCCACCCACTCACCGTGTTGCTTCAGCCCCACCCGGTCTCCATCCTGCTCCCACTCATCAGTTTAATTTTTTAGAAAAGATTTCATATTACTTTTTCAAAAGAGTGTTTTGATGCTACTTCTTTTTATTTACAGACACATCTCTAACTGGCATGTGCATGCATGCATGTTGAATTCATGCACATACCTACAAAAGGATGCTGTGATTGTGTTTTATTTAACCATGCTGCCCAGGAGCCATGATGCTGTACAGCACTGGCAAAGACAATAGGTTTTATAGGTGAGACCTATTGTATTTGGCATTGCCTGTTGACTTTGTGACCAATTTCAGAAAGCCTGTAGACCTAACCTTTTTGATTTGGAAAACCCTCATCTTGACTATTAAGTCCACATAAGACCTGTGAGAAAACACACATGTTTGCATGTCACCCCCATTTGTTTTGCTGAAGTTCTTGCTGTTTTTTGCTGTCTGCACAGAGGGGTACCTCTGTCCAGTGCCCAGAGTAAGTTATGTGACAACCTAAAACACATAGAAATTGACTAATCCCTGAATGGTGCATTCAACTAACCTATTAAGCCTTAGTATATAGTGTAGAAACTGCACCCATGGCATGGAAAGATTAATGTAATCTGTGAACTGCAGCAGGCAATGTACCATCCACTAGTGTGTCAAGGAAACAATGTCTTTAGGCCTACCATTATAGCCTGCAGTTTAAACCTGTAGTGTGACCTGTTAAAATATCCTTTTGTGATGGGACAAAACATCCTTTTAAATATGAGTAAGTCATCACCCCTATGTGCATGATGTTTAAAAGTAGGACATGTAGAAAATTGAAAATTAATGTTAACATGTCCCTACAGTGACAAGACCCCAAAAATTATTTTCCCTATGTGCAGATTAAAATTCTAGTAACTCAGAGACCACCACCTACACCTAGAAGCAAGGGTGATGTACTGGGTGAAACAAGGCAGGCTGTATGAGGTAGACAACAAGGCGAGTACGCTGCTATTGTGGCTTGTCATAAAGGAAGAGGGTCAAGGTGGATCACAGAAGTTGAGAAAGAACCAGGGATGAGGGTGGGGGCCCACTCATATAGCACAAGTATTTGTGGCGCATTTCAAGGTTCTATACCGGGCTAGGGGGACTCACCTGTAGAATCTTGAGAATTTCACAAATGAAGTACCGGTTCCCAAATTACAGAGAAATTTGATTGAATCCCTTGATGCAGAATTGGCCGAGACAATAGGTCAGATGAAAAGTCCCTAAGATCTAATGGGTTTCCCTCAGAACTGTTAAAATGTGCAAATGTACAACTAACAGGCCCGCTCAGGTCAATGTACAACTGAGCCCAGAGGGGAGGCATCTTACTCCAGAACCTCTGTAGGATGCTGATTGTCTTATTCCATAAACAGAGAAAGCCCACAGAAGAACTCTCCTCCTATCGGCCTTTATCCCTTCTCAATTTGGAGGTAAAAATTCTGGTGAAGGCCCTTGATCCCCACCTCCTACAGGTAATTGATATACTGGTGGCCATGGGACAGTGGGGCTTTATGCCCTACAGGATGACCAGACACAATCTCCATAGGCTGAAAGGCTGCCTAGTGCGGTGTGAACAGATTGCAGAGCCATCGCTCCTTCTTTTTTTGATGCTGAAAAGATGTTTGACTCCCTTGGCTAGCCTATGAAGAATGGGGATAGGTATGAGGTTTATGTAATGGATGGGCCTACTGTGCAAAGACTAGGTGGTCAGGGTGAAGAGGACCTTCTCTAGAGGGGCACCAGGCGGGGGTGTCAGCTCTCCCCTCTGCTGTTCATGCTGTCCATGCTGGCGATCAAATCTCTGGCATGCTGGTTGCAAACAGATGCGCTACTGCTCAGACTGAGATAGGACCCAGACTGAGAAGATTTTGTATATACTACACACAAACAACATACTACTGTACTTGGCTGATCCTCATCAATCAGTACCCAGGGTGCTGGAAATGCTGCAGGTGTTTGGCTCCTTTTCAGGGCTGCAAATTAACTAGCACAACAGTATTGTGTTCCTGCTTTCCGGGGGGACGGCAGGCAAGGCCTGGCACTATCCTCTGTTGTGGCAGCCCAAGGGGGTCATATATATGGGAATATTTGCTACAGAAAATCAGGACCTGTTCTTGGCAGAAAACCTCAGAACAATCCTGGACTCCTATAAACTGAGGCAGAAAGATGGAAAAACCTGCCACTATTGGAGAGACCCTCTACAAAATGATTTACTTCCCAAAATTTCTCTATGTCCTTTAAAATATCCTGTTCATGGTCCCTGAAGAGTTCTTTCGGGTGGTGGCAGAAGTCTTGTGGGGCTTATTGTGGGGGTGGCAGGACACTGAGAATAGCCTGGATATTCCTTACAAGAAAATCGCTGGCTGCTGGCATAGTCCTCCCCGACCTACATTTGTACTATTGGGTGACCAAACTGGAGACAGTCAATGACTGGGCCTTTTCCTCACAACAGGAATCCTGGGTAATGGCTCACAGGAGATCAGAGGACATGGAAGGGTATGTCTGATGACATATGATAAAAAGGGGTGACTCTGCTGCTGATCCCACGGTGGTCGAGATGCTACCAGAGCTGTGGGATGGAGGGGTGGATTACTCTATGGGCCTCTGACCTGTTGAGGGAACTTTGGGCTGTTGATGGCCATGCTAATTGGGACCTGATAAGAATATCCAAGGTGGCAGTTGTCTGGAGGGGCCACATGATGATACAATATTTGGTAGGTGCAGAACCAATTCAGACTGTCTTGGGGTGAATATCTGCACTACCTGCACCCACAACATCTCCTTTGACAACATGTGGAGGCCCTGAGGGAGGCCCCGGATATATCACCCCTGGAATACAGAGTACTGGGGCTCCCTCACTAATCAAGCAGTGTCCAGGCTTTACTTGACTATCCAACAAAATAGCATCCTCCCACTGGACTACCTCCAAGAAAAGTGGGAGTGGAACTTGGGTAGACCAGAGGATGAGGACTGTGGGATTGCCTGTAGGTACACCTGAAAGGTTGGACATGAGCTCCAGATTTCAATTAGTTAAATTGAAACTCTTCCATAGGGTCTACTTCACTAGAACTAGACTGTTTCACATTGGAACTGAATTTGGCACCACTTGGCAATTGAGGACTTTCAGCAAGAAAGTCCAGGTGCTGGCAGATGAAGTCTTTGATATCCCTGAAACTTCTAACAGGATGCAAGCTAAGTTCAAGCCCTTAAAGAACCTTGGAGAGCAGGATGTAGGAAGCAAAGTCCAGTCTTTTTACTCTCAGGACAGATGCAGCAAGCAGCAGGCCAGCACAGCAAAGCAGTCCCTCTTACGGCATCTAGCTCTTCTTCCTTGCAGAATGTCCTCAGTCCAGAAGTGTTCTGAAGTTGTGGTCTCAGAGGCCCAATACTTATACTCATTTCTGCCGTTCAAGTAGGCAAACAGGAAAGTCTTTGTAGTGCAGAAGACCCTTCTCTCCTGTCCTGGCCCCAGATACACTCCGGGACATTGGAGACTGCTTTGTGTAAGGGCAGGCACAGTCCTATTCAGGTTGCAAGTGTCAGCTCCTCCCACCACTCTAGCCCAGGAAGACCCATCAGGATAGCCAGGCACAACTCAGCTTCCTTTGTGTGATTTTCTAGAGTGAATTCACAAACAGTCCAACTGTTATTCTGACACAGATGTGTATCCCACAGACAGGCAGAGGCACAGAATGGTTAAGAAAGAAAATGCCCACTTTCTAAACGTGGCATTTTAAACTTACAATCTAAAAAACAACTTAATCAAAAGATGTATTTTTAAATTGTGGGTTCAGAGACCCCAAACTCCATATCTCTATCTGCTCCCAATGAGAAATTACACTTAAAAGATATTTCAAGGCCTGCCCCATTTTAACCTATGAGAGAGATACTCCTTGCAATAGTGAATATAGCAGTATTTCACTATCAGGACATGTTAAACACACCAGTACATGCCATACCTTTTAAATACACTGCACCCTAACCATGGGGCTGCCTTTGGCCTACCTTAGGGGTGACTTACATGTAGTAAAAGGAAAGGTTTGGGCCTGGCAAGTGGGTACATTTGCCAGGTCGAACTAGCAGTTCCAAACTGTCCATACAGGCACTGCAGGAGCAGGTCTGAGACGTTAACAGGGCTACTCATATGGGTAGCACAATCAGTGCTGCAGGCCCACGAGTAGCGTTTGATGTATTTTTATATTGTGAGTTCAGAGAGCCCAAACTCCACATCTCTATCTGCTCCCAATGTGAAAATACACTTAAAATATATTTCAATGAAATCCCCATGTTACCCTATGGGAGAGATAAGCCTTGCAATAGTGAAAAACGAATTTAGCAGTATTTCACTATCAGGACGTGTAAAACCCACCAGTGCATGTCCTACCTTTGAACTACTAATAGCATTTGATTTACAGGCCCTGGACACACACATTGCACTTTACTAGGAACTTACCAGTGAATCAAATATGCCAATCATACATAAACCAATCACCCATACAATTTAGACAAAGAGCACTTGCACTTTAGCACTGGTCAGCAGTTACCCCCACTTTTGGCCTGTTTGTGAGTGTGTGTCAGTGTGTTTTTACTGTGTCAAATAGTGCACACATTATTTCACAGCCATTTTCACTGCACTTAAGTAACTTAGAAGTCACCTATATGTCTAACCTTCATTAAATGAAGGCTAGGTGCAAAGTTACTGAGTGTGAGGGCACCCTTGCTCTAGAAAAGGTGCCCCCACATAGTTCAGGGCCAATTACCGGGATTTTGTGAGTGCGGGAACGCCATTACACGTGTGCACTACATATAGGTCAACACCTATATGTAGCTTCACATAGGCAGTCAACTTAATAAATGGTGATGAGGCCCAGGCCACTGGGACACAGGTGCCAGTATCACTTTGGTGACTGAAAACTTGGTGTCATCTGCACAACACCTCCTTGGACAGAAGTACCAAGTTACTGATGTTAATAACTCCACTCAGTCTCTCCCCTTAGCTGTAGTTCAACTTAGTTGGGGTGGAATTACTGGCCCAAAGCAGGTGGTAGTATCACCTAGCTTACCTGTAGATTGTCTCTTAGAGAATGACCTTGAGGCCTCAGGTTGGGCTGAGGTAGAGTTTAGGACCCATGCATCCATGCTGGGTATCCCTGAGGAATTGCTTCCTCTCATTTCTAGTGAAATAAAAAAAGCAAAGGAGAGATAAATGCCTGAAATCTCAGGATGCCCCTCCACCAACAAGTAAAAAGGGTGTCAAAGTATCTCTTCCCCACCCTGCCACTAAGGATACCTTTCCTGTGGTGGGAGAAGCCTATTCTGGGGTGGAACCTGTACCAAAGGAGCCCTCAGCTACCACAGCTGGACTCCCAGAGGTAAAAGTACCTCTCTGTGGTACTACTAATCCGGATGTGCAAAATTGTGCCATTTTAGTAAATATGGAGCATCCCTCCAGCACTCCCTGAGAAACTTTAGTGCAGCAGCCCTGCACTGCCTCTAAACACTTAGGACAGCAGCTCTGTCCCAGTGTGGAGCTTATAGGACAGCAGCCCTGCTCCAACTCAAGAGAAACTGCAACCCTGTTCTATCTTACAGCCACACGGACAAACTTTTTTCCCAGCTATGGCTTTGTTGAAACAGCATCCCTTCCTAGCATTCTCTTCATTTGACATAGGCCCAGTGGACCAATACCACTGCCCAACTTTAAAACCTACTAATAGGAACTCTGAAAATTTACACTCACACTTTTGGTTAGGTAAAAATCTCCAAACAGGGTGGTTTACATCCCCACAGGGAAGTAATCATACAGTGCATAATAAAGGGAGTAGCCACTCTATTGCAGAACTACTCCCCACTTATCACCACTTAGACAATAAAGTCTCAACTGGCCAAGGTTAGCCTTATTGTCCTTCGTTTGGGGGGAGGGTTATGTGAGAAAGTAGTCTCTTTCTAGCATGGTTACCCCTACTTTCGGCCCGTTTGTGAGTGTGTGTCAGTGTGTTTTCACTGTGTCACTGGGATCCTGCTAGCCAGGACCCCAGTGGTCATAGTGAAAACCCTATATGTCAGTGTGTTTTGCCTGTCTCACAGGGATCCTACAACCAGGACCCCAGTGCTCATAGTTTGAGGCCTAATGTTTGTGTTGTCAGTAGTGCTTAACTGTGTCACTGAGGCTCTGCTAACCAGAATCGCAGTGCTTATGCTCTCTCTGCTTTTAAAATTGTCGCTATAGGCTAGTTACTTTGTTTACCAATTTCAATTGACACACTGGACCCCCTCTTATAAGTCCCTAGTATATGGTACCTAGGTACCCAGGGCATTAGGGTTCCATGAGATCCTTATGGGTTGCAGCATTTCTTTAGCCACCCATAAGGAGCTCAGACAAACCCTTTCACAGGACTGCCACTGCAGCCTGCGTGAGATAGTCTAACTTTCCTTTAATGAAGGCTAGGTGCAAAGTTAATAAGTGTGAGGGCACCCTTGCACTAGCAAAGGTGCCCCCACATAGTTCAGGGCCACTTCCCAGGACTTTCGGGGACGCCATTACACGTGTGCACTACATATAGGTCAATACCGATATGTAGCTTCACAATGGTAACTCCAAATATGGCCATGTAAGGTGTCTCAGGTCATGGAATTGTCCCTCCCCTCCCATTCCAAATCTGGTATTGGGGAGCCAATTCCATGCACCCACCATGGACCCCCAGTACTGCCAAACCAGCTTTCTGGGGCCTGCAATGCAGCTACAGCTGCTGCCATCTCACAGACAGGGCTCTGCCCTCCTGGGGTCTGAGAAGCTCAGTCCCAGGAAGGCAGAACAAAGCATTTCCTTTGGGAGCAGGGTGTCACACCCCTTCCCCTTGGAAATAGGTGTTACAGGCTGGGGAGGGGTAGCATCCCCCAACCTCTGGAAATGCTTTGAAGGAACAGATGGTGCCCTCCTTGCATAAGCCAGTCTACACCGGTTTAGAGACCCCCAGTCCCGGCTCTGGTGCAAAACTGGACAAAGGAAAGGGAAGTGACCACTCCCGTGTCCATCACCACCCCAGGGGTGGTGCCCAGAACTCCTCCAGTGACTCCCAGACCTCAGCCGTCTTGCTTTCCAAGGTGTGGGGACACTCTGGGGGCCTCTGAGTAGCCAGTGCCAGTAGGTGACGTCAGAAACCCCTCCTGATAGGTCCATACCTGATAAGGAAGCCAATCTCCCTCTCAGGGCTATTTAGGGTCTCTCCTGTGGGTTTCACTTCAGATTCTACTTGCAAGTTTCCAGGACGAATCCTCTGCAACTATTACTTCAACCTCTGACCTCAGATCGACCGCAGACTGCTCCAGGAACTGCTTTAACAGCAACAAAGTATCTAGAAGGGCTACTTTTCCTCAGCAACTTCAGCTCCAGCCAGCAACTGCAACAGTTTCCATGGTGTGCACGCTCTGGGGACTTCCTGTCTTCACCCTGCACCAGAAGGACTGAAGAAATCTCCCGTGGAGTGACAGAGACACTTCCCTCCTCACGCAGGCACCTTCTAAGTCGACGACCGGTTCTCTTGGACTCCTCTCCTTGTGACGAGCGTGCTCCTTGGAACACAGGTGGTGGACCCCTTCAACACAGATTGTCCTAAGGTCCTGCTGTCCCAATTTGGAGGAGATAAGAGCTTACCTTCCCCGAGTACGACAGTACTCCTGTGCACCGCATCTTCTTCACCTCCTGAGGCCTCGGTGCACTATTAGCAAACTTCATTCATGCATAGCCTGGCCCAGGTCCCCAGCAGTCTATCCTGCGATGCTCAACACGCTGAGTTGACCTCTGGCGGCGTGGGACCTTCCTTTATAGTGCTGCACCAACTGCATTTTGCACCTCCTTTGTCCCCATGTCCTGGGACTCCCGTGGGTGCTGTCTGGTCGACTGAGGGCTCACAGAAGTGCTGAGCACCCCCTCTTCCTCCTCACGCAGAGTTGAGGCCCCCAGGTTCCTCCTGGGTCCAGACAGCGCAACTTTGACACAAAATGCAACTTTGCTGGAATCAAGGCTTTTTGGATGAATCCAGCGCCAAAACTTGCCTGCTTCCAACATCTCTTTGTGGGACATCCATTGCATCATGCAGGAACCCGCTGACATCTTCCTTGGGTGCATTTCTGCAGTCTTCGTCCAACCAGGGACTCTTCTTTTGCACCCTCTTCTGGGTTGGCAGGGGCTCCTGTCCTTCCTGGAACTTCTTCCGACTTATGGACTTGGTCTCCTTCCTTTGCAGGTCTTCAGGTCCAGGAATCCACCATTTGTTGTTTGCAGTCTTGCTTGGTTCTTGCAATAACTCTAATCACGACTTGTAGTGTGTCCTATGGAAACTTGCAGTATTTTACTCCTACTTTCCTGGGCTCTAGGGTGGGGTATTTTACTTACCTTTGCTGTATTCTTACTCTCCCAGCGATTCTCTACACACTACACTTGTCTAGGGGGAATTCATGATTCGCATTCCACTTTCTTAGTATATGGTTTGTGTTGCCCCTAAACCTATTTTCTCCCATTGCATTGTATAGCATTTTCTATTGCTTGCACTATCCTATATCTAAGTACTTACCTTATTTTGGTGTCTAGTGTATATATTGTGTATAATATTTACCTCCAGAAGGAGTATTGCCTATGAGATATTTTTGGCCTTGTGTCACCCAAATAAACTACCTTTATTTTTGGTAACACTGAGTATTGTCTTTGCTTGTGTATAAGTACTGTGGAACTATAAGTGGTATTGCAGGAGATTTGCATGTCTCCTAGGTCAGCCTACGCTGCTCTGCTATAGCTACCTCTATCAGCCTAAGCTGCTTCAACACTACTACATTTCACTAATAAGGGATAACTGGACCTGGTGTGAGGCGTAAGTACCCAAGGTACCCACTACAAACCAGGCCAGCCTCCTACAAGGATTAACATCAACATTTTGAAGCAAAGTTCCGAACTAGAGTCAAACATTTTGATGCCAGTTCCCCTAACTGCCAACATGGTGCGTCGTATCTTAGATATGGCGCACACATGGTAGTGTTAGGAGTGCTCTAAGGGGCGCCAGGACAGTGGCGCTGCACTGGGTGCGGCGCCACTTTCCTTAAATCAGGCTCTTTCTGCGCCTTGTAAATGAGGCCCTCTGTGTTTTTTTTGTTTAAGAATAACCCCCCTTCCCTTATCGGCGATGCTGGTGTTTTTTTAAGTGTGGCCACTGCCCCCCAGCATTTTCATCCACCATCTTTATCTTTTTTTTACCTACCTGAGCTCTTGCTTAGTCATCTTTTTCTGTCTGTTTTCTTTCTTCTTTTCTTCCCGTTTTCTTGTTTTTATCTTTCCAAGTCACAGTAGACAAAAAACAAACAAAAAACTGCTGCTTATTTTTTTTATGTAACCATTTCCTCCTATTTTTAATATATTTCTTCTTACAATTCTTAATATTTTAGGAATTGCAATAAATGTTTTTTTATTGCCATCCAGGATTTATCTCTGGGACACTGGAACAAAACCTGGCATCCAAACCAGTGTCTGGTATACTTTTTTAATGAAAATATTCATATTTTCATGAAAAATGTGTTCCTCATTATAACATTTCCCTAACTTGTAGATCCATCAACCTTTTTTCTATCAGGCTGGCTTTCTCCATTTTGAAACTGGGCCAAAAGAAAATCAGTATATAAATCACTCGCATTGGTTACTCTGGGCAAGGGTGCACATCCATCTAATATGCAGGAAGAGCCCGGTCCCAATAATAACTGGTCCATAGCTTCCTTTCAGTGCATCATTATATGGATCAGTACAGGATAATGTTCTGAACATAGGAAGAAGTTATCCAGGACAGCTTAACCTTTGTTACTGGTATATGAAACCATCAATGGTGCAATACAGAATGATTGGAGCCCCTGCAATATGTGATGTGTTATCCCTGAGTCACGCATATCTCACAGATATTAATTGGCTTTGGCTCATTGAAGCCCCCTTAAGTATTTGGGTGGGGGGCAGGGTCTGAAAGTCTGCCACCCCAGTGCACTGTGGCTGCGAGGGTCTACGTTGCGCCACGGGAAACCATTACTGCATATTATGCAAAGGCTTGACACTAAGGTGCGTGTGACACAAAAATAGAGCTTGTCGGGTCAATGCTCTGTTCCCTTCAGATGGACAAGTAAACCTCAACCAAAGACCATTTGTGACCTGTCAATCAGGTAACAGCTGGGCTGGCTTAAAGGAGAAGGGTAAGGAGAATTGTGGGGAAAATCAGTTTTGCAGTGGACAAAGCCGAGGCAAAAAACTCATTTTACAGCAAAAGGCCTAAGAACCTGTATGTGACGGCACAATTACTTTTACGAAAAGAACAGATGATGGACGGAATGCTGAACAATGCAAACATTCACCCCCAGTCACAAAGATCTGGGTTTAATCCATTGTTTTTTGCTCACCACCCCAGTTTGGACCCAGCCATATGCAGATCAGTCTTGACCATGTTCCCCATGGGAACAGTCCAGCCCGAACTGCCAAAAGAATTGATGGATTAAACCCAGATTTGTGACTGGGGTGAATGTTTGATTGGTTCCGCATTCTGTTCCCCATTTGTGTTTGTTTGCTTTTGTCGCCAAAAGTGCGCTGAGTATGCCCAGACGTGGGTTTCAGGCTCACTGTGCCACTGGATTCAAGCTAGCCTGGCTGATGAAAGGTGATATCCTGAAACTGGTCCCAGGATGCTTGTTTACAGTCTAGGGAGGACCTGGCCAGGCAGGCTGGGCTGGACTTTTCCCATGGGAAACAGGGTCAAGATTGATTTGCATATGGCTGGGTCAAAACTAAGGTGGCATTGTGAGCAAAAGAATTGATGGATTAAACCCAGATCTGTGACTGTGGGTGAATGTTTGCTTGGTTCCGCATTCCGTCCATCATTTGTGTTTGTTTACAATTACTTTTACTGCAAAGGGACTATAAACCTGCATGTGAACCCAGAACAGTGACTCTGTGCAGCGAGTTTGTTCCCCTACATTGTTCCTGGAACTGACCCTAGTAAGCTTGTGTTGCCACCTGGCCATGTTTTCGACTGGCTTAGTCAGTATTTCCCAGTCGGTACAAAATTATGAAATACAAGAAAACATTGTAACATGTATCCTAGAACTGCCATACTGCTCTACGTCTGACAGTTAAAGTAAACAAGGAAAGAAAAGCCATATTAGAAATGATTAGGGACGATTTTATATCAAAGTATTTTGTCTGGGCCTTTCGAGAAATCTTAAAACGCGAACAAATAACTGGTATTGTTTTCTCAAATAGTTGGCAATCCTATCACAACACTCAGCCAAAGGCTAATAAAAGTTGTGGGTCAAAGTCCCTTTTACACTTCACAACTCTGCCATGCCCCAGTGCCGAGTCCTGCTTGCAGACCATTTGTGAATAGCTTTGTGAATAAATACTAAAATTCGTATATGAAAAATAAAATATAATAAACACAAGTATGTAATAGGAAACAAGGGAAGAAAAGAAGGAAGAAAAAGAAATGGAAAAAAATATTTGACAGCTTATACTGCAATGTTCTTAGATAGGTTACTTGGTTGTAGAGCAGAGTTTTCCTCGGTACATTATATACCACTACATTTTACATATCGGACGCTAAAACGATGTGTTTAGGAGTATCTAGTCAGTTATATTTGGGATCATATCTCGCCCCGTAGATGCTCCCTTAGTTTTTTTTGATTCATCTTATTTACTCCAGTTTTCCTGGCTGAATATAAGTCCTTTTAAAAGTAACAGCGCCGGCTGGATATTGACCTGTATTCTGTTTGATTACTGTGTTTTCATTCTAGGGACCCACACATTTACCACCTTCGACAGTAAGTAAGCGTTGACTGATTCAACACATGACTATGAAAAGTAAAACATACACAGAAAGCCTTGGCTAACTTTTCGCAGCACAGTAGTACCTACATGCCCGGGAGTGTTTAAAACTGACAAGGTGGGCTTTGACCAGTAAGTGGGATGTGACAGGAGCTCCTGGGTTTCAGATGAATCAGTGGGACTTTCTAGACATCTGACCACCCACCTTCGATTTTTCCCGAATAAGTCTCCTTATTTTGTTCATCCACCGTGGATGGTCTACTTACTGTTGGGGTTCCTTTGATGTGTGCAACGTGATCCTTGTTTTAATCTCGCTTCATGTCCCAAAGTATGGTATGGTGTGCATCTCCAGTCACAGGTGGGGTGTCAGTGTTCCATCCATTTTCGCTACTCCTTATGTTGCAGCTGCTGCACATTTTCTCATTCCTCTTTCTGCTGCCTGTTTTGTTGTTCTCACTCACTTCGATGCCCACCACGAATTTCCCTTGTTTACTCCGGCCATGGGTTTCATAGTATTTTTTTCACTCTTTAGTTCTAGATCAGTTTAGGGTAGGGTGCAACACTTTGCTTCTGGGTGCCTCTAAATGGGATCCATGTCACAAGGCTAAACGTGGCCTCTTCCCACCCAGTCCTGTGTTTTGTGGGCAGGACCACGGAGAGATGGGACAAAGTTCGGTAGTTGTGGCCCACACTTCGATTTTGGCCTGAAGTTGAGCAGTGGGCTTCGAGGAGGAGGCCAGGGTACGCAAAAAATATGCAGGAATAAAAGGATGGAGCGATGGGGTCGATGTGTTCAGCAGTATAGTGATTTTCCATTTCTTTAAAATGAAAGCTCCAATCCCATGATGCAGTTTTAGCAGTCTTTCTATCTTCTTCACCACACACACCAGCCGTCTCAACGGTATGACTGCACGGAGAGCTGGTTTACTGTCCTGAAGTCAATGCTTTTACTTCCTTTTAATACAGAGGCCTAATTGTAGATTTGGCCACAGTAAATGCTTGGTGTCTAAAGAAGAAGACTTATTGTTAATGCTATTCTATAAGCTGGGTCACTAATGGAGCCCTCTAGGTAAAGATCACATGACATTGTTTATGTTCATGTAAAATTCAATAGGTTTTCTTTATTGCTTTTTAAATGTAGTGACAAAGGCAGTAGGCTGCTCAAAAAATACAAGCTGTCTTATTGCGAAAGACATATTATGGGCTTGATAAATACCTACGGGGCTTGCAGCCCACCATTGGTTTACCATTTAATGGCTTTACTTGCTTGCTGTCTATTGAATGTCTCTTCTTGTTTCAGCTTGTACATTTTGTTTTTGTCCCTCCACTAGAGCATAGCCTTTTTACCAGCCCCTTTAATTGGTTGGCTTCTATACTTCCTCTGCTTACTTTTAGGAAACAACTTGTTATATTTTGTTTAAGCACTCCATGAAAGAGCATGTTGTTTCAATCTGCCGCCCTCGTGTGTTTCTCCCCCATTCTGTTCTCTGTCACCCATTTGCATCTCTTCACTCACCTGCACTTGTGCTGCTCTCTCACACCCATGGGCTTCTCCACACATATCCCAAGTTGCTTCTTTCACCTGTGTTTTTGCCCCTGTGTTGCTTCCTACCACCCCTGCTTCTCCTCCAGCCTGCCATGTTACGTCACCCACCCACTCACCGTGTTGCTTCAGCCCCACCCGGTCTCCATCCTGCTCCCACTCATCAGTTTAATTTTTTAGAAAAGATTTCATATTACTTTTTCAAAAGAGTGTTTTGATGCTACTTCTTTTTATTTACAGACACATCTCTAACTGGCATGTGCATGCATGCATGTTGAATTCATGCACATACCTACAAAAGGATGCTGTGATTGTGTTTTATTTAACCATGCTGCCCAGGAGCCATGATGCTGTACAGCACTGGCAAAGACAATAGGTTTTATAGGTGAGACCTATTGTATTTGGCATTGCCTGTTGACTTTGTGACCAATTTCAGAAAGCCTGTAGACCTAACCTTTTTGATTTGGAAAACCCTCATCTTGACTATTAAGTCCACATAAGACCTGTGAGAAAACACACATGTTTGCATGTCACCCCCATTTGTTTTGCTGAAGTTCTTGCTGTTTTTTGCTGTCTGCACAGAGGGGTACCTCTGTCCAGTGCCCAGAGTAAGTTATGTGACAACCTAAAACACATAGAAATTGACTAATCCCTGAATGGTGCATTCAACTAACCTATTAAGCCTTAGTATATAGTGTAGAAACTGCACCCATGGCATGGAAAGATTAATGTAATCTGTGAACTGCAGCAGGCAATGTACCATCCACTAGTGTGTCAAGGAAACAATGTCTTTAGGCCTACCATTATAGCCTGCAGTTTAAACCTGTAGTGTGACCTGTTAAAATATCCTTTTGTGATGGGACAAAACATCCTTTTAAATATGAGTAAGTCATCACCCCTATGTGCATGATGTTTAAAAGTAGGACATGTAGAAAATTGAAAATTAATGTTAACATGTCCCTACAGTGACAAGACCCCAAAAATTATTTTCCCTATGTGCAGATTAAAATTCTAGTAACTCAGAGACCACCACCTACACCTAGAAGCAAGGGTGATGTACTGGGTGAAACAAGGCAGGCTGTATGAGGTAGACAACAAGGCGAGCACGCTGCTATTGTGGCTTGTCATAAAGGAAGAGGGTCAAGGTGGATCACAGAAGTTGAGAAAGAACCAGGGATGAGGGTGGGGGCCCACTCATATAGCACAAGTATTTGTGGCGCATTTCAAGGTTCTATACCGGGCTAGGGGGACTCACCTGTAGAATCTTGAGAATTTCACAAATGAAGTACCGGTTCCCAAATTACAGAGAAATTTGATTGAATCCCTTGATGCAGAATTGGCCGAGACAATAGGTCAGATGAAAAGTCCCTAAGATCTAATGGGTTTCCCTCAGAACTGTTAAAATGTGCAAATGTACAACTAACAGGCCCGCTCAGGTCAATGTACAACTGAGCCCAGAGGGGAGGCATCTTACTCCAGAACCTCTGTAGGATGCTGATTGTCTTATTCCATAAACAGAGAAAGCCCACAGAAGAACTCTCCTCCTATCGGCCTTTATCCCTTCTCAATTTGGAGGTAAAAATTCTGGTGAAGGCCCTTGATCCCCACCTCCTACAGGTAATTGATATACTGGTGGCCATGGGACAGTGGGGCTTTATGCCCTACAGGATGACCAGACACAATCTCCATAGGCTGAAAGGCTGCCTAGTGCGGTGTGAACAGATTGCAGAGCCATCGCTCCTTCTTTTTTTGATGCTGAAAAGATGTTTGACTCCCTTGGCTAGCCTATGAAGAATGGGGATAGGTATGAGGTTTATGTAATGGATGGGCCTACTGTGCAAAGACTAGGTGGTCAGGGTGAAGAGGACCTTCTCTAGAGGGGCACCAGGCGGGGGTGTCAGCTCTCCCCTCTGCTGTTCATGCTGTCCATGCTGGCGATCAAATCTCTGGCATGCTGGTTGCAAACAGATGCGCTACTGCTCAGACTGAGATAGGACCCAGACTGAGAAGATTTTGTATATACTACACACAAACAACATACTACTGTACTTGGCTGATCCTCATCAATCAGTACCCAGGGTGCTGGAAATGCTGCAGGTGTTTGGCTCCTTTTCAGGGCTGCAAATTAACTAGCACAACAGTATTGTGTTCCTGCTTTCCGGGGGGACGGCAGGCAAGGCCTGGCACTATCCTCTGTTGTGGCAGCCCAAGGGGGTCATATATATGGGAATATTTGCTACAGAAAATCAGGACCTGTTCTTGGCAGAAAACCTCAGAACAATCCTGGACTCCTATAAACTGAGGCTGAAAGATGGAAAAACCTGCCACTATTGGAGAGACCCTCTACAAAATGATTTACTTCCCAAAATTTCTCTATGTCCTTTAAAATATCCTGTTCATGGTCCCTGAAGAGTTCTTTCGGGTGGTGGCAGAAGTCTTGTGGGGCTTATTGTGGGGGTGGCAGGACACTGAGAATAGCCTGGATATTCCTTACAAGAAAATCGCTGGCTGCTGGCATAGTCCTCCCCGACCTACATTTGTACTATTGGGTGACCAAACTGGAGACAGTCAATGACTGGGCCTTTTCCTCACAACAGGAATCCTGGGTAATGGCTCACAGGAGATCAGAGGACATGGAAGGGTATGTCTGATGACATATGATAAAAAGGGGTGACTCTGCTGCTGATCCCACGGTGGTCGAGATGCTACCAGAGCTGTGGGATGGAGGGGTGGATTACTCTATGGGCCTCTGACCTGTTGAGGGAACTTTGGGCTGTTGATGGCCATGCTAATTGGGACCTGATAAGAATATCCAAGGTGGCAGTTGTCTGGAGGGGCCACATGATGATACAATATTTGGTAGGTGCAGAACCAATTCAGACTGTCTTGGGGTGAATATCTGCACTACCTGCACCCACAACATCTCCTTTGACAACATGTGGAGGCCCTGAGGGAGGCCCCGGATATATCACCCCTGGAATACAGAGTACTGGGGCTCCCTCACTAATCAAGCAGTGTCCAGGCTTTACTTGACTATCCAACAAAATAGCATCCTCCCACTGGACTACCTCCAAGAAAAGTGGGAGTGGAACTTGGGTAGACCAGAGGATGAGGACTGTGGGATTGCCTGTAGGTACACCTGAAAGGTTGGACATGAGCTCCAGATTTCAATTAGTTAAATTGAAACTCTTCCATAGGGTCTACTTCACTAGAACTAGACTGTTTCACATTGGAAGGGCAAACTCAGATCAGTGTTTGAGGGGGTGTAGACTTTAGGGTACACTAATATACATCATATGGGGGATGCCTCGGTGCTAGGCGGGGCACCATCCAAGCTATTTACTGTGGAAAGGGCGCACAGAATTCCGGGTAGGCCTCCGCTACCTGGTCAACCATCCAGACCATTGATCGCCAGATTCCTAAACTTCCGGGATCGAGATGCAATCCTACAACAGTTCCGCAACAAAGGCCCATTTAACTATCAAGAATCAACCATTAACGCATACCCAGACTTGACTCAAGAGGTGCAAAGAAAACGCAACTCATATGTCAGGGTTAAGCAACGCCTGCGAGAACTTAACATTAAATATGCATTACTCTTCCCCGCTAAGCTGAGAGTGATATCAGAGGACCGCACCCATATATTCAACTCCCCTGAAGATGCCTGGACATGGCTACACGCTAAAGGCCTCGCGCGAATGGCTGATGAAGCGGAGAGAGAAGAGGAGTGGTCGACCTCGACGTCAAGGAAACGCTCAAAAAGGCGCACAAGGGTCCAACCTTCCGCCCAACAAGTAGCGGAAGAGAGAGCAAAAGTTCTGAAAGAAACTCCACTGCTAACACAAAACACTTTCGAAGCAATCAGGGAGCGACCTGAGATCAATTCGGACTCGGATACGATCAGCTCGGTCTTTACTATAATGGACGATGCAAAAGGCCCGAGGATCACCCCCAGAACTGCCGACGATCTCTGACGAGGCCCAGCGGAGCTACTCAAGGATTTGACACTAGTGGATGAGTGGGCTGAACGTCCCAGAGATCCCCTGGCACGCCGTGGGCGCACGGAGAACGAGCATCCTCCAAAATGTGTATCTTTTGCATAATCTTGCTCTCAAATGGAGGGGTTGCGACGCGAACGCGGGCGGGGCATTTCTTCTCGGGGTGGTGGGGGTGCACAAGCCTCGGGGGCGTCCACCAATAATCACAGACGTAGTCTGCGGTCCGGTGCGAGCTCCGCTAATGAGTCACATGGGACCGTTAAGTTACCACCACCAGGGAAATCCAAACGGATATAGATTTTTTTCTTTTTATATTCACGAGTTAAGTAGTTTTATTTTAGTAGACATGAGTGAGTGGGGTAAAGTTGGGGGGGTGGGTAGTAGCAATCCAACAAAAACACACACTATAGAGCCGCCGCAAACAAGCAATCACTACTGGAACAAGCAGTCAGCGCTATCAGAGGGGCAGCAAATTGGAAGACCAGGGAGCAAGACTGAGGCAGTCAAACGGGACCACCCTACATCTTCCCGTGGCACCACAAATCAGTTGCAATAGTAATCAATATGATATAATGACATGGAATGTGAGGGGAATGAGCACAACAAATAAAAGATCCCGTATTGACGCACGCCTCAAGCGACTGGGAACGCACATCGCTATCCTCCAAGAGACACACTTACTTGAACCAGATTTGCAGGAAATACGCGCGAAGTGGGGCGGACAGCTGATAGGTACAACATACTCTGCGTTCGCACGGGGGGTTCTGATATGGATTGCAGGAGGAGTCCCATACAACCAAACAGCACACAGAATAGACCCAGGTGGTAGGTTTGTGGTGATGGAAGGTCAACTGGATGGTAGACAACTCTCGATAGTCGGTATATACGCTCCAAATGGAGGTACAGCTGGATTCTTGGGCAATCTCACACCGGCACTACTAGCAAACCCATCGGCCCGGCCATTTGGGGCGGGGATTTTAATAGCATACCAGACATAACTTTGGATAGATCCAGCGCCCCAAAGAACGCAGTAGCAAGGAAGAACATCATAACCCCACTGCAACATTGGGCCGGCGACATGAGGCTTCATGATATATGGCGCACAAAAAATCCCAGTCAGAGGGAATACTCATTTTACTCACCCCCACATAGAATACATACTAGAATAGACACAATCTGGGGCACGCAGGACATAGTCGCACTGGTAGTAGGAACGGAATACCTAGCGAAGACAATTTCGGATCACTCGCTGCTGAGGGTGTCACTGGACTGGGGTGGGAGTCGACGGGTGATCCCAGCTTGGCGCTTACAAGTAGATGCGCTGCAGGACCAGGCACTGGTAGATATATTAAATACTACAATACGACAGTTCTGGGAAACAAATGACCTAACTGCAAACTCACGTGCTGTGGAATGGGATGCCCATAAAGCGGTGGTTAGAGGGCAGTGTATCACCACAAGTTGGGGAGTAAGGCGCACACTACATATCGAAATTGTTAAATTAGAAAAGGAACTAAGAAAAGCGGAAATAGCAGCTGCACGGGGAGAATCCCCTTACTCAATACTACAAGCAGCCCGCATAAAATATAACGAAGTAGACAGTAGACTCCGCTGCCATGACTATAACCACTACTTAACACGTTTGCAAACAGAGGGCGACAGGTCGGGTAGAATGTTGGCCTGGTTACTACGAGAGGACAAACTACACTCTCCCATAGGTGCCATCCGGGTAGATGCACACACCACGATTACCACACAGGCAGAGATAAAAGGAAAGTTCAGAGACTACTATAAGAACTTATATGCGAAGAACACCTTGTGTACGGCTACACAATTTGAATCCTTCTTGGGGGACACCCACCTGCCGCAAATATCTCAAGCACATAGGGACACCCTAGAAGCCCCCCTCACAATGGGTGAAATAGATCTAGCTTTAACGCAGATGCCCAGGAATAAATCGCCGGGAACAGATGGCCTCCCAATAGAGTATTACTCTACATTCTCTCCCCCCCTGAAGCCCCAGCTACTGAAGGTGTTTGAGGAAGCTTGGACAACCGAACAGCTACCCCCGTCCCAGACAGAGGCCATGATAGTAGTACTCCCCAAACCGGGTCGGGACCCCACGGACGTAAAATCCTATAGACCACTTTCACTCCTGAACTTAGACTGTAAGATATTGGGTAAAATACTGGCTAATAGACTTGCCCCCATCATGCACACTCTAATACACGAAGACCAAAACGGTTTCATCCCAAAGAGGAACACCTTTTTAAATATCTGCAGGCTTCTGAGTGTAATGGGGGATTCCCCACCTGATGCATATGACGAAATAGTGCTCTCACTAGACATAGAAAAGGCGTTTGATACCCTGGAATGGGATTACGTCTTGACTACAATGAGACAGATGGGAATAGGCCCTAATTATGAGCGTTGGATCCGCACACTATACTCAAAAGCACAAGCTAGAGTGAAGACGGGTGCAGTGATCTCCGACAGTTTCCCTATAACAAGTGGTATGAGACTCCCCACTATTGTTTGCGATTGCAATGGAGCCACTGGCGACTAAAGTGCGCTCTATGGCGGTCGAATGGGAACTAATCAGGGAAAAAACATACCACGTAATCTCGCTATATGCAGAAGACGCACTTATATACACTCAGAAAGGCGTAGAAACGATACCCTCCATAATGTCACTCCTAGAGGAGTTTGGTAGGATATCTGGCCTAGCAGTAAACTGGGACAAATCGTGTGTGTTCCCACTGACCAGATGGCCACCAGGAAGACAGGAGGTGGCACCACATGGGCGCCTGAAATGGTGCTTTGAAACATATAAATACTTGGGGGTCCACATATGCCACAGCACAGACGACCTTAGAGACGGTAATCTGGGAAGAGCATTAACCTCCATAAAGGGCTCTTTACGTTTCTGGAATAAACTACCGCTCTCCCCACCGGGTAGGGTAGCGATCGCAAATATGCTGATCTTGCCCAGACTACTATATTACTTCACGGCACTGCCAATTGTCCTCCCACGTGGCTTTTTTAATAATCTGAACACAATACTGACACAGCTCGTATGGGGGGGAGGCAGAGCACGGGTGGCACTACCCACACTGCAGCGCCCAGTGGACTCAGGTGGACTAGGTGCACCTAACTTTGAGCTTTATTATGCAGCGGCACAGTTGCAATGGCTGCAACTGTGGCTCCACAGGCCGCTCTCAGCCGAGGCAGTACGGATGCAGACTCAGTTAAAAGGAGTCCGCTTGCTAACATGGCTGTCAAACAAACACCCCAAAAATGAGCCCACCAATGCATTACTAGCAGTGGCATATGCATGCTGGGGGAGGTATGTCCAGAAGGGACACGGAACACTTCCTTATACCCCACACATCCCGCTGGAGTGTCTCCTTGAGCAACAGAGTAGCGCATCGCACATTGCATCGGTGTGGTCGGAGGCGGGAATACGTCTGGTAGGTGATTGTTTTGAAGATGGTAAACTAATGCCATTTGAGGCCATACAGGCCCTTACAGACGTGAGCCCGGGTCAATTCCTATCGTACCACACTATATGCCATGCAATCAAGAAAGCATGGGTAATGGGGGCCCAAGAGCCAGAGACATCCCTCACAATACACCATATGTTACAGGATGACGCCCACACTAAAGCAATTTCCAACCTATATAAAATACTTACCAAGCCCTCAGAACCTCACTTAGAGAGGGCTAGGGAGAGATGGAACAAGGTCTTTCCCACCCCGATCCTCCAAGAAGACTGGTCGAACGCATTGCTACACGCCCGGGGGGTATCGAGGAACCCCAGATTCCAATACACCCAGTTCAACTTTATACATCAGACCTATCTCCCACCGGCCAGGCTGAAACGCATGTTCCCCGACACAGCACCGACATGCCCTAGATGCATGGAAGCAGCTGCTCACTTCTATCATATGGTCTGGGAATGCCCACGGGTGCAATTAGAATGGAACAGGATAGTGAAGTCGCTATCAGACTGGACGGGACTAGAACTGGAAACGGACCCTAGATCTTGCTTATTGGGAGTGAGGACAAGAACAAAAAAGCACAGACACCTACACAAATTTATAGACTTAGCCTTCGTGATGTATAAAAGGCTTATAGCAATGCACTGGAAAGCACCAAACGCCCCAGACCAGAAATCCTGGCACTCCCTCACATTGCGATGGGCCCGCACAGAACAATAGGTACAACTGACACGAGAAGGTCAAACACACACTGGGTGCGACACCTGGGGTACAATGGTATCTAAACTTGAAGCAAAAAATGACGACAAACCTCCATGAAGGGGACTACACAACACTTAACCCGCATACGCCAGAAGCCTAACTAACCACAACAGCACAGTACACGACCAAAACAAGAAAACGTCCCAGGGGTACACATCCTCACTCCTCCCAAACGGGACCACCCCGAGCGAGCATACAATCATAGGAGCACGAGTAAAGACACCTGGAAAGCAGGCTCACCTACTACCTACCTTCTACAAAGGCAAGAAAGCACACCTAGGTCCCCCACAGGAGTGAGCTCATAAACAGTAGGCGTCTCACAGTAACTAAAAAGGGAGCCTCTTTGATTTCTAGTACAAGCGCAATAATATAAGCCTTGCAGTAGGAATATTAACATTGTTTGTAATAATGGCTAGTTAAGTGTGTAAAAGGGGGGGTTAACTGTTCAAACGAAATATCAAACAGATAACTGTGATTCTGTAAGTGTATTTGACAAATGCATGTACTATATATCTGTTATATAAAAAAAATTAAAAAAAAATTCAAAAAAATATATGGGGGATGCCTCATACTCCAGAAATATTGGAGGAGAATAGAGAAGCAGCTCTCCATGGTCTTAGACTGCACAATAGCACTGAGTTCCCAACTGATTGTCCTGGGTATATGGGGTGACATGTCCCTGGACAGATATTCCCTACTCTTTTGCAACACAGCACTAATGGTGGCGAAGAGTGATGTCAGATTGTGGGAGAGCAGAGAGATCTCGATGGAGAGGACCTTGGAATCTAACATAGATTGCTGTATGTGATTTGAAAAAATAGTTTATCGGGCACGTGGCTGCCTTAAGAACTTATGGTGACCCTGGAAGTAAGCCGTAGGAGACATTTCTTGAGGGAGGGTCTTGGGTAGGGGACCTGGCTGGGTCCAGGAACTGTGAAAACATATGGGCTAATAAGCTCCTCCAGGTGGGAGTCTCTAAGGTGTCTACTCCAGCATTCTGGCCCTGCAAGGGTTAGGTTGGTGCCTCAGGAAATAGATTCTGAAATGTTGTACTTCTTATGCCTTAAGTTTGTTTGTTTGCCGATGGGTGGCTGCTTTCCATCCTATTGTATAAAAATCTATAGAGATTTTTAAAAAAATACTGCTAACTAGGGAAAGGGGCCAGCCAGAAAAAAATAATTTAATAACTATTTGTAATAGTTTTTGAATTTCCAATTCAATGGTGAAGTTGATTTGTAATAAATATTAAGAAAAAGTAATTTTTAGAAAGTTACCCTTTTTTTGTCTGTCTGAGCTTTAGGAAGACTAACTTGCATTAGTTCTCCCAGTCAATGCTCAGCTTTGAATGAGGTGTGAATGAGGTATTAAATTCCTCCATCGAGCACATAACATAATTCCTCTGAGCTCCATAGGGTATGCTGGGTGGGGGATGCGCCCCTCCTGTTGACACTCTGGTGTCAAATCCTGCACAATAGGTCTGCTGTGAAGCACCTTGTAAAAGGTTTGCACCCTTCAAAGAGAGCAAACAGAATGCCAGGACAATTCTTGTATATTGCCTAATTGGTTGCTGAAGGACTCTGATTTTGTTCTACCAGACTTCTGTCCCCTGTGTTGTGTGAGTACAGTTCCTGCTTCCAACTGGATTGTAGTATTAGATGTGGGAGGACACTACCACTAGGATTGCCACAGTACAATCCCCCACACACCCCTGGCCAAAAAAGCCAAGTGCTGTGTGGCCGAAGACTTTCACCATCTTGAAAGTGTCCAGACACAAGACATTTTGGACCTGTTTTCAGTAAACGAAACAGGAACTACTGCAAAGGCAGGTGCGTATGGGTCTGATAACCTTTGCTCCAGTGGTCTTGGAGGAACTAGAAGTGGTGTAGGGTGTCTCCCACTCAGAGGCTGATGAGCCCTACACAGCTGGATTCCTACCCAGCCTTTATTAGAACACTGCTGGACCTGCATAAGGATATCAGATGGACTGTTGCACTTGGCATCTATTATCTGTGAGAAGGATCTAAAGAGGTTGGACCTCTTCTGATTGAAATGCAGGGACTGAAAGATCTTCATGGGTCATTATGATGATCCCCTGGCTGGTCCAGGAACATAAAAAAAAGCTGAGGAGGACATTCCTATGAAGAATCCCAATTGATCAATGGCAACTGGACCAGGACTGGATTATGTTGTAACCCTCAGCCTGACAATCTGACAGTGTCTAAGTGCTCCTTCTGAATTCCTGTGGGTCTTGGTAGTCTATTCCTGGGGTTGTTTGGGACACCAAGAGAAGTTTGGAAACTTTTTAAAAACGTTTGCTTCAGAGCTTCAAGATGACAAAAGGTATCCGGCCAGCTGTTTCATGGCATAGGATTAATTCCAGGTTTGTCCCGTGGGAAGAAGGGTTTTCTTTAGAAAAACTACAAAGCCCCTTTTCAGATTTGGACTTACAGACTTTTTTGCACTCCCCTACTTTCAGGTCCTGGTGGGACCAATCTACCTGGTGTGTCTCCACACATGCTCCATTGTGGTTGCCCTCATATTGCACTAAGGTCTCAGTCTACCATGACTATTAACTACCATGGACTTAAATGTTTAAACATTCATATCTCTAGTTTCACTTTATGGATTATTTTCATGTTGGTGTTATTTTGTTTATTACATTGTATTCTACTTTTCTTAATTGGAGTGAGATTTTTATTCATCATCATGGTAAACTTTATTTCGGTAAGTAAAAACATACCATAAAAGTACAATACAGGCATCAAAAAAATTGTATGATTTTTAAGATTGATAAAACACTGAAAATATAAGCACAATAAAAAATTTAAGAAGATAAAAAGAAGTTAAAAAACAGACAGCGTAATCAAAATATATGTCTCCTAAAAATGGAATGTTTCACTCAACAAAGGCCCTATTTCCTGCACCCATAGATGCTCGATAATTTTTTATTGTAGTGTGTTCCCAACCTATTATCTGCCTTGATACTTCTAAATGCTTTACACATTTTCTCCAAGTTAAGCCTGTTTGCTCTGTGCCATGGTTACCAGGGTTTCAGCACAGGTGTAAAATATTGAAATCTTTGTCTGGACCTAACAGGATAGTGACTGTATTACTTGTGGTGGACACCAATCCATTTCAACTTTGCTAGTTTTTATAATTAGAGGCTGTAATTGCACAGACTATCTAATGGTGCTGCACAGTTAATGAGAGTAAACTACATGTGTAAAGTTAGTTGCTCCCTATGATGTTTATTTAGAGTGCATGGCACGTACCTTGGGTTTTCTGCAAGGTTCGAGTGGGCGGGCTTCCTGTTTGTAATTCCACCTAAAATCTTGTGAATATTTTTCATTTTAACTATGATATTTAGTTTGTATGCATTAAAGAACTTTTATGTTTGGAAAAAAAGCACTGACTGGACACAAATGTATTAAGTGGCAATGGTATCCATTGGTGTCTGAATTTCTAGTCCTCAGCATCTCCTGAGGTCAACCTTCAATTGTTCTGCCTAGATACCCTTGGAGTCAAATGTTTAAAGGGGACTTGAGCTCCAATTTTAGGGTCTGGAGGCCATGGGGCAGCAGGGGTCAAAATGCCCAGGCCACATTTGGAACTAGTGACCAACAGGCCTGGGATCTCCTGAACTGTATTTCTCAAATACAATAGAAAAGGCTTTTACATTGTGAACTCCTTGCCAAAGACCATAAGAAGGGGCTTTACATTGTGGACCATCTTACAAATGCAATAGGAAAAATTTTTTAATTGGGGACTAACAAAAGCAGTATCAAAGGAATGCCATTGCAAATATCACAGGAATGGTTGTATATTTTGATCTATGTGACAAATACAACAGAAAGGGAATTTGCATTGTGAACTATCTGAAAAATATAATATGAAAAGTTAAATGCATATGTCCAGTTGTAAGTCTGGGCACATACAACCCTTAGTGTGATGGTAGGGAAATCTTATGCTCAGGTTAATGTATACTTTCGGTCGGCTTAAAATGTTTGATGTGTCTCTCTGTGTAGAGATGTGGAAATGTTTGAAATTCCACATGAAATCTGGCAATTGTTCATGATATAGTGCATAGTATTCAGTTGGGTGTTCATTATGGTACTTTTTCTCTCTAAAGATACATAGGCTGGATGTTTTGTTAATGCTATTTTTCTGCGTTATTTAGCTTTAATTTTCCAACCAACATCCCTCCCTGAGTCAGTCTCAGACTGCTTTGCCTAATTACCCTGAGATTCAAGTGCTAAAAGAGGTAGTTGGTTGCCAGTTTGATGAAAAGAGGAACAGAGGCTCTTGGACACTAAAGGAAAATGTGGAGGTTGGAGGAAAAGTGGGGCTGCCAGGGACCAGCAAGGTCCAAGGGGGACTCAACCCACGGGGGTAGAGAGTCTGAAGTAGACGAGGCTGTCCCCACAGAAGTCCCACAGATGAGGAGCCCAGGAGTCGCAGAGAGACCCATGCAGCACACCTGAAGAGAGGTCCAATCTCGCAGGAGAAGCATGCATACAGCTGTGCGTCTCAGGGAAAAGTGCCGGGGCTGGGGCTACACAAAGCCCGAAGATCCTTTGGAGGGGATGTCGACAAGCCTTGGTAGCTGCAAGAGACAAGGCACAAGGGGGTAGTGTCCTGCGTGTGAAGGCAAGGGCTTACCTTCACCAAAGTGGGATAGCTGGCAGAGAGGACCAAGGTAACCACTCCAGACCACCACCTGTGATGCAGGATCCACACAGCTCAGGATGAAAGGAGACCCATGCAGCCAGTCGTCATTGCAGTTGGTGCCTGCGGATGCAGTGAAGTGACTCCTTCACTCCAAGGGAGATTCCATCTTGCTTCTTGTGCAGGCTGAAGACTTGCTACCCTCAGAGGATGCACAGCCGGTAAAATGTTGCAGTTGCTGGAAAGAGCCAGAGAAACAATGTTGCAGAGCAGAGTCCTCGCTGTAGCTTCAGATTGTAGGTTCCTGTGGAGTCTAGTTGCAGTTCCAGTGGCCAGAAGTCGAAGTAAACAGTGAAGAGGAGTCCTGCTGGACTCTTGCCCATCGAATCTGAGGACCTACCCAAGAGGGAGACCCTAAATAGCCCTAGAAGGGGGATTGGTCACCTAGCGAGGTTACCACTTTTCAGGAGAGGGCTCTGATGTCACCTGCCTGATCTGGCCACTCAGATGCTCCCAGAGACCTCTGCCCACCTTGGATTCAAAATGGCAGAAGCTCTGGGGCGGTGATGGACAGGGCAGTGGTCACTCCCCTTTCCATTGTCCAGTTTCCCACCAGAGCAGGGACCAGAGGTCCCTGAACCTCTGTAGACTAGTTTACGCAAGGAGGGCACCAAATGTGCCCTTCAAAGCATACCAGTGGCTTGGGCTTGCCCAGGCTTGGAGTTCCCATTATGTAGCTGGACATAAGTAGTGACCTATGTCCAGTACACACGTAAAATGGTGTCCCCGCACTCACGAAGTCAAGGAAAATGGAGCTGGAGTTCGTGGAGGCACCTCTGCTTCTGCAGGGGTACCCTCACACACAGGCACCAGCACCCTGCCCTGTGGGAAAGGAGGGTCTACCATAGGGGTGACTTACAGTGACCTGGTGCAGTGCCCTGTAGTGAAAAGGGTGCATGCATCCTTTCATGCAGGCTGCAATGGCAGGTCTGCAGATACACTTTGCATGGGCTCCCCACAGGTGGCATAAAACATGCTGCAGCCCATGGGGGATCCCACACCATCTCTCTTCCTGCAAGACCAGGAACTCTCCTTCCCTCTCTGAGCAGTTAGTCAGGCATCTAGACACTTTTGGTAGACCCTCAGATTCTCAGACAAGTTGCAGACTGCTTCTGTCCCCTTACCTCTGGGAGACTGGCTGTCATGGGGATACCAGTTCTGGTCACACAGCAGTCCTTTGACCACCCTGTGAAGCACTCTTTCCTTTTGTCAGGAACAACCTGGAATTGAAAGAAAGTGGGATGGTTTAGAACTCATATTTATGCTCATTTGTCAGACAGGGGATGTGGATTCACTTTAGTACCAGTTTGGGTTGGTTCTCTCTAAAGAATCATTTTCTGGATGTTTTTCACATGCAACCATTTTTCAAGGTGATGGCTCTCACAGCAGGTAGCCATGGTACTGGTTTCAAGCAGACGTATCCAAAACAAGGGCACAATGGAGTGTGATATCTCTGCGCCGTACTGTCATCAGCCTTCCAGAATCAGTAATCAGAATAGACGAGAGATCAGACACTCCCTAGAAACTCACCCTGAAAAACAGAAATAGCAGTCCAAACTTTCACTCCTACATATACTGAACAGCAGTGCTCAGGTGGAACTAAGCAGCAGCCCTTTGCTAACCAAATCCTCTTTGAATTTCTAAAGGTCGGCATATCTCCATCCTTCCTCACTTCAGTGTCCCAATCTCCACACAGCAGCCACAATAAAGAAACCAATACACTTCCACTTTTAGGCAAAGCTGTACCCATTGTCCACCTTGTGCCATACTAAATCAGGGGCCAACCAAAATGGATACCACTGCCCTATTATCAGACTCTCACCAGAGAGTACTACTACCTCACATGTTAGACACCTATTACACATACACACACAACATGCAAACAGTATGTCAGTGCAAAATCGGGGGTTCAAATGCAAACCAACATTTTAATATAGAGGATTTAATAGACCATGCTGTAGGAAAGTACCCTCTTTCTTGACATGGTTACCCCCTTTTTCTGCCTGATGTCAGTGTCTTTTACTGTGTTCACTGGGATCCTGCTAAGCAGGACCACAGTGATTATGTTCTCTCTCCCAAAACTCTGTATTTCATCCACAATTGGCACATTGGTACCCCATTATAAGTCCCTGGTATATGGTAACTAGGTACCCAGGGCATTGGGGTTCCAGGGGATCCCTATGGGCTGCAGCACATATTTTGCCACACATCGGGAGCCCAAGCAAAGGGTTCTGCAGGACTGCCATTGCAGCCTGAGTGAAAAGGTGCATGCACCCTTTTGCTGCCATTTACACTGCACCAGGTCACTTATAAGTCACCCCTCTAGCAGGCCTCCAGCCCCGAGGGTAGGCTGCAGAGTACCTGTGTGTGAGGGCACCCCTGTACTAGCAGAGGTGCCCCCACAACCTCCAGGACCATTTTCCCGTACTTCGTGAGTGCGGGATGTCATTTTACATGTGTACTGAACATAGGTCACTACCTATGTCCAGCTACATAATGGTAACTCCGAACATAGGCATAGTTGGTATCAAACATGTTGGGTTCATATCCCAAGGCTTTTGCAAGCAAGGGTCACTAAGGCTAGGGATGGATCCACCTCTGCTCACTCTCACATTACTTCAGTGTCTGAGGGATCACACTGCACAACTCCAGGGGATTACTCAATAGATAGAGAGCTCAGGATACTGAGACTGGAGTAGGCCAGGCTGAGGCTGCAGCAGCAACAGTTAGCCGTAAGTAGGGAGGCCTTGGCAGTGGAGAGAGATAGACAGGGGTTGGGGTTAGCACCCATGGTGGCAGCAGCAACTCATGTTTCAGGGATTACAGAGGCAGGGAGGACTCATTGGGTTCCAGAAACTTACACAAAATTGTTCCCCCATACAATGATGATATCTACAAGTTGTTTGCTGCACTTGAGAGGGTCTGTAAAGTTCAGAGGGTCCCTCAAAGGCAGTGGGCTGCTATTCTTTGGGTGTCCTTCTCTGAGAAGGGAAGGGATAGACTTCTCACTGTCAGGGAAGAGGATGCAGACCACTACACAATTCTCAAAACTGCACTCTCACAACTGAGAAATACAGAATTAAGTTCAGAGAGACCAGAAAAGAGGCCTCACAAGATTGAGTTTACTTTGTGAACTGTTCTGTCAAAGCTTTGGAAGGCTGGTTACATGGCAGCAAAGTGTCTGTCTATGAGGGCTTGTATGATTTGCTATTGAGAGAGCATATTTGTGTGTATGATTTGTTGCACCAATATTTGGTAAACTCAGATCTGACCTCTCCCTAAAAACTGGGAAAGAAGGCAGACAAATGGGCCAGAACAAGGGTGAGCAAAAAAGCTCATACAGGTGGTGCAAAGACAAGAAGAAGTAAGGTGGTAAGTCACATGACAAAGGTGGGGACAAATATAAGAAAGAGTTTTCATAAAGCCCACAAAATTCTGCTGGGGGTGGGTCTAAATCATCTTCCCACAACAATCAGAACAAAAAGCCTTGGTGCTATATTTGTAAAAACAAAGGCCATAGGGCCTGTCCTAAGAAAAGCTCCAAACCTCCCACCACTACTACCCCCACTCCTACAACTAGAACCCCTAGCAATATCAGTGGCGGTGGGAAGTCTAATACTGCCAATAGTCAATCCAGGGGTGTAGCAGGGCTAACTCTGGGAAGTGTAGTGAGAGCTGGTTTGGTTAGGGAAACCACTTAGGCTGTTTTAGTCTCTGATGGTGGCATTGACCTTGCCACCCTTGTTGCTTGTCATCCTTAATAGGGACACAGGTGCCAGTGTCACAATGGTGACTGAAAAACTGGTGTCCCCTGAGCAACACCTACTTGGTCATCAGTACCAAGTGACTGACACCCACAACAATACTGTGAGCCACCCATGGCAGTTGTTGATCTCAGCTTAGGGGGGGGGGTTACTGATCCTAAAAAAGTTGTGGTGTCCACAGACCTACCTGTAGAATGTCTAATAGGGAATGACTTGGAGACTTCAGCTTGTGCTGAGGTAGAGTTGGAGGCCCATGCAGCCATGCTGGGCATTCCTGGGCATATCTTTGCTTTCACAAGGGCTCAGACTAAAAAGCAATGAGAACAGGGAAACTTGGATCCTGAAACTATGGACCAAGAGCGTCCCACTAGCAAGGGTAGAAAGGGTAAGAAATTATTCCCTATCCCTCCCTCCACTGATGATTACCCCTTTGAGGAGGAGGAATCTACTCCTTGAACAGAACCTACACCTGAAAAACTTCAAGCTAACACAGCTGAAATCTTAGGTGCAGGGGGGGGCTGCCAGGGAGGAGTTAAGTGTGGCTCAACAGACTTGTCTCACACTTGAGGGTTTGAGACAGCAGGCTGTCAAACAGGAAGCTGGGGATGTCAGTGGCACCCACAGGGTGTACTGGGAAAACAACCTCCTGTATTCAGAACCCCGGGAGCCTAAACCTGGTGCCACCAGAAGATTGGTAATCCCTCTGCAAAACAGAGAGTTTGTGTTGACCTTAGACCATGACTGTAGGAAGTTGGCTCTGTATGTGCTATTTCAAAGTAAGGAATAGCATGCACAGAGTCCAAGGGTTCCCCTTAGAGGTAAGATAGTGGCAAAAAGAGATAATACTAATGCTCTATTTTGTGGTAGTGTGGTCGAGCAGTAGGCTTACCCAAGGAGTAGTGTTAAGCATTTGTTGTACATACACATAGACAATAAATGAGGTACACACACTCAGAGACAAATCCAGCCAATAGGTTTTTGTATAGAAAAATATCTTTTCTTAGTTTATTTTAAGAACCACAGGTTCAAATTCTACATGTAATATCTCATTCGAAAGGTATTGCAGGTAAGTACTTTAGGAACTTCAAATCATCAAAATTGCATGTATACTTTTCTAGTTATTCACAAATAGCTGTTTTAAAAGTGGACACTTAGTGCAATTTTCACAGTTCCTAGGGGACGTAAGTATTTGTTAGGTTAACCAGGTAAGTAAGACACTTACAGGGCTTAGTTCTTGGTCCAAGGTAGCCCACCGTTGGGGGTTCAGAGCAACCCCAAAGTCACCACACCAGCAGCTCAGGGCCGGTCAGGTGCAGAGTTCAAAGTGGTGCCCAAAACGCATAGGCTAGAATGGAGAGAAGGGGGTGCCCCGGTTCCGGTCTGCTTGCAGGTAAGTACCCGCGTCTTCGGAGGGCAGACCAGGGGGGTTTTGTAGGGCACCGGGGGGGACACAAGTCCACACAGAAATTTCACCCTCAGCGGCGCGGGGGCGGCCGGGTGCAGTGTAGAAACAAGCGTCGGGTTCGCAATGTTAGTCTATGAGAGATCTCGGGATCTCTTCAGCGCTGCAGGCAGGCAAGGGGGGGATTCCTCGGGGAAACCTCCACTTGGGCAAGGGAGAGGGACTCCTGGGGGTCACTCCTCCAGTGAAAGTCCGGTCCTTCAGGTCCTGGGGGCTGCGGGTGCAGGGTCTCTCCCAGGCGTCGGGACTTTAGGTTCAAAGAGTCGCGGTCAGGGGAAGCCTCGGGATTCCCTCTGCAGGCGGCGCTGTGGGGGCTCAGGGGGGACAGGTTTTTGTACTCACAGTCTTAGAGTAGTCCTGGGGTCCCTCCTGAGGTGTTGGATCGCCACCAGCCGAGTCGGGGTCGCCGGGTGCAGTGTTGCAAGTCTCACGCTTCTTGCGGGGAGCTTGCAGGGTTCTTTAAAGCTGCTGGAAACAAAGTTGCAGCTTTTCTTGGAGCAGGTCCGCTGTCCTCGGGAGTTTCTTGTCTTTTCGAAGCAGGGGCAGTCCTCAGAGGATGTCGAGGTCGCTGGTCCCTTTGGAAGGCGTCGCTGGAGCAGGATCTTTGGAAGGCAGGAGACAGGCCGGTGAGTTTCTGGAGCCAAGGCAGTTGTCGTCTTCTGGTCTTCCGCTGCAGGGGTTTTCAGCTGGGCAGTCCTTCTTCTTGTAGTTGCAGGAATCTAATTTTCTAGGGTTCAGGGTAGCCCTTAAATACTAAATTTAAGGGCGTGTTTAGGTCTGGGGGGTTAGTAGCCAATGGCTACTAGCCCTGAGGGTGGGTACACCCTCTTTGTGCCTCCTCCCAAGGGGAGGGGGTCACAATCCTAACCCTATTGGGGGAATCCTCCATCTGCAAGATGGAGGATTTCTAAAAGTCAGAGTCACCTCAGCTCAGGACACCTTAGGGGCTGTCCTGGCTGGCCAGTGACTCCTCCTTGTTGCTTTCTTTGTTCCCTCCAGCCTTGCCGCCAAAAGTGGGGGCCGTGGCCGGAGGGGGCGGGCAACTCCACTAAGCTGGAGTGCCCTGCTGGGCTGTGACAAAGGGGTGAGCCTTTGAGGCTCACCGCCAGGTGTCACAGCTCCTGCCTGGGGGAGGTGTTAGCATCTCCACCCAGTGCAGGCTTTGTTACTGGCCTCAGAGTGACAAAGGCACTCTCCCCATGGGGCCAGCAACATGTCTCTGGTGTGGCAGGCTGCTGGAACTAGTCAGCCTACACAGACAGTCGGTTAAGTTTCAGGGGGCACCTCTAAGGTGCCCTCGGTGGTGTATTTTACAATAAAATGTACACTGGCATCAGTGTGCATTTATTGTGCTGAGAAGTTTGATACCAAACTTCCCAGTTTTCAGTGTAGCCATTATGGTGCTGTGGAGTTCGTGTTTGACAGACTCCCAGACCATATACTCTTATGGCTACCCTGCACTTACAATGTCTAAGGTTTTGTTTAGACACTGTAGGGGTACCATGCTCATGCACTGGTACCCTCACCTATGGTATAGTGCACCCTGCCTTAGGGCTGTAAGGCCTGCTAGAGGGGTGTCTTACCTATACTGCATAGGCAGTGAGAGGCTGGCATGGCACCCTGAGGGGAGTGCCATGTCGACTTACTCGTTTTGTCCTCACTAGCACACACAAGCTGGCAAGCAGGGTGTCTGTGCTGAGTGAGAGGTTTCCAGGGTGGCATAAGACATGCTGCAGCCCTTAGAGAACTTCCTTGGCATCAGGGCCCTTGGTACTAGAAGTACCAGTTACAAGGGACTTATCTGGATGCCAGGGTCTGCCAATTGTGGATACAAAAGTACAGGTTAGGGAAAGAACACTGGTGCTGGGGCCTGGTTAGCAGGCCTCAGCACACTTTCAATTGTAAACATAGCATCAGCAAAGGCAAAAAGTCAGGGGGCAACCATGCCAAGGAGGCATTTCCTTACAATGACATTCTCCTTGCTGGTCACCTGGAGCAAAGCAGAACTTGGAACAGACTGGTCCCCCACTTTTACTGTCCCCATATGTAAGAGGACACAAAAGAGTTTTGTTGCTCCTGTGTCACCTGTGAAGTCAGTGGCAACACATGTGGCACCCCAACTGCCCCCTTAATTCCACTTCCAGTTGTTGGGGTACCCTTTGAAATGGCAGGGGTTGACATTGGTGGCCCCCTTGACCCTCTCACAGCTTCTGGGAACAGATTTATTCTGGTGGTGGTGGACCATGCCACCAGGTATCGAGAAGCCATACCTCTTAGGACCACTACAGCTCCTGCAGAGGCCAAGGCCCTCCTGGGAATCTTTTCTAGGGTGGGTTTCCCAAAAGAAGTTGTATCACACAGAGGTAGTAACTTCATGTCTGCCTACTTGAAAGTTATGTGGAAGGAGTGTGGGGTAACTTATAAATTCACCACACCTTACTATACCCAAACAAATGGGTTGGTTTAGCATTTTAACAAACTACTCAAAGGCATGATTATGGGACTCTCTGAAAAACGCAGGAGGAGAAGGGATGTCATGTTACCATGTCTCCTCTTTGCCTACACGGAGGTACCCCAGAAAGGAGTGATCTACATCCCCTTTGAACTCCTCGTTGGTCACCCTGTTAGGGGTCCACTTGCTCTTGTGAAGGAGGGTTGGGAGCAACCCCTGAAGCTCCGTAAACAAGATATAGTGGATTATGTACTTGGCCTCAGATCCAGAATGGCTGAGTACATGAAGAAGACCAGTAAAAACCTTCAGGCAAGCCAAAAATTGCATATGCAATGGAATGACCAGAAGGCTGTCCTGACTGTGTACTAACAAGGGCAGAAAGTGTGGGTCCTGGAGCCTGTGGCACCCAGAGCACTTCAAGACAAGTGGAGTTGATCACACATCATAGAGGAGAAAAAGGGTGAGGTCGCTTATTTAGTAGACCTTGGCACTGCAAGAAGGCTTCTCAGGGTACTTCATGTGAACCGCCTAGGGCCCTACAATAACAGGTCTGACTTAACCCTGCTCATGGCCACTGATGAGGGACAGGAAGAAGAGAGTGACCCTCTCCCTGACCTCTTCTCCAGTTCTGCAGCTGATGGCTCAGTTGAGGGGATAGTCTTAGCAGATTGCCTTTCTGAGTCTCAAAAAGAAGGCTGCAGAAATCTCTCAGGGCAGTTCTCAGAACTGTTTTCCATTACACCTGGACAAACCACATGGTGTGAACACACCATTGTTACAGGGAACAGCCTACCTGTCAAGAGTAAAATCTACAGGCAGCCTGACCCTGTAAAGGACTGCATAACAGCAGAAGTGCAAATTTTTTTTTACCTAGGAGTCATTGAGCACTCTTATAGCCCCTGGTCTAGCCCAGTGGTTCTGGTCCCCGGTCCCAAAACTACACTCTCAAAATGGGAAACGAGAGATGGGGTTTTGTGTTGACTATAAAGGGCTCAATACAGTAACCAAAACTGATGCTCATTCTATCCCCAGGGCAGATGAGCTCATAGATACACTGGCATCTACCAAGTATCTTAGCACTTTTGACCTTACTGCTGGCTATTGGTAGATCAAGTTGTCAGAAGATGCTAAACCAAAAACTGCATTGTCTACCATTGGAGGGCACTACCAATTTACAGTAATGCCCTTTGATCTGAAGAATGCACCTGCCACTTTGTAGAGGCTGGTGAAAACAGTCCTTGAAAGTCTAGAAGCCTTTGGACCATCATATCTAGATGATACAGCTGTCTTTACCTCCACCTGGGATGATCACCTGGTCCACCTCTGGAAGGTTCTGGAGGCCCTGCAAAAGGCAGGCCTCACTATCAAGGCCTCAAAGGGCCAGATAGGGCAGTGGAAGGTGGTTTATCTGGGACACCTGGTCGGTGGAGAACTAATTCAGACATTACAGGGGAAGATCCAAAATATCTTGGATTGGGCTCCTCTACTACTCAAACCCAGGTCAAAACCTTCTTAAGTCTCACTGGGTATTACAGGAGGTTCATTAAGAACTATGGCTCCATTGTAGCCCCTCTTAAGGACCTCACTTCCAAGAAAATGCCATAAAAGGTATAATGGACAGCCAGCTGCCAAAATGCTTTGGATGAACTCAAACAGGCCATGTGCTCTGCATCTGTTCTAAAGAGCCCTAACTACTCCAAGAAGTTCATAGTTCAGACTTATGCTTCAGAGGTAGGGGTTGGGGCAGTTCTCTCTCAACTTAATACAGAGGGCCAGGATCAACCAGTAGCTTTCATTAGCAGAAGGTTGACCCCCCAGAGAAAAGTGTTGGTAAGCCATAGAGAGGGAGACCTTTGGTGTGTTCTGGGCCTTGAAGAAGCTGAGACCATAACTCTTTGGTACTCACTTCATTGTTCAGATAGAGCACAAACCTTTTTTATGGCTTAAACAGATGACAGGAGACAACCCCAAATTGTTGAGGTAGTCCATTTCCCTAAAGGGTATGGACTTTACAGTGGAACAGAGACCCAGGAATAACCACTCCAATGCAGATGGACTCTCCAGATAGTTCCACTTAGACACAGAAGACTCATCTGGGCAAGGTTAGCCTTCTTGTCCCTCGTTTGGAAGGGGGGTTGTGTAGGAAATTACCCTCTTTTTTGGCATGGATACTCCCTTTTCAGATGATGTCAGTGTGTTTGACTGTGTTTACTGGGATCCTGCTAACCAGGACCCCAGTGATTATGCTCTCTCTCCCAAAACTCTGTATTCAATCCGCAATTGGCACATTGGTGCCTGATTATAAGTCCCTAGTATATGGTACCTAGGTACCCAGGGCATTGGGGTTCCAGGGGATCCCTATGGGCTGCAGCATATGTTTTGCCACCCATAGGGAGCCCAAGCAAAGTGTTCTGCAGGACTTCCATTGCAGCCTGCGTGAAAAGGCGCAAGCACCCTTTCACTGCAACTTTTCACTGCACTAGGTCACTTATAAGTCACCCCTGTGGCAGGCCTTCCAGCCCAGAGGGCAGGGTGCAAAATACCTGTGTGTGAGGGCACCATTGCACTAGCAAAGGTGTCCCCACAAACTCCAGGCCCATTTTCACAGACTTCCTGAGTGCGGGACATCATTTTATGCATGTATTGGACATAGCTCACTCCCTATGGTCCTGATGTCCTACTGTCCAACCTTGGTAGAGGTAAGAATTTGCCAAGGATTGTTGGCAACCTTCCATGAAGTTCTTCATGCATCGTGCAACTCCGGCCCCCAGCACTCTATCCTGCTATGCACAGCTTCCTGAGTGGGTCTCCGGTGGCGTGGGATCCTTTTTTGTAGTGCTGCATGGGACTCCTTTTGCGCCTTCTTTATCCCCATGCTGTGGGACTCCTGTGTGCGCTGCCTGGTCTTCTGAGGGCTCTCTGAGTTGCTGAGAGCCCCCTCTGACTCCTCCTGTGGGGTAGAGTCCACCAGGTCACCCCTGGTCCGGGTAGCACCATTTTCCACGAACCACGAGCTTTGCTTGTGCCAAGGCTTGTTGGCGGAATCCAGTGATGCAAACCAGATTGCAATCTTCCATTCGGCATGGGACATCATCTTCGACAACCAGGAACCTTCATCCATCTTCTTGGGGGCAGTACTGACTGTTGTTCCTCACCAGTGGTTCTTCTTTTGCACCTTCATTTGGGTCAGCGGGGGCTCCTGTTCTCCCTCGACTCTTCTGTGCGTCTTGGACTCGGTCCCCTTCTTCCACAGGTCTTCAGGTCCAGGAATCCACTGTTGGTGTCTTGCAGTCTCTTCTGGTTCTTGCATTATCTTCTTTCTCATGTTTTTGTGTGTTCTAGGAATGTTATTGTGATTTACTCCTGGTTTCCTGGGCTCTGGGGTGGGTTTTATTACTTACCTTTTGTATTTTCTAATACTCCCAGCACCCCTCTACGCACTACACTTGCCTAGATCGGAAACCGACATTCACATTCCAATATATGGTTTGTGTTCCCCCAGGCCCATTTCTAAGTATTGTGATTTTCACTATTTGCACTGTTTTCTAACAGTTTTTACACCTGATTTTGCTAACTAGTGTATATCATTTGTGTATTACTTACCTCCTAAGGGAGTATAGTCTCTATGGTATTTTGGGCATTTGTGTCACCAAAATAAAGTACTACTAGTTTTGTAACACTGAGTATTTTCTCTCATGTGTGTCAGTACTGTACGACTACAGCGGTATTGCATGAGCTTTGCATGTCTCCTAGATAAGCCTTGGCTGCCCAGCTACAGCTGCCCTTAGAGAGCCTGGCTTCTAGACACTGCCTGCATTTCACTAATAAAGGATAGCTGGACCTGGTATAAGGTGCAGGTATCCACTACAAACCAGGCTGCCCTCCTACATCCTGCCCTTCCTGGACTTTTCTGTGCTTCTTGGACTTGGTCCCCTTCTTCCACAGGTCCTCTCGTCCAGGAATCCACTATTGGTGTCTTGCAGTCTCTTCTGGGTTTTGCATAATTCTTCTTTTCTTCTCTGTGTGTGCTCTAGGAAACTTGCTGTGATTTACTTTTGCTTTCCTGGTCGCTGGGGTGGGTTTGTGGTACTTACCTTTGGGCTTTTCTAGTACTCCCAGATCCCCCCTTCACACTACACTTACCTAGGTGGGGGACTGACTTTCGCATTCCACATTTGTAATATATGGTGTGTGCTCCCCCTAGGCCTATTTCTCTATATTGTGATTTTCAGTAATTACACTATTTTCTAACTGTTTTTATGTCTATTTCTGCATACTAGTGTATATAATTTGTGCATTACTTACCTCCTAACTGAGTATAGCCTCTATGGTATTTTTGGTATTTGTGTCACCATAATAAAGTGCCTTTATTTTTGTAGCACTGAGTATTTTCTTTCATGTGTGTGAGTACTGTGTGACTACAGTGGTACTGCATGAGCTTTTCATGTCTCCTAGATAATCCTTGGCTGCTCATCCACAACTACCTCTAGAGAGCCTGGCTTCTAGACACTGACTACACTAAAAAGGGGTAACTGGACCTGATATAAGGTGTAAGTAGCATAGGTACCCACCACACACCACGCAGCTTCCTACACATGCTTCCTCATAACACAGAAAACAAACTTTGGCAAAGCAAATAGCTTTCACTTTTGGGACCTACTGGCTTTGCAAATGGTTTTTAGTGATGTTATGCAGAATGTGTGATCACTTGAGAGTCAAAGATGTCCTAGGTTATGTTATGTTATGCAAATTTGCAGATTGCACTATTACTCAGAAGGGTATCCTGGGCTGAGCATATGTGAGTCTAGGCACACCTAGGGCCTACTGGGACTACCCAAAAATCCAGATCTTCAGCTCCTTGCGGAATTAATGAAGTGAGGAGGAGGCTGTTTTGTGTTGAGACAGGTCGTTCCATACTTTTAGAGCAATGTAGGAGATGGCTCAACCACCTGATCTGTTTTTCCATATGCATGGGATTTGTGCAAATAGGAGTCCGAAGGAGCGGAGGTGTATGGGATGTTTGTGAACGCAGATGCAATTGTAGAGGTGTCCTAGGTCAGTGTTATGTAGAGCTTTGAAAGAGTGGGTAAGAACTTTTAATTGGGCTCGTTTGTGAATGGGGAGTCCGTGGAGCTCATTCAGGTGTGGTGTGATGCAAGTGCATAGTATGAGGTTGAGAGTAATTGTGGCTACTAAATTCTGAATGGTCTGCAGCCTTTTGGTGAGTTTTGTCTTGATCTCGGCATAGAAAGGGTGTTCCCATAGACCAGCTTACTTGTGACCAGGGCATGCTTGTCAGTTTTCCTGGTGCTAACTGAGAGTCGTTTGAAAATCTTCCTCAGCATCTTCAGTGTATGGAAGCATGAGGTGATGACAGAACCGACTTGGGTGGTCATATCAAGTTTGCTGTTGATGATGATCCCGAGGTTCTTGGCATGGGTGTGGGGGAGGGTGTCAGTTCCAACTCTTGTGGCTGCTAGGTGAAGTCCCACGGTGATGTACTCTTCCCGAAGTTCAAAACTTCGGTCTCTTCGGTTTTCAGCTATAGGCAGTTGGTCTTCATCCAGTGGACAATTTCAGTCATGGAGGTATTGAATATGAGCTCTGAACATCGAAGGATAACTCCTGTTGATGGGCTTGCACTGAACCTTGCTGGTCTTTGTCAGAGCATACCGTACCCTTCATGAAGCCTAAGCGGACATATGGGATTTCTTCTTTCACTCTATGTTCGTGCTTTGTGGCTCGTCACACTAATTCTAAAACTGCTGGACCATCTATCTATGACATACAGTTCTGGAGACATGTACCTCACTTTAAACCAGTGTTCACTGTATTGCTGGTGGGAACCAGACAGTAGTTCCAGTTCCTGCTTTATGACTCATGAGCCCCCCTAGCTCTGGAAAGTGTCAACTTGATATCTGTAATGTATGGGCCTTAAAGTAAGTCTGGTCAAAATTTGCATAAGTGCCCTGGTAGGAATTATGTAAAAAGCCCATTAAATTTACATTATTATGTGAAATGCTGGACTGCCGTTTTGCTCTATTTGTTTTAGGAACAAATACATCTTTGCGTCCAATTTAGATGCAAGGACGCAGTTTGTTCTAAATAAATAGCACAAAATGCACACAACAGCCGCTTGTGTTCTGTTCAATCACATTGTTCCCATACTCTCACAATACTATTTTGATCTAAATTAAGTCTCAATTACGCAGTGTAGCATAATGGTGCAATCTCAAACATTTTGTGTAACAGGAGTAACTAAAAACAGAAGAAATTACATAAGATTATACCAGAGTACACAAGATGTCATCCGGGCCTAAGTTAAAGTTCTAAAGTGAAACCAAACGTAAGAGTTGGATTTATCCTTTGCATCAGTGGAACCCCAAATAATAACTGGGTCCAGTATGCCCAAAACAACAATATGATTTTCAGTTGGCACCATTAACAGGACACCAATGAACTACAAATGCTGCCTAATTTACTATGTGACAACCAGTAACACCTCCATTTGTAGGTAAGAAGGCAGTTCTGATATTGAAGTTGTATTTGGGAAATGATCACTGAAGCACAAGCAGCATGAGCAACTAAGACACGCACCTCACAGCCCTGACACATCCCATAGCATAAGAGTAACCCATTGTCTAGTGCAACATTGATGCACTGTGCATAGTTCTTTGTGTGATACTAAGGCCCAGATTTATACCTTTTTGCTGCAAAAACTAAACAAATGCAGTTTTGCGGCAAAAAGTATAGTGCTGGCATGCGTCATTCCAAAGTGCCAGCCGGGCCCCAAATTTATGGAATGCCGCAAGCCGGTGCTAAGCTTGGGCTACCCTCAGTAAAAATGACTTTAGCCGGGTGGGGATGGCAATAGGGGTGAAGGGGCTTTTGCCTCAAAAAATGACGCTAGGCTGGTTAGAGAAAAAAAATGCAGTTAACCTGTCTAGCGCCATTTCCTGACGCACAACCATCCTAACACATGACTCCTGTCTTACAAAAGACAGAAGTCATTCCCACCACCCCAATAGCCAGCACAGGGGACCAGGGTCCCCTGGGTATGGCCATTGCACCCAGTGCCATGCAGAGGGCCCCAAGTTAGGGCACCCGATGGCCCTTAAACAAATACTTACCAATACTTACCCTACTTACCTGGGATTGGGTGCCCCATACTCTGGTGTCCCTCTGGTGTGGGTGCTCCTGGGGGTTGGGGAGGGCACCTGTAGACCCATTCCATGTTGTTTAACCATGGAAATGGGTCCACAGGTCCCCTAACGCCTGGTCTGACTCAGGCATTAAATAATGGTGCAAAGCAAGCTTTGTGCCATTATTTAGCCCCTCCTTCCACCCGTGTGTCATTTTAGCAAGGGGGGATAAATATGGGGCTGTGGGATTAGCACCATTTTTTAGATGGGAAAGCTGACCTTGCATCTCATTGATGCAAGGTAGGTGCACACATCCAAAAAATGGTGCTAACTCCAATAGTTTGATGCTAGACGTGTCTAGTGTCAAAATATAAATATGGAGCTAGGTTTGTGCCGAATTTGCGTAAAACAAATTACGCAAATTCGGCACAAACATAGTATAAATATGCCCCTAAATGTAGAAGGCCCTCACGAAAGGGGAAACACCTAATATAAAATGGTTTGTTAGAATCCCCGGAATCCAGGCTAGAGTTAGACAATTTTTTTCTCTGAACCTTTATGTGAGGTTTAAGCCAATTTGTCTCAGTTAAGGACAGATGCTTCCCGTTACTAGTATCTACTATGCCTGAACCGGAGGTGATGGATATTAACACAAAGTGTCATGATAGAAGCCTGCTTTGGTTCTTTAGTAGCTACCTTACCCTAGTAGCTACACTAGCTCCTTGGTTTGAAGCCTGTTCAAGTGATTTGAGCTTATCTTGTTTGATTTCAGTGACCTGCAGCTCTCGCTGAAGTTCTACTATAAAGTCAAGGTAGTTACTTTTTTTTGATTGTCTAACAGCAGGTTACTAAATAGCACGGTGTAGGAGGCTGGCCTGGCTTGTAGTGGGTACCAGAGGTACTTACACATTGTGACAGGTCCAGTTATCCCTTATTAGTGCAGAAGAGGTGTTTCGAGCAGCTTAGGCTGATAGAAGGTAGCTATGGCAAAGCAGCTTAGGCTGAACTAGGAGACATGTAAAGCTCCTACTATACCACTGGTGTCATATGCACAATATCATAAGAAAACACAATACACAGAATTACTAAAAATAAAGGTACTTCATTTTTATGACCATATGCCAAAAGTATATCAGTGAGTACCCTCAGTATGAGGATAAGTTATATACACAAGATATATGTACACAAACCAAAATTATGCAGGTAATAGCAAAAGGAAGTAATGCAAGCAATGTAAAGTTAAAGTAGATTGCAATAGGAGCACATAGGTATAGGGGCAACACAAACCATATACTCCAAAAGTGGAATGCGAACCACGAATGGACCCCAATCCTATGTGAGCTTGTAGAGGGTCACTGGGACTGTAAGAAAACAGTGAGGGTTAGAAAAATAGCCCACCCCAAGACCCTGAAAGGTAGGTGTAAGCACTACCTACTACCCCCAGGGAGCACAGAAGTCGTGATAGGGGGATTCTGCAGGAAGAACAAACACCAGCAATGTCACAACAGTGGATTTCTGGACCTGAGTACCTGTAAGACAAGGGGACCAAGTCCAATAGTCGCGACAGTGTCGTGAGTGGGCAGGAGCCCAGGAAATGCCAGCTGAGGGTGCAAGGAAGCTGCCACCGGTTGGAAGAAGCTTGGAGTTCTGCAAGAAAGAAGAGGACTAGGAACTTTCCCTTTGGAGGATGGGTGTCCCACGTCGTGAAGAAGCTTGCAGAGGTGTTCCCATGCAGAAAGACCGCAAACAAGCCTTGGTAGCTGCAAGGGTCGCGGTTAGGGTTTTTGGATGCTGCTGTGGCCCAGGAGGGACCAGGATGTCGCCACTTAGATGAGGAGACAGAGGGGGCACCCAGCAAGTCAGGGAGCCCTCACAGAAGCAGGCAGCACCTGCAGAAGCACCTGAACAGGCACTTGGACGACGAGTGAACTGGAGTCCATGCGAAGTCACAAAAGGGAGTCCCACGACGCCGGAGGACAACTCAGAAGGTTGTGCACTGCAGGTTAGAGTGTCGGGGACCCAGGCTTGGCTGTGCATGAAGGAAATCCTGGAAGAGTGCACAGGAGCCGGAGCAGCTGCAAATCACGCAGTACCCAGCAATGCAGTCTAGCGTGGGGAGGCAAGGACTTACCTCCACCAAACTTGGACTGAAGAGTCACTGGACTGTGGAAGTCACTTGGACAGAGTTGCTGAGTTCCAGGTACCATGCTCGTCATGCTGAGAGGGGACCCAGAGGACCAGTGATGCAGTCTTTTGTTGCCTGTGTTTGCAGGGGGAAGATTCCGTCGACCCACGGGAGATTTCTTCAGAGCTCCTGGTGCAGAAAGGAGGCAGGCTACCCCCAGAGCATGCACCACCTGGAAACAGTCGAGAAAGCCGGCAGGATGAAGTGATACAAGGTTGCTAGTAGTCGTCTTGCTACTTTGTTGCGGTTTTGCAGGCGTCCTGAGCAGTCAGCGGTCGATCCTTTGACAGAAGGTGAAGAGGGAGATGCAGAGGAACTCTGATGAGCTCTTGCATTCGTTATCTGGTGAGATTCCCAAAGCAGAGACCCTAAATAGCCAGTAAAGGAGGTTTGGCTACCTAGGAAGGAGGATTGGCTACCAAGAGAGGTAAGAGCCTATCAGAAGGAGCCTCTGATGTCACCTGCTGGCACTGGCCATTCAGAGCAGTCCAGTGTGCCACAGACACCTCTGTTTCCAAGATGGCAGAGGTCTGGGACACACTGGAGGAGCTCTGGGCACCTCCCCTGGGACGTGCAGGTCAGGGGAGTGGTCACTCCCGTTTCCTTTGTCCAGTTTCGCGCCAGAGCAGGGCTGGGGGATCCCTGAACCAGTGTAGACTGGCTTATGCAGAGATGGGCACCATCTGTGCCCATCAAAGCATTTCCAGAGGCTGGGGGAGGCTACTCCTCTCCAGCCTTCACACCTATTTCCAAAGGGAGAGGGTGTTACACCCTCTCTCAGAGGAAATCCTTTGTTCTGCCTTCCTAGGTCAGGGCTGCCTGGACCCCAGGAGGGCAGAAACCTGTCTGAGGGGTTGGCATCAGCAGCAGCTGCAGTGGAGACCCCGGAAAAGCAGTTTGGCAGTACCAGGGTTCTGTGCTAGAGACCCGGGGGATCATGGAATTGTCCCCCAAATGCCAGAATGGCATTGGGGTGACAATTCCATGATCTTAGACATGTTACATGGCCATGCTCGGAGTTACCATTGTGACGCTGTACATAGGTAGTGACCTATGTACAGTGCACGCGTGTAATGGTGTCCCCGCACTCACAATGTCCAGGGAATTTGCCCTGAACGATGTGGGGGCACCTTGGCTAGTGCCAGGGTGCCCACACACTAAGTAACTTTGCACCCAACCTTCACCAGGTGAAGGTTAGACATATAGGTGACTTATAAGTTATTTCACTCAGGCTGTACTGGCAGGCCTGTGTAAGAATTGTCAGAGCTCCCTATGGGTGGCAAAAGAAATGCTGCAGCCCATAGGGATCTCCTGGAACCCCAATACCCTGGGTACCTCAGTACCATATACTAGGGAATTATATGGGTGTACCAGTATGCCAATGTGAATTGGTAAATTTAGTCACTAGCCTGTTAGTGACACATTTGGAAAGCAGAGAGAGCATAACCACTGAGGTTCTGGTCAGCAGAGCCTCAGTGAGACAGGCATCACACAGGGAACACATACATATAGGCCGCAAACTTATGAGCACTGGGGTCCTAACTAGCAAGGTCCCAGTGACACATAACAAACATACTGACAACATAGGGTTTTCAGTATGAGCACTGGGCCCTGGCTAGCAGGATCCCAGTGAGACAGTGAAAAAACCCTGACATATACTCACAAACAGGCCAAAAGTGGGGGTAACAAGGCTAGAAAGAGGCTACTTTCTCACACAACCCCCCAAAACGAAGGACAAGAAGGCTAACCTTGGCCAGTTGAGTCTTTATTGTCTAAGTCGTGATAAGTGGAGAGTAGCTCTGCAATAGACTGGTTACTCCCTTTATCATCCACTATATGGTTACTTCCCTGTGGGGATGTAAACCACCCTGTTTGAAGTTTTTTAGCTAACCAACAATGTGAAGATATATTTTCTGAGTTCCTATCAGTAAGTTTTAGTTTAGAACAGTGGGAATCGTCCACTGGACCTATTTCTAGTGATGAGAATGCCAGACAGGGATGCTGTCTCAGTAAAGCCATAGCTGGGCAAAAACTTTGTCCATATGGCTGTAAGAGAGAACAGGGGTGCTGTTTCTCTTTAGTTGGAGCAGGGCAGGGATGCTGTCCTATGAGCTCCACACTAGGGCAGGGCTGCTGTCCTAAGTGTTGTGAGGCAGTGCAGGGTTTCTGCACTAAAGTTTCTCTGGGAGGGTTGGAGGGATGCTCCATGTTAACTAAAATGGTGCCCTTTTTCTCACCAATATTAGTTATCCCACAGAGAGGTACTTTCACCTCAGGGAGTACAGCTGTGCCAGCTGATGATTCCCTTGGTATAGGTGCCAGCCCAGAAGAGGTTTCTCCCACCACAGGAATGGTATCCTGAATAGCAGGGTGGTTAGGGGATATTGTGATACCCTTTTTACCTGTTGTTGGAGAAGGATCCTGAGTTTTCAGGCCTTTTTCTCTCCTTTGCTTTTTCATTTCAGCTGAAATGAGAGGAATCAATTCCTCAGGGATACCCAGCATGGCTGCATGGGTATAAAACTCTACCTCAGCCCAACCTGAGGTCTCTAGGTCATTACCTAAGAGACAGTCTACAGGTAAGCTAGGTGATGCTACCACCTGCTTAGGGCCAGTAACTCCACCCCAACTAAGCCGAACTATAGCTAAGGGAAGAAACTTAGTGGAGTTATGGACATCAATAATCTTGTACTGTTGTCCAATGATGTGTTGTTCAGGGGGCACTAGGTTTTCAGTCACCAGAGTGATACTGGCACCTGTGTCCCTGTAGGCCTGGGCCTCAACACCATTTATTGAAACTGTCTGCCTGTACTTATCCTTTGTAAGGGGACAAGCAGCCAGTGTGGCAAGGCCAATGCCACTAGGTGTGACAGAAACTGTCTTGGGAATGACTACCCCAGTTTCTATGATGGACCCATAAGTGAACCCAACTACACCCTTACTTTGACTGTTGCCAGCAGTCCCACCACTATTACCACTACTGCTAGGGGCACTAGAGTTTGATGTATTAGTGGTGGTTAGCTCAGGGGGTTTACCTGTACAGGACTTATCCCCTTGCCAATGGCCTTTATTTTTACACACATAGCACCAAGGCTTTTTAATGTTTGTATGTTGTGAAGAAGAGGAGGAATTTGATTTATCCCCACCCCCTGAAGAGTGTTTAGGATTTGAAGAAGGATCTTTGGTTTTACCCTTATCCCCATGCTTATCCTGAGATCTCTCACCATTTTTCTTCTTGCCATCCTTGTCATCATCATCAAAGAAACTTTATTCGATTGTTTTTAGCAATCATAAAAGTGATTTTACATAAAAAACAATTTTCAGCAGCAGAAGGGATGCAAAGAGTAAAATACATATAAATATGAATATGAATATAAACAGATAAAATTTAAAAATTTAAGAAAGAAATAAAAGTTAATGAACAGTTTGATTAAGAGGAGTAATAAAAAGGCCTTGAATATAGTACTTGGAAATCATACCCATTTGCCTCAAGACATTTTCTGGCCTTAATCACTGAACACAGGAATAAAGCTAATCCATTACAAACCATGATAGATGGAAGGTATAAAAGATACAAGAAAGCTGGACGACATTGTTTAAAATGCATTAATTTTAAAAGTGGTATTACAAACAGTTTCCTAAAAGTTGAATAATGTTTGCAAAAGAAAAGTGTGTGCATTGTATTTTGGTCAGAAACATTATCACAGGGAAATTTTTCCAATTGTGAAGACCAATCATTAATCAGGGGGAAACTAACGAGGCGGTGAAAGGACTCTAGTCTCAAACGCGTAAGGACAAACCGATGTCTTGGGTTCGTGACTTTGCATAAGTATGGTTCCATGCCATTCGTTTGTTGTATCATATGGTTTCTCCTGACACTATATTTATTTGCCTCCACGTCCCATCTCAATTCAGCCAGATGGGTGAGGCAAGTATTTTTCAGGTCTTTCCTGGAGATTGTTTTCAATTCATCTGGGGTAAAAAACAGCTCAGGGTGGCCTAATTTAATAAGAAAGTGCTTTATATAATTTAGCCATGGAATTTTGGACGAGTGAGTAAGTGCTAGGGCATCTACTATAATAGTCCTATTCAACCTCGCAGGATCTGAAGTCCATACTTTATGCCAAAGTAGGATTGGTTGAACACGAATGAGATCTGTAAGGTATGTTACTCTCATTTCTGAATGGCATACTACTGTTGATGTTGATTGCGGGACACTTAGGACTGTTTTCAGGAGAGCATTTTCTGTCAGCTGTAAAGTAGTGCAGTCTCGATATCCCCAAAGTCTGGCCCCGTACAGTGCTACTGAGACACATTTCGCATTGTAAAGAGTCATCATGTCTTTGGGAATTACTCTCCTCACTCTTTTAGAAAAGTTTTTTACCGCCATAACGGTTTTCGTAAATAACAATTTTCTTGCTTTTATGGCTTGTACTCATGTACCTTTATCATCAAACATAATACCTAAGTATGAAAATGTCCCTGTGTTGACTAGTTTTACACCTTTTAAGGCTATATGGCAATTTTTTGTGCTGCATCCAGGATATGTCATAGAAAACGTTTTAGTGTGATTGATTTTGAGGCCCAAAACATCCATGCAGTTTTCAAAGGTTGTAACTAATCTTTGCAGAGCAACTGGGGTGCGGGCCATCAAAACAGCATCATCCGCATACAAGAGGGCCGGAATTTTCCGAAAGCCTACTTGTGGAAGATCATTACAGGCATCAGAAAGGGTCCCCTCTAAGCTGTTAATATACAAGGCGAACGTTAGGGAGCTAACACGCAACCTTGACGCACCCCTCGTTCGATGGGGAAAGATGAAGTACATTCCCCTTGACGCCCATAGCGAACCTTAGCGTTTGCACCAGCATACAATTCCCTAATAAAATGGACTATGGTGGTATCGACCCCCATGTCCAGCAAAATGGGCCACAATTTTGAATGCACCACACAATCGAATGCAGAAGTTAAATCGACAAATGCAAGGTATAATGCTCCGGGCTTCGCCCTTGTATATTTACCAAGTATGATCTCTAAGTTAAGAGCCTGTTCCGTTGTCCCTATGCCAGCCCTAAACCCGTATTGTAGATCAGAGAGGATATGATTTTCCTCCATCCAATCTTGTAGTCTGTTTAGGATGATACGTCCGCAATCTTTGCAAGTGTGTCAAGCAGTGAAATAGGACGATAACATGCGGGGTTATGGCGATCTTCCTTTTTATAGATTGGAATAATTATTGACTCAGCCCAGGTCGAGATGAAAGTAGTCGAACAACAGGCGCGTAGCACCTGCGTCAATAGTGGACCCCAAAGAGAGGTATTAGATTTATAGATATCAACTGGAACTCCATCTGGGCCTGGGGCTTTTCCGCTTTTACTTGCGTTAATAGCGTCAGTGACCTCATTTAGAGTAAATGGTAAGATGGGGTCATAGGAGTCTAGTTTAGGGTGATTTATTTCTAGTGCCAAATTTTCTGAGGAGTATATAGCGGAAAAGAAGGCAACCCACTCTTCTTCCGTGATGGCAATTTCAATTTTGGGTATTTCTTCATCACATAGGAGGGGGGAATTCACAATTTTCCAGAAATTTACATTATCGTTCCGGATGCTCGCATCATAGAGGGATTGCCATGCCTCATTTTTTAAGTTCTGTTTCCTTTTCTTTATGGCATTTTTATACTCCTTCCTCTTTAAACTTAGTTGGCGTTTATCCGGGTTTTGTGAATGTAAGTAACTTTTTAAATTCTTACGAGCTTGTGTGCATTCAGCGTTGAACCAGCCTTTGCCTTCTTTCGCTTTCGGTTTACTAAAAGTTGCCTTAAGAGACTGTTTTATACCAGCTGTAATTACCATGAAGGCCTCAATACAGTCTCGTGGACACGTGTTGTCTGCAAGGCAAGTATTAAATTAGTTAGCATAATTGGTCACTAGTTGGTTCATAAAACCTATAGGTTCAATATCTGACCACCGTATGGTGTAACCATTTCTTGCTCCTAATTCAATATTTCCTACTATCTCTTCCGTGTCCCTGTGTATAAAGGCGTGTTGGGGAAATGTAAGGCCTAAGATTTGAGGGTTATGTTCGCTGAATATGGTGTCTTGAATGTTGTAATCAAGTACATAAGGAAAGAGATTGTTGGAAAAAAAAAAAATAATAATTATCGTGTTGGCTTGCCTACCGTTAAAGGTGGGTTTCAGTTGTGGTCTACCCTGAGTGAGGGAGTTGCATAGGATGAGGTCAAGGCTAAATAGAACTTCATTCAACGAGTTGCCTGAGTTGTTGTGTATGAAATGTAATGAATCATTTTCACCATCAGGGGCGTGGGGGCAGTAGCCCTTAGTTGAGCTGGGGCACAGGTATATGTTAAAATCGCCTCCCCACACAATATAAGATTGTTTATTTGAGGAGTCACATACTATGTCTATGTCGTCCTGGAGGAGGTTAAGTATTAATCGAAGATCTTGAAAAGGTACATTATTATAGAAATTGATGACCACCAATTGTGCAATATTTTTTAGATGACATGAAATTACTTGGTAGAACATATTAGATATTAAAGCAAGGTCGTTGATTATATCACACTTGTTGGATATAAAGGTGCACAAGCCACCCTTAGCCCTGCCCCGTACCGAGGGAATGGCAGGAGTATGTAGTGTCCTGTAGCCATTTATATGAATCGGATTCACACACCAGGTCTCTTGGAGACATACCCAGGGAAAACACTGAATGTATTCTAGCCAGACCTCGTTCTCCACCTTAGATCGGAGGCCAGCCACATTCCAGAATAAGGAAGAAAGATGGTCTTTATGCATTGTTCTAGCCTGATCAACAGAAGACTTGTCAATTGTCTGAGTTTTCCCTGAGATAGTAATGGTTTCTGTGCATACCAAAGGAGTCAGGGCACAGGTAAAAGTTTTTTTTGGCAGGGCTCTTAATAAGGATTCATGGTTGACAGGTTGCCTAGAAGAAGGTTCCATGTTCGATCGTTCTTCTCCATTGTCTGCTACTGAATTATCTACAACCAGATGGGCGTGGTCCGATATTTCTGTAAGGTGCTTGAGTCTACAAGGTTCCTTGTCGGATAATAGTCAATCAGTATCTTCCATACTGAGCCCCCAAAATCTGTTCACAGTAGAAATCATATATTGCGACTCAGGCCTGATTCTATGATCCTCAAGACAAAGGCCAGGTCCATCGTAGTTTTTGGTGCTCGTATAAAAGAAACCCAGAGGAAGCAGGGCAACACCGTGATCGGTAATCTGATGTGGGCTTTAAATTCTTAAGATATCTTTGACCTGCATAGGGGTTTTAAATGAAAGAACTACACAATCACCCTTGAATATTTTACGATTTCTACCCACCCATTTTACCCTTCTGACCATCTTGATGTCTTCAAAAAGTTTGTTTGTCAGGCCAGGTTTCAGGCGAGTTGCAATCCAGTGCAGGGCCTTGTTCCTCAGAGCTGCCCATGATTCCCCCCCTGCTCCAGATAAAATGGGGACATTGGCAATAATTGCCACATAAGGGGTTGCCGCAAGCGGAAGGTCAAGTATATCTCTCTCTGTTAAAGGGGCACCCTGGTAAACTTTAGGAGTGATTACGTGTTCCCTTCTTTTTGGAGATATTTTGTGGGGTTGGGCATTGCCAATTCTTTCAGGTGAGGCACAGGGGTCGACTTGTTTTTGGGTAATCTGTAAAGCGGGTGGTTGGGCCTGATGCGTTAAAGGAGACCTTACGTTGAAATCAGAATAACAAAGCTGTTGTGCAGTTGGGGATGAGGGGTTTATTAATTGTGGTTTCAGTGTTTTAAGTATTTAATCAATTTTCCCCTCCAATTGAGTTAGACGTTCCGTTACTTGATCAAAACGTGTACTGACTAATTTTTCTAGAACAGTCAGTGTCTCTGCGATATTAGTTTTCCCTTTCACTATATGAGGTTTATTCTTATGGTCAGATTTTTGATTTTGGGGGCAGGTTTGAGCATTTTGGATACATGCATTGGGTTGTACTTTCGAGGAGCCATGTCTAGCGTTCACAGGCAGCTCTTGTTTGGGTGGGGCATCCTTCCTTGCTGGTTGGGGTTTCCTCTTACGTTTTGGTGAGGGAGGATGGCCATCACCATCTGAGATTGTGTCAATTATATCTTGGATACAGCCATTAGTAATTTTAGACTGGGTTTCACTTCCGAAAAGCTTTGCCAGATGTTCAGGGATTGTTGTTAAAGGGGGAGAGTTAGGGATTACTAATGACTTATTCTGGGTGAGTATTTTCCCCTCGACATTGGTGAGAGATGAATTTCAGGATTGACGTGTGATTTTTTTTTAATGGAATGTCATTTACACTGGGTTGTTTCCTTTTTCCCATTATTACTGGCTGCCTTGAGAACAAAAGTTCTATGATAATTGTTTACTGAGAGAAAGTACACTTAAGAGGTGGAATAGCAGACTGCTGTTTTTTAAAAAGGATGGAAGCAAGAGAAGGCGAGATGCCGGATACAGAAGTATAGTCACGGAGGGCCAAGGGAGAGAGACACAGTACCTGTTTTGGAGATGTGAATACCAGATCCTGGGGTCGCGGAGAAGATCTCAGGGGGGTGGCCCAGCCCAGCCTCTGCCGGCCGCTGACGGGCACAGGACGGGCCCGCACTTGGCCCGGGCTTGGCCCGGGCACCGCAGGCGTGCGTCCCGCGAGCGGGAGCGCGAGAAAGGAATTTAAAGGGCTCCTGCCCGATTGAAGGGCTGCCGCTGGTGCCGCCTCCTTCCTTTGATGAAAGACGCGCTTCCCTTGTCACCCCCTGTATGAACTTTTCTGTTCACTCTTGTTCTGACCCATTTGTCTGCCTTCTTTCCCAATTCTTGGGGAGAGGTCAGATCTGAGTCCACTAGATATTGGTGTAACAAGTCAGACACACAGTTATTCAGAATATGCTCTCTCAGAATAAGATTATACAGGCTTTCATAGTCAGAATCTTTAATGCCATGTAACCACTCCTCCAAGGCCTTCACTGAACAGTCAACAAAGTCTATCCAGTCTTGTGAGGACTCTTTTCTGGTGTCTCTGAACTTAATCCTGTATTGTTCAGTGGTTAAGCCAAATCCATCCGAGTGCATCCTTCAAAACTGCAAAATTGTTAGCATCACTTTCTCTAACAGTAAGGAGCCTATCCCTACCTTTTCCATTAAAAGATAGCCACAATATAGCACCTCACCGCCTTTGAGGGATCCCCCTGTACCATACAGGCCCTCTCAAGTGCAGCAAACCACTTGTTGATGTCATCCCCTCCTTGTAACGTGGGACTATCTTGTGCAGATTCCTGTAAATCATGCTCTCTAACAGGATTACTATCAGGAATACTGCTGCTGCCACCATGGGGTCCAAACCCCAATCTCTGTCTCTCCTTCTCCAGGTCTAGGGATTCCCTATCTAGAGCCAGCTGTTGCTGTTTAAGCTTCAGTCTGGTCTCTTCCGCTCTCAACTTTTTGAGTTCCCTTTCTAACATGTTGTCTTCAGGATGGGTGGGTTGGGAATGCTTGGACACAGAAGATAAATTGGAAACAACAGAGGGAGATCTGTCCCTAACTGACTGGACTCTAACAACCTGGCCTCCAGGAATAAAAACACCCCTACTATGATGGGAGCTTCTATTACTACCAGCATTGCTAGGTGGTCTGCTAAGGGGTAGATTTTGAACAGAACCCTCCCCACCTCCCTCAAGGAGATCCCCTGTGTCAGAATGGGAGCCATCTATTAACTTCTCATTTGAAGTGCCTGCTTGGACTCATAATTCACAATCAGCATGTTATATAGAAATTCTTTAGTGGGGTTATTTCCTATCACTAAACCTCTATCTAAGCAGAGACTCCTTAGGCTCTTGTAATTCAAATTGTCATAGGTAGTATTGACTATTTTAAGAACAGACTCTACATCAGACATGATAAAAGAAGATCTAGAGCCAGCTGTTGCTGTTTAAGCTTCAGTCTGGTCTCTTCCGCTCTCAACTTTTTGAGTTCCCTTTCTAACATGTTGTCTTCAGGATGGGTGGGTTGGGAATGCTTGGACACAGAAGATAAATTGGAAACAACAGAGGGAGATCTGTCCCTAACTGACTGGACTCTAACAACCTGGCCTCCAGGAATAAAAACACCCCTACTATGATGGGAGCTTCTATTACTACCAGCATTGCTAGGTGGTCTGCTAAGGGGTAGATTTTGAACAGAACCCTCCCCACCTCCCTCAAGGAGATCCCCTGTGTCAGAATGGGAGCCATCTATTAACTTCTCATTTGAAGTGCCTGCTTGGACTCATAATTCACAATCAGCATGTTATATAGAAATTCTTTAGTGGGGTTATTTCCTATCACTAAACCTCTATCTAAGCAGAGACTCCTTAGGCTCTTGTAATTCAAATTGTCATAGGTAGTATTGACTATTTTAAGAACAGACTCTACATCAGACATGATAAAAGAAGATTTAGAGACAGTGAGAAGAAATACAAAGTTTCAGAACTTTTTAAAGAACATAGAAAACACTTTTTCTAACTTTTAGAAACTTTTAGAAGTTTAGAGAAACTTTTCAGAACTTTGTAAAAAGTTTGAGAGAAGAAAAGCAAAACCTTTTGGTTAGGTGTACATACACTGAACTTGTTTTGTATATTATTCTCTTATGAAAAGTACACAATGACAAAGTGGTAAGTAGTTACAAGTACTTATCCCACCGCTTCACAACCAATGTAGGAGGCTGGCCTGGCTTGTAGCGGGTACCAAAGGTACTTACACCTTGTGCCAGGTCCAGTTATCCCTTATTAGTGTAGAAGAGGTGTTTCTAGCAGCTTAGGCTGATAGAAGGTAGCTATGGCAAAGCAGCTTAGGCTGAACTAGGAGACATGTAAAGCTCCTACAATACCACTGGTGTCATATGCACAATATCATAAGAAAACACAATACAAGAATTACTAAAAATAAAGGTACTTTATTTTTATGACCATATGCCAAAAGTATATCAGTGAGTACCCTCAGTATGAGTATAAGTTATATACACAAGATATATGTACACAAAACAAAATTATGCAGGTAATAGCAAAAGGAAGTAATGCAAGCAATGTAAAGTTACAGTAGATTGCAATAGGAGCACATATGTATAGGGGAAACACAAACCATATACTCCAAAAGTGGAATGCGAACCACGAATGGACCCCAAACCTATGTGAGCTTGTAGAGGGTCGCTGGGACTGTAAGAAAACAGTGAGGGTTAGAAAAATAGCCCACCCCAAGACCATGAAAGGTAGGTCTAAAGTGCACCTACTACCCCCAGAGAGCACAGAAGACGTGATAGGGGGATTCTGCAGGAAGAACAAAAAACAGCAATGCCACAACAGTGGATTTCCGGACCTGAGTACCTGTAAGACAAGGGGACCAAGTCCAATAGTCGCGACAGTGTCGAGAGTTGGCAGGAGCCCAGGAAATGCCAGCTGAGGGTGCAAGGAAGCTGCCACCGGTTGGAAGAAGCTTGGAGTTCTGCAAGAAAGAAGAGGACTAGGAACTTCCCCTTTGGAGGATGGATGCCCCACGCAGAAAGACCGCAAACAAGCCTTGCTAGCTGCAAGGGTCGCGGTTAGGGTTTTTGGATGCTGCTGTGGCCCAGGAGGGACCAGGATGTCGCCACTTGGATGAGGACACAGAGGGGGCGCCCAGCAAGTCAGGGAGCCCTCACAGAAGCAGGCAGCACCCGCAGAAGCACCTGAACAGGCACTTGGAAGAAGAGTGAACCGGAGTCCATGCGAAGTCACAAAAGGGAGTCCCACGACGCCGGAGGACAACTCAGAAGGTTGTGCACTGCAGGTTTGAGTGTCGGGGACCCAGGCTTGGCTGTGCATGAAGGAAATCCTGGAAGAGTGCACAGGAGCCGGAGCAGCTGCAAATCACGTGGTACCCAGCAATGCAGTCTAGCGCGGGGAGGCAAGAACTTACCTCCACCAAACTTGGACTGAAGAGTCACTGGACTGTGGGAGTCACTTGCAAAAACAACAAGTGATGGACGGAATGCTGAACATTGTCAAACATTCACCCCCAGTCACAGATCTGGGTTTAATCCATCGTTTTTTTGCTGCCCATGCCATTCCAGTTTGGACCCAGCCATATGCAAATCAGTCTTGACCCTGTTCCCCATGGGAACTGTCCAGCCCGAACTGCTAGGCCAGGTCTTCCCTGGACTTGAAACAAGCATCCTGGGACCAGTTTCGGGGTTTCACCCCTCATCAGCCAGGCTAGCTTGAATCCAGTGGCATGGGAAGCACGGGAATAGAACGATGGATTAAACCCAGATCTATGACTGGGGGTGAGTGTTTGACAATGTTCAGCATTCCGTCCATCACTTGTTGTTTTTGCTTTGTTGCCCTAAGTGGGAAGGGTATGCCCAGACGTGGGTCCCGTGCTTCCCATGCCACTGGATTCAAGCTAGCCTGGCTGATGAGGGGTGAAACCCCGAAACCGGTCCCAGGATGCTTGTTTCCGGTCCAGTGAGGACCTGGCTTGGCAGTTCGGTCTGGACTGTTCCCATGAGGAACAGGGTCGAGACTGATTTGCATATGGCTGGGTCCAAACTGGGGTGGCATGGTGAGCAAAAGAACGATGGATTAAACCCAGATCTATGACTGGGGGTGAGTGTTTGACAATGTTCAGCATTCCGTCCATCACTTGTTGTTTTTGCTTTGTGGGAGTCACTTGGACAGAGTTGCTGAGTTCCAGGGACCACGCTCGTCGTGCTGAGAGGGGACCCAGAGGACCGGTGATGCAGTCTTTTGTTGCCTGCGGTTGCAGGGGGAAGATTCCGTCAACCCACTGGAGATTTCTTCAGAGCTTCTGGTGCAGAAAGGAGGCAGGCTACCCCCAGAGCATGCACCACCTGGAAACAGTCGAGAAAGCCGGCAGGACGAAGCGATACAAGGTTGCTAGTAGTCTACTTGCTACTTTGTTGCGGTTTTGCAGGTGTCCTGAGCAGTCAGTGGTCGATCCTTTGGCAGAAGGTGAAGAGGGAGATGCAGAGGAACACTGATGAGCTCTTGCATTCGTTATCTGGTGAGATTCCCAAAGCAGAGATCCTAAATAGCCAGAAAAGGAGGTTTGGCTACCTAGGAAGGAGGATTGGCTACCAAGAGAGGTAAGAGCCTATCAGAACGAGCCTCTGACGTCTCCTGCTGGCACTGGCCATTCAGAGCAGTCCAGTGTGCCACAGACACCTCTGTTTCCAAGATGGCAGAGGTCTGGGACACACTGGAGGAGCTCTGGGCACCTCCCCTGGGAGGTGCAAGTCAGGGGAGGGGTCACTCCCCTTTCCTTTGTCCAGTTTCGTGCAAGAACAGGGCTGGGGGATCCCTGAACCGGTGTAGACTGGCTTATGCAGAGATGGGCACCATCTGTGCCCATCAAAGCATTTCCAGAGGCTGGGGGAGGCTACTCGTTCCCCAGGCTTCACACCTATTTCCAAAGGGAGAGGGTGTTACACCCTCTCTCAGAGGAAATCCTTTGTTCTGCCTTCCTGGGCCAGGGCTGCCTGGACCCCAGGATGGCAGAAACCTGTCTGAGGGGTTGGCAGCAGCAGCAGCTGCAGTGGAGACCCCGGAAAGGCAGTTTCGCAGTACCCGGGTTCTGTGCTAGAGACCCGGGGGATCATGGAATTGTCCCCCCAATGCCAGAATGGCATTGGGGGGACAATTCCATGATCTTAGACATGTTACATTGCCATGTTTGGAGTTACCATTGTGACGCTGTACATAGGTAGTGACCTATGTACAGTGCACACGTGTAATGGTGTCCCCACGCTCACAAAGTCCGGGGAATTTGCCCTCAACGATGTGGGGGTACCTTGGCTAGTGCCAGGGTGCCCACACACTAAGTAACTTTGCACTCAACCTTCACCAGGTGAAGGTTAGACATATAGGTGACTTATAAGTTACTTAAGTGCAGTGGTAAATGGCTGTGAAATAACGTGGACGTTATTTCACTCAGGCTGTACTGGCAGGCCTGTGTAAGAATTGTTAGAGCTCCCTATGGGTGGCAAAAGAAATGCTGCAGCCCATAGGGATCTCCTGGAACCCCAATACCCTGGGTACCTCAGTACCATATACTAGGGAATTATATGGGTGTACCAGTATGCCAATGTGAATTGGTAAATTTAGTCACTAGCCTGTTAGTGACAAATTTGGAAAGCAGAGAGAGCATAACCACTGAGGTTCTGGTTAGCAGAGCCTCAGTGAGACAGTTAGGCATCACAAAGGGAACACATACATATAGGCCACAAACTTATGAGCACTGGGGTCCTGGCTAGCAGGGTCCCAGTGACACATAACAAACATACTGACAACATAGGGTTTTCACTATGAGGACTGGGCCCTGGCTAGCAGGATCCCAGTGAGACAGTGAAAACACCCTGACATATACTCACAAGCAGGCCAAAAGTGGAGGTAACAAGGCTAGAAAGAGGCTACTTTCTCACACACGGCTGTGTTAGGTGACTGCGATTTTGCAAATCACTCCTACAGGTATTAAGTGGGTCAAAACAGTGACTGCACTGGCCATTTGCATCTGCTGAAGAGTGTGTTCCCTATAGTCCCTGTAGCTCTGTTCTGTTCCTTTAAAGTGACTGAAGACATCAAGAAAAACCTAATAAGAATATGTTAAAAAAGAGACCGAAGGCATCAAAGCACAAATTCATGTGACTACTACCCGGGGGCAGGGTTGCCACTGCTGGCAGACAAGGAGGGCTCACCTACCCTGGCAAGGGTGACCAAATGACCTGGAATTCCAGGATATTTTTGGTTTTGCACACCAGTTCTGGCGTGGCAAAATATTTAAAAGAATTAAATGCACGCCCTGGGTGTGAAAGGAGCTAAGTAAGCACAGGCCCTACAGTTTTGTTTGTCCACTATCTCCCAAGACCAGCACTGGCTAGTAAAGGCAAACATCTCCGAACATGGTGACTGTGCAGCCTTACTCAGCTGTGCTTGCGGCAAGTGGCCTGTAGCAGGTGGCCAGGTATGTAGAAGGGTACTACATTCTCTGCTGTATCTGTGCAGAGTTTTTTTTTTAGCAGCCCTTATTAGTAAACCACTTGAACTGCACGTTTTATAAAGCCCATCTTGCAAACCCCGTCTCATCAAAGTGCCCTTTCTGTTTGTTAATGTATCGTATAGGCCATGAGCCCATCACATCTGATTCAGACGTGACAAACGATTTTTAAACCTAAAAAAAACCTTTATTTTGCCTTTCTCTTTCCAGAAATTGCCCCACTTCAGTGCAAGTCAATGAGAAAATACATTCCATCGATTTATGTTTGGAAATCTGCCTCTGTCCCACGTCTACGTGGTGGTATGCATGATGGAGTCATTTGGCTTCTTCTGTGTCCGCTGGTAGCTGCAAATAATGAAGTCCGACTTCTTTCTATATATTTTTGGTTATGTAAATCTGGACGCCCAAAGCGGCATCTAGCCGTAATCTACACGTGGCATTTGTTCTTGCAATGCAAATATTTCAAAGTTGTGCTATCTGCAAAACCGCCCATCGTTCAGGATTTTACCAGCTCTGTTGACTAGGCAAAGTCCATTGGAGCCTCCGCTATTGGTGTCAAAATATCAGAGAAAGAAGTCTAAAGGCTGCCGGAAGTGGTACATGTGTGTTAGATAGCTGAAGAGTGGAGGGAGTTAAGCAGTGCTCCTTTGCTGAGGGGGTTAACAGTCGAATTTTATTTTCACAATGAGCTAGAAGAGGCATGACGCAGGAGAGGGAAAGATAAGGTAAAGCTGTTAACGCCCTACACCCTGCTGGTAATAAAGCTATTAAAACCTTTCCCATAACGCATTCTACACAGGCAAGTAAACACGACCTCTGTCCCTTTCTGTGTCTACTAACTACTGAGCCATTTTAACCTTTTACATAACCTTCTGTATTTCTGGTGGAAATTCGAGAAATGTCATGTTTTCTCCAGCTTGCAAGGAATAGGGTGCAGTTTATAAAACTATTTTGGGGAGGAAGGCACAGAAACCAGACTCCATGGCTGTGTGTAAAAGGCCGCTTTATTGGAACAGGTGCACTTACAAATAATTCCCCTCGCCTTTGCCTTACAAAATTAAAGCCTCACTAGACATCAAGTTCACCTAAGCACCGTCCTCCCCCCTCCCCTACCCCCACCTCCCCCCTCCCTGTCAAATTCTCCTGCCACCCCTCTCGAGTCTTGTGTATCTATCTCTGAATCCTGGCCGTTCGTTATCATCCCGAGCCTGTCAGTCTTCCCTCCTGCCCGTCGCGACCTGCTGCTGTACCCCCCCTTACTATCCCAACTTGCCCATCAATTCTGCCCATCCGCACATGTTTAGTTGGCTGCAAACTGTAATCACCGCCAAACGCACCTGTTCCCAGCGACAACCACAATACAAAAACCCCTGAGGTGCACACCTGCTCCAATCCAGCACTCTCACAAAACAATAGCCATACGCACAGAAGCGTCCCCACCTGAAGAACCCGAGAAAAAGACAGTAATGATATCTGGGGAGGGAGGGAGGGAAAAATCTTCCGCTCCGCCAAAACTGGACTGGCCACTGTGTCACCTGGGACAAAATGGTGGCCGGTCACAAAATGGAGCCCCCATATAAATCCCCCCGCCCAAGAAGCCCAAAAATAGCCCACCGAGCCCCGGGCTGTACCACCCTCCCCAAAGACCCCGGGGGGGAGACCTCATTCTTCGGCTGGTCCCCCCCGGGACCACATTGTGACTTGGAACTCTGGGGTTCGCAAAAAATATCACAGGGTCTGCAACCGCAAACTGACTCCTGCCTGTGTACTAAAGCCATTTTACAAGTTGGAATACTCTTTTGTGAGTCGAGCTATTTGATATGGGGAGGGGCAACAGTCAGTAGTCCAGGGAACCACTTCCTGCTAATTGCCCTTGTCCCCACAGTGTATTCCCAAACGGGGAATATTTATTTTTAAAGCAGCACAGTTTCCTTTAAGGAACACCGGCTGCTTTAAAAACAAGCAAAAAACAAGCATTTGAAATGCTATAGGTCTCGCATTTGCTTGAAATAGAGCTATTGGCGTTGTAAATGCATAACTGGACTTTTCATGCCACATAAATTGTTCAACCCTGCCTCATAATTTGGTCCTCTCTGACACATGAATCCAGTGGCCCTACATATAACTAAAGCACTTCCATCTACCTTCTTTCTCTATCTGTAGCAAAAAATGAAAATATTGCTATTATTTATTATATTTTTTATATTATTATTTTGGGAATGGTACACGAAAACAACAAGTACATGGTTTGCTTTTATCAAGCTAAACATCCACAATTTTTTTTACAGGCCATGGACACAGTTAGTGCACCTTACTAGGACTGACAAGTAAATTAAATATGCCAACTGCGTATATGTTTTAGAGAAAGCACAAGCACTTTAGCCCTAGTTAATAGGGGTAAACTAGGCAGAATCCTTAGGCCAGCAAAAGCGAAGTCAGCAGAAACAGGAGGTCTGAAGGCTAAAAATTAAGGGAAACCTACACCAAGGATGCCAGGTCTAACAGTTGTCATACTTTATAGCTCTGAAAAGTATTTTCTAGGTATACATGACTCCTCCTGTTGAATACTGATTTGCTAGTTTTATAGAATAAAATACACCGTGCCTCTGCATCCATTTACCAACAGAAGATGGTTCACACTCTCTACAACCATTAGCCACACATAGTTCTTATTCCTTGACAACATACAGCTCTTTGCCCACTTGATTTGCTTGGTGTCTCAGCATCAAGTTTTCACAAAGCACCAAGATTAAGTCTCCGTGATTTTTGCATCTGGCTTTTCCTCGACTGCCTCCAGTGATAACCTACCTCAGTCGGGTAAGACAGTCTTTGCTGTATAACCCCCCACTAACTCAGTCACTCATTTGTAGTGTTGTTTCAAAAGCTCTTCCTGCTGCCACCTTTCCATGGGCCTTGATAACATGCTAAGCAGTGACATTGAAACAACACCATGAAGTTCCCTTGAAGTGCTGCTGCTGTTCTACCCACAAGGCACACATCTTTACTCTTATAACAAACTGATAAAATGATATAATTTTGATTAACACTTAGAAATTAGTGTATTGTTTGGATTTAACTTTGAAATGAAAGGAAAATGTCAGCCATTTACTGAAACACGAGGTACTGTTATATTATGCTATAAGATATTAATATAAAGTAACGTGGGAGATGACGTGTATTAATGAACTGCCAGATTTCTCAAATAAAATGATGCAGATGGATTTAGGAGACAGGTAAGTCAGTAGATCGATAGACAAAAGTAGCAGTGGGTGAGGTGTGTGGATAGATGATGGATAGAAGGATACACGGGTAGCTAGGAAGGCAGACATCATGGGTAAGTGGGTGGATAGATGGGATAGCTAAGCCGGTAGATCAAAATACAGATAAATAGTGGATAGGAGTGAGTGGGTAGATTTTTGGCCAAAAAGGTAGATGAATAGAGAGCAAGAAAGATAAATAAGAAGAAATTTATATGCAGGATATCTTAGTCGAAAAATCAGTAGATAATTGTGGTGGATTGCTGGATGGCTAGGAAGGTAGATTGTTAGGGAAAGGTGCGGACAGTGGATGGGTGGATTGATTCTGAGCTGCTAAAGCTGACAGATAGCAATGGGAACAGTGGGTGCATAGACAGGTGGATTGATAGAAGGGTGGCTAGGAAGGTCGATATATAAATGCACTAAGAGCGACAGAGTAAGTGAATAGATTGATTGGTTGGCTTAATTGGTAGATAAATAAAAATGGGTGAAGAAAAGTGAGTGCATTATTGGGCGGATGGTTGGATAGATAGGTAGATAAATGGATAGGCAGATCTGTGGATGAATAAATCACGATTTAATGATTGTCTGATTAAAGCCACTTGCTGATCCGAATCAGTAACCCTGGTGTCCGGTGCGTGTAAAGCACTTTAGTGAAACTGAATGTTCATAAACCCATTGCATGTTCAGGTCTATTATGCTTCATTAATGTTTTAACACTCCTGAGCGGTTCACAGAGGAGCACCGATAGCATCCTCTCCACTTAGACTTTCGTTCTCCTTTCCTTCATAAACACTGAAGCACAAACTGCTTGTGCCACACACAGCGAGATCACTCTGTTCCAGTCAGGAGTGTGCCATCCCATTGTTTACTGCTGAAAAGAAATCAGTACTGCTTGGATAAGCTTTCTTTAATGCGTTGAGGAGATTTTAGAAGTTGTTGTAAATATCAGACTTCTTACCACCCATCAAATTTCTTTTCTAATTTTATTTAAAGAAGTATGCATAATAGGCTATAAGAAAATACGCGTAACTATTGTAAATGGAAGCGGAAATATGCCAAAAGCTGCCATAAAATAAAGAAAATGGTCATTCTACAGGGAAAAGTTGTCCTCGGTATAAGTAGCTCATATGAAGTCTGCTTTTTTCCAATATTCTGATAAATTCTGGCCAGCCAGAATACTTGAAGACTCTGAGCATCAAAAGAAATAACAGCCGTTCCCTGAAAATTATATTTGATCGTCTGCGGCGGCTCGGTAGCTTCCTGAGGGCTGAGGATGTAAAGTCACAGTGCGTGTCTCGCTGACTGTGGTCAGGGGAAGGATACACGGGGAACTGGCAATACAAATAGGCGATCCTCCTCCCTTACAATCAGCACCCACAACTCAAGCTAATTTACACCACATTCCTCTTGACTTTTATTTTCACATTGGATTGATTAGGATGCTTAGTATAATACATTTTCCTTTGTTTAAAAGAAACGTGCGTTGTAAACTATAACAATTTTCAGTAAAATCTGGTCTGTGCTTTACATCTTCTATGCATAAAAAAGCTTGCATTTATGCTGCCATTTTACCTGCTCAGAAGTGTACAAGAGTTCACACCCATGTCCATTCCAGTGTTGTACCCTTTGCTGAGTTTTCACCACCGAAATAACTGGAACCCTGCTCAGATGTTTTGATAATGGTGAATTAAAATAATACAAGCCCCGCTGGGAAATTCCAGGTTTTTTTCCAATAATAAAGTAAAATCTGCTGTGAACTACTTAGCCTGCCAGTTTAAAAACATAAAATGCATTTAAAGGAGTTCTGGCACTCTACCATTTAATGTATAGCATCCCTTTCTTTTGAAAAGTGGACATCATATTGCAGCAGTGGCGTGTGGTTTTGTCAATGGCTTAATGAGTATAACATTCCTTATCTTATGTTCTGTGTGGCTGCACTGAGGTGAATGTCAGGTACTGTCTCATTAAAGGCAAAGCACCCCTAAAAATTATGTTCATACGGGGCTGCTGGGTGTGTCGCGTAGGCTCTCATTATTCTAATGAGAATGGTGAATTTAAGCGGCAGAATCGCCTGCGGTGTGGAAGATGAGTCTTAACCCACTACAAGTGACACCCGTCGCCCTAATCCGGGTTTTGTTCCGGCTAACTAGCAGTGCCTCATCTCTACCCAAAAGCAGGGATGATTGGGCAGCCGAGCGCATGACACAATTGACTTCTCAAGGAAATTGTGGTTACTCAGGTCTCATCCGTTTCTCTCAATTACATTAGTCTCACATACACAATGACTGCCTCCATGCCCCCGACCCCGCCCTTGATGCTGCTGCGAGTTCGAGGCCCTCCACCACCCGCAGGCACCTGCCTGCACCTCATCCCTGGTGTGTAGTGGCTGCCATAAGTATTGTGTGTCTGTCCTGTAATTTGTCTTTGTGTTATTTGTGCCGGTTTTCCTGTTTTTGTGCCTTTTTCTGTTCTATGACTCTGTTTTTGTGCCTTTCTGCTCTCTAACTCTGTTTTGAGCCTTTCCTCGTCTTTTGCCCATTTCACAGTTTTGTTACCGCTCTCCCCGTTCCCGCTGATGCCTCCTCTGCAGCCCCACCCCTCTCATGCCCCCATTTGACCACCGCTCCCCGCCTCCCAGCTGCTCCTCCCTCTTACCTCCCCTTCTTAATGGCAGCCGCTGTGCGGCCTCGCCCCTGGCGTGCCAGAGGCAAGCCCGTCTGTGCCCGTCTGCACCCATCTGCGCCTGGACCGCGACTAGCACCAGTCCCCCTGTCCTACACCCCCCCACGCTGCCAGACTCCGTTACACCACCAATGAACTCCACGTGCTCAACCCCGGCTGCCCCACCGTCTGCATCTAGACCCCACTGGATGTGCAACTTCACCTGCACCCAAGCCACCAAGCACCACAACAACTCCACCCATAACAACCACCTCAGCTGCATCCTCCTCAACACCCGCTCCGTCCATAAGCACGCCCTCGAACTCTGGGACCTGCTCACCTCAACCTCCTCAGACATCGCCTTCCTCACCGAAACCTGGATGAACCCCTCCTCGGAACCCGACATCGCCACAGCCATCCCTGAAGGCTACAAAATCACCCAAAGAGACCGCACCAACAAACCGGGAGGAGTAATCACCATAGTCCACAGGAGCACCATCAGGATCTCAACCAACACCCATGACACCCTTGATGCCGCCAAGCACTTGCACTTCCAGATTTATGTCAATGCCAACACCACCCTGAGAGGAACCCTTGTCTACAGATCTCCATGCCCCCGTTGAACATTTCTGCGATGCCATCGCCGACACAATCAGTGCCCACGCCCTCGCCTCCACGGACTACATGCTCCTCGGCGACCTGAATTTTCACCTGGAGAACACCAACGACAGCAACTCCTCAGCCCTGCTTGCCAAACCTCGCCAACCTAGTCTCAAACAACTCGTCACAACGCCCACCCACTCAGCCGGCCACACACTCAACCCCATCTTCTCTACCAGCAGCAAGATCACCTTCACCCATTCCACCGAACTCCACTGGACTGACCACCACTGTGTACACTTCTCCTTCCAGAAGCCCACCGCTCACCACCACAAGCAACGGACCTCTCACCGCAGCTGGAACAAGATCTCAAAGGACCAACTGATCTTCACCCTCACCCCGCTGCCCATCACCAGCGACCCCCAACACCGCCGCCCTCAACCTCAAACAATGGCTAGATGACTGTGCCAACACCCTCGCTCCTCTTAGGAAATCAACCAACACCAGCAAGAAAGCACCGTGGTTCACCGCTGACCTTCAGGCTTCCAAACGGGAGTGCCGAAAAAAACGAGAAGATCTGGCGCCAAGAACAAACAGAGAGCAACCACGACCACCCTCAAGATTGCCATCCGCAAGCATCACCCGCTTATCTGGACCATCAAAAGATCATTCTACAAAGAACGAATCGACAACAACGCACACAACAGCAAGGAGCTCTTCAGCATCATCAAAGAACTCACCAACCCCTAGTCCTGCACCGCTGTCCCCCCCGCTCGCAAGACCTCTGTGACTCCCTCGCCACCTTTTTTCACCACAAGATCAGGACATCCACAGCAGTTTCGCCTCCCCGATTCCCATGACCACCGCTGCCCACGCCAACCCCAACGCACCCAACCACACCAACCTCCTGAGTTCCTGGACCCACACCAACAACGAGGACACCACCAAGACCATGAGCACCATCCACTCCGGATCAACCGCCGACCCCTGCCCTTACCATGTCTTCAATAAAGCCAGCCAAATCATTGCCCCCCAGCTCCGTACCATCATCAACAGCTCCTTCAAGACCGCCACCTTCCCGGAGAGCTGGAAACACGCCGAAGTCAACAGCCTGCCTAAAAAAAACCAAGGCAGACCATTAAGACCTCAAGAATTACCGACCCATCTCCCTACTCCCCTTCCCAGCAAAGGTCATCGAGAAGATAGTCAACAGCCAACTATCATGCTTTTTGGAGGACAACAGCCTGCTCAACATCTCCCAATCCTGCTTCCGCCAGAACCACAGCACCGAGACCTTTAGATGGATCCCCATTGAAACCAGAAGGTCGGTCACCCACGCCCTCGTCAGCAGCAGACTGGACTATGGCAACGCACTCTACGCAGGAACAACGGCCAAGCTCCAGAGAAAACTTCAGCTCATTCAGAACGCCTCAGCACGACTCATCCTTAACCTTCCTCGCCACAAACACATCTCAGCCCACCTCAGAAATCTCCACTGGCTCCCAGTCAACAAAAGGATCATCTTCAAACTCTTGATCCACGCTCAAAAGGCTCTCCATGACGCCAGCCCTGCCTACTTCAACGAGCGTCTCAACTTCCATGTCCAGACACGCCAGCTCCGCTCCGCCAATCTCGCCCTCGCCATCGTCCCCGCATCCACAGTACCACAACCGGCGACAGATTCTTCTCCCAGCTCATCGCCAAGACCTGGAACTCCCTCCCCGTCAACCTACGTCTGACCCAGGACCTCCTGACCTTCAGGAAGCATCTCAAGACCTGGCTATTCGAGCATTAGCAACCCCCCTCAAGCGCCTTGAGACCCTATCAGGTGAGTAGCGCGCTTAACAAATGGTTGATTGATTGATGTTTCAATAAGGTTTTAATGAAGTTACTACATCTTAGATAATAAAGCACGCACTGCAATAACCAAGATGATACAGCATGACAGAATTAGAATTGTGACAAGGAGAGTAAAGCATAGAAATAACACTACCATATTGTCACTAGAGTCAATAGATTAATTCCTACCTAGGCTATAGAGCACAGTATGTTAAGCTCTAGTTCTGCCCTTCTAGTTCCCCTGGGAAGACATCGTCCCCCATACCTGAGCAAAGGCCTGAAGTCTGCATGGGCAGCAGTAGCGAAGCGTTCAGGGATCAGCATACAGTCATGGTCCTCTGGCTAGAATCTCCCTCTAACGTGTAAGGGACAGGGAAGTGTTTATATAATAAAACAGCTGATGTTCTGAGAAAATGTTCCTACATGTGGATGTGTGTTTTTCTCTGAATACCAGAGACAAAACATTTACCACATTTACCGGCAACCTATCTTACTGCAGCCTTGAAAGAAGCACAGAGTGAACAAGAATGTCATGTATGAGAACGTAGTGCCTGCCTTAGCAAGAACAGCTAGATAGAGAGAAATAAAACAAGACCGTAAAAGTGGCTATTGTTAAAATAATAAACAAAGCTGAATAAAATATATCTAGGTTAAAGTGCATAGCGGCAGGGCTAGTGTGCTAAAATAACGTGCATGGAGCTATAACTAAAATGGCTACACAACACCTTCAAAACACAAGGGGGGGGAAAGGAGAATTGGGCGGTCCAGTGTACGTTCTCCCAATAATATGCAAATATAAAGTGGTACACTGTTCCGAATAAGAGGAAAGAAAAGGAGTCCTGAAATTCAGGAGCAATGGTCCTCACACACCTTAGTTGGTGTCATGCTTCATCATCGGACAGCTCCTCGTCAGACCGGCGCTGCAATGTCTGACGGGCACCCCCCGAAGGGGGGCTCTTTGCCGGAGATCTTTTTATATATTCGATGATGCCGTGGGACCTAATATGGATCTGAGAAAAGGACAAATCCACAAGAGAGAGAAAGATAAGGATAAAATTGGCTCAAATCCCTCACTCAATGATTTATTGCTTGCTATTGGGAGATGGTCAAGATTAAAAAAATGTAGGGAGTGGAAACAGAGGTAATGCTCGGACACTCACACAAAACATTTAAGAAAAGAGGATGGTGGAAATAATCCACTCCTCATTAGTATGCGGTCGACATGTTTCGCGTCTATGATGGTCCCACAGGATCCAGTGACGCTTCTTCAGGACCTACTAAATCAAGAAATCACTCTCAAAATATCAATATACCTATACTCCTGCTGACTATCATACACAGTCAAGGCGTCATCAGTCACTTACTGAGGTCAAACCGGACTGGCTTCTCTTTCCTACTAGTCACCCTAAATCAGGGGAAAAAAAGGGCTCAAATTAGCTCTGTAAAAAATCACTCCATCAGTACTAGAGAGTGATAGATTTGTGATGAAGAAAACAAATTGTGACAAACTGTGCAACACTCAGTGACCAGGTGGGTGCAAAGCAAGCCATGCTAATAACACATAGGGAGGCTTACCCTCTTTACTGAAAGAACAGGTTCCATGGGATCACGCTGGCCTCTTGCCTGGCTTACCGAAAATCTGATTGGTAAGAAAACATATACCGAATGGGGGACCACATGTTATAGTCCAACATTAGTCTAAGGGATATTCCGCAAAGTAGCTGGGTATCAGTAAACCATAGCGTGGAAACAAAATTCAAAAGTAATACTTCACAACTGTGTGTAAGTATCTCATAAACACACACAAATAACAATATCCACACAGCAGAAAAAGATAATGCATAGTTTATTACTGGTACGTCACCCTTAGAAACGAATATGAAGTAGGGTGTTCAGTACAACCATATTTAGGTAGAAAAAAATGATCGTTTACTCTAATAGGTAATGTGATGTGGCACACATCACAAAGTAATTCGCCCATGCGAGGAAAATGAAGTTACGGCACCGATACATCTAAGAATGGTATACACATTCTGAAATTCACCTCTTGAAAGTAAGGCGTCTCATTTGGCCAAAAATAGAGTACATAACAGAACCGGGTACGAGGAAAACAAATTGCTCTTTTTTATATCACTCGCCCAGAAAGAAAACGTCCAATAGACTTGTGGATACAGGCACCGTCTATCAAGATTGAGTACGTCTTCAAAGACACTCGAAAGAATCTATCAAGAGAGGCTGGGTCAGGGCACTTACTTTTCAAGTAGCCGAGGTCCTCCGTAACACCTACCCTGGGGTTCGCGGTCCCGGATGTGATCGTAGCCCAGGGACCGGCGAGTTTAAATATAACGCGTGATAGGCGTGTATGTCTTAATTAGGGGAATCGGTATCCTAGCAACCTCCTAGTGAGTTGCAACCATATCTGAAAATAGACGATGGACTATAAAAACGAGGTGGTGAGAACCCCTCGTTCGTGTCGGCCATCTTAAAATGGTAAATGGCCACAAATAGTGAGCCTAGTCTGCAGTGATTGACCAGACATAGGACAGGTCATTTAGAAATGCCAATGATATCGATCGTGGTATTCATCAAATCACACAGTCTGATAATTTTGTACATCGTATGGTGAAAAACGGGGGTGACAAAGTTGAAGACTGACATGAAAGGTGTCGTCATAGGGAATCTATCCAAACAAAAAAGGGTATATATAGGGGGGTTACGTAGTCAGAATGAACATACTGTCTATTTGGATAGGTGGAACCAAGGGATGTCATCATTGAGTCCCTGACGGTGGGTATTCAAACGATACACCCAGCGTTGTTCCAATTCAAAAAGTGAATGTGTGCCTGTCGAGTTACAAGTCTGTAGCACCACCCACCACATGTCATCTGGTGTATGTTTAAGTTCAATGAAATGGATGCTGAGTTTGGTAGTGGCGCGTCCACATCGGATATTACTCCGATGTTCATTTATCCTGATTTTCACAGGTCGTGTAGTCATCCCTACGTATCGTAGCTCACACGGGCAAGTAATCAAATACACACAATTCCGAGTGTTGCAGTTAGTGTGTTTCCTCAATTGCCAAGTGAGGAAGGGTTCAAGGTCTAGAGTGTCTGTACGTTTGGTGAGTGAACAGATGTTGCAATTTCCACACGGAAAATGGCCCACGACTGGGGGAAGGTCCCATAAAGTCCTCTGTCTAGGAGGGGTGATGGTAGGTTTTGGTCGAGTATGTACCAACATGTCTTTAATGTTGGTGGTCCTCTTAAACGCAAACACAGGTTTGGGAATGTCTTCACCACCACTGCAGAGGACTGACCATCTCTTATTGATTATCTTCTTCACCGTATTTGAGAAGGGGGTGAACGTTGATACACAGGTGAGTTTATGGTCTGTGGGTTTTGGAGTTAGTTGTAACAATGACTCTCTATCACTGTACTTAGCTCGTTTGTAAGCTGTATTGATAACTCTCTCTGGGTAATGACGGTCATGTAGTTTGATCTGTAGATCAGCAGCTTGGGTGTTGTATAGTCGTAAATTGCTGCAGTTCCGTCGAAGGCGTAGGAATTGTCCAAATGGTAAGTTTTGTCTGAGTGCCTTAGGATGGTGACTATCATATAATAGTAGGCTATTCCGATCTGTAGCTTTTTGAAAAGTGCGGGTCTCTAATCGACCTTCCTCAATGCTGATTAGCAAATCTAAAAAAGGGACCTCAGTGGTAGAGACAGAGGAGGTAAATTTGAGGAAAGGATCCAGATTGTTTATCCATGTAGAAAAAGAGTCTACCAAGGCTAAAGGTCCGTGCCAAATGACAAGGATGTCGTCAATGTAGCGACGCCATAGCTGAATATTTGTGGGCGAATGTACTGCCCATCGAGGTGCCATGAATCTGGTGGAAGAGTTTATCCTCGAACTGGAAAAAATTCCTAGTCAGGGCCAAACTGGCACAGTGCATGATAAAGTGAACAGGTGTCGTTGATTCTAGGTTGGTAGATGTAAGAGCTGACTCAACTACATCCAGTGTGGCTGCTTGTGGGATGTTGGTGTATAAAGCCTCAACATCAAGGGTGATCAGGGCATCAACAAACACTGTTGAGTTTATGGTTTTGATCAGATTGAGGACGTCTTTAGTGTCTCTAAGGTAAGTAGAGGACCGTTGTACAAGAGGTCGTAAAAAGTGGTCACAAAATACAGAAAGTGGTTCAAGAACAGCTCTTACATCTACCAACCTAGAATCAACGACACCTGTTCACTTTATCATGCACTGTGCCAGTTTGGCCCTGACTAGGAATTTTTTCCAGTTCGAGGATAAACTCTTCCACCAGATTCATGGCACCTCGATGGGCAGTACATTCGCCCCTAGCTTAGCATGCTTGTACATGTACAATTTTGAAAAACGCTTTATCTTGCCAGAGTCTAATCCATTCTTCACAAATATTCAGCTATGGCGTCGCTACATTGACGACATCCTTGTCATTTGGCACGGACCTTTAGCCTTGGTAGACTCTTTTTCTACATGGATAAACAATCTGGATCCTTTCCTCAAATTTACCTCCTCTGTCTCTACCACTGAGGTCCCTTTTTTAGATTTGCTAATCAGCATTGAGGAAGGTCGATTAGAGACCCGCACTTTTCAAAAAGCTACAGATCGGAATAGCCTACTATTATATGATAGTCACCATCCTAAGGCACTCAGACAAAACTTACCATTTGGACAATTCCTACGCCTTCGACGGAACTGCAGCAATTTACGACTATACAACACCCAAGCTGCTGATCTACAGATCAAACTACATGACCGTCATTACCCAGAGAGAGTTATCAATACAGCTTACAAACGAGCTAAGTACAGTGATAGAGAGTCATTGTTACAACTAACTCCAAAACCCACAGACCATAAACTCACCTGTGTATCAACGTTCACCCCCTTCTCAAATACGGTGAAGAAGATAATCAATAAGAGATGGTCAGTCCTCTGCAGTGGTGGTGAATACATTCCCAAACCTGTGTTTGCGTTTAAGAGGACCACCAACATTAAAGACATGTTGGTACATACTCGACCAAAACCTACCATCACCCCTCCTAGACAGAGGACTTTATGGGACCTTCCCCCAGTCGTGGGCCATTTTCCGTGTGGAAATTGCAACATCTGTTCACTCACCAAACGTACAGACACTCTAGACCTTGAACCCTTCCTCACTTGGCAATTGAGGAAACACACTAACTGCAACACTCGGAATTGTGTGTATTTGATTACTTGCCCGTGTGAGCTACGATACGTAGGGATGACTACACGACCTGTGAAAATCAGGATAAATGAACATCGGAGTAATATCCGATGTGGACGCGCCACTACCAAACTCAGCATCCATTTCATTGAACTTAAACATACACCAGATGACATGTGGTGGGTGGTGCTACAGACTTGTAACTCGACAGGCACACATTCACTTTTTGAATTGGAACAACGCTGGGTGTATCGTTTGAATACCCACCGTCAGGGACTCAATGATGACATCCCTTGGTTCCACCTATCCAAATAGACAGTATGTTCATTCTGACTACGTAACCCCCCTATATATACCCTTTTTTGTTTGGATAGATTCCCTATGACGACACCTTTCATGTCAGTCTTCAACTTTGTCACCCCCGTTTTTCACCATACGATGTACAAAATTATCAGACTGTGTGATTTGATGAATACCACGATCGATATCATTGGCATTTCTAAATGACCTGTCCTATGTCTGGTCAATCACTGCAGACTAGGCTCACTATTTGTGGCCATTTACCATTTTAAGATGGCCGACACGAACGAGGGGTTCTCACCACCTCGTTTTTATAGTTCATCGTCTATTTTCAGATATGGTTGCAACTCACTAGGAGGTTGCTAGGATACCGATTCCCCTAATTAAGACATACGCGCCTATCACGCGGGCAGGTGTTACGGAGGACCTCGGCTACTTGAAAAGTAAGTGCCCTGACCCAGCCTCTCTTGATAGATTCTTTCGAGTGTCTTTGAAGACGTACTCAATCTTGATAGACGGTGCCTGTATCCACAAGTCTATGGGACGTTTTCTTTCTGGGCGAGTGATATAAAAAAGAGCAATTTGTTTTCCTCGTACCCGGTTCTGTTATGTACTCTATTTTTGGCCAAATGAGACGCCTTACTTTCAAGAGGTGAATTTCAGAATGTGCATACCATTCTTAGATGTATCGGTGCCGTAACTTCATTTTCCTCGCATGGGCGAATTACTTTGTGATGTGTGCCACATCGCATTACCTATTAGAGTAAACGATCATTTTTTTCTACCTAAATATGGTTGTACTGAACACCCTACTTCATATTCGTTTCTAAGGGTGACGTACCAGTAATAAACTATGCATTATCTTTTTCTGCTGTGTGGATATTGTTATTTGTGTGTGTTTATGAGATACTTACACACAGTTGTGAAGTATTACTTTTGAATTTTGTTTCCACGCTATGGTTTACTGATACCCAGCTACTTTGCGGAATATCCCTTAGACTAATGTTGGACTATAACATGTGGTCCCCCATTCGGTATATGTTTTCTTACCAATCAGATTTTCGGTAAGCCAGGCAAGAGGCCAGCGTGATCCCATGGAACCTGTTCTTTCAGTAAAGAGGGTAAGCCTCCCTATGTGTTATTAGCATGGCTTGCTTTGCACCCACCTGGTCACTGAGTGTTGCACAGTTTGTCACAATTTGTTTTCTTCATCACAAATCTATCACTCTCTAGTACTGATGGAGTGATTTTTTACAGAGCTAATTTGAGCCCTTTTTTTCCCCTGATTTAGGGTGACTAGTAGGAAAGAGAAGCCAGTCCGGTTTGACCTCAGTAAGTGACTGATGACGCCTTGGCTGTGTATGATAGTCAGCAGGAGTATAGGTATATTGATATTTTGAGAGTGATTTCTTGATTTAGTAGGTCCTGAAGAAGCGTCACTGGATCCTGTGGGACCATCATAGACGCGAAACATGTCGACCGCATACTAATGAGGAGTGGATTATTTCCACCATCCTCTTTTCTTAAATGTTTTGTGTGAGTGTCCGAGCATTACCTCTGTTTCCACTCCCTACATTTTTTTAATCTTGACCATCTCCCAATAGCAAGCAATAAATCATTGAGTGAGGGATTTGAGCCAATTTTATCCTTATCTTTCTCTCTCTTGTGGATTTGTCCTTTTCTCAGATCCATATTAGGTCCCACGGCATCATCGAATATATAAAAAGATCTCCGGCAAAGAGCCCCCCTTCGGGGGGTGCCCGTCAGACATTGCAGCGCCGGTCTGACGAGGAGCTGTCCGATGATGAAGCATGACACCAACTAAGGTGTGTGAGGACCATTGCTCCTGAATTTCAGGACTCCTTTTCTTTCCTCTTATTCGGAACAGTGTACCACTTTATATTTACACAACACCTTCCCCTTGCTGGTTGACGGTGGTTCAAAGCCTAAATATGTATAAAAGCTACTAAAACTCAACCTTAGATATATATAAAAAATGTCAATCATGATAAGCTAAAAGGACACTTGAGCATCTATAAAAGGACAATTTAGAATGTTAACATGTGGCGTAAAAACGCCGGATTTCAGGAGTCAGAGTCATTTTGGAAGTAGCCAATTGAGTCTGGGACAATTGAAGACAGGAAATCTTCTACTTCGGCAGGTGTTAAAGTAGGAAATGCATCGCTGAGAAGGACCAAGGAGCATTTATGTTACATAGCCTGAGCCTCAGCCAAGGTAGCAGCGTTCTGTGGTGTGCCCAGTAATGAGTTCAGAGCAGCATCCTCCAGGAAGGCCAACTCATAAACAGCTTCCCCTAGCAAACGCACCCTCAAAGCGCAAGTCCGGTAATGAACCCTCAGTGAGAACATCAACAGATCAGCGTCCAATGAAAGCAAGAACTACATAGAAAGACAGATTTTCAGTGCATGTTCGAACGTGCACCAGAGGCACCGAAGCACAGAAACACAGGCTGCATACAATGCAAAACCAGTCTGAATGACAGAGACCAGTCACACTCCAATTCCTCCACCAGTGTTGCTCCAAAGTACTGCATCAGGCGTTCACGACACAGCTGCACTAGTGGGAGCGCTTTCATTCCCCCTTGTTGCGGCGGGAAAGCCATTGCGCAGAAAAAGTAGCAATAGCAAAATGCCACCTATAATAGCAAAAGTTATTAGAAATCCCCCCAAAATACTGGAGAATATTGAGTGGATGGCTGATGGTTTTAAACCAAATATGGAGAAGAAGGTGTGAATGAAACCAGAACCAACAGCCTTAAAGAAATTTGCGATTCCAGTAGTAATGGACGTATTACATATTCATCCCAAGAGTTCCCAAAGTGTCTCGGAAAGTTGGTACTTAAAAGGGATTGTATCTCAGCTGATGACCTTGCCACCTGAAGTACGTAGGTCTCCCGTGCAGGTGTGAGCACAGCATGTTTTTGGAACAATAAAGCCTTGAGTCTGCTCAACTTGTAAAAATTCACATTTGAAGTAGCGATATGGGGCCAAATGTCAGCTACCTCTTTTTGTCAAGTGGGCGGAAAAAGTACATTCCCGCAGCATGTAACAATCTTAGAGACCGAAACAACATGAACTATTCCGGCTCGCATCCCAAAACAGTCTTCACTATTAAGGAGAACATAGCTGCCATTTGAAAGCACCTGGAACGTAGGTCTAATCAAGGGGACTGGAACTCTCTTCAGATAACAAGCCACGTTCGCTGCTGACGCGCTACACGCCCGTCCAAGGACAGCTGTGTACAAACCATTGAATGGCTGACAGAAGTCTTGCATTCACTACCGCTAAGAAAGACCTCTTACATTCCACTGAGACATTTGTACGAGAAGGGCAGCTCCCACACCTCATGGATGTAACTATCTCCCAGCCTTTCATATCTGCGTGCCGGACTGTGTTTTAGACAGGACGTGAATTGTAATGTTAAAATAGGCAGATTAATGACCTCATTTATTAACCATTCAGCAGATGGTATTTCAGCCACAGTAAAAGGCAATTTTTCAAACTTTTCGTTGTTTAGCATGAAATAAGTCGCTGCTTTCTTAGCCATTAGTTGTTGTTGTCTTGTTAAGTTAAATGTAGAAAATATATCCCTTGAGCTAACATGTTGCCAGGGAACGCGACCTGCCTTCAGTGTTTGAAGTGTCCAACCCAATTACATAATGGACCTTAGTTGACTCTGTCCATAATGTAATGAAGACATGTGTAGGAAGTTGGCTCTGTATGTACTATTTCAAAGTAAGAAATAGCATGCACAGAGTCCAAGGGTTCCCCTTAGAGATAAGATAGTGGCAAAAAGAGATAATTCTAATGCTCTATTTTGTGATAGTGTGGTAGTGTGATCGAGCAGTAGGCTTATCAAAGGGTAGTGTTAAGCATTTGTTGTACACACATAGGCAATAAATGAGGAACACACACTCAGAAACAATTCCAGGCCAATAGGTTTTTGTATAGAAAAATATATTTTCTTAGTTTATTTTAAGAACCACAGGTTCAAGATTTACAAACAATACTTTAAATGAAAGGTGTTTCACTTAGGAACTTTAGGAACTTTGAATTAGCAAAATAGCATATACAGTTTTCACACAAATGGCAATAAGCTATTTTAAAACTGGACTGCAGAACAGATATCCATACAAGGCTTTACAACCTATTTTTCTGCTGCCCAACCTGCCTTTGGTGGTTTTGGAAGACAGATAGGAGGGTTAATGATTTTGTTGAATAATAAGCTAGAATGTGACCACTCTATGATAAAGTTTAATTCTTATGATTTGATGGGTGTGCAACTCACATTCCGACCTGGATTTAGGATGATAGTTCTGAATATTTATGCAAGATCCGTTCCCCGTGGGTCAGAATCAACTGTTCTCACCCAGCTGATGGATTATATAGAGCTTTTGGACTCTTCAGATTTTCTGATTATAGCAGGTGACTTCAATTGTTCTTTTGTGTTGGATAATACCATCAGTAATCTGACTACTGAGGAGGACGAATATTGGGGTATTCCCCAATCCAAGGAAATGGTGCCTTTGTCTGCTTCCCGTGTTGCATCTCAGTTGTTTTCCCTTTGTCTGAAACATGGCCTGAGAGAATGTAACGGCCGCACTAAATCTGATCCAGAGCGAGCTATTACTTTCAAGCGAGGGCTCTCCTCTAGTACTATTGATTATATTCTGGTGGACATTAGGCTACGGTCAAGTTCACTGGACATGGAAATATTTCCTCGCCTCGATAGTGATCATAATCCTCTGTGCCTTGTACTGACCAACTATGCATTTGTAAGAGTCCAGCATACAACGATCACTAATGTTCCACTCCCCTGCCTGAATCATAGATGCTCTCGGGTCTGCTGGCCGAAGGTTGAATCCAACCCGTACTTGATTAGGGAAATTTATTTATCATTTTTAAAACTTTTCGCTGATTACGAGGAACAAGAGGCCCCTGATATTCCCATTATGGCTATCCACAACAAAATGGTTGATTCCCTACAGGGTATTTTCTATAGGGAAATTCCTTCTAAACCGAAACCTGTTGACATCCCTCGTAGGGATTGGTATAATCAGGACTGTGTGCGAGCAAGATCTAACTTAAACGAGGCTGTAAAGAACTCTACCCAAGAGGCTATTAAAGATGCCCGACATAGGTATGTTAAGGCCCTGAAACAAGCAAGAAAAGATTGGGATAATGAGATTTGGCAGAAGCTGCTTGAAGCAGTCAAACATCAAGATGACAGTTCCTTCTGGCGGCTGTTGGCCTCCAGTTCGAAAGGGGTTAATGATGTTATTGGTATATATATTCAGCCCGAAAGATGGGTGTCTCATTTTTCTGGAATTTATGCCCTGCCTGTACCGCAAGCTTTGGAGGTCCCTGGATATGATGAGTGTTGGGCTGTTACCAAGACTGCAACTGAGAGTATTGTTTTTACACTAGCTGAAACAACAGCTGCAACTAATTCTCTGAGGCCAGCTAAAGCTCCTGGTCCAGACAAGATTCCAGGGGACCTGTTTAAATCAAAACCAAAGATATGGGCATGGTACATAAATTTATTGTCTAATGGCATAGCAGCAGGTAGCCCTATTCCAGATTCTTGGCGCGGTGCAGAAATAATCCTGATTCATAAGAAGGGTGATGTAGGTTCACCTGCAAATTATCGACCAATCAGCCTTATTGATATCCTTCAAAAGACTTTTGCCAAGCAAGTCTTAGATAGGCTTACTGATTGGATCCAAGATAATCAAATCTTATCCCCTTTACAGGCCGGTTTTCGGCCTAAAACTAATACCATGGACCAAGTCTTTAGGCTGTCATTACTATTTTGGAAGTACGTCACCCAATCTAAGCAAAAACTCTATGTTGCTTTTGTAGATTTAAGATCTGCGTTCGATTTTGTAACAAGAGAGAAACTGTGGGGAGTATTAAACAAAATCGGTATCCCAGGAAACTTAGTGCATTTAATTCAAAGGTTACATGAAAAAACATTTGCACAAGTTAGATGGGGTAATCGGGGGGAACTCACCGACAAAATAGATATTAGGAGAGGAGTGCGCCAGGGCTGTGTTCTTGCCCCAACTCTATTTACATTGTTTATTAACGAGGTGGTGCAAGTTGTTACCAACTGCCAAAACGACGCTCCATCCCTGAATAACTACAAAATTCCAATTTTGTTATTTGCTGACGATTCCCTCCTGATCTCTGGAACTCCTATGGGTCTTCAGGTACTTGTGGATAAGTTCAGTTCGTTTTGTGGTGATTTTGGACTTGAGCTTAATCATAGCAAAACTAAACTTATGACCCTGGGTTGTGGCCCCACTAAGAGATATTCAATTTTTTACAATGGTACCCCCCTAGGCATGGTAAGCTCCATAGACTATCTGGGGGTGAGAATTAGCAACAATCTGCATTGGGGGGCCCAAATTGATAAAAGTTTAGCTCTTTTGGCCCAGAGATCTGGGGCTATTCTACGTTTCCACAAGTCTACCTCTGAGAGAGTGGTTACCCCAACCATTAAAATCTACTGAGCTAAGGCACAGAGTGCTGCGGTCTATGGGGCAGAAATCTGGGGGTCCTCGAACACTGGCAAGCTTGCAGTGGGGGAAAACAACTTTGTAAGGTCAACTTTGGCTTGTCCTCGTAATACTCCACTGCGGCCAATGTTCTGGGACCTTGGTCTTTCATGCATCTCAGATGTAATTGCCCTACGACCATTGCTTTTCTGGGTCCGCGTATGGACCACCCCTGAGCTATCCACATATAAGGAGTCTATTCAAGACATCCTAGATAGACCTAATGTACTTACCATTCCTTGGTTTAATCACATCTCAAAATGGTTCTATAGATTGGGTCGTAGTGCGTTTTGGAGCCATCCAGAGAGTATAAGGAAGGATCAGAAGAACCATTTGAAAACTGTTTACTGGATGTATGTCAGGGAAAACTACCTGCTGTGTTCAACATACGGCAGATTGACCTCACAATTTATTTTACTTCAAATGGTATCCGTATCTTGAACCATTTATGGATACAATTCTTTATCCACTAAGTAAGAGTTTGTATATTCAGTTCAGATATGGTTGCCTGCCTCTTAAATCTTATGGTAGTACACGGAGCTTGACTCCACGCTCTAATCTCTGTCCTAGTTGCAATCACACTTCAGAATCTATTGTACATTTTATGTTTATATGCCCCGCATATATGATTGCGTGACGGAAGTGGTTACGACCCGTGTGCAGAAATATGGGGATGAGACATTGCATGGCTGCCTTAAGGATCATGATGAGGGATACTTCCTTCCCTCTATCTTGTGCGGTTAGCAAGTATATTGTAGCTGCTTGGCATATACGTATCCGTTCCCTGGGAAAAAATGATGATGAGGAATACATTTTAAAAAAATGTTTTAGCTGTTAAGTTTTAACTATGCACCTAAGAAATAAAACCCCATGTCTAATTTAAATGATAGGTACTAGGGGGTCAGCTGCATTTTGAAGGAAAGTAATTTTATGTGTTTTAAGGCTGAACATGTGTTATTCTATTTTATTTTCACCCTTTTTACCAAGAAGTTTTGTATTTGAATGTTGTTTTTTGCTTTTATAGTTGGAAGTAACCGAATAAAGCCATGTGAACTCGAAACTGGACACACTGCAATTTTCAACAGTTCCTGGGGGAGGTAAGTGTTTGTTAGTTTCGCAGGTAAGTAAACCACCTACAGGGTTCAAAGTTGGGTCCAAGGTAGCCCACCGTTGGGGGTTCAGGGCAACCCTAAAGTTACCACACCAGCAGGTCAGGGCCGGTCAGGTGCAGAGGTCAAAGTGGTGCCCAAAATGCATAGGCTTCAATGGAGAAGGGGGTGCCCCGGTTCCAGTCTGCCAGCAGGTAAGTACCTGCGTCTTCGGAAGCCAGACCAGGGGGGTTTTGTAGGGCACCGGGGGGGGACACAAGTCAGCACAAAAAGTACACCCTCAGCGGCACGGGGGCGGCCGGGTGCAGTGTGCAAACAGGCGTCGGGTTTGCAATGTAGTTCATTGTGAGACCCAGGGGTCTCTTCAGTGATGCAGGCAGGCAAGGGAGGTGGCTCCTCGGGGTAGCCACTACCTGGGCAAGGGAGAAGGCCACCTGGGGGTCGCTCCTGCACTGGAGGTCGGATCCTTTAGGTCCTGGGGGCTGCGGGTGCAGTGTCCCTACCAGGAGTCAGGTTCTTAGAAGCAGGCAGTCGCGGTCAGGGGGAGCCTCAGGATTCCCTCTGCAGGCGTCGCTGTGGGAGCTCAGGGGGGTCAACTCTGGCTACTCACGGGCTCGTAGTCGCCGGGGAGTCCTCCCTGTAGCGTTGGTTCTCCACAAGTCGAGCCGGGGGCGTCGGATGCAGAGTGCAAAGTCTCACGCGTCCGGCACGAAACGTGTGTTCTTTCAAAGTTGCTTCTTTGTTGCAAAGATGCTTATTCCTTGGAGCAGAGCCGCTGTCCTCAGGAGTTCTTGGTCCTTTTAGATGCAGGGTAGTCCTCTGAGGCTTCAGAGGTCGCTGGACCCTGTGGAACGCATCGCTATAGCAGTTCTCTTGAAGTGGGAAGACAGGCCGGTAGAGCTGGGGGCCAAAGCAGTTGGTGTCTCCGTCTTCTCTCCAGGTTTTCAGCTCAGCAGTCCTTCTTCGTCTTCAGGTTGCAGGAATCTATCTTGCTGTGTTCTGGGAGCCCCTAAATACTCAATTTAGGGGGGTGTTTAGGTCTGGGGGGTTAGTAGCCAATGGCTACTAGCCCTGAGGGTGGCTACACCCTCTTTGTGCTTCCTCCCTGAGGGGAGGGGGACACATCCCTAATCCTATTGGGGGAATCCTCCATCTGCAAGATGGAGGATTTCTAAAAATCAGAGTCACCTCAGCTCAGGACACCTTAGGGGCTGTCCTGACTGGCCAGTGACTCCTCCTTGTTTTTCTCATTATCTCCTCCGGCCTTGCCGCCAAAAGTGGGGCCGTGGCCGGAGGGGGCAGGCAACTCCACTAGCTGGAGTGCCCTGGGGTGCTGTAACAAAAGGGGTGAGCCTTTGAGGCTCACCGTCAGGTGTTACAGTTCCTGCAGGGGGAGGTGAGAAGCACCTCCTCCCAGTACAGGCTTTGTTACTAGCCACAGAGTGACAAAGGCACTCTCCCCGTGTGGCCAGCAACATGTCTGGTGTGTGGCAGGCTGCTAAAACTAGTCAGCCCACACTGGTAGTCGGGTATGGTTTCAGGGGCCATCTCTAAGATGCCCTCTGGGGTGTATTTCACAATAAAATGTACACTGGCATCAGTGTTCATTTATTGTGCTGAGAAGTTTGATACCAAACTTCACAGTTTTCAGTGTAGCCATTATGGTGCTGAGGAGTTCGTGCATGACAGACTCCCAGACCATATACTCTTATGGCTACCCTGCACTTACAATGTTTAAGTTTTGCTTAGACATTGTAGGGGCATGGTGCTCATGCACTTATGCCCTCACCTATGGTATAGTGCACCCTGCCTTAGGGCTGTAAGGCCTGCTAAAGGGGTGACTTATCTATACCTATAGGCAGTGTGAGGTTGGCATGGCACCCTGAGGGGAGTGCCATGTCGACTTAGTCATTTTATCCCCACCAGCACACATAAGCTGGCAAGCGGTGTGTCTGTGCTGATTGAGGGGTCTCCAGGGTGGCATAAGACATGCTGCAGCCCTTAGAGACCCTCCCTGGCATCAGGGCCCTTGGTACCAGGGGTACCTGTTACAAGGGGCTTACCTGGATGCCAGGGTGTGCCAATTGTGGAAACAAAGGTACAGGTTAAGGAAAGAACACTGGTGCTGGGGCCTGGTTAGCAGGCCTCAGCGCACTTTCAAATCATAACTTGGCATCAGCAAAGCAAAAAGTCAGGGGGTAACCATGCCAAGGAGGCATTTCCTTACAACATGTCACTTTGTATGATGTCTATTGCAGAAGAGACAATGTTATTTAGGGTATATATCCAGTCGGACAAGGTATTAATCCCATTATCTACAACAGCTAATGCCCTCTGTAAATGTTTCTGGGCTATTTGCCTTAACCAGGCAGCAGCTTCTTGTTAGGAAAGCTTTCAAATTTCATTGTATACTTCATATAAGAAGCACTTTCTTTTTTTCTTGGGTCTAATAGGAAGTCCTGTAAATCAATGTTATTAGATAGGAGACTGAGGTGTTCTGTAACTGCATCTAGTGAGGAACTCTTCAACCATTGCTGGCATAGTTTCCCTACACTGTATGTTGTTACTATACCTGCATGTTCGGATGATGTATAGCGAGGGTCCGGCCCACTAGTTCTAAAACCCCCCGTGGAGTTTATAAAACATTTATGACAAAGGACTCACCTGACTGTTTTCTGTGAAGGACTGCTGCCTTGCTGTTGCTCTGCTGCCTTGCTGCTCTCTGGCTGTGCTGAGAAGTGTTCTCCAAGGGCTTGGATGGAGCTTGACTCCTGTTCCCTGAGGTCTCAGGACCAAAAAGACTTCATTCCTGCAAGAAGAACTCCTTGTGTGGTGGAAATTGCTGCACAGCCAGCAGAAAACGAAGCACAGCCTGCATCGTGGTGAAAAATTCACAGCCCAACGCAGCCCGACTTCGCAAGGAGAAGATCGATGCAACACCAGCATAGCGACCAAAAATTTGAAGCACAGCCGAGCCGGAATGATGCAGCCCGACTTCCTAAGAGGAATCGAGGCAGCACCTGCAATGCCGTAGAAATTTCCACGCAACGCCCACCAGATTGACGCAGCCCTGTGACTTCGTACTGTCAGTAACAGATTTCAACGCATGGTCCCTGGGGTGTCTGAAAACCCCGAAACCTAAAGAGGATCCAAGATCAAGCCCCGGAAATTGACGCAAAGCCTTCCCTGCATGAAAAATAAACAACGCATCGCTGTGTGTGGACCAAGAAATCGGCGCACACCTCCCTGTTTTCCATGCATCTCCTCCTCTGCGGTTCTTTGCGGAGATTTTGAACGCAAACCAGGTACTTTGTGCTTGCAAGAGACATTTATTGCTTTTAAGAGACTAAAGACACTTTATATCATTTTTACAGTGATATCTCAACATCTACTTATTGCATCTTAATCCTTTTGACCTGCATTTATCCAGATAAATATTATACATTTTTCTAAACACTGTGTGGTGTATTTTTGTGGTGTTCTAATGTGTTATTGCATGATTTATTGCACAAATACTTTACAAATCAATTAAGCCTGACTGCTCAGTGCCAAGCTACCAGAGGGTGGGCACAGGATAATTTGGATTGTGTGTGACTTACCCTGTCTAGAGTGAGAGTCCTTGCTTGGACAGGGGATAACCTGACTGCCAACCAAAGACCCCATTTCTAACATTTCTGTATTGTTTGATGTCAGTGGAACCAATGCAAGATCATTTTCCACCCTCCCCAAGCTCGGAGAGGTGTCAGTGTTACTGCTTATAACTTATAAAGGAACTTCTTGACCAGCAGTGAGAGGGATTTTTTAACTACTGGCTGTTCCTCTTGGTCTGCTGTGCAGTATCAGCCATATGGTGTAACTTGACATTGTTGATAGACACAAACTGGTTTTCTTTAGCACCAGCCAACGGTGGTAGAATGACAGTTCTGGTTCCGGTTATACCCAAAACTGGGACCGGTGCACGATAAGAAGGACTTAACTCTTTTTTCACAGCAACCCTTTCACATACTAAATACCCAACTTTAGGAATCCAGCCTGTAGGTGTTACAGGTACATCCTTAATTCCTGTGGAGGCAGCACTGACAGAAGCATTGTCGTCACTGAACTGTAAGACAGTGACACGTTCATTTATGTCAAAGGGTGTTTCTGCTGCCTCCACACCAGGACCATCAAGATCTGGAACATACATTTTAGTTCTGAACAGGCACTCATATGAAGTATGACCACCCAGGGACCTTCTAGACAGATTGTTGAGTGCTTTCTGGACTCCATGCAGGTGATTAAGCCAGCTACGACCCGTACCTAAGACTCTGGCTGTTAAGGACTGCTTTAAATCATGGTTTAGTCGCTCCACAACACTATTTCCCTCAAGGATGAAATGGAGACGAGTACTGGAGTTGGACACCTAACGAAGCCAAGGCGTCCCTGAAAGCCCTTGAGGCAAGAGCAGGGCCCTAGTCTGAGTGAAAAGCTGCCACTGCATATGTACTGATAAAGACTTGCAAATCTTTAATAACAGTCCGAGCGTCAGCCAAGCATTGTGGCCACACCCATAAAAATCTGGAGCAAGAGTCAACAGTGACTAAAATGTATTTGTATGTACTATCCGGTGTTAGGGGGCCACAATGGTCCAAGTACACACATTGTAATGGTTTGTTTGAAATTAGATGGGGTGTCTGCGGTGGGCGTTTAGCAGTGGAAACCTTAATTTGTTGGCAGATGTCACAACAAAGGACATACTGCTTGGCCTCTTTGTACAGACCTTGCCACCAATAACGTGCTTGTAGCAATGATATTGTTGCCGCCACACCAGCTAGGCAGATGCTACCCCCTCATGCACTGCTTTAATCAACTCTGATCTAGGTCTTTGTTGGGAATTTCTTGAACTCCTACACCTGGTATCTTAACCTTAGCATTTAGGCAGCCTCCCATTCAGTAGCAATATTTAGCAGGCAACGCTTTTGGGTAAGGCGCACCTTCCGCATCTTTCATAGCAGCCCATAGGTCGTTGGTTGGTTTCGCACCTAAGCGGGTTACTGCAGCAACAATGGCCGTGGCTACTGCTGACTTTGCGGCTTCATCAACCAGTTTATTCTCATCAACTTGTATTCCAACACGCTGGTGTCCAAGTGTATGTACAACATGGACATTTGGTAGTGTTTCCTTCAGATCTGCTATTTTCCCCCACTGAAGACCGTGTTTAATGGTGTTGCCTTTAGAATCTCTGAACTCATTCTGGCACCAGTAATGCAGGTATTCATTGAAGGACTGGACACAGTAGTCCGAATCACAAACAATCAGTGTTAACTGTGCAGGATCTGTATGTTTCAGTGTCATCATCAAAGCCTTTAGCTCTGCTAATTGTGCTGTTCAATCCCCTAGGGTTTGAATGAATGTATGTTGGGGCTAAAATGTATTATCCTCCATGTAGCCCCTTATGACTGCGCAAGCAGCGGAGTATTGATGCTTTGTGCCAAGTGCAGGTTGCGCTGATCCATCGGTATACATGACTCTTTGATTCTGATCAATAGGCAGTGTGTTTACTGGTACTGGGTATTCTTGTTCATATTTCAAAAATTATTGAGTTTGTAATTTTGGGTCAAAAATGTAGTCTACATCAGTGGCTGTCAAAGACATTGCCCATTGAATCTAACATGGATGTAGTGTTTTAGCGTTTGGGACGCTGGCTTTGGTAACAGCCTCAAGGGCTGGAATTGGAGAGATGACAATAATGCATTTACCTTGGGCCAGAGGTCTTTCTTTAATGACAGCCATCTGTACAGCAGTGAGAATTTTCTCAGTGGGAGCAAAGCGTTGTTCTGCAGCGGAGTACAAATGTGATTTGAAAGTTACATAGGTGAAACAATGGCACCAGCATTTACTCTAATGACCAAATGTGTTTTGTTGTCCCTTGTGTGTAAGTGTTGTGCTGCAAGCATGTCTGTTTGCAAAGCTTTGAGAATGTATGTGTGTTTAACTGTCCAAAATGTACTTGAAAAGTCAGGACATATTAAGTCATATAAAGATTTTATGCGTGATACATAATCAGGAATGTAAGTTCTGCCAAAAATTTAGGAAACCCAATAAAGATCAGAGTTTTCTAATTGTATTTGGAGGTTGTAACTGTGCGCATTTTTCCAAGAATTGTGGCGCCAGGCGCTTCCCTTCACTTGATAGCTCATATCCCAAAAATAGGATGCTAAGGAAGGCTATTTTCGTTTTTTTTTAATTGAATTTATGGCCGAACTCGGCGAATCCTACGACAATGTGGGCTACCCGTCTTAAATATTGCAGTAATTCATAATTTGTGAGATAGATATCATCTACATAGGACAATGCTTCATGGTCTATGTCGTGCAATATTGAAGTCACACGAGCCGCAAACAGCCCTGGACTGTTCTTGTACCCCTGGGGTAAACAACAGAATTTTTTCTGGGAGCCCAGTGCGCTGAAACTTGTTAAGTCCCTACTCTCTGGTGCTATGCTTTGGCAGAAGAAACCATTGAAAATGTCCAGTGTTGTTTTGTATTTTTTGTGCACTATGTTATTCATGAGTGCTGGGTGAGTTTTGTATAGCATATGTGCATGTATGACTGTTTAAGTGTATGTAGTCTAAGACTATTCTGTGTTAATGGTCCGGTTTAGCTACTGGAAATAAAGGATTATTCATTGGTGAGACGCAGGGTTTGATTACGCCTTGGTACTCCAGTTGTGTGAGGATTTCCCTCACGGGTGCTTTAGCGTCATGTTTAATAGGATACTGAGGTTGAGGTTGGTTTTTAATAGGAATTACATGGTAGTGGGAATCATTGTCCCATCCTTCGTGGTTGCAATATAACGTGGGTGCCTGCGCCAATGACCAATCAATGGCGTAGGATTCCGCGAGCTCCCCGGGAACAAGGGGCAAGAAAGAAGGTTTAATAACATCTTCCCCATATGGGCATGTAAGGATAAATTCAGGTGGCCAATCCTGTTTAGCCAATAAAATATCATATATGTTCACGACGCAGTCCCAAAAAATTGCGTCTATTGTGCGTTCAATGTGTTCTTCTAACTGCAACGTTACTTTGTACACCCTGTTAGGCGTGGAGTGTCTGCAGTTTCTACTTGTAGGAAGTCATCAGTTGCTTTCACCTCCAGATGCTCTAGAAGATTCCGGCGAACTATTGTGACCTCTGCCGCGCTGTCTAGTGGCAATAATGGCCACTTCTTGTTCTTCAAGATAGCCCCCTTCTTAAGTGGCATGTCGAACTGCAACTGCTGCCACTTTTTTCTTTTTAAATTGGGTTTTTTGTGGGAAGTTTCTCTTCCTTTTTAACAGAAACGTCTGTTGAGCGTTGTGATTCCTGTCTTTGTTTCATGTACTCAGTTTTTCGCTCTGACCGCCCACCTCTCTCATTGCGTTTTTCCGATGAGTCCTGAAAGGAACGAGATTGGCATGTATCAGTATATTGATATCTGTCAGGCGTTTTTATATTATCTCTATTTCTGAGAATATATCTATTCTGTGTGGTCTCGTCCCCTTTTTTTTTTTAGGAGTTTGTTGTTTTTTTGTCCCAGCGTTTCTTATTACCCTCAGGACCTTGCTTGGTAAAATCTTTATCAGATTTACCCTGAAACTGTGGTTTTGTTGGTCTGGCCCCCACCCCCAGACTATCTCGACCAATACTAGAGTAGGTCTCAGAAATAATCTTTGGCAGCTTGCGTTCTTAATCCTGTGGAGGAACGTCCCAGAGCTGCATGCACACCACTAGTGCGACAGTTTCCCCTATAAGGTTACTAAATATAATTGAGGATACTGTGGCAAAGTTGCCCATTAATTGCATCCCCAAGTCCAGGGCCGGGACAGCCCCGTAATCATCTTGAATTTGTTTCAACACTTCCGGTAAATTGGCACGTGTCGGTGTACAGTGTGCGGTTGTATATATGGTGGCAAATACTGTGCCCCATGTATTACAGTTATCTATTTTGGGAGCCAGCCTACATCGCAAGCACATAGTTAATATTCTGTTTATCCTGAGGTACCGTTTGGGGAAATACTGCTTCCAGACCATTTTTCTTTTGAACTAACCAAAACGGAATTTCTTCTCGTTTGGTGGGTACCCTACCCATGATCGAATGTACAGTTGCAGGGTTAATGCCTGGCGTTAATGCATGTGGTTGCACTGGTGCAGCACGTGCTGGGTTTGTGTTTAATGTTTGCATGACAATCTGTACTAACCGTTTGTATATTGCCGTCAGCTCAGCATATATAAGGAACAGACTTCAGCTGCTGTTAAATTTGCTGCAGCTGGATGAGGTGAATAAGTGGCCAACAAAGGCCAGGTAGGACATCATTACTTAGAGAACCTAACATAACGGGTAAAATTGTGTGGGGTAGGGTGCCATCAAGCCAACTATTATGTTCTTGATAAGATAAAGGTATTTCTAAATATGCATATGCTCTGTATTGTGCAGGTACGTTTGCAAGTGTATAATGATGAAATGTATTTTTGTTCCTATCAACTCCTGGAAATGTGACTCAAGAAGAAAATAATTCTGTTCTATAAGCTGCTTGTGCATCAACAACAAATGTGACTGGACCCCCCCTCTGCCGTTAGGCCATGTGCCAGTAAATGTGCATTAAGGGGTGGTCTCATATTGACTGTAATTGCTACCTGTTGTGGATTCGCCATATTAAATGGTAAATTTGTTAAGAGATAAGCACACCAAATGGGGATTATCCTTTTAGAGTTCAAGGTTGAACAATCTCCAGCGTCACATAGGTGTTCCCTACTTAGTTGAGGATGAAATCCTCAATGCCATGGACGTCTCCACACATAGTACTGAGAAGTCTTTGTATATAGTGAGACAGAGATACTCAGGAGGACCTGAAAATTAGAGCCTGGCCAAACATTGGCCGCGCCATGTCGCGTAAGCTCTCATTATTCTAATGAGACTACTGGATTTCCGTGGCAGAATCGCCTGCGTGTGGGAGACTGAGTCTTAACCTACTACAGGTGACACCTGTTGCCCTAATCGGGGTTTTGCTCTGACTAACTAGCACTGTCTCATCTCTATCCAAAAGCAGGGATGATTGGGCAGCCCAGTACATGACACATTTGACTTCTCAAGGAAATTGTGGTTACTCAGGTCTCATCCGTTTCTCTCAGTTACATTAGTCTCACATACACTATGACAAACAGAGGCAGAATATGTTTCAGTAAGGTTTTAATGAAGCGACTACATCTTAGATAACAGAGCATGCACTGCAATAACTAGGACGATACAGCATGACAGAATTAGAATTGTGACAAGGAGAGTGAAGCATAGAAATAATGCTACCATTTTGTCACTGGAGTCAATAGACTAATTCCTACCTAGGGTATAATAGAGCACGGCATGTTAAGCTCTAATTCTGCCCTTCAGGTTTCCCTGGGGAGACATCATCCCCCATACCTGTGCAAAGGCCTGAAGTCTGCATAGGCAGCTGTAGTGAAGCGTTCAGCAATCAGTATGCAGTTGTGGTGCTCTGGCTAGAATGTCCCTATAATGTGTAAGGGACAGGGAAGTGTTTATATAATAAAACAGCTGATGTTCTGAGAAAATGTTCCTACGTAAGGATATGTGTTTTTCTATGAATACCAGAGACAAAACTTTTACCACGTTCACCAGCACCCTATCTTACTGCAGCCTTGAAAGATGACAGAGTGAACGAGAATGTCTTGTTTGAGAATGTAGTGCTGGCCTAAGCAAGAACAATTAGATATCGAGAAATAAAACAAGACTGCAAAAGTGGCTATTGTTAAAATAATATTGGTTCTAAGAACCAAATAGCAAAGTCTCTATGCAGAGTGACAAAGTGTCTGGGTCATAGCAAATCGCATCAGCATCTCCCTAACTCCTACTCCAAAGTTCTCTAGTTCTCTCCCATTCTAATTTGCTTCCTGGTGTCAAGGGGTTTTATCCCTTTTTTGTTGTACATTCCCCTAAAATTTGGTTGGACAAGGGGTTGCACCCCACTATCTTTAACCAATTAACATCAAATTAGCTCATCTAATTTGTCACCCCCTAACAGTTCTCACGTATTTTATTGGTCCTTATGATTGACGTCTTTAGTGAGTGGAATGTCCGGTATGATTTCATAGTCTTTTGGTCCTTTGCACATCTTCGGTCAGTGGCTCCATTGTCTGTACCGGTTTAGGCGACCTTGTACCTAACATTAATCTACACTGTTGCATTCAACTAAAATGTTTCTATAAGCAAGTCGAATTTCATGAGAACGGATCTACTACAGTTACATTCAGCTTCTAACTTTTGGAAAAAACAAGAGTTCATGTCCTTTAGCAAGTCAGCACACTGCACGTTAGAAAAACACATTTAATATGAGAGTCAGGCAGCTAGGCCTCGACCCATGCTAACTAAGGCCTAATGATTTATTAGCAAAAGTCTTATATATACTTTCAATTATTAGTGTAAAACCACAATTTTAATAAAACATTTTAAGATTATTAGTCAGTTTTATTAGTCCCCGTATACATTGATGGCCACTCCCCGTGGGCACATTTCAAACGCATGTTGTAGCAAAAATACATTAGTACATTTTCTATGCGGCATTATTACACATTAGTTCATAAACATTTCATGTTAATATAGATTATATAAGCTACGCTCTCTCAGTCCCTCCTCTGATGACACTTGTCATCACACAAACCTTTCCCTTTCAACCTTTACAGCTCCCAGTATTCCGACTGAGTCTCTCAAGCATGAACCATCAACAAACATAATGTAATCATTTTCTTCTAACTGGGTATCTTTGATGTCAGGTCTTGGTTTGGTGCATAGTTCTGTTACCTGAAGACAATCATGTTCTACTTCCTCAGCATTATTAACCTTGCCTTTTTCAACAGGAAGTAAAGTTGCCGGGTTCAATACAGTACATCTCTTGAGGGAAACATTCAGAGACCCTAGTATAATGGTCTCATATTTCGTCAGCCTAGCATTTGTCATGTGCTGAGTCTTGGTTCGGGTTAACAGAATTTCAACTGAATGTGGAACAATTGCTGTTAAGGGATGTCACATCACTATGCCTTCACACTGTGTGAGGCTCTGACCAACTGCTGCAACTGCACGCAAACTACCCGGTAAGACTGCTGCGACTGGGTCCAAAGTAGCTGAAAAATATGCTACTGGGCAGTTTGCACCTCCATGGACCTGTGTTAAGACAGACAAAGAACAGGCATCACGTTCATGATAAAACAGTAGAAAAGGCTTCTTGAAATCAGGCATACCTATAGCTGGTGCCCTGAACATACATTCTCTCAACTCCATGAATGCTTCCATCTCCTTCTCGGACATGATTATGGTACCTGGGTCATCCTGGACCTCTTTAGCTGTCAGTTTCACTAATGGTTTAGAGATAATCGAGAAGTTGGGAATCCACTGGCAACAGTAGCCCACCATTCCCAACAACATTCTGACATCTCTCTTAGTTGTTTGGGGATTCATCTGCAGTATGGCTGTCACCCTTTCTTTGGATATTCTCCTGGAGCCCTTTTCAATCAAGTGACCTAAATACTTCACCTCTTTCTGACAGTATTGCAGCTTCTTTGGGGACACTTTATGTCCGTTCTTTCCCAAATGGTTCAGTAAGGCAATTGTGTCATACCTACAGTCGTCTTTTGTTCTGGACGCAATCAACAAATCATCAATGTACTGTACTAGAGTCAAACTGAAAGGCAATTCTAACGACTCCAAATCCTTCTTCAACATCTGATTGAAGATGGAAGGTGACTCAAAAAACCCTTGAAGAATTCTGCACCAACTGTACACCTTATACAGGAATTTGAAACTGAAGAGAAATTGGCTGTCCTCATGAAGAGGCACCGAAAAGAATGCTTGAGACAGGTCCACAACCGTGAACCACTCTGCGTCACATGGAACCTGAAAAATGATTCCTGCTGGATTTGGCACTACATGGCAACATTTTACCACAATCTCGTTTATTTTTCTCAAGTCCTGCACAATTCAGACCTTCCCACAAGGCTTTTTCAAACCCATTATTGGTGAATTACATGGGCTGCTCAATACCTCTTTCAGAACTCCTTGCTTTACAAAGTCTACAGTTATCTGCGATACCTGAATGAGGACATCATGTGCCATGTGGTACTGCGGTACCTGGGGAAACATTGTGTTCGGCTTTACCTGTACTTTAACTGGTTCTACTCCCTTTATCAGTCCCACTTCTTTTCCTGTCAGGTCCCACACCTTCTCTGTCACTGTCCCCTGCAGCTCAGGTGGCAAGTCAGTCACTGTAAGCATTGGGAATAAGGGGCCAGATGTAGGTAGGCTTTTGCACCTCGCAAACGGCGAAAAACGCCGTTTGCGAGGTGCAAAAGCCCTCAAGCGATGCAGAAACACATTTTGCGAGTCGGAACCGACTCGCAAAATGTGTTTACGACTCACAAATAGGAAGGGGTGTTCCCTTCCTATTTGCGACTCGCACCGCGATTTAAGTTGATTTGTGACCGCGAAAGCGGTCGCAAATCAACTCGCAGTTACCATCCACTTGAAGTGGATGGTAACTCATTCGCAAAGGGGAAGGGGTCCCAAGGGACCCCTTCCCCTTTCTGAATGCTCACAAAATTATTTTTTCAGAGCAGGCAGTGGTCCTATGGACCACTGCCTACTCTGAAAAAAAACGAAACAAAAGGTTTCGGTATTTTTTTCTATTTGCAGCTCGTTTTCCTTTATGGAAAACGGGCTGCAAAGAGAAAAAAAAAACTGCTTTATTTAAAAGCAGTCACGAACATGGAGGTCTGCTGACTACAGCAGGCCTCTATGTTTGCGAGTGCCTATACTCGCTATGGGGCCGCAATTTGCGACCCACCTCATGAATATTCATGAGGTGGGTCATTGCGACCCCATAGCGAGTTGCAGTCAGTGTCTGAGACACCGTACTGCATACCAATTTGCGAGGTGCAAATTGCGAGTCGCATGGACTCGCACTTTGCACCTCGCAAATTGGCGTTTTGCTACATCTGGCCCAAGGTTATCAAAGGGTATTCTTAATTTGCGGTCTCCGTTTCTAGTTCTAAAAACTGACCCTCGTCCCCTTCATCATCACTGTTTGTCTGTACCTCGATCCCTTCACTGGAACGGTACTCAAACATCTCGTTTTGCACAGTAAGTCTCTTCCCAGTAGGGATACGGGACTAGAATCACAGACTACAAACTTGTGTAGTCCCTGGAAGTTGCCAATCTCAACTTGGACCGGATCTGTAATTGGATTTGTCAGGAACTAATTTGCTACACCTACCACCCTTATGGTTCGCTCCGAAAGTGGTAATTTCGGAACCTCTGCACTTTTGACTGTAGAGCGTGTAGCTCCAGTGTCAACCAGGAATGAAACCTTATGCCCCATTACCTTTCCCTCTACATAGGGACCCCTCTGATCTACCTCTAGGGACGCTGCAAGCATGCACTCCTCACTGTCTGAACAATCATCTGACCATTCATCGTTTATTCCATCCTCACCACGCAATGGGAACTGCTGTACTGTGTTATTTTGACTCATAGTTTGGCCTGTGACCTGTTGAGGAAGTATCACCTGTTGCTGTCCCATTGGAGCTAATGGTAATTGCATTTACTGTCTAGGTACCATGAGAACCTGCTGTTGTACCTGCTGCATTTGTGCTGGTTGAACACGCGGCATTTGTATTTGCTGCATGGGCTGTAACCCCTGCATCTGTACCATGTTATTCTGGAAGTTCTGATTTTGGCCCCTCACCTTTGGACCCCTCACATTTTGAAATGTACCGACATCATTGCTTTGTTGAACAACACCATCCTGCACCACCATTGGGCATTCCCGCTTCCAGTGCCCAACACCCCCGCACGCGTGACATGGTGATACCTTTTTCATCCCCTGCACATCATTTTGAACCACAACAGTATTTAGATCTGGACCGTGGTTCACAAAACCTCGACCTCTGCCTCTTGGCTGTGTCTGAAACATGCCATTCCCTTGCAGTTGCTGCTGTATCATCTGCTGAATTCCATTTCCCTGCATTCCTGCCTGTGCTGCCTTGATCTGCATCACCATCACTTTTTCCTTCAACTTTCTCTGCTTCAACTCAATCTCATCACTACAGTATTTTGCATACTGCAACACCTCATCAATCGGCTTTGCTTTCCAGCAGATCAAATGTTTCTTAATCATGTGGCTAATCTCTGGTCTCAGCCCTTCAACAAACCTGAACACAAGATGATTAATGTCTTTCGGTTCTATGGTCTCAGTGCCACTGTAATGTTTGAACGCTTTCAACAATCTCTCATAGTAAGCATGAATCGACTCTTTAGCTTCCTGTGAAGTTCGATCGATTTTCTGCCAATCAGTCACTTTCGGCAACACTTTCTGCTTCAAAAACTCAATCACTTTATGATAATACTTCATCACCTCCTCAGATGGTGCTCCAGTCACCTTATCCCTTGCCGGTTCCTGTGTCGGCCAGTCCACATCTCTCTTGCACTCAAGCCATAAGTCGGGTGGAACTATAATCTCAAACAGGGTATTCAAGTCCTCCCAGAGACATTTCGTAAGCTTCACAAACCTGTCTGTCTGTTGAGACCATTCTATCGGCTTCTTCCTCAACCTGGGATAATCATTTGTGAATGACAGGATGTCTCCCCTAGATCACAGTACATGGACTAGCACCCCTCCGGCTGTTTCTCTCATTGGTAACATTTTTATTGTACTCGTGTCAGGTGAGGTTTTAGCCTGTGTTGGTTCCGGACCATCGCTCTTCTCCTTATCTCTTTTCTTTGCCCATCTGCCATCCCATTTTTCGAAGGCCCCCCAAATTTGCGCAATTTGCAGTATCTCTTTAAGATGCGCATTCATAGACCTCATGTGATCAAAATCTTTAGAATCGAAGTCTAATCTGTAGCTTCTTTTCAAATGTTTAGTATTCTCAATGCCTATATTGTATTTATCTGCCAGGTTTGCCAACCTCTGATGCATCTTGCTCACTTCTTTGGTTATTTCGGGGCACAGATACCTCAATTCTGCTTCTGTATATCATTCTAATCGGTTCACCCCCATTGTCCCTTCCACCAGCTCCATGGCTTCTACACCCAGTCTCACAAAATGTAAGTATTTGTCTCTTTCTGATGACGCATGTACCTTTTCTAACCACTCATTAAACTGTTGCACAGAGAAACCGTGCAGCAAAATGTTCCCTGACTGCATCAATGGTGTCTGTGATGAATTTGTACTCATTGTCTGTGGGGCTAGTACACTTAACCCTGCTTGCCTCATTGCCTCCAAAGGAGCCCCTATCGGACTGAGATCTAACAATGATCTGAGTCCTTCTGCTGCTTGTTCTCTGGGTGTCATTACTTGGGGAGTTCCTCTGAACCCTCCTCTTATTGCCTCTTGGGTCATTAGTCCTGATCACACACGCCAGGCTTACCCTGCACATACAGCGGTAATGGTGGACCAACAGTAATTGGTAATGATATGGCAGCTGGTGTCTGACCAGGTCCCAAGCCCCGTGGAGCATTAACTCCCATGGCTTGACCCATCATGGGTGCTGTAGGTACTGAGTGCGGTTTTGCAACTGGAGCGTAACCTGGAATCAGCTGTTGCTGCGGCTGGGGCAGCAATTGCGGAGTTGGCTCAATCTGCACTAGCTCTGATCTCGTGTATATCGGATCAGGCGGCACCATCAGACTCGTATTTGTCTCTAGTACTGGGACATCTGGATAAATCCTCTGTATTGGCAGGGGTTGCAACTGTATCTGCATATCTGGTGCAGTGGGTACACTGACACCATTCTGTATCAAAACTGTATCATTTGTCTGCATGGTACTTGAGAGGCCCTTACTCTGTGCTGGATCCTCAGGACCTGCACTAGTGCTCGGAGCAGTGTCATTTATAGCATATGGTGGCGGGCGATCGTGTAACTACTGATTAAGAAACTCTTCACCGTCTGAATCATCTTCGTCTACCCAAGACCTCTGAATCTCATTAGGCTTACTACAGCCCTTATCTGTCTTACAGGTGGCTTTCTTCCCCTGTGTCTCATCTTCTTGAGTTATTGCCGGAAACAATTTAAGTCCGTCAACTATTCCCCTTCTCCACATCCTGCTCTCATTGTCCCATCTAGCCTCGGCTAAAGTTTTCTCTGCCCTTTTTATTCTCCTTTCAAGTTTTTGCTGTCTTTGTCTTATAACCATTAAATCCCAGACTGCTAATGCCTCATACTGGTCTGGTCTCGTAGGTGGTTTTTGTACACTTAACATCCACCCCAAATTCTCTATAATTCTTGTATTAAACGTTCCATGCTCCGGAAACACTAACCAACCCTCTTTCTCTGTTAATTTACGCCACTGCTTCATCCAAAGACGTGGCGCGACTCCCTTTTCCTCCATTACTATATAAGCTGGAGTACCCTCAGGCGGTGTAGGCTCCCCTTCACTCGCCATAATTTATACGTCTCCCTTCAGAGCACTCTTCAAAGCCTTGAAAAACGTCATTTTTGCGTCTTTTATTTTGTTTAGAATCTAATCAGAAAGTGACTTTAATTCCCAGAACACTCTTCACCCACCTTTCTCAAATTATTGGCTCTCACGGACGGCTGCCAATCCGTGCGCGACCCCTCTCGGCAACTGACCTATCCCAGCGCAGTACCACTGATGTCACACTCACAAACACTCTGCGGCTGACAAAGTCTTGCGGCTTGTCCTCCTCACACAACCAATATATGCGAGCACCTTTAACCACAAAAACCCAAATTTGCCGGTTTACTACAGGAAGGGTAACACATTTGCTTCAGAACTTTACAGAGATTTCACTTGAAGCCTCGGCCGCTACTCTCTCCTTCTCAGCTCCCGCATACGCAAGCAGAATTTGACCCGCAAATCCTACTCTCTACTTGTCAATGGTTCGTCCTAGTGCACTTTAGACCTTGCCAAATCTCCATCGAAGGTTTCACCCACACACTTTGACTCAAACTCGACTTGTCAACCACGCCCGATTGACCTATTAATTACAACATAAACCCAAGTGTCTCCTACACTTGTCAATATACTCCGGAGTCTTAGACCACGACGGGTCCGTACATCACCAACACCAACACCAACCACGTGGATAATCTTTTAGCACAAAGCGCCACACTCATATGAAGTATGCTGACTTCCCTACTCTCATACTGCGGAGTACGCCCACTCCTACTAAAACAACATTACCTAGCCTAAAACACACAAACTTCACAAATCACCTGCAGTAGCATAAGCTGAGCAAGCGCAAATTCTACACCACACATGCTAAAACGCCCGAGAATATACCCAATTCACTTAGGCAGGCTCCGAGATTCCGCTAAAGTCATGGGGAATTTAGAAACACATCATACCTCCAATTAGCATTATCTCAGAAAAACAATTTAAAACAATAGTCCTCCCTCCTAGGGCCCCAAAGGGCATAAACCGTCGCTCTGCTACCAGAACTGTTAACGCGTCCCTTTATGACTAATTTACTCACATTGGGACTCGTTTTAGGCCAATGAATCTTTTGACCCTGATAGAAGACATTTTAGGACGAGATAGCTACTCAGCATGTCAATCAATATGTCAATAACGTCATAAATATTTACCAGAATAAAACAATTCACTTTATGGATCAAATCTGTTTATTAATTTTTTAAACACTGAGACATGTAAATACAAATATATAATATAAGCACAGTACATCGCAGTTCGATACATAGGCCCTCATTCTGACCCTGGCGGTCGGTGATAAAGCGGCGGCCAACCCGCCAACAGGCCGGCGGTCCAAAATATGCAATTCTGACCCTGGCGGGAACCGCCAACACAGCCCGCCGCATTAACACTCCGCCCGCCACGGCGGAACAAACAAACAGCGCGGCGGTCCCCGCCAACAGCCAGGCGGCAGACAATGTACCGCCCACCCTATCACGACCCACCAATCCGCCACCTTTTCCGGGGCGGGAGCACCGCCGATAAAAACACGGCGGAAACAGACTACGAACGGGAAAACGCTCACCTCCACATACTCCACGCGAGATTCCGGCAGTATGGAACCAGAGTTACAGGTCATCCCCGCACTCCTATACCTGCTCCTGTACCAGGAGCACGCCCGGCGGCGCGGAAGACATCGGTGAGTACTGCACCTACGACACAGGGGAGGGAAAAGATTACCGGCACACACCCACCCACCCACACCCACTACAACACACACATCAATGCATTCCCACAGATCACTGTCACAACCCACAAACCCCCCCCTCCGAAATAATGCAAAGACCAAAAGAAGAGATCTTAAACGGGCAGATATATTGAAAAATGGACAGCAGTAATCCAAATAAATAAATAAACTATGTACAAAATATATACATCTACTATATGTAGTCCAACCACTGTCCGTGGACCACAGGGGTCCTGAGCAAAGGGGCAAGGCCCAGTCCCACGACAAGAACTCCACGGAGAGAACACTGCAGGGGCATCAGAAAGAAAAAAGGACAGGCACCTCAGGGGGAAGGGAAGGGGGGCACCTCAGCCACTTGAGTACACGACGCCAGATCCACGAGGGGACTCCATGACCACTGGCCCATCCTGGGGAGAGCAAAGCCACAGTCCATACAGTCCATACAGTGGGTGGCCTGCCCACTGGGCCATCCTAAGGAGAGCAAAGCCACAGTCCATACAGTCCATACAGTGGGTGGCCTGCCCACTGGGCCATCCTGGGGAGAGCAAAGCCACAGTCCATACAGTGGGTGGCCTGCCCACTGGGCCATCCTGGGGAGAGCAAAGCCACAGTCCATACAGTCCATACAGTGGGTGGCCTGCCCACTGGGCCATCCTGGGGAGAGCAAAGCCACAGTCCATACAGTCCATACAGTGGGTGGCCTGCCCACTGGGCCATCCTGGGGAGTGCAAAGCCACAGTCCAAACAGTCCATAACAGACTCCACTGCCACTGGAGGAGGCATGTTGGCCAGAGGACATCCTGCAGCCCTGCCCGAGACAGATCCTGCCCTGCCACGTCTGCCAAAGGGCCAGCGGTTCTTGCCTGGAAGGGCCCAGTTCAGCGGTTCTTGAGACGGCGGTCCCCAGCGGAGCGGTGCTGGAGACGGCGGGGCCCAGTTCAGCGGTTCTTGCCTTGAAAGGCCCAGTTCAGCGGTTCTTGCCTTGAAGGGCCCAGTTCAGCGGTTCTTGCCTTTAAGGGCCCAGTTCAGTGGTTCTTGCCTTGAAGGGCCCAGTTCAGCGGTTCTGGCCTTGAAGGGCCCAGTTCACCGGTTCTGGCCTTGAAGGGCCCAGTTCAGCGGTTCTGGCCTTGAAGGGCCCAGTTCAGCGGTTCTTGAGACAGCGGTCCCCAGCGGAGCGGTGCTGGAGACGGCGGGGCCCAGTTCAGCGGTTCTTGCCTGGAAGGGCCCAGTTCAGCGGTTCTTGCCTTGAAGGGCCCAGTTCAGCGGTTCTTGAGACGGCGGTCCCCAGCGGAGCGGTGCTGGAGACGGCGGGGCCCAGTTCAGCGGTTCTTGCCTTGAAGGGCCCAGTTCAGCGGTTCTTGCCTTGAAGGGCCCAGTTCAGCGGTTCTTGCCTTGAAGGGCCCAGTTCAGCGGTTCTTGAGACGGCGGTCCCCAGCGGAGCGGTGCTGGAGACGGCGGGGCCCAGTTCAGCGGTCCTTGCCTTGAAGGGCCCAGTTCAGCGGTCCTTGCCTTGAAGGGCCCAGTTCAGCGGTCCTTGCCTTGAAGGGCCCAGGTCAGCGGTCCTTGCCTTGAAGGGCCCAGGTCAGCGGTTCTTGCCCTGAAGGGCCCAGGTCAGCGGTTCTTGCCCTGAAGGGCCCAGGTCAGCGGTTCTTGCCCTGAAGGGCCCAGTTCAGCGGTTCTTGAGACGGCGGTCCCCAGCGGAGCGGTGCTGGAGACGGCGGCCATTCTATGGCCAACTGCTCATTGCCTGGTGGTGCCCTCCTGGGCAGCGGGGATGGTGCTCCTTCAATGCCCACCTGGGCTGTGGGTGGTGGGGCCCTCCTGGCCAGCTGGGCTGGGTCCTCCCTGGGCAGCGGCTATGGGGGTGGTGGGCTCTCCCTGGGCAGCTGTGACGGTTCCTCCCTGGGCAGCGGCTATGGGGGTTGCGGGCTCCTCCTGGGCAGCTGTGACGGGTCCTCCATGGGCAGCAGGCCTGCTGCCTGACTTCTCCGCCTTGCTGCCCTTGCCCTCCTTAGTCGGGAGTCTGTGGCCCTTTCCTCCCTTTGGAGCTGTGGCTGTTGACGGTGGCTGGCTAGTGTCCTGGGGGGATATAGAACCCAGGCTCCTGCGGCGGCCCTTCCGCCTTCTGCTCCTCTTCCCAGGGGGTGGGCTGGCTGTCCCCTTGCTGCTGGGCGAAGATCCAGACCTGCGGGCTGGTGGGCTCCAATACCCCTGCACCCTTGTCAAGGGGGCTGCAGGGCTGGTGGTGGCTGAGGTGCTCTTCTTACCCCGACGAGAAGGAGGGGGGGGCTCAGGGTCAGGAAAGAAGGTAGCAGTAGAGAGATAGATTTTCCTGGGACAATGGATAGTGGTAGGTACAGTGGGTATGGGAGTGGAGGGAGAGGATGTGGTTGTAGGCGAGACAAGTTTGCTGTCTTTGGGTGCAGGTGCAGGAGGCTGTCGTGAGGTGGATGGCTGTTGGGTGGGTGGGTGGCTGCGTTTGTGTGGTGTGGAAGAGGGGGTGACAGACACAGTGGGAGAGGACACAGGGGACGTGTAAATGGCAGTGGGGGTGGTGACTGCACGTGTGCGGACTGTACTGGAGGGTGTGCTGGTGATGGAAACACTGGCTGATGGTGAGGTGAATGAAGGTGTGAGTGTAGACGTCACAGGGAGGGAGGAGGGAGACGAGGAGGTGGGGGTCACAGAGGTGGTAGTGACTGTTGGCATGTCTGCATCGGAATGTTGCTTGTGTGAATGTCTGCGTGATCTGTGGTGCTTATGTTTGGATGAGCTGCTCTTGGGTGTTGAGGTGTGTGCAGGCTGGTCTGATGGTGTGGGTGGGACAGGCAGAGGAACAGGAGACTGGGAGGAGGGAGTTAGTAGAGGGAGGCAGGAGACAGGGACAATGGCTGCCGTCAGTGCTGAGGCCAGAGCCTGGAACGATCGCTGATGGGCAGCCTGACCCGAATGAATGCCCTCCAGGTACGCATTGCTGCGATGAACCTCCCTCTCCACCCCCTGGATGGCATTCAAAAGGGTAGTCTGCCCAACAATGAGCGTTCGGAGGAGGTCAATGACCTCCTCACTGAGGGCAGCGGGGGTAACAGGGGCAGGGCCTGAGGTGCCTGGGGCGAAGGAGATGCCCGGCTTCCTGGCAGAGCGGGCACGGGGCGAACGCTGAGGGGCTGCTGGGAGGGCGGAGATGGTGCGCTGGGTGGCGGCTGTACCTGTAATGGCGGGGGGCACGGATGGTGCCACCCCCACAAGGGAGCTCCCTTCCGAGGACGTGTCCTTGTCGCTGCAGGGTCCAGTCGTCCCCGTTGTGGAGCTCCCCTCGCCCTCCGTCTCACTGGTCCAGTCAGACTCTGTGGCATGGCCCTCCTGGGCCATGTGAGATGCAGCTCCCTCCTGCCCCGATGCCACTTCTCCTCCGCCTGATGATGCTGATGCACACAAGCACAGAAAGACAAACAAAAAGGGGGGGGAAGAGAGAAATAAAGAGATTTTGAGTACATGGATCACCGGTACAGTTAGCGGACATGACAGACACAGATGCCCCCTGCACTAAGTTGCGCACTTGGGGTCCCCTACGCATTCCGTGGAACATGCCCTACACGCCTAGAGTTGACAACTGCACCCATGGATGACACGGCCCAGGGATGGCTGTACTGGCACACTACTGAGGGTGGTGGCTGGGGACACAGGGGCTTACGGGGGTGCCCAGCCTACAGATATCGCCCTGGCCTAGGGGGACCCACAGCCCTCCTCCCCCACCCAGACACCTCCACTGCGCGACAACAGAGTAGACTATGCTTGTACTCACCCCCTTGTGTCTGCTGTGCTGCCCTCACGCGCCCATCCAAATCAGGGTAGGCCACCGCCAGGATCCGGAACATCAGGGGGGTCAGTTGACGGCAGGCACCCCGCCTACGTTGGGAGGCCATCCCCAGCAGAGACTCGGCGGTCTTCTTGGTCCCGCGGCGGATGTCCTCCCACCTCTTGCGGCAGTGGGTGCCCCGTCGATGGTGGACCCCCAGGGTCCGGACTTCCTTGGCGATGGCACGCCAAATCCCGATCTTCTCATGGGCGCGGACCTATGTGACACGTACAGGGAGGGAGAAATACCACGTTCAAGTTTGTCTGCATTTTTCGTTGCCAGTGGCCCAACGCCCCCCATCCCCGCCAGGCCCCCGCCAGGCCCCCCGCCAGGCCCCCCGCCAGGCCCAACATGCCCCCCATCCCCGCCAGGCACCCCGCCAGGCCCAACATGCCCCCCATCCCCGCCAGGCCCCCCCGCCAGGCCCAACATGCCCCCCATCCCCGCCAGGCCCCCCGCCAGGCCCCCCGCCAGGCCCAACATGCCCCCCATCCCCGCCAGGCCCCCCGCCAGGCCCAACATGCCCCCCATCCCCGCCAGGCCCCCCGCCAGGCCCAACATGCCCCCCATCCCCGCCAGGCCCAACATGCCCCCCATCCCCGCCAGGCCCCCCGCCATGCCCCCCGCCAGGCCCAACATGCCCCCCATCCCCGCCAGGCCCCCCGCCAGGCCCAACATGCCCCCCATCCCCGCCAGGCACCCCGCCAGGCCCCCCCGCCAGGCCCAACATGCCCCCCATCCCCGCCAGGCCCCCGCCAGGCCCCCAAGCCAGCCAGTGGCCCCAAATCCATATTGAATTAAACTCACTTGTTGGTCTGGAGGACCGTAGAGTAGCGCATACTGGGGGAGGACCCCATCCACAAGTTTCTCCAACTCTTCTCCAGTGAAGGCAGGGGCCCTTTCCCCAGGCGCAACAGCCATTGTCCCTTCCAGACCGAGGTCACAGCAACACTTGCAGTATAGGTCCTCTCCTGTGAAAGTTCAAGTCGCAAGTGAATAAGTAGATAGAAAATGGCGGTCACGCCCGCGGCGGTGCGTACCGCGGCGGTGCGTACCGCCACCGCCGGCGCCCTTCGCCATTGGCTCCTGAAACCCATAGGCTTCAATGTTAACCAATGCGGCTTCGCGCCGCGGTCTTCGACCGCCGACCGCCGCGGTGTGCCACGCCAGCGCATTGACCTCACATCCCATTGTCACACTTCACAGGTCAGGCAGCCGCCATTTCGAGGGTCCACATGGCTCAATTTCAACTGCGTCACACAGGCCTAGGCCTTGCATAGCCACTCAGACACGCCATTCACTGCATAGAGAATCGTTTACTGTGCAAGCTGTCAGTACGTACCTGTGGGTTGCTTGACTGTGTGCTCCATGTTGTCCTTCCTAGGCACCGTCCGCTGGGTTTGGCGAGGAGACGGATGAATCCTCCCGTGTACAGGCCGCTGGTGGACCTGTCGACAATGGAAGCACGCCACATTATCCTGACCTACCGGCTTGACCGTGCCACTATACATGACCTGTGTGCCCAGCTGGAGCCCGACCTGATGTCCCCCATCCGCCAACCCACAGGGATTCCCCCTCTGGTGCAGGTCCTGTCAGTACTCCATTTCTTGGCAAGTGGGTCATTTCAGACAACAGTGGGAATTGCTTCTGGGATGTCTCAGCCCATGTTTTCGAAGGTGTTATCCAGAGTGTTGTCGGCCCTGATGAAATACATGAGGAGCTACATCCTTTTCCCTGAGGTGGGCAAATTGGCTGCAGTGAAGGGTGATTTCTATGCCCTTGGACATATTCCCAACGTCATTGGTGCCATTGATGGGACCCATGTGGCTTTGGTTCCCCCAAGAGACAGGGAGCAGGTGTACAGGAACAGAAAAAGTTACCATTCCATGAACATCCAGGTGGTGTGTTTGGCTGACCAGTACATCTCGCATGTAAATGCCAAATTCCCTGGGTCAGTGCATGACGCCTACATCCTAAGGAATAGCAGCATCCCTTACGTGATGGAACAGCTAGAGAGACACCGTGTATGGCTATTGGGGGACTCTGGGTACCCCAACCTGTCGTGGCTACTGACCCCAGTAAGGAATCCCCGGACCAGGGCAGAGGAACGGTACAATGATGCCCATGGGCGTACTAGGAGGGTGATCGAACGCACCTTCGGCCTCCTAAAGGCCAGGTTTCGGTGCCTGCATATGACAGGTGGATCCCTAATGTACTCACCTAAGAAGGTGTGTCACATCATCGTCGCCTGCTGCATGCTTCACAACCTGGCTTTGCACCGCCAGGTGCCTTTCCTGCAGGAGGATGGTCCAGATGGTGGTGTTGTGGCAGCTGTGGAACCTGTGGAGAGTGAAGAGGAGGAAGACGACGGGGATGAAACAGACAACAGGGACAGAATCATTGCACAGTACTTCCAATAGGACACAGGTAACAATTCAAACATAATTTAGTAAATGTAAACTACTCTCCTGCATCTCTGCTGCCTGTCTATTTGCCTCAGTGTATGATGACTGAGTTGTGGCTTTTCCCTCCCTATTTCAGATCTGGGGTCCCCACTACGAGTCCTGTGCTTCGTTTCCCCATGGACTACAGCTTTGTGGCAGCTGTTTGTTGACTTCACTATGTACAAGGACATATTTGCACTGTCATGTCAATTACAATATTTTGAATTCACAGCCAGACTCCAGATAGTTTTGTGCAAAATAGGTGTTTATTTCAGTGCTCAAAATGGGATGGGTGGTTTCAAGTGGGTGGGGGCTATGGTGAAGGAATGTCCATGGCAGAGTCCAGAGTAACAGTCACACAGGTGCATTGTCCATAGGCCTGTGGAGAGATGGAGCATGGGCAGTTCAAGGATGGACAGGGTGACAATGTGGGACAGTGGGATGACATCAGGTGGTATCCTTTGCTGGCGGGGGTCTTGACATCCTACTCTGTCTTCTTGCGAGATCTCAGGGCCCTCTTGCGGGGTGGTTCTTCTCCTGCAGGAGGTGGGGGTCTGGTGGGCTGCTGTTGTGCGGGGGCCTCCTGTCCACTAGCGCCGGCGGAGGTGGTTGGCTGTTCTTGGTCCAGGCTAGTGGCAGGGGCCCTTTGTTGTTGTTGAGTGTCCGTCCTGGTGTTGATGAGTTCCTGCAGCAGCCCTACCATGGTAACCAGGGTGGAGGTGAGGGCTCTGATGTCCTCCCTGTACCCCCGATAGTGTTCCTCCTGCAGTACCTGGATCTCCTGGAACCTGGCCAGTACCGTCGCCATCGTCTCCTGGGAGCGGTTGTATGCTCCCATGATGGTGGTGAGGGCCTCGTGGAGAGTGGGTTCCCTGGGCCCGTCCCCCCCCTGTCGCACAGCTGCCCTCCGAGTTGCCCTGTTTCCCTGGGCCTCTGCCCCCTGGCCGGTGTGCCCACTACCACTGCCCCCAGGTCCCTGTTGTTGTTGGGGTGGTGGGTTATCCTGGGTGCCCTGTAGTGGTAGACACACCGCAGATTGACGCGCCCTGGAGACAGAGGCATGGGCCCGCTGGGTGGGAGCTGTGCTGGTGTTCCCAGAGGGGTTTGGGTCTGTAGTGGCCTGTGCCTGTGTGAGGGGAACCGACTGTCCAGAGGTCCCCGATGGTCCGGGCTGGTCATCAGTGTCCAGGTCGACAGAGCTGCTGTCATCGCTGACGGCCTCTTGGGTGGGGGGTGTGGAGAATTCTGGGCCCTCCGTGGCGGTGTGTTGGCGGTCGGGTCCTGCAGGGGTATAGAGGTATGGTTATAGTTTCAATGTGTGCCATATGGGTGTATCTGTGGGTTCCCGTGTCCCCAAGTGCTGGCATTCGTGTGTGGGGGCTTTGGTGAGGGTGGCTTGTGGGGGGGATGTGTATATGCATTGGGCATGCTTTGGTGATGGGTGTCCATGCTTAGTGGACGCATGCAGGCCTAGGTTTTGGGATGTGTGGGTTGTGATGGTGAGACATTGGCAGGGAATAGGTGTGCTGGGGGTGGGGGTGAGGATGGTGGTAAGGGTGAGGATGGTGGTGGGGGTGAGGGTGGGGGTGAGGATGGGGGTGGGGGTGAGGGTGGGGTTCGAGGATGGGGGTGAGGGTTGGGGTATGATTTGGCATGCAGGTGGGGGGGAAGCAGTAGTGAAGCTTCAACTTACCAGAATCCATTCCTCCGCCGACTCCTGCGAGGCCGTCAGGATGCAGGATGTTCAAGACTTCCTCCTCCCATGTTGTAAATTGTGGGGGTTGAGGTGGGGGTCCTCCGCCAGTCTTCTGCACGGCGATGTTGTGCCTGGATACCATGGAACGCACCTTCCCCTGTAGGTCGTTCCATCGCTTCCTGATGTCTTCCCGATTTCTGGGGTGCTGTCCCACAGCGTTGACCCTGTCGACAATCCTCTGTCATAGCTCCGTCCTCCGGGCAATGCTGGTGTATTGGATCTGTGTGCCGAAGAGCTGTGGCTCTACCCGAACGATTTCCTCCACCATGACCCTGAGTTCTTCGTCTGAGAAGCGGGGGTGTCTTTGGGGTGCCATGGAGTGGTGTGTATGATGTGTGGGGTGGAGTATGTGTAGTTAAGTGTGTTGAGTGTGGTGGTGTGTGTTGTTTTGTGTGTGGATATTGTGTGGGTGATGGTGTAGTGTGCCTCTGTGTGATGGTGTTCTGTGATCGCTGCTGTGTTTCTCAGTGCTTCTTTTTGGATTTTGGTCGAAGGGGTTTGTGGGTGATGTGGGTGTGTGTTTTATATTATATTGTGTGTGTGGGAGTGGTGTGTGTATGTGTATCAGGTGTATGGAATTCAAATCGGCCAATGTGGCTGAGTTTTGTTCGTTTGTGTGTATTCTGACCGCAGCGGTGTGTACCGCCAATGGAAAACCGCGTTTGAAAGACCGCCGCGTGGATTCGTGGGTCGTAATTGCATGGGCGTATTTCTGTTGGCGTGACGGTGGAGGTTTGGTCACCTCCACTTTTCCGCCGACCGCTGGTCTGGCGGTCTGTTGTGGCTGTGGGTTTTTCGGAGGTTTGGCTGCTGCGGGTCAGAATGACCGTGGCGGGTTACCGCGACCGCGGCGGAATTATGGAGGATTTCTGACCGGCGGTAGGCGCCTTTTACCACCGAGGTCAGAATGACCACCATAGTGTACATCTCCGTTGTAAACGCTCTATATCCACTAGCAGAAGTCTTCCAGACTAGACTCTAGTTCTGGCTTAAAGAGCCTCGCTACAAGTCTCTTGTTGACAATAACTCAACAGGCAGAGTCCTAACAGGAGATCCTTTAAACTGCGAGTCCCGTTTATAACAATCAAACAAACATACAAATAAATAAACACTTTAACGATGCTCCCCTCCAGCGACCGTGTCAACCCACCATCTCTCTTCCACTCCACCTCTCCTCCCACCGCATCACAGCCCATGGGGATCTCTCAGTCAACATGCTAATCAAAGTTCAGGTCAGCCTCAAGACTCTCAAGTACCCTGGGCATGTCAACTCCGTAAACTCAGCAGAAAGAATCTGTAGAAATGGCTTCCATAGATCACTCAGGTCACCCGCCCGCTGCTGCGAAGCCAATGTGAGTTTCTCTATGGCAAGTATAAACCAAAGCTTCTGTAGCCACGCATTGTGTGTCGGGACCCTATTCGTACCCCACATGGGCAGAATCAGCTGTAAGGCAGCATTAAGTGCCAGGGCCATCTGTCTCCCCCTCACCGACCTCAAGGGGAAAGTAAGTGGATTAGGTAGCCCCAGCAAGATGTATGATGGAAATCTGGGGATCTTTGTGTGGAATACCATGTCGATCACATCTATTATACCCTCCCAGTAACAATGAAGTTTGGGACAGCGCCACAACAGGTGCACAAGTGTACCTGTGCCCCCGCACCCCCTCCAGCATAAGTCAGATTTACCAGGGTCCCATGTGTGAATACGCGCCGGAGTGTAGTACCAATAGGAGGCCACCTTATATAATGTTTCCGTCCCCGCTGCGTTATAGGCTGTGTGATGTATTCTATAGAAGATACTGTCCTATTCCTCATCCGAAAGCTCTCTCTCCAACTCCCTCTCCCTACGCATCTGTCCTTTGGTCTTTGGTGGGCGCTGTTCCCCCTGCAAAAGTCGATAAAGTTCTGAGATGACTCCTCTATCATCCTTCTTTAACAGGAGCCATTTCCAGAATGGTGTGAGAGGCCTATCTATTAACGCTCTATTCGCCGGCTGCATTGCCCAGTGCCGAGTCTGATAATACATCAATCTATCTGCCTCCATTAAGCCGTAAGCTTCCTTCATCTGTTCAAAGGACAGGACCCCCTGTTCGTCAAAGAGACCTCCCATCCTTTTGCAGCCCCCTCGTACCAACGTCTCAAACCCTCCAGTCGGAATCCAGGCTCAAAGTCAAGGTTGGCTCCTATGGGGGTCATTGGGGAGGGAAAGGATGGAATCCAGTCCTAACAGCCACTGCATCCCATGTCCGCATCGTAACCCCTGTGACAGGGGAGGAATAGAGTCCAGCCGCCCAATGCCGGCGTCGGAGCCAAGGCTCCTTCCATATATGTGAGCCCGCTACTGCCTGATCCATAAAGCACCAGTGTTTCTCAGTGAACGGGCGATTCCACTCTAGTAGAAAGCGCAGTTGGGTCGCCTGAAAATATCGTTGAAGGCAAGGGATCGCCAAACCTCCACCGCTCTTGGATCGGTACAGAGCCCGTCGGGACAGCCGCGCCGGTCGCCCCTCCCATATAAACTTCAGAATCGCCGTCTGAAGGGTGGCTAACGTTCTAGGGGGCGGATTCAGCGGAAGCACTTGAAACACACAAAGGATGCGCGTCAAAATTGTAATTTTCACCGCCGTCACTCTACCCAGCCAAGATAGTTTATGCCTCCCCCATGATTCCATGTCCCGCTGGACCTTACGGGTCAGTGTCGCATAGTTTAAGCTCGCTGACTTAGCGGCCGAGGTCGCCAGCTCAACTCCTAAATAGGGGAGGCTCACGGACGACCAAATAAAGGGAAAGCTAGCCCTCAGGTCTGCCTCATGATCCGGTCTGACCGACAAACCGAGGACCCTCGACTTCTGCATATTAACCCGAAATCGCGAGAACCGGCCGAACTCAGCTATTATCTCCATAAGCGCTGGCAGAGAGGTCGCGGGCTCCGCCAAAGTTAGGATCACATCAGCTGCATAGAGAGTGACAAGATGGTGGACTCCACCGAACCTCACACCAGAGACCAAGGGGCTGTCTCGCAACGAAAGGCTCCATATATAACGCAAATAGAAGGGGAGAAAGCGGGCAACCCTGCCTGGTCCCCCGTCCCACCGAGAAGGGCAGGGAGAGCACCACGTTAACTCAAACCGCAGCTCTGGGAGACCGATATACGCAACTAATCCAGGACCTGAAAACGGGCCCCAGACCAAATCGCTCTAACACCTTAAAGAGATAGGGCCAATGGACCCTATCAAACACTTTTTCTGCATCGATAGAGAGAAAAAGCGCCACTCTGCAGGAGCGATCAGTTTTATCCAATAGGTGCAGGAGCCGCTTCGTGTTATCCCCGCATTGCCGATTTGGTATAAAACCTGATTGGTCAGGGTCAATAAGGCCCGGCATGTAGAAATTAAGACGGGTAGCAAGAATGCCAGTGAATAGCTTAGCATCTATATTTAGGAGCAAAATAGGCCTATATGAGGTGCACTCCTCTGTTCCTTATCAGGTTTATGGATAACTACAATAGTAGCGTCCAGCATAGTCTGTGTCAGAGCTCCTGTCGTCCGAAAGGAGTTGAAGAGGCGCACTAAAAGTGGAGCGAGTTCCACGCAAAAAGTCTTATAGAATAAGGCAGTGAGCCTATCAGGGCCAGGGGACTTCCCTGCTTTTAGTCGAGAAATTGCCGATATAACCTCTTCCAGCCTTATCGGCTGGTCTAACAGTGACGCCTCCTTCTCACTGAGTGGCGCAATTGCTATGCCTTCTAAGAATACATCCAAAGCCGCGGCATCTCCCTCATAAGCCGTATATAAGCCCCGGTAGAACTCCGCAGAAGCCTCTGCAATCTGATCGCTCATACCCGCCTCTACTCCAGAAGGGGAATGGATCAATTTTATCGCAGACGCTGCACGTTGTGCTCTCAATCGGTGTGCCAGTAGCTTCCCGCACCTATTGCTCCCAACATAGAATTTGTGTTTAAGTCTTGCTATCGCATATTCCGCTCTGTCCCAGTCCAGCCTCTTCAGCTATTGCCTCACCTTCTCTAATTCCCGCCAGGTTTGCGGCGCGCCAGTAGCCTTGTGAGAGCGCTCCAGGGCAGCCACCCTCTGTTCCAGCTCCACCCTTATCTCCCTCCTTGTCTTATTATCGTTCGCGGACAGTGCCATCACCTCTCCCCGCACCACAGCCTTCATAGCCTCCCATATTATCTTGGTTGAGGAGCCACCATCATCATTAAAGCTAAGGTAATCCATAATTACGCGTCAAAGTGATTCTACCATTGTCTCACTCTGGAGCAGGGAGTCCCTAAAACACCAGCTCGGGGTACTCACTCGGCCCACCCCCACAGCAATCTCCACGGTAATTGGGGCGTGATCAGCCAGAGCTCAAGGCTCAATCGTGGCCTCTCTAACCAGGGAGACTAATTCCTGCGAGGCCAAGAAAAGAGCTAGCCGAGCATACATCTTGGTTGCAGCCGAGTAAAAGGAATAATCTTGAAGTGTAGGATGCAACTTTCTCCAGACATCCTCCAACCCACATTCGGCCAACCACTGGCACCCCGCCCCGGACAGGGCTCCCACCTGCCCAAAGCGTTGGCCCGAGCGGTCAAGCTCGTTATTCATTACCAAGTTAAAATCACCTCCTACCAAAATAGCTCTATCTGGTGAGCTAAGGATTGGGGAGATCGCCTGCCTCAGAAATGCCTCCTGCTGGACATTTGGCACATAAAGAGAAGATATGGTGAAAGAAAAGGCCCAGAGTCTTATTCTGATGGCCAGGAACCTGCCCTGTACTTCATGCACCTTCCCTATTATCTCCCCGGAAAAGGACCTGGAAAGCAATATCGCCACCCCTGCATGCTTTGTAGGTGCTGAGGACCAAATCTGCCTAGGGAACCACCTTGTGCGCATGCATATGTGTCCCTATGCAAAAGATGTGTCTCCTGTAATAAGCATATTTGACACCCAAATTTCTACAGGCCTGACAGAATCGCTAATCGCTTAGTCGGATTATTCAACCCACGGACATTTAAACTAAGGCAGCTAACTGTCATACCGTATAAGGAAACAGTTGCTCAGGCAGGGAGGAGCTCCGCGGAGGGGGCAGAATCCATAGTAGTAGCTCAATCGCTCCGACTCATATAGAAGAGCTACCAAAATCATCTGTGACCAGGCGCGCAGGGGAGCATTCGAACAGATAACCAAACTGCACAACAGGTGCTCATACCAAAAAAGTCCTCTCTCACACATCCTAAGAGGTAAAAATCTCAACTGGGCTGTAGAACCACACGTGCTCCTCGACCAAGTCCGGCTGCTCCGCCGCACGGACCCCCCTCCGCCTTAACCAGGCTGCGGCAGCGGCCCCCAGCCAACCGGCAGCCCCCCCACATTCTTTGTTTAGGCACTTGTCCCAGCTGCCACATTGCTCACTGACGACTGGCGCTCCGAGATCTGCTCCACCGCAGTTGGACGTTGCTGTTTATTTCTTCTTTCTTTCCTCCGCCAGCGTGGGCGGTTGTCGCCGGTTGGACCCAACATCGAACCCGAATCCAGGCCAAGCCCAGGATCCGGTTAGCCTCCGATATTGATCTCGCCTGACGAAGCTGATCCTCCCAATGAAAAACCAGGCGGAACGGGTGGCCCCAGGAGTAGGACACCGCCCGCTCCCGTAGATGCTCGGTGATGGGCTTAAACTCACGCCACCTTTGCAATGTCCGAACTGAGAGGTCTTGGTATAATTGAATCTGGTATCCTCTAAAGAGGACCCATGGAAGGTTGCGCGTCTTTTGCAATATACTTTCTTTCAGCCCGAAGTTATGGACACATGCCAGAATGTCTGGCGGGCGGTCCCCGGCCCCCCTAGGCCGACCCACGCAGTGGACTCTATCAAGGGCAATCTGTAGGAAGTTGGCTCTGTATGTACTATTTCAAAGTAAGAAATAGCATGCACAGAGTCCAAGGGTTCCCCTTAGAGGTAAGATAGTGGCAAAAAGAGATAATTCTAATGCTCTGTTTTGTGGTAGTGTGGTCGAGCAATAGGCTTATCAGAGGGTAGTGTTAAGCATTTGTTGTACACACACAGGCAATAAATGAGGAACACACACTCAGAGACAATTCCAGGTCAATAGGTTTTTGTATAGAAAAATATATTTTCTTAGTTTATTTTAAGAACCACAGGTTCAAGATTTACAAACAATACTTTAAATGAAAGGTATTTCACTTAGGAACTTTAGGAACTTTGAGTTAGCAAAATAGCATATACAGTTTTCACACAAATGGCATATAGCTATTTTAAAACTAGACAGTGCAATTTTCAACAGTTCCTGGGGGAGGTAAGTGTTTGTTAGTTTTACAGGTAAGTAAACCACGTACGGGGTTCAAAGTTGGGTCCAAGGTAGCCCACCGTTGGGGGTTCAGAGCAACCCCAAAGTTACCACACCAGCAGCTCAGGGCCGGTCAGGTGCAGAGGTCAAAGTGGTGCCCAAAACGCATAGGCTTCAATGGAGAAGGGGGTGCCCCGGTTCCAGTCTGCCAGCAGGTAAGTACCCGCGTCTTCGGAGGGCAGACCAAGGGGGTTTTGTAGGGCACGGGGGAGACACCAGTCAGCACAAAAAGTACACCCTCAGCGGCATGGGGCGGCCGTTGCAGTGTGCAAACAGGCGTCGGGTTCGCAATAGATTTCAATGGGAGACCAAGGGGTCTCTTCAGCGATGCAGGCAGGAAAGGGGGGGGCTCCTCGGGGTAGCCACCACCTGGGCAAGGGAGAGGGCCACCTGGGGGTCGCTCCTGCACTGGAGGTCGGATCCTTCAGGTCCTGGGGGCTGCGGGTGCAGTGTCTTTACCAGGCGTCGGGTCTTTGAAGCAGGCAGTAGCGGTCAGGGGGAGCCTCGGGATTCCCTCTGCAGGCGTCACTGTGGGAGGTCAGGGGGGTCAACTCCGGCTACTCACGGTCTCGTAGCTGCCGGGGAGTCCTCCCTGTGGTGTTTGTTCTCCACAAGTCGAGCCGGGGGCGTCGGGTGCAGAGTGCAAAGTCTCACGCTTCCGGCGGGAAATGTGTGTTGTTTCAAAGTTGCTTCTTTGTTGCAAAGTTGCAGTCTTTGTGGAACAGAGCCGCTGTCCTCTGGAGTTCTTGGTCCTTCTGGATGCAGGGTAGTCCTCTGAGGCTTCAAAGGTTGCTGGACCCTGTGGAACGTGTCGCTGGAGCAGTGTCTTTAGAAGTGGGGAGACAGGCCAGTAGAGCTGGGGCCAAAGCAGTTAGTGTCTCCGTCTTCTCTGCAGGTTTCTCAGCTCAGCAGTCCTTCTTTGTCTTAGGTTGCAGGAATCTATCTTGCTGTGTTCTGGGAGCCCCTAAATACTCAATTTAGCGGTGTGTTTAGGTCTGGGGGGTTAGTAGCCAATGGCTACTAGCCCTGAGGGTGGCTACACCCTCTTTGTGCCTCCTCCCTGAGGGGAGGGGGGCACATCCCTAATCCTATTGGGGGAATCCTCCATCTGCAAGATGGAGGATTTCTAACAGTCAGAGTCACCTCAGGACACCTTAGGGGTTGTCCTGATTGGCCAGTGACTCCTCCTTGTTTTTCTCATTTTCTCCCCTGGACTTGCCGCCAAAAGTAGGGGCTGTGTCCAGGGGACGGGCATCTCCACTAGCTGGAGAGCCCTGGGGCATTGTAACACGAAGCCTGAGCCTTTGAGGCTCACTGCTAGGTGTTACAGTTCCTGCAGGGGGAGGTGTGAAGCACCTCCACCCAGAGCAGACTTTGTTTCTGTCCTCAGAGAGCACAAAAGGCTCTCACCACATGGGGTCAGAAACTCGTCTCTTAGCAGCAGTCTGGCACAGACCAGTCAGTGCTGCACTGAACAACTGGGTAAAATACAGGGGGCATCTCTAAGATGCCCTCTGTGTGCATTTTTAATAAATCCAACACTGGCATCAGTGTGAGTTTATTATTCTGAGAAGTTTGATACCAAACTTCCCAGTATTCAGTGTAGCCATTATGGAGCTGTGGAGTTCGTTTTTGACAGACTCCCAGACCATATACTCTTATGGCTACCCTGCACTGACAATGTCTAAGGTTTTGCTTAGACACTGTAGGGCCATCGTGCTCATGCACCTATGCCCTCACCTGTGGTATAGTGCACCCTGCCTTAGGGCTGTAAGGCCTGCTAGAGGGGTGACTTACCTATGCCACAGGCAGTGTGAGGTTGGCATGGCACCCTGAGGGGAGTGCCATATCGACTTAGTCATTTTCTCCCCACCAGCACCCACAATCTGGCAAGCAGTGTGTCTGTGCTGAGTGAGGGGTCCCTAGGGTGGCATAAGACATGCTGCAGCCCTTAGAGACCTTCCCTGGCATCAGGGCCCTTGGTACCAGGGGTACCAGTTACAAGGGACTTACCTGGGTGCCAGGGTTGTGCCAATTGTGGAGACAATGGTACATTTTAGGTGAAAGAACACTGGTGCTGGGGCCTGGTTAGCAGGGTCCCAGCACACTTCTCAGTCAAGTCAGCATCAGTATCAGGCAAAAGGTGGGGGGTAATTGCAACAGGGAGCCATTTCCTTACACAAGCCCCCCCCCCCAGCCCACAGGCCAGGAGACTCAGCCAAAGCTGGGAGAGTCTTCCTAGTCTGTCAGGCGAGGAAGAGTAGAGGAAATAGGCTGGTTTGTTGCAGGGCCTACTCTGCCTTACATACTCCTGCTCAGGTCATTCCCTCTGGGGAACTGACCCACTTCCACAGTGATAGGACCTAGTCTGAATTGCCTCTTGTCTGTGCTTTTAATGTCTTCACCCATTCTCTCTATTTTGGGGTTAGAGGTATCCACCTCTGCTAATCTTATCTTAGCCAGGGTCACCCCTAGCTTACCCAAAGAGGTTACCCAGAGCTGGAGTAACCCCACCATGACCAACAGAGTCAGGGGGCCTAACTTGCTATGTGGCATGGGGTCAGACCACCATGCCAAGGATAGTGCAGCCATAAAGGCTAACACCCAGCAGAGGCCACTGACAGCTGTCAGTGCCCAGAACCACACCTTTAGCTCTTCACCTACAAGGGAAGGGGCTACGTTACAGGCTTCTTTGGATTCAGGGTGCCTGTCTGCTGTATTAGAGTGGGGGGTTACTACATCTTGTAGTAAACACCCTTCTTCCACTCTTTATTCTGTTAGCTGAGGAGCCACCCACTCAGGCTTAGCAGTTGCCTGACTAGCCAGGACTTTTTGTGGGTCAGGTTGGACTTTACCAGTGCCACTTTTGGAGTTCTCCCCTTCTGGAGCTGAATCTCCTTGGCTTGCTGGAACCTTGGCTAAAGGTTGTCCACCCTTCCTACACTGTTTTCTTTTCTTTTTCTTCTGGGGCCTGCTTGCAGTTACTGCAGGGGCAGGACCTCCAGAATCGTTGGGAGAGGACTGGCACTGGACCAGTTCCTCTCTTGGGCTCTGACTAACCTCTGGGTAGTCATTTCCCAGGAGACAATAAAGGGGGAGGTCTGTACTGGCTACCACCCTTCTCCAGCTAAAAGTCCCACCCACTTCTATTGGCACAAAAGCCACAGGCCTATCAGTGACCCTGTCTGGGCTAACTCTTACTCTGGCAGTCTCTCCTGGGATGTACTGGTTTGAGAACACCAGCCTGTCATGCACAATAGTGTGACTGGCACAAGTGTCTCTCAGGGCAGTGGCTGGGATTCCATTCACCAGTAGGTGGTGGAAGTGTCTACTTCCCTCTGGAATCTCCAACTCACCTGTTGGGCCCTTTTTCCAGTTGAAGGCTATGAAGACCTCCTCATCTGAGGAGTCATCCCCAATGGCTACACTGGTCACCCCTGGGAATTTGCTAGGGGGTTTGTTTTTGGGACAAGAAGTGTCCTTGGTGTGGTGCCCTGTCTGTCTACAGTTTTGGCACCATGCCTTAGTGGCATCCCAGTTCATACCCTGGTACCCACCTTTGTTTTGGGTTGTGTCTTGGGGCCCACCCACCTGGTCTGGTTTTTGGGGGCCTACAGAGGACTCTTTCTCTTTGTTTCTAGTGTCACCCACTTTCTCCTGGGGAGGCTTTGTAATCCCTTTCTTTTGGTCACCCCCAGTGGAAGTTTTGGTTACCCTAGTCTTGACCCAGTGGTCTGCCTTCTTTCCCAATTCTTGGGGAGAAATTGGACCTAGGTCTACCAGATACTGATGCAACTTTTCATTGAAGCAGTTACTTAAAATGTGTTCTTTCATAAACAAATTATAAAGCCCAACATAGTCATGCACTTAATTTCCAGTTACCCAACCATCCAGTGTTTTCACTGAGTAGTCAACAAAATCAACCCAGGTCTGGCTCAAGGATTTTTGAGCCCCCCTGAACCTAATCCTGTACTCCTCAGAAGAGGATCCAAAGCCCTCAATCAGGGTAGCCTTCATGAGGTCATAGGATTCTGCATCTTTACCAGAGAGTGTGAGGAGTCTATCCCTACACTTTCCAGTGAACATTTCCCAAAGGAGAGCACCCCAGTGAGATCTGTTTACTTTTCTGGTTGCACAAGCCCTCTCAAAAGCTGTGAACCATTTGGTGATGTCATCACCATCTTCATATTTAGTTACAATCCCTTTTGGGATTTTCAACATGTCAGGAGAATCTCTGACCCTATTTATGTTGCTGCCACCATTGATGGGACCAAACCCCATCTCTTGTCTTTCTCTTTCTATGGCTAAGAGCTGTCTCTCTAAAGCCAATCTTTTGGCCATCCTGGCTAGCAGGAGGTCCTCTTCATTGAGGCTATCCTCAATGATTCCAGAGGTGCTGGACTCTCCTGTGAGAGAAGCAGCATCTCTGACTATCACTTGTGGAGACCGGGTTTGAGGGACCCTGTGCTCCCTAACTAGGACTGGAGGTGGGAATTCCTCCACATCACTAGCTTCCCCCTCTGGGAGGTTATCCTCAGAGGGGTTGTTCTTAGCAAACTCTGACAAAAGCTCCTGGAGCTGTGCTTTGTTAGGGTTTGAACCAGTTTTAATCTTTTTGGTTTTGCAGAGAGACCTTAACTCTGACATCCTAAGATGAAGGTAAGGGGTGAAGTTGAGTTCCATCACATTCTCTTTTGCATTAGACAATATGGGCCTGATTACAACTTTGGAGGACGGTGTTAATCCGTCCTAAATGTGACGGATATACCACCTACTGTATTACGAGTCCATTATATCCTATGGAACTCGTAATACAGTAGGTGGTATATCCGTCACATTTGGGACGGATTAACACCGTCCTCCAAAGTTGTAATCAGGCCCTATATTTGCTGGAATAAAAGTGTTACTAAAATGGTCCAGAACATCTCGGCTAGAATAACTGTGTCTAATGAAGGTTTATCATATCCCATAAAGAAAGGTTTATTCACTACTTTCCAAAAGGAAAGGCACTATCCTTCAACCTAATGGCTTTACCCATGTCTTCCCATGGGGCATCTCTCACCTCTGATCTCCTAATCTCTAATGTGTTTTTGTAGGATTGCTTTGCACCTAAGACATCTTCCAGGATAGGGGGTGATTCGGATAAGGCCGCTTTCAACCTTTTATGCGCTGTGGTGCACGCATGGTTAAACCAGTTAATCGGAGGCAGGTGCTTAGCTTTCCTATTACACCTCAGAGCTTTATCAACTTCAACACAAAGGGCACTAAATGCATTTAAGATAGCCTTAATTGGATTCCACCATCGAGGTCAGGACAAAGGACAATTTCCAAGTATTCTTGACCAAATTAGCCAAGAAATCCTCTTTGTTGACTGACTCCCATTTAATCCTTAGGGCTCTATTGCGAGAGATGATTAGCGGAATAGACTCACTGGTCCTCACATTATTTCCTACATGCAAGTTAATAGCAAAAAGAGGGGACTATGATCACTCAAGCAAGAGGCGACAACTTCATAGCCCAAACCGTGTCAGCCAAGTCTGAGGAAAGAATGAAGAAATCTATTTCACTTCCTTTTATGGCCCCCGTAAAAGTGGGGATCTCTGGGGACCCCTCCCTTCTATATTCTATCAGAAAAACCAAGTTCATAGCCACCATAATTCTGTTCATAGCATCTCCGCCTAATGTCTGTTGAAAATGCGTTGACCCGTCCGCATCTTTTTCCTTAGCTCCACATGGCTGGTGGTCGTTACTACTGCATAGCTTCATGTTAAAATCTCTTCCCCAGATTAGAAGTAACTCCCTATTATGAACATCTACAAGTTTTTCCAAGGCAGACTCCACTTCCTCAATTACCTCCACTACTCTTGTCTCAAAAACATAACTATACAGATTAATAAAGGCAATATCATATGTGTAAGGAATCTTTAGTGAGATCAGCTGAAAATGGTCTGAATGGCTAACAATTTTAGATAAGACACCCGTCTGTTAGCATGAAATCAGAATTGCTAAGCCTCCCTTGTCTCACCCTGAACTTGAAGGGAAAGCTCTGCTGCAGAAAGAATGATACCCGGCAACACTGAAGTCATGCAGAGACCATCTTTCCTGCAGGAGAATAATGTCAGCTTTCCCAATTTCCTGAGTCCTATCTGGATTTGTCAGTTATTGTGTGTGCCAGCTATATTCAAGGACAGTATTTTTAAACCACCAATTCCTCCACAGGACAACCTATGCTATTTGAAAGGGCTATGGGAGGCCCCTGTAACTCATAAGAATTAGGGCTCAGGGAACTCGCCAATATCCATTCCTACTCCCCAGCTGACTGCATAACTCCTAGCTCTTCTGCAGAGGCTAATGATTCAAAAGAGTTCCAATCTTCTATATTGAAGTCTTGAATCACTGCCGTTGGCCAGGAGGAGGCATCTTTCCAGGGTAGGGGCGGACCTTTAGCTCAGGAAAAATAACCCAGAGGTACAACTTGGATGGGTCCTAAGGCCTTACAGTGAGAAAAAACTTAAACTTCAACAGTGATTCTACAGACTGTGAGATTTAAAAGTAACAATAAGTGAGTCCCCTGCATATTCCTTTTTGCCCGGCCTAATCCATGGTGTTCTCCTGTTCTTCATAATCTCCTTGGGGAAATCTATCAAACCTCACCTTTTACTCATAAGCCAATGAGTCACTTTGGGGCATATTTATACTCCGTTTGCGCCGAATTAGCGTCGTTTTTTTCGACGCAAATTTGGCGCAAAACTAACGCCATATTTATACTTTGGCGCTAGACGCGTCTAGCGCCAAAGTATGAGGAAAGAGCGTCATTTTTTAGCGTGAACGCCTTCCTTGCGTTAATGAGATGCAAGGTAGGCGTTCCCGTCCAAAAAAATGACTGCGCCGCAAATGCGTCGTATTTATACTCCCGGGCAAAAATGACGCCCGGGAGTTGGCGGGGCAGAAAACCCCGCATTTGCGCCACTTTTTAACGGCTGGGTCAGGGCAGGCGTTAAGGGACCTGTGGCCTCAAAATGAGCCCACAGCTGCCCTCCCATGCCCCCAGGGACCCCCCTGCCACCCTTGCCCACCCCAGGAGGACACCCAAGGATGGAGGGACCCAGCCCAGGGACATTCAGGTAAGTATCATTTTTATTTTTTTTAATATTTTTTTTTGGCATAGGGGGGCCTGATTTGTGCCCCCCTACATGCCTCAATGCCCAATGACCATGCCCAGGGGACATAAGTCCCCTGGGCATGGCCATTGGGCAAGGGGGCATGACTCCTGTCTTTACTAAGACAGGAGTCATGTAAATGGCGTCTGGGCGTCGTTAAAAATGGCGCAAATCGGGTGGAGGCGATTTTTTGCGTCAACCTGACTTGCACCATTTTTAAGACGCCCTAGCGCCATTTTTCCCAACGCTGGCGCTGCCTGGTGTACGTGTTTTTTTTCCACGCACACCAGGCAGCGCCGGTCTGCTTGCGCCGGCTAACGCCATTCAATAAATACGGCGCCCGCATGGCGCTTCAGAATGGCGTTAGCCGGCGCAAAAAGTTTTGACGCTAAACTGCGTTAGCGCAGTTTAGCGTCAAAAAGTATAAATACGGGCCTTTGTTTCTTAGGGCAGGGTAGCTTTCCGTTGACTTGGGTGCGAGCACCAGCACATCTTTGAGAACTAGAACATAAGGCGAACACTCTGGCAGCAGATGAGGAATGAATTGACAGTATTGTGCCTCAAAGTTTCGTGATGCTGTTTGTCCATGTCCCTAGACCAATCCTGGAATATCATGTCCCACCCCGTAAGCTTGCTAAAAGTCGCTTTGTCCATGCTCTCGCAGTGCCAGGCTTGTCGGCCTGTTGGGAACAGAAATGGGCTGGGGGGATGGTTGTGGCAGATCCAAGGATACTAGGGGTGCTGCAGGTGGGGCCTTGACATAGTGTAGTGCCCTACAAGGAGAAGCCAATTTTCCCAACTCCTTCTCAATTATGTCAAGTTGGGAAATAAACTGATTTAATAAGGGTGCCAGATGCTCAATGATAGAAGCGCACAAGGCCTTAGCTGAGTCAGAAGTACCATACCTAGCCCCACTATCGTTAGCACCCGGGCTCATCAGTTGTGATAATAAATGGCTTGAAGGGCCTGGGCATTGTTTCTTTCTCTCTCTTCCTTCAGTTCTCTCTTTTCCCTACTTGACCTTGTGTCTTGACTCCTTTAGAGGGGAAAGATCCGCAGGTACACCTACTCCAGCAGTGTTCACGGGCTCAATTTCTGATGTGCTCACCCCATGCCACTTGTACACGAAGCCAAGCCCTTGTCAACAGGGAACATTTCGAGCAATTTTTGTAAGTCTAGGGTGACCAGACGCCCTGGATTTCCCCGGACAGTCCTGGTTTTTAGAGGACTGTCCCAGTGTCCTGATGCTTCTCTTAACTTTAAATAAATGTCCCGGTTTTTGGGACAAAGGTCAGATCATCTGGGGAAGCATAAATTAAAGATACGCTCTCCTTTAACAGACGCCTACAAAATTTGAAATAATTAAAGTAATTTATCTGTTACTGTCAGGTAACACAGTCCCCTGTCTGCTCCCAGTAGAGAGACGGAGTTGGGAGCAGAGAGAGGTGGGTGGGGGCGGGATGGGGGTGCAGGGTGGGAGGACAAGCCATAGCTAATTTTTTATATGTAGTCTTGTAAATGTGTGTGTGTGTCTATCTATCTATCTACCTATCTATCTATCTATCTATCTATATATATATGTGTGTGTGTATATATATATATTTATATATATCTATATATATATATAGAGAGAAAGATATACATATATGGATATATATATATATATAGATATATATATACACACATACACGTATATGCGCACATTCTCAAAGCTATGCAAAACAAATCTCAAAGCTACGCAAAAAAACAGGACGGGCCAGATATCAAAGTGAGAGTAATGTCTTTAGTCCTTCTTTTATGTCTGACCTGTCCCGGTTTTTGCTCCTCAAAATCTGTTCACCCTATGTAAGTCCGGGGCTGATAATAGGGAGATGTGCCATTTCTTTACTAATCACTCCCACTGCCTGCTGTAGAAAACTGTCCAAGGTGGTACCTTGCACTGGAGGGGGAAGGATCACTGTAGATCTTCGTTTCCCCATGCTGACACAGTAAGGTCAGGGCACTGTCATATGTAAGTTTAAATGATGTAAAAGGCGATGTGCATAGCAGTACTTTAAGATACATTTTTTGGGGGTTGCCCAGCACAGCCTTCTCTGGGTGCTGATGGGCACATACCGACCTGCTCTTTGCCCGATCTTCTCCCGTGCAGCAGATGCAACCTGGGGGATGAAGTCCCACCCCAGGAATCACCAGGAGTGCAGTGAGGCAATCAGGCAGGAGAGGAGCGAGTCCCAGGAACTGAGGCCCTCATAATGAACGTGGCGGTCTTTATCGCCGTGTTCAGGCTGGCGGTCATTTAACTGACTGCCAGCCCCCCTGAGACCCCGCCGGCCGCATAAAGAACATTCTGCTGGGCTGCGACATTGCCGGCGGCTCCACATGGAGCCGCTGTCAAAGCCTCTGTGCGGCAGTTGCAGCTGCACCTGTTGCGCAGATCACTGCCTGTAAATCGGGCAGAGACCTATGTGATGGGGCCCCAAGAGGGGCCCCAGAGCACCCCTTCTGCCAGCCTTTTCACGGTGGCTGTAGGGATCATTATTCGAGGGGCAGCATTGCTGCCCTGTCGGATGATGATTCCTTCCACCGTCAGGCAGCCTGCCTGGCAGTGGAGGAGGGCCGCCTATGGTGGCCCTCCATGTGTACATTATATGGCGGCTCAGCCCGCCATGCCAGTGGCGGTCTTTTTACCCGCCGCCGGCATGGCGGGCTGAACCACCGGGGATCATAATGACCCCCTTAGTCTTGGAACCAGACTGGCCTTCACTGAGATACTTGTTACCCAAGAAGTGTTGTTGAACCTTGGATGCAAATGAGGTCTCTAGGCTTTGTTGAGCGAGAAGTTGGATACTAAGCTGATGGCCTTTGGGTTAGTTCGATTCAAGTGTTTTTGAGTTTGGGTTCACCAGTGCTTTAATTGTGCAGCTATTTTGACTACGTAGTTATTCAATACTGTGCAGAAGGTTTGGCCAATGGCTGGTACTTAAAACTTTAAAAAGTGGTTGTGCGGTCCTGCCTAATGCATGGAGAATGCTATCAGATTTTTATAACGTGTTCAATTTTTTAGTCAGGGATGTGGGCCAAGAAGGAAGACTTTAATGAGAAGTGAGGCAGAGCTGTGGTTAGCTGTGGGGCGTGGGTCTGATAGCTCTTTGCACTCCCCTGCAGATGTTTGAGGGTTTGAGTGATAAGGAATTGGCGGCACATGTGCACCGAGATGGAGATTGATCATTCATAGTCAGGGCCACTGGAATTATGAGATTGTGTGGCGGCAGCGATTTTTGCACAATTATAGATTTGCCACATATCTATCATCTGCTGCATAATCTGCAGATTTTAGCAACAAAATTGTTTCTAGCTTGAACGGTTCAAAAGTGACTAAAAACGAAGTAGCACGTCTTTCCACTCAGTGAAAGGTCTTTTGCAAAGGTTGACCTCTCTGTTGCTTATTGCTATATTAGGGTATTAACCTGGTACTAGAGAGGAGCCCCCAATGGTCAGTCAATGTTAACAAGTGTAAAAAGGTCAAAATAATAAAGGTATACTATTGACAAATGTGCTGCTTTACGCCGCATAATTTGTCTGTTCTTGGCGCAAAATGTACTCAATCCTGCTGCACAGCTTGGTCCCATCCTGCCGCACTATTCCAGTGGCCCTGCTCATAGTGGATGGCTGACCGAGTGTATAAGAGAACAACTACGGTAGTGATGGTGTGGTGTCCCCTACCAAGAGGTTGTGGGAGGTCTTCGCTCACGCCATGTGTTTGGGAGTGAACAATGAGGTTTTGGGTGTTATTTTTTAGAGGGCTGTGATGGCTTTTTTATCCCACGTAGTAATCAATAATGTTCTATCGAGTTCGTCCGTTACGAAATGTGAATTTTCCAAATATTTCACTTTAGTGCAATAACTATTACGCGAAAATTAAGTAACATTGGCAACAATCGAAAATATATATTTTTTAAAGTGGATCTAAGTGTAGCAGCACATTCTCATATATTAAATGAACCTCCCCCTTTGGTAAACATGTCTAGCTTGGCATGAGATCCCAGTAAAGGGCTACGCAGGAAGAGTGGCCGACACACCCAGCTAGTAAGAGGAAATAATTAGTGTAAAGAGAAAGTGTAACTAACCAACCATCAGATAACACCAGTCGCTTGCGACACAGGGCTCCATTTATGCTATACGAACTTTTCTTGAACCTGTTTTTCATGTTCTTATTTATGCGCACGTTTAAAATTAGCAAAAATGCTTTCAAGATCAGAAAGCTCTGGGCTATCGAACAGTGCTCAGTCAGATCCTGCACCCTTGTGCACACACTGATCAAGCCACCCCTTGGAAATTGAATGCCCCTTTCAAAACTCTCCACTACCTTTTCCTAACTCAGGACATGTCAGCTTTCTAATTCAAGCTTGTGGTTGTCTCGTGCAGAGTGTAGAGAGCCATCTGGGCGCTCCCATACATAGTATCCTGTTCCGCGGGTCCGGGCGGAGCACGGAGCAGAGTCTATAAAATAAAGACGGGGCTGCGCTGACGCAGTTTTTCCCCAGTGCCCTCAACCAAGGTGTGTGCGTCTCATTTCACCTAATGCAAACCGGCCCACTACATTGGCGACGAGCGGGCCCATGAACTCCCGCATCGTGGGTCAGTGAGCACGGGCGAGTAATGCCGGGCTGAAGGGGCACGGAATTTATAACGATCCCCCGCCACGCTGCATGAACCCGCGGCGGACGAAGAGAAAAAAAAAATGACCGATCGACGCCGGCCAAGAGTAAGGAGGAAGCGCGCCTCGCATCTTACTCCGAAGAGGCGAGCCCCGCCCCCTCATCGGTGAGAGCTGCCGTGCGAGCGGAGTCGCCGCCTCACCTGAGCCTGCTGCGCTGCTAGGTGCCTTGTGGTTCCCCAACGGGGCCTGAGGGAAGGAGGAAGCTGTCCTGCCTCCGGCGGTGAGTCTAGCCCAGCGCTCCCGCCCGAGGCCTATTAACACCACGTGGGGGAGGGTGGGCGCTGGGAGGCACACGCGCACACCCTGTTGCCTAGCAACGGCAACTGAAAGCTTAAGCTGCGTTCCCTGGAGGAGGGAGCGCGGCACACAGAGCCGGAGCGGCAGGAGCCCCATGTAATTAATAGACATATCCTCGGGGAGCCCCCAGAAGAAAAAACAAAAACAAAGAAGAGTGAAATGTGCACAGAAGGACACTGAGAAGGGGGAAAAGTATATACATGCACAATAAGAACACACAAAAAAATAAAAAAAAATAAAAGACTAACGAAAAGAAAAAAAGCAAACCTGCATCTTAGCAGCAACAAATAAAAAGTGCCCACACAAAGGGTAGCAAAATTAGTGAACCACTGCAAAAAAGTCCCCAGCTGCTCGCGCAATTGAGCACCAGTGCTCATTCCTCAATCACTGCCCTGCCCCCATTTAGCCAACTGGTTGACCCGGCCACAGCAGCGCCAAGATGGCGCATATGGTTTAATCGCCTAGAAAACTATTTCAGCGCCACAAGAGAAACAGATGGAGCGGTGTGCAGATCCCTCATGCTGCTGATGGGCGTAGACAAGCTGCAAGAGTTATTTCATTCACTCCCAGACACAGGTGACAAATCGGACTTTAACGCAGCAGTTGTAGCCCTGAACAAACATTTTGACCCACAACTAAATCCAGACTATGAACGCTTCAAACTCCACCAGGCTCAACAAACGGATGTCGAGTCAGTGGACATGTTTTATGCACAACTGAGGAAGCTAGCAAGTTCGTGCGTAGGACTCAATCAACAAGAGGATATTAGAGCCCAGATTATTCAGGGATGCCGGTCCAATGCCCTGAGAAAACTCATCTTACGCCAGCAAGGCACCTCCCTTGACGAAATCCTGGTCCTGGCACGCTCACACGAACTATTAGCGGTCCGGGCGGATGCCATGGCGGCGGGGAGAGGACAATCGTTGGTAGCTGCTTCAACCACACGTCCAGTCCAGGTGAAAGAAGAGCAGATAGACGCTATTCGAACCCGCCAATCACCAGGACACAGACCGAACTCTTTCAGACCCAGTGAACGCACCTGCGGAAGCTGCGTATATGAACACAAACTAACAATGGGGTGCCAGGCGAAGAAAAAAACATGTAACAGGTGTGGAAAAAATAAAAATTTTGCTAAAGTGTGCAAGTCAGGGAGAAATAGGCAAGGAGACCAGAAGGGAAAGGACGCCAAGGTCAGGAGAGTGATCAAAGAAAATGATGACTCCAGAGAAAACACAGCCCAAGGAATGCCCGTCTTTGAAGAAGATGAGGACGAAGACATCTTTGTAATCTCATTCAGTGGCGTGAGACAACAGAAGAAGCAACCGCCACCCATGAGCAACATACAGGTCAACGGCACATCAGCAACTGTACTTATAGATATGGGGGCGTCCGTCAACGTAATGGATGACACCCTATTTCGACAGTTGACCCCTACACCATCTCTTACCCCAACCACCACCAAAATATACAACTACGTGGGTCGAGAGCCGCTTCCTCTGAAGGGTACGGTGGAAGTGTCAGTAACCAGTGGAAAACTCTCGACACAAGCAAAAGTTTATGTGGTGACTGGGGACCGAGGCACTCTGTTGGGGTGTCACACCGCGGAGGAGCTGGAGTTGGTATTCTTCGCGCAACAAGTATATGACTCCCATGTTGAACATCTTATTAGCGAGTTTCAGCAGCTCTTCGAAGGGTTGGGACGGCTAAAAGGCAAACAAATCAAACTTCACATAGACCCAGGTGTCAATCCAGTTGCCTTAAGACACCGCCGTGTACCGTTCCACTTGCGACCAGCGGTGGAAAAAGAGTTGCAGCTGCTCGAAAACCAGGGAGTAAAACAAAAGGTGGAAGGGCCAACACCATGGGTTTCATCTTTGGTGATAGCGCCAAAACCCAAGCAACCAGGAGCTATTCGCCTCTGTGTTGATATGCGCATACCCAACAAAGCCATCCGAAGAGAGAGACACATAACACCTACGATGGATGACATCATAGCAGACCTGAATGGGGCACAGTGGTTCTCGAAATTGGACATTAATGCTGGTTATCATCAGCTGGACCTGGATCCCGATAGCAGAAACATCACCACCTTCTCAACGCACGTGGGGCTCCGGCGGTATAAGTGACTGAGCTTTGGGGTATCCTCAGCGGCTGAAGTCTTCCAGAATGCAATCAGAGAGACTTTGTCAGGGCTGCCGGGGGTGATCAACTTGAGTGATGACATCCTCATACACTCCAGGACTAGAGATGAACATCATCGCCATCTCAGGGCCACGCTGCAGAGATTAGCAGATGCGGGGCTGACACTCCAAAAGAAAAAATTTGCGTTTTATCAAACATCGGTGGAGTTCTTTGGAAATGTTTTCTCAAAAGATGGTCTACAAGTGGACCCGCGTAAAGCTGATGCCATTCGTCAAGCCCCGATTCCCAAAAACCCCACGGAAGTAAGAAGTTTCCTGGGCATGGCGACATATTGCGGAAGGTTCATTCCGCAGCTTGCTACAATGGCGGAACCTCTCCGACATCTCACCAAAGGATTTCACCGGTGGGAGTGGAGCCCGGCCGCAGACAAGGCGTTTGCAGACATCAAAACAGCACTACTGGATGAGTCAACCATGGCCTACTTTAACCCTCGCCGACGGACGGAAGTGGTAGTAGATGCAAGCCCAGTGGGCCTTGGTGCCATTCTTCTCCAGGAACAGAACCATCAGGAGTGGGTTATCTTCAGGTGAAACACGATACGCCCAGATAGAGCAAGAAGCTTTAGCGATTCGATGGGCCTGCAAACACTTTCACTTGTATCTCTATGGGCAAGAATTTCAAGTGGTGATTGATCATAAACCTTTAGTGTCATTATTCGCTGGAAACCCGCGTCTGGCGCCTCCACGAATAGAACAGTGGACTGTTTTGCTTCAACCCTACCGGTTCACCGTTGTCTATCGACCGGGCGTGAACAACCCAGCTGATTACTTATCTCGTCACCCGTTCCCAGTCACAACCAATGAATAACAAGAGCAGGATGAAGAGAGCACCGAAGTGTTCGTCAACATGGTCGTACAATTGGCATGTCCCAATGCCCTTGGTGTAACAGACATTGTGAGTGCCACCAGAGCAGATGTGGTACTGAATCAGGTCAAGGAAGCATTAGATCACAGAAAGTGGAAGAACTTCCTAGAGAAGACGAAAGTGTCCAACCATGAAAACAAGATGGCAATGGAGGGGACGTGGAGGGTGCGAGATGAGCTGTCCACAGATAGTCAAGGACTGCCTCAGAGGTTGTGGGCTCGAGTGGTGGAACTAGCACACCAGGGTCATCAAGGTGCTGCAAAAACCAAGGCAAGGTTGCGAGCAAAGGTGTGGTTCCCTGGCATGGACAGCCAGGTTGACGAATTGGTGGGGAAGTGTCATTCATGCGTCATCACATCCGGGGAACCACCCAGCTGCCCAGTCATCACTGAACCTGCTAGTCAGAAGCCATGGGCAAAAGTGAGCATGGATGTCGGCAGTTTCCCGGATGGGCGGCTGACATTCGTCTTTATGGACTCATGTACTAAGTTTCCCGTTGTCGACGTCATGTCATCTACTTCATTTGAGAATGTATGGCCAGTACGTCAAAAGACATTTGCCATGTTCGGGCTCCCTGATGAGATCAGGACAGACAATGGGCCCCCGTTTCATGGACAAGAGTGTCGGTCTTACCTGGATGGGCTGGGCATACGTCATCGCAAGATCATGCCATACTGGCCTCAGGCAAATGGGGATGCTGAAAGATTCATGCGAACTCTGAACCGAGCCCTCAGAATAGGTGTCGAACAAAGAGAAGATGGGGAACAATGTCTGCAGCAATTCCTGAGCGCTTATCGCCAGACACCCCATAGTACTACTGGGTGTGCATCTGCAGCGATGTTCAAAGTCCCACCACAAGATTGCATTCCGTCTGGTCCTCACTGGGTGTCACCAGAACTAGACGTAGAAGCCACCCAGCGACGCCGAGAACTCACCAGTCAGAAGGCTACTGAAAAACAGCGAATTAGACTTAGAGACTTTCAGAAAGGTGATAGGGTGGTAGTGAAGAGTCGTCGGCCAGGAGGAAAATTCCAAACACCATTTGAGCCTGAAGCATGGCAGATCATCGGCATTTGAGGCGCCATGATAACGGCAGCCCGAGGTAGGCAGAGGGTTACCAGGAACGCGTCACACTTCAGAAGAGCAGGGGTCTTGACCCCATCTGGAGAGGACAGAGAAATGGGCAAAGAGGCGGGTGTATCCAAGAGCGGCAATGTGGGGACAGGGAGTGGTCCGGTAGCGGTGCCCTGTGCGCGTGATCTGCCGTCTGGAGACACCGGCCATGAAGGATCGCTCACCAGAGGTGGAAAGTATCATTTGCGTCCCAACCCTGCGCCAAACAGTCAGCTCAAGGACTTTGGCCCTCATTCTGACCCTGGCGGTCGGTGATAAAGCGGCGGCCAAGCCGCCAACAGGCCGGCGGTCTAAAATATGCAATTCTGACCCTGGCGGGAACCGCCAACACAGCCCGCCAACTTAACACTCCGACCGCCACAGCGGTACAAACAAACAGCGCGGCGGTTCCCGCCAACAGCCCGGCGGCAGACAAAGTACCGGCCACCCTATTACGACCCACCAATCTGCCACCTTTTCCGGGGCGGGAGCACCGCCGATAAGAACACGGCGGAAACAGACTACGAACGGGAAAACGCTCACCTCTACGCACTCCACGCGAGATTCCGGCAGTATGGAGCCAGAGTTGCAGGTCATCCCCGCACTCCTATTCCTGCTCATATACCAGGAGCACGCCCGGCGGCGCGGAAGACATCGGTGAGTACGGCACCTACGACACAGGGGAGGGAAAAGATTACCGGCACACACCCACCCACCCACACCCACTACAACACACACATCAATGCATTCCCACAGATCACTGTCACAACCCACAAACCACCCCCCTCCGAAATAATGCAAAGACCAAAAGAAGAGATCATAAACGGGCAGATATATTGAAATATGTACACCAGTAATCCCAATAAATAAATAAACTATGTACAAAATATATACAGCTACTAAATGTAGTCCAACCACTGTCCGTGGATCACAGGGGTCCTGTGCAAAGGGGCAAGGCCCAGTCCCACGACAAGAACTCCACGGAGAGAACACTGCAGGGGCATCAGAAAGAAAATAGGACAGGCACCTCAGGGGGAAGGGAAGGGGGGGCACCTCAGCCACTTGAGTACACGACGCCAGATCCACGAGGGGACTCCATGACCACTGGCCCATCCTGGGGAGAGCAAAGCCACAGTCCAAACAGTCCATACAGTGGGTGGCCTGCCCACTGGGCCATCCTGGGGAGAGCAAAGCCACAGTCCAAACAGTCCATACAGTGGGTGGCCTGCCCACTGGGCCATCCTGGGGAGAGCAAAGCCACAGTCCATACAGTCCATACAGTGGGTGGCCTGCCCACTGGGCCATCCTGGGGAGAGCAAAGCCACAGTCCATACAGTCCATACAGTGGGTGGCCTGCCCACTGGGCCATCCTGGGGAGAGCAAAGCCACAGTCCATACAGTCCATACAGTGGGTGGCCTGCCCACTGGGCCATCCTGGGGAGAGCAAAGCCACAGTCCATACAGTCCATACAGTGGGTGGCCTGCCCACTGGGCCATCCTGGGGAGAGCAAAGCCACAGTCCATACAGTCCATACAGTGGGTGGCCTGCCCACTGGGCCATCCTGGGGAGAGCAAAGCCACAGTCCATACAGTCCATACAGTGGGTGGCCTGCCCACTGGGCCATCCTGGGGAGAGCAAAGCCACAGTCCATACAGTCCATAACAGACCCCACTGCCACTGGAGGAGGCAAGTTGGCCAGAGGACATCCTGCAGCCTTGCCCGAGATAGATCCTGCCCTGCCACGTCTGTCAAAGGGCCAGCGGTTCTTGCCCTGAAGGGCCCAGTTCAGCGGTTCTTGAGACGGCGGGGCCCAGTTCAGCGCTCCTTGCCTTGAAGGGACCAGTTCAGCGGTTCTTGAGACGGCGGGGCCCAGCGGAGCGGTGCGTGAGACGGCGGGGCCCAGCGGAGCGGTGCTTGAGACGGCGGGGCCCAGTTCAGCGGTTCTTGAGACGGCGGGGCCCAGTTCAGCGCTCCTTGCCTTGAAGGGCCCAGTTCAGCGGTTCTTGAGACGGCGGGGCCCAGCGGAGCGGTGCGTGAGACGGCGGGGCCCAGCGGAGCGGTGCTTGAGACGGCAGGGCCCAGTTCAGCGGTTCTTGCCCTGAAGGGCCCAGTTCAGCGGTTCTTGAGACGGCGGGGCCCAGCGGAGCGGTGCGTGAGACGGCGGGGCCCAGCGGAGCGGTGCTTGAGACGGCGGGGCCCAGTTCAGCGGTTCTTGCCCTGAAGGGCCCAGTTCAGCGGTTCTTGAGACGGCGGGGCCCAGTTCAGCGGTTCTTGAGACGGCGGCCGGTCTATGGCCAGCTGCTAATTGCCTGGTGGTGCCCTCCTGGGCAGCGGGGATGGTGCTCCTTCACTGCCCACCTGGGCTGTGGGTGGTGGGGCCCTCCTGGCCAGCTGGGCTGGGTCCTCCCTGGGCAGCGGCTATGGGGGTGGTGGGCTCTCCCGGGGCAGCTGTGCCGGTTCCTCCCGGGGCAGCGGCTATGGGGGTTGTGGGCTCCTCCTGGGCAGCAGGCCTGCTGCCTGACCTCTCCGACTTGCTGCCCTTGCCCTCCTTAGTCGTGGGCCTGTGGCCCTTTCCTCCCTTTGGAGCTGTGGCTGGTGACTGTCTCTGGGTGGTGTCCGGGGGGGATGTAGAAGGCGGGCTCCTGCGGCGACCCTTCCGCCTTCTGCTCCTCTTCCCAGGGGGTGGGCTGGCTGTCCCCTTGCTGCTGGGCGAAGATCCAGACATGCGGGCTGGCGGGCTCCAATACCCCTGCACCCTTGTCAAGGGGGCTGCAGGGCTGGTGGTGGCTGAGGTGCTCTTCTTACCCCGACGAGAAGGAGGGGGGGGCTCAGGGTCAGGAAAGAAGTTAGTAGTGGCGAGGAAGAGCTTCTTGGGACAATGGAGAGTGGTAGGTACAGTGGGAATGGGAGTGGAGGGAGAGGATGTGGTTGTAGGTGAGTCACGTTTGCTGTCTTTGGGTGCAGGTGCAGGAGGGATAGGCTGTCGTGAGGTGGATGGCTGTTGGGTGGGTGGGTGGCTGCGTTTGTGTGGTGTGGAAGAGGGGGTGACAGACACAGTGGGAGAGGACACAGGGGACGTGTAAATGGCAGTGGGGGTGGTGACTGCACGTGTGCGGACTGGAGTGGAGGGTGTGCTGGTGATGGAAACACTGGCTGATGGTGAGGTGAATGGAGGTGTGAGTGTAGACGTCACAGGGAGGGAGGAGGGAGACGAGGAGGTGGGGGTCACAGAGGTGGTAGTGACTGTTGGCATGTCTGCATCGCAATGTTGCGTGTGTGAATGTCTGCGTGATCTGTGGTGCTTATGTTTGGATGAGCTTCTCTTGGGTGTTGAGGTGTGTGCAGGCTGGTCTGATGGTGTGGGTGGGACAGGCAGAGGAACAGGAGACTGGGAGGAGGGAGTTAGTAGAGGCAGGCAGGAGACAGGGACAATGGCTGCCGTCAGTGCTGAGGCCAGAGCCTGGAACGATCGCTGATGGGCAGCCTGACCCGAATGAATGCCCTCCAGGTACGCATTGCTGCGATGAACCTCCCTCTCCACCCCCTGGATGGCATTCAAAAGGGTAGTCTGCCCAACAATGAGCGTTCGGAGGAGGTCAATGACCTCCTCACTGAGGGCAGCGGGGGTAACAGGGGCAGGGCCTGAGGTGCCTGGGGCGAAGGAGATGCCCGGCTTCCTGGCAGAGCGGGCACGGGGCGAACGCTGAGGGGCTGCTGGGAGGGCGGAGATGGTGCGCTGGGTGGCGGCTGTACCTGTAATGGCGGGGGGCACGGATGGTGCCACCCCCACAAGGGAGCTCCCTTCCGAGGACATGTCCTTGTCGCTGCAGGGTCCAGTCGTCCCCGTTGTGGAGCTCCCCTCGCCCTCCGTCTCACTGGTCCAGTCAGACTCTGTGGCATGGCCCTCCTGGGCCATGTGAGATGCAGCACCCTCCTGCCCCGATGCCACTTCTCCTCCGCCTGATGATGCTGATGCACACAAGCACAGAAAGACAAACAAAAAGGGGGGGGAAGAGAGAAATAAAGAGATTTTGAGTACATGGATCACCGGTACAGTTAGCGGACATGACAGACACAGATGCCCCCTGCACTAAGTTGCGCACTTGGGGTCCCCTACGCATTCCGTGGAACATGCCCTACACGCCTAGAGTTGACAACTGCACCCATGGATGACACAGCCCAGGGATGGCTGTACTGGCACACTACTGAGGGTGGTGGCTGGGGACACAGGGGCTTACGGGGGTGCCCAGCCTACAGATATCGCCCTGGCCTAGGGGGACCCACAGCCCTCCTCCCCCACCCAGACACCTCCACTGCGCGACAACAGAGTAGACTATGCTTGTACTCACCCCCTTGTGTCTGCTGTGCTGCCCTCACGCGCCCATCCAAATCAGGGTAGGCCACCGCCAGGATCCGGAACATCAGGGGGCTCAGTTGACGGCAGGCACCCCGCCTACGTTGGGAGGCCATCCCCAGCAGAGACTCGGCGGTCTTCTTGGTCCCGCGGCGGATGTCCTCCCACCTCTTGCGGCAGTGGGTGCCCCGTCGTTGGTGGACCCCCAGGGTCCGGACTTCCTTGGCGATGGCACGCCAAATCCCGATCTTCTCATGGGCGCGGACCTATGTGACACGTACAGGGAGGGAGAAATACCACGTTCAAGTTTCTCAGCATTTTCCTTTCCAGTGGCCCAACGCCCCCCATCCCCGCCAGGCCCCCCGCCATGCCCCCCGCCATGCCCAACATGCCCCCCATCCCGCCAGGCCCCCCGCCATGGCCAACATGCCCCCCATCCCCGCCAGGCCCCCCGCCAGGCCCAACATGCCCCCCATCCCCGCCAGGCCCCCCGCCATGCCCCCGCCAGGCCCAACATGCCCCCCATCCCCGCCAGGCCCCCGCCATGCCCCCCGCCAGGCCCAACATGCCCCCCATCCCCGCCAGGCCCCCCGCCATGCCCCCCGCCATGCCCAACATGCCCCCCATCCCCGCCAGGCCCCCCGCCAGGCCCAACATGCCCCCCATCCCCGCCAGGCCCCCCGCCATGCCCCCCGCCAGGCCCCCCGCCATGCCCCCCGCCAGGCCCAACATGCCCCCCATCCCCGCCAGGCCCCCCGCCATGCCCCCCGCCAGGCCCAACATGCCCCCCATCCCCGCCAGGCCCCCCGCCAGGCCCCCAAGCCAGCCAGTGGCCCCAAATCCATATTGAATTAAACTCACTTGTTGGTCTGGAGGACCGTAGAGTAGCGCATACTGGGGGAGGACCCCATCCACAAGTTTCTCCAACTCCTCTCCAGTGAAGGCACGGGCCCTTTCCCCAGGCGCAGCAGCCATTGTCCCTTCCAGACCGAGGTCACAGCAACACTTGCAGTATAGGTCCTCTCCTGTGAAAGTTCAAGTCGCAAGTGGATAAGTAGATAGAAAATGGCGGTCACGTCCGCGGCGGTGCGTACCGCGGCGGTGCGTCCCGCCACCGCCGGCGCCCTTCGCCATTGGCTCCTGAAACCCATAGGCTTCAATGTTAACCAATGCGGCTTCGCGCCGCGGTCTTCGCCCGCCGCCCGCCGCGGTGTGCCACGCCAGCGCATTGACCTCACATCCCATTGTCACACTTCACAGGTCAGGCAGCCGCCATTTCCAGGGCCCACATGGCTCAATTTCAACTGCGTCACACAGGCCTAGGCCTTGCATAGCCACTCAGACACGCCATTCACTGCATAGAGAATCGTATACTATGCTAGCTGTGAGTACGTACCTGTGGGTTGCTTGACTGTGTGCTCCATGTTGTCCTTCCTAGGCACCGTCCGCTGGGTTGGGCGAGGAGACGGATGAATCCTCCCGTGTACCGACCGCTGGTGGACCTGTCGACAATGGAAGAACGCCACATTATCCTGACCTACCGTCTTAACCGTGCCACTATTCATGAACTGTGTGCCCAGCTGGAGCCCGACCTGATGTCCCCCATCCGCCAACCCACAGGGATTCCCCCTCTGGTGCAGGTCATGTCAGTACTCTATTTCTTGGCAAGTGGGTCATTTCAGACAACGTGGGAATTGCTTCCGGGATGTCTCAGCCCATGTTTTCGAAGGTGTTATCCAGAGTGTTGTCTGCCCTGATGAAATCCGTGAGGAACTACATCATTTTCCCTGAGGTGGGCGAATTGGCTACAGTGAAGGGTGATTTCTACGCCCTTGGACATATTCCCAACGTAATTGGTGCCATTGATGGGACCCATGTGGCTTTGGTTCCCCCAAGAGACAGGGAGCAGGTGTACAGGAACAGAAAAAATTACCATTCAATGAACATCCAGGTGGTGTGTTTGGCTGACCAGTACATCTCGCATGTAAATGCCAAATTCCCAGGGTCAGTGCATGACGCCTACATCCTCAGGAATAGCAGCATCCCTTACGTGATGGAACAGCTACAGAGACACCGTGTATGGCTAGTGGGGGACTCTGGGTACCCCAACCTGTCGTGGCTACTGACCCCAGTATGGAATCCCCGGACCAGGGCAGAGGAACGGTACAATGAGGCCCATGGGCGTACTAGGAGGGTGATCGAACGCACCTTTGGCCTCCTAAAGGCCAGGTTTCGCTGCCTGCATATGACAGATGGATCCCTAATGTACTCACCTAAGAAGGTGTGTCACATCATCGTGGCCTGCTGCATGCTTCACAACCTGGCTTTGCGCCGCCAGGTGCCTTTCCTGCAGGAGGATGGTCGAGACGGTGGTGTTGTGGCAGCGGTGGAACCTGAGGAGAGTGACGAGGAGGAAGACGACGGGGCTGAAACAGACAACAGGGACAGAATCATTGAACAGTACTTCCAATAGGACACAGGTAACATTTCAAAGATAATTTAGTAAATGCTAACTACTCTCCAGCATCTCTGCTGCCTGTCTATTTGCCCCAGTGTATGATGACTGAGTTTTGGCTTTTCCCTCCCTATTTCAGATCTGGGGTCCCCACTACGAGTCCTGTGCTTCGTTTCCCCATGGACTACAGCTTTGTGGCAGCTGTTTGTTGACTTCACCATGTACAAGGACATATTTGCACTGTCATGTCAATTACAATCTATTGAAATCACAGCCAGACTCCTGATATTTTGGTGCAAAATAGGTGTTTATTTAAGTGCTCAAAATGGGATGGGTGGTTTCAAGTGGGTGGGGGCTATGGTGAAGGAATGTCCATGGCAGAGTCCAGAGTAACAGTCACACAGGTGCATTGTCCAGAGGCCTGTGGAGAGATGGAGCATGGGCAGTTCAAGGATGGACAGGGTGACAATGTGGGACAGTGGGATGACATCAGGTGGTATCCATTGCTGGCGGGGGTCTTGACATCCTACTCTGTCTTCTTGCGAGATCTCAGGGCCCTCTTGCGGGGTGGTTCTTCTCCTGCAGGAGGTGGGGGTCTGGTGGGCTGCTGCTGTGCGGGGGCCTCCTGTCCACTAGCGCCGGCGGAGGTGGTTGGCTGTTCTTGGTCCAGGCTAGTGGCAGGGGCCCTTGGGTGTTGTTCAGTGTCCGCCCTGTTGTTGACGAGGTCCTGCAGCAGCCCTACCATGGTAACCAGGGTGGTGTTGATGGCTCTGATGTCCTCCCTGTACCCCCGATAGTGTTCCTCCTGCAGCACCTGGATCTCCTGGAACCGGGCCAGTACCGTCGCCATCGTCTCCTGGGAGCGGTTGTATGCTCCCATGATGGTGGTGAGGACCTCGTGGAGAGTGGGTTCCCTGGGCCTCTCCTCCCCCCCCTGTCGCACAGCTGCCCTCCGAGTTCCCCTGTTTCCCTGGGCCTCTGCCCCCTGGCCGGTGTGCCCACTACCACTGCCCCCAGGTCCCTGTTGTTGTTGGGGTGGTGGGTTATCCTGGGTGCCCTGTAGTGGTAGACACACCGCAGATTGACGCGCCCTGGAGACAGAGGCATGGGCCCGCTGGGTGGGTGGGAGCTGTGCTGGTGTTCCCAGAGGGGTTTGGGTCTGTAGTGGCCTGGGCCTGTGTGAGGGGAACCGACTGTCCAGAGGTCCCCGATGGTCCGGGCTGGTCATCGGTGTCCAGGTCGACAGAGCTGCTGTCATCGCTGACGGCCTCTTGGGTGGGGGGTGTGGAGAATTCTGGCCCCTCTGCCGCGGTGTGTTGACGGTCGGGTCCTGCAGGGGTATAGAGGTATGGTTATAGTTTCAATGTGTCGCATATGGGTGTATCTGTGGGTTCTCGTGTCCCCAAGTGCTGGCATTCGTGTGTGGGGGCTTTGGTGAGGGTGGCTTGTGGGGGGGATGTGTATATGCATTGGGCATGCTTTGGTGATGGGTGTCCATGCTTAGTGGACGCATGCAGGCCTAGGTTTTGGGATGTGTGGGTTGTGATGGTGAGACATTGGCGGGGAATAGGTGTGCTGGGGGTGGGGGTGAGGATGGTGGTGGGGGTGAGGATGGTGGTGGGGGTGAGGATGGTGGTGGGGGTGAGGGTGGGGGTGAGGATGGGGGTGGGGGTGAGGGTGGGGTTCGAGGATGGGGGTGAGGGTTGGGGTCTGATTTGGCATGCAGGTGGGGGGGAAGCAGTATTGAAGCTTCAACTTACCAGTATCCATTCCTCCGCCGACTCCTGCGAGGCCGTCAGGATGCAGGATGTTCAAGACTTCCTCCTCCCATGATGTGAATTGTGGGGGTTGAGGTGGGGGTCCTCCGCCAGTCTTCTGCACGGCGATGTTGTGCCTGGATACCATGGAACGCACCTTCCCCCGTAGGTCGTTCCATCGCTTCCTGATGTCTTCCCGATTTCTGGGGTGCTGTCCCACTGCGTTCACCCTGTCGACAATCCTCTGCCATAGCTCCGTCCTCCGGGCAATGCTGGTGTATTGTATCTGTGTGCCGAACAGCTGGGGCTCTACCCGAACGATTTCCTCCACCATGACCCTGAGTTCTTCGTCTGTGAAGCGGGGTTGTCTTTGGGGTGCCATGGGGTGGTGTGTATGATGTGTGGGGTGGAGTATGTGTATTTAAGTGAGTTGAGTGTGGTGGTGTGTGTTGTTTTGTGTGTGGATAGTGTGTGGGTGATGGTGTTGAGTGGCTGTGGCTGTTATTTTTTGGATGCTGGTGTCTCGCTCTTGCCTTCTTGACGAATTTTTTAGCGTAGGGGTTTGTGGGTGATGTGGGTGTGTGTTTTATATTGTATTGTGTGTGTGGGAGTGGTGTGTGTATGTGTATCAGGTGTGTGGGATTCAAATCGTCCAATGTGGCTGAGTTTTGTTCGTTTGTGTGTATTCTGACCGCGCCGGTGTGTCCCGCCAATGGAATACCGCGTTTGAATGACCGCCGCGTGGATTCGTGGGTCGTAATGGGATGGGCGTATTTCTGTTGGCGTGGCGGTGGAGGTTTGGTCACCTCCACCTTTCCGCCGACCGCTGGTCTGGCGGTCTGTTGTGGCGGTCGGATTTTCGGAGGTTTGCCTTCTGCGGGTCAGAATGACCGTGGCGGGTTTCCGCGACCGCGGCGGGATTATGGAGGATTTCTGACCGGCGGTAGGCGCCTTTTACCGCCGAGGTCAGAATGACCACCTTTGTCTGTAATCTAGGTCAGTCACGGGCGATGTCTCAGCATCACCATCTGGCTGCTGGACCCCTGCGGTGTCACAAGTCGGCGGCTGAAGAATTACTCCAGGGGCTGGAGTAACCAGTTGACCTCTGTGAGCTGACAGGTCATGCAACACTCTGGTGCTCCTGTGAACATTGACAATCTTCCGTTCTGTTCCCTGTTTGTTCTTCTTCTCCTCTCTATGCTTCTGTTCTTCTTTTGGTTTTTGTTTAGGTCTCGACCAAGCCGGGATCGGATCTCCTCAGTTGGTTATATTTTATTGTATGTACTCACTTGCCTTTTCTGTGTGAAGTAAAACATAGAAGGGATGTAGAGAGGCATCCGTACTCCCCCATACATTGTATCCTGTTCCGCACGTCCGGGCGGAGCGCGGAACAGAGTCTATAAAATAAAGACAGGGGTTTACCAAGGTGTGCGTCTCATTTCACCTAATGCAAAACGGCCCACTACACAGAGCAGAAACAAAATTCCCAGAGACGTGAGTGCTAACACAAAGTCCTTCAGCAGGTGACACTCAATACACAACAGCATCAAGGCCCCAACTTTAGGGCCTCCTGTATGTGCACACTCCACAAACAAAAATCAAGAAGCCGGGCTCCAAGTTGAGGCCAACTTATCCAGTATGTGTATTGTTGACAAAAAGGCCTCCAGACTCCGGGTACAACAAAAGTAACATTCAGGGTCTCAGAAGAAATCCCTCCTCCATCTCTTACACATGCACAATCCATAACTAAAGACCTAGAGGAGAAACCTGTGGACCCACTCTATGTGAATGAATGGGTGAATAATGAACAATTGAGGGGCATTTGTAAAGCACACTTTCCCCCCCAAAGCCATACTGCTGTTGATAGGCTAGATGCATCCTGGGAAAAGGTAGAAGCTAACAGTTAGAAGCAAGGTGCGTAGGTTAGTCAGTGTGAAATTTGAAGGGTATGAATCTCAAATTTCTCAAATAAAAAACAGTTTGCTGCATTCTGGAGGGTTGAGACGGCCAAGGTTTGTGAGGGACTGTTTCCATTAGGAACACAGGAACAAGGTCAGTACTGATTTTTGCATTATGTGGGTCTCTGTCTAGAGTGACAAAGAGACCTAAACACAATGGAGTGGAATGCCACCTGAGTGACTGCCACTAGTTACACTATTTGCAACCATTCACCCATCACCTTTTGGGCGTTTGAATACAGTAGTACATCTAGAAACCTGAGACTTAACATCTTTCCAAGCCTACTACTGCCAATGTTTGTGAATTCCAAATATGTGTAAATTTGCTCTCATTCAAGGAGTACTTCTATGGATGCACATTTAATACTGTATTGGTAAATCAATCACTATATAGAAGTTTCCACTCCAAAAAATAAACAAGTTAAAATCTCTTAGTGAACCGAGAAGGATGTGAAAAAATGACAGACATAGTAGACCCAACTCAGTGCTCCCTGACCCAACTACCTAGCCAAGAATGCATTTGGGGGTGTCATAAACACCCACCTATAGCTATGTCCATGCCTTTTCTACCTGGACCTTGTAATTCTCTCTTGAAACTCATGACTATGGTTATGTTCAACACAATGGCCTGAAGTCATTGCCCTGGGATCACTTATTCTAAATGTATTTCCACTGCACGCACTCTTTTTCGTCTCTGCTGGGAGAAACCTTGATGATAGGGTTGTCAAATAGGTGCAGGTAGGCCACCCAGGGGCATTTTAAGGATTTTGGATGCCCTGAGCCAAACAAAACACAGCAGGCGCTCACTAATATCCCTGCTTTGAGCTAAAAAAAACTTTTTATATGGAAGTTACATGAATCTTAAATACAACATCTCTCTGAAAATGAATGTAATAGACTCACACATATCCACATAAAAAAAAAAGAAAAACAGAATTTAAAACAACCTGTTTAAGAATTATTCATGGTCATCAGGGCAGTAATCTCTGCAGAACAGAGCTGACTCTATCAGGGGAACCCCCGAAAGGCTCAAGCCCTGGGCCAGAGCCCACTTTTGCTTATGCCTTAAAACTTCTCTATTTCCACTCTGGCATTTACAGATCATTTTATCAAGTGACAGATGGTCCCACGTACTAAGCAGAGTTGCAAATCAAGATGGGCGTCAGGAAATTAATTGAGCGAGCCAAGCGAGAGCCAAGCCAAGGTTCTGGCTTGGCTCCAAGAGTGCAATCGCGAGCAAGCCATGAAAACATTTGGCGTGTATATCATGCAACAAATAATGTAATAACATGATACAGTCTTCTTTAAATTCAAAAAAGTGTTTTTCTTTACCATGTTGTAGTGTTTCACCTTAGTTCATCAGATTGTATCACTGCATAGACAGACATTTATTAAAAGTGGTAGTCTATAAACATAAACTTTAAAACATTAATGGCTCACCCCAGTGACAATGCATTAGTGAACTAAAAGGCAGGTCAGTAGTCACGTAAACCCTAATTGTGGAAAACATTCCTATTATTGATGGAGCAGCGTTATAGTCTATTAAATCAAATGTAACATGCTTGTACAGTGCACATCCTGAACTCATGTATTTAAAAGTGCACTCATATGTATTATTAAAGAAAAGGGAGGCTCTGTAAAATAAAATGTGTACCAAGGATTCAGCAATTTGAACACGCAGGGAAAATGGTTTTGATTCCAGGTTATCTAGTTTCACATTTTAAAATTCAGCCACCATATATATATATATCTGTCTCTCCTCTTTTTTACACCAAAAGTGACTGATTTGTCTTTTATTTTCAGCAGAAAACACTACACAGACATAGCAGAACCGACTCTGGGCACAAGACCCATCCACAACACCAAGAATACATTTATTTAGGGAGTGTCACAGGCCCCCGCTCCCGAGTGAAAATGACTGAGAGAGAGAGAGAGAGAGAGAGAGAGAGAGAGAGAGAGAGAGAGAGAGAGAGAGAGAGAGAGAGAGGATAGGTTATGAGGAGCACACACAACAGAGATCTGTCCCACAAACAGTCAAAGATCAGTTGGAAAGAGGAAAGTTACCAGGACAGATATGGCAAATTTATCAGGTTTTAGGGGGAGTGATTGCTGCATATTACCAAGGAGAAATCAAAATTATTCTGATAACTAGAAGAGAATCTGATTTATTCATACAGATTGGAGACAGAATTGCCCAACTTGTCATAAGTGCAGTGAATGGAGGTTTGGTTAGGAAGGAGTTTGCCACAGCCCTTCTGACAGTGCAAGGAAAGGGAAGCTGTGGTGCAGCAGATAAAAACCTCAGTGCTAAGGTGTGGGTTGAATCCCCAAATGACCCTCCAGAACCTGCAGAAATCATAACAAAGGGCCCCAATAACGTCCTGCTGATTATAAAACAAGGAAAAAAGAAAGGAGGGCACATTTCAAATGACAAATGTTATTTGCAAGAAAAGTTATACTTTTTTCTTTTGCCGATCCTACTACGACTCGCCACTGACCATGAGTGTGCTGTGTGGTCTCCCTTCGGGTGTTTGCGTGTGGGGTCGGGGGAGGGACTGCAGCCCCAACCTGAACCTGATTGATTAAAGTACAAACCCCATAGATCCATTTTGCGCAACTGGCGCCTTCCGTTCAAGTTCTACATGGGATCAATACCGAGTACCATTGCAACCTGTTTGATTACATTATTCCACTGGAACTAAGCAACATTGCCAGATAACTGTCTGTTTTTTTGTGTGGAGACCTGACTTTCACGTACATTCCAGCAAACCTTTCAGGTGAACCGTGTAACTTTACACAAGTAGAACTCATGCTACATCAACTTGCTATTTTAGAGACACTATTCAATAAGTTATTATCCCAATCAGAGTATATCAGCTTCAGTCTTTTCATTGTAGGTGTATCTGATTTGAAAGGTTATGAGATCAATACGTTAATCCACTTCCATTGCTTTACAGTGATTGCTTTTATCATTCAAATCTGATTTGCTTATAATGTTTTTGTATTTTTGTTTTTTTTGTTTGTTTGAAATAAGAGAAATGTAAACAAAAGTAATTGGTCAGAGGGTGCATATGTTATGCCATTAATTGTGTTTGACCATTGACTTTGTGTTTCCCCACTGCGCATATTAGTTGTTCACTGTTCACCAGTAGCACATTACATGTTGTATTCAGTTTAGCTGCCTATTGGCTTTAATGTGGCATTAGACATTACATTGTGTATTTAGGTTAGCTGCCTGTTGGCTTTAACGTGGCATTAGACATTACATTCTGTATTCAGTTTAGCTGCCTATTGGCTTTATCGTGGAGTTAGACATTGCAGTTGAGACATTGCAGATGAGCTGTGTTTTTCCACATGGTAGACCAAGCTGTGTTTTTCGTATTTTGTTCTCACCGAGCCCTAGCGTGATAAGTGAGCATATATTTTGGTGTTTTTGTCTTGCCCAGCCTTGGGAGGGAGCGAGCTTTGGAGACTTGGCCACTCTCCAGCTTGTTCTTTTCCAGCTGTGATTAGAGGAAAGAGCCTGTTAGCAGGCTTTTTCATTATAAGGGGTGTCCTTGGGCAGCAGCGAGGGGAATTTTCCAAGACTTCAGTCAGGAGCGGACGTCAGCTGCCTGACCTCCCGTTTGGGTGGAAAATCTCTTTCTCGCAGTTGAACAGGAGTCATCAACTTGCAGGCATAAGAAAGATGAAGAGGAGTGATAGGCCCTACGGTGATGAATTTTTACTTTTATTCTTTCCTTTGAAGTTATGCTATAATATAATGACATGTATTTGCTGTGTACATTGCAACTGAGAAGTACTTTGATATATTTTCCTTTCATTGCTGTGACAACATTTAAACGTGTGCTTCCAACCTACTAATCTCGTCTCTCAGGAACCTCGTGCTGAAGTAGTAATAAATGTCTTCTTTAAACTAAGAAGTGCATTCCAGAGAAGTTTTGTCAGCTCGGTCGTAAGATAAGTGAAAGCAAAACAGCAGGGTAGGGGGATTAGGTAGAGTGAGAAGTAGGGACAAGGTAATTCAGCAACAGTTCCTCATTGCTGGTCATAAGATGTCACTAGGAGGGAAAGCAGTGGAGGGCCACAAGATGTTATCTCAGTTATTCAAGGAGTTGAACTTGCTGCTTGGGTAAGGCCCAGAATTCGTAGGTACGCTGGGCAGGTGAGTTCTCGAAATTAATCAGATAGAAAGCGTACACAGTCTCCCCAAGTTTTCCTAAAACCAAGTAGCCTACAGGTCTCAGTGACAGTAAGCTTTTCCAAACCCAGCCTGATTTACAGTTTGGCAGAGGGGTTTACTCCCTCACAAACATGACGATCTCATTATAGCCTATGGAGATAGTATTACGGCAATGGGTAATCCATCACATTTGTGACAGAGTAACTAGTCTGCCAAACTCTAAATCAGTCCCAAAGTCTTTTCAAAATTCAAAAAGAGTATTACATCAATGTGCAGAGCTGTTTCACCCCAATACATCATATTATATCACTGCAATGAGAAGCATTTTTTAGAAGTGATAATTTTCAAACAAGAATTTAGAAATATTCCTGCTGCCCTCTCCACACAGACATCAATGACAATAGTGAACTAAGAGGCAAGTCTGAATGAATGAATGAATGAATAATCTTTATTTGCATGATTATTTAAAACCTTTGCAAAGAGCACCATAATAGAAAATACAATAAAACAGCGACCAAGCTAAAATTACACTTTGCAACATCTACCATTGTGTCATTACCTAAAGTTTTCTTAAACTAGAGTGGACTTAAATCACCAAACTTCGTTATGGTTATAGAATGATAAATTACATATAGGTGATCTTTAAAAAAGTAACATGCCCACATCTTGCGATACATATTAGTTACTTGTGACATAAGAAAGATTCCCTGCACCTATTTAAATTGTAGGATCTGGGTGCGCCTATGAGAGCTTATTAGAGGGAATTATGTAAGTGTCGTCGCAATGTGTATGGGGTGAACAAACCTACAAGTCATAAATAAAACTAACTTGTTATAAACATACAGATAAAATTAATGCTTAAATTGAGTATAATAAAATACCAAAACATTAAGTGAAATAGGCAAAATCTATAACCGTATGTATAAAAGTTCAGTAAAAGACATTTAAAATGGAGATACAGATATCCTGCAATACATAATCCGCCTCCATTCGGGTCCTGCCCGCTGTAACACTGTACTAATGTACAGGGTCTATGTTGGGTCTCGTATGTGAGTGCTGATGGAGCGCACAATTGCCCTTTTTGAAACTATTCCTAGTCAACATTTGGGGAGTGCGACAGCCACTTAGTTAACAATGTGGCTTTAGGCGCTACCAACCGCTTTTTAATTCCTGTAATTTGTTGGGCATGTGCTTGCAGTAGGTTTTTCCTCATGATGAAGAAGAATTTCGCAAGACAAGCCATCTCCATGGGAATCTCTGCAGTAAATATGTATTTAACGGCTTCTTTACATGTTGTTAGACCATATTTCAGACAAATAGGTTTTAAAAGTCGATGTCTCTCTGAGGCCAAACCCGGGCAGCAACATATTAAATGACAAATGGATTCAGTGTGATAATTACATAGGATACATTCCTGAGAGTGTCGCCACATTAATTCCAAATGTGTCCAAACTTCCAAGCCGGTAATGTTAGGAGTTGCATATGTAAAATGCTTTGAAATGTTCGAGCTCCCAGGGCTGCTGTCAAATATGGCTGAAGTTTAGCAACACTATATGACCCGGCTAAACCCTCTGCCCCCCTAATTTCCCTGATTATGGCAATGTCCTGTACTCTTAAGATTTGCGTGCTGTGATCTTTCAGTATCTTTTTCGAGAGGACCTTCAATATTAGGGGATCCGATGAATACGAGGGGACTAGATAAAAAAAAACCTTGGCGTGTCTGAGATAGATGGCCCAGCTGCTGGAAACGTCTTCAAATATTACTTTCAGTGAACCCCTCAAACTGTTGGTATTGGCCCTGGAACAGCATGAAATAGCTTAATTATGTCCATTTTACAATTTATATCCATACTTGTTATGTTAAATTCTAGACCTATCCCTGCATGTCTGGTGGATTTAGGAATATGAAAAATCCTTGTGTATGCTCTCATATGACATTTCTCCAGAGTTTTTGTTATCCTGCCAGGGTAGGCTGAATGGCCATAGGTAATAGTGGGTAGAAGTTTAGCTTTTATAACTCTCCTAATTGATTCGGATGTAGGGGCTTGGAGCCGGATATAGAGTTTAGCTAAAGCGTAGGAGGTTCTCTCTGCCTTTGTGCTTAGTGCTGTTGCCTGGCGTACTATTTTACCAGCATTAGTTAGCCATACCCCAAGGTACTGGTATTTTTCCTCCTTGTCTATCTGTAAAGCGCCAAGCTTCCAATGTCTTGGATATTTCTGTGACTGGCGTCGGAACACTAATACCTTGGTTTTCGCTGCATTAACCTTCAGACTGTTTTTTTTTTTTTTGTAATCATGCAGGATGGCCAAGCCCCTTTTCAAACCCAGTTGAGTCTGGGCAAGCAGGACTAGATCATCAGCATATTGGGTTATTGGAAGCACTGTCTTTCCCAGCTTCGGGGGAAATGTATTTCCTCTGAGTAGGTCCTTACCAAGGCCGGCCATATAAAGAATTAAAAGGGTGGGAGCAATGACACAGCCTTGTTTTAGGCCTTTATTAGTATATATTATTTTGGTCACATGCGTGTTCGAAACCTTTACTCTCACCTATGTGTCAGAGTAGAGTGCCATTATTGCTGCCAGTAAATTCCCTGGTATCCCCCAGGAGGCCAACGTCTTCCAGAGTATGTGGCGTACTATGCCATCAAAAGCCGCACTGTAGTTGATGAAGCATGCAAAGAGTGGTTGAGCAGCTGGTTTCAAGGTTGACCTAAACATGAGAGAGGCAGCACATTGTCTAGGGTGGATAAGCATAGCCTAAATCCTGTTTGGTACATTGGTATAATGTTATTTTCTGTAATCCAATGTTCAAATTCCCGAAGCAAGACCCTTGCATAGGTCTTGCCATCCACATCCAATAGGGCTATTAACCTGTAATTTCTCGGGAGGGTAGAGTCACCGTTTTTAAAAATGGGATGCAATAATGAGCTTTTCCAGCCTCCAGGAACGTCTGATTGACGTAGGCAGTTATTAAAGAGGGTGGTCAAGGGGGCTGCCCAAAAGTCTTGGTCATCCTTAAATATGCTCCTGGGTAGACCATTTGGGCCTGGAGCTCCGCCCGCCTAATAATATTTAGGATCATTTTAGTCGACTTGGCTGTGACCGTTAATGTAGGGTTTTCTAGACCTTCAAGATCGAGTTGCCTCCCCATAGTACCCTGGATTTCAATGCATCCTGGATCTACCTAAAGGGAGCCCACATGTTTTTCCCAGACACTGGCTGCTATTGCATTAGCCTTACTTGCTGGCCCATGTTCTAGAGTATTTTTGTAATTCCAGAACTCTCTACTTTTGTTAGGGGGCAACAAATCTTGTAGGTGGATCCAGCATTTTTCGATCTCCTTCTGATTCAGTTTCCATACCTTCCCCTAAGACCTTTCCTCAGCTGTCTCCTGAGGGTTTCTACTGCCGGGGATTTGTTCCATCTGTATCTTTTTTCTAGCTGCCTGCATTTTTGTTTGCTCTGAACGTATTCCTTTGTTGAATTGGGCAGCCATACCTTTTGTCTTTTGGTGTCTATGAGCCCTTGTTGGGCTGGGCCGTTTAATGAGGAACGTGAGGTTTTTATCATTTGGGCCCACTGTTTACCTATATTGCTAATCTCTCCTTTTAAAGTTGGAGGACCAGCGGCCTCCTTCCAAAGCTCGTATTCTTCCTTATCCTTCTCAGTCCATTTGATTTTCTTTGCCACTGGACACAGGTTAGTTACGGATTGCTGGCCACTAGCTATGTAGGACGGCAGACTCGTTGCTTCCAAGCTGATTTCTATTGTAACGTGGTTGTGATCACTCTCAGATCTTTGTACGACTTCATAATTTAGGCATCTATGTCATAGGACCGGACTCAGAAAGATGTAATCTAATATAGAGATATTTTTAAATGTTGGAATAGAGGTGCCCTGTCTTGTCGTCTAAACATGTGATGATCTCAGTTTGTGTTCTATAAAAAAGGACTCTAGGGCGGATCTGAAAGAATCTCCAGGGAGGCTCGCGCCCTGCCCAAGTTGTCGAATGTTGAAATCACCTGTAATTAGAAGTTCATGATCCGGGTGCTCCTATGCATATTCCTTTAGTGTAGACAGGATTGACTTAAGTTTTGTCTGTTTAGTTTCTCGCTTAGGATTTAAGTATAAATTTATGTTTGCAATTGGTGTTTTTTTTTTAGTCAAGGCAAAGCCATATCTGGTTATTACATGGCCCTAATTGGTTGATTTTTCCCACAGGACTGATTTCACTGCTCGTTCTAAATTGACATATGTTGCGAGACCTCCCATGTGTCTTCCAAACAAATGTTCCTTTTTTGCGGGGGTATGAGTGATTGCGAAACCGGCAATAGTTTGTGGTTCCTTCATCCAGGTTTCCTGGAAGCAGAGAATGTCTGTGTTTTTTAGGAAGTCCTCAATGTTGGGACTAGCAATGAGAGAGCCCCCCACATTCCAACTGATGACTTTAATCATATTGTCTATGTTGCTTGGTGAGAGACCAAGATAGTTAAAGAAACATTTTTTCATTGATGTTCAAAGCTGTAGGGAGCCAGTCCCAGGTCGACCTACCCTAGATACAATAGTCCGTTCTTGCACCCTCCAGTTGGGGCTTTCCAGTCTGCTTTATTAGCTGTATGGAGATCTACTTGTCTATTATCAATGGTTCTACCGCTGGAGTGCCTCTCAGGGTGCTCAATGTTTTTTTCATCGGGTGTATGGCTTGAATTTCCCTGGTCAGCACTTGCAGATAGCGCTCCTTTCTTGGTTTGCAAATTTGTATGCCCCATTCTTCCAGGAGTTCTTCGCATTAACATTTTTTATCAACCAAAGCCTGATTGGCCCAAGATGTTAATGTAAATTCTCCTGAGCAGATCCATGGGTATTCGTTGAAATGTATGGTTAGGAGGTCCCCTGATGTGTGAATCAGTAATGATAGTATGTGATGCAATAATCTGAGGATGTTTGCCCTGTTTAGTATATCCCAGGAGCCCTGTGATGCGTATAGGGGGAGAATATTATTGTCGGCTGTTCGCCGATTTCCTTCCAATTTATGCTATTTGTATTTGAAGACCCCTGGAACACCCGCTCTTTCTCTTACTTATTTATGATGGGTTGTTCTGACTGGACGTGTGCACAAGTATTTGCTGTCTATGATCTCTGCTCCGGGCATCCCCCTGAGCAATCTCCCTTGTGTCTGTACGTGCAGGAAATTCCTCGATGAGCTTCCAATCGGCTCTTGTTTCGCTTGGGCTAGATTCCCGGAGGTATTCCTCCTGTCTCCATTCCTGTTCCATTCAATTCAGTTGGTTACTGCAACCTTGTGTGAGTGGTTCCTGGAATTGGTATCGAGTTGCGGGAATCGTCGTGACCTTTCTATTGTATGTTTCGTACCGTTTGAGAGCGTCATTATTACTATATATGAGGGAATTTCTGTTTCCTTATCCCATGCGATGCTCCTTCTATCGACTGGGGCCAGCTGACAGGTTGAGGAGGGCTGCTTCTTGATGACTGCCCCTTCTATGATGGTCGTGCCTCCCACCACCGTGGCCAGTTGTTCTAGGGCCGTCACAACCTCTGTCTCACCAGTCAATGAGGCTGCTCGTTTTCCTGTTGGAGTTAAATTATCCTTTACTATTTCATGATCATTGCATTGGAGAGTGTTGAATCCATGACTGCTTTGTGTTCAGTCAGCCCTATGGTAGAGCATTCATTCATTTTTATGCCCTTGTAAAACTTTACTTTCCCTGTTCCATATGAGACCAAAGATACAGGTAGTAATGGCAAGCGTTAATGCACCTCCCGATGGTGGCCAATTTAAGTGAGTGAGAGAGTTAAGCAGTGGTGCAAGTGGTCTAGTGCCCTACTACATACACAGAAGACAATTATGAAGATATGACCACAGCACACAGCGCATAAAGAGTACAAAGGTACAGAAGTACAATAAGGTAATACACATATGATAATGAATAGTGTAGTCCTCTTCTTAGTGTTCCAGATAAATATTTAATTGGCTCAAGAGTTGTGTACAGCCAAACAAGCACAGCCAACACGTGTTTCGTCACACAGTGACTTTTTCAAGGCTGTAATGAATATAACGTACACAAATATTAGTTACATATTGAGAAAAAGAAACAGCAAGTTTATAGCCAAAGTTATTTTAAATATGTGAGAAATACAGAAATGAGCGGCAAGTTGAAAGAAATATATGATATTACGAAACCAGAAAATGAGTTGTGCATGAAGAGCCTCAGTGCACAAAACAGTAAAAAAGAGGGTAACATGCTCCAAAAAGACGGTGTATCCCAAACCCAAACCTCCAAATAGTTTCCAGAAGATGGGCGTGACGTGGTGAAAGTGGGCAAAGAGTGAGAGAGAGCCCCAAGTGTCGAGTGTACCCAAGTAACCGTAAAGATGCAAGAACGTAATTGGAGCCAGAAGAAAATCAACACCTACCAACATAGTAAATGAAAAATCAAGTGTCAATTAGAGGAGATGAAGCAAGTGCACGGTCTGTAGGCTGGAGATGGAGGGCCCAAAACAAGAGAGACAAGATAACGGAAGTAACCATAACTGAAAAGGGCATTAGCAGCCAAGAATAATAACATAGAAGTACCTGTATGTGTATCCTAATAAATGGTTGAATAGATACGTGATTCAGGCCCTAATTAAGCGTTGAGCCAGATGAACCTTGGTAAGTCCTGTAAAGAATAAATGTATAGATGGCAGAGTATCAGGCTCCGAAGAAGGAACAAAGGCAAGTGGTAATAATCAATGTAGGAGTGAAGGTGTGCTGTAAAAAAGAGGCTGAAATGCATTAAATAAATGAGTGATTTTAATCAAGTCTAAGGGCGACGGCAAGCTAATGGTAAGGAGAACCCAGTAAGAGTTATGGTAAAGAGGATAGCGTAGGAAAAGAACATAGCTGGGGGGTATGTGCCATTTGTACGCCTAAATGGTGTGCCCCAAAGCTATATTCCTCTAAGTTATTAGAAACGGTGAAAAAGCTACATTGATTGGTTACAGTATAGAACCCATTGAGATAATACAGTTTCTAGTAGTATCCGCATTCTGGTCCTACGTAACGTAATGGCCACAGGGAAGTGAAATCAAGCACTCAACACAACAACAACACCCCCAACAACCATCTCAACTGCTTTCTCCCAAACACCCGCTCCCTACACAAACATGCCATAGAACTCTGGGACCTCATCACATCACACTAACGTGACATCGTCTTCCTCACGGAAACCGGGACGAACCACTCTTCAGAGCCCGACATAGCCATAGCCACCCCCATGGGATACAAACTCCAACGCAAAGACCGCCTCAACAAGCCAGGAGGTGGCATCGCCATCCTGCACAAAGACACCATTAAAGTCACTACCAACACCCACAACACCCTCAACAACGCAGAACACATGCACTTCCTAATCCACATAAACAACAATACCACCCTCAGAGGCACACTTGTATACAGACCCCCAGGACCACGCCCCCCCCTTCTGTGACACCATCGCTGACACCATCAGCCCGCACCCCCTCACCTCCACAGATTACATCCTCCTCGGCGATTTCAACTTTCACCTAGAGAACCCCCACAACCACAACTCCTCCTCCCTCCTAGACAACCTCAACAACCTCGGACTCAAGTAAGGTCACAGCACCCACCCATTCAGTAGGACACACACTTGATGCAATCTTCACTTCAAGCCAACACATAACCTACACCCACACCACCGAACTCCACTGGACCGACCACCACTGCGTCCACTTCTAGTTCGCCAAACCCCCCACACACCACCACCAACACACCACCCTCTACCGCATGTGGGACAAGATCCCCACAGAATGGCTGAACTCCCAACTGGCACAGAACTCCCCCCCTAACACCAACGACCCCAACACTGCGGCACATAACCTCACAAAATGGATCACCACCTGCGCAGATTCACTCGCCCCCCTCAGAAAAAACATTACCACCCGCAACATCAAGAACGCCCCATGGTTCACTGCCGAACTCCAAGACTCCAAGCGCAAGTGCCGCAAAGCAGAGAAAGCCTGGTGACAAGAACCCTCCACTACAAACTTCTCCACCCTCAAAACCTCCACTCGCAACCACCACCAACTCACACGCACCACCAAAAGAGCACACTACAAGGAACGCATAGACAACAATTCCCAAAACAGCAAAGAACTCTTTACCGTCATCAAAGAGCTCTCCAAAGCCAAAGCCAGCAACCTAGACCCTACACACACACAGACCCTCTGAAGCGCCCTCTCAAACCACTTCCTCCGCAAAATCCTGGACATGCACAACAGCTTCATACCACACACACCCACCACACACCCCCACCACCCGTCCAACACAGCCCCCCCTCATGCCCCTTAGCCTACTTACCACCTGGGCCCCAACCACTGATTAAGAAATGGAAAAAACAATTCATTCCCTCCACTCTGGATCACCCTCCAACCCCTGCGCCCATCGGATCTACAAGAAAGCCAGCCCAACCATCGCCCCAAACTTCGAGACATAATCAACAGCTCATTCGACACCGCCACCTTCCCGGACCCCTGGAAGCACGCGGAAGTCACTGCACTGCTAAAAAAAAACAAAGCTGACCCAGACGACCTCTCCAACTACCACCCCATCTCCCTCCTCCCCTTCCCCGCCAAGATCGCTGAGAAACTAGTGAACGCCCGTCTATCCCACTTCCTCGAGGAAAACCACACACTCGACCCTTCCCAGTCTGGGTTCCGCAAGAACCATAGCACCGAAACCACCCTCATCGCATGCAGTGACGACATCAGAACCAAAGTCGACAGGGGCGAGACCGTCGCACTCATTCTCCTGGACCTCTCCGCAGCCTTTGACACTGTCTGCCACCAAACACTCCGTACACGCCTCCACAGCTATGGGATTCGACACAAAGCCCTAGACTGGATCACCTACTTCCTCACCGACAGAACCCAAAAAGTCCGCCTCCCACCCTTCCAATCAACTGCCACCAAAATCATCTGCGGAGTGCCCCAAGGATCCTTCCTCAACCCCACACTCTTCAACATCTACATGATCCCGTTAGCCAACATCCTCCAACCACACGGCATCACCATCCTCTCCAACGCAGACGATACCCAACTCATCTTCTCCCTCACCCGCAACCCTACTACCGCCAAAAACAAACTCCATGCTGCACTCCTTGACACCTCCGCCTGGATGACAGCTAACCACCTCAAGCTCAACTCCAAAAAAAACAAGATCATCAGTTTCGGTCCCCACAAATCCATATGGGACACCTCCTGGTGGCCCACCGCCCTAGGCCCCGCACCTACCCCAGCAACCCACGCACGCAACCTTGGCATCATCCTCAACCCCTCCCTCTCTATGACCCAGCAAATCAACGCTGTCCCCTCCTCCTGTTTCAACACACTGCACATGCTGAAAAAAACCTTCAAATGGATTCCCACAGAGACCAGAAAGACCGTCACTCACGCACTAATCAGCAGTAGGCTAGACTACGGCAACGCCCTATACGCCGGCACCACACTCAAACTCAAGCGCAAACTCCAGAGAATCCAGAACACAGCCCCACGCCTCATCCTGGACCTCCCAGCCATGAACACATCTCACCATACCTCAAATCCCTTCACTGGCTCCCCATAGACAAAAGGATCACCTTCAAAATCCTCATCCACACACACAAATCCCTCCACAACACCGGCCCATCCTACCTCAACGATAGAATAAACTTCCACCCCCCCACCCGCCACCTCCGATGAGCCAACCCGCACTCGCCACAGTCCCCCGCATCCAACACACCACCACAGGGGGCAGATCCTTCTCATATCTTACCCCAAAGGCCTAGAACTCCCTACCCACCAACCTCTGCAAAACCCAAGACCTTCTGCTCTTCAGAAAAAAACCTCAAGACATGGCTACTCGAACAGTGATCGTCCCACCGCCCCCACCAACCCCCACCAGCGCCTTGAGACCCTCATGGTTGAGTAGCGCGCTATACAATTTTTTTTTATTGATTGACTGATGCCCCTGCAGGTATCAATAAATCCCTCAGTAACTCCAAAGACCCAACTTTTTGGCTCATGGGAAAAGGTTTGGGAGTACCCATGGTCGATGGAGAAAATGTTTTAACCTAGTGCGAGAAGCAAAGGGCACAACCTTGTATGAGGTTAGATGGGATAAAGGGATATAAAAGTGGACTGCAAAGTGGTCAGACCAAGACGTCTGGCATTAGAGCCTCAAAGTTAGTGAAAACTAGGTCAATGGTATGCCCTGCTTTGTGAGTATATTTTGTTACCTTCTGATGGAGGCCAAGGGACAGGAGGGACTCTATAAGGGCAGCAGACTCACTTCAGTGTTTTCACGAGATTGAAGATAAAATCACCTAAGGCAGTGGAATTGGCTACATTTAAACTAAAAACAGAGATGGGGTCAGCTATTGAGGAAATGAAGGCTTAGTAGGAGCTAGGAGGCCCATAAAGATGTGCTCCATAATAGGTGGTGAAGCGGTTCATTTGCAGATGGGAATCTATAGGGGTGATAAGAGAGCAGTGCAGGTTAAACTTGAAAATAATGGTTACGCCTCTGCCTACTTAAGTTGGACAGTCTCGTTATCATGGAGTAACCATTCAGAATATTCAGGGTGAGGTCTGAGGAGGAAGAGTCCTGGGTCCAAGTCTCAATAAAAAAAAGGAAGCTCAGGATAAAGGTTAAGTGCAAAGGCATGCATTTCGATAAGTTGTTTTACAAGCATGTCTTAATGAGGAAACAGTTAGGGGAGGAGCCTACTGTCAAGTACACTGGCTAGAGATCATCAGTTGTCAAGGAAGAGGGTGGTTGATTGGGAGACCTCTCAAACACTGACTAGCCAGCAAGAATATTATCAAAGGACATAGAAGGTCACAAGACCCTACAGCATAACAAGAGCATGAGATATAGAGAGCTGGGGTCCAACATGCTGCTTTTCCTACCAAAAAGAACCACTAGGAGCCGTAGACTAGTATCAGATCCCTTCACAAATGGCCTTCAGATATCACAATAACAATTACAGAGATTAGTTACCAGAAGCCAATGTGTGACAGAAGGTCTTATATAGATAAGAAACTTCAGGAATGGGGGCCAACGTCTCTGTGTGATAGGTTACAGGATGTCACAGGGGTTTTTAAAGAAAACAAAATACATTAAAACACTCATGCACTTGTTTTTCAGGTGATGGGAACAAACCACTCACAGGCCAACATACATGATGTAGTTTGAGTTTAACCTTTTATTGCATAATTATTCAAAATCATTGCAGTCAGCAATGCACATAAAAGTGTTATCACCCCAAATAGAAAAAACAAAAACAACGTACTAGGATTTATAATTCTCATAGATTTAAAGCACTGATAACAAGGTAAGTTATTGGAACCCCATTTAAATAACGTTGTGCGTTTCATCACGGGCAGAATGGCATGAACTGCACCCTCCAACTCCATGCTGTCCTTAGAGTTCTGCACCTAGGCTGATTGTGTAAGCAGCACTAACAATGTTGCTTAGTCATAAGCTGAATAGCTCCTTCAGCTTTCACAGTTATTTGGCGCATGCTTTAAAAGGTGTTCTGCTTTTAATATGAATTTTCCCACGCATGCCATGTGTGGTGGTGTCAGCCTTTGAGACAAAATAGGAAAGCTTGTCGGCACAATCAAATGTTTTTGAGGTACATGATGTAGAAAAGGCACAGAGGTTAGGATTCTGGGATAAACATTGGACAAGTTGTCCCACACGGTTCCCTGGTGGTCAACCGCATATCATAAATTGTATGACCCACTACAGTGAATCCTAGTTTGTTTTAATGGGATAACAGGAGTTAGCTTAGCCATTGGCTTGCGGGCTCGTGCCCCCGTCACCTAGTGGCTTTTAACCTACTTAGCTTGCTCTGTCTTAGCCCATTTAATTATTTAATTCATCTAAGATGGCTGCCTTGTTTATAGTTAGGCTACTTGTTATGATTTGCATTATCAGTGCCACCGTGTTAAGGCGTCAAAATCAAGTGACAAAGACAAACAAACTTTAGGTGTTCACATTTAGGGACTTTCCCTCTTCATGCTTTCGAGGGAATTGTTTAAATTAATTGCCACCCCAAGCATGCCTGTTATCTATTGTTTGGGAACACAACTATGTCAGGGGTCCAAGTAGATCTGTCTAAATACACCACACTTTAGACAGATATTCAGAGGGATTCCAACCAGAGGGCATTGCCACCATCGCTGATATCGATGCTGTGTCGTCTTGACGCTTACTCAGTCTTCGTGTTCCTGCGGAGTCTAAGACAGAGACCTCATTCCAAGGTAACAAGGGATGGGGGCTCCTCTCATGGATATGGCATTGGCAGATTAGGTTTAACATACCCAGCTCTCCTTTAGGTAGGTGTCCCCCCTCAAGTGCAGGTGCTGTCAGTACTCCATTTCCTTGGAAGTGGGTCATTTCAAACAACAGTGGCCATAGCATCAGGGATGTCCAAGCCTATGTTTTCCAACGTGTTGTCCAGAGTGTTGTCTGCCCTGCTGAAACACATGCGGAGCTACATAGTTTTCCCTCAGGTGGAGGATTTTCCTACAGTGAAAGGTGATTTCTATGCCCTGGGACATATCCCCAACATCATAGGTGCCATTGATGGGACACATGTGGCCTTGGTACCCCCCGCAGGAGTGAACAGGTGTACAGAAACCGGAAGAGTTATCATTCGATGAATGTGCAGATGGTGTGTTTGGCCGACCACTACATCTCCCATGTTAATGCCAAATTCCCTGGCTCAGTGCATGACGCTTACATTTTGAGGAATAGCAGCATCCCTTATGTGATGGGGCAACTCCAGAGGCACTGTGTGTGAGCACCTGGAAGCAAGTCAGTGAGAATGGTTGTGTGGGTCTGGGAACATCCCTACAGGTTAATGTGTGTCTAACAGTTGTCCCTCGCCATTTGCAGGTGACTCTGGTTACCCCAACCTGTCATGGCTACTGACCCCAGTGAGGAATCCCAGGACAAGGGCAGAGGAACGCTACAATGACGCCCATGGGCGAACTCGGAGGATTATAGAGTGTTCTTCGGCCTCCTGAAGGCCAGGTTCAGGTGCCTCCATATGACAGGTGGATCCCTATTCTACTCACCAAAGAATGTGTGCGAGATCATCGTGCCCTGCTGTATGCTTCACAACTTGGCTTTTCGATGACAGGTTCCTTTTCTACAGGAGGATGGTCCAGATGGAGGTGTTGTGGCAGCTGTGGAGCCTGTGGACAGTGAAGACAAGGAAGCAGAAAAAGAGGACATCGACAACTGGAACTCTGTGATCCTGCAATACTTCCAGTGAGACACAGGTAAGAATACAAACCTGCCTACTACATGTACTTTAACACTCCTACCTCTCTACTGTCTGTCCTTTTCACCCAGTGTATGGTCACTGAGTTGTCACTTTCCCTCACGATTTCACAGATGTGAGTCCCACTGTGTGACATCTGCTTTGTTTCCTCATGGACTAGAGCTGTGTGACATAGGTATGTTGACATTGCAATTGAAAGAGCATTTTGTCACTGTAATTGCTAATACACTATTTCGAAATCACAGACAGACTCCAGATTGTTTTGTGCTTTAAGGGTGTTTATTTAAGTGCTCAATATTAGAGGGTGCTGTAAAATGGTGAGGGGTGATGGTGGAGGAATGTTCATGGCAGAGTCCAGTCTATTAGTCTCACAGGTGCATTGCCCAAATGGACATAGGAAGTGGAGCTGGGGCAGTTTGAGGATGGACAGGGTGACAAGGTGGGACAGAAGGATGACAATCAGGGCGGTCTCATTTCTTGGCATTGTTCTCTGTCTTTGTCCTGGATCTCAGGGACCGTTTGCGGGGTGGTTCTCCCCCTGCAGGGGGTGGGGTGCTGGTGTGGTGGTCCTGTGGCGGTGCCTCCTGTCCACTAGCACCGGCGGAGGTGGTGGGCAGTTCATCGTCCAGGCTAGTGTCAGGGGCCCCTTGTTGTGCCACAGTGTCCCTCCTGGTGTTGAGAACTTCCTTCAGCACCCCTACGATGGTGCCCAGGGTGGAATTGATGGATCTGAGTTCCTCCCTGAAGCCCAAATACTGTTCTTCCTGCATCCGCTGGGTCTCCTGAAACTTGGCCAGTACCGTTGCCATCGTCTCCTGGGAATGGTGGTATGCTCCCATGATGTTGGAGAGGGCCTTGTGGAGAGTGGGTTCCCTGGGCCTGTCCTCCCCCTGTCGCACAGCAGCCCTCCCAGTTCCCCTGTGTTCCTGGGCCTCTGTCCCACTGGACCGTGTGCCCACTGCCCCCAGGTCCCTGTTGTTGTTGGGGTGGTGGGTTAGCCTGGGTTCCCTGTAGTGGTGGACACACTGCTGTTTGACGTGTCTTAGGGACAGAGGTATGGGCGCGCTGGGTGGGTGCTGGTGTTTCCTGAGGGGGGAAGCTCTGTGGTGGCCTGTGCAAGTGTGAGGGGAACCGACTGTCCTGAGGTCCCAGATGGGCCGGGCTGGTCATCTAGATCCAGTTGGACAGAGCTGCTGTCATCACTGTGGGCCTCTTCTGTTGGTGGTGTGGACATATGTGGACACTTCTGTCCGGTGGCGTTGGGTAGGGGTCCTGCAGGGGTATTAAAGGATGTTTATTGCATCTGTGTGTGCCATGGTGTGCAATGGGTAGGTGACCGTGTACCCCAGTGCTTCCATTCCTGTGTTGGACCTTGTGTGATGGTGGTTTAGGGGGGTATATGGGTATGTGCAGTGGCCATGCTTTGGTGATGGGTGTCCATGCTTTGTTGTTGCATGCAGGGCTTGGTGTTGGGATGTGTGGTTTGTGACATTGGGACATTTGTGAGGAGTTGGAGTGATGGGGTGAGGGCGAGGGTGGGGGTATGTGATGGCATGCAGGTAAGGTGGGGGGTGTAATAGTTAAGATTTGACTTACCAGAGTCCATTCCTCCATCTACTCCTGCAAGGCCCTCAGGATGCAGAATCGCCAAGACCTGCTCCTCCCATGTTGTTAGTTGTGGGGGAGGAGGTGGGGGTCCGCCGCCAGTCCGCTGAACCGCAAGGTGGTGTCTTGATACCACGGAACGCACCTTCCCCCGTAGTGTGTAGTGATAAGTGGGGTGATATTTAGTGGTATGTTGTGTGAGGTGCGTGGAAGTTATGTGGGTGATGGTATTGTGTGCCTGTGGATGCTTGGTAATAGTTTGTAGTGTCTCTCTCTGGCCTTCTTTCGGTATTTTGGTCGTAGGGGTTTGTGGGTGATGTGGGTGTGTGTTTTATATTGTCTTGGGTGTGTGGGAGTGGTGTGTGTATGTGTATCAGGTGTGTGTATTTGGAATTGTCCAATGTGGCAGTGTTTTGTAAATGTGTGTGTATTTTGAGCGCGGCGGTGTGTACTGCCAATGGAATACCGCGGTTGAAAGACCGCCGCCTGGATTCGTGGGTCGTGATAGTGTGGGCGTATATCTGTTGGCTTGACGGTGGAAGTTTTGTTTTCGCCAGTTTATCACTGACCTTTGGTGTGGCGGACTTGTGCGGGTGTCTGAATTTTGGCGGTTTCCGAGCTGTGGGTCGTAATGGCTGTGGCGGAATTCCGCGGCCGCGGCAGTGTGTTGGTGGTCTTCTGCACGGCGGTAAGCGGCTTTTACCGCTAATGTTGTAATGAGGGCCTTTTATGTCTTTTCATGGTATTGCAAGATGGTGGGGGTCTTTGTAATAAGGACTCTTGTCTTTACAATTCTATTTCTAGCACTGTTCATTATCCTATCATTGCAGTCCATGCAACTTATCGCAGATTGCAGTTGTGTTAAATAAAAACTATTGAAACTTTACTGCATCTTCGTTATTGCCTGTGTTTGGTTAAGACATGACATATCTGTGAGAAAGGGGTAATCTCCGTTTAACCACAACACTCCCTGTCATACTCTCAAGTCCATGTGTAAAGGCTGCCACAAATCACATTTTACTATTTGGGTTTTTGGTGAGGTGCAGCTAGTGAGCTGGAAGGGTTGGGAGGAGAGCTGCGACTTGTTGTAGGATAGACATAGTCGCCTACTAACTTACTGTCATCCTTAAACCAGCACTCTTGCCTAGAGCAAGAGTACAAACTACGACATGGTGCCACCAACTATGGTGTTTAGGCACTAATTTACGGATACCCTGACTATCACTGTCTCACAGACAACAGGTTCCCTAAGTACCATTAAAGTGAGACGTCTGTGGTTTTTGGGAAGATCCTCTTCAGCTGAAAAGGTAACACCTGATTAGGCTGTAGGTTATTCGAGCTCGAGCTCATTAAAGGATTTGGTGTTCTGTTTCTCTGACCAATGTTACAAATATGGCTAACGCCATAGAAATTCCTGAGAATGCTAGACAAGCATTAACACAACACCTACTAGCGCATGGCTTTGCAAAAGAGCGATGTTACTCTTATAATAGAAGCTAATGAAGCATACCAAACAGAAACATTTTACTGTTGGGTCACCTTTCCTGAGGTGAACCAAAGAACACATACATTCCACACATACAAAATTGCAAACGTACCTCAATGGTACCAGGCATACCACTATCATGAAATATTGCTCACATACCAAGAGCATCAGAACTGGTTTGAAGGCGCCCTACCACATGTATTACAAAGAGTGAGACTAGGGCGGTCATTCTGACCGCGGCGGGCGGTGGTCGCCGCCCGCCATGCGGTCACTGCCAGAAGACCTTACCGCGGTCTTCATTCTGACTTTCCCGCTGGGCTGGCGGGCGACCGCCAAAAGGCCGCCCGCCCGCCCAGCGGGAAAGCACCAGCAACGATGAAGCCGGCTCCGAATGGAGCCGGCGGAGTTGCTGGTGTGCGACGGGTGCAGTTGCACCCGTCGCTATTTTCAGTGTCTGCCAAGCAGACACTGAAAATCTTCATGGGGCCCTGTTAAGGGGCCCCTGCAGTGCCCATGCCAGTGGCATGGGCACTGCAGGGGCCCCCAGGGGCCCCACGACACCCGTTCCCGCCATCCTGTTTCTGGCAGTGAAAACCGCCAGAAACAGGATGGCGGGAAGGGGGTCGGAATCCCCATGGGGATTCCCTGGGCCAGCGGGAAACCGGCGGGAAACCGGCGGGAAACCGCCGGTTTCCTTTTTCTGACCGCGGCTTTACCGCCGCGGTCAGAATGGCCCCAGAAGCACCGCCAGCCTGTTGGCGGTGCTTCCGCGGTCGTTGGCCCTGGCAGTCCATGACCGCCAGGATCAGAATGACCCCCTAGGTCCTTTAACCCCTTCGCTGCCAGGCCTTTTTTTTGGCTATTTGGGGCAGCTCGCGCTTAGGCCCTCATAACTTTTTGTCCACATAAGCTAGCCAAGCCAAATTTGCGTCCTACTTTTCCAACATCCTTGGGATTCTAGAGGTACCCAGACTTTGTGGGTTCCCCTGAAGGAGGCCAAGAAATTAGCCAAAATACAGTGAAAATTTCGTTTTTTTCCAAAAAAATGGGAAAAAGTGGCTGCAGAAGAAGGCTTGTGTTTTTTCCCCTGAAAATGGCATTAACAAAGGGTTTGCGGTGCTAAAATCACCAGCCTCCCAGCTTTCAGGAACAGGCAGACTTGAATCAGAAAACCCAATTTTTCAACACAAATCTGGCATTTTACTGGGACATACCCCATTTTTACAATTTCTTGTGCTTTTCGCCTCCTTCCAGTCAGTGACAGAAATGGGCATGAAGCCAATGCTGGATCCCAGAATCCTAAACATTTCTGAAAAGTAGACAAAATTCTGAATTCAGCAAGGGTTCATTTGTGTAAATCCTACAAGGGTTTCCTACAGAAAATAACAACTGAAAAAGACAAATATTGAAATTGAGGTGAAAAAAACAGCAATTTTTCTCTACATTTTACTCTGTAACTTTTTCCAGCAATGTCAGATTTTTGAAAGCAATATACTGTTACGTCTGCTGGACTCCTCTGGTTGCGGGGATATATAGGGCTTGTAGGTTCATCAAGAACCCTAGGTACCCAGAGCCAATAAATGAGCTGCACCCTGCAGTGCGTTTTCATTCTATACCGGGTATACAGCAATTCATTTGCTGAAATATAAAGAGTGAAAAATAGCTATCAAGAAAACCTTTGTATTTCCAAAATGGGCACAAGATAAGGTGTTGAGGAGCAGTGGTTATTTGCACATCTCTGAATTCCGGGGTGACCATACTAGCATGTGAATTACAGGGCATTTCTCAAATAGATGTCTTTTTTACACACTCCCTTATATTTGGAAGGAAAAAATGTAGAGAAAGACAAGAGGCAATAACACTTGTTTTACTAATCTATGCTCCCCCAAGTCGCCCGATAAAAATGATACCTCACTTGTGTGGGTAGGCCTAGCGCCCACGACAGGAAACGGCCCAAAACGCAATGTGGATACATCACATTTTTAAAACGAAAACAGAGGTGTTTTTTACAAAGTGCCTACCTGTAGATTTTGGCCTCTAGCTCAGCCGGCACCTAGGGAAACCTACCAAACCTGTGCATTTTTGACAACTAGAGACCTAGGGGAATCCAAGATGGGGTGACTTGTGGGGCTCTGACCAGGTTATGTTACCCAGAATCCTTTGCAAACCTCAAAATTTGGCTAAAAAAACACATTTTCCTCACATTTTGGTGACAGAAATTCTGGAATCAGAGAGGAGTCACAAATGTCCTTCCACCCAGCGTTCCCCCAAGTCTCCCGATACAAATGATACCTCACTTGTGTGGGTAGGCCTAGCGCCCGCAACAGGAAATGCCCCAAAACGCAACTTGGACACATCACATTTTTTGACAGAAAACAGAGGTGTTTTTTGCAAAGTGCCTACCTGTAGATTTTGGCCTGTACCTCAGCCGGCACCTAGGGAAACCTACCAAACCTGTGCATTTTTGACAACTAGAGACCTAGGGAAATCCAAGATGGGGTGACTTGTGGGGCTCGGACCAGTTATGTTACCCAGAATCCTTTGCAAACCTCAAAATTTGGCTAAGAAAACACATTTTCCTCACATTTTGGTGACAGAAAGTTCTGGAATCCGAGAGGAGCCACAAATTTCCTTCCACCCAGCGTACCCCCAAGTCTCCCGATAAAAATGATACCTCACTTGTGTGGATAGGCCTAGCGCCCGCGACAGGAAATGCCCCAAAACGCAACATAGACACATCACATTTTTTTAAAGAAAACAGAGGTGTTTTTTGCAAAGTGCCTACCTGCAGATTTTGGCCTCTAGCTCAGCCGGCACCTAGGGAAACCTACCAAACCTGTGCATTTTTTAAAACTAGAGACCTAGGGGAATCCAAGATGGGGTGACTTGTGGGGCTCTGACCATGTTCTGTTACCCAGAATCCTTTGCAAACCTCAAAATGTGGCTAAAAAAACACATTTTCCTCACATTTTGGTGACAGAAAGTTCCGGAATCAGAGAGGGGCCACAAATTTCCTTCCACCCAGTGTACCCCCAAGTCTCCCGATAAAATGATACCTCACTTGTGTGGGTAGGCCTAGCACCTGTGACAGGAAATGCCCCAAAACGCAACATGGACACATCACATTTTTTTAAAGAAAACAGAGGTGTTTTTTGCAAAGTGCCTACCTGTAGATTTTGGCCTCTAGCTCAGCCGGCACCTAGGGAAACCTACCAAACCTGTGCATTGTTGAAAACTAGAGACCTAGGGGAATCCAAGATAGGGTGACTTGTGGGGCTCTGACCAGGTTCTGTTACCCAGAATCATTTGCAAACCTCAAAATTTGGCTAAAAAAACACATTTTCCTCATATTTTGGTGACAGAAAGTTCTGGAATCTGAGAGGAGCCACAAATTTCCTTCCATCCAGCATTCACCCAAGTCTCCCGATAAAAATGGTACCTCACTTGTGTGGGTGGGCCAGGTGCCTGCAACAGAATAAGGCCAAAAACATGAAGAGATAGAGGGGATAGCATAGCGAGTTGATAAGGACATATTCTTCTTTTATACATCTTTAGGCTGACTCTGCTTTGGGGACCCACACAAGTGAGGTGTCATTTTACTTGGGAGACTGAGGGGAACGCTGGGGAGTAGGAATTTTGTGCTGGGGCAGTGATTGTACAAACAAAAGTCAGGAAAATATGCTTTTTTAAGCAAATTATGCAGTTTGCAGAGGCGTCTGGGTAAGAAAATGTTGGGGGATCCACGCAAGCCACATCTCCCTGCACTCCTTGGAGTGTCTAGTTTACATGAAGGCTGCACCCAGGACCAAAAACATAGGTGGCCCCTCCCCCCTAAACACAGGTAGTTTTGTAATATATCATTTTGATGTGTCCACATACGTCTGTGATGTGCCAAACACTAAAATTGTGAAAAGAAAAGCACTTAGGTTATGTGAAAAAGACCCCTCACCCACCAACCAAGTTGGTGGCATGCTTCATCATCGGGGTCCCACCTGAGACACCTAGCGTGTCTCAAGTGTGCTGCGACGCCTGAATACAGCGGAGCAGGTTTTGTCATTTGTACCACACATACTGGTTGGATTTGGCACGAGGGTGAGTGATGGTTCAGTAGATCAAATTTTATTAACACGAGATTTCACAAAAATGAAATGCACTGTTAATAACTGAATGACAAAAAACTGAACCAATGACTCACAGCTCGTGAGCTGTAAAGCCGCGACAAGGCACCAACCGCTTTACAGTCCATTCACACACCTTTCATACATGACACGCACAAGACCATTCACACTGCCAGCCACGGGCCCAGCACATTACAACACTCACATCGACAGACCGCGCCACTCAAGGGCCCATCACTTACATACACCCACATGCCTGATATAACAATCATACCAGCTGATGGGAGTGTGGACTAGCGCCACCCCACCCACACTGCCAGCCAAGCCCCACCCCACGCACACCGCCAGCCAAGCACCACCCCACGCACACCGCCAGCCAAGCCCCACCCCACGCACACCGCCAGCCAAGCCCTACCCCAAGCACACCACCAGCCAAGCCCCACCCCACGCACACCGCCAGCCAAACCCCACCCCAAGCACACCGCCAGCCAAGCGCCACCCCAAGCACACCGCCAGCCAAGCGCCACCCCAAGCACACTGCCAGCAAAGCACCACACCGCCAGCCAAGCGCCACCCCAAGCACACCGCCAGCCTAGCGCCACACCACGCACACCGCCAGCCAAGCACCACCCCAAGCACACCGCCAGCCAAGCGTCACCCCAAGCACACCGTCAGCCAAGCGCCACCCCACGCACACTGCCAGCCAAGCGCCACCCCAAGCACACTGCCAGCCAAGCGCCACACCACGCACACCGTCAGCCAAGCGCCACCCCAAGCACACCGCCAGCCAAGCGCCACCCCAAGCACACTGCCAGCCAAGCGCCACCCCATGCACACCGCTAGACAAGCGCCACCCCAAGCACAACGCCAGCCAAGCGCCACACCACGCACACCGCCATCACTTTTGTTTTGTTTATAAACAACAAAGAAACCACTAACTAATTATAAAATAAGCACAATACTACAAACACAAAAGCTCTAACTAAATACATGACAGAGATGCCAACCGTGAAACATATGAAAATATAAAACAGGCCGCTTACGCTCATGGTATTTCCCAGGAGTTTTTCCTTGTGTGGTAACTTCTAAAACAGCTGGGCACACCCAGCCCAGGCTTTGAAGGGCATTCGGGGCAGTACATCCGGCTCTCCCTCTGGATTAATCTCCGGGCACATACTCTACATTTCTTTGTGGGCAAGTCTTTTTTGGGAGTGGGAGGAATGTGATCTGGAATGTGCCGATCTTTCAATCTAGCCACATCCTCCACCACTTCTACTCTAGGAACTCTTGCCTGTTCCACCACAATAAGGCTTTCTATCACCGACTCCTGAAATTTAACAAATGTCATCCTTGACTCAGGTGAACAATCCTTGAATACAATAAAGGCATTAAAAGTTGCCAAATGAAATAAATGTAGGGCCAACTTTTTATACCACACGTAAGACTTACGAAGAGCAGTGTAAGGTTCCAACCTCTGATCTACTCTATCAACACCACACATGTGCCTATTGTAGTCCAAAATGCATGCAGGTTTGCGCATTTCTGCAACCTGACCCCAAACAGTCACAGGGGAAGTACTCTCATCATGGATGGTAGATAGCATGTACACATCCCTCCTGTCTGAAAATTTCAGAGCTAGCAGCTCATTATTTGGCAAGGCACTGCACTGTCCCCTCTCATGTTTTTTACAGACAAGCTCCCTTGGATAGCCTTTCCGGTTAGAACGGATTGTGCCACAAGCAACAGTGTCCACTCTAAACAACTCCTTGAACAACTGCACTCCAGTGTAGAAATTATCTACGTACAAATGGTGACCTTTGTTAAACAGCCATCTACCAAGTTCCCACACAATTATTTTGCTTACTCCAAAAGTGGTCGGACAACCAGGAGGGTCAATACTGGAATCCCTACCAGTGTAGACCCGGAAATCATACACATATCCTGTACTGCTTTCTGACAGCATATACAATTTAATCCATACCGTGCCCTCTAACTAGGAATGCACTGCTTAAAAACTAAACGCCCCTTGAAAAGGACCAAAGACTCGTCCACACTTATCTCTTTGCCTGGAACATAGACCTTTGAAAACCGATCTACAAAATGATCAAGGACAGGCCTAATCTTAAAAAGACGGTCACAATCAGGGTGATCTCGTGGCAAGGCTAAAGCATTGTCTACAAAATGCAGCATATGAAGAAGAAGCAAATACCGATTACGTGTCATAGTTGCAGGAAATATAGCCGTTGTCATCAAGGGACTAGTAGACCAATAAGAAGCCAGTGACGGCTTCCTGATCAACCCCATCAAAAAAGTCAAACCTAAAAACTTTTTCATCTCTTCCAGATATGTGGGAACCCACTGAGTAGCTCTAGACTGAGGCTTAAGTCTATCAGCGTTGTCCCGCAAATATTGCTCTGCATACAAATTAGTCTGCTCCACAATCTCTTCCAAAAATACATCGTCCATAAACAAGTGAAAGAAATGGACAGGCAAAAAGTTTTCTGTATTAACTCTACACCCTGGGAGACCAGTAAATGCAGGTAACTGTGGCTGCTCCATGTTTGGGGCAATCCAGGTGTCAGGTCTTCTAATGGGAAACCCTTCAGCCCCAGGCTGCTGCACTCTTGGCACATCAAGGTCCTCCTCTACAACAGGCCCTTCATCTGCACTGAGAGTAGCTTCCTCATCACAAGAATACTCTCGGACAGAAAACTCACTTCCAGAATCTCCCACTTCCTCCTCTGCCTCAGATGCAAAGTCAGTCTCGTAATCATGGTCTGAAGACGACTCAAAGAGCATGCCAACAACCTGCTGAGCTGTCACTCTGCGGCTAGCCATGATCCTCACTAACAACAAATGGATTGCCAACAAAAACTAGCACTAAAATAAGTAATAAACAAAGTGTAGCTTTATCACAAAGAGTTGTGTACTCAAAAAACTATACCACTCACTTGCCTGAAAAAGCTACTCACCAAGCAACTACTCTGCACAGACACAGCAATCACCAATGATATCCCACTAAAAAGAAAAAAGAAAAAAGAAAATTAGACATATGACAACACAAATATCATTGTGCTAAAATCTAAGGACAATTTCACACACAATACTGCATTTAGTACACCACCTACAAACATGTCATTCATGCACGTCAACAATACTCCTTTGGAGTAAGTTGCTTTCACTTACCTAAAACATGCAACTATGCAAACCGCAGGACAACTACTGCCAAAACCGCAAGGATCCACAGCAAAGGAAGCAAAAGCGTTGAACTAGAAGAGAAAGAAGAAATAAATTGTTATAATCACAAATACAAATGCTTCGCCAGTTGACAAACACCCCACCACCAAGAACTTAGAAATTGTCCCTGGTACCTAAGTGGATTCTGCCCCCCTCGGGGGCAGATGGGCGTAAAAAACATTGGCCAATCTGCCCCCAAGGGGGGCAGAAATGGGCAACAGCTCTGTGCCCCTTTAGGGGGCGACCCTTCCCAAAGGGGGCACCCCCAGCACAAAACAAAAAAAAGGGAACAAAAACAAAATCCCTGCCGTATTGGTGGTTTCTGCCCTCCTTGGGGGCAGATCGGCCTACAAAAATAGGCCCATCTGCCCCCAAAGGGGGCAGAGATGGCCAATACGAACTTTCCCCACTTTGGGGGGGCGACCGTTGCCCAAGGGGTGCCCCCAAACACACACCACACGCACACCACACAATCCCTGGCGCCTAGTGTGCTTCGACCCCCCCGGGGGCCAGATTGTCCAAAAACTTGGCTGGTCTGCCCTCAGGGGGCCAAAACAGAAAAAAAAAATAGCCCCCCAGGGGAGCGACCCTTGCCCAAGGGGTCGCCCCCAAAATAAACATATAAAAGTAAATCCCTGGTGTTTAGTGGATTTTGCCCCCCCCGGGGGCAGATCGGCCGTAAAATCGGCAATCTGCCCCCGGGGGGGGGCAAAATACTAAATAAAATAGACCCCCTGTAACAAAATCAAAATCCCTGGTGTCTAATGGATTTCGACCCCCCCCCCCCGGGACAGATCCGCCGAAAAATCGGGGATCTGTCCCCGGGGGGGGGGGGCGAAATACAAAAAAAAATTGCCCCCATGGGGGCGACCCTTGCCCAAGGGGTCGCCCCCAAAAGAAACATACCCCCAAAAATCCCTGGTGTCTAGTGGAGATTCCTGCTGGAGCAGGAATCTAATGAAAACAGGCACAGGGGGAAAGGAAAAACCCTTTCCTTTCCCCCCGTGTCTGTTTACCCCCCCCAAAACCCCAAAAAAGGGAAGGACTCACCTTTGGAAGTCCTCTCTCCTCGACGCGCTGGAAGCAAATGGCTTCCAGCGCGTCCCGGCAACACTTGATGACGTCGGCGCGCTGTGCCCTTCTCCTTCTCCTGGGTGGGGTGCACAGGGGGGGAGCGCTAGCGCTCCCCCCAGTTCCTGTGCCTTGGACGAGGTGACCTCATCCAAGGCACACTGGAACTGTAGCCTTGGACGAGGTCACCTCGTCCAAGGCACAGAACCGGTTATGTAATGATGGACCAATGTGGCCTATGTTTGCCACATACACACCTCACCCAGGCATACGAAATATGCCAATAGCACATCAGCGAAATTTATATAATGAGTTAGTAACACTTTATAGACGACTAGTCCAGTTCATAACGCAAACTTTGAACACAACACCAGCTCGTCCAGCTCCATCAGCACCTGGTGGAAACCAATTGGCTACTGGGATTAATCCACAAACAGTGCATATTATCATGGGTAAAATACCCACAGAACGAGAGAAAATACCGTTCTGGATAGCCCAGAAAACAAACAAGCTGGAATCTGTGTTTTCCCATACGGGAACACAGGAAAAACATAGACTTCTCACAATGTGCTTGCCCTTCGGGATGGTTCCCTCGGTGGATGACTGCGCCACATGGGGTACAGTCTTTGCTGCTATATATGCTACCACACATGGTACCCAACACTTGCCAGTTTACTGCAAGGGTTAAAACAAATACAGAAAGAGCACGGGGCTGCACCAGCCTTAGATTTGGGGATGAAATTAATGTGTAACTTTGGCGCAGTTTCCTCAATAATACTCAGTAACATTAAAGGGGAAGCGGTAGCACTGGCTATACGCCACTGTCTCAGAGAAACTCCACATTTGGAACAGAAGAGACAGCTACGAAAAATAATTTCTGACACCTATACTAGTTTAGGGTGGGATAGTTTGGCAGCCAAACCAAAGAAGTTGGAATTACAAAGTACCATCCCTAAGGAAGGTACAAAGCAGGCACAAGAGGGCTCTAAAAAGCACTGGAAACAACAGAAAGAATTTAAGGATAGATGAAATAAGAGAGCTGATTCTCCACACCCGGAGAACTCCGAAAGGGGATGCAATCTCAGAAATAGGGAAAATATAAAAACTCCTGATGGATATACTGATTCACGTCCCTCTCGTCCCTTTCAGGAAGCACCGGATAGACGTAGCGAGAGAGGGGGCCGTCCTGATTAACGTCCTGAATACGTGAAACAAAAGAAAGACTTAGCACAGTCTACAGTCAAAAAAGAAGAAAAGACTCCTCAGCAGAAGCCATAGTTTAAAAAGAAAAAGGTGGCAGCACTGTCAGTTAAAAATGCCAGTACACTTGAGAACATTGTTGAAGAACAAGACGTGGGCAGTGACACTGTTAGACAGTGCAGCAGAGGTCACGATATGTCACCAAAGTCCGAAAGATCATCTGGATGTGACAGCAACCAGCGATTTTATGGCAGTTGAGACTGCGGACGGCTGCGTTCTCCCACCCGACAGTAGAGAGCACCATTGGTGTGATATTCTGGGATGAACTTAATAGTGATATCCTGTTGGCCGAAAGACACTGGCCACCTGAGCACGTCCATAAGCTCCCACATGGGGAAGATGTAATTTTGCCTTCTTTCTCTAATCTTGTTCCAGAAACAGAAAAACAAGCCTATGCTGTTGAATAGGCTTTAGCGCAGGCGCGTTATATCATAATCGTGTAGGTTGGGACAAGGACTCTTCTGGTCATGTAATTCCTATTAGGTCTACACCCCCACCTCAGCCACAATATCCTGTTAAACATGAAGCAAAAGCTCCGGTGAGGGAGATCCTCACTCAGCTCTAGTACCACGGAGTAATTGAGCCCTGTACATCTGCAATGAATAACCTGTTATTCCCTGTTTCAAAGCCAGATCATTCCTACAGAATAGTCATAGATGACAGACATTTAAATAGTCATACATGTACATATGCTATACAAAACTCACATAGCACGGCACTAATAAACAATATATTGCGTAAAAAATATAAAACGTTAGATATTGCTAATGGGTTTTTCTGCCCGAACTTGGCACATATAAAGTCGGGACCTGAGTGCATTCTCATTTGGCTCACAAAAACACTTTCGCCGTTTACCCAAAGGCTAAAAGAACAGCCCAGGGCTATTCTCAGCCCGTGTAACATCAATATTACATGATATTGATCCCGAGGCGTTATCCTACGTGGATGACATATATCTCATGGACGACGACCTCAACTTTCATATTGTAAGGGTCAATCGGATCATTTTGGGATTTGCAGACCTCGGTTACAAATTCAACTTTAAGAAAAGTAAGATTGCCTTTCTCAGCGTATTGTTCCTGGGATATGAGCTATCGAACTAGGGGAAGAGCATGGCCCCTCACTTTCAATAGAAATGTGCACAATTGCACCCCCCTAACACTCTCAAGAAACTACAGTCATTACTAGGTTTCTTCAACTTTGGCAGAACATACATTCCAGACTATGCACAGCATAGCAAGCCACTTTATGACTTGATACTGCCAAACGTTTCTAGCAGACACTGGACAGTTGAACACATATGCATCCTTAGGCAATTGCAACTGGACATGCTAGAAGCTAAACACTTGCACACATGTGACAATAAAATGAATTTGGTCATCAGAATAATTGCTGGTGCCACTGAATTTACTTATGTCACCTTAAATGAAGGCGACACAGTACCCATAGCATATAAATCACATTTATACTCAAATGCAGAACAACGTTTTGCACCTACAGAAAAGATTCTGGGGGTCATTACAACCCTGGCGGACGGTGTTAAAGCTGCGGTAATACCGCAAACAGGCCGGCGGAAAAAAGGGAATTATGACCGTGGCGGAAACCGCCAACATAGACAGCCACTTTAACACTCCGACCGCCATGGCGGTACAGACAAGCAGCGCGGCGGTCACCACCAACAGACAGGCGGAAGACAAAGTACCGCCCACAGTATTACAACAGGCCAATCCGCCACCTTTTCCCAGGGCGGATTCACCGTGGATAAAAACACGGCGGAAACAGCTTTTGCAATGGGAAAACGCTCACCTTAACACACTTCACGAGGAAGGATGCCACCATGGAGCCGGAACTCCAAATACTCCCTGCGCTTGTCTTCCTGCTCCTCTACGAACACCAGCAACGGCGGCGCCGAAGACAACGGTGAGTACTGCACCTATGACATAGGCGAGGGGGGAGGCAAAAGTCACGGACACACAAACGCAACACCCCCACCCTCAACCCAACCCTTGCACAGTACAACACACACACCAATGCATTTTCAAACATCACAGTAACAACCCCCAACCCCCCGGAAGAATGCAAAGACAAAAACAAATTACTTGAACCAGTGTAATGTATCCAAATACAGTAAGCTCATATATACAGAAATATATACACATTCCAAATATATACATCACGATTGGTAGTGCAGGTATGCACAATTCAATGTCCGTGGACCACTGGGCCCACAATGCATGGGCGAGGCCCACACTAGATACCTGTCCACAAACGGAGAGAACACTGCAGGGGCATAAGATAGAAATGCAACAGCCACCTCAGGGGGAAGGGAAGGGGGGGCACCTCAGCCGGATTACAGCACCACACCAGATCCACGACGGGGCTCCATGCCCATTGATGTCTCCTGGGGAGTGCAAAGCCACAGTCTCTCAAGTCTCAACAGTGGGTGGGTTGCCCACTGTACCATCCTGGGGAGTGCAAAGCCACAGTCTCTCAAGTCTCTACAGTGGGTGGGTTGCCCACTGGACCATCCTGGGGAGTGCAAAGCCACAGTCTCTCAAGTCTATACAGTGGGTAGGTTGCCCACTGTACCATCCTGGGGAGTGCAAAGCCACAGTCTCTCACGTCTCTACAGTGGGTGAGTTGCCCACTGGACCATCCTGGGAGTGCAAAGCCACAGTCTCTCAAGTCTCTACAGTGGGTGGCTTGCCCACTGTCCCATCCTGGGGAGTGCAAAGCCACAGTCTCTCAAGTCTCTACAGTGGGTGGGTTGCCCACTGTACCATCCTGGGGAGTGCAAAACCACAGTCTCTCAAGTCTATACAGTGGGTGGGTTGCCCACTGTACCATCCTGGGGAGTGCACAGCCAACGTCTCTCAAGTGGATGACAGTCTCCACTGGTTCTGGAGGGGGACTGGTGCCCAGAGTGCTTCATCCTGTGAAGGATTCAGGTAGTGGATGCAGTTCTCCACTGGTTCTGGAAGGGGACTGGTGCCCAGAGTGCTTCATCCTGTGAAGGATTCAGGTAGTGGATGCAGTTCTCCACTGGTTCTGGAGGGGGACTGGTGCCCAGAGTGCATCACGCTCCCCGTGACGGTCCCAGTTCCGTCACTGTCCCAGCTGCACATGGACTAACGATGCCTGAGTTGGCGGTCTTTGCCCTCTTCAGCAGTGCTTTGCCATGGCGGTCTTTGCCCTGTTCAGCGGTGCTTGCCATGGCAGTCTTTGCCCTGTTCAGCGATCCTTGACTTTGCAGTTTCTGATCTGTTCAGCAGTGCTTTGCCATGGCGGTCTTTGCCTTGTTCAGCGGTGCTTGCCATGGCGGTCTTTGCCCTGTTCAGCCGTCCCTGACTTTGCAGTTGCTGACCTGTGCAGCGGTGTGTGGCATGACGGTCCCCCAGTGCCCGGCGGGGCTGTGGCTGCCGGGGCCCTCCAGGGCACTGACGCTGGCGGTGGTCTCCGGACCAGTGACGATAGTGCTGCCCTCCTGGGCACTGACTCTGGCGGTGGTCTCCGGACCAGTGACGATAGTGCTGCCCTCTTGGGCACTGACTCTGGCGGTGGTCTGCGGACCAGTGACGATAGTGCTGCCCTCTTGGGCACTGACTCTAGCGGTGGTCTCCGGACCAGTGACGATAGGACTGGCGGTGGCGTCCTGGCCAGCGGGGAGGATGGTGGGCTTCTCCGCCATGCTGCTCTTACCAGACTTTGGAGACTTCTTCTGCCCCTTCACCACCTTGGTAGGAGTCACAGCTGACTCGGCACTCCCCCCGGGACCCTTGTGAGCGCCTTTGTCGGCAGGAATCTTCACCCTCTCCCGTCGGGCACTGTCCAACTTCTGGTGCTTTACAGGGGGTGGACTGGCAGTGCTTTGGCTCCGTGTCACACTGGCTGCCCTGGTGCCCGGTGCACTCCACATACCTCTAACACGCAACACTGGAACCGGACTTTTTTTGGCTGAGGTGCTAGTACGGGACCTATGAATTGGAGGGGGGGTGGTGGGAAAGAGGTCAAGGTTGCTCAGAAAAAGTTTCTGACGAACACTGGGACCGGTAGCTGGAGGGGGTCTGGGAGTGGAGGAAGAGGAGGTGGTTGTAGGAGGTGTAACTTTAGATGATTTGGGTGCAGGTGCATGTTCTGGAGGCTGTCGTGAGGTGAATGGATGTTGGATGTGTCGGTGCCCCCGTTTGTGTACTTTGGGAGGGGGCATCACAGACACACTGGGAGAGGACACAGAGGACGTGTAAATGGTAGTGGGGGTGGTGAGTGCAGGTGAGCGGGGTGTGGTGCTGGGTGTTCTGGTGCGAGTCCTAGTGGCTGTAGATGTAGTGCATGCAGGTGAGAGTGTAGACGACACTGGGAGGGAGGAGGGAGACGACGACGAGGGGGACACAGTGGAGGCAGTGGATGTTGCTGTGTCTCTATGTGGGTGATGCTTGTGTGAGTGCCTGTGGGATGTGTGGTGCCTATGTTTGCCAGAGCCACTTTTGTGTGTTGAGGTGTGTGCATGCTGGTCTGATGGTGTGCTTGGGATAGGCTGAGGTACAGGGGATTGGGTCTGGGTGGAGGAAGTAGGAGGGGGGAGGCTAGACACAGGGACAATGGCTGCCATCAGTGCTGAGGCCAGAGATTGCAGGGTTCGATGAAGGGCAGCCTGACCAGAATGAATGCCCTCCAGGAATGCATTACTGTGTTGCAGCTCCCTTTCTACACCCTGGATGGCATTCACAATGGTAGACTGCCCAACAGTGAGTGACCTGAGGAGGTCAATGGCCTCCTCACTGAGGGCAGCAGAGGTGACTGGGGCAGGGCCTGAGGTGCCTGGGGTGAAAGTGATGCCCACCCTCCTGGGTGAGCGGGCACGGAGCGAAGGCTGAGGGGCTGCTGGGAGGGCGGTGCTGGTAGGGGGGGGTGGCGGCTGTACCTGTAGAAGTGGGGGGCACAGATGGTGCCGCCACCACAAGGGAGCTCCCATTGGAGGACGAGTCCGTGTCGCTGGTTGCTGATCCGGTGACCGACGCGAAGCTCCCCTCGCCCTCCGTCCCACTGGTGTGTTCGGAGTCCGTGGTGTGGCCCTCCATGGTCATGTGGGATGCAGATCCCTCGTGCTCCAGTGCCACTGTACCTCCGCCTGATGATGCTGATGCACAAAAGAACAGGGAGAGCACAAAAAGGGGTGGGGAAACAGTTTGAGTGCATGGCTTACCGCTACCGTTGGCGGACAATACAGACACAGCAGCCCCCTGCACTACGCCGTGCTCTTGGCCTCTACAGATGCAGTTCCTGGGATATGGCCTACATGGCTATGAGTGTCATCTGTCCACAGAGATGACACAGGGGCATGTATACCTGTACTTGACACTCTACAGAGGTGGGGTGGAGTGGCACATGGCCTGCATTCTGGAGGGGCCTAGCCTACGGAACTCGCCCTGGCCTAGGGAAACCCACAGCCCTCCTCCCCCACCCAGACCCCTCCACTGCGCACAAAGTCATCAGAATGTGAGTGTACTCACCCCCTTGTGTCTGCTGTGATGCCCTCAAGCGCCCATCCAACTCAGGGTAGGCCACGCCAGGATCCGGAACATCAGGGGGGTCATGGTGCGACGGGCCCCCCTCCCACGTTGGGAGGCCATCCCTAGCTGAGCCTCCGCCGTCTTCTTGCTCTAGCGGCGAATGTCCTCCCATCTTTTACGACAGTGGGTGCTCCGTCTCTGGTGGACCCCCAGGGTCCGGACTTCCTTGACGATGGCACGCCAAATATCCTTCTTCTGGTGGGCGCTGACCTACATGACATGTACAGGGGAAGAAGAGAAGTCATTAGCAACAGCACCGTCGAAGTGAGTGGCCCCCATCCCTGCCCTTGCCATGTGGCGCATGCATTCACACTCCTTCATGCTCGCATAACTCTGCCCCCTTCCTACTTACATCCAGCCCTCTCCACCCAAGCATAGCCCATACAACTTGCACCCTATGTACTCACCTGTTGGTCTGGAGAACCGTAGAGTAGCGTGTACTGTGGGAGGACCCCGTCCACGAGCTTCTCCAACTCCTGTGCAGTGAAGGCAGGGGCCCTTTCCCCAGACGCACGGGCCATTGTCCCTTCCAGACCGAGGTCACAGCAGCATTTGCAGTGTAGGTCCTCTCCTGTCGAAGATCAGGTATCGAGTGATTGAACAGATAGAAAATGGCGGTGACGTCCACGGCGGTGCGTATCATCACCGCCGGCGCACTTCGTCATTGGCTCCTGGGACCCATAGGGTCCAATGTTAACCAATTCAGCATTGCGCCACGGTCTTCGACCACCTACCGTGACGGTGTACAACGCCAGCGCAGTTACCTCACATCCAATTGTCCCACTTTAGAGGTCAGGCAGCTGCCATTTCAGGGGCCCACATGGCTTCATTTACAACTGCGTCACACATACCTAGGCCTGGACTCAACACACTTACAGACAACTTTTTGGATTATGTTTTGTGTACTGTGTAGCTGTGGTTACATACCTCTGAGTTGCTTGACTCTGTGGTCGCTGTTGTCCTTCCTAGGCACCGTCAGCTGGGACATGTGAGGAGATGGCAGAATCCCCCGGTGTACCGACGTGTTGACAATGGAGGAGCGACATTTAATCATCACCTACAGGTTTGACCGTGCCACAATCCAGGAACTGTGTACCCAGTTGGAGCCAGATCTGATATCACCAATCCGCCATCCCACAGGAATCCCCCCTCAAGTGCAGGTGCTGTCAGTACTCCATTTCCTTGCAAGTGGGTCATTTCAAACAACAGTGGCCATGGCATCAGGGATGTCCCAGCTTATGTTTTCCAACGTGTTGTCCAGAGTGTTGTCTGCTCTGCTGAAACACGTGAGGAGCTACATCGTTTTCCCTCAGGTGGAGGATTTGGCTACAGTTAAAGGTGACTTCTATGCCCTGGGACATATCCCTAACATCATAAGTGCCATTGATGGGACCCATGTGGCTTTGGTCCCCCCCCACAGGAGTGAACAGGTGTACAGGAACCGGAAGAGTTATCATTCGATGAATTTACAGATGGTATGTTTGGCAGACCAGTACATCTCGCAGGTAAATGCTATGTTCCCTGGCTCAGTGCATGACACCTACATCCTGCGGAATAGCAGCATCCCTTATGTGATGGGTCAACTCCAGAGGCACCGTGTGTGGCTATTAGGGGACTCTGGTTACCCCATCCTGTCATGGCTATTGACCCCAGTGAGGAATCCTAGGACCAGGGCAGAGGAACGCTACAATGAGGCCCATGGGTGGACTAGGAGGGTGATCGAACGCACCTTCGGCCTCCTGAAGGCCAGGTTCAGGTGCCTCCATTTGACAGGTGGTTCCCTATTCTACTCACCAAAGAAGGTGTGCCAGATCATCATCGCCTGCTCTATGCTTCACAATCTTGCTTTGCGACGCCAGGTGTCTTTTCTGCAGGAGGATGGTCCAGATGACGGTGTTGTGCCAGCTGTGGAGCCTGTGGACAGTGATGAGGAGGAAGCAGAGGAAGAAGACATTGATAACAGGGACTCTGTCATACAGCAATATTTCCAGTGACACACAGGTGAGAACATTTTTTTTACTATTACATTTACTTTCACACTTCTACCTCTATCCTGTCTGTCAATTTGAAGCAGTATATGCTAACTGAGTGGTACATTTCCATTACGGTTTCACAGGTGTGGTTACCAACGTGTGTCATCTGCTTGCATCCTTCATGGGCTTGTGATGTGTGACATAGGTATGTTGACATTACATTTTCGAATGGATTTTGTCATTGTCATAGATAATACACATTTTAAAAATCACAGACTGACTCCAGATTGTTTTGTGGTTCAAGGGTGTTTATTGAAGTGCTAAATATTGGAGGGGGGGGGCAAAAAGGTGATGGGTGATGGTGGAGGAACGTCCATGGCAGATTCCAGTCTATTAGTCTCACAGGTGCACTGCCCATATGGGCATAGGAAGTGGAGCTGGGACAGTTCCAATTTGGACAGGGTAACAAAGTGGGACAGTGGGATGACAATCAGGGTGGTCTCATTTCCTGGCGGGGGTCTTGCCATCTTGCTCTGTCCTGTTCCTGGATCTCAGGGACCACTTGCGGGGTGGTTCTCCGTCTGCAGGGGGTGGGGTGCTGGTGTGCTGGTCCTGTGGCGGGGCGTCCTGTCCACTAGCACCAGCGGAGGTGGTGGGCAGTTCATCATCCTGGCTAGTGTCAGGGGCCCGTTGGAGTGCCACGGTGTCCCTCATGGCCTTCTGTATGTCCTTCAGCACCCCTACGATGGTGCCCAGGGCGGAGCTGATGGTTCTGAGCTCCTCCCTGAACCCCAAATACAGATCGTCCTGCATGCGCTGGGTCTCCTGAAACTTGGCCAGGACCGTCACCATCGTCTCCTGGGAGTGGTGGTATGCTCCCATGATGGAGGAGAGGGCCTCCTGGAGAGTGGGTTCCCTTGGCCTGTCCGCCCCCTGTCGCACAGCAGCCGTCCCAGTTCCCCTGTGTTCCTGTGCCTCCGTCCCCTGGACCGTGTGCCCACTGCCACTGCCCCCAGGTCCCTGTTGTTGTTGGGGTGGTGGGTTATCCTGGGTTCCCTGTAGTGGTGGACACACAGCTGATTGACTTGTCCTGGGAACAGGGGTATGGGCCCACTGGGTGGGTGCTGTGCTGGTGTTACCAGAGGGTGGAAGGTCAGTGTTGGGCTGTGCCTGTGCGAGGGGAACTGACTGTGCCGAGGCCCACGATTGTCCGGGCTGGTCATCTAGATCCAGCTGGCCAGAGCTGCTGTCATCACTGTGGGCCTCTTCTGTGGGTGGGGTAGATATGTCTGGACCCTCCTGTCTGGTGACGTTAGGTAGTGGTCCTGTAGGGGTATAAAAGCATGATTATTGCATGTGTGTGTGTCATGGTGTGCAATGGGTGGGTGACCGTGTACCCCAGTGCTAGCATTCCTGTGTGGGGGCTTGTGTGATGATGGTTAGTGGGTGTTATGGGTATGTGCAGTGGGCATGCTTTAGTGATGGGTGTCCAAGCTTTGTCGTGTCATGCAGGGCTTGGTGTTGGGATGGGTGGTTTGTGTTAATAGTACATTAGTGAGGAGTTTGAGTGATGGGGAGGGGGTGAGGGTGGAGGTGTGTGATAGCATGCAGGTAGGGTGGGGGATATGATAGTTAAGATTTGACTTACCAGTGTCCATTCCTCCACCGACTCCTCCGAGGCCCTCTGGATGCATAATGGTCAACACTTGTTCTTCCCATGTTGTTAGTTGTGGGGGAGGAGGTGCGGGTCCGCCGCCAGTCCGCTGAATCGCGATGTTGTGCCTGGAGACCACGGAACGCACCTTCCCCCGTAGGTCGTTCCACCTCTTCCTGATGTCCTCCCGATTTCTTGGGTGCTGTCCCACTGCGTTGACCCTGTCGACGATTCTTCGTCATAGCTCCATCTTCCTAGCTATAGAGGTGTGCTGCACCTGTGAGCCAAATAGCTGTGGCTCTACCCGTATGATTTCCTCCACCATAACCCTGAGCTCCTCCTCCGAAAACCTGGGGTGTCTTTGGCGTGCCATGGGGTGGTGTAGGTGATGTGTGGGATGGTGTATGAGGTGATTAGTGTGGTGATGTGTAGTGGTGTGTGGTGTTTTGTGCGTGGATGTTGTGTGGGTGATGGTGTTGTGTGCCCCTGTGTGGTGGGGTTGTTTATTGCTGTGCTCTCTCTGTCGCCCTCGTCTCTATTTTTTGGTCGTAGGGGTTTGTGGGTGATGTGGGTGTGTGTTTTATATTGTGTTGGGTGTGTGGGAGTGGTGTTTGTATGTGTATCAGTTGTGTGTATTTGGAATTGTCCAATGTGGCGGTGTTTTGGAGATGTGTGTGTATTTTGAGTGCAGCGGTGTGTACCGCCTTTGGAATACCGCGGTTGAAAGACCGCCGCGTGGATTCGTGGGTTGTAATAGCATGGGCGTGTTTCTGTTGGCGTGACGGTGGAGGATTTGTTATCGCCAGTTTATCACTGACCTTTTGTGTGGCGGAGTTGTGTGGGTGTCTGAATTAAGGCGGTTTCCAAGATGTGGGTCATAATAGCTGTGGCAGAATTACGCGGCCACGGCAGTGTATTGGCCGTCTTCTGCACGGCGGTAAGCGGCTTTTACCGCCAATGTTGTAATGACCCCCTCTGACTGCAGTTCAAATGGCTGTCATAAAGGAGAGGCCACTTGCCCAAGGGAAACGCATTATTGTTGTTACCCAGGTGCCGGCCTTATAGGCTGTCACTAAAGCAAGCGTTCCCAACGCTAAAGCATTACATCCACGTTGGATTCAGTGGGCAACATCCCTGACCGCCACTGATGTAGATTACCTCTTTGATCTAAAACTTCAGACACAAGAGTTTCTCCAGTATGAACAGGAGTACCCCGCTCCTCTAAATATCTTGCCACTTGACAGATACCATACTGTCATCTACACTGATGGTTCAGCACAACCAGCTGTAGGTACCAAACAGCAATACTCAGCCGCTTGCGCAGCCATGAGCGGTGTGATGGAAGATGGAGTCTTCCACCCTCACAACACCTACACGCAGACCCTAGGGGACTGCACAGCTCAGTTGGCTGAACTTAAAGGTCTTATATTAGCGCTAGAACACACAGAGCCAGGGTGGCTGATCTTAAGAATAAGCTACAGTGTATCCATGTAGTACATACATTGGGCCATCAACGTGGAGGAGTTCACGTTATCGGCAACGCTTTGGCTGATGAAGCAGCCAAATCTGCAGTAGCTACTGCTTCTGTGGCTGCAGTGACTCATTCACAGATGAAATTGGATAATACTGACTGCCATGAAAGCTTCAGCTGAAGGCAAATCCTTCCCGAAAGGATATCCTACAAATTATTCTTACCATATCAGTGCACAGAATGTTGCATACGCAACAATTCCTGGGGTTGGAGATCGAGTGATCCCCAACGAAGACCAGAGATTAGATCCAGTAAAAGCAGCGCATGAGGGTGTCGCTTCTGCACATGCTTGTATTTCGACCACAATAACAATCCAACAGAAACGCTTCTGCTGGCGTGGTCTATGCAGACGGACAAAAAAGTACGTCCTTTGTTATGACATTTGCCAGCAAATAAAAGGGTCCAATATCAAATGCCCACCGCAGACATCCCTCTTAGTGTCCAGCAGGCCATTACAATGTGTGTACCTGGACAATTGCGGTCCACTCCAACCTGATGGTGCATACAAATTCATCTTAGTCGCTGTAGATTCTTGTTCTAGATTCCTGTGGGTATGGCCGCAGTGGTCGGCTGACGCTTGAACTGTTATAAAAGACCTGCTGATCTTTATCAGTACATATGCGGTTGCAGCATTCCATTTGGACCAGGGCCCTGCATTTGGCTCTAAGGCATTCAGGGACACCATGGGGACGATGGGTGTTGAATGCCATAACTCCTCACCATACCATCCCGAGGTAAATTCAGTCGTGGAGAGGCGTAACAGTGATCTAAAGCAGTCTTTAACGTCTCAAGTATTAGGTTCAGGCCGCAGTTGGCTTCATCACCTATATGGGGTCCAGAGAGCACTGAATAATCTGCCAAGACGGTCCTTGGGGGGACGCAATCCTTATGAGGTTCTCTTTTGGATACCTATGGATGCCCCAGATCTTGACGGCTCTGGTTTGGTGGCAGAGGAAACACCATTTGACATAAATGAACGTCTCACTGTCTTACAGGAGCTTCAGCAATTTCATGATGATAAATCATCTACCAGTGCTGCCACTTTAGGAATAAGAGATTTAGCAAAAACTTCGACTGGCTGGATTCCTAAAGTTGGGGATCTGGTTTGTGAGAAGATCGCTGTGAAGAAGAAATTCGGTCCAACATACACAGCACCTGTCCCGGTCTTGTGAATTCAAGGTACCAGAACTGTCGTCTTACCACCACTGCCTGGTTCCAGAACAAAGAGATTCATTTCCATTGATGACGTCAAAGTTCACCATGTGGCCGATCATTCACAGTAGACCAAGAGGTCCTTTAGGTAGTTACCGATCCCCTCTCACTACCAAACAGGACATCCCTCTACATAGTAGAATGAACAACACTACTATGTACTATGCAACAATGTCCAACTCTGTCACAGTGACCTCCTCGACCATGAGGAGGTGGAAAACAAACTCTTGCTAGTTCCAGTTACCACTTCAATGACAACACCTGTCCAAGATTTGGCTGTTTTTTACACTAACACTACACAGACTGATGACGCGGTCTATCATGAGCCTCCACGTGAAGTGGACCAATCTACAAGTAATGCACCGGCTCCAGCATTTGCAGAGACTGCCTCTGGCTATTTTGTAGACGATGATTTTTCTTCAGACTCATCCACTATTATGATTGACAATGTTTCGAAAACACGTAAGCTGTATCAATGGCTTAAAAAGAACTATTTAATTTACCCATGGAACTATTTATGGTTCTGTTTAACATTTACTGCATTCATTTTTGGGTTCGTTTTGTGACTGTTTTATTTTTGCTTATAAATGGTCATTACATTCCTGAACGCTCCTCTGTCGAGCCTGTGGATGAAGTCCTAACTCCATATCATTCCTCACATAAGGTCTGAAGAGACTTGTCTCTTGTGAACATTTCAGCAATACCGATTCCTGATGGGATTGTGTGGGACAATGTTCCCTTTGATATATGCGGGCCTACTGAGGCCATTCAAATTCCAGATCTGTTCAAAATATCTATGACAGATGTGGTTACACCTGATGTTGTATCTGATGATTGGGATGTCCAAACAGTTGATTCCATGCTAACTGAATTGAAAGACTATTCTGCATTTGAAAGTGATGATGTGTATGAACATACAATGAATTATGGGGAAATGTTCTGTTACAACAATTGGGGACATTACTACCTACACTGTGCCACTAGACGCAGGCCAGTATTGAACTACACACAGTGGGAACACTGTTCAACACCACCAGTGGGGAGCCCAAAGCACTAGTCAGATAAATTTACATATTTCACTGGGCATGACACGAATAATGCGGAGTCATATTATTTTAAGTTACCTCCATCACAAATTAGGAAGATTTTACTAACAAACATGAAACTGATTTATTCAGATCCTTTTGTTTCCTGGCTTGCAGTTGAAGGTTACGAATACTGGAAGAACACTATTGACTTAAAAAGTGTATGGGGAACACAAGATTGGCAAATACAGGGTAAGGAAGCTTTGGGCCTTATTTATACTTTTTGGTGCAAAACTGCACTAAGGCAGTTTTGCCCCAAAAAGTTTTGCACCGGCTTGCACCATTTTTTAGCACCAGCTGGGCACCATATTTATGGAATGGTGCAAGCCGGTGCAAAGGATAGGCTAGCTTAAAAAAAAAATTACATTAGGCAGTTTTGAGTCAAAATAAATGATTCTGAGCAGATTAGCATCATTTTTTGACGCTAAGGGGCGTATTTATACTCTGTTTGCAATTAATTAGCGTCATTTTTTTTTTACTCTAATTCAGTGCAAAACTAACTCCATATTTATACTTTGGTGCTAGACCCGTCTAGCACCAAATTTATGGAGTTAAAGTCATTTTTTGGAAGTGGAAACCTACCTTGCCTTAATGAGATGCAAGGTAGGCGTTCCCGTGCAAAAAAATGACTCTATGGCCTTAACACCATATTTATACTCCCATGTAAAAATGGTGCAAAGGAGGGAGGAAGGGTAAAAAAATGGGGCAAAGCTTGCTTTGCCCCATTTTTTAAGACCTGGGTCAGGGCAGGTCTTAGAGGACCTGTGGCCCTATTTCCATGGTGGAACACCATGGAATAAGCCCAGAGGTGCCCTCCCTAGGCCCTAGGGGCACCCCCACCCACACTAGAGGGACTGCGAGGATGGGGGACCCCATCCCAGGTAAGTACAGGTAAGTGCATTTTATTTTTGAAAGTGCCATAGGGGGCCCTGAAATGGGCCCCCATATATGGCACCGGGTGCAATGGCCATGCCCAGGGGACCCCTGTCCTCTGTGCTGGCCACTGGGGTGGTGGGCATGACTCCTGCCTTTCCTAAGGCAGGAGTCATGTGGCATGGTAGGTTTAGCACCATAAAATGACGCTAATCTGGTTAGAGTCATTTATTTTTACTCTAACCTGCCTAAAGCCATTTTTTGGTGCTAAACCCTCTTCTTCTATACTGCCAGCCCCACCCGACTAAAGTCATTTCTTTAAACTCTAGCCTACCCTTTGCACCGGCTTGCACCATTCCATAAATATGGTGCCCGGCTGGTGCACAGAAATGGTGCAAGCCGGTGCTCAACTTTTTGGTGCAAAACTGAGTTAGTGCAGTTTTGCAGCAAAAAGTATAAATAAGGGCCAATATTTTGTAAGTTTGCGCCACTTTTGTGTCATAAAATGACGTTAATGCAGTGCAAAAAAAGTTTAAATAAGGGCCTTGGTGCTAGATGGGTCTAGCACCAAAGTATAAATATGGAGTTAGTTTTGCACCGAATTAGAGTTAAAAAAAATGACACTAATTCGGTGCAAACAGAGTATAAATACGCCGCAGAGTATAAATATGCCCCTAAATATGGTGTTAAGGCCATAGAGTCATTTTTTGCACGGGAACGCCTACCTTGAATCTCATTAAGGCAAAGTAGGACTCCACTTTCAAAAAATGACTTTAACTCCATAAATTTGGTGCTAGAGGGGTCTAGCACCAAAGTATAAATATGGAGTTAGTTTTGCACCGAATTAGAGTAAAAAAAAATGACACTAATTTGGTGCAAACAGAGTATAAATATGCCCCTTAATTTAGAGCATGCCTAAATCCTGTGCAAATGATCTTTTTAAATTACAGTATTCACAGACATCCTGTCTGGGGTTAGCAAAAATTAAAGACATGAACACGCCCAGTATCCCCATACCGGTAACGTTTGATGACTGGCAATATTTCCTTAATATCACAGAGGAAACTCTAGACGCAATGGTTAAGGCTGGTACCTAATATTCTTCACTTTCCAGTCCCGGCGGGTGGTTAATATGGCCAATAGACACTAATAGATGTCAAGCATGTTTTTTTAACACTTCAAGAGGTTTTACAATTAACAGGCCAGACCCTCGTTTTGTATCCGGTCAACACACAGGTATAGTTGCAACATACAGTGTGGGTAGACTGTGCCAACAATGGGTACAGACTAACACGTTAGCCGCAGTTAAAAAACATCTTAACACTCTTTCTGAAGATGTAGACTTGCAGGATTTTCTGCCCGGTCCTAGGAAACAGCGCTCTAAAAGGTTCCTGTCTGCTATGTATAATGAAATGTGGAAACTTTCACAGATGGAAGCTGCTGCGCGTTTGAGGCAATTAGATAAGGAAAACTTAGAGAAGGCTTTAGCAGTTGTCGACAACAGCATGAACACTCTGTCCAACAGGATTTATTCACTATCCAACATTGTGTTGTCTCCTATTGATATCATTCAGACAGACATGTTCCGTTTATATCATGGACAAACTCAGCTGTGTTCAATCATGCAGCTAGGTTAGACATTACAGACACTGAAAAATGGAGTTATTCCATGGAAGTATATTAACGGTAGTGAACTGTTCACTGCTTTTAATCTTTCCAGGGAACAGCAGACAATGGCTAAAAGGGAAGCTAGTTTCACCATGCTTCATATTGAAAAGTTAGATAAGTTGCGCTTCATGGTAGCAGAGAGTCCTTCAACAATTTGGCTCCTACATGGCACAATTAATTTGCCCATTTCAACATTTCATTTCTCGAATTGCCTGAAACATCTTGCAGTGGGCAGGTTCGAGCAACTAGGTGATAGCTATATTAAGGAAGAGTGGGAGCTGCCTTTGATTATAAATGTTTGAATGGCGAAACAGATGTTTTTCTAAGTGGATGCAAATGTGAGACTACTGTTGGTCATTCAATGATATGTAAGCAGGTGTCCCTTCACAGCCTTTGCAATCCGGGGGTCGTGAACTTGGCCTGTTTTCTGAAGGGTACTCCCGTCCCCTTGATTCGACCGGTATTTCATATACTTTCCAATGGAAGTTTTGTGGTGCTGAGCGATCAAAGTTGTTGCGGCATGCGACCAGGAATTGCCTACACAGTCTCGGTCTCAAAAGTCGTTACGTGTTGCGGACATGTTTCCCCCCCCCACACGAGAGATAAAAGTATCTGACATGTGGCCCCACATAGATTCTATCAATGTAAATTATGACAAGCTGACCAGACTAAAGGCGCTAATGTTTCAAAAATAGGTCGCGTTGACATCCGCTAGAGAGACTTATGCTCTCTAGATAGCGAGATCATCAGCCGAGATACAATCCCTATTAAATACCAACTTCCCCAAGCACTTTGGAGAACTGGTATCCAGAATATTCAATGCTTCGAGCACTGCTGGGATTGTCCATTTCTTTAAGGCTGTCGGGTCTGGATTTGTGTCCATCTTCCAGACTGTTTTTGGAGTCATCCCATCAGCCATCCATTCACTCTTTTCAAGCGTGTTTGGCGGTTTTCCAATTATTTTGGCATTGATTGGCGGACTACTACTGCTATTTCTTCTGATTCGCAGTGGTTGTTTCTTTCCAGCTACGCAGAGCAATGGAGCCACTCCCACCAACTCAACTGTGCCGTGAACGCATGGTTCGGATCTTCGATGCCTCCTTGCTGGTGGAATTGGAGCGTGATTGGTCGTTGTCATTTCGGCCACTTCTCTGGTGCGTACAACCAGTTTTCCGCTGCGTGTGGTGCCTCTTCGAACACCTGCCTATGGTGTTTCTTGCTGTTGCACGGGCATCCCCTGTGGACCAAGAACTACTGATGTCCCCGAGGAGGGTTCATTCACGGTCATGCCTCTTGAGACTAAGGCTGCTCCGCGAGGCCACTTATGAGCCTTGGGTTCTAATATCTACTATGGAAAATGGCACTGCTGCAGGTGGACCTGCACAAGAGACTGACACGCACTACTTCTCTGTGGATCCATCTACCCACCTGGTGACGATCTAACATTTGACGATGTGGACTCATTCTTGAGGTCCTTGATTGGTGACTTCGATAACACTCTTCGAGATCACGACTATAGCAAATAATTTGATGAATTGGCTTGCCATTCCCAATTCAAACTATGCATTCAAATTGCCTTTACTTTGGCCTGCTGTGCTTGTCATGGTTGACATTAAATTTCTCTGTATGTAGTTTTAACTAATATTTTTTACTACTACTTTTTAACAATTTTTTAAAACAGACCTTTTTAGCTAGTTTTTATGCTTTTAGCTTTTAGTCCAGAGCAATTTTAGCATTTGGATTCATTCACCTTCGGTGGCATCCATTTATGGCGTCATACTTGTTACGGCAATGGGGAGGGTGTAGTGAATCCTAGTTTGTTTTAATGGGATAACAGGAGTTAGCTTACCCATTGGCTTGCGGGCTTATGCCCCGTCACCTAGTGACTTTTGACCTACTTAGCTTGCTCTGTCTTAGCCCATTTAATTATTTAATTCTTCTAAGATGGCCGCCTTGTTTATAGTTAGGCCACTTGTTATGATTTGCATTATCAGTGAGTAACACAACAAATTTATTGAAAATAGTCACCTGGAATGTGCAGGGGATGAATAGACGGTAAAGGACACATGCTTACTTACTTAGACACAGAGTAGCATTGTCATTTCTCAGGAAACTGACCAGCTAGATGTTGTGGCAACTAAGATAGCAAAATAATGAAGGGGCAAGGAGCATATTTATACTCCATTTGCGCCAAATTTGAATCATTTTTTAACTTAAATTCGGTGCAAAACTAACTCCATATTTATATTTTGACGTTAGAGCCGTCTAACGTCAAATTATTGGAGGTTGCCCCATTTTTTAGATGCGTGAACCTACCTTGCGTCAATGAGATGCAAGGTAGGCGTTCCCATCTAAAAAATGGTGCTAACCCCATAGCCCCATATTTATCCTTTCATGCTAAAATGACGCACGGGTGGGAGGAGGGGCTAAATAATGGTGCAAAGTTTGCTTTGTGCCATTATTTAACGCCTGGGTCAGACCAGGCATTAGGGGACCCGCTGACCCATTTCCATAAATAAATACCATGGAATGGGTCCACAGGTGCACTCCTCAAGCCCCAGGAACACCCCCGCCCACACCAGAGGGACACCAGAGGATGGGGGACCCCATCCCAGGTAAGTATAGGTAAGTATTTTTTTTTTTATTAAAGTGCCATCGGGGGCCCAACTTGGGGCCCCCTGCATGGCACAGGGTGCAATGGCCATGTCCAGGGGACACTGGTCCCCTGTGCGGGCCACTTGTGTGGTGGGCATGACTCCTGTCTTTTTTAAGACAGGATTCATGTGGTATGGATGGTTTTGCGTCAGAAAATGACGCTAGGCTGGTTAGCAGCACTTTTTTGCTTCTAACCAGCCTAATGTCGTTTTTTGGTGCAAAACACCCTTCTCCCATTCAGCCACCCCCACCCGGCTAATGTCTTTTTTACACTAGCCCACGCTTTGTGCCTGCTTGTGCCATTCCATAAATTTGACGCCTGGCTGGCACTTTAGAATGAAGCAAGTTGGCACCATACTTTTTGATGCAAAACTGCGTTTGCGCAGTTTTGCATCAAAAAGTGTAAATATGGGCCCAAATGTTTTCCTCCACATACTCGTCATATGCAGTGGGGTGTTGATTTAGGGTGCCTTGGGATAACACTTCTATCATAGGCACTCAGAGGCCAACATAGAGGATGATAGCTACTCCTATATGGAATGTTGGATGGAATGGAAGTATGCCTTTTCAACTCCAGCACCTTAACATTGATGATAAGATGTATTACTCAACCTTTCTTGAATTACTGCACCCACGTATCAAGCTACCAGAGATTTGGGCAAGGGACTTCAACTGTATATATTGGATAGGCTTATGGATAGACCCCGGTCTACACACAAAACCAGCAACGACGAGTGCTCTGATGGTGGTGATGGACAGACTGTGGTGTATAGATATCTGAAGTACCCCACACCCAACAGAAAAATGTTCTTCATGTCACTCACTAACACACAAGACTTACAGCTGCTTAGATATGATACTGATATCATCAAATATCGCCCCACATACTCCAGGCACAGTACCTCTCTAGACTTCCTTCTGACCACGCCCATCCACTGATAGAATATAAAGCTGTCTGACAGGGAAATAGGTATCAGCTTCTAAGGTTGAATCTAGAAATGCTCCAGGATGCTGCCTTTGGCAGACACCGGAACAGCACTAGATAATTACTTGAAAACCAACAGGCGAACAACAGACACCAGAGTAAAAGAATAAAGGGTCCTAAAAGCAATGATCAGAGGAAAATGCTACAGCACAAAATGGCAGCTGGGATGTACTCTGACACAACAAGAGGACATTAGGCGACTTCAGGCCTCAGGCATACATGACCCACAATGGTAGGGGTGGCAATGGAGACAAAGCAAATGGTGGAGTTGACTTGGCAGGCGCTAGATACGTTTACCTACACTAAATATTGCCAGATGTTAGTCAGGGAGGGAGACAAATCTGGGAGACTACTGGCCTGGCTATTAAAAGGAAAAAAGTCTCCTCTCCTCAGATTGACTTTTAGTAGACCCAATGTCACATAGGCCATAACACAAACAAGCATTAATGAGACCCTGGCCACACACTTAGAAAGCCGGTACCAGAAAATGTTGTGCCAGCAGTGAATTGGGAATGGCAAAGGTAAAATTCTTTAAGAAAACTAGGCTCCCAAAGATATCAGAGGAACAGCTACATGACGCAATCAATCAATCAATCAATCAAAGGATTTATACAGCGCACTACTCAGCCGTTAGGGTCTCAAGGCGCTGGGGGAAGAGCTACTGGTCGAAAAGCCATGTCTTGAGGCATTTCCTGAATGTCAGGTGGTCCTGGGTCTGGCGAAGGTGGAGCGGTAGGGAGTTCCAGGTCTTGGCGGCTAAGTGAGAAAAGGATCTTCCTCCGGCGGTGGTGCGGTGGATGCGGGGTACGGAGGCGAGGCTGGGTGGGGGTGTGGAAGGTGAGTCTGTCATTGAGGTAGGCTGGGCCTGTGTTGTGGAGGGCTTTGTGTGTGTGGGTGAGGAGTTTGAAGGTGATCCTCTTCGATACTGCTAGCCAGTGTAGGTCTCTGAGGTGGGGGGTTGCGGTGTGGGACGTCAAAAATGAGGCGGGCGGATGCGTTCTTGATTCTTTGCAGCTTCGTTTGGAGTTTGTCCGTAGTTCCTGCATATAGAACATTTCCGTAGTCCAGTAGGCTGCTGACCAGGGCGTGGGTGACAGCTTTCCTGGTTTCAACGGGAATCCACTTGAAGATCTTGAAGAGCATGCGGAGAGTGTTGTAGCAGGAAGAGGAGATGGTGTTGACCTGCTGAGTCATGCTGAGCGTGGAGTCCAGGATAAATCCCAGGTTGCTTGCGTGGGTGGTGGGCGTGGGTGCGGTTCCTAGGGAGGTGGGCCACCAGGAGGGTGAGGGGTTGGCGCCAAAGAAGAGGATCTCTGTCTTGTCTGTGTTTAGCTTGAGGTGGCTTGATTTCATCCACCTGGCGATGGCGTGGAGTCTGTTGTGGAGGTTGTTCTTTGCAGTTGTAGGGTCATTCATGAGGGAGAGGATCAGCTGGGTGTCGTCTGCATAGGATACTATGTTGATGTGGTGGGTTCGTGCGATGTTGGCTAGCGGGGCCATGGAGACATTGAAGAGTGTAGGGCTGAGAGACGATCCCTGGGGAAGGCCACAGATGATCTTGAAGGCTTCTGACAGGAACGGTGGAAGGCGGACCCTCTGGGTTCTGCCAGCGAGAAATGATGATATCCAGTCGAGAGCCTTGTCGCGGATTACGGCATTGTGGAGGCATGTGCGGAGAGTGTGATGACATACCGTGCCGAAGGCTGCGGAGAGGTCCAGGAGGATGAGTGCTACTGTTTCTCCTTCGTAGAGCATGGTCCTAATGTCATCTGTGGCAGAAATTAGTGCAGTCTCGGTGCTGTGATTTTTGCGGAATCCGGACTGGGAGGTGTCTTCCAGGAACCGAGATAATTGGCCGTTCACAATTTTTTTGATGACCTTAGCTGGGAAGGGGAGGAGGGAGATCGGCCGGTAGTTCTTGGGGTCGTCTGGGTCTGCCTTGGGCTTCTTCAGCAGGGCGTTGACTTCTGCGTGTTTCCAGCTTTCTGGGAAGGTGGCTGACTCGAAGGAGCTGTTGATGGTGTTGCAGAGGTGGGGAGCGATGATGTTGCTTGCTTTATTGAAGATATGCTGTGGGCAGGGGTCCGATGGTGATCCGGAGTGGATGGAGGCCATGGTGTTGGCGGTGTCTTCTTTGTTGACAAGGGTCCAGGTGTAGAGGTAGGTGTTGCTAGGGGCGTTGGGTTAGTGGGTGTCTGTAATCAGCTGGTGGGTCTGGGGTTTGAAGCTGTTGTGGATTTCTTCTATCTTTCGCCGGAAATGGGATGCGAGGGAGTTGCAGAACTCCTGTGATGGCGGGGGTTCGTTGGAGAAGGTCCTGGGGGCGGAGAGCTCTTTGATGATGCCGAAGAGCTCTTTACTGTTGTGAGTGTTTGTGTCAATGCGGTTTTTGAAGTGGGTCCTTTTGGTGGTGCTGATCAGCTGGTGACGTTTACGTATGGCATCCTTGAGTGCGATGTGGTTGGAGTCGGTAGGTTGGAGGCGCCATGTTTTCTCCATTCTGCGACATAACCGTTTGGAATCCAGTAGGTCTGGGGTGAACCAGCTGGCCTTGGTTCTGTGGAGGGTGTTAGGGTTTTCTTTGAGTGGCGCGAGGGTGTCGGCGCAGTCTTCTATCCAGCGATGCAGATTGGTGGCGGCTGTGTCGGGGTCCGGAGTCCCAGGGGGTGGGGCCTGGGTGAGGGTAGAGATCAGTTGTTCCTTTGAAATTTTGCTCCAGTTGCATCGGGGGGGTTGTGTGTGGTGGTGGTGAGTGACTGGTTTCTGGTAGGAGAAGTGGATGCAGCGGTGGTCTGTCCAGCTGAGTTCGGTGGTGTGGTTGAAGGAGACGTGGCTGCTGGCTGAGAAGATGGGGTCGAGTGTGTGGCCTGCAGAGTGGGTGGCCGAGGTGACGAGTTGTTTGAGGCCGAGATTGGCGAGGTTGTCCATCAGGTTGGTGGTGTTGGTGTCGTTGTTGTTTTCTAGGTGGAAGATCAGATCGCCGAGGAGGATGAAGTCCGTAGAGTCGAGGGCGTTGGCACTGACGATGTCGGCGATGGCGTTGCAGAATTGGGATCGGGGGCCCGGGGGTCTGTAGATCAGAGTTCCTTTGAGGGTGGTGTTGGCGTTGATGTGGATGTTGAAGTGGAGGTGCTCGGCAAGGTTGAGAGTGTTGTGGGTGCTGCTCGGGACTTTGATGGTGCTTTTGTGGACTATGGCGATTCCTCCTCCTGGTTTGTTGGTGTAGTCTCTTCTGATGATTTTGTAGGGATGGCTATGGCTATGTCGGGTTCCGAGGCCCAGTTTGTCCAGGTTTCGGTGAGGAAGGCGACGTCTGGTGAGGTTGAGGTCAGTAGGTCCCAGAGTTCAATTGTGTGTTTGTGGATGGATCGGGTGTTGAGTAGGATGCAGCTGAGGTGGTTGTCAGTGGTTCCGTCGTGGTGCTTTAGGGTAAAGGCGAAGCGGCAGGCTTGGCAGGACAAGGGTCCCTTGGTGTTCTTCGGGGAGGACTGGAAGCAGGTGGAGAGGTGTCCTGGATTGAGGGCATGGAGGTCACTGGCAGTATAACAGCATGCGGAGGTGCGGGAGCCTTGCGGGCCAGGGGGAGTGGTGCTGGGCGCGGTCCAGGCGTAGACGGGCGCAGACAGGATTGCTTCTGGTGCACCTCTGGCACGCCAGCGGCCGCCATTAAGAAGGGGAGGTGGGAGGGAGGAGCAGCTGGGAGGCGGGAGGGACGAGCGAATAGGGGCGTGAGGGTGGCTGGGCTGCAGGGACGCAGCGGCGCGAAGGGAGAGAGGCTGAAACGGCTCGGGGAGCCAAGAAACGGATTGCAAAGGCAGGGAGTGCACAAGGAGCAAAATGGCACAGAAAACAAGGCAAACAGTGGAAAATAGGCATAATAAGAGAAATAAGGCACAACGAAAACAATAAGGCACATTAAAAGGAATAAGGCACAATGAAAGCAATAAGGCACAATAAAAGAAACAAGGCACAATGAAAAATGGACAGAGAAGGAAGCACAAGTCTAGGAGCGCTTACCAGAGCATCCTACTAGACACCAGGGATGAGGTGCAGGCAGGTGCCTGCGGGTGGTGGAGGGCCTTGCACATGCGACAGCAGCGTGGGCGGGGTCGGAGACACAGGCACAACCTGGTGGAGCTGCGCGTGGGGAGCGAGCTGTAGACCCTAAAAGCGGGTCAGGGGTCAAACTTCAAACATAGGAGATTTCAGTACCAGTACAGGAGCTGCCCACAGGAAAAAAATCCTGGGGCAGATGACTTTCTGAAAGTGTTTGCAGATATACTCTCAGAAAAGCTCTTTGAGGTTTATTTACAGGCTAAACACATAGGAGGCTCATCGGAGGGCATGAAAGAGGACATTATAGTTATTATACCAAAACCAAATAAGAATTTAACAGACCTGGGTTCCTTTATGCTGATCTCCATGTTAAAGGGGGACAAAAGTACTGTAAAAAATACTAGTAAACAGACTGAAACAGGTCATGGGGGCTCAAATACACGAGGATCGGTGTGGTTTTCTCCGTGGCCGTGGTACATTGATAAATTTAAGATACCTTAAACATGAACTACAAATGCCTTCATGGCATTAGATATTGAAAAGGCTTTCAATACACTAGATTGTAGGCACATGTAAGAGGTCCTTGAAAATGGAGGTTTGGGCCCAATTTTCTGGGGTAGGTACTCCTATTATGCTACAAGCCTATGGCCAGAGTTCGGTTGAAGGGGTGGTGTCCAGAAATTGGAATATTGCAAGGGGCACCAGACAGGGCTGTCCTTTGGCACCATTGCTATATGCCTTGGCAATCTGGGTTAGGGTAACGATGCGCCCATGTCGAATATGAACTGGATATACATTACTTACAGTGTCAATGTATGTAATCAATACTTTAGCGTACCCAAGCCAGTCCCAGGAATTAGTTCTCTACTGCTCTGTCAACTCAACATATTTGCCATGGCCTCCAGCCTGTGCATAAAAAAAAACAAGACTCTCCATTTCACACTGGCGGGCCTGGTAGGGCAGCCTCAGGTAGTTTACATGGCTGTATCCATCCCTGTTTTCATCTGACTTTGAGGTTGGCCCCTGCTCCTGGGCATCAATGTTATATGTGATGGTTCTCATGCAAAAAACATTACAGGGTATTCTTGAAGCTGCGGTATTAAGCTCAGCTATGCTGAAGTCACATAAGGTTTACTTGCAGGGCATAGCCTCGTAGTTAAAGCAAAATAATAACTGTATGCCTAACCTGGTGAGACCTATGAAGATGCGGAGAGGGCCTGCAGGTCAAGATGAAGAGGGTGAGTTGGAGGCTTTATGTTTGAGGAGAATGAATCTGTTAGTCCACAAGATCAAGCCTTGAAGTATTTTCCCTGTGTCCCAATTTAAAGGCAGTCTCACCAACTGACCTGAAAAAGGTAATCTTCCTGCAGAATAGAGATGATAAAGCTGTTACGAAGCTCCTGTTGCATTCAGGATTAGTGAGAGATACCATTCTCAATCCAGAAAGCGAGTTATAGGCCCACGGTGTGAAAATATCTGTGGAATTGGCCGGTGAAATAGTTGGGGAATATCCCTCAAGTCACAATCTCAGCTTTGTTAAATCATCACACGGCCTAAAGGTAAACCAAGTAAAATGGGTGCCGCAGGAAGACTGTATTAGTAACAGATTAGTTATGGAAAATAGAGTAGGGATGATTAAAGTCACCAGCCCTTCAGAGGAGAAACGTGAATACAGGGGGATTCCCTTCGAACCGAATAGGTATGACTGTTTGGAGGGGTAGGAGGTGGCCCACAATCTAAATGAGGTGGATTAGGGGCAGGCGTCTCGGAACAGCATTAGTTAGCTCTTCTGGAATATACATAGGTTTAGGACTGTAAGGAAACGGCAAGTGGTTGATGTAATTATAAGGCAGTATTCTATTTTATGTTTCCAGGAGACATGGATGTGCAGAGAAACCCCACCGTTAGATGGCTTCCTGGGGATCTAACAAGCGGCCATAGAAACAAACACACATCAGCCCTCTGGGGGATTCTTAACTCCGGTCTGTACCCAAATTGCCTCCTGGGTATGGCAGATTAAAACTCGGTGTAAGTGAAACTTGGCCTGTGGCATACAATTGTTGGATATAGCTAGGAGAAAGAAAAATATCATTTTAAATGTAGATATAAATGTTTGTGGTAACTTCGATTATACCGGACAGATTGAACTGTTTAAGGATGATGTTATTGCCATAGGTGTTTCGTACCCCCAAACCCTGACCATTATGATGGGAGATTTTAATCACAAATTGCTCTCTAAGTTTGTGGATGGAAAGTATGGGGAGTGCTTAGCTGATTTTAATATACAATCTATCTGTACGCCGCTTAGCTTGGCAACTGGGAAGGATATTGTTCTATTAGATTTCTTTTTGTGGAGTGGATTAGTGAATTTAAATGATCAAGTGCCCACAGATAACCCAGGTAGAAAAATGTTTAAACAAGGCAATCAGATGTACCCAAATGATTATGTGTTTGTACCAATATGGGCATTTGAGCTGGTGATTAACTTTGCGGTCTTGCTGGTGAACAGGAGTGATCATTATCAGCTAAGAACTATCATTAAAATGGATATTGCCCCAAGACAGAGGAGGGGTTTAATGCTGAATATTCATTGCTCAAAGCTTTTACGAATGAGGTTCTCAGAAAAGCACCTAAGCTTATTAAAGGAACTGTAGTATAATTACAGTCACCTAGGTCATGGGGTGGTTCCCTTAGATCCCTTTGTTGGGTATGTGAATTTAATAAACATGGTAGTTGTGTGCCTTAAATCTGAAGTTAGAATTTTTAATGCTAGGTAAATTAAAAATAAAGCTGGGAAGCAAGAAATAAATAATTAGTTCGATTAAAAGTGTAGGATATTAAAAAGTAATGTTAGGCAATTAGAAAGGTACCAAAGACACCCAAGAAATATAGGTGGGGTTAGCAGCTCTTTAGTTTAAAAAGGGAACTCAGAATTTTGGTAGCTCAAAAGAAATGGGAATCAAATGCAAAATGTTGGGATATGATGATAAAAACTATAGACTCTAATGATGTTAGGAAATTTTGGAGTTGGTACAGTGTGGGGCAGGTTTCTCACAAAAGCGGTCCCCGGGACAGGTGGGAGAGGATGTGTGCATAAAATCTTTAGAGGAAGCGTATAATTATGGTGTCCCGACAGAACAGAGACCCATCACCTTTGGTATTGATAAGGGAACAAAGTTGGGATTTTTGGAGCTAATAATTAAGGAAACTATTGAGAGTATAAAGCTTACAAGGGCTGCCGGCCCAGGCAATGTGCCGGCAATGGTAATAGAAACTAATAGTGTATGGTGGTCCAGGCTGTTCTACACCACCTTCCAGGAAATCCTGGCAACAGGAAGATTTCTGGATATTTGGAAGGGGCAGTGATTAAACCAGGCCATAAAAAAGGTGACTATAGCCTCCTGGAAGATTATAGTCAAATTAATGTGTTGGAAATAGGTGTGAAGATTTTTCCTAAATTTTTATTGAAGATGATTAAGAAGTAGGTGGATGTAAATTCTATCATACCCCAGGAGCAGGGTGGTTTCAAGGAGAGTCACTTGACGATAGATCACTGTTTTAGTTTGTGGGCCATTGCAAAGAAAACCATAGAGCAGAGTTGGGCACTTTTGTTGTTGTATTGTTGATTTTAGCTCTGCTTTTGACTTGGTTTATCTGCTATTGCTGTGGGAGGTACTATAGGGATATGGGATCCCAAAAGACCTGATTTTAATTCTGCAGGAACTCCAAAGAGACAACTGGGCCCAAGTGGAGCTGGATAATGGGATCTCACTCTCGAAAAAAATCAGTTTAAGAAATGGCCTTAGGCAAAGGTGTGTATTGGCCCCAACATTGTTTTCCCGGTTTCTCACCGATCTTCCCGAAGATTTAAGCCTGCCAAATCTTTTTAGTCCCAAAATGAATGGCAGACATATTAGATGTCTCTTATATGCGGACGCTTTGGTGATTTTTGATTGAACAGGAATTGGACTACAACGAAAATTGAATATAATCAGGGATAACTGCATTAGGCAAAAAATTGAAAATAAATATGGAAAAAAATAAAGTGCTCCAAATTGGGAACCATGGGAAGAGTATGAGTTGAGCAATTAATAAAACTAAAATAGAGAGAGTGAATAAATAGAAATACCTAGGGGTATGGCTTTCACACAATTTAGGTTGGAAGGACCACCTTGCCTCCTCCCAAGATAAAGCACTGGTATCAATAGCAGGGCTAAAAGAATTTGACAAACGATATCGGGGTCCTTCCCTTCGACTGGCACTGTGGGATTATCAAGCCATGATAAGACCGCAGTTCATATATGGGGTGGAGGTGATGGGTATAGGGGGCAAAAAGAGCTTGGATCTGGAAGAAGGAAGATGCTTGAAAAGGTTACTCTGCCTCCCATCCTCTACTATGGCGCAGGCAGTTAGAGAAGAAACAGGTTTATTAGGGTGGACACAGATCGCTTGTATATAGATATTAACAATTTAGACAAGAATTGATAGTACAGGAATATCGAAAGTCTCCCTGTTATGTAAAAAGGAGATACTACAAAGCGAATTATCTTGGGCACAGGAGTAAGAGGGAGAATTCAGTCTTGCACCAGGGCATTAAAAACACAGGTAACAAGGGGTATTGATGAGGTGGAAGTAAGTAAGGCAGAGTTTAAAAGACTATTAAAACAGGTCTCCAGGGAAAAGAATCTTTTGTACCTAAGTAATAAATGTTCAGTCTTGCATTTGCTAAATGCCTGGAAGAACAATGAATTTTTCCCCTATTTGGAAAAGATCCTAAACATTAAGATGTGCCAAAGTGTGTTAAGGTTTCGGTGTGGAATAAACTTACTTTTTATGTCAGGGAATCAAGAGGTTCTGCAAAATGAAGAGAAAATCTGCCAATGTGGTATTACTGTGAAAATGAATTCTCTCCAAATCCAGGTCGACTGTTTGTGGTTTTTACCCCAATGGGCGAAGTACCTAAAGCCTATTTTCTTTAAATATGGTATTAGAGATCGGGGACAAGCAATTGACCTATTGATAGACCTAAGATTCCTGGATGTGACGTGTGATGGGTCGATTTTTAATTTCTGTTGGTACATTGTTGAGAGTCAATAATGTTATTTATTTACCAGGTAGAGGGAAAAAAACATTTTATATATCAAGGTTTTCTGTATGGTGGTTTTTATATAGTTGGGATATGGTTTGCAGTATTTGATGGTATGCTATTTAATTATATGGTATGCTATGTAATTGTGCACATTGCAATTGTTATGTGATAAAGTGTTTTAACAGTGTTTTAAAGGCTATGGCCTAAATAAACATATATTTTGACTGACATACATGGCTGTACCTGAGATAGGAAACCAACAGGTTCTAATATTTGGGGACATGGAGGGACATACCAAGGAGAAAGAGTATGCCTATAATATGGGTAGAGTGCTGCAGGACCTGGGAGCATCTATATGTTTCTGGGACACACTACAGCTTTCTGGTGCAGGCAGAGTGGCAATGACGAAGATGGTCCTGTTCCCCCAGTGTTAGTACACACTCCAAAACTTGATGTGTCTTACACCAAAATCAACAGTTTGGTGGTATCATTAATGTGTGCAGGGAAGAGAAGCCTGAAATTGGACATATCAAAATGCGGGTCAGCCAGACCTGGAACTCTACTATATAGCAGCCCAGTTTTAGCATGCCTCTCGCTGGTGTACAGAGGGACCAAACTGGCAGAAAAGGCTACTTATGGGAATGATCAAGAAGGGAGCCTTAACAATAGGTTTAATGCAGGGAAAATCACTCACAGTAGAGACACCATACATGGTGGGACAAGTAACAATTATAGGAAAGTGCCATCTTTCTGGCCTAGTTACCCCCTCTTTTTGCCTGATGTCAGTGTGTTTGGACTGCAGTGACTGTGCTCTCTGCCCCGAATTTAGCTGCTGGTAACTTTTAACACCTACAATTTGCATACTGGTGCACCTATGTAAGTCCCTAGTTTATGGTACCTAGATACCCAGGGCATTGGTACACCAGGGCCCCCCCATTGGGCTGCAGCATGTATTGTGCCACCCATGGGGGCCCATGCAAACTGTGTCTGTAGGCCTGCCATTGCAGTCTGCGTGAAAAGGTGCATGCACCTTTACACTACCAAACCTGACCACTGCACTTAGAGATTATAAGCCACCCCTCTGGTAAGTGCTTCAGCCCAAGGGCCGGGTGCATGTTTCTAAGTGTGAGGGTACCCCTGCATGAGCAGGGTGCCCAAACAGACCTCAGGCCAATTCCTGGAATCTTAAGGTATGTAATGGACAATGGTCAACACGAGTGGTGTGACTATATAATGGCTTCACCGAACCTAGGAATGTTTGGTATCAAACATGTTGGAATAATGCAACTACACCAAATCCAGTGTTAGTTGCAATGTACCATGTGCTCTGAGGGTTCATTACAGGATCTCCCAGTTCTGCCTGTGCAACCCTATAGGGTCCAGCTGCCAGTCCACACTGCTTCTGACCCCAGACACTGTTCTGCCCTCCTGCTGGTGAGCCACGCTGGAAGAGCATAACAAAGAATTTCCTGCAAGGGAGAGGTATGGCCACCTTTCCCTTGTGTATTAGGTGTCTAGGGGCTGAGGTGGGGTGGCCTCTGAGAGCCACCTGACTGCTTTGAAGGGCTCATTTGGTGCCCTCCTTGCATAATCCAGTTTGCACTAGTTCAGGAACCCCTGGTTCCCACTCTTGCATGAAACTACACAAAGGACAGGGGTGACCACCCCCTGTCCAGCTCCTTCCCTAGGGAGGTGCACAGAGCTCTGCCAGGTAGCCACTTGATTCTTGAAAATAAGATGTGCAGAGGCCCCTGGGAGCATCTGACTGGTTAGGCCAGGTAGATGACGTTCCTGACCCCCTCTGATAGGTGGGTCACTGCAGAGAGTGACCAACCCCCTTTAGGTATACTTAGGGCTCCCTCACAGGTGGGTCCTCAGATTCGTTGAGCAAGACTATACAAGGAACTCTCTGCAAGACATCTGTTCCTGCCCTCTCGACCTGCTGCTGGCCTTCATTGGAACTAAACAAGTCTGCTCCTGGTGGGAAGGCTCCCATTGCAACATTGTTTCTCTGGATCCTGCATGAATTCTGCAACATCCAAGGCTATGCATCCTCCAGGGTCACAAGGGCTCTGTTTGCACCAGGAATTTCCCTTGGAGTGAAGGAGTCATTCCCCTGCAATCACAGGCACCTCAAGACAATGTTGGCTGGCTGATGGGGTCTGCTATTCCACGGACATGCAGCAACTCTGCAACACCGGTGGTGTGTCTGTGGCCTCTTCTGGGTCCTGCTTGTTTTCTAACCAACTTGGGAGACTGCGGGCCCCTGCTCCTGCCACTGGACTGGAACCCCTGTGCTCAGCAACTGTTGCACTTGCCGAAGGCTTTTTGACTCTTCCTCCAGGAGATCTTCAGGCTCCATGAAGCCTTGTCCACCAGAACTCTGCAGTCCGAAGATCAGCCCCTGTCCTGAAATTCCTGTGATGTGGAACTTCTGTTTTGTTGGGCTGGTAAGGCCTCTTGTGACTTCCTGTGTCCAGAGCCTATGGGTCCCTCGTTGGTGCTCCATTGACTTCTATTGGCCTTTCTGTGTGCTGAGGGCTGGCCCTGACTCCCTCTCCTCGGTAAAGTCTCCTGGACCTTCCTGATCCGCAAAACTCTGCAAACTCTTTTGCAAATCCTGTTTGCATTTGTCAGTTCTTGTTGATGACCTGGCTGGTCACTAGCCCTCCTGCAATCTGACGACCGTCTAGGGACAGCTCGTAGGTGAATCCTGGGATCTTCTGGAGCTCCTGGACCCAGCAGCTGGACTTCTACTCACTGTGTTAATCCATGGAACAACTTGGTGGGTAACAACCTTGCGCCTGGTTGCTAGGGACACCTATGGCACTTACCTCCAGTGTTTCTAACTGCCCCCCACGGGTAGCTAACTACCACACTTACCTTGGTTGGAGTCACTATTTCACATTACACTTTTCTAGTGTATGGTTTGGCCCTCCCCTTGGGCCCTGTGTATTTTTATGCTATTTCTGATGGTTATTTTGTTTATATATTGTGTCCAGATATCTCCAAAGGGAGATACACCAATATCAGTTTTGTAGTAGTGCTGTAATAAAGTATCATTGTTTTTTGTAACACTTGTGTGGTTCTTCCTTGTGAATGAGTTACTGTCTGACTACTGTGGTATTGCAAGTACTTTATGTTCCTCCTGTATAGGCTTTAGCTGCTTGCCTCAACTACCACTAGAGAGCTTCTGTTGTCTGGACACCTATTCACTATCACTAAGGGTTGCATGGACTCAGTGTATGGTGCCACACCATAGGTGTACACCGTAAACTGAGCCAGCCTCCTACATCAATAACATGGGAAATAGCAATACAAAAGTTACTGATTACACCCCCCTTTCTGTAGAGGACCGCAGATCTAGTGGCTCTAGCCTTTTAGACAAAAATTACCACTATGCCAATGTTAGCATGGGGAGAGGAAAGCTGTCAGACCTCAGGGACTCATTGCCATAGGAGAAGTTTATACCTTTCCAAGAAGCCAAGGACACTTTTGGAGTGGGCCAAGGAGAGTTCTTATAGTTTGATAAGCTGACTAATACAGTTAAGAAGCTAGTGTTTTGGTTCCTGGATACTCCACAAACATCCATGACAATGGAAACAATGCTGGAAATGAACCAGGGCCGACAGCTGGTTAGCAGTCTCTAAAGGGCCTTGAAAATGGTAAGTAATGAGCCCCACTACAAGCTTGGAATGGAGATTTAGGCCCATATTTTAATTTTTTTAGCGCCTCATTTGCGCCGCTTTTTGACGCAAAAACTGAGCAAACTTTCAAAATACAATTGTATTTTGCAAGTTTGCGCAGTTTGTGCGCCAAAACATGACACAAATGCGGCGATAAAAAAGTATAAATATGGGCCTTAGTGTCCCCCTGTTCAATTCTAGATGGTAGAGTGCGTGCACATAGGTAAAGGTGGTAGCAAGCAACCCCATAACCCATTTGGACCACTTTACTTTCTTCATTCACATTTGACACAATTAAGTTTATACAGAATACACCCAAAAGGATCACCTAATTTCCCTAAATGCTCAGATCTGGAAGCCACATTCATACATATGACGTGGACCTGTATGACAGTAGTGGAAAATTCAAAAGGCAGAAAAATTCAACATAGATTTGCGGTGCTAGCATTGTTGTTGATGAAACACATTATAGCATTTGCTGGGGACCACATCAGAAGCAGTAGTATTTCAGTTGTATTTTCCTTATTGGTACTGCCTTTCCTTTACTACTCTGTGACTACGATATGGTATTATCTGTGAAGTGGTGATATGAGATTCTGACAGCTGTTGCCACGTTGCAGTAGGTGGCTCCTGTTTCATTTCATACTGAACAAAAATAAATCATTTTTTATAACTTATATGTTTCCTGTCTATCGAGATTACTACATCATTTTGTTGGTGACCATTAGGAGCTGTCAGAATCTACTTTGGCTTACAACTGGTGTGTGTGTGTGTGTGTAAGCAGTTTGTGATTGGTTTAGTGAGGGCCAGTCACAACAAAACTATAATTTTCAAGTCTGCTTTTTGGCAGCACTCATCATTAAGCAATCACACTGCATACTCAATCAATTAGTGCAAAAGGCCATTTATTAGGACAGGATTACAGAACATATAACCAAAATCCACATTTACAATAACATCAAACATATTACCGAAACTCCTTTTTCCACCAACCATTCTCGCACCATGTTGCATCACACCTTCCTTTCACCTTTTTCACCATACCTCCTTCCATTCCCAAATCCTCCTCACTTAATTTCCCAAACATCCTCTTTCTGCCCCAGACATCCCAAAATACTTCCTTCACCTGTTCTTCTTTCTTCTCCTCTCCGAGGGGTGGAACTGCCCGCATCTGACTCTCCAACCCCCCAACTATCGCTACCTATGAAAGCCCTGAAGGACATTTTACTGCCCAACCCCAAGCTACTGCAACACTTCATTTCAGCTTGCGCCCTTTCTGCTCCACATTCACTCATTCCACAGTTGTCCAATCCAATCCCCCAATTCCAACATATAATAAGCATTGTCTAAGTTGGTCAAATAAACCCCATCCGAACAAAAGAGCTCCATTTCACCCTCCTTGATGCCTACATGTGCCACAATGTTCATCGTCGAACAAAAAACAATCATCGGCCAGTTGAATTGGGTCGTGTAAATAGCTGCATGCTTCACCAATCCCCTCCATTTTCTACGTGGTACAAATTCCGTCCATACCAGCAGGTTCTCAAAAGTTTTTGTTTCAATAAGTCCAAGTCACTTTGCATATGTTGCAGTAGCGTCAACTCAGACAACCTCTCCAAATTATTATTTCCTAGCTGGGTAGCCAACATGTCCAGGCAACCCCACTTTGCAACCATGGTAGCCAAAAATGGCAACAAATTTCCCCACCTCACACCACTCTTTTCCACCATTGCACCTCAAACTTGTTGCGTGGCAATCCCAGGTTCCGTCTGTATATTTGACGCTCCGCATATTTTGTAGTCCTGTGAATAAAAGAATGGCCCACCATCCATGTCACCATCTTATGTCTCCCTGGGCTGCTCACTCACCCTATTGTACAAAGAGTAGATTAGTATCCTGTAAAACAAAAACACATCTAAACAACCCACTTCCTGCACTCCTCCATGTTTCACTTTCTCACATATCTTTCACAGCATCTCAACTTCCATCTACCAATTTTGCGAATTTCAGCAAAACTCCACCCCAGTTGCTCATCTGCAGTTGCTGCCACAATACTAAAAGAATGAGTCCCAAAACCCGCAGCATTCAGACCCAGCCTTCTCAAGGCCCTGTGCAATACTACCAAAAGCTTAAAAATTGTGACCCTGTCCCCTCTTTTGTGACAAAATATTTCCTCCTGTCTGCGGCCTGGCCATAATTGAAACTTGTGCCATTCACTCACTGGACACACTTCCACTCTACTACCATCATTCAGCCATTTCCATTTACCCTTACCTAGCTGGTCTGTCTTGGATTTTGGCAGGCATATGCCCACTCGCACACTTTCCAAATGCATCTCATCATGCTTCACTCCCACCTCCCTACCCACTCCCAGCAGCTCAGACACCCTAAATGCCCCAAAAAACATCCAAACCATGCATAACCAGATCAAGGCTAATTGAAATGCACCATAGGTCTAGCAAAAATCTGATAAACACTGCAGAACGTCAAGAAACAAATCAAAAGTAATGGCTTTACACATCTCTCTGCCCACTGCACCTCTTTCTGTACCCTATTCTCTCAACATCCTGCTCAGAATGTCATCCCTAGGCGCGTCAAAACCCCAATAATGCGTGCCATAAAAAGACAAACCCACCAGTTTGTCAGCAATGGCCACGGTTGACAACGCTTTGTCAATCAAAAAAAAAAAAAAATGTGTCACCTGTCCTTCCCTTTCACTGTTGTCCTGACTCAGTGGCCTCCCTATTCTCCCTTCAAATGTCTGAAATGCGCTCCATGCAAGCTGATAGCTCCTTCTGGTGGACTCCGCTAAGAACATCTCCACCAACCTAACCACTCTCATGCCCCTATCCCTAAATATCTGTAGGAACTGGTGCCTTGCTCTGCTCCAGGTGCCAGGCTGCAAAATGAATCCCACTGTGAACAAGACAATGAGTCAGCTGTAGAATTGTGCACACCTGGCAGATGATTAGACTTGAAAACAATATTCATCTGCAAACATAGTAACATGAAACGATGTTACAACTTAAGTACCCTCAAGTCATGTGCTTTCTGCCTGTTGATAAGTTCGACCACTGACAGGTTGTCCACCTGAAAAAGCATCATCCTGTTTGTCATCTCCTCTCCCCATACCGCCAATGCAACTAGTAAAGGGAAAAATTAAAAAAATGCGATACTTCGCCCTTGTTGTAACCACTGCTGTGGCCAACCTTCTGCACACCATCTTCCATCCCAAAACAAACCAAAACCATCGGCGCCAGCTGCATCAGAAAACATTTGCACTTGCCACACAGTGTTCTCATGAAACATCATGGACACACCATTGAAGTTTTCCAAAAAAGGTTGTCACTCAGATCAGCCTACGATGTCATGGTAATCTGAATTCTGTGATGTGGTAAGGTGGCACCAGACATGGCCATGGCTAGTCTTCTGCAAAAAGTGCAGCCTGCCCTCACACCTCTGCAGGAAAAATTCAAAAAGACTAGAAACTTATGAACTTTCCTCCACTCCAGCCTCTTCTCTCCCATCACTTCCTCCAGAAAACACCTGCTTTCTTGCACCTTTTTCCTTGGTAACCTCACAATCATGTTCACACTATCCAGTTAAATGCCCAGGAAGGTCAAAACTTCACTAGGGCCCTTCGTCTGTAACGGAGCCAATGGAACTATGAAGTTCACTGCCAGGACCTCAAAACAATGTAAAGCTCTGTTAACCTCCCCAGTCCTTCCAACAAAAAGAATCTCATCTAAGTAATGTGACACTTCCCGATGCCCGTGCAACTTTGTAAAAACCCACTGTAAAAAGGAGCTGAAATCCTCGAATAAGGCACAGAAAACGGCACACCCACAGGCAAGACCCTCTCAACATTAATGGCACCTTCAAACTGCATACCTCACAATGAAAAATCATCTTGGTGTTTTGGCAATAGCTGAAAGGTGGACTTGATATCGCATTTCACCAATTCTGATCCCTGCCGCAATGCCTGGCAAGTTGGATGCTGTAGTCCACTGACACATGTACCACTCTAGTGTCCTTCGTTGCAATGAAATCATTCATGGAGGATCCCTCCAGGCAGGAAAAGAGATAAATCAACCTGTATTCCCTTTCCTGTTTCTTGGGTACTACCCCCAGTGGGAACATGATCAAATCATTCAAAGGTCACTCATGAAAGGGGCCTACAATCCTCCTTTCACTGACTTCTTTCAGTAGTTTAGCCACCATCACCTCAGGTGCTGCTTTGTCTGACTGTAAGTTGTCAGCCCACCTCCTACCTCCGTGACTTTGGTAACCAACCCTGAAACCTTCCCCAAAACCCTACTCCAATATTGCAGCTGTCTCCTTGTCCAAATACTCTGACAACCAGGGCTGCAAACTTTCACCTTTAATTGGCTTCGGAGCCCATTGCACCAACAGTGCCCTGCTGTCCTCTATGTCCAGTCGACTTCCACTGCTCTGAGGGGTTTGCCAGTGAACAAAATGTGTTTTGGGGTGCAGCCATCCACATTTGGAACATTCATCCTTACATTTGAAGGGGTGTCTTGAACAGAAACCCCTATTGAAACTCCAACAGGCCCCTGAATTTCCAACTGCAAATGTATTCTTCGGCATGGTACCCCCTCCTTGTGGAGCAGGACACATCTGAAAAGGCTTATACATGATGGGCAGGCAAGTTGCCGTGTCCTCTGAGGCTATAGATTGTTTTGATGACATCCACTGCATCCAAAGCTCTGAGTCAACATGCCCCCTAAGGTTTGTCGGGATTCACACTGACCCTAGCCCGAAATTCCTCATCATAGCTGAGCCAGGTATATCCCCCAAAATGCATTTGTGTCTTCCTTATTATGTCCATATACTTAAATAAGGCAATAGCCCTATCAGGGTATTCGTCACAACAAATGTTGGCGTGTATTAGAAAAGCTGAAGTCCAGTTTTCCATAGTAATGGGAACTCTGGGCCAGCGTGCCAGCTCCCATTCTCCTTCCTTCAACCCTTCTTTTGCCTGAATGTCCGAAGCGTATTCATGCTTCCATATTCTGTTCTTTGTCTTATCGGATACATGAGACTGTAGGGGCGTGGCGAGCCCCATGTATGGCAATTTTTTTCTTATGTGCACCCTCTTCTTTCTGCTTATCACTCCTGTCTGAGCTTACCGTCGCTGGCTCCGTTCAGACTCCTATACCAGATTTAACTTTTTTGTTCTGTTTCTTCTGATTCTGCCCTGTTTTGCCTCCTGCTGCTTTGTCTATCTCACTTTTATGTACTACTACTTCATTCCTTACTCCTATGAATTTACATATCTTAGCACCATGCTCCCCACTTTGAGGCTTCCAGGCTGACCACCACCCTTCCTTACGTGCTGATAATCTTGGAGCCTCTTTTCTCAGTCTGCTGCTTCCCTTGCAATCTTCCTTCCACTGTCCAGATGCATCTCTGCCATCTGCACTTGACTTCTGTAAGACAACAAATACTAAGACTGTTGCACCACCTCTCCCCAAACTTTCTGACACCAGTGCCAGTGCTTCCTCCACGTTATGCACTTCACCAGCCTCCCACTCATAGCTCCCATCCTCGTAATCCAATTCCAAATCATCCATATCTATGGTCATATCAGTCGTCACGCGGTCTGTTGCTCCTCCACACCGCTCATCAAGCATCACTCTGTCTGAGGTAGAAACCAAAGCAGCAGTTGCTTTGCCCAAATGACCCTTCATGGTAGGGAAGGCCACTGAAGACCACCCTAGAGCTTTAGACCAGCATCCAGGGGCCGTCATGCTCCCTGCTGGTGTGCCCAACTGTCTGCCAGCGTCACCTACTGGCTTTGTTCTGCTTACTGACTGGCTTCTCCAACCAGGCAGGTCTCCCACACCACCAGACCCACAAGCCACAATAGCTCCTGACACCGACACTGCACCTTCACCCTCGTCTGGTATCCACAGCCGTCGACACCCCTGCCGTACTGCCCTTGATATTCCTTTCCTCACGACCCACCAAAGCCACCCTGGCCTTGTTCGCTTGCCTCGCCTGGTCTGCTGCTGTCTCACTAGCTCTGCAAAGGCACTCCCAGCACAGTACCATCTCCTCAATCATCCTGCGTTGTTTGAGAATCCCGGCTTCCAGGTCAATTCCTTGCCACCCTGCTGACTGACTACTCCCTGACCCAGCCAACCTGTCCACACACCTCCCTCCTTGTGCCTGCTGCACCTCCCTAAAGGTCACTGAGTAGTCAAGCAATCAATCAATCAATCATAGCATTTGTAAAGCCCAGCACTATCACCCCTAAGGGTATCTGGACCCTGAAGATGCCATGCCTCCATCGAAAAGCCACGTTCTTGGACTTGCTTTCTGTGTAGGAGAAGGAGTGGCCTTTGCTGCAATAGATGCTGTGTGTGTGTGTGAGGTTTAGCAAGGTGGAGCGTAGTCTTGCTGGAAAGTAGAAGCTCAGTCAGTGTTTGATGTAGGGCAGCTCTAGGCTGTGGAGAGCCTTGAATGCGAGTGTGGGGATTTTGAATTGGCGTCTCTTCTATACAGGGAGCGAGTGGATGTTCCTGAGGTATGGGGTGATGCTTGAGCGCTTGGGGAGGTTGAGGATGAGTCTAGCTGAGGTGCTCTGTAGAGTCTGGAATCTTTTAAGTAGATGGGAGGACATTCCAGCATACAGAGCATTGCCATAGTCGAGGCTGCTGGTGACCAAGGTGAGATGGGAGAAGGGATCCATTTGAAGATTCCGCGGAACATACGGGGGATGTAGAAGTAGGAAGAGGCGACTGAGTTTAGTTGTCGATTCATGGATAGTTGGTAGTCGAGGATGATGCTAAGGTTTTCGTGCATAGTCTCATGGAGACTTCTGTTATTAGATGTTTAGTTTGAGGCAGCTCTTTTTCATCCATGTTGCTATGTTGATCATGGCATTGTGAAAGTTGGCTTTGGCTTTGTGGGGGTCTTCAAAGAGTCAGAGGATTAGTTGACTGTTGTCAGAGTAGGAGACTATGTTGAGTCCGTATCATCTGACGATGTTTGCGAGGGGGGTCATGTAGATGTTGAACAGGGTTGGGCTGAAGGAGGATCCTTGAGGAATGTGGCAGGTGATATTCTTGGGTGTAGAAGTGAAGGGAGGAAGGCGGATGTTCTGCTTGCAGCCTGAGAGGAAAGAGGCTACCCACTTAAGAGCATTTTGTTTAATGGCTATGTTGTGGAGTCTGTCGAAGAGAGTGTGGTGGGAGACTGTATCAAGCGCTGCTGAGAGGTCCAGAAAGATCAGAGCTGCTGACTCTCCTCAGTCGAGGAGGGTACTGATGTCGCTCTTGGCAGCAATCAGTGCAGTCTCTGTGATGTGGTTGGCCTGGAATCCTGCTTGTGAGGTGTCGAGAAGGTGGTTTAGTTCGAGGTAGCCGGTGAGCTGTTGGTTGATGGCTTTCTCAATCACCTTGGCCGGGAAGGGGAGCAGGGCGATTTGTCTGTAGTTTTTGAGGATGCTGGGGTCGGCTGAGGGTTTCTTTAGGAGGGGTCTGGCCTCTGTGTATTTCCATTTGTCCGGGAAGGTTACAGTGGAGATGGAGGTGTTGAGAATGTGGGTTAGTTCTATGTGAATAGCTTTGGCTCCGAGGTTTAAAAGCTGGTGGGGGCAGGGGTCAGTGGGTGTCCCGGATTGGATGGATGACATGATGGCTGCGGTGGTCTGTGTGGTAATCGGGGTCCAGGAGGTTATCCTGTGGCTGGTGTTAGCTGCTTGAGAGATGTTGTCTTGGTTGGAGGGCTGGGGGTCAAAATGGCGATGATCGTGCTGTGGAACTGATCTGATAGGGTGTTGCAGAGTTCCTGGGATGGGTGGATGGTGGTCTCTGTGGCTATTGGGTTAGAGAATTTCTTGATTCTGAAGAGTTCTTTTGTGTGGTTGGCTGTGGTGTCGATGTGACTGCAGTGATTGCTGCTCTTTTTCCTGCCTTGATGTGGTGGTAGTTGTTGAGGGCTGCCTTGCATGCAGCTCTGTCGAAGGGGTCTTTGGTCATGCCCCATTGTTTCTTGAGTCAGTGGCCATGGCCGCTCCCTATAGGCCTCCCTTATGGCCCCATCTGCCTCTTCCATAGAGCTGTCATCTTTGCTCAAGGCCCCAGTCTGCTTCCTTTTACCTTGCAGACCAGTGACCGTGTCATGCTAAGCTGCCTTGCCACCTCCTGCTGCCCCGCAAGACAAGTCTAAGGAGGCCCCAAATGGCAGGGCCCTATCAGCTTCGATGCCTATGCATTCTCATTAATGATATGGCCCTGAACTCCAAATATTAGGCCCAGCCCCCTACTCTGCTGTACACCCACCTTGATTGCAAGTGAATTTAGCCCCAGTGTAGCAGGGAGACTCTGGCACCTCCCTGCAGTCTTCTTGCTGAGCATGCTAGGTGACTCACTCCTTCCCCTGCCTACCCTGCCCTGCTTTGCTTTAGGCTATCCTCGCGGCACATAGCATGTAGCCACCACTGCCACAACTTCACTTGACACAGCCCAAGTCAGCCTGTTCATCCCTATCAGGCCTGGTCAAGAACACCAGGCCTGAGCAGGTCGGAGCACACCCTGAACTGCTTCCGCCTCACCTTATACCTCCATTCTGCTCACAACGCAGGAAAAAAAATTGCCTCAGCAAAAAAGAAGCAGCCCGAGGCACCCAAGCTCAAATGCTGCCAGCTCTCTCTGCCAAATCTGAACAGTCGCCTGGTGGAGTGGAAAAAGAGTCAGGAAAGGGCCGTACTACCCTTTCCTGATTCTTCAGTAACCTTGCATTATATCTCACACCTTACCCAAATCCAGGGGTGGCTCAGGAACGTCACCTCACCTCACTGGTTTTTCCAAAAAGGAAAAAGAAAATGATAATAACGTACATTACATTATCATTTTATTTTTCCTTGTCGAGTGGGGCTGGGCTGGAGGGAGGGGGCCCGAGGAGGGCTATGTGCACACAAAGTCCATATGTCTTTTTGGCGGCCGTGTTCAGCCGGCCAAAAAGACATAAGCACTTTGCATGTTCTGTACCTGTCTGTATCACACAGCCGGTAGAGAACAAGCACAAGCTCCCAGTCTGAGCGATGATTGGCTAGGAGCACGTGGAGCTGGGAAGAGCAAGAGGACAGAGGGATAACGAACATGTCTACCCTTGAAGGTAAGTGTTTTAAAAAAAATTCGAATAATAATAATTTACTCCTCAACACCCCCCAACCCCTCACCCCTTCTCTCTTTGCGTCCCATCCGGCCTGTGCTCATTCCCATGAAGATTCCCGGGGAAGACTAGGCTGAGCCTTGGCTTCCCTCGGTACCTTTCATTGACGGTCATGATGTATGTTGAAGGCGCTACAGTGATAGCCCGCCTGGTCCTTAGTAAGTAAACTTACAAGGGGATGCGTATAGATTGATGAACCTTTTGATTCGCTTGGAGTATCCTAGCTAGGCTAATGGCAGTCATACTAATGATTAATATGCAATTCAATAAACATTAGTCATCATCAACAATGAATTAGAACATAACGCCCCATGACCCTCAAATCATGAATAACCACAACTCACTATGGCCCTCATTACAACCCTGGCGGTCTGTGGAGAAATGGCGGGAATACCGCCAACAGGCCGGCGGAAGAAAATGGCATTACAAGCATTACAGTGACCGCCATGCTAAACCGCCACTTCTCCTCTCCGACTTCTAGGGTGGTATCGACCGCTGGGCTGGAGACTTCGATCTCCAGACCAGCGGCTGTCACAACACCACCAGCGATATCACGACCCTACATATCGCCATGGATTTCGTGGGGTTCTGTACCACCATCAAATCCATGGCGGAAAGAATTCCTTCCCTGGCACTGATAGGGGTCTCGTCTCCCCCACTCCCCCACCCCTGAGTCCTCTCCCCACAACCCCGACCCCCCTACCACCCCCCAAAAGTGGCAGGACCCCCCTCCCAACCCTCCCAACATCGACACACACCCCCCTACACAGACACTAACACTACACATACCTGCACACATACTAAACAACATTTCAACAGACACACACACAGTCATTCACGCATACATGCATACAGACATACACGCACACATACTCACAGACATACAAACAGACATACATGCACACATTTACAAAAACACAACACCCCCTGAATGCATACACACACTCACACACCCCCTCTACACACTCACACTCACACCATGCACGCACAGAACACACAACACTCCCCACCCCCTCCTCAAATGGACGATCACCTTACCTGGTCTGGTGATTCTCTGGGAGGGAACGGGATCCATGGGAGCTGCTCCGCCGCCAGCACCCCGTCACCAGAACATCGCCACACCGAATCATGGGACGTGATTTGGTGGGCGGTGATCTGATGACGTGGCGGTGGAGGTGGAGCAGCCTCCACTTCCCTGCCGACCGCCAGTATGGCTGTTGGCGGCTCTCCATCCGAAAAAGGACGGAGGGCTGCCAGCAGTCATAATATGCTGTGTGGAAAACCACCTGCGCTGGCGGTCTTCATCACGGCGGTACCTCGGCGGTCTTCCAAAAATACCGCCATGGTTAAAATGAGGGCCTATGTGTTTTAGTAGTTTTATTCCCTATTAGTTACAATACTAATTCATGAAAATTAGTTCAAACTTTATTTGAGTCAACAAATCAGTTTCAATTCATTAAAAGGTGCCAAAAACAAAGCCTAATCAAAACTTGCATCAGAGTACATTCTAAAGCAGTACCATAAGTCAATAATCAAATCAGGAATGAATAAGTCAACATAAGTAGCAGAGTTCAGCAAATTAGTTTGTCAATCATTTGTCTCTGTGTTTGTCAATGTCATAAGGTAAGAACCTCAACTAACCCAGATTAGCATCAGCATGTGGGACGTCATGCGAAAACATGTTAAGACCATGAATTTGGAAAACATCTAGCTAAGGAAAAACGATTTAGACAGTGCAGTTGGTACCTAGAAAGAAAAGGTACAATGTTAATTCAGTCACATTGTCATATCTACCTATCCTCGGTATGGATCAGCAACAAGTCAGTCTTCCCCTTGGGGCATCTATCGAACAGCATCACATCAGGCTCTCAAGAGCATGAGCCCAATGACAGAATCTCGAATCGCCTTGACATCTGTCTGCATCCGTCACATCTCCTATTTTCCTCTCATCTGAAGTTTCCTCTCTTTACCACAGCATTATATCAAAGTCACCCAGACTATCCCCCAATTCCTAATTGATCAATTAATCACACAATTTTACTTTGTCCAATAGTTTTTATAATTACAATCTCTGAATTCTAATATTACACAGTTCTTAGATTGCTGAGTGGTTCACTTTGCGATGTTCTTGAGAGAGCGTAGTTTAAACGTCACCATTTTAGATATGGAATGCCTATATTTAACAATGCTGCATTAATAATATTATTCATTGAAACGTATTGTAACGTGGAAAATTTTCATATGCATAACTGTTAACTGTAGGAATTAATTGTTTGTATTATGACTAACTGAAAATTATTAACACATATAAAGATTGTATTAGAATTCATACATCTTAAGTTAGCGTGAGTCGAAAACTAGCTATGTAGCTCTCATATTAAAGCGTATTTTTCTGTTTCTTCAGTGTGCTGACTCGCAAAAGGCCATGACCCAGCAATTGTTCTTTTCTCCGTTATATGTAACATTGCTAGATTTTCTCATTCACATACTAGCAGTTTTAGTATAAAATTTTGTAGGCTTTGCAACAAACATGGACACTTTCAAGGACAATAATCGCAGAAAAGAGAACTCTTGACCCGAAGAACGTGGCAGAAAATGAAGTAACCCCGGATGTGCCACCTACGAAAAACGTCAATTATGAAGATCAATCAAAGTGTAGAAAATTATCGAAGAATGACAAGTGCATTACTTAATGTATAATTTAATAGGTCACAGATAGTGGGGTGAAGTGATTGTCCAATAGAATTTTAGGGGAATGTATTACAAAAAAGGGATAAAAACTCATGACACAGGAGACTCGGGAGCATTAGGTAGGGAATGATATTGATTGCATCCAAAAACTCTGTCACTCTATTTGGTGACTTGAGACTTAGACAAAACCATCCTCGCCCATAGACTGCCCCATTACATTTCCCTCTTTTTGAGGGAAATGTCCCCTGTCCTTAGATTGTTAGACTGACGACGATCAAACTGATGTCTTGAAGACGAAGACTGATCCTGTATGCTGACCTATCCCGGAGGGTAATTATATTGTTGCCTATTGAAAATCACTTATTTGCCTTTTCTTTCTAGGTACCAACTGCTGTGTATTTTGATTAGAGACCATAGCCAGATGTTTTCCAAATTGGTGTTCTAAATTGTTTTGCATGAAGTCCAACATGCCAATGCTAATTAGTGGGTAGATGAGGCATTCATCTTGACTGACATAACTGACAAGACTGACGTGGTGCTATGCTGAACTAAATACCTATGGGGTTCTACGCGCTAGATATATTAATCTTCATGTTACTATCTTATGTTTGAGATCTTTGCATTATTACTGCATTGTGATTATGCCCTTTGTTTCTTGGTTTTGAGATTAATACGTTTGCTATTAGATTGTAATCAATAGGGAATAAAATTCACAAAACTTTAATAAGATGTGGTTATTAATGACTGAAAGGTCATGGTTGCGCCGAAGATTTAATTAATGTTTATAATGAAATATATTGTGGTGATATATGTTGACAATGTTTTTAATGTATTGCTTAATGTATTAATTAGTTATCTCGTCTTATGGTGTCTCACCACTGGGTCCAAAGATTCATCGGCCTAAAACGAGTCCTAATGTGTATAAATTAACATAAAGTGACGCGTTAACAGTTCTGGTAGCAGAGCGATGGTTCGGGCCTTGGGGGCCCTAGAACGGAGTTCCATTGTTTAATTTGTTTTTCTGTGATAATGCAATTCGGAGAGATGATAGGTTGCTAGGTTCGCCATGGTTTTCCCGGAATCTCGGAGCCTGCCTAAATGAGTTGGGAATGTTCTCGGCGCCATAGTATGTGTGGTTAGGGTTTTTGCGCTTGCTTAAAGCTTATGCATTTTGCAGGAGATTGTGAAAATTTGTGTGCATTTAGGCCAAATTAAGTGTTGATAAGCAGGAGTGGGCGTACTCCACAGTATGAGAGTAGGGAAGTTGGCATACTTCATGTGAATGTAGCGCTTGTTGCTCAAAATTATCCACGTGGTTGACTATTGTGTACGGACCTGTTGAGGTCTAAGACTCCGGAGTATGATGATAAATGTGGTTTGTGTTGTAATCTGTGCGGTTTAATAGGTCAATCGGGCGTGTTTGAGAAGTCGAGTTTGAGTTATGATGTATGTGTGAAACCTTCAATGGAGATTTGACAAATTCTAAAGTGCACTAGAAGGAGTCATTGACAAGTCGAGAGTAGGATTTGCAGGTCGAATTCATCTTGCATATGTGGGAACTGAGAAGGAGAGAGTAGCGGCCGAGGCTTCAAGTGAAATCTCTGTAAAGTTCTGAAGCAAATGTGTTACCCTTCCTGTAGTAAACCAACAGATTTGTGTTGTCATTTTAAGAAGCTCGCAATAATTCGCGTTAGTTTGTATGAGTTGTAAGGGGTCAGTGAAGAGCGGACGAGCCGCAAGACTTTGTCAGCTACAGTGTGTGTGAGTGTGACGTCAGTGGTGCCGCGCTGAGATAGGTCAGATGCTGAGAGGGGTCGCGCACGGATTGGCTGCCGTCCGTGAGAGGCAATTGGTTGAGAAAGGGCAGGTGAAGAGTTTCCCTGGGAACTAAGCCATTTCTGATTAAATACGAAATAAAGAATTGAAAAATGAATTTTGTCAAGGCATTCAAAAGCGCTTTAAAGGGAGATGTATATATTGTCGCAACCGATGGGGAACCTACACCACCTGAGGGTACTCCGGCTTACACGGTTATGGAAGAGAAGGGTGTTGCACCTTGTTTATGGATGAAACAATGGCGCAAGTTAACAGAGAAAGAGGGGTGTTTAGCGTTCCCAGAACATGGGACATTTAGTCCAAAGGTGCTAGAAAATTTGAGGTGGATGTTAAGTACGCAGAAGCCACCTCCGAGACCGGCACAATACGAGGCTTTGGCGATCTGGGACTTGATGGCTCTTAAACATAGACAAGAAAGGTTTCAGAAAAGACTGAGAAGGGCAGAAAAATCCTATGCAGAAGCTAGATGGGACAATGAGAGCAAGATGTGGAGACGGGGAATTGTAGATGTGTTGAAGTTATTCCCAGCAATAACACAGGGAGAAAAGACACAGGGAAATAAAGCCTCTTGTAAAACCGACAAAGATTCAGGCAAAACTGAAGAAAATAAAAGGTCCTGGGAAGAGGAAGATGATTCAGATGATGAAGAATTTATGGATAGATTGTTACATGATCGTCCGCCACCGTATGCGGTGAGTGGCAGTGCCCCAAGCACTAGCTTGGATCCTGGGAACCAGACGCAGGAGAAGGAAGTTACTGATACGGTACAGACTAGCGATACAGCCTTGATACAGAATGGTGTCAGTGTACCCACTGCACCAGACTTGCCGATACAGTTGCAGCCTCCACTGCAGATAAAAAGAATTTACCCTGATGTCCCAGTACGTGAGACTACTACAAACTTGATAGTGCCGCCAGACCCGATATACACAAAGCCAAAGTTAATACAGATTGAATCGACCCTGAAACTGGTGTCTCAACCACCACAGCTGATACCTGGGTACAATCCCGTAGCGGGACCACCATTAGTACCTGTTCCGGGTACGCTGGAGCAGACCTATGGTGTTGCTGCTCCAAGAGGTTTGGGTCCAGGTCAGACACCTGCTGCTATATCGTTACCTATTACTGTTGGTCCCCCAGTTCCGTTATATGCACAAGGTAAAACAGGGGTGTGTGAACAGGGAGTGATGACACAGGAAGCAATAAGAGGAGGGCCTATGAGAAATCCACAGATAATGGCCCCGGGAGGGCAAGTAAGTGAACAATCGAGACCCTTGATGGACCTTAGTCCAGTAGGGGCACCTCTTGAAGCAATGCGTCAGGCAGGGTTGGGAGTTTTGACTCCCCAAACCATGAGTACAAATACTTCACGCTCACCAATGATACATGCAGGGAACATTTCACTGCAGGGCTTTACCGTACAACAGTTAAATGAGTGGTTAGAGAAAACATACACCTCAAAAAAGACTACAGTAACTACAGATGATCCTGAGAAAGAAAAACAAGATGAATACTTGAATTTTGTATGACTAGGGGTAGAAGCTGCTGAGTTAGTGGAAGGAACAATGGGAGTCAATAGGTTGGAATCATACACTGAGTCAGAATTAAGATATTTATGTCCCAAGATCACCAAAGAGGTGGGCAAGATACATCAGAGATTAGCGAATTTGGCAGACAAATATAACATCGATATCGGAAACACTAAGCATTTGAAAAGGAGTTACAGACTAGACTTTGACTCAAAAGATTTTGAGCACATGAGGTCTGCAGGCATGAAGGCACACTTGAGAGAATTGTTGCAGAATGCGCAAGTTTGGGGCGCATTAGAAAAATGGGAATGCCGATGGGCAAAGAAAAGAGATAAGGGAAAGGGAGATAGCCCAGGGTCTAATAAAGATGGGACCACACCTAATTTAGATTCAGTAAAAATCTTACCTATGAGAGAGACAGCCGGTGGTGTTTTGGTACATGTGCCATGGACGAGGGGAGATATTTTATCCTTTATGAATGCTTATCCTAGGCTAAGAGAAAAGCCGATCGAGTGGTATCAACAGACGGATAGGTTTGTGAAGCTTGCAAAGTGTCTCTGGGAAGATTTGAATACTTTGTTTGAGATTTTTGTTCCGCCAGATTTGTGGCTTGAGTGCAAGAGAGGGGTAGATTGGCCCACGAAGGAGCCAGCGAGAGATAAGGTGAGTGGAGCACCTTCAGAAGAGGTGATGAAATGTTATCATAAAGTAATTGAGTTTTTGAAACAAAAGGTGTCGCCGAAGGTGACCGATTGGCAGAAAAACGACTGGACCTCTCAAGAGGTTAAGGAGTCAATACATGCGTATTACGAGAGATTATTAAAATCGTTCAAACATTATAGTGGTACTGAGACTATCGAACCAAAGGACATGAATCACCTCGTGTTTAGGTTCGTCGAAGGGCTGAGGCCGGAGGTCAGCCAGATGATTAAGAACCATTTGATTTGTTGGCAAGCTAAACCGATTGATGAGGTGTTGCAGTAGGCGAAATACTATAGTGATGAGATTGAGTTGAAGCAGAAAAAGTTGAAGGAGAAAGTAGTGGTGATGCAGATAAGAGCTGCACAAGCTGGAATACAGGGGAATGGAGTTCAGCAAATGATACAGCAACAACCACAAATGAATGGTGTGTTTCAAGCACAGCCGAGAGGCAGAGGTCGAGGGTTTGTGAACCGGGGTTCGGACATGATTAATGTTATTACTCAAAACGACGGTCAGGGAATGAAAAAGATGTCACCATGTCATGCGTGCGGGGGCATGGGGCATTGGAAAAGGGATTGTCCGAATATGGTGCAGGATGGTGCAGTTCAGCAGAGAATTAATGTTGGTCTATTACAAAATACACGAGGTCCAAACGTGAGACATCAGAACCCGAATTTTCAGAATAATTCAGTACAAATGCAAGGGGTACAGCCCATACAGCAGATGCAAATGCCGCGTTTTCAGACAGTGTCAATGCAACCAGTGCAGCAGCAGATTCATATGGTGCCTAGACAGCAAATGCAATTACCCATAGCTCCGATGGGACAGCAACAGGTGATGCTTCCTCAGCAGATCACAGGCCAGGTAACCAACCAAAACAACACTGGGCAACAATTCTCATTACGAGGTGAAAGTGGCATGAACGGGGATGTCAGTGGCATGACAGCTCAGACAGTGAAGAGTGTAGGCTTGCAGCATCTTTAGAGGTGGATCAGAGAGGCCCATATGTAGAGGGAAAAGTAATGGGCTATAAGGTTTCATTTTTGGTCGACACAGGAGCTACACGCTCTACAGTTCGAAGTGCAGAAGTCCCGAGATTACCTCTCTCAGGGCGTACTATACGAGTGGTTGGAGTGGCAAACCAGTACCTGACAAATCCGATTACTGATCCGGTGCAGGTTGAAATTGGTAATTTCCAAGGACTGCATAGGTTTGTTGTATGCGATTCAAGTCCAGTATCCTTACTAGGAAGGGACTTACTGTGTAAGACAAAATGCTCAATTACCTGTTCCAATGATGGAATAGAAGTACAGACAAACAGTGACGATGAGGGAGATGAGAGCCAATACATAGAGGAAGGAGGAGAGACTAAAGAAGACTACCCTTTAATCACTTTATTCCCAATGCATACTTTGATCGACTTACCTGCCGATCTACAAGGGACTGTAACAGAGAAAGTGTGGGATTTGACTGGGAAAGAAGTAGGGTTGATAAAGGGAGTAGAACCAGTCAAGGTACAGATAAAGCCAAATGCAGTGTTCCCACAAGTACCACAATACCACATGACTCAGGATGTCCTCATTGAGGTAACTCAAATAATTGCAGATTTCCTCAGACAGGGAGTCCTGAAAGAAGTTCTGAGCAGTCCGTGCAACTCTCCCATTATGGGTTTGAAGAAGCCCTGTGGGAAGGTTCGAATTGTGCAGGATTTGAGAAAAATAAACGAACTCGTGATAAAATGCTGCCCTGTGGTACCTAACCCAGCAGTAATAATGTTCCAGGTTCCTTGTGATGCTGAATGGTTTACTGTGATAGACCTCTCACAAGCATTCTTTTCGGTACCTCTTCATGAAGACAGTCAATTTTTGTTCAGTTTCAAATTCCTGGATAAGGTGTATAGTTGGTGCAGAATTCCTCAGGGGTTTTCTGAGTCACCATCCATCTTCAACCAGATATTGAAAAAGGATTTGAAACCTCTTGTGCTGCCTTTTAATTCAACTCTTGTACAGTACATTGATGATTTGCTAATTGCATCAAAGACCAGAGACAGCTGTAAATACGATACCATTGCATTATTGAATCATCTGGGAAAGAATGGACACAAAGTGTCACCCAGAAAGTTGCAATACTGCCAAAAAGAAGTAAAATACTTGGGACATCTGATTGAGAAAGGGTCCCGTAGAATATCAAAGGAAAGAATAACAGCTGTTTTGCAAATGAATCCCCCAACAACAAAAAGAGACGTCAGGATGTTTTTGGGAATGGTGGGCTACTGTCGTCAGTGGATACCCAACTTCCCGATCATCTCAAAACCTTTAATAAAATTGACAGGAAAAGAAGTCAAGGACGAACCATACACCATAACTTTGACAAAAGAGGAGCTTGAATCATTTCTAGAATTGAAGGAATGCATGTGCATGTGCATGTGCATTCAGCATTAGGAATGCCTGACTATGAAAAGCCTTTTCTGTTGTTCTGTCATGAACGTGATGCTTGTTCTTTGTCTGTTTTAACACAGGTCCACGGAGATGCAAATCGCCCTGTAGCATATTTTTCAGCTACCTTGGACCCTGTCGCAGCAGCCTTGCCAGGTTGTTTGCGAGCAGTTGCAGCAGTTGGTCAAAGCCTTTCACAATGTGAAGGCATAATCATGGGATACCCCCTGACAGTAATGGTTCCACATTCAGTTGAAATTCTGTTGACACGAACTAAGACACAACATATGACAAATGCACGACTTACTAGATATGAGACGATTATACTGGGGTCACCAAATGTCACATTAAAGAGATGCACTGTGCTGAACCCGGTAACCTTACTTCCCAATGAAAATACAGAAATCAAAGATGGGGAAGAATTTGAGCATGATTGTCTTGAGGTGACTGAGCTCTGTACCAAACCTCACCCAGACATACAGGATACCCAGTTAAAAGAACACGATTGCATTATGTTTGTTGATGGGTCCTGTCTAAGAGATTCAGCAGGAACATTGAGAGACGGTTACGCAGTATGTACCATAACTGGCATTGTCGAAGCCTCCTGGCTCGAGAAAGTGTTTTCCGCACAGGTGGCAGAATTAATAGCTCTTACAAAAGCATGCCACGCGGCTGTAAATGTGAAAGTCACCATCTATACTGACAGCAGATATGGATTTGGAATTGTGCATGATTTTGGCCAACTTTGGTCACAGAGGGGTTTCATGACCTCCTCTGGTTCTCCTGTGAAAAATGGCGAACAAATAAGAGATTTGTTACATGCGATTCAGTTACCTCTTGAAATTGCTGTGGTGAAGTGCAGTGCCCACACCAGGTCACAAGATTTTGTGTCAATGGGAAACAGCTATGCAGATCAGGTTGCAAGATTTTGTGCATTAAATTGTATATCATTTAAGGAGCAGTGGGAATTGTTACCACAACCGGAAAATGACATAAGTTTAAGTCTAGCATTACGAGTGGTTGATACCTTAGACGAACTAAAGACACTACAAAGTCGTGCTAGCAAAGAAGAAAAACGTTCCTGGCAGAGAATGCAGTGTGTACAAAGGGCAGATGATTTGTGGGTTTCAGAAGAGGGAAAACTGGTTCTGCCAAATAGTCTTTTGTCGCAGTTTGCACGGTAATACCATGGGAAGGCCCATTTAGGAAGAGACGCCATGATCAGATCCTTTAAGATTGATTGGTTCAATCCAAAATTCAGACATGCCGCAGAGATCACTTGCCACAGGTGCGTCATCTGTCAACAGATGAATGCGGGAAAAGGGACTGTGGTAACTTTGAGCCACATTGGGAGAGCTGGAGGTCCTTTCAACAAAATGCAAATGGATTTTATCGAAATGCCTGTTTGTGGAGGATTGAAGTACGTGTTAGTGATTGTGTGTGTTTTCAGTCATTGGATTGAGGCATATCCCACACGTAGGAATGACAGTCTTACAGTTGCAAAATTACTACTCAGTGAACTGATACCAAGATTCGGGTTTCCGGTTTCTATAGAATAAGATAGGGGAAGACACTTCGACAATGAGGTGATTAAACTTCTGTGTGCCGCACTCAACATTGAACAAAAGTTGCATTGTAGCTATCGCCCTGAAGCATCAGGACTAGTTGAACAGATGAATGGTACCTTAAAATCAAGAATAGCAAAAATGTGTGCTGCAACAAACATGAAATGGCCAGATGCTTTACCTCTTGTACTGATGTCTATGAGAAACACCCCAGATAAGAAAACGGGACTATCCTTCCATGAAATCCTCATGGGCAGAGCAATGAGATTACCAGCGGTACCTGCCAATGCACTAGTGAATATTACAGATGATATGGTGTTGGATTACTGCAAAGGTTTGGCTGACGTGATTCGCTCTTTTTCTCACCAGGTGGAAGCTAACACGTTGCCACCAATCGGCGAACCAGGTCACTCTCTGCAAGCTGGAGATTGGGTGGTTGTCAAGAAGCACATGAGAAAATCGTGTCTCGAGCCGCGTTGGAAGGGGCTGTATCAAGTAATATTGACGACCACCACTGCTGTGAAGTGTGCCGGGGTTCCCAACTGGATACATGCTAGCCATACGAAAAGGGTAGCGTGTCCTGTTGAAGAGGAACTTGAAGTTTCCGGTACAGCAACTTCAGGAAAAGAAATCTCAGAGTCAGAGGTTAGTCAAGAAGGAACTGAAACGACTGAAGAGCCCACTGAGAACAGCCTTGTCCCTCAAACTGTCAATGAGTTCGAGAGAGGTGACAGAGTACCTATCTCAGTTGAGTCAGCAGGAGAACTAAATCAAGGAGAGGTTCTCCCAGAAGTAGACGAATACGGATTAGAGCCCGAACTCAGCATAGATCCAGCAGACAAAAGAGAAGGAGAAATTGTAGATACTAATCAAAACGTGTCAGAGTCTCCTGAACCAGGTCCGTCAAGAGAAAACACCATATCACAAGAGGAGGGTGCTGTTCAACGTTCTGAAGGAAAACACCGAACCAAGACACATAAAGGCGATAATTGGCCAGACAAGTCACATCCTAAATTAAGAGAGGTATCGAATGAGACAATAATAGAAGAAAGCGATACTTCACAAGCAGATGATCTGAGTGAAGGAGAACAACAAGGTGAATGAAGGCGAAAAAGAAAAAGAATAGCAAACAGAAGATATACAGGTCCTGAATGGGCATATGCTACAACCTCTGAATGGCAACAAGAATTCTTAGCATTCTGTTTTGATCGAGAAGTACCAGGCCAATACTACGGTACATGAAAATATTCAAAAGGAAAAATCGGCTAGAATTGAATCTGTGGAAACCAAAAGAGAAAGAGACTTTAGAAACTACTGGAAGTGACACTAAAACCGGATTTGACTTTAAGGAAAACCTGATTACGACAAGCTGCTAACCTGAATTGACGAAAAGGGTCCTGGAGTGAATGAAGACGCTGTAATATACGCGAAAAGAGTTTTTCTTCTCAAGTTGATTGTTGATCTGCTATTCTGATTCTATACAAACATGGCTTACAGTAGCAAAGGAAGTAAGGTGTGTGGTTGGTTAGGTCTTATAATAGGTGTTGTATGTGCAGTAATGATTGTAGGAGTGATTGTGGGAATGCCATGGAGAGAGAAAGAAACTATTAATGCAACTTCAAAACCTGAAACTACTACTACTAAACTATCACTGTGGGAGAGATTTGGGCAAGATGCAAGACATATGCATGAGGGAACTAATGCCAAAGGGGAACTTTCTACTAATGTCTTCTATTGCTTATTAAATGAGTATGTGGAGACTATGGATGCGAAGAATTGTTATGTATGTACTACAATTCCTTCATCTGTGCAGGAGGGAGTTACTTATCATAGCCTCCCTCTTACTTATGGAATTAGTTGCAGCTTGCTATTAACAATATTCTATAATCAAGAGCGTGTGCAATATTTTTATTCAAATTTGGATGTTGTGTTTTATTTTGTGCCTGTGATTGAATTCCTAAATAAATTAGCTAAAGAGCATGATATTAAAATAGTTAGAGGATTCTTTGGGCCAACACTTACATTTGGAACTGCTTATGCGCATCGCAATAATTTGACTTGCTTATTATCTCCTGTAGAAAAGAGCTTTTTAGATCACACAGATGATAGACGCAAAGCATTGAAAGAAAGGTTAGAAAAAGGTCTAGAAAAACGTACTTATGCAAATGATTATGCTTACACTGCGATTAAAACACAAGGCAAACTAGCTATAGATGCATTACACGTAGGTAGGCTCTGTATATATAGGCCAAAATCCGATCAAGACAATTTGTTTGTGGGTACGAGTGAATGTAGGCATGTGTTTTTGTTTCAGAGTAAATGGACCTTTATGTTAAATGGACAAGATCCAGCAAACCCTGGAATCTATTATATTTGTGGATTGAATGCATGTTACCGTCTCCCTAAGGGATGGTATGGGACATGTTATTTGGGAATAGTATTTCCAAAGATATATCAGATTGATGACTTGAAACAAATACCTAAAACGTCTGAGTTACAACATCCTAGACAAAAACGAGAATCAGTGGCGGCTGTCATTGGTGATATATTTGGAGCCATAATCCCATCAGTAGGGGTTATCTTGAACTCTATGAAAATTCAAAGGTTGTCTACTATTGTGGATAACATGTTGACAAATTTTACAGGAGCTATACTCCTGATGGATACTGAACTTGCTGCAGAAAGAGCTATGACTCTTCAAAATCGGCTTGCTTTAGACATTCTTTTAGCAAAGAGTGGAGGTGTTTGCAAAATGCTTAATGAGCGTCATTGTTGCTCATTTATTCCAGATAACAGTAAGAAAATTAGAAGCATGCTTACTAACCTTACCAGAGATAGTACAGATTTGAAGGATCTGAAAGAACTTGGTGTTTGGGAGAAATTTGGGAAAGGAATTGCCCGAGTGGGAAGCTGGTTTACCAACATTTAGAATGGGGTACTTGCAAAAATTATGTTGGGTCTATTAATTGTTTTGGTTTGTTTATTAGGATTATGGGGGGCATGTAAAATTAATGACAAAATAAAAAGAAATTGGACTAAAAGAACCAGAAGAAATGAAGAAAGTGAAAGAGAGAAAATGTTCAATTAAATATGGGAAAGCTCACATAAATGGCAAGATGTTGAAATGCGTATTATGCGCAAAGTGAAAAATTAATACTAGAGAGAAAATTGTGTGATTACAAGCGTCATCAGAGGAGGGACTGAGAGAGCGTAGTTTAAACGTCACCATTTTAGATATGGAATGCCTATATTTAACAATGCTGCATTAATAATATTATTCATTGAAACGTATTGTAACGTGGAAAATTTTCATATGCATAACTAATGTTAACTGTAGGAATTAATTGTTTGTATTATGACTAACTGAAAATTATTAACACATATAAAGATTGTATTAGAATTCATACATCTTAAGTTAGCGTGAGTCGAAAACTAGCTATGTAGCTCTCATATTAAAGCGTATTTTTCTGTTTCTTCAGTGTGCTGACTCGCAAAAGGCCATGACCCAGCAATTGTTCTTTTCTCCGTTATATGTAACATTGCTAGATTTTCTCATTCTCATACTAGCAGTTTTAGTATAAAATTTTGTAGGCTTTGCAACAAACATGGACACTTTCAAGGACAATAATCGTGGAAAAGAGAACTCTTGACCCGAAGAACGGGCCAGAAAATGAAGTAACCCCGGATGTGCCACCTACGAAAAATGTCAATTATGAAGACCAATCAAAGTGTAGAAAATTATCGAAGAATGACAAGTGCATTACTTAATGTATAATTTAATAGGTCACAGATAGTGGGGTGAAGTGATTGTCCAATAGAATTTTAGGGGAATGTATTACAAAAAAGGGATAAAAACTCATGACACAGGAGACTCAGGAGCATTAGGTAGAGAATGATATCGATTGCATCCAGAAACTCTGTCACTCTATTTGGTGACTTGAGACTTAGACAAAACCATCCTCGCCCATAGACTGCCCCATTACATTTCCCTCTTTATGAGGGAAATGTCCCCTGTCCTTAGATTGTTAGACTGACGGCAATCAAACTGATGTCCTGAAGACGAAGACTGATCCTGTATGCTGACCTATCCCAGAGGGTAATTATATTGTTGTCTATTGAAATTCACTTATTTGCCTTTTCTTTCTAGGTACCAACTGCTGTGTATTTTGATTAGAGACCTTAGCCAGATGTTTTCCAAATTGGTGTTCTAAATTGTTTTGCATGAAGTCCAACATGCCAATGCTAATTAGTGGGTAGATGAGGCATTCATCTTGACTGACATAACTGACAAGACTGACGTGGTGCTATGCTGAACTAAATACCTATGGGGTTCTACGCGCTAGATATATTAATCTTCATGTTACTATCTTATGTTTGAGATCTTTGCATTATTACCGCATTGTGATTATGCCCTTTGTTTCTTGGTTTTGAGATTAATACGTTTGCTATTAGATTGTAATCAATAGGGAATAAAATTCACAAAACTTTAATAAGGTGTGGTTATTCATGACTGAAAGGTCATGGTTGCGCCGAAGATTTAACTAATGTTTATAGTGAAATATATTGTGGTGATATATGTTGACAATGTTATTAATGTATTGCTTAATGTATTAATTAGTTATCTCGTCTTATGGTGTCTCACCACTGGGTCCAAAGATTCATCGGCCTAAAACGAGTCCTAATGTGTATAAATTAACATAAAGGGACGCGTTAACATTCTCATCCTCCGGCTCGTCAGGTTTCAAAAATGTTGCATCTTCTTCTCTAGTCAGTGTTTCTGTTGTTTGAGTCCTGGAAAAGTTTGCTCTAAGCGCTTTACACAGTATTTGATACATTCTATCTCCATCGTCTCATGTCTGGCAGTTCATGCAAAGGTTTCAGCTAAACAAATTTTATTAAACAATAAGCAGTTCACGGTTAGTCTGATTTGTCAGCATCTTTTGATTGAAAGTTAAAATTCAGTTTCTGCACGAGGCCTGGCAAAACTAGGCCACAACTCTGGCTAAGTTAAGCTCTACAATATAACACTAAACATAAGTTCTATCTCTCAATATGATATACTACTATGTTACTCTAATACATTTTCAATATTCCATATACATTAGTCGTTCTTTTAATATAATTCGTGAATCTTGACGACCACTCTCCGAGGTCACAATTTCAATCGTGCACATTATTTTTCCACGTTAACTATTTTTTACATTTTTCATTATTCAGAATACATAAGCATTCATTAATAATTTCTAATGAAAACATTTTCATTAACAATCCCTCCTCTGATGATTAAATATGGCATCACACTACTTTTACCACCAACAGTTTCCCAGCTCTGTTTCTTCAGCATTTTGCCTTCTCCTCAAAACTTCCCTATAGCTTCTTTCTCTAGTTTTTTCTTTCCTCCTCTCATTGTTTTAGACCTTTTCAATTGAATCCTTTGACACAATTTACATAATCCCCATATTCCTAATATGCAAAGCAATCACAATCAATATTCCCTATATGATTTTTAGTAACTAAGCCAATTCCCAACTGAAGCAAATCTTTTCCCTACTTTTTCCCATACACCTGGTTCCTTCAAATCACTACTTTAGTTAGTCAGGTTAGTAAGTAAGTCTCTTATCTCCTTACTATTGTTAGGTATGTCCTTTGCTATACGTCCTTTGACCTATGAAGTCACTTCCTCTTTCTTTGTTCAAACAGATAATGTCAACTTGAAAACGCAAACTTCTTACGCCATCCTGAATCCGGAGTCATAACCTCCTCTCCATACTGAAGAACTGAAACTTGGAGACTCCATGCCGGAGAAACAACCGGTAAAACATATATCTCAAACTTCCCTTGAAGTTACTTCCTTCAGGCGTTCTTCTGATCAGAAGCTGTAACAATAAACAGGTAGGTAATATCTCATAAAATATATGTGTCTCAAACTTTATGATTGCAAATAATGGGAGGGTTAAATGACAATATCACATCAGATATAAATACTAAATGATAATATTGTATAAATATTGTATAAATATAACCAGGGAGGGATAATCTTTGCCTCCGTGTCCTTAATAGAATTGAAAATTCTTGACACGATAGCTAGAAAAATGTTTATTCTATGTCAGGACCGGAGGCTCCGATTATGCTAGTTTAAAGCTGTTCCATCACCACACTGGCTACATCCAATACAGGTTTATGATAAAACTTACGAAAAGTATTTTCTGAAGACTAATCTGCAGCTTTCATTATGTCTTCTAACCTAGAACCTAAGGCAAATGATTTTGAAGCCATAGCCCCTCTGGCAGAATGGGCCCCAAATACAGAGGTATCAATACCTGCTTCATTCATCAACCATCTCATCCATCTAGCTAAAGTAGCTGATGATACTTGTTTAAAAGGTTTTTGCAAAGCAATTAACAATTGACCCTTAGAATTCTGTCGAAATTCCTCTTTGACAATTTCATAATCCTTCAAACATTGAACCACACATAATTTTGAATTTTCCTTATAAACCGGAAAAGATACTGACCTGCAATTCGTTTTGGTTCTTCTTGTCACCGAAAAGGAGACTCCTTCTGGTGAAAAAGTTCTGCCTGCTAAATCTAAAGCCCTGACGTCCGATACTCTTTTACAAGAGACAAGGCATAAAAGCATGGTTGGTGTAGCTGAAAGCTGTTTGCGAGACAAATATCTATTGGCAGGCCATGAATCAAGGAATTTGAATATGATATTAACATCCCATAAAACAGTATATTTTGCCTGAGGTGGTTTAGAAAGACGTATACCCCTCAAAAGCTTGCAAATTAATGGATGTTCACCAATGGGCTTACCTTCTACTTGTGAATGCCCTGCTGAAATGGCAGACCTAAAATTATTGACCGTCCGGTAAGCTAACCCGGAACTGGCTAGTTCTGCTAAAAAATAAACAATCAAACCAATATGTGCTTCCACTGGATTGGCACCCCTTCCATCACACCAACTAGGCCATCTGCTCCAGGCTGAATCATATCTCTTATGTGTACTACTGGCCCAGGCCTGATTAATGAATTCCGCAGCTTGTTGCGAAACATCTGAGGAATTCCATCTCGACCTGAAATTAACCAGGCTAAAAGTGTTAGCTTCCCTGACAAGATTAGAGGATGTTGAAGGCCCTCTGGACTCAAGAGAAGATTCAGACTAGGCGGAATCAGAAGAGGAGAGGCACAAGCTAAATGTAGAGCACTGGGGAACCAAGGCTGTGCTCTCCAGAACGGAGTCACCAAAACAATCTCTGTTTTCTGTCTCCGCACTTGAGCCAGGACTCTGGCAATCATCAGAAAAGGAGGGAAGGCATAACCCCGAAACTGGGACCAGTCCTGAAGAAAGGCATTTGTCTTTAGAGCATAAGGGTCTGGACGCCAACTGTAAAATTTTTGAATCTGGCAATTGAGACGAGAGGCAAAAAGGTCCACTTCGCAATTGCCCCATTCCTGCACTATCTGGGCAAAAATCAGAGTATCCAGCTTCCCGTCGCTGGAGTCTGATAGGTATCTGGAGTTTCAGTCTGCTATGACATTCTGGTCTCCAGGCAGATATTCCGCTATGACCACTAAACGCTGCGTTAGGCAAAAATGCCAGAAATCCTTGGCAATCTCCGCTAGAATCCTGGACTTCGTGCCCCCTAACTTGTTGACATACCTTACTGCCGATATATTGTCCATCCGTAATAGTATGCAACAATCTGTTTTCTGCGGAGAGAGGCTCTTTATAGCAAATGAGCCCGCTAGAAGCTCCAAACAATTGATGTGAAGGGATTTTTCCCATTCTGACCATCTGCCCCCCGTCACTAGGGAGTTGCAGCGAGCTCCCCAACCCCATCTGCTGGCATCGGATTCTATCACTACTTCCGGGCGAGAGCCGAAAATTGCTCTGCCATTCCATGCCTCTATGTGGTGAAGCCACCATTGAATTTCCGATCTTACTTCGGAAGTCAGTGGGATTAGTTCTGAGTAACTCAGACCCTGTTGTAAGTGTCTGATCTTGAGCCTTTGAAGTGCTCGATAATGTAGGGGTGCAGGAAAAATCGCCTGAATAGATGAAGCTAATATGCCGACTATCCTGGCTATGGTCCTCAATGATACGGTCTGGTATGTCAGTACTGACCTCAATTCCCTCTTGATGTTGCATATCTTCTGAGAGGGAAGAAGAAGTTGGCATAAAGTGGAATTTATCTGGAAGCCCAGAAACTCTATTATCTGAGAAGGTTTCAACAATGACTTCTGTACATTGATCAGGAAACCTAAATGTTGTAGGAGACTGATGGTCCACTCCAAGTGTGAGATTAGGACTTGAGGTGACTGAGCCATCAGCAGAATATCGTCCAGATATATAATCAATCTGACTCCTTTGGTTCTGAGATATTCCATCACAGGTCTCAGCAACTTCGTGAAGCACCAAGGGGCTGACGATAGGCCGAATGGGAGTGCTAGGAATTCTAGACATTGATCTTTCCATAGAAATTGTAGAAACCTCCGGTGTGGAGGAAATATTGGAATTGATAGATAGGCATCTTTTAGATCCAGACGCACCATCCAATCCCCTTCTAATAGGATGTCTCTTAACATGTGAATACCCTCCATCTTGAAATGCCTGTACAGGATCCACTGGTTGAAATCCTTTAGGTTCAAGACTAGACGGTGACCTCCTCCCTTTTTGTCTACTACAAAAATAGGGCTGAGGAAACCGAAAGGATGAGGGGAAGCAAATTGTACGGCTCCTTTGCCTAAGAGAGCTTGTACTTCTTTGTCTATAAAATCTTGATTTGTTTGGGAAAAACACATTTGTAAGGGGGGAGAGAGTTGTTTGGGGGTACTGACAAACTCTAGACAAAATCCTTTTACTGTTTGAAGAATCCACGGATCTCTGGATATCCGTTTCCAATTTATTAAACAAGATGCAATTCTGCCCCCAAGTTTGACCTGAGAAAAATTAATAATGCTCACCTGAGAAACTTGAGTCTTGGATGGCTCCTTGTTGTCCCCTGCGGTGACCTCTGCGGAAGCGGGGACGACCCCCTCTGTGTCTTGTGGGGTAGAAGGTGGAGTCCTGATCTCCGTACCAACCCCCTCTGCCTCTAGGGTCGTAGTTTTGGGGACTGTTAAAGGAGCTACGGCCGGGCATACGTCCTCCGAAACGACCGGCCCTGCCAAAAAGGCCTCGTTTGAAAACCTTCTTGAGTGACATTTGCGCTTTGTCAAGGGAAGAGAAGGTGGAGCAGAACTTGGCTAAGTCCTTGATGAATGAGGATCCAAAGAGTAATCCTTCAGCCGAAGGTCCCGCCTCTGAGGACGCAAGATCTGATAACTTGGGATCAATGCGCATAAGCACTGATTTCCTTCGTTCTGCTGAAATGGCACAGTTAGAATTTCCTAATAGACACACAGCCCTTTGTGCCCACCCGATGAGAACATCAGTGTCTACCGGGGTACCAGATTCCTTGGCTACATATGCTAGTTCGAGGATCTTAGTCAAGGGACCGGAAAGGTCCAGTAGTTTGTCTTGCCAGCTACGCCATGAACGGTCTAATCCTTTTTTTAGGATCCTTAGCGAACTTCTTCATAAAAGTGACCATGGTGGGGTCTATCTCTGGGGTCTCAGAAACTTTACCCTCCAGATCAGGCCTGGGGCATTCCGCTTTCAGACGTGATCTAACCTCTTTATCAAAACTCTTACGTAAGTTGGATTGGACATACTGTGCTACTTCTGGAGGAGGGAGCCAATTAGAAGATCTGGGGTGAATAATTTCTGTAGGATCAAAGTCCAGGACTTGGGACGGAGGGGGCAATTTCTTACTTTTCTTACTCGGAACCGGGACATCAGAGTCATCTGAGGAAGAGGTTTTATCACAGGAGGAGGTAGAAATGGGAGTTCCTTTTCTCGAACTATAATTATGTTCGCCACTGCGTTTTTTCTGCAGTTTCTCAAAAGCATCCGCGTGGATACCGCTGACCTTTGCACTGGGTTCCAGATTTTTTGCTTTGTCTTTTACCTTTTTGGGCTCTTGCTGTCCCTGAGACCAAACCTGTGATCGAGCAATATCAAATATTTGCCCAGAGAATGGGCCTAGAGCTCTCACTGGAGCATCATTGACTGATTGTTGGACCCTGGTATCAAGGGCCTCCACCAGATCAACTTCAAGTTGATTGCCCAGCTCCTCTGGGTAGTATTCAGCTTCCTGCTCTTCCCATTGAGACATGATGCAAGATAGTAATAAAATCTTATAAGAAAAATATGTTTAATCTGATTCAATGAAGATACCAAGTGGGGGAGTGCAAAAACCCCAAGTTCAGGTTAGGAAACAATCAAAAGAGACCTTGAATTAAAGTGTGGAGGGAGCAACCTGAAGGGCACTCTAGGCAATAACCTGTTATATATTTTACAACCCAGTCAGTTTTCAGCCTGCTGGGCGTCAAGGAGCAATTTGTTACTGCAAGGAGGGAGACCCAGACGAGCACACAGCACACTCGAGCCGATTGATTTCAAAAACGAAAGGAAATCGGCTCGAATGCGTGCGCGCGCGTGTGCGCACTAAAAATAGAGAAAAGACTGCCCGAGGGCAGCCCAGCTCCCGCTCCCGCTCCACATGAAAAACGGGCTACTAAAATTGGCAAAACGCCAATAATCCGAAGCGCGAGAGTGCTAAAGCTAATAACAATAAAAGCGCGCTGAATCGCGACGCTTAACTAACATCAATATACATAAAAATACCATTCCAATCACATCGATATGTCGGAGAGAAAATAAACATGTACTTATCTGCTGCGAAGCAGCAAAGAAAGAGGAAGTGACTTCATAGGTCAAAGGACTTATAGCAAAGGACATGGATGGTGATTGGACCATGTGACAGGATATTGGGTGTCCTAGGTATTGTAGTTTTTTCTGTTACTTGTATTTCATTGGCTGCTGTTTAAGTCAGTAAAGAAAGAGAAAGCATAATCGGAGCCTCCGGTCCTGACATAGAATCATAGCTCTATCCGCAGCCAATTCAGTATATATCAGGAGCGTTGCCCCTGTAAAATTTGTCAGCTTGTTATCCACAACAGTAGACAACTTTTGAATCTTAATCGAATTCAGGATGACTCCCAGTGAAGGAATCACCTCACCAAATATATCTCCCACTATTGCAGAAGAGGATTCCCTCCTCTGTGGCTTATGGTGTAATTCAGTCAATTTCAGAAACCTTTTAAAGTCCTTTATCTAGTAAATCTTTGGGAACACTATTCCCAAATAACATGTCCCATACCATCCTCTTGGAAGACGGTAATAAGCATTGAGTACACAAATATAGTAAATACCTGGAATTGCAGGGCCCTGTCCCTTCAACATAAATGTCCACTTACTCGGAAACAAAAACACATGCCTACATTCACTTGTTCTCACAAATAAAGTGTCAGTACGTGGTTTTGGCCTATATTGTTTCTTTTACAACCACTTCCTTTCTTTTCTATATTCTTCTCAGGATCTGACTTTTCTCTTTTTCTTTTTCTGTAGTCTTTTCTCTTAATGACCTGCAACAGGCTGAGGAGGAGTAAAATCACTTTGACTTTGATCCAACTCTATTCCCTCCCCTTCTTGGTCTGGCACTTGCTCTGTTTGTTTCACAGAACCGTCTGCTTCTGGGAGAACCTCTTCTGAGGCAGGCTCTCCTGCTGTGTCCGTTGAGATTGAATCTCCAACACCCTCCTGTAATTCTTCACTTTAGTCTCTTACAGAGGTAAGAGAACCAGATTTCCACAATCTCTTGATCAATTTCAGGCTCTCTTTGTTCCTTTTCTGGTTCAACTTGTTTCACAATTGTTGGTGCTCTTAACAACGCTTCTTTATGATCCAGTGGACATGCCACTTTCTTGTGTGACTTGCATATATCCAGTTCGGAAGTCCTGCACACTTTACAGCTGTCGTGGTTGTCAGGAGCACCTGGTAGGGTCTCTGCCAACGAAGCTCCAAACACGTCTTGCACACGTGCTTGCGGACGGCAACCCAATCGCCAGCTCTCAGGTTGTGCCCAGGATCATTAATTGGTGGCAGTGTGGCGGCCTCTACCTGCTGAGAGAAAGAGCGTACCACTTCAGCCAGACCCTTGCAGTAGTCCAACACCATATCATCTGTAATATTGACAAGTGCATTGGCTGGAACTGCTCGTAATCTCATTGCCCTGCCCAGGAGAATCTCGTGGGGCGACAGTACTGTCTTTCTGTCGGGTGTATTTCTCATTGACATCAACACCAAAGGCAATGCATCTGGCCATTTCAGATTTGTAGCTGCACACATCTTGGCAATTCTTGATTTCAGAGTACCATTTATCTGTTCCACCAGTCCTGATGCTTCAGGACGGTAGTTACGATGCAATTTCTGCTCAGTGTTTAGTGCTGCACACAAAAGTTTCATCACCTCATTATTGAAGTGCGTTCCCCTATCTGATTCTAAAGAGATCGGAAATCCGAACCGCAGTATCAATTCTCTAAGCAGCAACTTCACTACTGTGAGGCTATCATTCCTTCTTGTAGGGTATGCTTCAATCCAATGACTAAAAATGCACACAATCACCAACACATATTTCAAACCTCCACAAGCAGGCATCTCAATGAAATCCAATTGCATTCTGCTGAATGGACCTCCTGCACTTCCAATGTAGCTCACATTTACCACTGTCCCTTTTCCCGCATTTAACTGCTGACAAATAACACAGCGATGACATACTGCTTCTGCGGCTTGTCTAAAATTGGGGTTGAACCAATCGATTTTGAAAAAATGAACCATGGCATCCCTTCCAATGTGTGCCTGACCATGGTAATATCTGGCCATTTGTGATAGCAAACTATTTGGCAGAACCATTTGGCCCTCTTCTGATATCTATAGCTCGTCCTGTCTCTGTGTTCATTTCATCTTCAACCACCCTCTTTTCTCCACCCTGTCAACATTACTCTGCAAATTTTTCAATTCTTCAATTGTGTCAGTCACTTTTATTGAGTAACTTGTACATGTTGTGTCTTCTTCAGACATCAGTTCCCATTTGTCTTTGAATGATATACAGTTCAATGCGCAAAACCTTGCGACTTGATCCACATATCCATTTCCCAGTGATACGTAGTCCTGTGATTTCAGATGAGCACTGCATTTTACCATACCATTTTCTTCAAGCAATTGTATTGCATACTGTAATTCTTTTATTCTTTCACCATTTCTCACTGGTGAACCAGTAGAGGTCAGGAAACCTCTTTGCGACCACAACTGACCAAAATCATGAACAATTCCAAATCTGTATTGACTATCTGTATAGATAGTGACTCTGAATCTTGCAGACACATGGCATGCTCTAGTAAGAGCAATCATGTATGCCACTTGTGCGGAATATACGCCTTGAAGCCAAGTAGCTTCTAAAGTACCTGTTTTTGTGCACATGGCATAGCCATTCAGACATTCAGACAATGATTGCTGAGAGGAACTCTTAGTCTGGAGTGAGTGTTGATGGCTGCCAGAGTTAAGGATCGTTCTGAGAGGCAAGCAGCTGACATGGAGGCCTGAAGTCCCCAGAGTCAGTCATAAGTGTGAAAAGTAATTTGAAACAAAAGACTGAAGGCCACAAAGTGATATCTGCATGTAAAAAGAAGTCATGTTTCAGATGTGGATTTTAATTTTCATACGAAGGAAAGTGTTCCTCAATTGAAAAGATATGCAATGGTTGTGGTAAAGAGAACCATTTGGTGTTGATGTGTAAAGCGAAGGAAAATGTAAGTGTGTCATGGTGCTAAGGCAAAATGGCCACCAGAACATTCCAGAAGCAGCGTTTGATGCCCACAAGGCAAAGCAGCAACATCGTTTGAGGCAAATAGGTACTAAATGAAGTTGATTGTCATCTAAATCATTGTCAAAAAGTTCTTCCACCTCAATAATAAGTGAAAGTGAAGAAAGTGACTGTCCATGTCAATGTTTTCCACAGAAAAATGTGCATGTCAGACTTGTCGCATTTGAAGAAAACAGTCAAAGAAAAGTTAACATGTCAAAGCAAAAATATCATACAAACACTGTCCAAAGATTACATTGAAAATAAATAGATGTTAATACCTTTAATTATCAAAAGCTGTGCATTGATAAATATAATTCTTGAAGAAAAGTAAAATGAACTGTCTCTATTACTGCTGCTTATGCCATCAAAGACCAAAGTATATACTTGGGCTGTATCGACACCCATGAAGAGTAAATGTTAATTCGTAGCAACAGTGAAACATAAGAAAAGAAAGGCACAAGCACCGATCCATGTGCTTCAGGATACAGCAGCAAGTGCCTGCTTGCTCAGTTTCAACACAGCGGCTGACATGGGACTGATTTCTGTGAATTACAACATGAATGCTCATCACAAAATAGTAAGTCAATTCCTTACATTATTTCATGGTTCAGAAATGTTAAGGACTGTGAAAGTAAAGCTGCATATTAATGAGGATGTCCGTCCTGTGGCCCAGAGACGTAGACGAGTTGCTTTTCATTTACAAGAAGCTGTTGAAAACGTTTATTATTTAACTTTTCACTAGTCTAACACCATGGATTTCTCCCATAGTAGTAGTGCCTAAAAAGGACATTGAAGGAGCTGTGCCCATATTCATTGAAATGCACCAGGCAAACAAGGCAATTGAACGAGAACGACATCCAGGTCACCACATTGCTGACATGATAATCCAATTGAATGGTGCCAATGTCTTCTCTCGACTTGATTTAAATAAAGGTTCAATCAACCATTGGAGCTTGAAGGAAACTGCAGGTATATTATAACCTTTTTTCTACATATGTGGTTTGTTTAGATATAAGAGACTTGGGGGCTTATTTACAAGTCCCTTGCACTGCCGTAGCATCACTTTTTTTTACGCAGTGGCTGCACAAGCAGTCCCGTGCACTGCGCCACATTTACACACTGGTGCAATGGGACCATTGCACCAGTTTGTAAAGTCTTGCACCACATTATATCTGCACCAGGTAAAATGTATGCAAGGTAGGAGTTCCTGGCAAAAAGCCATGCAGAACTGGCACAGTGAAATTTACATTGTTCAGAGCAGGCGTTAAACTGATGCAGGGCCTTTTAACATGGGAGCCTTCCTTGCATTGTTGGAGTAGTGCCATTTTTTTACGCTATTCCATCAATGTGTCAGTTTAGCACCGCAGATGCAGCAGAATTTCTGACGCGTCTATGGAAACGGACGGCATGGAGCTCTGTATCATAAATACAGTACTACCATGGAGTTGTTAAGGGCTCCAGCGATGGCGCAAGAAAACTGGCTCATCGATTCCCATACACCAGTTTCTTGTAAATGAGGCTCTTAGTTTTGGTGTGTCATTGCCTGCAGAACTTTTCCAAGATGTAATTTGGGGTATCAATCAACCTGTTGTGAATACATTCAATTATAGCAATAACACATTCGTTTTTGGAGCTACACAGAATGAGCACAATAGAACTGTCACACAATTATGCCAGTTACTCAGTGACGTTGGTTTGACTTGCCGACAAGTGTGAGTTCAATGAGACAAAACTGACATTCTTTTGCTGTATCTTTCCTGATTGGGGCATAATCCCTGACACTGTAAAAGTACAAGCTTTGACAAATGCTGAACCTCCAAAACATGTTTCAATGGTATGTTATTTTCTTGGAATGGCCAGTTACTGTTCAAGATACATACAAGACTTTGCCACTGTTAGTGCTCCATTACAAGATTTAGCGGAGAAAAACGTTTTGTTTCAATGATCAAAATAATGTGAGAGAAGTTTCAAGAGAATCAAACGTTCCATTGAAAATGCTACAGGAATGGCATACTTTAATCCAAAGCTTCATACAGAGATTGTGGTTGACTAACTAGGGTTAGTCGCTATACCTGCATATTGGACGCCAAAGTGCTAGACAGCATGTTGTGGTCTAGCCTAGTAGAAGTTTGACTCAAACATAACAGACTTACTCACAGTCTGAGAAAGAAAGTTCGGCTGTGGAATGGGCTTGTGAACATTTCCATATGTTCCTGTATGGAAAGTCATTTACGCTGGTGACTGATCAGGTATGGAAAGTTGTTTATGCTGATGACTGATCATCAAACTTTGCTGACCATCTTTGGCAATCCAAAAGCCAAGATACCTCCTCAAATTGAACACTAAAGATTGAGATTTCTGGAGCATCTGAACATAAAGAATCTAAGGATTATACCTTTATGGCCACAGGCCAATTGACTTGTTGAGCATTTTATGAGTACACTAAAGAAAGCAGTGCAGCATGCAACTCTTGAGAAGCTCAATTTGAAAACAGTATTGAATTCTACTCCACAAGCTTATCGTTCAACACCTCACTCAACCACAGGTGAAAGTCCTTGTATAAGGGCTTGGGTACCACACAGAAAATGAAAGTTTATGCAAACAACAGGTGACGTGCAAAAGACCTCCTGTTCGGAAAAGGAGATATGATGATCACTCGACAGATAAGCAAAAGAAATTCCGATACTCCTGATGAGGCTGAACCTTTTCAAGCAGTGTCTAGCAAAGGGCACATGGTGACTGACCAGTTCCCTGGGAAGTCTATTACCAGAGACTGTTCTCACTTCAGTCCTGTGTTTCATCGGTCTTCAAGTCGAGATGGTGAAAGAAAGACTTATTCTGAAAACTCAGTGACTATTTCAGATTCCTTTAATAATCTGTGACCCTGAAGATGAAAGTCTACACTTGCAGTAACCAGATCGGGTCGGATGATCAAAGCGCCAAGAAGATTGAGTGAAGAGATATAATTGTATATGTTTCTATACAAATGTGTATGATTAATGATTTACTAAAAAAATAATTTTTCATTTAACTCCTTCCCTGCCGTGGATGTAATGGTTACGTCCGTGGCTGCGCTGCTCAGGCGCCACTGACATAACCATTACGTCACGGTACCGGCCCTCAGGGGAAGCGTTAGCACTACCCCCGAGGGCCGCTTCCCCAGCCCCCCACTGCAGGGCTTGAAGGGGAATCACTTCCCCTTCCACCCCCGGCCCCCAGGAACCCTCATCAGAGGTCACCTCCATGCTTCCAGCGCGATGCGGGAAGAGAAATGCTTAGCATTTCTCTTCCCCTCGGGAGGAGGGGGCCGGCAGAGGCATGAAAGGAAAGGAAAGGCCTTTCCTTTCATGTCTCTGCAAGCATTTCTGCTGCCCGATCACAATGCTATTGGGCAGCAAAAATGCCCAATAGATCCCAGGGATTTTTTTTCTGTAATTCATAAGAGGGGAGTGGCCCCTTGTGCAAGGGCTGCTCCCCAGGGGGCCAAATCCTTTTTAGGGGGGCAGAAAACCCCTAGACACTAGGGATACATTTTTTGTTTTTTTTATTTTATGTATTTTTATGTGTGGGGAGTGACCGCTTAGGAAAGGGTCACTCCCCAGGGGCCAAATTGTTTTTAGGCCATTTCTGCCCCCCCTGGGGGCAGAGCTGCCTAATATAATTAGGCCAATCTGCCCCCAGGAGGTGGGGCAGAAAACCTTTAGACAGCAAGGATCTTTTTTTTTTTAATATGTTGCAAGGGACCCCTTAGGCTAGGGACGCTCCCCGGGGTGGGTAGGCAAATTGTTTTTAGGCCATTAGACACCAGGGAATTTGTATTTTTGTAAAATTTATGCATAAGGGGAGCTGCCTCTTGGGGAAGGGCCGCTCCCTGGTGGTGCAAAATATTTTTAGGCCATTTCTGCACCCCCTGGGGGCAGATCGACCTAATATAATTAGGCTGATCTGCCCCCAGGGGGGACAAAAAAACCCTAGACACCAGGGAGAATTTTTTGTTTTAAAAAAATAAAAATGTTATATGTGGGGAGTGACCCCTTATGCAAGGGTCGCACCCCGGGGGGCAAATTATTTTTAGGCCATTTTTTCCCCTCCTGGGGGCAGATTGGTCTAATATAATTATGTCGATATGTCCCCAGGAGACACAGAAACCACTAGACACCAGGGATTTTTTTTTTTATACTTACGCATAAGGGGAGGAGCCTCTTGGGCAAGGGCCACTCCCCAGGGGAGACAAAATATTTTTAGGCCTTTTCTGCCCCACCAGAGGCAGATCGGCCAAATATAATTAGGTCGATCTGCCCATAGGGGGGGCAGAAACCTCTAGACACCAGAGTTATATATTTATTTTTTATTTACTCTATGTTTTTATGTATGGGGAACGACCCCTTAGGCAAGGGTCACTCCCCTGGGGGGCAAATTGTATTTCGGCCATTTCTGCCCCGCTTGGGGACAGATCAGCCTATTTTTGGAAGCCCGATCTGCCCCCAAGGGGGGCAGAAAGCCCACCAGAGACCAGGGAAGATTTTTTTTTCAAAATAAGAAGGTGGGGGTATGGCCATACTCCCACCCCAAATAAATGGGGCCAAAGTTGTTATGCCCACCAGTGGGCAGATGGGGCAACTACCCCCAATCCACACCTCAGGGCAGAAAGTCTACTAAAAGCCATGGAATAAAAAAAATTTAAAAAAAATGTGGGGCGGTGGCTACCAACCAGTATGGGCCTGGTTATGCCCCCACCCCAACTGAAGGGGGTAACAGTCTTTCAGCTCTCCCCGCACACTAAAATATCTTATCCCACGGCAAGCAAGAGGACATTTGATTATTTTGGGTTTTGGTTTTACATTTGGGCCATGAGAGCTTGGTAACTCTCAAAATCGTCCCACTTGGAATGGTGAGGGCTGCACTTTTTTGACTTTGGGACGCTGCCATGTTGAAAAATCCACAAGACCTAGACACATCTGAAAACTAAACATCTGGTTGATTCCAGGGTGGTGTGCTTCACATGCACCCCACACCATTTTTGTACCTACAATGCCCTGCAAACCTCCAACTTTGCTGGAAATCACACATTTTTCCCACATTTTAGTGATGGAACCTTCCGGAATCTGCAGGAATCCACAAAATTCCTACCACCCAACATTGTCTCATCTATACCAATAGAAATTCTGCTGCACTTGTCAGCCTAAAAATGTTTTTTTCAAACTACCCTTTGGGACCCGCTTTGGTTCCCCCTCAATTTTTACATGTTTTTGGCTCTTCCCTGTCACAAACCCTTGCCCCATCTTCACAAGTGAGGTATAATTTTTACCGGGAGACTAAGGGGAACGTTGGTTGGTAGGAAATGTGTCCCGGTGCAGTGATCCCACACAGAAATGTGAGAAAAATTTGATTTTGTAGCTAAATTTGAGGTTTGCTGAGGATTCTGGGTAAGAAACGCAAGTCACAACTCCCTGGACTCCCTCGGGTGTCTAGTTTTCAGAAATGTCTGGGTTTGGTAAGTTTCCCTAGATGGCTGCTGAGGCGACGACCAAAAACGCAGATGCCCCCGCAAAATAATTGATCATTTTGATGTGTCCAGATAGGGTTTTGGGGCATTTCTTGCCGCAAGCATTAGGCCTACCCACACAAGTGAGGTACCATTTTTATCGGGAGACTTGGGGGAATGCTGGGTGGAAGATAATTTGTGGCTCCTCTCAGATTCCAGAACTTTCGGTCACCAAAATGTGAGGAAAAAGTATTTTTGTGGCCACATTTTGAGGTTTGCAAAGGATTCTGGGTAACAGAACCTTGTAACAGCCCCACAAGTCACCCCATCTTGGATTCCCCTAGGTGTCTAGTTTTAAAAAAATGCACAGGTTTGATTAGGTTTCCCTAGGTGCCGGCTGAGCTACATGTCAAAATCCACAGCTAGGCACTTTGCAGAAAACAGCTCTGTTTTCTTTGGGAAAATGTGATGAGTCCACATTGTGTTTCGGGGAATTTCCTGTCACGGGTGCTAGGCCTACCTACACAAGTGAGGTACCATTTTATCGAGCACCTCGGGGGACTGCTGGGTGGAAGAAAAATTGTGGTTCCTCTCAGATTCCAGAACTTTCTGTCACTGAATTGTGAGGAAAAACTGTTTTTTCGCCAAATTGTGAGGTTTGCAAAGGATTCTGGGTAACAGAATCTGGTGAGAGCCCCACAAGTCACACCATCTTGGATTCGCCAGGTGTATAGTTTTAAAAAAATGCACAGGTTTGGTACGTTTCCCTAGGTGCCGGCTGAGCTAGAGGCCAAAATCTACAGCTAGGCACTTTGCAAAAAACATGTCAGATTTCAATGTAAAAATGTGATGTGTCCATGTTGCATTTCCTGTCGCGAACATTAGGCCTACCCATGCAACTGAGGTACCATTTTTATCAGGAGACTTGGGGGAACACAGAATAGCAAAACAAGTGTTATTGGCCCTTGTCTTTCTCTACATTTTTTCCTTCCAAATGTAAAACAGTGTGTAAAAAAGACGTCTATTTGAGAAATGCCCTGTAATTCACATGCTAGTATGGGCACCCCGTAATTAAGAGCTGTGCAAATAACCACTGCTTCTGTACACCTTAGCTTGTGCCCATTGTGGAAATACAAAGGTTTTCTTGATACCTATTTTTCACTCTTTATATTTCAGCAAATGAATTGCTGTATACCCAGTATAGAATGAAAACCCATTGCAAGGTGCAGCTCATTTATTGGCTCTGGGTACCTAGGGTTCCTGATGAACCTACAAGCCCTATATAGCCCCGCAACCAGAAGAGTCCAGCAGACATAATGGTATATTGCTTTAAGAAATCTGACAGCGCAGGAAAAAGTTACAGAGTAAAACGTGGAGAAAAATAGCTGTTTTTTTACCTCAATTTCAATATTTTTTTTATTACAGCTGTTATTTTCTGTAGGAAACCCTTGTGGGATCTACACCAATTACAATAAGTGAACAGTGCATCACTCTCCTCTTCATTTGATAAAGCAAATTATTCAACAAAAGCTTAAATAATAATCAAACATTTATTAATTCAAACACAAGTATTAGTGAATGTATATACATCCATATTCCAAACTATACGATTTCTAAACTAAATCAACAACCATATCCCCTCAAAAACTCTCACACAGACAAACTTCACATATACACAGATAATTCCACACTACAAACAACAAAACACTAATAAACTCAAATACAATCAACAAATAGACAAAGACCAGACACTGGAAAGACAAATAATTACAGACACAGCAATATTTTACAAATGCAAAGTATCAATCATCACAAATTTTAAATGTACATCAACTCTCTCTATATATAATTCATAATAATTAATCTACACAAATTACCCCTTGCTGAATTCAGAATTCTGCCTACTTTTCAGACATGTTTATCTTTCTGGGATCCAGCATTGGTTTCACACCCATTTCTGTCACTAACTGGAAGCATAAAAAATAGTAAAAATGGGGTATGTCCCAGTAAAATGCCAAAATTGTGTTGAAAAATTGGGTTTTCTGATTCAAGTCTGTCTGTTCCTGAAAGCTGGGAAGATGGTGAGTTTAGCACCGCAAACCCTTTGTTGATGCCATGTTCAGGGGGGAAACCACAAGCCTTCTTCTCCAGCCCTTTTTTCCCATTTAAAAACAATATATATATATTTGCCGTATTTTGTCTAATTTCTTGGTCTCCTTCAGGGGAACCCACAAACTCTGGGTACCTCTAGAATACCAAGGTTTTGATGTAAAAAAGGAAGCAAATTTGTCATGGGTAGCTTATGTGGACAAACAGTTATGAGGGCCTAAATGGGAACTGCCCCAAACAGCCAAAAAAAGGCTTGGCACCAGAGGGAGAAAAGGTCTTTCAGCGAAGGGGTTAACTGAGGGGGGGATGTATAGTCTAGCATGATTCAGAGTGGAACCTTTCTGGCTCCGGGCAGACTCCATATCAGTGTGGTGTAATCTCTAGGATGGAATGTAATAAAAGCTTGGTTTTGAATGTTCAAATTCACGGGTACATGCAAAGGAATAAAGGCATGTGATTTACAGCTCCATGTGTGGCCTAGTCATTGACAGGTACCCAGGCTGGGGAAGAGGCTACAGCCAAGAGTGTTGAAATTTCACAGATCTCTGTTAAAGAACTTCATTATAAGCACAATAATATAGTGAATGTGGTTTGTCCCAAGGAAGTTAAGAATCTTAAAAATATGCAAAGTGTTAAAGACACTACAAAGTGAGTTAAATCTTTCTTTAGATAATCTAATGTGTGTTTTAGATCTGGAAATGCCAAGCAGGTTAATGGTGGAAAAGCTTGCTTAACCAAAATTGTGATTTGTACAGAATGCATTAAAATGGGACATTATGCAAAGGTTTGTCAAAGTAAAAAAAACACAATAAGTGTTGCAAATATGGTGGTTAAACGTGTTGATGATAAACAACATTCAAGATGACTTAGAAGACAATGTTATAGTTATTAGTGACAATAGTGATGTAGTGGTAATCCTGAACAGTGTTTTGACCCTTATATCGATCTTGTTGGTGAGAAGATTTCAAAGTTATTGTTGGACACAGGTGCTAGAATAATAATGATAACATATGATCTTCTCAAAGGAACTTGGTCTACTAGGGACTCTGGAACCACCTGCTCGCTCTCCTGTGTATTATCAAGAGCACAAAATTGACTTGTCAGGTTATTTTGAATACACGTTACACGTTAGTCTTCAGAGGGAGAAATGTTTTTGGAAAAATGTATGTAGCAGTTAAAGGATTATGCCTCTTGGGATAGTTTCAGCAGGGTCTTTTCCATATGGTTTGCGACCAGGTACCGATGACCAAGTCTCTGGTATGGCTAGTGATGGTCTTGGAGAAGAAGTTTCTCAGAAGTTCCTAATGTCTTCAGTCAAAAACTGGGTACTGTTAGACCTCAATTGCTTGGCGTGGTTTCCCCTAACTTTTTGCCCTCTGACCTCCTGTTTTTCTGGCTTTTGCTGACTATTAGGATTCTGTGCACTTTGCCACTGCTGACCAGTGCTAAAGTGCAGGTGCTGTGTACTCTAAACCATGGTAACATTGGCTTCTCCACAATTGACATTTAATTTACTTGTAAGACCCTAGTAATGTGCACTATAGGTGCCTACGCCCTGTAAAATAAATGCTACTAGTGGATCTGCAGCACTGATTGTGTCTCCCACTACAGTAGCCTTTCAAACATGTCTCGGATCTGCCTTTGCAGAGTCTATGTGGTCAGTTGTAAACTACTATATTGACCTGGCAAGTGTACCCACCTGTCATACCCAAACCTTACTTTTTATTACATATAAGTCTCCACTAAGGTAGGCCCTGTTTATCCCCAAGGTCAAGGCACAGTGTATTTAAAAAGTTGGACATGTACTTTTAGGTTTAGCATGTCCAGGTATTGCAAACTACTAAAATCGTTTTTCACTCCTGCAAGGCCTATCTCTCCCATAGGTTAACATTGGGGTTACCTTGAAGCATCCTTAAAGTGTACATTTCAATTGGGAACATGTAGAAATATAAAGCTTGGTGTCTCTGGTCTCACAATTTAAATTCACAACTTATGGTGAAGTTGTATTTTAAACTGTAAGTCTGAAAATACCACTTTTAGAAAGCTGGCATTTTTTTACTTTAACCATTCTGTGTCTCTACATGTCTCTGAATACACATCTGGGGTAGATGACAGCTGGGCTTGGTGCATTCCCTCTAGACGGTCACACACAAAGAGAGCTTGGTTGTGACATTTGCATCCTGATGGCCCATAACCAGGCAGATGGGTCTTCCTGGGCTAAGTGGGAGGGAGGAACTGACAGGTACACCTGAATAGGGCTGTGCCTCTTCTCCCACAAAGGACTGTATACCCCCTGTAGAGTGTCTGGAACCAGGAAGGGACCTTGAGATTGTCAAAGGCCTCTTTGTATTACCCCACTTTGCAACTTACTGTACTGTGTTGGCCTCTTGACTGCTACTTCTTGCAGTGAGGAAGGATTGAAACTGCCCCTCTACAACCTCTTTAAACCAATAACTCTAAGGGTTTGTTGGCTTGCCCCCTGTTGTCAAAGTCTCAGGGCCACCAAAGACTTCATCGGCATCCCACAGCCATGGATGCCTCTAAGGATCAGCACTTACAACTTTCCTGCTCTGCTTGATTGTATGCAGGACAAGCAACTCGACTCTGGGATGCTCCCCTGTGCGTATGGCTTTCTGGTGCACTGTCACAGCTGCCTGATCCTGACCGAGAATGCGGTATAAGAGGAAGCCCCCCTTCAGCACAACTTTCCCACCCCTGGGTTGCCGGAGCAACCAGAGTGACCCTGCAGATTCCCATTGCTTAGGGAGGCCTCTGGTATTTGGATTGCTTCAGCATGGCACCCCCATCCCTGTGTTGCTGGAGCAACCCTAGTGTCACCACAGTATGTGGACTGTGGGAAGGTACTGTGATTCTGTGACTGCACTGTGCTTTCACAGGCAGTGGGAGTTGTTAATTCACAATGGCGAGGGACCGAGCGAGGTCTCCTGTGCACGAACCACTCTAGGGACTTGTAGAGCAGTGTTGTGTTCCAGTCTAACATGTCAGGAATCCAGTTACCCATCCTCGACAGGGACCACTATGAAACCAAGAAACTTACCATAAATACTTGAATAAGAGTGCACAGGCACTCCCACATGTGCTGATTACAACTGCAGCCCATGGCGTACCCCTTGCAACCCCTAGCACTGCCTTTGCGACCCCTGGCCTCGGAGGTGGCAGAATCAGTGCAAAAGGCACAAGGGCAGGCCCACAACCCCTGCTTTTTGTCAATTCTTTAATACACTGAGAGATTAATATTTTATTTTACAATTAGTATAATAAAGAATGAATTATAATTTGCTGAAATATGACCCTTACTGGCAGCTGGGTAAGTAAAAAAATATTTTAAATGTATGTTGTGTGCGCGCGCGTGCAGGTGAGAGTGTTTCTGTGTGAGAACGAGTGTGTTTAAGTGTAGATGTGTGTGTATGTGTAAGCTTGTGTTTGTGAATGAAAGTAAAGGTTAAATGATTATGGCGGTCATTATGAACACAGCGGCAAACTTCGCTGACCGCCGTGGCGGCGGTGAACAGAAGACCGCCGCTGGCAGTGAAAACAAATCCGCCATATAATGAACTAAAATCCCTACCCCGCCAAATATCACCAGGCCACCAGTCACCGCCAGGACCTTGTCGGCGAAAATGCTGGACCTTCCACCCCGCCACCGCCAAGCACACCCACATCCCGCCCTCCAAATAATGATGCACAAATCACCTTGGCAGTCAGTGGAAGCCGAACGACCATTGGCGGTGCCGACCTCCACCGCGGCAGTGGACTCAACAGCAAGAAGGGCACACATTGGACAAGTTAGAAACCCACACACCTGACACACATCCAGAACCCCATAAAGCACTCACAGACACACCCCACAATCCTTTGCAACAAAACTAGGCCAAAGAAGACGGAGAGCACCAGAAGCAGACACCGAATGCCACTATATACACAACGCACACCGACCCACAGAAGAGCACCCTCACCGCGTTTCCAGCCCCAACACCATTCACCACACTCACCATGTCACCCCCCAAACATCCAAGCTTCACAGAAAGGGAGCTAAGGACCATGGTGGATGAGATCCTGAAGGTGGAGCCACAAATATTCGGGGCTCAGGTACAGCACACACCCCTCGCAAGGAAGATGGAGCTATGGCAGACCGTTGTCAACAAGGTCAATACAGTGGGACACCATCCACGCACCAGGGACGACATCCGCAAGAGATGGAACAACCTGCGGGGGAAGGTCAGGGCCATGGCATCCAGGCACCACATTGCAGTCCAGAAGACTGAGGGAGGATCGCCACCAACACCACCTGAATACACCGACTGGGAGGAAAAGGTACTGGCCATCTTGCACCCTTTGGGACTCACTGGACTCACTGGAGGAATGGATTCGGGTAAGACGTCTACATTTACCCCTTATACATCATACCTGTAATGCATGCACCACCCCACCCCACCCACACACCCCAGGACCAATACTCCACCCAGGCCACAGCCACTGAATCCCCCCCCTGCCTGACCACAAACCCACTAACAGGCCAACATCCCTCCCCCTGTGCACAGCCACCTACCCCTGCAAGGATTCACAATGGCACTACACCACCCACAAAGCAACTCCACACCCTAAGCAAAATGCAGTGGATGGCCCTGGATGGCCCCAAAAAGTGACACCAGCACATAACAGCCCAGCCTTGTGCACCCCATCCGTTCATGCATTTGTAACAGACATGTCTATGTTCCCCAACAGGCACCACCACCAATGCCACCCTCATGGATGGGACATGGAGTGCCTGTGCCCCCATGGAGACAGAGGCACCTCACAGTACACTGGGGAAGGATCCCTGGACACTGATGAGCAGGCAGGCCCCTCACACACTGTCACCATGCAGCAGCCCCACCCAGGATATCACTGACACCCCTACGACCCAGGCAAGAACAGCAGCCCAGGGCAAGCGTCCCCACACCAGTGTATCCAGGCCACAGACTGGTGGAACACAGGTACAGATGCCAGAGTGTCCACCACCAACAGACAAGAAGATGAGGGCCCCTGTACAAGTGGTACCACCAGACCTGTGGAGGGGACACAGACACAGGGGGCTAGGGCAAGCGCTAGGGCCTCAGTGGGCCACGGGGGAGGCCACAGGATGGATGCAGCAGCCCAGGGCGTGATATCTGAGGTATCGGGGGCCTACCAGCATACCCATGACAGATTGGCACAGATAGTATCCACCTTGGGCCACAGTCAGAGGATGCAGCTGGAACACCACCAAGAGGCCATGGAGCAGTGGAAACAGCACAACGCCACAATGGCCAGCATAGCAGGAGCACTGCTGCAGCTGGTACAAACCCAGTCTGAGACCCACACTGGACAGGAGGCCCCCGCTACAGCACAGAACACAGACCGGACAATGACACCATCAGCAGCAACATCCCAGGAACTACCCTCACAGGAAACACAAGAGCCAACCATGTCATCCCCTCAAGGTCAACAGCAGGTGCCCAAACAGACACTAAGGCCAAGATATGGGACTAGCACCCCTGCCAAAAACAAGACCCCCTTCAAGAAGTAACTGTGCAACAGTCTGCACATCAACCATCCCACACAATATACCACCACACAGTGCTAAGAAGCAAAATGAACTAATGTAAGCATTGATGGACCCATCAATACTACCAACAAGGCTGCCACCATGTTGGCATTGCGTACAACTACCCATGACCACTGCCATCAATGTAAATTGCACTATTCACTCCCTGCCACCAATAAAACACATATCGCACCTGTAACACTGTCCCCTGTCATAATATGTGAACAACGTGAAGTATGGATGCAACTGGCTGATAACCACTTTATTGGCAATGCGTTGCATGAATGGACTCCTGTGTGCCTATATGTTTCCCCCCCAAAAATGCAGTAAATTGTACTTGCTACCATGCAGACCTGGACCCAGTTGCAAATAGAAGATTCAAACCCCTCCTAGATGGAAAACCACACTGACAGTATGTGTCACAAACCCCAATGTCATCCCTTAGTCCCACATAGTTGCTGGAAGTAGAGTTGTATCAGTTGGGTCCTGGAATTGACATCTTCCCCTTCCACATCATCACCATCACTCTCCTCCCCTCTCTGAGGAAGCTGGTCAGGACAAACTGCATCCTCCACCTCCAAGAGGGGGAAAGACTTTCTCACTGCCACGTTGTGCAGCATGCAGCAGGCCACCCCTATTCTGCACACTTTTTCAGGCCCATAGGCCAGGGAACCCCCAGAGATATGTAGACAACAAAATCTAGCCTTCAGGAGACCTATTGTGCGCTCTATCACCTTCCTAGTACGTCAATGGGCCTCATGGCAATTCCTCTCTGCATCTGCTCCAGGATTCCTCACTGGTGTCAGGAGCCAACGCAAGTTAGGATAGCCAGAATCACCTAGAAAAAGGTGCAATACAGAGTAGTCATTGTCAAGCCTCTGAGTCAGACAGCCTGGCTGTCTGCTAGGTGGCAGTTAGTGACAGAAACATTTACCTATGATCCACCCTCTGTCCTCTTGTAGTTGTTCCATCATCTGTGGCACACTACTGTTCCTCAGTACAAAGGAATCAGGGACTGAACCTGGGAACATGGCATTCACATGTGAGATGTACTGGTCTGCAGTACATACCAATTGGATGTTCATAGAATGAAAGTTCTTTCTGTTTCTGCACACCTGTTCACTGACTCTTGGGGGTATGATCGGTATGTGGGTGCCATCTATGGCACCGATCACATGGGGAATGTTTGCAAACGCATAGAAGTCCGACTAGATGGCAGGGAGGTCAGTACTTTGGGGAAACCTCATATAGGACTGAAGGTGTCGTACAAATGCATTTAAAAATCTTGTCAGTACCATGCTGAATATTGGCTGTGAAAATCCAGCACCCATGACCACTGTCACTTGAAATGAGCCCTTGGCCAGGAAATGGATTGTGGAGAGCATCTGCACTTCAGTAGGGATGGCATGCTGATTACGATTTCCAGAAGTTAGTGCAGGATCCAGTAATGCACAAAGTTCAAGAATAGTTGCACGGTTGAGTCTGTAATTGATTATGATCTGACGCTCCACCATGGTCCACATATCCACAAGTGGTCTGTAACCGAAGGTGCCCTTCCTCGCTACAAGGGTCAGTACCTAGGAGGGATTTCAAACATGTGTGATGAACACACATACATAGGCACACATTGTCATTTATTGTGCGCTGCATACTTGATTGTAGGGACTCATAAGTTAGATGTGCTTGACAGATCTTCATCTACATCTTAATGAGGGAACAGTGTTTGTCATGTGTGCTTTTTTTAATAGTCACATGCATAGGTGCTGTATGTGAAAAATAGGGCCTGCATTGTGCACATTTCTTTTTTTAGAGATGCATAGTTTTGGCCAAAATGTCTGCCCCCTGTAATCCAGAACTGTAGTTGTGGAAGTGACCTCATACCGCTAGTGGTTGACATAGCAGCGTAAGGCGGTGTTTACCACCATTCCCACCGTCATTGGTTAACATGGATTACAATGGGGAATCTTTGCATATCATGATCACCGCCGGCGGTGATGGTGCACACCGCCTCGGTACGTACGCAAATTCGTCATCCCAACTTCACTTGACTCCCTGATCTCGTGCAAACAGGTACTCCACTGTGTGTACTGCTGTGTCCTGCCTCTGGTCATGGAAGTGGCTCGTGTTGCAGGGGAAAGCGCCCCGGCCTTCACCCAGGTGGAACTGGAGAGGCTAGTGGACGGGGTCCTGCCCCTGTACGCCAAGCTCTACGGACAGCCAGAGGTACAGGTGAGTCAGGGTTTGGGGGGCACTGTTTGGGTGTAATTGATGGTGTTGTGAGGACATATGTGTGCACCTCTGAGCCTGCATGGGCCGTGGTTCATGGCATGCTGCATGCGTATGTCCTGTAAGTCTGACAGTACTGTCCATCCCATAGTGGACGTATAGCCAGCTGTACCTATTTTGCATGTGCCTTACCTCTGTGTTCCATTTCTGTGTCACCCTTTTAGGTCAGCGCCCACCAGAAGAGGGCTCTTTGGTATGCCATCGCCATGGACGTGCGGACCCTGGGGGTCTACAACCGGCGGAGCACCCACTGCATGAAGAGGTGCGAGGAGCTGCGACACTGGGCGCGAAAAATCTGTGAGGCCCAGCTGGGGAAGTCCTCCCAAGTAGTTCTGGTCAGTAGTCAGGGACATGGCCATGGGCATAGTGAACAGGCCTGCTTGTTGGGGGTGTCTTCTGGGTGGGTGTAGGTATGGCCACTATGTTCACTTCTTTCAGCCATTTACAAGTGTCTCTCCTGTTTTGTCTCCCCATCCCTGTTTTCTTGTATTGTTTTTGTACGTCAGCAACATCTGGCGAGGGAGCTGAGGCACTGGAAAGTGGGGATGCAGCGGCCCACGGATCCTCGGAGGCAGAGCCATCCGACACCAAGGGGACCAGTGGGTGAGGGGAGTAACACGGGGGAGGCAACTACCACTGGAGGTAGTGACTCCGATACCTCCTCCTATGGGGGCTCCCCAGCGGTGGCGGACCCTAGTGACCACACCACTTCAGTGACATCATCCGCCACCCCCCATTCGATCACCGCCGTCCCTTTTGCTCCCCACCGAGTTGCCCGTGCCCACTCACCCAGAAAGGTGGGCGCTTCCTTCGCCCCAGGCACCTCCTCCCCTGCCCCATTCAGCCCTGCTGCCCTCACAGAGGAGGCTATTGACCTCCTGAGAACCATCTCTGTAGGGCAGACAACCATCATCAACACGGTGCTGTGTCTGGTCTACAGAGATCTTTTCAGGCTCTGGCCTCCTCTTTGACAGCAGCCATTTTCCCTGGTCATTCTGTCCCCCCTCCAACCTCCTCTACCCCGCCCAGCACCCCACTCTCTTCGCCCGTCCAAAGCACTCAATCTGACACGCAGTCAAGCACCTCAACACCCAAGAAACACTCTTCTAAACACAAGCACCACACCACCCACCACAAGCATTCACACAGCCAACAGACACATGCACACACAGCAACATTCACTTCCCCTAGTGTGCCCACCCCTTTCGCCTCCCTGTCTGTCCCCTCTACATGCACACCCTCATGCACTGCACCTTCAGTCACTATTGCTGCTCCTCTTACTGCAGTCACCACAATAGCAGACATCCATACATGCACCCCAGACACAACACCTGCACTCACCACAACTACTGTAGTTGACATATGCAGCACACTCACCAGACTTGCAGACACCCACACAACATACATCCACATTGGCAGCCTGTCTTCTCCCACTGTGTCCACCCCCTCTTCTCCAAAAACACACAAACACACCAAGACACCCACCCATCACACATCCACCACATCTCAGCATACTGTCCAGTCACCTGCACCCACAACACGCACCCCTACACCACTTACCTCCACACCCTCTGCCTCCACTCCCACGCCCTTTTCCAGGTCCACCCCGTTTGCTCCGAAAAACCTTTTCTTCTCCCGTGCTGACCTCTTTCAACCCACTGGCCCACCCGGTCTTGTCCCTAAGCGTGCACACCTCCTAGCCCTTTCCACTCCTTCCACTTCACAGCCTGCTCATGTCCTCCCCTCACATTCCCGTGCCCCTTCCCCAGAGAAGAAGAAGCCCCGCACAGAGCCATGTGCATCTGGCTCCACCTGCTCGAAACACCCCCTCCACCTTTCAAAGTCAAACCCACACCCCCTCCACCGTCCAAGCGCAAGTACAACCCCCACCACCGTCGCAAATCCCCACCACCCTCTGCCCCCGTTCCATGAGGTGCCTGGATGCCCCATTATTGCCCCATTAGGTGGAGTACCGTGCACTTTTGGGAGTCAGGTTGGGGCCATTGTGGCCCATGGGACTTCTTGCAATACAGACTGGCGATTGGCCTTGTTGGAAATTGTTGGCTCTGTGAGCTGGAATAAATATTTATGTGTTGCCTGTGGTTTGGCAGCACACTCTTGAACCCTGGTCTTTTGTTTCATTGTTTGTGGGTGTGGGGCATTTGTATGTACTAGGGTCAGGTTGGATTTGCCTTGTGTCAGGTAAGTACCTCTTGCTGTGGGTTGTATGGTTTGTGCTGCTGTGCTGGGTTGGAGGGGGCATTGATGGTTGGATGGAGTGGGTGGGTATGTAAATGTGCCCTTTCCTCCCTTGTTTCGTAGGTTACGGTACTTACCGTCGTCATCTTCGTAGGTGGTCTCGGTCGTGGAGGTATATGGCAAGGAGCAGGGCTGGCATGATCTGCAGCTCTCTATCCATGTCTGCTTCGGCTCATTGTTTGTCCCTCCGGTGAGTGTTTCCTTATATTTGGTTCATTTCCACCTGGATTTGCGTGGCAGTGGTTCCCGTCTCGGAACTGGCGGCGGACTAGTGGTTCATTATTTGATGCGTGGGTTGGGCATTTCCGTCGGCCTATGGGCGGACTCTGCCGTCGTCGTCAGCACTCCTATACTGGCGGTGGGTGGTTTTCTGGATGCCTGGGTTTCGATTGGTTCATTATTTGGCGGTCCAGACCCCTCCTCTATTGGCGGTTTTTCACGCCACCGCCGGCGACGCGGTTTGGACCGCCGTGTTTATAATGAGGGCCTATGTCTTCTCCACTACCCTTAGCATTTTGGCGAATTACCGTTACTGCAGGTATGGCAGTCCTTCTCCTTTCACGTTCACTGGACTGCACAGGACAGCATGCTCAAGCAACCAGGCCCAGAATTTTCAAAGATTTTGCATCAGTGTTGCGTAACTTTTTTGGCACAGTCTCAATGCAAAATCCATTTTGGGATTACAAAGTCACACAAATCCAATTTGCTTGGCTTTGTAACAAACAAAAAAATGCAATGCAGCGCATAGCACTGCCTTATGTCACCTAGCATCAGGTGGGTGGTGCATGGGCATTCCCATGCATCCACCCATGTATTTTGACGTAATCCTATATTTACAAAGACTAGTAAACATGGATTTGCACCACAATGGTGTGACTGCCTGAGGCTGGAGTAGCGAGGAAAAATATTTTTATTTCTCCTTGTTATTTCCTCTTTGCATGTCAGCAGCACACATGAATGGTGGAAAAAACCTCAAAGGGTAATTTGCGTGCAGGAAGATATCACTTCCTGCACAAAAACTAATCTGACCACAACACAGGAATCCTTGAGCCATGACACAGCATGCTGCATTGGTCATAGTCACAAGTACGCCAGCGCTAGGAGAGAGCAGAACTGTGCCATATATTTGAAAAAATGCCCCTTCTCCCTTTGACGTGGCACAGTGCTGCAGGTTGTGCTACATTGCATGAAATGTTAGTAAATATGTTCCCAGCTCCCTAATAACTGTTACCACAAGACAGTACCAATAATTTCACATCTCCACAAACTGAATCAGACTGCAGCCTGATACTGAAACCTCAGAACTGTTTATAAGTCATCCTCTGGCTGTGAAAGTCCTACAATAATAACAGTATGGTGTACAGAGAAAGGACTGGTCAATGCTGATGTCCTATGCTGTATGGACTATACAGACGCCAAGCAGAAAATATGAGCTAGGGGCCGCTCCGTTTCGGGTAGTCAATGGGGATTCAGCCCTGGCCCTGAGAATGAACCCTTGAACAAGCTAGGAGGCACACCAGACCTCGACCATGAGATTGGGTTCAGGGCTCAGCATTTCATTGTTTCCTTAGCTAGATTCGAGCTGTATGAATACCCATATGTGAAATCATATGTAGCACAGAGCACATAGGATGCAAGTAGAACCAAAAGTGTATAAGTGTGGGTGCAATACCTATAATGTCCAGAGTTCGAGTGATAGGTCTAGGATCTGCGCCCCCCCATCATTGGATGTAGCAGGTATGAGCAACTAAAGCTCTTCAGTATAGACTGTGTTTAATGACAGGTAGTCTCTGGACTCCAGGCTGAAGAAAAATGGAGCGCTCAGCACACCAAAGCCAAGAAGTTCTTGTTCTTTATCAGGAACAGGTTTTTGACTGTAGGTTTTGAAATAGTCTCAGTTCTACAGGGAAATAGCATAGCAGTAACACTTTATCCCCTTTTCATAATCTCACAGAAGTACAAAAGAGACCCTATTGCAGGGTTCCCTTAGCCTGTCTTCTTGAAAGGATGACTACTTTTATCTTAAGGATGTCTGTCAGAAGCCAGAACCAATCACTGAGGAAACATACAGCTTGATTGAGCCTTAATATGCAGGCCACCAGAGATTGTGAGAAACTACTACGATAAAGATGTCTATTTTGGAAAATGGCCTTGTACTTAAAGAAGCAAAATAGAATTTGACCCTTTCCTAGATCGGTAGCCAGTAGAGATTGTTCAGTATGGTTTGCTGTTGCAATACTTACCTAAGATGATGGCACATCTGACCATTCTATATTGAATGCAGTACTATTTTGAATGGCATAATGGTTGATTGGTTATCAGCAAGAATTGGATTCCTAACATCCAATCTATAGATAACAAAGGCATGTTGTTATTTTCAGTTGACCTGATCTATTTGGGAGTGAAAATAGAAACTAGCTGACATTGCCTCACTATTTATGTGTTGGGTGAGTGCAAGGGAGAGAACCATCAAGATTCAAAGAGTACAGAAGAGTGCTATCAAATTTACTTAAGAGAGGCCATGGCTAGGAAGAAATATGTTTTAGGAGTTTAATGTGAGGAAATTCTCTGGCATCCATTTCTGAATTATTTTGATGTGGGTGTGAAGCATGAGTGTCTTAATTGCTTTATGGTTTTAGGTTTACTTGAGTGTCATCAATAAATTGGTGTACCAAAGCACCTGCATCCTTGAGACTTCAATTTCATTGATCCATATGCATATTGACTTGGGCAGAGACTAGAAACCAGCCTTTGAGGACATGAAAAGCCAATGTGGCTTTAATTGAGATGTCAAAATTTACTTTCATCACTTTTGGCCCTGTGACAAATGCCTGGATTTCGACCCGTTAAGTCTGTGTCTCCAAGTTATGAAGACCCGAAGTGGAAAGGGATTATAACATTAACCCTGAGGTTCATTTATGATCTGAGGAATTGTCAGGGGAATCAACATTTCTGAGTCTGATTCCCTCAGACCTGGAGAGATCTTATGCTTTCATAAAGCTTTTATTCTACAAATCTGCTGAACTTCTAATTGTGATGGAGTTACAGTCCCCAATAAAATTACATCAATACTTGTTAGACGTGGCATCCTTGCCGTGGTCTCCCCTATCTTTTTCGCCTCTGCTTCCCTTGTTTTGACTGTGTGCTTACTCTGTTTCTGCTATTTATGTTACTCTGGGCACTTTACCACTGCTGACCAGGGCTAATGTGCAAGTGCTCCTAATGTGAAATTATATGCATAATTGGCTTTTTCATTATGGCATATTTGATTTACTAGTAAGTCCGTCCCTAGTAAGGTGCGCTAGAGGTGCCTAGGGCCTGTAAAACAAATGCTACTAGTGGACCTGTAGCACTGATTGTGCCACCCACATGAGTAGGCCTGTAAACATGGCTCAGACCTGCCACTGCAGTATCTGTGTGTGCAGTTTTAAACTGCCAATGCGACCTTGCAAGTGTATGCACGGTAGCCAGTGCGTCTTTATATTTGACGCAAACCGGGTATTTTGTGTAACAACAACGTTTCCATTGTTTTCTATGGAGTAAGACTCTTTTTACATTAAAAAAAATCATATCTTGACTTTGTGTATGTTGGATTTTTGTCTTTTTGGTCATGTTTGATTTAGATAAATATTGTCTATCTTCTAAACTTATGTGGCACCCATTTTGTAGTGTTTTCACTGTGTTACTGTGTGTTGGTACAAGTACTTTACACATTGCCTTTGAGATAAGCCTGACTGCTTGTGCCAAGCTACCAAGGGGGTGAGTCTGTGTTATCTGAGTGTGTATCTCCATTGCCCTGACTAGAGTGAGGGTCCCTGCTTGGACAGAGTGCAAACTGACTGCCAACCAGAGACCCCATTTATAACATTACTCATAATGGAGCCTTTGTTATCTCCTAATGAGAAAGAAGGGGTATCAGGTCATGTCTGAGCAACAAAAGCCCAGTGTTCTTCATTTGGATTAGCGTGTCACGATCAACTGTGTCAAAGCTGTGCAGAAGTCAAGCACAATAAGTAATAGGAGTTCCCTAGGTCGAATATGCAGTGTGCAGAATCCAGTATCTTCAGCATAGGAGTTTCAGTAATGAAGATGGAGAGGAAGGTGGATTGATAGTTCACTAACAGATCTCCTAGGCCATCACAGTGTTCAGTTATCTGGTGATGTATCTGTATTGGGTTCTCCAACCTGGGAAGGTCAGTTACAAAGCTGAAGATAGACAGCTGGTCTGAGGCAAGGATGGGATATTGAGTAAGATAGTAATGATGTGCAGTACATAAATATCAATCCCCATGCTGTTTTATTACTATTAAAAAATAAAAATATTTTTTTTGTAAAATGAAAGACAAGATGGTTCAAAATAACAAAGGCATACCCAGTGATCCTAGTATCTTTGGAAACCAGCTGAAGAGGCCAAATGTGTACGAGGAACTAAATGCAAAAAAATTAAGTTAAATGTCCATTCAGGAGGGCTCAATGTTGGTTTATAGACAAATTGGATAATGTAGCTCCGCGCTCTTCAAACTGGCTCACTGGTTCTAAAACCTAACTATACTGTCTAGGGTTAAATCTAATTTCAGTTCCCATGCTCTATGCAATGAGGCATGTCATTTGACTCTGTTGTATGATCGTTGGAACCAAATTCTTCGACAGCAGAACTGCAATTTAACAAGGCAACTGTGGGGGCTCAAAGTCACCAAATCAAACCAAGGGAACCACAAATGAGCACCCTAACTGTATTGTTGTTCCAAATTCTATCCTTCGTTCAGGAGCCTTCAGGATTCTTGGGATGAATCGTGCATTCTTAAATCCCCAATATAGGGTGTAATCATCAAACAAACCCCGTTCCTGGTTGTATCGACCTTTTTTCGTTGACTTGGAGAGAGGTTTAGGAGCAATAATTTACATACATTTCCATAACAGTGAAAAACAATGGACTGCACAGGAAACAGCACAGTGTATTGTAGTCAGTTTAAAAAGGATATGTTGACAAATTTATTTAAGTCCAAGTCATTAATTTATTCAGTATTCAGATTTTAAGCATCATTATTACAGGTTTTACTGGGCCAAAAGCCCATATTTCAGGCTAAGGAAACAGAACATTAACAAGAACTACATAAAGAATGCACAATATCCAAAAAGTGTGCTCCATAAAGGAAACCCCTAATTTATATTAAGCTGGTATAGGTCGGAATGGTATTTGGTTAGGCAAATAAGGTATAGTGTCCGCTTCAGAAATGCAAACAAAGGTTTCTGATGAGAGAATATGAATTCTTAGGCATACAGCCCTTGCACGTGGGCAATGGAGATCAACAGAGCTCTACAGGGGACTTCTCAGTTCGAAGTTAGCAAGTATCTCGAAACACTTCATTATTTTTCAACAAGGCTCTAGTTTGTAACATTAAACCTTATTCCTGCTCATGGAAGCAAATCATTTTACTCCAGACCCTGGGATCAAAAACTCTTGCATGGACCAAGCACAGATTGACTCAACTTAATTAGTGCCAGTCCTCTTCTTGTGCTGTGAATGAGGTACTATTTCTTCTTCCCCCCTCTCACACTCTCCCGTCCCAGTCTCATGCTTTCTCTCCCTAACCACCCACTTCTTTTTTTAACATATTGCACAGCAGTGCAGGCTGCTTTGCAACGTGGCTTTAAAAAAGTGCTAGAGCTATTTTTCTTTGCTCTATGCTGCTGTGCAATATATCTAAAACACATTGACAGACCCAATAGATCTCACAGAGGCCAGACCTATTGGCTTTACCAATGCTTGTATTTTTTGATACATAAGTAGGAGGAAATGGTGTGAATTGTGTAAAGTGGTGGAAAGGTCTAGCAGTGAACCTCTGTTTGTTTTAATCCCCTTCAAAGGGTTGGGCTCACCTATTGCTTTAGCTTGCTTAGTGACACTGAGACCCCAGTGACGAAGGAGCTTTTGCACCGTCATCGATGTGTTCTTGCAGGTTCACAAGGCAATATTTGCATTTTGTCCTTCAACAATCTGTGCATGGCAATAGGCTGTAACATCCGTAGCAAACCTGGGTGGTGCAGTTTGATAGTAAAATTTCAGCTGCACTGGATTTTACTAATGAGCCATGCATTAAAAGCTGCCCTAACATTGGTAAAAGTATGGGGATCTGGTTGATTCTCTAATTGCAATCTCTACTGTGCAATAGTAAATTAAATTGCTTTACACAGTTGCGCTTGTCTTTTATTTCTCAATAGTCACGTATGGGCACAGTGGACAGCAGTGTGATGCTCATTCCTGTTCAAAGTGTATCATAGGTGTGGTATTATGTTAAGCGTGAGTGCATATGTATGATACAATACTTGCATGTACTGATAGACAAGGTGTTATTTTCAGACAAGTGGCTGATGCTAAAAAGTGCCCCACACACGTGCATGTCTTGTTACAACACAGCAGGGGGCTGTTATGCTATAACAGACACTGCCAGGGGCGACTCCTCCACTATGGCGGAGGAGCATCGCCCCCGCCACCAGCAGCAGCAGCTGCCCAATGCAAAACACTCCCGCTCAGTGCGCATGTATGTTTGGCTGGTCGTCTTGGCCCGTCCAAACATACATGCGCACTGGCTCTCTCCTACCCGGCAACACAATGCCGGGTTCGAGAGAGCAGACAGAGGCTCCCACTCTGCCGCGGAGCTCCCTGGCTGGGCGCTCCGTCCAATACTACCACTGATTTCATGCTGCTGGCAGATTGAAAGCAGCGGTAGGATTGGATGCAGGGCAGGCTGGGATCCTGTGCCTGAGATGCAAGACCGGAGCAGAGCAGAGCAGTGCAGAAAAAAGGCACTTTTTTATTGTTTTTTTTTTTCCGTTGTCCCCTGCCACGCACCACCCGCCCCTTTTCCCTCCCGCAAGCCGCGACTGGGCACTGTGGCATGAAGAGACATTCAGCACTACATTATTCTCCATTACATTTCCTTCTCTGCGCTACTAGGAGAGGAATGGCAATAAAACCTATTGTTTCTTAACCCACATAGTGCACTTGGAGAGCTATTTATTACAGAGCACTCTGTTATGAATATTATGGTGGTCATTTTGACACTGGCAGTAAAAAACGATGATGGCCTCCAAAATACCGTCACCACGGCTATACCATCCGTCTGCCACATTATGTTCACTGCCAGACTTCCGCCACAAGAAGGGCGGAAATCTGGCAGTGATCATGCTGGCAGACGTTGGTAAACTGGCGCTGCTACCACCAGCACCACCATGCCAGTAGATCACCGCCAGCCATATTATGACAATTCCCTGCATAGAGCGTTCTGCTGGTGATCAAGAATGAATGACTCTTTTCTTGAAGTTCTCCAAAAGCTATTTGACGATCCTTCATGACATCTTGAGGCTGTGTAAGCAGGTGGAGGTCACTGCATTTACTAGGGCTTTCATGTCTAGCTAGTTGTCTATAATGATTCCCAGATGTCTTGCTCTGGTGGTGGGCCTATGTAGGGTGCCAAGGTTAGAAGGCCACCAGGGGGAGTCCCAAGGGGATGTTTTCTTTCTGAAAATCAGTTGAGCTTGAGGCAGTTTGTTTTCATCCATGAGGTTATGGTGGCAAAGTTGGTTTGTGTGGTGTGGGTCTTGTTTGATAGGGAGAGTATCAGCTGGGTGTTGTCTGTGTAGGAGAGTATGTTGATGTTGAAGGATCTGATGAGCTTAGCCAGTGGGGTCATGTTGATGTTGAATAGCTTGGGGTGAGTGATGATCTTTGGGGGACTCCACAGTTGAGTTTCTTCACCTTTGATGTTTAGGGTGATTCTTTTTGTCTTTTCATTGAGGAAGGAACAAACCCAGTTGAGTGTGAGTCCTATGCCTGTATTGTGTAGTCTTCTGATTAGGATGGGTGGGAGACTGTGTTGAAGGCAGCGAAGAGGTCAAGTAGTATGAGGGCTGCTGTCGCCATGATTTAGGATCATCCTGATGTCATCAGTTGCTATGATGAGGGCAGTCTCAGTGCTGTGGTTTGGCTGGAAACCTGATTGTGACGTGTCCTGGAACTACTGTGCATTGAGGTGGTAAGACATCTGTATGTGGCTTTTTTTATTGATGCTAAGACATTCTACTTAAGAGTGGGTTTCTATAGGTTTTCTGGTAAGACATTTAACACACGACTTTATGCTAAACTCTGAAGTATTATGGGGTGCATCAGTGTGTGAGTTTACAAACTGCAACTCCTCACTAGACACCCCAAGATGTCTTATTTCTAGAAATGTAAAATTTTACCTGCTCGCTCTTTTTTATGTTTTATGTGGACAAAATGTGCAGGTATGGACGTGTTTTATTAGAGATACTTTTTCAAATGTTAAAGTGACATTCATTTTTAAACATTAGACTCATTTACAAAGTAAAAAAGCACAAATTCATTTGAAATGTCTTTATTGAAATGATTTACTATACATGACTGATGCACAAAGACACGTGTGTTGAATATACTCCACATGCAGTAACATTATCAGATGCTGGCAGAAATGCCAGAAGAACAGGCAGGGAGACAAGTCGGAGAGGCTGCTGATCAACCAGTCTTTTTCTCACGCATACAACATTTGCCAAAATCTTGAGGAAGCAAAGAGATCTTAAATATCTTGTCGTATCTATGCCTCCTCATCTAGATCCTGCATGTCTTCGTCCTGTTCGACTCCTGCTAACCCCAGGAACTGAATCTGATATGCATTGCTGTGCACAGGCGGCTTATTGGGATCAGACTGCACCTGATCCAGCTTCAGAGAGGCAAATGGGTTAGGTCCATGTGAGAGAATGCAGGCCTCAAGTTCTGCAAGGATCTGCAGGGAGTACTTCAGCTCCTGCTCACTGGAAATAGAAAGAGAAGATGAAGCAATTACATCCTGGAAGACATACACCCAACAATCTGTGTCAGCCAGTGTGAGCTTCTGCCAACAGGGACCTGACCGTGAACGAGGACTCTAGTATGTTACCGTATTGCCCAGCCAATGCTATAGAGTTCGAAAAGTGCACACTTTATCAAAGAAGTGCCTATCAAAGCTGTAGGAGATCAGTAGTCGTGAGCTTTTTTCGGCTATACCCTGTCTGTTAACTATGAATTTGGCCGTTCAGCCAGTGGTAAAAAATGCTTCAACAGTGCGCAAAGCAGAATTAAAGTTCTAGATGTAAATCCTTATCCATATTTTCCATCTGATTTCCAGTATGTTGGAGCCCAGGTTGTAAACCACTGTTACACTAAAGTTAGACAACTGTACATTGCCTGCTTACTTTTCACGTGTTTGAGTGCTGCATAAAACTGCATAAATGAATTAATAGAGAGGGATACGAACCAGCTGCATGGATGCTATCTGCCCTGGAGTTCCAAATTACTTCATAGACAATGAGGTGACACTTAAGATGCATGGGTCTTCCAGGACCCCAGAATAGAAAAAAAATCTAATTTGATACCTATTTATTATCCTACATTCTCCAAATCTACCCTTCATAGCTTTTTCACTCTCTTGAGGGATACTCATATGCAAAGTCAGGGTGCTATGAAGACCATATTGCCACTTGTCAACATTTCACACTTACTAATGCCCCTCTAACCACAGAACCACTGGCATCCTCTCCACTTCCTAGCCCCTAGTTCCTCATCATATTAGAAATGTGCCTAGTAACCTCCACTAGAGCCTTGTGGTCAATCCCTACTCTTTCAGATCCAGTCCCCTTCGGTACGATTGATTGAGATGAAAGTACAACAGATGACAACAGCAAACAGTATTTGCTTTTTGGTGTACTGGCTTTTATGGAAACCATGTACATTATTCCTGACATGGGCACAAACGTGAGCCACTCTGCATGGAATGGGCCATAGAGAAAGAATGGTGAAATGTTGCAATGGCAAGGGTTCAGCTGCCAGGACTCCCATCCCTCCCGGTGAAGCACTTCAGCAACAAAGTCAAGCAGGGGAAGTGATAACGCGTCCCTTACTAGATAATTTATTCAGGCCGGGACTCGTTTTTGGTCAATGAATCTTTTGACCCTGATTGAAGACACCCTAGAACGAGGCAATTAATCCACATACCAATCAATAGATCAATAACGTCATCGATATTCACCACAACAAATACATTCAATCTAAATAATGACATTGATGAGAATCGGGACACACCATGACCTTTCAGTCATGAATAAACACACAGAATTTATAAGGATTTTGATATTTATTCCCTATTGGTTACAATCTACTAGTAAGTTCATTAGTCTCAAAACCATGAAACACATCAACACTGTTATAATATAGCAACTTGAATAAGATTTCAGCAAAGCAAGAATCATAAACATTAGAACATAGCACGATGTCAACATGAGTTAATCTTAGCAGAGTATAAGTAGCGCATTATTCAACAAAACATTGATTCAGTCATTTGTCTATTTGCGTCCATTTAGTGAATTCCTTAACTAACCTCGAATCAGCATTAGAATGTTGGGCTTCATGCAAAACAATTTAGCAACACCAATTTAGAAAACATCTAACTATGGTCTCTATCAAAAGAAGCAGTTGGTACCTAGAAAGAAAAGGCAATCAGACAATTACAGTTTCATCATCATATAGTTACCCTCCGTAATGGGTCAGCATACAGAGTCAGTCTTCATCCTCAGGACAGCAGTTGATTCGCCATCAGCCAGGAAACGCAGCAAAGTTCATCAAGACAGGGCAATTAGGGACACTTCCCTCAGAAGGAGGAAAAGTATGGAATGGGCAAGGCAAGGGCAAGGATGGTTTGTAGAGATGAACAGCAAAGTCTTTAAGCAGAGTAACAAAGTGGCTAGGTAATGGCATATAATGGCTCATAATGGCTGATTTCTCCTAGTGTTCAAGAATTATAATGATCCTGTTGTACAGTCCCCTAATTTCCAATTGGGCAAGTTTTGGTGCACCACTATCTCCATCCAATGGTTTACTAGTCGCCCCATTAAAATTGTCACCTCATAACAGTTCTCACGTAGTTTATTGGCTCCTGTAATTGACGTCTCCAACGGGTAGAATATCAGGTACAATTTCATGTTCTTGCGGTCCTCTCACAGACCCAGTCAGTAGTTCCATTGTCTATACCAGTTCAGGCGACCTTGTACCTGTTGCAAGTTTACACTGTTGCATTCGACAAGAATGTCTCCTTAAGCAAGTCGAGTGTCATGAGAAAGAGTTTTCTACGGTTACACACATCTTCTAGCTTCTGGAAAAGTATGACTACATGTCCTTCAGCAAGTCAGCACATTGCACGTTAGAAAAACACATTTAATATGAAACCGGGCAGCTAGGCCACGACTCATGCCAACTAAGGCCTAGTGATTAATTAGCAAAACCTTAACATATAGTCCTAATACTAATACAAAATCATACATTAGTACATTAATAATTAATTATTAGTCAATTTCATTAGTCATCGTATACATTGGTGGCCACTCCCGTGGGCTCATTTCAAACGCACGTTTAGTAAAACACAGCAGTACATTTTCTATCCGGCATCATTAGCATTAATTCGCAAACATTTCATGTTAATTTTAATTATAAAAGCTACACTCCACCAATCCCTCCTCTGATGACACTTGTCATCACACAAATCCTTTCCCTTCACAACATTTCACTTTCTTAGTTCGTTCATTTCAATTTCTTCCCCCTTTTTGACTTTTCGTATTTTGCTTTGACAATTTTCTCCCTTTTCTTCTCTCCTCACACTGCGTTTTGCCAATTTTTCTCTAATTCTTTTACTAATTTTACACGATAACCATAGTCCGAATAAACAAGCTAAAACAATCAAATTTCCCTCTATTATTTTTGCAAATATCCCATGCCAAATATTACTAAACCAACTTCCCACTTTAGCAAGTCCCTTTCCAACCTTTTCCCAAACTCCAGGTTCTTTCAGCTCCTTTAAATCCGCACTATTTCGTGTTAGGTTAGTAAGCATACTTCTAATCTTATTACTATTGTCGGGTATATAGGCACAAAAATGCCTCTCATTAAGCATCTTACAGACTCCGACACTTTTCGCTAAAAGAATGTCTAAAGCAAGCCTATTTTGAAGAGTCATAGCCCTCTCCACAGCAAGTTCAGTATCCATTAGGAGTATAGCCCCTGTGAAGTTTGTCAGCATGTTATCCACAATAGTAGACAACTTTCAAATCTTTATGGAGTTTAAGATAACTCTCACTGATGGAATTATTGTTCCAAATATATCACCCACAACAGCAGCAGCTGTCTCTCTTTTCTGTCTAGTACGATGTAATTTAGACACTTTAGGAAACTTCCTTAAGTCATCAAATTGGCGAATCTTTGGAAAAACTATTCCCAAATAACATGTCCCATACCATCCCCTTGGAAGACGGTAATAAGCATTAAGTCCACATATGTAATAGATCCCTGGGATCGCTGGATCCTGTCCATTTAACATGAACGTCCACTTACTCTGAAACAAAAACACATGTCCGTCTCACTTGTTCCCACAAATAAAGTGTCATAGTAAGATTTTGGCCTATATATACAAAGCTTTCCTATGTGTAATGCATATAAAGCTAATTTGTCTTGTGTCTTTACTGCACTATAAGCAATATCATTTGCAAACGTTAGTTTCTCTAATCCCTTTTCTAGCTTTTCTTTTAACGCTTTTCTTCTATCATCAGTGTGATCTAAAAAGCTCTTCTCAACAGGCGTTAGTAAGCAGGTTAGATTATTGCGATGTGCATAAACTGTACCAAATGTCAGTGTGGGCTCAAAGAAACCCCTAACTATTTTTATATTACGATCTCTAGCTACCTTACTCAAATGTTCATTTATAGGCACAAAAGAAAACACTACATCTAGATTAGAATAGAAGTACTGAATATACTCTTGATCATATAACCTTGTTAATAACAAACTACAACTTATCCCGTATGTTAACGGCAAACTATGATAGGTAACCCCTTCTTCTACTGACAAAGGAATTTTTGTGCACACATAACAATTCTTTGCATCCATTGTTTCAACATACTCATGCATTCAACAAGCGATAGAAAACATTAGTAGATAGTTCCCCTTTTGTGTTAGTTTCCTCATGCAAATATTTCGAATCCTGCTCAAATCTCTCCCATGGTTTTAGTATAGTAGTCTCAGTAATTGTAGCATTGTTAGTCTCACTCTTATCCACCAATGGCATTCCCACAATCACAGCTATAATTACTATCGCACACACAACACCCAAGATAATATCCAACCTTCTACATATCCTACTCCCCTTATTATTATCTCTAGTGTTAATCATGATCTGTAAAGAATCAGAAAGCAGAACGATATAAAGGTAAACAATAAACTGAGGAAGGTCTAAAGCTTTTTTTTTTTTCTCTGAAGCAAAGTCTTTCTTTAGCAAGTATTTACAGCATTTCACTCACTCCCAGGATCCTTGTCAAATCAGGTTAGCAGCTTGTCAAAATCAGTTTTTCAAGTCAGTTCAGGTTAACGGTGTCACATCCAGTAATTTTATCAGTCTCTTTTCTCAAGTTTTCCTTTGTTCAATTTCGGCTTAACACAACCTCTTTTTATTTGTTGCCAACTTCACGTGCCATAATATTGACCTGGCACCTCACGATCAAAACAGAACGCCAAAAATTCTTGTTGCCACTCAGCTGATGTTGCATAAGCCCATTCAGGACCTGCGTACCTCCTGTTTGCAATTCTCTTTCTTTTCAGTTTGCGATCACCCTGAAACTCTCCTTCAGTGAGATCTTCTTTCCTTGTTGTATCAACTTCTTCCTCTATTGTTTCATTTATGACCACTTTTTCCTTCGCAGCTCGTGGCTCTGGCCATTTATCTCCTTTAAGTAGTTTCCTACCGCTCGGCTTTTCAGGATGCTGATCAGTGCCCTCCGCTTGTGCTATGGTGTCTTCTCTGGATAGATCTGCAAGCGGCTCAGAAGGAGTCGGAACACTTTGCCTTCCTTCTGCCTCACCTCCTTCGCCTTCCGGGTCTATCAGGGGTTCAACTTCAAACCTGTATCTGTTTGCCTCTGGGAGAACCTCTCAGTGACCAAGCCGTCCTCAACGGGCTCTCCTTCAGTCTCAGTTCCCCTTTGATTACTCTCCAGCCCTGAGACTTCCTTCACTGTAGCTGTTATTTTTGACAACTCAAGTTCCTCATCAGTTGGACATGTCACCTTCTTTGTGTGACTGGCATGGATCCAGTTTGGAATTCCTGCACATTTCACAGCAGTAGTAGTGGTCAGTATCACTAGATACGGCCCCTTCTAACGTGGCTCCAAACACAACTTCCCCACGTGTTTGTTGACAACAACCCAGTCACCAGCTTTCAGATTGTGACCTGGATGATTTATCGGTGGGAGTGTGGTTGCTTCCACCTGGTGAGAGAAAGAGTGGACCACGTCAGCCAGACCCTTGCAGTAGTCCAACACCATATAATCCGTGATATTCACAAGAGCATCTGCAGGCACTGCGGGCAATCTCATGGCTCGGCCCATGAGAATTTCATGAGGAGACAGGCCTGTTTTCTTGTTGGGTGTATTTCTCATTGACATTAGCACTAAGTGCAATGCATCTGGCCACTTCAAATTTGTAGCTGCGCACATTTTCGCCATTCTCGATTTCAAGGTACCATTCATCTGCTCCACTAGTCCTGAGGCTTCAGGACGATAGCTACAGTGAAACTTCTGTTCAATGTTCAGTGCGGCACACAAGAGCTTAACCACCTCGTTGTTGAAGTGACTTCCTCTATCTGATTCTAAAGAGATCGGAAACCCGAAACGTGGTATTAACTCCCTAAGCAGCAACTTCGCTACTGTGAGACTGTCATTTCTACGTGTAGGGTAAGCTTCGATCCAGTGACTGAAAATGCACACAATCACCAACACGTACCTCAGACCTCCACACACACGCATCTCAATAAAATCCATCTGCATCCTGCTAAATGGGCCTCCTGCTCTCCCAATGTGGCTCAAATTCATCTGTTGACAGATGATACACCTGTGACAGATTACTTCTGCAGCTTGTCTGAATTTTGGATTGAACCAATCGATTTTGAACAGCCTAATCATGGCATCTCTCCCAATATGTGCTTGACCATGGTAAACCCTCGCAAACTGTGACAAGAGACTGTTTGGCAAAACCATTTTCCCTTCATCTGAAACCCACAAATCATCAGGTCTTTGTACACATTGCATTTTAAGCCAAGAACATTTCTCCTCTCTGCTGGCCCGTCCCTGCAACAATTTTAACTCTTCCATTGTGTCAACCACCCTCAATGCATAACCTGTCTCATTTTCAGTTTCCGGTAACAATTCCCACTGATTTTGGAACGATATACAGTTCAATGCACAAAACCTTGCGACTTGATCTGCATATCCGTTTCCCATTGACACAAAGTCTTGCGATTTAACATGAGCATTGCATTTCACCACAGCAATTTCAAGAGGTAACTGAATCGCATGCAACGACTCCTTAGTTCTTTCACCATTTTTCACTGGAGAACCAGAAGAGGTCATGAAACCCCTCTGTGATCATAACTGGCCAAAATCATGGACAATTCCAAATCAGTATCTGCTGTCAGTATAGATAGTGACTTTTAGTTTGTCAGCGGCATGGCATGCCCTAGTAAGAGCAACCAATTCAGCCACTTGAGCAGAGTACACTCTCTCGAGCCAAGATGCTTCTAGGATACCAGTGATTGTACATACAGCATATCTGGCTCTCAGTACTCCTACTGAGTCTCTCAGGCATGAACCATCAACAAAGATAATGTAATCATTTTCCTCCAATTGAGTATCTTTAATGTCAGGTCTCGGTTTGGTGCACAGTTCTGTTACCTCAAGACAATCATGTTCTACTTCCTCAGCATCATCAACATCTGTATTTTCATTGGGAAGCAAAGTTGCCGGGTTTAACACAGTACAGCACTTCAAAGACACATTAGGTGACCCCAGTATAATTGTCTCATATTTGGTCAGGCGAGCATTTGTCATATGCTGAGTCTTTGTTTGGGTGAGTAGTATTTCGACTGAGTGTGGGACCATTACGGTCAAGGGATGTCCCATCACTATGCCTTCACACTGAATGAGGCTCTGACAAACTACTGCAACTGCACGCAGACAACCCGGTAAGGCTGCTGCGACTGGGTCCAAAGTAGCTGAAAAATATGGTACTGGGCGTTTTTCACCTCCATGGACCTGTGTCAAGACAGACAAAGAACAAGCATCACGTTCATGACAAAACAGTACAAAAGGCTTTGTGTAATCAGGCATACCTAAAGCTGGTGCCCTGAACATACACTCTCTCAGTTCAATGAATGCCCTCAACTCTTTCTCAGACATAGTTATGGTACCCGGGCCATCCTTAATTTCCTTGACAGTCAACCTCACCAAAGGCTTAGAGATAATGGAGAAGTTAGGAATCCACTGGCGACAGTAACCCACCATTCCCAAAAACATCCTAACGTCCCTCTTGGATGCCGGGAGATTCATCTGCAATATGGCTGTCACTCTTTCCTTGGATATTTTCCTTGATCCTTTCTCAAACAGGTGACCAAAGTACTTCTCTTCTTTCTGACAGTACTGCAGTTTCTTTGGGGACACTTTATGTCCGTTCTTTCCCAAGTGATTCAGTAAGGCAATAGTATCATACCTGCAGTCATCTTTTGTTTTGGACGCAATCAACAAGTCATCAATGTACTGTACTAGAATCGAATTAAAAGGCAGTTCCAATGCTTCCAAGTCCATTTTCAATATCTGATTGAAGATGGAAGGTGATTCTGAAAACCATTGAGGAATTCGACACCAACTGTAAACCTTGTCCAGGAATTTGAAACTGAAGAGAAATTGGCTATCCTCATGAAGAGGCACAGAAAAGAACGCTTGAGACAAGTCCACAACTGTGTACCACTCCTCGTCGCATGGAACCTGAAACATGATTACGTCTGGATTTGGCACTATGGGGCAACACTTCACCACTATCTCATTAACTTTTCTCAGGTCTTGTACAATTCGAACTTTCCCACAAGGCTTTTTCAGACCCATTATTGGTGAATTATATGGGCTGCTCATCACTTTTTTCAGAACCCCTTGCTTTACAAAGTCTGCAATTATCTGCATCACCTCTATAAGGACATCTTGTGCCATGTGGTACTGCGGTACCTGGGGAAACACGGCATATGGCTTCACCTCTACCTTGACTGGTTCTACTCCTTTTATCAGTCCCACTTAATTTCCTGTCAAGTCCCACACTTTCTCTGTCACTGTTCCCTGTAATCATGTTGGCAAATCGGTTACTGTGAAGATCGGGAAGAAGCTTATCAATGGTACTCCTCATCTGTGATCTAGGGTTTCTGGTTCTGAGATCTGACCATCATCCCCTTCATCATCACTGTTTGTCTGCACCTCAATCCCTTAATTGGAACAGGTTATCGAACACCTCGTCTTACACAGCAAGTCTCTTCCCAGTAGGGACACTGGACTTGAATCACAGACTACGAACCTGTGCAATCCCTGAAAGGTACCAATCTTAAATTGGACCGGATCTGTAATCGGATTTGTCAGGAGCTAATTTGCTACTCCTACCACCTTTATGGTACGCCCCAAAAGTCGGCACCTCTGCGCTTCTGACTGTAGAGTGTGTAGCTCCTGTATCAACCAAGAATGAAACTTTGTGGCCCATCACCTTTCCCTGTACATAGGGTCCCCTCTGATCTACTTCTAGGGACGCTGCAAGCCTGCACTCCTCACTATCTGAACAATCATCCAGCCATTCATAGTTTATTCCATTCTCACCACGCAATGGGAACTGTTGTACTGTATTATTTTGACTCATTGTTTGGCCTGTGACCTGTTGAGGAAGCATCACCTGTTGCTGTCCCATTGGAGCTAAAGGCAACTGCATTTGCTGTCTAGGTACCATGGGAATCTGCTGTTGCACTTGCTGCATCTGTGCTGGTGGAACATGTAGCATTTGTATTTGCTGCATGGGCTGAAGATGCTGCATCTGAACCATATTATTCTGGAAGTTTGGATTTGGACCCCTCATTCTTGGACCCCTCACATTTTGAAATGTACCAACATCATTGCTTTGTTGAACAACACCATCCTGCACCATCATTGGGCACTCCCGCTTCCAGTGTCCCACGCCCCCGCACGCATGGCATGGTGACATCTTTTTCATCCCCTGCACATCATTTTGAACCACAACCGTATTCAAATCTGGACCGCGGTTCACAAAACCTCCTTGACCGCGGCCTCTCGGTTGCAACTGAAACATCCCGTTCCCTTACGGCTGCTGCACCATCTGCTGCACTCCATTTCCCTGCATTCCTACTTGGGCTGCCTTAATTTGCATCACCATTACCTTCTCTTTCAGCTTTCTCTGTTTCAATTCAATCTCATTACTGCAGTATTTCGCATACTGCAACACCTCATCAATCGGTTTCGCTTGCCAATATATCAAATGATTCTTAATCATCTGGCTAATCTCTGGCCTCAGTCCTTCAATGAACCTGAACACAAGGGGATTCAAATCTTTCGGTTCAATGACCTCTGTGCCACTATAGTGTTTGAATGCCTTTAACAACCTCTCATAGTAAGCATGTATCGACTCATTGCCCTCTTGTGCCGTTCAATCAATTTTCTGCCAATCAATATTCTGCGGTGACACCTTCTGCTTCAAGTACTCAATCACCTTAAAATAGAACCTCATCACCTCAGGGGACGGTCCTCCAGTAACCTTGTCCCTTGCCGGATCTTCTGTCGGCCAATCCACACTCCTCTTACACTCAAGCCACAAGTCAGCTGGAACTATGATCTCAAACAACGTATTCAAGTCTTCCCAGAGACACTTTGCAAGCTTCACAAACCTATCTGTCTGCTGATACCATTCTATCGGCTTTTCCCTCAACCTGGGATAGTCGTTGGTGAATGACAAAATGTCACCTCTGGACCACGGTACATGGACTAGAACCCCTCCAGCTGTTTCTCTCATCGGTAACATCTTTATTGTTCCCGTGTCTGGCGCAGCTTTCGCCTGCTGCGGTTCCATGCAGTCACTTTTCCTCTTATCTCTCTTCTTTGCCCATCTGCCTTCCCACATCTCTAATGCTCCCCAAACCTGTGCGCTCTGTAGTATTTCTTTAAGGTGTGCCTTCATCCCAGTAGATCTCATGTGATCAAAATCTTTACGTTCGAAGTCTAACCTATAACTCCTCTTCAAATGCTTAGTATTGTCTAAGTCTATGCCGTATTTGTCTGCTAGGTTCGCTAACCTCTGGTGCACTTTACTCACTTCTTTAGTTATTTTGGGGCACAGAAACCTCAATTCTACTTCAGTGTATGATTCTAATCTGTTCACTCCCATAGTCCCTTCAACTAGCCCCGCTGCTTCCACCCCCAACCTCACAGAATTCAGGTATTCCTCTCTTTCCAATCGCTCTGCTGTTGCAGTAGTCTGTGGAGTGTTAAGCTTGTCTAACCACTCGTTCAACTGTTGCGCTGTCAAGCCTGCATCATTGGAGTTTGCGATGTATTTGTACTCAATACCTGTGTTGTCAGAAGACCCAAACCTGCTTGTCTCATTGTCTCTAAAGGAACCCCAATCGGACTGAAGTCCAACAAGGATCTAGACCTTTTGGCTGTCTGCTCTCCCGGTGTTATCCCTTGGGAACTTCCTGTGGACCCTCCTCTTATCACCTCTTGAGTCATTACTCCTTGGTCACATACGCTAGGCTTCGCCTGCGCATACAGCGGTACTGGCGGACCAACAGTAATCGGCAATGATATAGCGGCTGGTGCCTGTCCGCTTCCCAATCCCGGTGGACCATTAACTCCCATAGCTTGATTCATCATGGGTGCTGTAACTGACTGCGGTCCTGCGACCGAAGTGTGATTCGGAACCATCTGTTGCTGCGGCTGGGGCAGCAAATGTGGAGTTGGCTCAATCTGCACTAACTTTGATCTTGTGTATACCGGATCAGGTGGCACCATCAAATTCGTAGCTGTCTCCAATACTGGGACATCAGGGTAAAGCCTCTGAATTGGTGGTGGCTGCAACTGTATCTGCATCTCAAGTGCAGTGGATACACTGCACCATTCTGTATCGGAACTGTATTACTTGTCTGTACTGTATTCGTGGTCCCCTGATTTTGTGTTGGATTTACAGGACCTGCACTAGTACTCGGTCTATTATCATTCATGGCATATGGTGGTGGTCGATCATGTAACAACTGATTTAGGAACTCATCATCATCTGAATCATCTGCATCTACCCAAGACTTCTGAGTCTACCTTTGCTTACTAGAGCCCTTGTCTGTTTTACAAGTTGCCTTTCTTCCCTTTGTTTCAGCTTCTTGAGTTGTAGCCGGAAACATCCGAACTCCGTCTATTATTTCCCTTCTCCACAGCCTGGTCTCACTATCCCACCTAGCCTCCGCTAGAGTCTTTTCTGCTTTTCTCATTCTCCTTTCAAATTTCTGTTGCCTCTGTCGTATGCCCATTAATTCCCAAATTGATAACGCCTCAAACTGTGCTGGTCTCGGAGGTGAATTCTGCTCATTTAGCGCTCTCTGCAAATTCTCTAGTATCCTTATGTTATGGGTTCCGTTCTCTGGAAACGCCAAACACCCATCTTTCTCTGTTAATTTGCACCAATGCTTTAGCCAAAGACATGGCGCTACTCCCTTCTCCTCCATTACGGCATAAGCCGGAGTATCCTCTGGCTGTGTAGGCTCCCACACACTTGTGGTAATATAGGTATCTCCCCTCAAAGCGCTCTTTAACGCCTTGAAAAACTTCATTTTTGCGTCTTTTATTTTGTTCAGAATCTAATCAGGAAGTGACTTTAGTTCCCAGAACACTCTTTGCCTACCTTCTCAACCAATTGCCTCTCACGGACGGCTGCCAATCCGTGCACGACCCTTCTCGGCAACTGACCTATCCCAGCGCAGCTCCAATGACGTCACACTCACACACAATGCGGCTGACAAAGTCTTGCGGCTTGTCTCTCTCACTCTGGATCCACACAAAACTAATGCAATATATTGCCAGCACCTTAAAAACAAAAATCTAATTTGCTGGTTTACTACAGGAAGGGTAACACAATTGCTTCAGAACTTTACAGAGATTTCACTTGAAGCCTCGGCCGCTACTCTCTCCTTCTCAGATCCCACACTCGCAAGCAGAACTCGATCCGCAAATTCTACTCTCGAATTGTCAATGGCTCGTTCTAGTGCACTTTAGAACTTACCAAATCTCCATTAAAGGTTTCACTCACACTATTTGACTCAAACCCGACTTGTCAAACACGCCCGATTGACCTATTAAACCGCGCAAATTACAACATAAACCAAGTGTCTCATCAATATACTCCGGAGTCTTAGACCACGCCGGGTCCGTACATCACCAACAACCACGTGGATAATTTTTTAGCACAAAGCGCCACACTCACATGAAGTTCGCCAGCTTCCCTACTCTCATACTCTCATACTGCGGAGTACGCCCACTCCTACTAAAAAAATACCTGCCATAAATTCACACAAACCTTCACAATTCACCTGCGATATGCATAAGCTGAGCAAGCGTAAATTCTACGTCACGCATACCTATCACTAGAACGCCAAGAACATACCCAACTCACTTCGGCAAGCTCCGAGATTCCAGGAAAGTCATTTGGGACTAAGGGGTACATCACACCTCCAATTTGCATTATTTCAAATACACTTCTAAAACAATGGTCCCTCGTCCTAGGGCCCCAAAGGGCCTAAACCGTCCCCTGCTACCAGAACTGATAAAGCATCCCTTACTAGATAATTTACTTAGGCCGGGACTCGTTTTAGGCCAATTAATCTTTTGACCCTGATTGAAAACACCTTAGAACGAGGCAATTAATCCACATGCCAATCAATAGATCAATAACATCATCAATATTTACCATACCAAATCAATTCAATCTAAATAATGATATTGATGAGAATCGGGACACACCATGACCTTTCAGTCATGAATAAACACACAGAATTTATAAGGATTTTGATATTTATTCCCTATTGGTTACAATCTACTAGCAAGTTAATTAGTCTCAAAACCATAAAACACATCAACAATGTTATAATATAGCAACTCGAATAAGATTTCAGCAAAGCAAGAATCGTAAACATTAGAACATAGCACGATGTCAACATGAATTAATCTTAGCAGAGTATCAGTAGTGCATTATTCAACAAAACATTGATTCAGTCATTTGTCTATTTGCGTCTGTTTAGTGAATTCCTTAACTAACCTCGAATCAGCATTAGCATGTTGGGCTTCATGCAAAACAATTTAGCAACACCAATTTAGAAAGCATCTAACTATGGTCTCTATCAAAAGAAGCAGTTGGTCCCTAGAAAGAAAAGGCAAACAGACAATTACAGTTTCATCATCATATAGTTACCCTCTGTAATGGGTCAGCATACAGAGTCAGTCTTCGTCCTCAGGACAGCAGTTGATTCGCCATCAGCCAGGAAACTAAGCAAAGTTCATCAAGACAGGGCAATAAGGGACACTTCCCTCATAAGGAGGAAAAGTATGGAATGGGCAAGGCAAGGGTAAGAGATGAACAGGAAAGTCTTTAAGCAGAGTAACAAAGTGGCTAGGTAATGGCATATAATGGCTCCTAATGGCTGATTTCTCCTCGTGTTCAAGAATTATAATGATCCTCTTGTACAGTCCCCTAATCTCCAATTGGGCAAGTTTTGGTGCACCACTATCTCCATCCAATGGTTTACTAGTCACCCCATTAAAATTGTCACCTCATAACAGTTGTAATTGACGTCTCCAACGGGTAGAATATCAGGTACAATTTCGTGTTCTCGTGGTCCTCTCACAGACCCAGTCAGTAGTTCCATTGTCTATACCAGTTCAGGCGACCTTGTACCTGTTGCAAGTTTACCCTGTTGCATTCGACAAGAATATCTCCTTGAGCAAGTCGAGTCTCATGAGAAAGAGTTTTCTACGGTTACACACATCTTCTAGCTTCTGGAAAAGTACGACTACATGTCCTTCAGCAAGTCAGCACATTAGAAAAACACATTTAATATGAAACCGGGCAGCTAGGCCCCGACTCATGCCAACTAAGGCCTAGTGATTAATTAGCAAAACCTTAACATATAGTCCTTAATACTAATACAAAATCATACATTAGTAAAATCATACATTAGTACATTAAAATTGTTAATAATTCATTATTAGTCAATTTCATTAGTCATCGTATACATTGATGGCCACTCCCTGTGGGCACATTTCAAACGCACGTTTAGTAAAACACAGCAATACATTTTCTATGCGGCATCATTAGCATTAATTCGTAAACATTTCATGTTAATTTTGATTATAAAAGCTACACTCCATCAGAAGCAAACTGGTAGCTGTTGTTGTTGAAAATTGTCATATCATAAAATGATATTTTCTCACAAGAGACATCATCATGTAATGTTGTAGCTTTAAAAACTCAAATCGTCTGATGATGGGTCAGCCCAAATCTCAGTTATGGTAATGTACAGTGTCTCCACTCAGACGCCCTTGGAAGGAAGCAGCAAGACCGAATGAGCAAATAACAGTTCCCCGCTGTAAGCATCATGTGTACCAGCACATCATCTGCGTTCTTCAGCAGTCAGTAATTTGTGAGGGTAGGAAGAATGCTTTATAATGTTTTCAGTGTATTGGGAAAGATGAAGGAGGATGATGGGAAACGGTAAAGATGATACACTGCTAGTGCCACTGTGCAGGAAAATCACACATTTGCATAAATACACTTGCCCATCAAGGTGGTGTCAGTGGATGGCTAATAACAGCCTAATGAAGGAGAATGATATAGAGCTCTTGTGTAAGATGACTGTCTCAATTGGAACATCTAAAACTGTACATTTCACTCGTCTATGAGAAGCAGCAAGGTCTTTCTACGTTGCAGATGGCATGCATCTTCAGTGACAGTGTACAATGCTTAAATGGAAAATAGTGATGTTAGTGATTGGGAACGTTGGAGAGAATATACCTGTAAAAGGCAAACTGATTGTTCTGGTTGGTGCAAATTTGTCAGGGTGAAAGAGAAGTGGATTGGATGGCGTACCGAAGGACCCCACAAAAAAGGAGAAGTGGGAGAAGAAGGTAGCAGCTCACCCACGAAGAGGCCTTTTCAAGCAGGATTATGCAGAGAAAGGTTCTATTTGTGGCAAGTCCAAATTGGCAGCATAGTTTTGACAGGATGGCTGAATTATATCTTTGAGAGATTTGGGGCAGATGGCAAACGAGTCCTACTGTGATAGTAAAATTTTACATATCGGCCTGCACTCATATTAACTCTACAAAAGCGACTACCAGCACATTGCCAAGGTAAGACGATGCTAAGTTAAGAATACAAAATCAATACTTTTAAAGGGATGCTTAATTTGTGATATGTTGGTAGTTGATACTGATGGATCGACACATGTGCAGGTCAATATTCTTGAACTCAATATTATGACATACAACCGGCACTATATGAATGGCTGTAGCGAGCACTCAGAGAGATTGCTTAGCAAGGGACATGGGACACATTATGAGGAGGGAAGGACACTCAAAACCTGAAGAAGGGATTCTGGCTAGGAGAAAAATCAATTTTCCTTTTGACAAAGTTCAGGATAGCTCAAAGAGTGCCTCACATTCAACAAGGGAAAGAACTGGAAGGCAATCCTCTATTTCATTTATTTACTTATTAACTTAATAACATTTTTGAATCCCAGAAAATGCCAGGGGTCGAATAGCAAGGAACAACACATATATTTTACTGAAAAATCTGTTTCTTATGGCAGCAAGTTAAACATTGTCAATAGTAAACAATACAAGTATAATTGAAGCAATTTGCTTAAATGAGTGCAGAGCGTAGGTAGACAGGTTAAACGAGAAGCATGGATGGAGCATAAGAGCAGCATCGGGACATGTAGATAGAGTGGAGAGGTGACTGGAAGATATTCTTGATCAGTAGATGCATAGTATTATTTTGTAGAAGGTTGCAGGAATTATAGTGCCATGTGATAGAAATATCAATGTCTTAGTTTGGGGGATTTAGGTATTTTGCAAGGCAACAGTATAGCCCTAATAGAACAAGTGTGTAGACTAGTAGGTTTTTTGTAGTTGGATGGTTAGGATAGGGCTGATTTTAGATTTAGAATGTAAGTAGCAAGCAGCTGATTTGATGGTTGTTTGAATTTGAATGTTGAAAGGTAGTTGTGCATAGAACACATCTCCAAGGTTGTGCACCACATCTACGGGTGGAGAAGGGTTCAACAAGTGAAGAAGGTCATGCGATATTTGGAAGAGGAGATTTGTCATTAGTTAGGGAGAGACCACTGAGGTTCATCCAATGTTTACCTGAGAGAAGACCTTTGAGTGCTTCAGTATTGGGATGTTGCTTCAGTCTTCTAGAAGTTGAGGGTCAGTGGGCTATAACTGACATTGTAACTGACATTTAAGGGCTTTCATTTTGATTATGTGGGCTAGAGGACACATGTATAAGCTGAAAAGGAGGGGAGAGAGTGTTGATTCTTTGGAACACCACATATCATGGAGGATGACTATGAGACATGTAGATCCAGTTTCATTTGCTGCTTTTCTTCTTATAGGAAAGATTTAAATAATTTTCAAGTCTTTTCAGTAATGTCAAATCAGAGTTTTAGGCGGTTTAGGAGGGGTTCGCCATCTACAATGTCGAATGCTGCTGAGTGGTCAAGTAGAATGTGAGCCACTGGGTGATTTTGCTTTCTTGAGGGTAACACCTTTTCTTCTATGCCCTTCTCTGTAGCTCTGAGTGGGAGAATTCCAATTGTGTGTTGATAAGCTGATTGTTGGAGTCTTTGGGGTTAGGAACCTCTGTTTCAATAATGTTTGCCAGGAAACAGAGTCAAGATGGAGTGGTAGTTGCTTTACAGGCATCTAGATTTACCTTTTTCAGTGGGGGTAAAACAATTCTTATTTTAGAGTGCAGCAGAAGGAACCACTTTGTAGGGCTGAGTTAGTGATGCAGGTAATATCTTTAGCTAATGCTGCAATGTTTGCTTTTTGAGTTTGACACGCAATGCATCTAACATTGATCCAGACAGTCTAATTTTTCAGCCTCTCTTCAATGATGTCTTTGGCCGTTGTTAGATACAAGGGATTAAGATTGCAGCTGAAGTAGCTAGGGGTGAGCAAGTTCTTCACAAGAGTAAGCAAGGAATTATTTGGAGATTCTTTATTTTGATATCTTGGCTTTTCAGACAGAAGTATGAAGCAAGCTTATCGCACGTTGATGGGGAATTAACGTTTGCAGTCATTGTAGAAAGATTTCTTGGTGATGCAGATTCCTTTCTTATATTTGGTGTAATGTGATTTACAGGCTTGTTTGTCTGATTCTTTGAGGGTTTTTAGCTAACATTCCCAAGATTTCTGACTTCTTGGTTCAGCTGGGCAAGGTATTGATTAAACCAGTCTTTGGATCTGCAGCAGCTGATAATTTTACTAGTGAGCGGAGCAGGGGAGGTCCACACATGCAGACACTCACACTCACTCATACCCATGCATTCACACATGTGCACACACACACACCGATTCACAACACTCACTAACACACTAACAATTACACATATCTTCATACATACACGCACACACACACGCACCAAACACCTGTGTGCAGAGTAGTTATCCCAGATCAGTATCCATTGGATAACATGGGAAAGTCGTGGTTAGAGTTTTTGTGTTCTAGGACCCTTCCCAAAGGACCACGAGAAAATCTGTTGGGACAAGGGAGGTTCAAGTGTGCCCCCAACCATGGATACCCAGAGAAGTGGAGTACCTACACCAGGGTGCCCAGATGCACAGGGGTGCAATTGTGTCAGAAACTCTGGTTGAAGTCAATGGGAACCTCGGTTGTCCAGCTGCTGTCGTGACTCGTGAACAAGGTCGGTGGGACCCAGGCATGGCTTCTGGATGAAGAGGACCTAAGGAAAGAAGGCAAAGAGTCCAGACCACCCGGAGATGCCCAGGGCAGGAGATGCTTTACTGAGAAACGGTTTTTGTGTAAGTGCGGATGAGGTGTCCAGATGATGCGGGAAGATCCCAGGAGTCATCCTTGAGATGTCCCATACTGGTCGTCGAATTCCAGAGAGGTCAGTGGTCAGCAGGACCACCAGCAAGCCTTGGCAAATGCAAGAGTTTTGGGACCAGCAAGGTCCAAGGGACTCAAGCTTTGTAGGTAAGTTGGGGCCAGCCCTCAGCAAGCAGAAGAGTCAGGAGGAATCATTGGAGACCCCATGAGGACCCACTGGCAGCCAGCATAAGGAGTCACAGAGAGGCCTCAGCAGCACAACAAAGATGGATTCCCACGTTACAGAGGTTGCAGGGAGGACGTCATTCTTGGAGTGATGTGATGCTGGAGGATGGGGCTTCTTGGAGCTAGGAGGTCTTCAGACTAAAGAGCCAACAAGCCTTGTCAATGGCAAACAGACATGTTGCACAGGGTTTCCATCCAAGTAGCTCCACCGAGGGACCACAGACTTCTCAGTTGCAGAGAAGACAGGTCAGACCTCTGGAGAGCCACAGAACCACCCCCTGTCCTGTAGAGCAGTGGTTACCAACCTGTGGTCCAGGGACCGCTGGGGGTCCATGAAGCCTCCTCAGGAGGTCTGTGACTGCTTAGAAAATTAAATAATATTAACAGATTAGGTCCTCAGCTTTCACTAATGACTCAGTGGGGGGTGACCCTGAATTCCAATAATGATTCATTGAGGGACTCTGGGTTCCAGTAATGATAACATGGGGGTCAACAGAAGTCCAAAGGTTGGGAACCACTGTTGTAGAGCCTTGAAGAGTCCATGGGACAGCAAGATCCACAAACCAGTCGTCAACATTGAGGTGCCTGTGGATGCAGGGGAGTGACTCCTTCACTCCAAGGGAGATTCTTTCTTGCTGACCTAAGTGCAAACAGAGTCCTTGTGACTCTGGAGGATGAATGGCCACGGGGGTTGCAATGAACAATAACAAAGTTGCAGTAGGAGCCCTCCTACCAGCTGCAGTCTTGTCTTGGTTCCCAACAACGTCCAGCAGCAGTTCCAGTGTCCAGGTTGCAGAAGTGCCTTGCAGAAGAGACTTGCAGATGAATCTTGCTCTTACAGATGAATCTAGGGTCCCATCCTCAGTGGAGCCTTTAAGTAACCCAGGAAGGAGAGTGGACAGCTTCTGTAGTGACACACTTATCGGGGGAGCGGGGGTCAGGGATACTAATCTGGTGGATGCTCCAAGGGGCCTCTGCTCAAATTATTTACAAGATGACAGAATCAAGTGGCCAACTGGCAGAGCCCTGGGCACCTCCATAGATGAGGAACTGGACAGGGGGGTGGTCACCACCATGTCCTTTGTGTGATTTCATGCCAGAGCAGGAGTGGGAGCTGGGGTCTCTCGCACTGGAGTGAACAGGTTTATGCAAGGACGCCACCCAATGTGCCCTTCAAAACAGTCTGGCGGCACTCAGGAGCATCCCCACCATAGCCCAGAGACACATGTATCTAAAGAAGAGGTGGTACCTTCCCCTGCCTGAGCTAAGCTCAGCAGAAGAAGGGCAGAACAGTGTCTGAGGTCGGCACCAACACTGGGTTTCACGCAGACCCTGCAAAGCTTTACAGGCAATATGGGGGGACCCCCGTAGTACATGGAATCATGCAACTAACACTGGAATTGGTGTGGTTAAATGATTCAAACATGTTTGAGACCAAACGTGAAGCCAGTGAAGCAAGTTCGGTGAAGCCATTATGTAGATGGACATCTCTTGTTGATCAGTGTCCACTACATACCTTGAAATGGCTTTCCCACACTTGCAAAGCCCATATAATGGGATCTGGGGTTTGCAAGGGTGTCTCTGCTCATGCAGAGCACCCTCACACTTAGAACCATGCACCCTGCCCTTCAGTTGAAGGGCCTACCTTAGCAGTTACTATAGGGTCAGAGTGCAGTAACCATGATATAAGGGGAACCTTATATCTTGGGTGAAAGGTGCATGCACCATTTCACATAGGCTGCAATGGCAGGCCTGTATTCACAGTTTGGTGGCATAATACATGCTGCAGCTCATGGGAGCCCCTTGGTGTACCAATGCCCTGAGTACCTAAGTACCATGTACTAGGGACTCACAGGGGTACACCAGTATGTAAATTGTGGGGTGTAAAAGCTGTTTACCAACTAAATTTAGGGGAGACAACACTGACACCAGGCAAAAAGTGGAGGTAACTATGCCAGAAAGATCCTACTTTCCTACAACCCTCCTGGTTGTCCATCCACTTTTGAAGCTAGTGAGAAAATTGTGTGGGAACTTGGTAGGGGACTTTTTAATAAAGGTCACCATTTATACATATATAACTTCTACAAAGGTGTGCAATTGTTCAGAGAATTGTTCAAAGCGGTTGCTGTTGCTTGTGGCACATTCCGCTCTAACTGTAAAAAAGCTTGTTTGTAAAAAAACGTGCGAGAGGACAGTACAGTGCCTGAACTGCTAGCTGTGAAATTTGCAAACAGGAGAGATGTATCAATGTTGACTACCATCTATGATGGTAGTACTTCATCTGTGACTGTTTGGGGTCAGGTTGCTGAAGTGTGAAAACGTGTATTGTAGACTACAGTAAATACATGGGTGGTGTAGATGGAGTAGATCAGAGGTTGGAGCCTAACACTGCTGTTTATAAGGCTTACATTTGGTTTAAGAAGTTGGCTATCCATTTGTTTAATCTAGCAACCTTCATGCTTTGCTGTTTTCAAAGACTGTTATCCAGAGTCAAAAATGACATTTGTTCAGTTTCAGTAGTCTGTGATAGGCAGCCTTGTTGTAATGGAACATGCAAGTGTTCCTAGAGTTGGAGTGGTGTTAGATGTGGCTAGATTGAAAGATCGCCACTTTGCTGATTACATTCCTCAAACGCCCAGAAAAAACAATCCCTGTAGGAGATGTAGAGTCTGTATCCAAAGAGGGTTGTGGAAGGAGAGTCATATGTACTGCCTCAACTGTTATTTTAAACCTGGGCTGCATGTGCCCACATGTTTTAAATTGTACCATAGGAAACAGAGTTATTTGGAGCAACCATGAGCATAAAAGTAAACTGACTGGTCTGTATTGTTTTATATTTTTTGTTCACATTTCATGGTTGGCATTAGTTTAATATTTAGTTAGAGCTGCTGTGTTTGAAGGTATAGTTTTTCATCAACTTCCATTTGGTGTGTGTTTTCTGTTTGTTAAAAACAAATTTGATGGTGGTGTATGTGGACTGGTGCTTGGCTGGAAGCGTCTGGGGACTGACACTTAGCTGGCAGTGTGCGTGGACTGGTGCTTGGCTGGCAGTGTATGTAGACTGGCGCTCGGCTGACACTGTGTGTGGGCTGATGCTTGCCTGGCGGTGTACGTGCATGGACTGGCACTTGGCTGGCGGTGTGCATGGACTGGCCCTTGGCTGGTGGTGTGTGTGAGCTGGCACTTGGCTGGCAGTGTGTGTGAGCTGTCATTTGGCTGGCAGTGTGTGAAAGGTGACTTACTACTGGTCGTTACACACACTGTACGCCAAACGCCAGTCCATGCATTCTGTCTGTCACCAGCAGGTCTGATTGCTGTGTTAGACATGTAGGCGCCTGAAAGTGTTGGGCCCTTGAATTGTTGTAATGTGCTTGGCCCGCATCTGGCAGTGTAAATGGTCTTGTGTGTGTCACTTATGAAAGGTGTGGGAATGGCCGTGAAGCAGGTGGTGCCTTGCCGTGGCTTTACAGCTCACAAGCTGTGAGTCATTGATTCAGTTTTTTACCTTTCCACCATTAACAGTGCATTTTATTTTTGTGAAATCTCTTGTTATTTAAATTTCACGTTTTGAACCTTCACTCACCCACAGGCTAAATCCAACCAGTATGTTTGTGTACTTGAGGAATAGATGGTTGTGAAACAACCTTTGTCTTTTCTGTCTTTCTCTGCCAGGTTATACATTGTCTCTGAGGACAATCTACCAAATGTAGATATTTTCGTAAACTAAACACCCAGGGGAGTACAGGGTAGTGTTCTTTTCGTAGGTCCCAACAGGTTTTCTAACCCTCAATGCCCTGCAAACCTAAAAAAAAGTGAGTAAGGTCACAGATTGTCCTTGCATTTCAGTGCGATATTCTTCCAGAAACAGAAGGAAAGCACTATGGGCCAGATGTACAACCCTGGGTTTTGCGACTCACAATTTGCGATGAATATTCATGAGGTAGGTTGCAATTTGCGACCCCATTGGGAATGGCTGCCCTCACAGACATGGTGGCCTGCTGGAGACAGCAGACCACCATGTCTGTGACTGCTTTTAAATAAAGCAGTTTTTTTTTTTTTAATGCAGCTCGTTTTCCTCAAAGGAAAACGAGCTGCATTTCAAAACCAAAAATGAAAAGTTTTCTTTTCAAGTTTTCAGAGAAGGCAGTGGTCTGTGGTGCACTGCCTGCTCTAAAAAATATCTTCGCTGCCTTCCTGTTTGAGAAAGGGTTAGCACCAGTTTGAAACTGGTGGTAACTGCAATTGTTTTGTGAAAGCATTCACGGTCACAAAACAATGCTACATCGCGCTGCGACTCACAATTAGGAAGGGAACGCCCATTCCTAATTGTGACTCGCAAACCTATTTTGTGATTCGGTAAATAGATTACCTAATCGCAAAATAGGCTCTGTACATACCAAAATGATTTTTCCGGTCGCAAACGGTCCGATTCTGCAAATTGGGTCGTTTGCAACAGAAGAAATGGTACATATATGTGCCCCTATATTCCTACCACCCAGCATTTCTCCACTTGTCCCAATAAAAATGCTGCCCCACTTGTGTGGCTGGGACTAGTGCTCACGACAGGAACTGCTCAAACTAACATCAATGGGAGTCCTCACAAAGGAACACTCCATGGCCTTGGTTTGATTTGTTCTGGTGCAGGAAGTAGGCCCAGCCACACAGGGGAAGTACAGTTTTTACCATGGGACTTGGGGGAATGCTGGGTGGAAGGAAGTTTGGGGCTCCCTGTGGATTCTAAAACTTTCTATCACCGAAATGTGAGTATAATGTGTATTTAGTCAATTTTTGAGGTTTGCAATGGATTCTGGAAAACTAAACATAATGAGAGCCATGCAAGTCAGCCCACCCTGGATACCCCTAGGTGTCTCGGTTTTGAAAATGTACAAGTTGGCAAGGTTTCCGTAGGTGCTAGATGAGCTAGTTTCCAAAATCTTTTCCCTCATTGGGAAAAGAGGGTCAGTTTTGGGGGGAAAAATGTGCTGCCTCCATGTTGTGTTTTGTGCCGTTTCCTGTTGCGGGCATTAGGTCTACCCACATAAGTGAGGTATCATTTTCATTGGGAGACTTGGGGAAATGATGGATGGGCAGAAGTTTGTGGCTCCCCACAGATTCTAGAACTTTCTATCACAGAAATGTAAGGAAAACATGTTTTTGAGGTTTGCAAGGGATTCTGGGTAACTAAATGTAGTGAGAGCCATGCAATAACGCCCACCCTGGATACCCCTAGGTGTCTAGTTTTCAGAAATGTACAGCCTGGCTAGGTTTCCCTAGCTGTCAGCTGAGCTACGGTCCAAAATCTACAGCTACCCATATTGGGAAAAGAGGGTCCGTTTTGGGTGGAAAAATGCTCTGAGTCCATGTTGAGTTTTGGGCCATTTCCTGTTACAAGCACTAGGTCTACCCACACAAGTGACTTACTATTTTTATCAGAAGACTTGGGGGAGCATAGAACAGTAGAACATTTGTATGTATTTGTGCCTTTCAAATGTAAACCACTGTATAAGAAAGATGACATCTTGAAACATATCCTCCAAATCATGCACTAGTACGGGTGCCCACAAATTCAGCAATGTACAAATAACCACTGCACCTAAACTCTATATCTTAGGACCATTTCAGAAATACATAAGTTTTCTTGATCACCATTTTTCACTCCACCTATTTCACTATACAAAATGGTCTATTCTCAGTATTCAAAGAAAACCCATTGTATGGTGCAGCTCAGTTGTTTGCTATAAATAGCCCGCAATCAGAGGACATAAGGGTATATTGCTTTTGTCAATCAGCCATCGTGACAAAAAGTCACAGATGAAAATGTTGATGAAAACGTTGTCACAAATGGCTGGTTTTCCTACTAATTATCAATATTTCTTTATTTCAATAGTTATTTTCATTGAGAAAACCTTGAGGTATCTATGCATATGACCTCTTGCTGAATTTGGAATTTCGTCCACTTCTCAGAAATGCATACCTTATCTGAAACATACATGGGTTTCACACTGGTTTCCATCACAAACTGGACGTAGGGTGAAAACACAAGAAATAGGGAATATATGCTACCTCTTAGGAAAAAACAAAAACAGTAGTACACAATTAGGGGGCTCATTAACGAGGAAATGGCGCAGCATGGTGCCTTAAGCAATTACGCTGCGTAGAGGTGCGTCATTTCCGAAAAACACAGGGATGTGCCATATTTACCAGAATACAGCACATCCCTGTGTTTTCCCCAGTGCCGACGCTAAATCAGCTGCCTAGAACCAACGAAGCCACCCTTGCACCATGGTGCAAGGATGCCTGCGTTGTGGGGTGATTGTTTATGTACAGGAAGGGACTCCTTCCTGCACAAAAACAATAATTAATGGTGATTTGCTCCTTCTACGCTTACTGCAGAATGCAGCACACATAGAAAGAGCTAAAAACAAGGAGAAATAAAAGTATTTCTCCGCATTCTGCCACTCTAATGCCAACCCTGGGCAGGCATTTGTTTCTGGCGCTGCCTCAAGTTTACGGTTCGTTGTAAATCTGGGCCAGTGTCAAAAAGCAATGGGTGTTGTGTGGGTACGCCCACAGCAACACCCATTGCCCACCCCTTTGCTGCCGAAAACTATGTTGGGGTGGTCTATATTTACAAGGCCATGTTAAGCATGAAAAGTGGCTTAACACAGCCTTGTAAATATGGAAGAGGGCACAGCACCACCGGGGTGTTGCAAAAAGTGACGCTCCATTGGCACAAAGGGCTTGTAAATAAGCACCTGCGTTTTTTGATTCAGCACTGCATATTCCTGAATGCTGGGAAGGTGGTGATTTTAGTACAGTAAACCGTTAATGGGTAACCGTTTTAGGGGGGAAAAACAGACATTTTTATCTGGAGCACTTTTTCCCTATTTATTTTCAATAAACTTTAAATCTTGCTATATTTTACCTATTTTCCCAGTCCTCTCCAGGGGAATTCACAAATCCTGGGTATCTTTAGAATACCCAAGATGTTGGGGAAAAAAGGACAAAAATTTGGCATGGTTACCTTATGTGGAAAAAAAAGTTATGGAGCCCAAAGCATGAACTACCCATTATAGCCAAAAAAGGACTCAGTGGGTGGGGAGGGGGGATCAGCTGGAGACCTTGCAGCAAAGGGGTGACAGGGAGGTGATTGTGTTCTTGAGGTTAAATAGATAACCAGCTTGGCAGTTGGACATTTGGAATGCTGAGTGAACCCGAGGAAATCGATAAGGTGAAAGGAAGTGTTTTGTGAGCAAAGCTTTGTCCATTTGAATGCTGAAGTCACCCATTGTTGGGAATTAAAATTAATTCACAATAATGAAGGACACGCACCCCTGTCATGATTGCCCCTGCTATAATGATATATGGATCTCTGGTATTGATTTTGTTAGTCATGGTAAAACACAGATCATGCATCTGCACCATGATATTGGACTGTCTGACATTACAGACTTGTTTGAGAGGGAGGGGCTCACAAAGCACTACCCTCATGGTCACGAAAGGCTACTGCCTTTACCAGGAGTTAAGTAGCATGGGTGCGGAGCTTGCAGGATACCGTGTAGCAATCAGTAGGAGTGAACAGGCCTTTTTACCTGTGTTACTCGAGTGCGGGCCTAGAGGTCCACTCATGTAAAGTTCCACTGCTGTGTTCTTAACACACCCTTGGCCTACATCAAATTAGTATTTAGCATTGTGCAGCGCGTTTGTAGTGGCATGCATGTGCAGAGTGTATGAGTTCCTGTGAGTAGTACAACATATGGAAGACTCAGGTTCTTTTTTGACAGTCCCATTGCTGACTGGGGGAGCATGGAGAGGTAGAGGATTCCCCTCAGACAGATTTCTGGAACAATGCATTCTTGAGAACTGGGTGGGGCATACACTTGAGGAAGGAAGAGTCAGGCTCTTTGGTGCAGTTCAAAGGGGGCTCTTTGTTTCCGAAGCAGGTCACTGAAAAGGGCACTGGCACATCTTAGGAAGAAGATGGGGCTAATAAGAGAATCATAAAAAATAGGACTGCAGCCCTTTGGTAAACATTCGATGCACATATCACTATGGCTGACATCAAGGTGTAAACCTCTAATCACTCCCATGACCTTTGTTGTGGGGCTATCAGATTTGAAGTCAGTCCTGCTGTGCCAGACTGCTTTCTGGAGGGAGGAATGATAGGGCAGAGGAGTGGGCACTTCAAAGGGAAGCAGTCCACCAGCACAACCCTCAAAGAATCAGATACTAAATTACATTTTGTGTATGGAAATGGACTATAAGAAGGGGAGCATGAGGCTCCCAAAACTGGGTACTGCCAAGAAGCCAGTAAGGCTGTATGTCAAGGAAGTGAAGCTCTGCAAGAATTCTACCTGTAACAAAGACTGGGGACTCAGTTCTACCAGTCTCCCAGGTGGGAGAGGGGAATTCACCCAGGGAAGTCCAAGACCACCTGCTCTGGAGCATGGAGCACCAGCGCCCGCCTGCTTGCCAGGACAAGTGTGCTCTGTGAGGAAGAGGACAACACTTGGAGGGAGTGAGGGCGAAGAGGACAACGCTTGGAGGGGGTGAGGGCTAATGGGGGATCCTGGAAAGTGGATCCTTGTAGCGAAGTGTGGAATCGGCTGCTGCACTGATGGGGTCATCACCAATGTGAAGATTCAAGTCTGCTACCCGGATGCCAGAGGGGGCCACCAGGAAAGTAGCCATTACTGCTCTAATCGGGCCATTGCCCATTTGCAGGATAAAGTCAGCAACCACAAATGCCAGAGGGGGATACAGTGAAGAGTGCATTACTGTTGTGTCAATCGGGTTATAGCCCGCATTTGGAGTAAAATAAGTAAGCTGAGCTTAACCACCCCAAATGAACCCCTTGAGAAACCTGTGACTGCTCACTCTTGCTACATTGAGAGGCAAGTGCAGAAGGTGTAGTACTGGGCACAGTTTGCAGAGCTGTAGCAGTACCGACGCCAGGACACCAGTGGCAAACAACCCCCATGATTTGGGCCCAGTACCCTAATCTGCTCTGTGGCTCCCAAATAGGTTCTGGCATTGCTGTAAACACTTTCCTAAGTGGTGTCTGACCTTTATCGACGGGTAAACGATTGAAGGGATAATAGACATTGCATCAAGCGAGTCATCCTTCCATTCCCTTCCTTGTACCCCCTAGAGACCCATCCCTCATGAAAGGCTAAACTCAACATGAAAGGGAGGAACCTTGTACAAGGTGATATGAAAACAGTGGCGCAAGGAACCTGGAGGAACCAAAAGATGGTGAAGATGAGCAGCAAATTTGGAGTGGAAGAGGTTCTTGTTTGTGGCAATCTAAAGGGAAAGATGTGACCTAAGTGAAGATAAAAAAGCACCTGGGTGTCATGTTGAAGCAACACATAGGGTTTGATGTCAGACTGAGGTGTTCTCATGTTCACCCGTGGTTAAAGAATTGTAGGATGAGCATTCTGGCCATGCAAGGATATGGCTAGAAGCTACTGACTGACAAGGTAGTGAAGCAAACATAAAGGTCAGATTAACAGAGTGACAAACATGAAAAGTGGGATCAGACAACAAGTGAACGGGATGTGGTGTAGAGCTCTTTATATCCTCTCTTCCACATTGTAATTACTGGTCTACGAGTGGGCAAGAAAAAAGAGTCAGAAGTATATGAAATCAAAGAAACATTTATAGATACTTGGAAAAATGAGTCTGTTTTAATATACTTGTGTCTAACAAAGAATTGCAGGAAAATCAGATAGTATGGGGAGCTTAATCAGTCCATTATGATTGTAGTTTACTCCTCTCTTGTAAGGAAGTAGTGGTGAGCTGAGGAGAATAGAAAAATCTGGATTCTTGAATAGTAACATCTAAGTAGTAGGTTTTTTTGTTAGATACGGCCGGATGGAATAATTTTTCAGCCAAACAAGCAAGTAAGCCAGGGGATCATCAGGCCGAAATTAAAGAAATTACCATGTGGTCAGAGGAGGATGGGGACTGTCAGGTCAAGAAGAGTTGGAACCTTGAAACGCAAAAGGAGGGGGACTATGAGTGCTGGAAGAGATGAGCAGTAAGGTTTTTTGATTAGGGTGGTCTGAACACTGAAAGTGATTTGTTGTTATGGCTGGGGGAGAATTAAATTATCTTTACGTTCGTTGCCATCTTAGGCCAAATAGCATGTAAGGTCCGGGGGGAAGGGTGTGATGCTTGTGGGAAACACAAACCTGTTTGTAATAAATCAACCTAGAACACAACTTAAACACTAACTCCGTGGTGGTGCCCTTTAATAATTCACTACGTAAATTAGTGTTACACCTATACATACCTCAGTAGTAAGACCCTTATCTGCATATGCACTTTGCAATATCTCCTCCAACTAATCACTTCACATTGGCCCAGGATTTGTCCCTTTTGCAGAAGAGGCCCACATGATGTTGTTCATATTTTGTTGGAACATTTTTATTGTCATTGCATATAAGATATAAAAGATTTTTTCAACAATCAACCACTATATAAATAATCATATAAATCATCAATAGGCATGGGGAATATGGTCTGAATCACCTAATGTTAATATATGTTATTGTCTTTTTATTTTTTTAATGAATTTAAAAAAATGTGATTATTCATATTGCTGTGGAAATGTGGTAGCATGTGCATGTAAACAAATAAATACAATGAAACTATATTCTGCATTAGGTTTGTGTCTATTGTCTTAGCCTGAGGGACATGAGTAAATCACAGGGAAGGGACTAACAGATGTGTCACTGCTAGCTTCCAATACAGACCATTTTCCATATCTACCTTTAGTATGTTCTCTTGGTTTCAAGAATTCTTTACTCTGTAAACAACTCCCATGGCAGACAATGATGAGCTTAGGTGTAGTATCAACATGAAGTAAAATGTTACTCACTTGTACACTGTAAAGATGGTGGGTAAATTGTAGTCTCGAAGGAGTAGTAGAGTGGGGAGCCAGCCCTCAGTCAGACCCTGTGATGCATGGAACCCTGCAGTGAGGAGAAAAATATACCTCAGAAGTCAACAAGAGAAGACTCACATCACTGCACTTAAAAGAAGCCAAACAGAAGCACAGTCTTGCTTCCTCTTCCCCTGACACACATTTCCATCTTCTTGTCTTCATCACTCTGTGCTTGGCTCTAAAGTCTGTCTCATCTCTTTGCTCCACTTCCCCTTACTTAAACTGACCTCCATTTTCTCCCTTTAACTTAATCAACTTAACGGTTCTTCTTGAGCTTTGACAGAGAATGTTTTCAAATATGAAAATCAATTATACCATCAAGAGGGTGCACATCTATGGGCACAACATTTGCCCCATCCTTAGCCAATTTCTATATTTATCAGTTCAAATAGATGACAGTATTGGACAATAACGACCCCATCAAAATAACACCAATTCTCTGCCATAAATCAGTTGATGATAACTTTTCAGTCTGGAATAGAAAAAAGCTGCAGTTGGATTGTTTCTTTAGATAGCTCAAAAAATTGAATCCATTCTATCACTTCACAAGTGCTAGTGAATGTGAATTTGATTTTCTTGATCTTACAAGTCATTCTGCAGAGGGTATGTTTATTGCTTATACCAAATCTATTGAACAATGCATTAAGTTTGAATAGCTTCATCCTCAAATGTTAAGATACAACTTAGTCTATGGCCAGTATCTGCAACTAAGAAGGAATTGCTCAAACATGAAAGTACTTAATCAAATACTGAAACTTTAATATAAAAAATAAAAGAGCAACAGTACAAGGCACAAGTACTAAGGAAGGTGCACAAAAGAACTAGACAGAATTATTGTTGACTCTCCTAGATATCCATCAAAATTAAAAGAATGACTGGATTACTTTTGGTTCGACCTATGTTCCAATAGGGAATCTTCTTAAGAACACACAACACACATAACTTTTGCCCTCACAAGGAATTTCTCTTTCATGGGGCCTAGCAAACCCATGCAGACAATCACACAGACCAACACATCAGAAGAAGCACGTACTCCCTATGAGCAAAAAAGAGGCACCAATCAACACTAGCCAACAAGCATAAAAGCATTAATGCACACATAACAGTGAATGTGCATCAGAAGGGGTCACACGTTGATTTGCATTGGGGAGGGCAGGCCACAGGATGATTTACTGCAAGGGACCACAGATTTATGTACATTTTTGGAGCACAGGGTGATGTGGAACAGGAAAGTATTAGCAATGCACCACAGGATAGCACTGCGTCAAATGTCCTTTTGGGAACACTGATTTAAGTACTTCAAGTAGCACACTGCAAGGCCCATCAGGGGTGCATTAGGGAATGTATGTCAGAACAACGCATGCTGGAACAACGCATGTCTGAACAATGAGGTCGGAACAACGACCACGTTGTTACCACTAATGCCTTTACCACAAATGCCTTAACAATGATTTTTCGTTGTAAAGACATTCCTGGTAAAGGCATTAGTGATAGGCATGCATGGTTCCAGAATGCGTCCCCCCTGGCCCCTCACCCCCACCCCTAAAAATTACTGCGACCCCGCAGCCCCTCCCCTAAAACCACACCAACCCCCCACCCTTGCCCCTAAAACTACCCCAACCCCCCAACTCGTCCCTAAAATTACTGCGACCCCCACCCTGCCCCAAAAACAACCCCAACCCCCACCCCATCCCTGAAACCTAAGGTACCCCAACTCCCAACCCATTAACACCTAAAACCACCCCGCCCCTAAAACTACCCCGAGCCCCCCACCCCGCCCCTAAAACCTAAACCCCCAACCCCTCACCCTGCCCCTAAAACTACCTTGAGCCCCCACCCGCCCCGCAAACCCAAACCCCCCCAACCCCCACCCCGCCTCTAAAATTACTGCAACCCCCACCCTGCCCCTAAAACAACCCCAACCCCCTCCCCATCCCTGAAACCTAAAGTACCCCAACCCCCACCCGTAAAACCTAAAACCACCCTGCCCCTAAAACTACCCTGAGCCCCCACCCCACCCCTAAAATTACCCGACCCCCAACCCACCTCTAAAACCTAAAACCACCCAACCCTTACCTCTAAAACAACCCCAACCCCCACCCCACCCATCCCTAAAACCTAAAACCACCCCAACACCCCCACTCCTAAAACTACCCCGAGCCCCCCACCCCACCCTGCCCCTAAAACCTAAAACCCCACCCAACCCCCACCCCACCCCTAAAATTACCTGACCCCCAACCCTCCCCTAAAACCACCCCAACCCCTACCCCTAAAATTACCGCAACCCCTCACCCCGCCCCTAAAACCTAAAACCACCCCAACCCCCACCCCAAATACTAAAAATACCCGACCCCTCACCCGCCCCTAAAACAAAAAGTGCCCCTCCCCCAAACCTAAACCGCCCGACCCCCACCCCTAAAACTAGAAATACCCCGACCCCTCACCCCGCCCCTAAACCTAAACCCCCCGACGCCAGCGCCCCTAAAACTAAAAATACCCCTACCCCCCACCCCTGAAACTAAAACCCCAACCCCCCACCCTGCCCCTAAAACTAAAACCCTAACCCCCCACCTCGACCCTAAAACTAAAAATACCCCGACCCCCACCCCCACCCCTAAAACAAAAAATATCCCGACCCCCAGCCCCTAAAACGGTCTCACTTACCTGACTCATCGCATCGTCCTCCTGAGCCGACTCCCTTGTTCTGTGCCTTAACCACGGATGTGCGTGGTTCAGCACATGCGTGGTTAAGGCACAAAACAACAAAGTTGTGGTTAACGAAAGCGTTGTTCCGCTTTCGTTGTCCAGGACTTTGTTGTTACGGAGTCATGGTTCAGGGTGTTTCCCTGCATTAGGTGATGTGCATGGGAGCCCAGGGTAATGCGCCTCTTCAGAGCATTTAGTGTTATGCATCAAAGACGTACTGGGTGATATTTAGTTCTATGGAACCGATTCATATTCAAGGAGTTTCACATAATGAAGCACAGTTATGTATGTATATGTGTTTATTTTAAGTTTTACATAGGTAGGATATACCAATTTGATGTCAGAGTGCTGAACATTAGGCAAAAAGCAACATTTGTAAGAAATGGAACTGTCTAGTATATATCAATGTTTACACTGTAAGGTTGAAACACCTACATAGCTATTTACTTAGACACACTGTAAAGTACATACTTTCATAGAAAACATAATCTATGAGATAAAGTATTTGGTCTAAGTAACACAAAGTGAGATAACAGGAGTATCTGTTATTCCTCTGTTCAAAACATATACAAAGGGAAAGTGCTAAATTTCAGATAGTTGTTATTTCAAATTCTGTGTGTTGCCCCTGAAAAGGAATGAGTATGTGTTGCTAGGGGAGTTATAGTGCATGACTTTATAAGCTATGCACTTCACCTGCATATGCAATGTTTTTCCACATGGAGCCGGGTCAGAAATCTTATGACAAAGGAGACATGATCATTCTTTTTCTTGCATGTGGCTAGTCTGATTGCTACTTTTATGGTTGTCCAGCTAGTTGTATGGAGGTCACCGAGTAAGGCTCTTAGATGGACCACTATTGAGATACCTAACATTTGAAATAGCATTCATCCGTTTTGTTCTGAGGTTATGAATGGTGCTCTAATGTCATTGTGCATTTTTAGTGAAGTTGACGTGTCCTTATAGTGAGAGTTGGTTGCCTAGAATTAAATCCAGAGTCTTATATTTACTACCAATGGTCGGTTTGACTCCTGATTGGCTTGAGTCCAGCATTCAATCATATGCAAGGATATTGCTTTGGGATACTAGAATATTTTTGTTTTATCATGGTTGAGTTTTAAGATACATTTGAACTGCCATATTTAGTCAATGTAAGTCGTTTTTCCAGATTGATAGTGTCTTATTCAGAGTTAATTTTTTGATGAACCTTCATCTGTGTGCCTTTGGAGTGGTACTGTAACCTGTGAAGACTAGGGCAACATACCAGTAACCCCAGGTGACTTTTCTCTGTACACTGCTACTTTTGCTCTCTACTGATAAAGCGCTAAACCCAGAAAAACGTGTGTAGAGATAACAGCACTACCTGCACCAACGTTGGTGAAAAACTACAACAACTTTGAAATAAGCACATTGTATTTACCAGGATGCAGTGGGGTGAACTGTACCATACCTCAGATCACATCAGGACAGGAGAGACGGCCGAAGAAGGACTGCCCTGCTTTTCCCAGTACCTGGCAATGAGAGGCTGCACCAAAGACTGGAATGCAGCTGCTGCTTCTAGGCTAGCAATGAGAGGACTGTGTCTGCTTTCAGAGAACTCACCCCCAAGCCCAGACACAAGAGGTGAACTCCAAGAGTCAGTTGTCTGACCTCCTGATAGAACTTTAGAGCCACAAAAACTGCAGATACCGGCTTGGCAAAGTTAGTAGCCACATGCACTTGTTTGCCTCTGACTGCCGAAGCGTAGACCAGGAGACGAAACCCTGACACTCAAAAGTTGTACCTGAGTCTTCTGGGTCTGAGAGAGTGGCCAAAGTGCTTTTTGGTTGGACAAGACGGACTCTGCCTGCAGTTAAAGGAAGGGAACTACTGATTTTGCTACAACCAGAGACCAGTAGACAAGTGGCAACTGCATTTTGGCTTGACTTCACCTTGACCTCAAGGAACATGGACCTCGGTGGTCAAAGTCACCCCAACAAGTTTGTGGATCAAGGGGTGGCCCAAAGAGGATCTCCGTCGACCGGATCAGCATCTCCAGCATCTTTAGCATCCTGTTTCCCTTACATCAGGACGACTCCATTGATGTCTACAGCAGTTTGCCCAGAGATCCTGGAACTGGACTGGAGACAGCTTTGACTGCAAGGTAACTGTCCTACTATGACTTATTGTCGTCTTTGATTTGCTCCCGGCCAGAGTTTTTTACCCAATGTGGGAAAGAGTAGCCGAACACAATGCTACAAATAATTTTTCTAAAGTTTCAAAGTAACCACAGTAGTTGCCATTGTTTGTTTACATTTTGAGTGAAAAGCAGTGATTTACAATTTACTGAAAAATCTAACTTAACAGCGGATTTTGTTTGTTTTAGTGTCTAAAACTCATAAAAATAAGATCTATTTTTATAAGTTGGGGTTGGATTTCTTTTGCATCATGTTTTTCACTTGTTCTGTTGTTTTTGTGCTTCTAAGTGCTTCACCCTAGTCCCTTTGATAATGCCTGACTGCTCAAAGCTTCAAGGTCACACCTGCCTAGGTTTGAGCTAAGGTTTTCCAAATGGGCCTGACTGTATCCAAGGCAGGTTTGTGAGTTTATTACACGGTGAGGATGTAAAATGACACTATATAATAAACCTCATTTCCTCACACATTGAAACTTATTTATGATGTTTTAGCATAGAGATCTTGATGAGATGGTTCTCAGGATGTTTGCATTTTAGCTTGAGGCATTTGGGCTGCCTTTGAAGGTAGAGTTAGAGAAAGTGATTTCAATGAGATCAGTAGATGGTATGACAAGTTAACCAAGATGGGGTATTTGTTCATCATCTGGCCATCATGGGCGATGATCAGGTCCAATGCATAACCTTTCTTTCGTATGAAATGTCTACATATTATGTTCCTAAAGGAAAGATTCTAGAGTGTTAGCTGAGGGGTCTGAAATGTCTCCACAATTAATACTATAGTTTCCTAATAGGATGTGATTAGAGTCAGAGAAATGTTTGCATAGTATGTGGAGAATATTGTTATATGCAGGAGGATGCAGTTGGTAACCATGCGTAATAATGGTGTGGGGTGTCTGGGTTTGTTTCAGCATGAAGACATTGAGGGCAGAATTATCAAGGTTTCACGAAATGCAACGCAGCAAAACAACCTGTTGTGCTGCATGAAAGGGAGAGAGCAGGTATATGCCATATTTACCAATATATGGTGCATTATTGCTTGCTGCCTTCACTGGTGCACAATCTGATACTTAGTGGCAATGCATGCACCTTTGAATTTCAGGCAGGATTGGTTTTGTGCAGGAACTTTTTGTGCAGGAACGGACACCTTTGTGCACAAGAACAATCCTACCTTGCGTTGCTTGGTAAATCTGACTTAGGGATCGCATAGCCCTTGCGAAACCCTAAGTGACTCAAGGGCAACTCAATCCCTTGATAAGTCCGGCCCCCTATTTGTTGGATGTTAAGTTCCTATAAGATTCTGCATTTCAAGGAGCTTCACTGTATTAGAGCTACTTCTACCCCATTCATTTTCTCCTGTCCGTGCTCAGAATAGAAAATCCTTGAGGTAGCAAGAAGTCTATAATGGATTGAGAGTAGTTATTAAGCATTTGTTGGGTCTAGCCCTCTCCCCATACTTTTTGCCTTTACCCTCCAAATCTTTGCTGAATTCATTTTGTTTGGCCTTAGGACTCTGTGCACTTTACCACTGCTAACTAGTGCTAAAGTGCTTGTGCTCTCTCCCTTAAACATGTCAAGATGGGCTTACACCTGTTTGCCGTATTTAACATACTTCTAAGTCCCTTGTAGAATGGTATACCATATACCCAGGGCCTATAAATTAAATGCTGCAGTGGGATGCATCTCTTATTGTGCCACCCATTTGAGTTGCACCTGAAAACATTCCCCAGGCCTGCCATTGCAGCCTGAATGTAGTTTTAAACTGCCATTTTGACTTGGAATATAACTCCTATTTTATTACATCTAAGTTATCCCTAAGGTAGGCCCTAGGCAGACCATAGGTCAGGGTGCATTGTAATTAAAAGGTTGGACATGTACATTTAAGCTTTGCATGTCCTGGTAGGGAAAACCTCCTAAATGTGTTTTTCACCTCTGTGAGGCCCATCTGTCCAATGGGATAACATTGGGTCGCCTAATAAAATGTATTGAGTGCTATGTTGGATTGCGAACAGATAAACACGTCATGTTTGGTACGTTTGAAGTTTCATAAGAAAATAAAAAACCTCTTTAAAGGTAAATTCGGGTTTTAAATTACAATTTAAAAAATGCCACTGTTAGAAAGTTGGTATTTTCCTGCCCTTGTCCGTTTTGCGTCTGCAGCCTGCCTTGGGTCACAAGACTGGGTGTAGTTGGCAGTTACAACTTTGTGAATTCCTCTCTGACAGTCACGCAATAAAGGAATTAGGTGTGACTGATTAGACCATCTTCTGGCAGGATTGGGGGACAGGGGCGGAGCTGGGCATAGCCCCACTTACAACTGAATACGCTGTGGTCTGCCTTCACACAAAGGGCTTGTCACCTGTATATTGTCTCTGCACCCAGCTTGGAGCCAGGGCTAAGGAGTCAGGAGATTCCAAGCACTTCAGATAGAAACCGCTAGAAACTTCAACACATCAAAGAAGGCACCAGGTGTAAAAATGGGGTCCTTAGACCCACTCCTCATTTCATTTTCTGGACCTGGAAAGGACCCTCAGAGGCCTGCCTGCTGCTGTGGCCTGTTCTGTACTCCACAAAGACTTCATTGCTGCACATGGAAGGATTGCTTTGCTACCTGGAGTCTGCCCTGACCCCCCACCAGAGGCCTGCCCTGTTGCTTGAACCCTCCTTCTCCACCTGAACACAGGACAACCAGAGTGACTCCAATAGCTAGTTTGCTGGCCTCCTTTTCAGAGCCACAGGGAAGTAAGAAGCTCCCACCACCTTGAATCGACACCTAGGCCCAGCTTGAGTGAGTCCTAAACCCCCAAGTGGTGCTTCTCCAGTCCTGGACCCTTGGAGGTGGAGCTTAATGTGCCCAGTTTGCAAAAGCGTGTGACTTAGATGATTTGTGGCTAAAAAGTGCCCTGAGAACTGAGGGAAGAGCAGGACCACCTGCTGATGTTTCCGTCCAAGGTGCATCACCGGTCAGCCTTACTTCGCAGCTGCTACGTTCTTCTCTGCAGCACAAAATCTTGTTCAGAGATCCTTCACCAAAGGAGTATCCAGCCTCCTGGAGATCTCGTTGGCTAAAGCCTCCTGAATTGTCCCGCTGGAGATTTTTGACTTCCATAAAAGTGACTAAGTTTGAACGTAGAAATCTTCACTGCGACTTCATCTAGCAGCTCCCCGATGACAACACTCCTTCCTCGGACACCACCAGCAGCATTGCCCCACTAACTTTACCTTCGTAGAACTTTTTCACCAGAATTGTGTCTGAGGGCAAGCACCAACTGGGATCAATCAACTTCTGACCCATGCTCCATCACAGACAGCTATATTTTTCAACTTTGACCCAGTCTCGTGTGACCTTCAACAAACCAATTGGTTGCCACAACGCTCTCCAACTTCCCCGCAGAAATTGGAACAAGGTCACTGAAGCCCAGCTCACCGCCAGCCTCAACGCAACACCCCTCCCAAGCCGACGACAACGTCAACACTGCCACACAAAACCTCCATGAAGGGCTCACCCACTGCGCCAACACCCTCGCCCCCCTCAACACACCCCACTACAGAAGAACAGCCAAGAAAGCAAACTGGTTGTAATGAGGATCTATGTCTGTAATGGTAAAAGGAAAACTACAAGTCCCATAACTATTCTGTGGCAGGCTGAAGGTGTCACACATAGCAAGGGCCACCTAGCACTTATTCACCTGGATTGGTGAATGAAAAACAAAAAAATTGATTTCCGCTTTATGACGTTAAACATTTAACTTGTTAGGTCTCTGGCTAAAGGAACATCTCATGTCAAGAAATAAAAAATTTGCCATAAGAAGAGGTATGCAGAAAGTGTACTTTGTATCAGCCCTCTTCGGTTATAGGCTTGCATGTGTGGTCAGTGCATTGCCATTGCTTGGGTGCCCTGTCCGTCAAGGCCAAGGAATTATGGAATTTATGAGGATGGTGATGTTGTCCCAATGGTGTTTCCATAAGGTGGTGGGGTATTGCATGAAACAGCCTTTCTGTTAGCCTGCAGGTGAGATGTAACCTATAGCTTTTAATTGAGAGCAACTACACAATACTAATCACTTACATCCCTTGCTATTTAAACACACAAGGACCCATAAAGATGTTCACAAACAGTGCTATTACTCTATGGGCTTTGTTTCATGCATTGTTCTATTCTCCGACAAGGAGGCTAACAAGCTTTAAACAGTAACGCAAAAAGTGTTAGCAATAGCTTTTTTTCCTCCAACAGTGTCCTGTAGATAATGATTTTATCTTAATAAATGTCTACTTATAATATAAAACATGTCACACATGAGGGTGTAGGTGAAATACTTGAACTTATAACATTTTGAGAAATTAAAAATCTGGTTAAGCATGTTTTTACAAGACGTGCACACGCTTTGGCGTTCTGAAAAAAAACCAAACCATTCATTTTGTCTACTTTTGCCTACTATTGTTACACAGTGATTTTTTTAACAGAATATAGTAAAGCTGGCTCTATTGTGTGTTTTTATTACAAGGATTGCACACTCATAGGATTTCTTGAAAATTAACCAAAAGCTGGCACTCCCGTCCTTGCGCATGACGAACTAGGAAATGGATCCAGGTTAGGTGGTTTGGGTCCCGATTCTATGCATATTTTCTAAACAGAGGATTAGAATCCGTTAAGTCAAACTTCAGGACAGATTTGGGGTGGCTCTCTTTCAAGTGTCTTTCTCAGGCTCCTCTCCAGACACAGTTTGTTTGTAAAGTGATGCTTCTCACAATAGGTAGCAGTGGGGCTCTTTTCAAACTGGAGCACCCACACCATGAGCACAATGAAGTGTAAGGTTTCTGCATTGAGCTGTCATCCACCTCTATGGAGCAGTAATCAAGGAAAGTTAAAAGGACAGGCCTGACCCTGAAACTTCCTCACCTACAAAATAATCTGCAGTCCAAACCTTCAGCCCTATCATCCATCAAATGCGAGTGCTCAGTGTAGGAGGCTGGCCTGGCTTATAGTGGGTAGCTTGTGGTACTTACACCTTGTGCCAGGTCCAGTTATCCCTCATTAGTAGAATAGAGGTGTTTCTAGCAACTTAGGCTGTTAGAGGTAGCTACGCAAAGCAGTTTAGGCTGAACTAGGAGACATGCAAAGCTCCTACTATATCACTTATATCATATAGCACAATATCACAAGAAAACACAATACTCAGAGTTACTAAAAATAAAGATACTTTATTTTAAAGTATCTCAGAGGATACCCTCATTAGGAGGTAAGTAGTATACACAAATTCTATGTACACAAACCAAAAACAGGTAAGTAACAGTAAGAAAAGTAGTGCAAACAATCTAGAATCACAAAAGGATGCAATAGGTAAACATAGGTCTAGGGGCAACACAAACCATAGACTCCAAAAGTGGAATGCGAATCACAAATGGACCCCAGACCTATGGGAGATTGTAGAGAGTCGCTGGGACTGTGAGAAAACAGTAAGGGTGTCCAAAATACCCCACCCCAAGACCCTGAAAAGTAGGAGTAAAGTTACCCTACTACCCCAGAAAGACACAATAGTTGTGATAGGGGATTCTGCAAGAACCACAAGCACCAGAAAAACACTGAAGACGGATTCCTGGACCTGAGGACCTGTAAAGGAAGGGGACCAAGCCCAAGAGTCACAAAAGTGTCCGGGGGGCAGGTGACCACTAAACCCCGGAAGAAGTTGCAAAAGGGCTGCCTCCAGGTGGAAGAAGCCGAAGATTCTGCAAAAACGAAAAGGGCTAGGAACTTCTCCTTTGGATGGAAGATGTCTCACGGTGTGCTGGATGTTACAGAAGTGTTTCCAGGCAGGAATACCGCAAATAAGTCTTGCTAGCTGCAAGAGTTGCGGTTGCAGATTTTGGGTCCTGCTGGGGACCAGGAAGGACCAGGATGTCGCCCCTGAAGGAGGAGACAGAGGGGGCGCTCAGCAACTCAGAGAGCCCCTGCAGAAGCAGGCAGCACCCACAGAAGTACCGGAGCAGGCACTTAGAAGATCTGTGAACTCAGAGTCACAAAAGGAGGGACCCACAACGTCAGAGTCCAACTCAGCGGGTTGGGCAATGCAGAACGGAATGCTGGGGACCATGGCTAGGCTGTGCACAAAGGAATCCTTGGAGAAGTGCACAGAAGCCGGAGCGGCTGCAAATCATGCAGTACACAGGTTTGCTGTCTGGCGTGGGGAGGTAAGGACTTACCTCCACCAAATTTGGACAGAAGGGCCATTGGACTGTGGGAGACACTTGGACCCAGCTCCTATGTTCCAGGGACCATGCTCGTCAGGATGAGAGGGGATCCAGAGGACCGGTGATGCAGACGTTTGGTGCCTGCAATGGAAGGGGGAAGATTCTGTTGACCCACAGGAGATTTCTTATTGGCTTCCAGTGCAGGATGAAGGTAGACAGCCCTCAGAGCATGCACCACCTTGAAACAGTCGAGAAAGCCGGCAGGATGAGGCGCTACAATGTTGCTGGTAGTCGTCTTGCTAGTTTGTTGCGGTTTTGCAGGCGTCCTGAAGCAGTCAGCGGTCAATCCTTGGCAGAAGTCGAAGAGAGAAGTGCGGAGGAACTCTGGTGAGCTCTTGCATTCGTTATCTGAGGAATAGCCCAGAGGAGAGACCCTAAAGTAGCCAGAAAAGGAGGTTTGGCTACTAAGAAAGGAGGCTTGGCTACTTAAAGAGGCAAGCACCTCTCAGGAGGGGTCACCTGCTGGCACTGGCCACTCAGAGCAGTCCATTGTGCCCCAACACCTCTGAATCTAAGATGGCAGAGGTCTGGGACACACTGGAGGAGATCTGGGCACCTCCCCTGGGAGGTACTGGTCAGGGGAGTGGTCACTCCCCTTTCCTTTGTCCAGTTTCGTGCAAGAGCAGGGCTAGGGGATCCCTGAACCGGTGTAAACTGGCTTATGCAGAGATGGGCACCATCTGTGCACATCAAAGCATTTCCAGAGGCTGGGGGAGGCTACTCCTCCCCAGCCTTTTACACCTATTTCCAAAGGGAGAGGGTGTAACACCCTCTCTCAGAGAAAATCCTTTGTTCTGCCTTCCTGGGCTACCCAGACCCCAGGGGGGCAGAAACCTGTCTAAGGGGTTGGCAGCACCAGCAGCTGCAGTGGAAACCCCAGAAAGGCAGTTTGGCAGTACCCGGGTTCTGTGCTAGAGACCCGGGGGATCATGGAATTGTCACCCCAATACCAGAATGGTATTGGGGTGATAATTCCATGATCTTAGACATGTTACATGGCCATGTTCAGAGTTACCATTATGACGCTACACATAGGTAGTGACCTATGTGTAGTACACACGTGTAATGGTGTCCCCACACTCACAAAGTTCGGGGAATTTGCCCTGAACAATGTGGGGGCACCTTGGCTAGTGCCAGGGTGCCCACACACTAAGTAACTTGGTACCCAACCTTTACCAAGTGAGGGTTAGACATATAGGTGACTTATAAGTTACTTATGTGCAGTGAAAAATGGCTGTGAAATAACGTGGATGTTATTTCACTAAGGCTGCAGTGGCAGTCCTGTGTAAGAATTGTCTGAGCTCCCTATGGGTGGCAAAAGAAATGCTGCAGCCCACAGGGATCTCCTGGAACCCCAATACCCTAGGTACCTAGGTACCATATACTAGGGAATAATGTGGGTGTTCCAGTGTGCCAATGAGAATTGGTAAAATTAGTCACTAGCCTGCAGTGACAATTTTAGACAGCAGATAGAGCATAAACACTGAGGTTCTGGTTTGCAGAGCCTCAGTGATACAGTTAGGCACCACACATGGAACACATATAGGCCACACACTTATGAGCACTGGGGTCCTGGCTAGCAGGATCCCAGTGACACATATCAAACACACTGACAACATAGGGTTTTCACTATGATCACTGGCCCCTGGCTAGCAGGATCCCAGTGAGACAGTAAAAACACCCTGACATATACTCACAAACAGGCCAACAGTGGGGGTAACAAGGCTAGAAAGAGGCTACCTTCCTACACTCAGGAAGAATAGCCCCTTGCTAACAAAGTCTTCATGGAATTTGTGAAGGTAGCCTTGTGTCCATCATCCTCCTTTCAGTGTCTGGATCTCCACCCTCCAGCCACTGGAATACCAGATATATGCTTCAACTTTCTGGAGAAACTATCCCCATACTCCATCTTGTGCTATACTGCACCAGGGGCATTCACAATAGATCCCATTGGATTCAGTAGTAAGACTACATCTACAGGGTACTATTACTGCTAATGTGCTACACACACAGCACCTCATGTGCAGTCGACATGGGCACAAGGTAAGGTTTTGGGTAATCACATAACAGCAGAACTATACAAAAGAGTGCCAGTAGGCCCCTCTTTCACATGACACCAGGAATAAAAAAAAAAGTCAGTATGCCGCATGTACTTGCAGACAGGCACTGGAACACGCTTTTCTACCATGACGGAGATGTTCCTGAGTGAGTGACTATTAGAGTGAATGAGTGACAGTGAATGAGGGAGGGTAAATGACTATGTGTGAGCAAGAAGGTGAGTGACAATGAGTGAATGACTGAGATTGAATGACTGAGAGAGTGGCTGATGGAGAAAATGATTGAATGAGGCTGAGTGACTGACTGAAAGTGAGTAAGAGAGAGATTGAAAGTGACAAAATGACTTAGAGTGTGACTGAAAAAGAGTGAGGGACTGAGGCAAGGACTAAGAGAGAGAGAGAGAGAGAAAGATGGAGTGACAGAGTAACTAAGCATGAGACAGAGTGACATAGAGGATGACTACGATACGAAGCGTGGCAAAGTGAGTGAGTGAAACAGAGTAACTGAAGAGTGGTGCAGAAAGAGAGAGAAAGAGAAAGTGACTGAGACAGAGACATAGAGTGACAGAGAAAGTGAAAGTGTAGCAGTCATGCAAGTGTAGAAGCTGGTCTGGGAATGGCGGAGCCATGAAGCTGGAAACCAATGAAGACCCTGTAAATTAGGTGCGAGGAAGAGAGAATAAGGTACACGCAGGTATATCAGCAACTAAATAGGGCTGAGGGTGCCAGAAGAACTCATATGTTTTGGGGGTTGGAGAGTAGAGGCTGTTAAGAGGCTAATGAAGTTGTGGATGGAGTTTAGGCACGCTTGAAACACTAAGAGCACGTGATAAGTCAGAAATACAAAGGGTTAAGGGGAATGAGGAGACTAGCAGATAAGAGGCTGTCACCTATTGACTTTGACAATGTTTGTTTTTGTTTTGCATTCTTAAAGAGATCGCTTTAATTTTAATGGCTGCACTCTGAATAAAAAATATCTTGAGTAACACCTTTACCCGCCCTTCTCAAACTTTTTCATCTGCAGTGCTTATTGAATCCAAGCACAGAGGCCCTCTTTACACCTACCAAAATAATACTCAATTAGGACTCAAAAGGGTGTTTGCACCAAAACTGCAATTACAATGTGTGTTCAAACTTTGTAGGGGCCCAGACGTTTTTCCAGGCACAAATTCATATTGTATTATTACTATGAGTTTTGCAGCTCAAAATAGTGAACAGTGTATGGTGTTTACAGCATTAGACCCATTCCAGCCTGTAGAAAGTGTAACTGGGGTAATCCAGCACTGGGGGAAACTGAACTACGCGGTGTCAGTACTTCTCTGGGCAGTTTCATAGTCCTTTATGACCACTGCTCTTTTAATGATAACTAACATGTTTGATGCAGTAAATAATTTAAATAAGATAAGCAAACGATACGAGGCTTGCTAAATATTGGTCAAATAACTTACTGCCTGATCCAAATTACTTCTGGCAATACACCACAGACAGGCACCAACGCAATTATTTCTGCTCAGAACAGACTAATGAAAACTAATGAAAACGCTGGATGCCATAGAATTCATATTGTGCTGAAGTAAACTACATTCCTTAATAATGATGTAATGATTCAAATGAAAGCAAAACCAGCAGTTCTGCTCCTTGCATCATATCTGAATGGCACTGCTGTTAGCAGATGTGTGTACTTTGCTCATTACAAACACATCCAGAACTGAAAATAAAAAATGTACTTGTCCATGTTGCCTTTCCTCTTGCTACTCTCACTTCATATGACTTGCCACCAGCATACACCAGGGGCATGGTTTAAGGTCTGGCTAGATAGCCCAGCTTTCACCATACCTTATGTGATCAACAGAAACAGAACTAAGAAACACTACTGACAGAGTGGCTTTGTCTCCACAGACGTTGATTTTCTTAACTACAGAATTTGATTTGGTAGAATTTGTGTTCTTCTGCTGAAAATGAGTACTTATTACACCGTATACCTTGTTGGAAAACCTATGCTCTTTACAACAGGCCTTTTTTGGTTATGGTGTTCGGCCAATTATACTGATTTTGATTGACTTGCTTATTGTTAAAGGCCACAGAACTTCAAGGGTTGATTGTTATTACACCATGTTAAAACCTGCATACAGGTATTTTGTTACATGGAATTGTTACATGGAATCTCATGGATTAACATAGTAGGCAAGGGTTAAGATGTTGATGGAAGATTTGCACTGTCATATTCTTTGTTAGGTTCTTTCAGGAGGGGCTGTACATTGTTCTGCCAAGCAAAATTTTGTACATATATTATGTTTATATCTTTGTGTATTAACTCACATTTAAGAAGTGGCCTGTCCACTTTATGAAATGAAATAAAATGTATAAAGTGCCCAGCTGCCAAACTAGTTGTCCCGGAGATAGAAGTTGTGTGTATTTAGCTGCTAAAGATCCTCCTTGTCAGTTGATCTCTAAACTGGCTTTCCTTACTAAATTGGGGCACAGTGAGTGGTAGGTCATTCCAGGGTTGGTAGGTCAGATAGGTAGAGAATGGCTCCCATTGGTGGTAAGCCTGAGCTTGGGAATCATCAGCAGCAAGGATCCGAAAGATCTTAGAGTTCATGCTGGTTGATAACGGCAAAACCGCTTGCACAAAGTTTTTAGGGAGGTTTTGCAAAGCGTTTGATGTGCAAAAACCAACAATTTGAAAAGGACGTTTATTTTTTACTGGCGGCCAGAGTAACTCTTTAAGGTGTGGCTTAACCAATTGTCAACTAAGGATTTTAAAGTCAGTCTTGCTGCTGCATTCTGTACACAGAAGGGGGTTGGATTCAGCCCCTTTAAACCTCTGTGCAATCACCCTGTCAGACAGCCTCTCAGCCTAGTAAAAAAGGGTTAGGAGCAAGCTCCCAAAAATGCCCATCAGGATGTGGTCATCTACATGCTGGCCCACTATACCCAGATGAAAAGCTTCTGGAAGAAGGTGCTGGGGAATTTGGAAGCCAGGCAGGACGTCATGAAGCTCTGATATGATCAGAAGGCCACTTTGGTTGAGTTTACGCTCAGCTGGTCCAAAAAGTGTGGGTGAAGGAGCATGGTGCCCATTGCCCTGGAGGACCTATGAGGTGAAGAAGCACAAGGTCCTGCATGTCAGTCACCTCAAACTCTACTTTGAGAAGTCTGAGGTTACCATGCTCTTGGTCATGTATGATGGAGAGGAGGAAAGTGAACCTCTTTCCGATCCCCATTCATCCAAGGAGAAGGATGGGTCAGTGTGGGGGTGTCAACTCCTCCCCTATGCTGATCGTAGAGCAACAGAGGGACTGTCATTCTCTCTTCTCCCTTCTCCCTAACCTGAGGGCTCACTACTCATAGTACCAATGATATTGATACTGGGGACAGTATTATTGATACTGGGGACAGTATGCCTGTGAAGAATAAGATCTACAGGCTATCTGATAAGGTAAGAGTCAGCATAAAGGAGGAAGTCTCCAAAATTATGGTGGTAGGGGTAATTGAGTCCTCCAGTAGCCCTTGGTCCAGCCCAAGGCTGCCTCCCCATGTATCTCTAGTTCTGTGTGGATTACGGGGGCTCAGTGCAGTCACTAAGACTGATGCTCACCCCATGCCCCAAAATTATGAGCTCATTGATTGGTAGGAGGTCTGCGTTCTCTACCCCAGAAGGTCACTTCCAGTTTTGGGTCATGCTTTTCAGATTGAAGAATGCAACTGCCATCTTCCAGAGGTTGGTCAATCAGGTCCTGGCTGTGTTGGAGATAGCCTATGCTGCTTACCTAGATGACATTGCAGTCTTCGGTTCCAGCTCGGAGGACCACCTGTGCCACCTTAGGGAAGTACGTCAGGCTGTGCAGAATGTAGGCCTGATTATCATGGCCAGTAAGTGCCAGATAGGCCAGGGTTCCATGGTCTACGTGGGTCACCAACTTAGAGGGAGCAAGGTACCAACTCTCCAGGACCAGATTCAAACCATTCTAGCCTGGGAACCCTCCCAACAGACAGGCAGAGGTGAGGGCCTTCCTTGACCTCACCATGTACTCTACAAGATTTGTCAAGGGGTGTGGCACCTTTGTTGGTAGTGTAATGGAAAGGAAAGCATTTGCAGTGGCCTGGACACTGAAGAAATTGAAACCATACCTGTTTGTGGCTCACTTCTGGGTTTAGACCGCATACCCCTCAGATGGCTAATGCAGATGAGGGGGTGGAATGCCAAACTGTTGCATTACGGCACATTAGCGTACTCGCGGAGTCAGAAGAAGACGAGTTCACAAGTGAGTAGGAACACAGATTGAGTAATGCAGCAGTTTAATTGAATATGGATTGAAGTAGTATTTAGTTATATTTTTAGGATATTAATGCCAGATATGTGACAAAATATAATTTAACCTGATTGTTTAACTACTCGTGATGAAAATAGGTAAGCATATCTATGGTTGACTCATATGGCTCAATGCATAGGGAACTGGGATGGTCCTTTAGCAGAAGATTCCTCGCTTATAATCACCATATTCTCTTTTTAATGTAGGGAGAACGAACCTATAACCTCATTGAATAAGAGGGAGTGATCTGAGAGAGAGGTGACAATACAGATTACCATAAATTCGATAAAAAGGTATAGATTTGGAAGCTCTCCTATCAGCTTCACAGGGTTATAAGGAATAGAGAGAGTTCCACATGTGTGTGCATGCATAACACTACTTTCACATGAAAAACCAGGGGCACACAGAGCAGTATGTGTATATGGTTCAATAATTTGGTGACTCATGAATTAAGCATGAAGATGTAAATAGGTTGAACACTTGAATGTATATAACTGGAGTATATTACTCTAAGGTTTCCAGGCATGAGTTGAAGAGCACTAATCAACACAACAGAACTTTTTGAACTGTATAATTAGATAATAATTGTAATACTTCTGGTAAATTATTATTAATGTTCACAGCCTTGAGAAAGTCATTGGGTTACGTTCTGAATACTGGAGTAAAAAGAAACATCAAGTGAAATAAAGAAGTTTACCATACTAACTGGGACAAGATGAAAGAGGCATGCTTGATTTTTATATTACTATTGTAACAATCATTGTTTGTTATCATACAGGGTTTAGGTTGTGTTCCCTGTCAGAGCACCATCAGAAAATTAAGGAGGGCAGAGATAACAGCCTATTAACTTAAATACAAGTGATATTGTGAGCACCGTTTCCCCATTAAATCCACCTTTTTTTCATAATCAAACTGTTGTGGGGGTTTATTTCCCTACAGGCTTTACAGAGGATCATCACTCTGGAACAGGCCACACCAATGCTGATGGCTTCTCCAGGTTGTTCTACCTTAGCGTCATGAAATCCCATGATGGTAGGCACTTCTCTCTGCTCTCAGCTGGGGGGGGACATCTTGGACTTGACATCCTTTGCATGTTCCCCGCAATGTTTTGCCTTCCATCCTCCTATTTTTGCTGAGTTTGTTTTTGCTGGCTTTAGGATGCTGCACACTTTACCACCGTGAACAAGTGCGAAAGGGCTTGTGCTCCCCCCTTTAAACATGGTAATTTTGGCTTACACCCAATTGACACATTTCAATTAGTTGCAAGTCCCTTGTAATGTGGTACTACATGTACCAGGGCCTATAAATTAAATACTATTTGTGGGCCTGCATCAATTATTGCATCACCCACTTAAGTAGCCATGTCTCAGGCCTACCATTGCAACCTGTATGTGCAGTTTTAAACTGCCATTTCAGCCTGGCCCAATAAACCTTCTGCTAGGCCTAAACCTTTTTTTTTAAAACATATTAGTCACTCCTAGGGTAGGCCCTAAACAGCCCATAGGCCAGGCGGCAGTGTATTTAACAAGTTGAACATATACTTTTACATGCCCTAGTAGTGAAAAACTGTTAAATATGTTTTTCGCTACTGAAAGGCCTACCTCTCCTTTATGATAACACTGGTTTAACTTATTACACTTAATAAACAACAACTTTCAATTGGAAGCAAATAATTGTAATCTAAAATCCTTTTTAATGGTAAAGTTCAACATTAAGTCACAATTCTGAAAATGCCACTTTTAAAAAGTTGGCATTTTCTTGTCCTAACCATTTGATACCCGTAACCTGTATCCTGGGTCACATAACTAGGTGTAGCTGGCAGTTGGTCTTTGTGTACTGCTATACACAAACAACAGGAGGGAACTCCTACCATGCTTATCCTATCTCTCCATACCAACCCAAGGGGATCACCCTATGGTATTACAAGTACTCTCACCCAGTGGCATGCTTCATCATAGAGTCCTTGTCCAAATACCTAGTATATCTGGAAGGGCTCAATCTTAGTAGCCAAGGAGTGTCATTGGATATTGGGTGGGATCCTAGATTTAAAATAGTCTAAAATGTCCTGAGGGTTAATTGTATTTTCAAAGAGCACCCTGGCAAAGTTAAAAACAGGTGGGGATGCACTAAGGAAATTAGTATCTATGTATCCCTGGGTCAGTATGTTTCAGTCAACATACCAATGCCTCACCGGGCTAGTTGTCTTTCATCATGACCTCACAAGGATCTTGTTAATATCCTCTTTGTGTGCATTCAATTATGAAACTTCTATTCACCATACTCATACATGTCATACATACCGACCTTTTTGGTCTCTATGTTCGCATTTCTTTAGTAATGTCCTGTTTAGAGCTCCATGAGGGTAAAGAGGCAGACAGACCTTGTAGTGAAACTTTCATCCAAGGTCTTCTCAGTATTGCTCCCATACAGTGAAACAAAGGGGGAATAGGTTTTGGTAGGATGGGCCATCTCTGACTTGATGGGGGGAGGAACTGTCACCTAACACACTTGCACATCACAAAGCCTCTGCCTCAGCATACTCACTCAGGGTTTGGCACTAGTCTTTTGTGCCCTCAGACAAGGTGGGGCCAGGGTATGGAGGAAAGAAACTCCAAATATCTCTGAAGGTGGAAACCTCCAGAACCTTCTCCTACTTCAAAGTTTGCACCAAGTATAAATAATGGACCCTCAGACCCAACTCTTCAGTACACCTCTAGACTTGTGGAAGACTGAGAATGACTGATGTGCTGCTCTGCTGCAAGAAGGACTGCCACTCCGCTGCTATGCTTCTCTGCTGCCTGAGGGTAAAGGACTGGACCTGCATCTTGAACCCAAGACCACGAAAGTGACTCCAAGGGCTAGTTGGTGGCTCCTGGTCAGATCCTTAGGGGCTGAAGAGGTTCCAACCAGCTTGCGCTCAGTCTGCTGTGAGTCTTGACCCCCAATTGGTGCCACCCAAGTTCTGGACCCTTTGAAGTGGGCCTAAGGGTTCTTTGCCAGACCAGCTTTGTTCAGCCAGCCTAAATGGGTCTATGCACCAGGCATATGCTCCATCACGGTTGGCCAGAACTTGTCCCGGTCCAGCGCAACCGGATAACCACAGTTGGCCCTTTGTGCTTTCAGGCACCATTTTCACTTAAATCTTTAAAATAACATATGTCCGATTCTACTGATTGGATTTTTGTCATTTTACTCTCACAGTGACCCAATTTAAATTTCCTACAGACAGTCTTCTCTTTCTTGCCACCAAAGAATCCAACAAAGGCTTGGTCGAACACCAAGTGCTCCTCAATCCTATCAAAGAAGCCTAACAAGGATCTAGCCAGTAAAGTCTCTAACAAAAAAATAAAGAGCTAAATTAAGGCCCCACTGCAGCATAAAAAAAGTGCTAGTAGAAACATATATGTAAGCCCTTTCAAGAAAACACCACAGTGGGTGATTACAATAATGACAGCTGATCAGGCAAAGAAAGGAATGCCAAAATGTCTGATAAGTAACCACTGCCCACAGCAAAGCTGGGCCCGGCCAAAGTTAAAATGAATAAAAGTATATAGACAATTTGGCTTGAGGAGGGCTGCCCAGTAAGCCTTCACACTAAGACACATCTCTAACTCAAAGGCCACATTAGACTGATGGCCTGATTTAGAGTTTGGGGGAGGGGTTATTCCATCACAATGGTGATGGCTATGCCGCCCGCCGAAATATAAATCCCATAGGATATAATGGGATTTATATTTCGGCATACAGGGGATGACAGAGTAATCTCTCTACCAAACTGTAAATCGGGCCCGGAGATGGTAGGTGGGTGTTGAACAGCCATAATCACATTCACCACATCCAAAAGTAGATCTGTGCTAGTTTCCATTTTGGATGATTTGAGGCTAACAGTGGATCAGGGAGGTACCACCACCTTAATACTTCTAGACTTATTGGCTGCCTTCAATATGATGCCAACTACACCTTGCTTTCCCTTCTCTTCTGAACTGGCATTAAAGATCAGGCACCTGCTTGCATTGACTCCAATTGTACTTAGAGGTCTCATGATGTTTAGCATCCTTCTTTCAGCTCTCCACCTAAACTTATTACTCAAGTGGTTCCACAAGGTTTCTCCCTCAGTTCTGTATTGTTCAATGTTTATGTTTCTTCCTTGATCATACGGATTCTATAATTTCGTCTTCTACTCCGACATCACTAAAATCTTGATCTGGTAGTGAGTGCTTATCATGTGATGCTGGTTTCCTGCCTTTTTGCAGTGGTCAGATGGAATGCAGCTTATTTCTCTCAAAATCCATGCTGATAAAATCAAAATCTTTTTTTTTTTTTCAAAACGTTTTATTTGGATTTTTGAAAAAGAACAACAATTCACCTGGGTGACATTGGTACCCCTTACAGGCAAATAAACATTAAAGTCACAGAGATATATATTCCAGGCACAGTACATTACACAGGTCAATATAACTACACCAACATTATTTAGTTGTGTAGAAGAATACATTTTATGATTGCTCTCAAGTAACCAGCCATCTGTCAGTCCTGCCCACAAAGGGACTCATTGTCATCATCCCCAATGTCAATTTGGTGGTAGTCAATCAACTTTCCCCAAATTTTGTGGAATTTGTGTGGACACCCTCTGCTTCTGTGTGTGCTCCTTTCTGACGCCATATATAAATCCATACCTCTTCTCCATTCCAGTATAGTCAGCAGTTCAGGGGCTCCCCAGTACTTTGCCACATCTCTCTTTGCCACCACTAGCATTATATTACAGAAAAGTAATTGTTTTCTGGGCATATCCAGGTCATTAGGTATACCCAGCAGTACATATTTGGGGTCAAGAGGAAGTGAGGTTCCTACTACCTCGCTCAACTCCCATATCACTTTTTCCCAATAGGTGTGTGATGGACAGGACCATAGGGTTTGAAAGAAATCTCTGTCTGACCTCCTGCACCTCATACACCCTGGGGACACCGCACTCCCAATTTTGTGGAGCCTCATTCAGTCAAAGTAGATCCTATGAAAAATGTTAAGTTGATAAGTTTAACTCTGGACTTAATTGCCACCTCTTTCAGATGCATTAGGGTTGCCTCCCAGTCAATGCCTTCCATATCCCCCAATTCCAATTCCCACCTCAGTGACAATTTTTTAAGTGTATCTGACGCATTGTTATTTATAGACCTGTACACCAGTTAGACCGCCTTTCCCAACAGTTCCCCTTGTAAAAGTCTGCCCTCTGATGGTGTATACTTTGGAAGATCCGGATCTACGCCTTCTGCCCTCCAAGCATGTCTCAGTTATAGATATTTAAAGTGTTGTGTATCCTGGAGTTCGTTATCACTTTTGAGAGTCTGAAAGAAGACAAAGTCTCCATTTTTTATATCATTTACCTTGGAGATGCCAATCATATTCCATCTTTTAAGGCCCCGAAGTTTCCTCAGTTCCTGGAAATAGGACCCTGCCCATAGTGGAGCTTCTCGGGTGATCCTTTCTCCCCAGCCAATAAACCTATTTGTTCTCTTCCACAATTCTAACACCATCTGTGTCGCGAGGAGAAGTCGACTCGTTCCCTTCTCACCATAAAGGTAATGTTGAAAGGGGTGATCCTGGAACTGGATCCTCTCAAGTGCATAGGCGGGGTGGCCTCCTGGAGCATGGCTCCAGTTTATTTATGACTATAAGATGGGATGCCCAGTAATATGCTCGAACATCTGGCAGAGCAATTCCACCACTGTACTGGTTTCGCTGCACTGTTTTAAGTGCTATTCGCGCCGACTAGCATTCTGAGCAGTTCTTCATCAATCTGCACAAAAAACTCCTCCGGGATTTTGGAGTATGTGTTCTGAAGTGTGTATAGGTATTTAGGGAGTGCGGTCATTTTGAACATGGCTGCTGTACCCACAAGGTGAGTGGCATTTTCCACCAACTATCAGCGTCTGTCCAGAAACACGCCTGCATATTGTGGAGATTTCTCTCCAAGGCTCTCTCTTGCTTAGATGTGACATATATCCCTAAATATTGGAAACCCTCATTATCGACACGCAGGCTCCCAGGAAGCATCAAGGGTGCTGAGTAATCGCTTGCGGGGAAGAGGACCAATTTATCCCAATTTAGGGAATACCCAGAGTGTACTCCATATTTGTCAAAAGCTTGGAATGTTGCAGGGATCGATACCTCTGGTTGTGTAAGGTGCAGGAGAATATCATCTGCGTACAGGGAAGTCTTTTCTTCCCCAGTTGGTGAACCTGGTGCACAGAATCCTGCAATATTTTCTTGTTCTCTGGCTATACAAGCCAAAGGTTCCAACACCAGAGCGAACAGTAGGGGTGACAGGGTGCAACCCTGTCTAGTCCCACTTCGGATGGGAATGTCTGTGGAGGAGACCCTATCCACTTGTACTGCTGCTAACGGGGTGTGATACAATAACTTAACCCACTTCAAATATTGGGGGACAAAGCTGAATTTCAGTAAGGTTAGCATCATAAAAGGCCAATAAACCGAGTCAAATGCCTTTTCGGCATCTAAGGTAATACAGACATGTGGACCTGAGCGTGCTCAGGTCTCTTCCAGCCAATTATGAAGTCTACGCAGATTATGTCTGGTTGACCTCCCAGACATAAAACCAGATTAGTCCCTATGTATGAGAGAGGTTATCACCTTAGTTAATCTTGTGGCTAGTATTGTGGACAAAATCTTGGTTTCTATGTTAAATAATGAAATGGAGGATATGATCCGCATTTAGAAGCGGGCTTACCTGCCTTTGGTATAACCACTGTTGTGACTCTACGCACATCCCGGGGGAGCGTCCCTTCCTCTGGCTACCAGGCACATATTGAGAAGGTATGAAGCTATTTCTGCAACATTTCTTTTAAAGAATTCTGCCAAAATCCAGGTGCCTTACCAGAGTTCACTTTAGTTGTTGCTGCCTGTACTTCGACCAATGTGAGGCCCTTTTTGAGAGTGCCCCGATCTTTTGTAGCTAGGGTTGGTAGAGACACCCCTTTTGGGTAGGCCATTATCTCGGGCTCTGTCACCTTTGTATGTATATCATAAAGGGCTTCATAGTAGGACAGGAATGCTCCTACTATTTCCTCAAATGTTGTATACATGTGTCCGTCCTCACCTTCAATAAGGTGTACCCATCTGGTTTCTATTTCACGGCGGCCTAGCCATGCCCGGAGTTTCCCTGCCTTATCTCCAGCATCGTAGTGGCGATGTTGGGTGGTCAATATTTGATACCACTTCATTGTGTAGAAGCACTTTGTATTCTTCTCGTATGGCTTCTATCTTTCAGTGTGTGTGGGTTCAAGCAGCTGATGTTTGCCTGTTCTTCCCACCTCAGTCCGGCTTCCAGGGCTTGTATCTCTTTCACTGCTTTCTTTTTCTTACATGGTATGCAGATTTGGGCATGGTCCCGCAGTATAGTTTTATACACTTCCCATAGGATCACTGCTGATGTTACAGTGTTTATTCTCAGATAAATGGAGCTTACTGTCCACTCAGAGTTCCTGTACTATTGTCTTGTCTCGCAGTTCCTAGGCATTTCACTTCTAACCCATTCCACCTCCCCGGGCCGCTGACCAAGGGTAACCCAGAGGGGGCCGTGATCAATTAGTTCCCTGGCTAAATACTCCACTCTCAAGACTGTCCCTAACTCTCCTGCTGAGATAAATACATAATACAGTTGGGATAACACCTTGTGCATGCCTGAATAGTAAGAGTAGATCCTGGCTGTTGGGTGGTGTCACTGCCACAGGTCACTGAGTCCTAACATCTTGGCAAATCGAGCTAAAGATGTATCTCTTGTGCTTTGTGGGGAAGTCCCCCATCTATCCATTTCAGTTGACATGACATCATGAAAGTCCCCTCCCACAATATGGAGTGAAGACTCTATTTCCAGTAGAATATTGGTGACCTTGTCAAGTGTGGTATGTTGTAGTCAGGGGGCATAGACACAGACCAGTGTGACATCCAGTCTATCCCACAGGCTCTGCACTGCTGCATATGTCCCATTGGGACCTACTCAAAATGTTTATATGGTAAATGTGGTGGGATTTCCGGACTAGAATTGCCACACCTAATGACCCAGAAGCAAACCCTGCGTGGGCTAGCACTATGTATCCCCCTCGCGCTAGGTAGTGACATTGGGTTCCTCGCAAGTGCATCCCCTGTAACAGTAAAATGTCTGGTTTATGGCGCCTAACATAGCATGCGACAAGCCCTCTCTTAATCTTATTACCTAGTCCATTGACATTCCATGTGAGTATGGATCTACCCTTCTGTGCTGGTGCAATAGTGTAGTTCATGTCTACCCTGTGTTGTGTAGCAACCTCTCAACTCTATCTAACCCACCATGTCCTTGATCTATGATTTTGTCTGAACCTCTCATAGAACAGAAACTGAAATTTAATCTCAACAGCAACATTAACAGAATAGTCCCGTCCTCGCTCCCCACCTCCAATCTCCCTCTCGCAGACAAATGCTCGACCACCATGCATCTGTATGTCCCTGATTCAAGCACAAGAGGTTTGTACCCCAACCCACTCTAACCCAAGAACTAGATATTCATTGAATAAGATGAAATTGCATGTATACTCTCACACACACTTGTTTCCCTTCAACTGGTGTGGGTGACTGAGAACCAGGGTCCCTCTTATTATCAACCATGTTGTCCTATAGCCACTTTCTATCTCGATTATCCCACACTCGCGCAGGTTGATTCGACCAATCTACACATTCATTTTGTCAATTATGGCAATTTAACTACATGATAGTGAAATACTGTCAAATGCGGTTTTCACTATTGCCAGACCTATCCCTCCCATGGGTTAACATGGGGATTGGGGTCTCTGAACTCACAATTTAAAAAAAAAAACATATTTTGGTAAAGTTAGTTTTCAGACTGTGAGTTTGAAAATGCCACTTTCAGAAAGTGGGCATTTTCTTGCTTAACCATTCTGTGCCTCTTCTTGGCTGTGGAATACACGACTGGGTCAGACTGACAGTTGGCCTGTTTGTGGATTCCCTGTAGACAGTGGCACAGAGGGAGCTGAGGGGTGTCCTGCATTTCCTGATGAGTCTTCCTGGGTTACAGTGGGAGCTGTCATCTGCACTTAAAAGAGCTGTGTCCATCCCCTCACAATACAGCCTCTAACCCCCCAGAGTGTGGCTGGAGCAGGGCCAGGAAGAGGTAGGGTCTTGTGCACTACAAAGTCTTTCCTTTGAAGTTGCCTACTTCAAAAGCCGAAATGAGTATAAGTAGTGGACCCAAAACCCAGGACAGTTAGATTACCTCTGGATCAAGAGGAACCTCTGATAAGGAGAAGCTCTTGATGCTTGAGGAGGAACTGCCACTCTGCCTGTTGCTTTGCTGTGCTTGCCTGCTGCTGCTGCTTCAGTCTTAGAGGGAAAGCACTAGACTTGCTTTCTGAAATCCAGCTTGTGAAGTTTCTCCAAGGGCTTGGACTGAGCTTGCCTCCTGCTATGAAGACTCAGGGACCATCAAAGACTTCATCTGCCAGCACCTGGGCTTTCTTGCTGATACCTCTACCCTGCCAAGTGGTACCACATCCACTCCCTGGGCCCTTGAAAGGAGAAGCTGGTGAAACCAAGGTTAAAATGCACACACTGGAGCCGAGCAACTGAAAAATCAACGCAGTGCATGTGAAATCGACGCATCGCCAGCTCATAGCAGATTCATAGCTGCCATGCGTCCGGATTTTCCACGCATCGTCCCTGGGCATCACATCCTCAACAATCACTGCATGGACTCGAGGCTGATTGTCTGGAAATCGACGCATCCCTTTCCTGCAAGGAACAAATTGACGCATTTCTTACCCAGCGGAGAAAGATTCAACGCACGGGCTCACTTGCAGTAAGGAATCGATGCATTGCTTGCCTTTCTAATGCACACTCGCCCCTGTAGCTTTATTTTTGATACATATCAGGTACTTTGTACTAAAACGACGCATCCATTGATTCTCATTGATTAAGACTCTTTTTTTACTTTAAAAATTGATATCTTTACTTGTGTATGTTGGATTTTTGTCATTTGGTCTTATTTGATTTAAATAAATATTGGCTATTTTTCTAGACTGGTGTGGAGTCTTTTTGTGGTGCTTTCAAGGTGTTAATGTGTGTGTTTGTACAAATACTTTACACACTGCCTTTGAGATAAGCTTGACTGCTTGTGCCAAGCTACCAAGGGGGTGAGCAGGGGTTATCTTAAGTGTGTGACTCCCCTACCCTGAGTAGAGTAAGGGTCCCTACTTGGACAGGGTGTAAACTGACTAGAGACCCCATTTCTAACAACATCGTTCAGTGCTGTGGCGCTGTGTTTGGGGTTTCAGTTTTCCTGTCTAATTATGTCCCCACTGTTCTGAGTTCTAGATCGTACTATTCTCCACAGGAGAGGGAGCACAGTAATATAGTCAGTGCTGCAGAGTTACCACAGTTCTCACCACTGTCTCTCGCGGCTATTGTTTCCTTTTCCCCCCACTGGGTTAGTACTGTTAGGATCCGAAGATACCACCATTTTGATACAAGTGTCGGGCTGTCAATCTGGCCTCCTTCCCGTTTACTTGTATACATCCCCAGGTTAACTAGGCATTCACTGCTCCCCTCCGAGATTGGTAGCCTGTTTGGATAAAATGGAAAACTTGATCATAGGCAACACTCCCAATACCTAGTCTATCGAGTAGTGATCTGCAGATCTTGCCCTGCTCCACCTCCACTGGTCTTGGCTGAGAACCTACATTTTCTTTTTGGTAATTCCCTTTCTTTTATCTCTGAAATCAGTTGTCTCTTCCTCTTGATGTTATCATAACTGCCTGCTTTGTAAAAGCACTCAGTTTCTTCCTTTATCAGCATGAAAAACAGCAGACCTCATTGTCATCCTATCCCACCTGGACAACTTTAATTCTCTTTATCTAGGTTTACCTGGCTCTATTGCTAGATTTTCTCACTTTCGTTTTTTTTATTTTAAATATATTTAAATTTTAGAAAACATAATCACTACAAGTGGCATGACTTAATGACAGAACATAACATGACAACTGGACATTAAAATCTGAGAATCTCAATCCTACAGTACGCATGAGTTTAATAGTCATATGCGGGATACATTGATTCGCCATTGGTTGCAAACATACATTACTATTTCAACACTGTTCTGATTGGTTATTAGCCACCCCTTTGAATTATAAAAGTCCAACTATTCAATACAACAAGCAAGCACCCGCATTCTGACCCCTCTGCGCCATTGGCACATCTTATAGCCTGCCTCAAATTTGCCAGATAGGATCTCAATGGGCTCCAGAAATCCTGTGGACGGGCCGCCGACGGAAATGTTTCTGCTTATGCTCCTGACCATTCCTCCCAGAGGGACAGCTCCTTCAGCCAATCCTAGAATTTCGGGGTAAGCCTGCTACCCCGCCTCATAGCACTCAGCATTTACCCAGGAGCAACCCAGTTGCAATAAACATTCGATATAATTGTGGAATGTCTTTGACATAGCCCAACACCACTGTGGTAGGAGTTAGTCGATGGGCCTTATCTGTCGTTTTAAGTAGTGCCTTCATAATTCTGTACCAAAACATGGCAAATGCAATGCAGGACCATGCTTGATGGAAGAAGTCCACTCCCATAGTACGACATTGCTTGCATTTAATGTCAGCCTCACTATAATAGCGTGCTAGGTCTACTGGTGTAATGTTTACTCTGTGGAGATACTTATAGTGAACCAGTCGATATCTGCCAGTAAAGAATGCCTCCTTGGTTTGTTGGTAGCAAAATAACCATGGCTCATCTGTTATGTCCTAATCCAAGTCTCTTGCCCATGCAAAGCGAGCCCTGGGAGCCTCTGGGATTAAAAGGTCCAAAACTGCAGTGTGCAATCTTGTTATAAGTTTGTCCGGCAGTGAATTGCCAATTACAATGTTTGAAACCTTCCATTCTGGGGGTTCTTTAGGAAATGTGACAAAGAGCCATTGTGCTTCATATGAGATCTTACTAAGATCATACGTATGTACATCTAACATAGGGGCTTGTGAATCGCCTATGTACTCCTGGTATGTTTTAAACTAACGTGCTATAAATAGATCTCCCAGTGTTTTGACGTGCTTCCTCTCAAAGGACTGTAGAAGGTCTAGCTATGCATCTATCGATCACCACATGGGAGGCCTGTCTGCCATTATGGAACCAGTGATACATGAATTGTACTTGCAACACTAAGTAGTATGCCTCAAATTGGGGGGCTGATAACCTGCCCCTGTGATATGGAAGCTGTAAGGTGTGCCATCTTGTTCTGGGTTGCCTGCCAGCCCATGCCATTTTCATCATGAGAGGTCACAGTTGAATGAAAAAAGCTTTGTTGATAGGTACCGGGATGTTTTGAAATAGATATAGCATCTTAGGCAGAACAATAATTTTCATTAATGCAATCCTACCTGCCGCTGACAGTGGGAGGGTAATCCATTTGTCAACATGGGCTTGCAAGGATTCTATATAGTCCCGTAGTTTGCCCTAATTATAGTAGGGATATCTGTATGATAGAAGATGTCTAGAAATCTGGTTGGTTCAGTCTGCCATTTTAGTTGATAAGGCGTGCCTGATCTGGTGATGACAATTCGATTTCGACCAATTGATCCTGAGTTTTGACCAGTAGATAAACTCAATCATTTCGTGTATGATGGGGGACAGGTTCACTGATTGGTCTTTGATCATGAGCACCGCAACATCCGCATACATGGATAATAGCGCATAGCAATACCCCATATTTTCCTCACGTTTATGATGAAATTCACGGAGGGCTCACGCCATGGACTCTACTGTGAGGACAAACAGAAGGGGCGACAGGGGGCAGCCCTGTCAGGTACCCCGTCCAATTTGAAATGACTGTGACAGGCCATTACTTAACCAAAATCGTACCTGTTTCACAAATGCCACACCCAGTCCCATCCTGATTAACAACATGAGTAGAAAGTGCCACTCAATAGTATCAGATGCCTTGGCGGCATCTAAAAACCCCACAACCACTGGAACTTCAGGGTTCAGCTGGGGTGTACGGGCAAACAGAGAGCAGAGATTGTCCGCCGTTGAGTGGCCTGGGATAAAATCGGTCTGATCTAGCCCGATCAGCATTGGCATCAGTGGCAGCAGGCAGTTTGCTAACAATTTAGCCAAAATGTTACCGTCTATATTAATTAGAGACAAAGGTCGATATGATTTACATTGATTCAAAGGTTTGTTTAGCTTAAGAAGTGTAATTATTATGGATTCTCTCACTGTTAGAGGTAGAGTGCCCAGCTAAAGGCCTCTTCATATACTGCGAATCATATGGATGTCAGCTCCTTGGTATAGGTTTTATAAAGGCCATCACATCTGGGTGCCTTACCATTATTTAACTGTTTAATCACCTCTTTAATCTCTGCTGCGGTAAGAGGTTGACAGGGGATCTATTGTTCCACCTGTTCCAACCACACCAATGTGAGCCACTAAAGATAAGCTGTGACATATGAAGGGGGTCGCCTGTGTTTGGGATGTATACAGCTCTTGATAGAATGCAACTAGTTCTTTTAATATATTGTCCGGGTCATACACTAGGCGCCCATTAGTGGTGTGAATGGTATGGACATGATTTGCTGTCCACCTGGCATTGATTAACATGGCCAATCTATGTCCCGGCCTGTCTCCCTTTCTGTATTTCCTAGCTTGGAAGTGCTTACTCAGGATTTTTACTTCTCTGGCAGCCTCATCTTGGAACTCTAGGAATAGGCTCCGCATGGGATTGAAAATACACTGAACCCTGCACTCCTCACAGCAGAGCTTGAGTGCGAATCTCCATTTCTAAGTTTGCAAGTCTGTCCCTGATTGATTTAAGGATTCTGTGCCCCTTAGCTATGCATTTGCTTCTAATAACTACTTTCAAGGCTTCCCACCAGATTTTCTCGCTTTCAAATGCTGCAAATTGCGTTATTTGGTTTCTCTCTAACTGTACCCATCTTTCCTCCTGCTGTTTTTCTTTGCACTGGCTCTCTATTTCTTTTGGCATAAAATTCAAAGTACTCTGTCAAGTTCACTAAGCATTTCATCGTTCTGACCTCACATTTCTCCTACAAAGTTCACCTGCTTTACCATCTATTGCTCTCTCCAACTTATTATCATTCTGCCTTCTTGTTGTTCCTAAGATTTGCTGCAACTGTCTAGTGGTCATTCTTTCTCTTTCTCTGAATGCCTGGTCCTGGACTGATCCCCACTGTCACTGTCTGGTTGCCAATTATTTGGCCTTTCAGGAAGTCTTAAAAACGTTTTTTGCACTTTGTCTTTCGAGTGTGTCCCTTTAGGCATCAGACCCTCTGTTTTGGTTTTTATGCTTATCTGTAGTTTCTTACCCCAGAGGCACGGTGCCACTGCCAAGGCAACAGCGTACTTTAAAAACTTTTTAACATTAACTGAACCTCTCAACTGGTTCCATCTAACCTCCATGCATGGTAGTGTAGATTATGGAGGACCAGGTGCAGGACCCTGCATGTTCTCAGAACAACAAAGCTATCTACCACAGGCAAGCCCCATTGACCAAACACTCCCTGTGCCTCCTTGGGATGCAGATGCCTCTCATGGTCGGAAAGATAATGCCTGCTGAGTGCAGCAGCCGTGAGTTGAAGGGGACAGCTAGACGACTGTGCATCACATAAATCCATGATGAACCAGACACAGCCCTTGATGGAAGGCAGAAAGACCTTGAGGGTCAGGCGGGTGACTTGTAGCTCCAGAAGACGCAGTCTCCTGGATATTGTCCAAGACTCACTAAGGTGATGTTATCTTCAGAAGCCAGTCATTGAGGTATAGGAATGCATGTGTCCCCAATCCACAAAAAAGGGTTGTGACCACCGACCTCACTGTGACACTTGTGAGACAGCAGGATTAGCACATGAAAGTACATGTCTTGCAAGTCTGAGGACACCACAAATCTCTGGGTTCTAAGGCAGACAGAAACTGGGCCAGAACTAGTGTTTTGAATTTGTTATTTTTAGGAAGGTGTTCAAGAGTTGGAGGTCCAAGACTGGCCACAGCCCCATGCTCCCAACCTTCTTGGCAACCTGGAAGAATTGAGAATAATATTATGTGCCTCTATCTGCTTAGAGTACCACCTTGATCATGTCTTTGGCAAGTAGAAAGTGAATTTCTCTGGACAAGATGGCAGCATGGACTTCCAATGCCTGAATAACAACTAGAGGAACGCAGAGAGGACCGGCCACAAAGGAGAGAGCACAGCCAGCTTCAGCAAAGTGAAGGGCCCACTGGTCTGCAGTAATCACAGGACAGCCAGGCAGACAAAATCAAGTTCGTCTCCTACTGGTCCCAAATGACCACTGCAGGGTGAACTAAAATTGTTTTGCGGCAGCCGCTGTTTAGACCTATGTCTGCTTTTTTTACCCATAAATCTGACTCTTTCGAATGGCATAGCCATTAACAAATCTTGGACATCGCAATACAATCTGTGCTGTTCAGGTGTGTCCAAAGTACATATAAGGCAAAGGAATTCCTGAAATACCCAGGAAGGGCTGTCAGAATCTCACTCAGCAAGTTTCAATTAGGGTGCATATAAAGTCCCAAGAGGCATTATGGACCGAAATACGAGATTAGCAGACAAAAACACGTTTCTAAAGAAGAAGCTAAAGCCTTTATTTCAAAGTACAACATAGGATGGAATCAAGCTGAAGTCAGTTACGAATCCAACATTCCTGCATTGGCCAAAACTGGGGACACTAGTAGAGCCGGTGGCAGAATTGTCAAGCATGGCCAACGGTGGCACTGCACCATGGTGAGGCCGAATGGGATTCAGAATTCTGATTGGAACCACACACTGATCTATGGGGCCTGAAGCTGCTCCAGAAGGGCACGGAGCATCATTGAATAATGACTACATTTGATCTTTGAAAACCTCAGTTACTACTCTGACCTGGAACATTCTGGTCTTGCCAGGAAAGGATCAAACCCCAACTTGAACTTCTTATGCGTACATCTTTACTTATCTTTTGACTTTGTCTGAGACTTGCCTGAGGAAGCTATTCGCTCCAGGTCTGCGCGAGACCCAAGACTTCAAGTGGGGCCAACCTCTTTTCTTGTGCTCGATGACATAAAGTTTGACTTTGTGGTTTAAATTGGCTTCTGAGTGCGTTAGGGAGCATTTGTTGGAGGATGGCCATGGCACCAAAGGCAGGCGTCTTGTGGATCGATATGTGACATGTATCTGCTTCTGGCAGTGACGGAATGACTTGAAATCTGTAACGTCCGAGAGAGACAACCCTAGTACATTGGTTTGAAAAGTTTTAGAGTAAATGGCAAAAACCAAAAAGAGGAGTGGAGCTCACCACTCATGGTTCAAATCTATTTGCAGCTCCATGTCGTCACATCACACAGTTGTACGGAGTTGGCCCAGAGACTGGCAGCCTAAAACGTGTCAGCACGAAGGAGCTATTGCAGAAGTTTTCAGATTCAGTCTGGTGCCTGGTATGATTCAAAAGGCGAGGAATCTGTGATTAGAAGTATCTAACAAAAATGTAAAATATTTAAAGAAAGAGGCTCTCCTAACATATGGAGAGAACACTGCTGGAGAGTGTATACATCATAATGAAAAAATGAAATAGCAGAGACTGCTGTGTCAAACATTTAGAATCAAGAGTATTCCAGCAGCTTCTGCATTTCTCTCATTTCCAAAATTCCAGCTAGTCCAAATGATACCAAAAAGGAGAAGAGAGAGGAAGAGATTGAAGAGGAGAAGGTGGAAAAAATGAAGGGGGAAATAGGTGCAGAACAAGAACATGTATGACAATGAAACTCCCCTTCCGTGCACCATGTCGAAACCTTTATGGCACTCTGCGTCTGGATGAGGGGGGCAAGGAAGTGGGACGCAGAAGGTTACTAAAAAGTACATGAATTAATTTTACAGAATGACATTGCATGGGGTGTTTTACATATTGGGTGCTGTGTCCAGTTTTGTAGATGCTGGCTGAAACACCGGCATTCATGTGTAATACTGCCCTGTCAAGTGCCGTGCTTCAGGGGTTATTGTAACACATTTTGGTGCATCTCATGGCATTCCCACACAAAAATGCTTTTGTCACATATATTTAACTGCTCTGAGCATTAATTGCTTGAGGCACTTTACTGTCAAGGAGGCTTGAGTATAACCAGCACTCATTTGTTCATTCTTACTGTACCTTTCCTGAGCCCAGAGAAGGTAACTGGGTTTGCCATGGAAACCTCCTCTGGACTCATCTTGCTACCATGTATATGCAGTGTTTCTACAGTGCATATCTGGAAGTGTCTCTGGAGAGACACACACACAAAGTAGCCGACCTCCCCCCCGCAACCGTCCCACGCGTCCGCAGAATTACATCTGGCAGTAGATCATTCTCGCACCTCGCCGCCAAAACGTGGAACTTTCTTCCCACCCATCTGCGCCAGACCAAAGACGACCTTACCTTCAGGAAACTTCTCATGACCTGCAGCACCTCCCGCCCTCTTCTCCCCTCTCCTCGGTGCCTTGAGACCCTAATAGGTGAGTAGTGCGCTTTACAAATTTCTGATTGACTGATTGATTGAAAGTCTGAGCAAATTATCTGTGCTCTGTTCACTCTTCCAATCGAGAGACAGACTGCCTACAGGACAATCTGGCAGTACTACGACTGGTCAGACAGGTAAGTGTTGTGGGCTCCTTTTTAGGTTTCGCCTGCACGCGTGCTGTTCCATGTTGTGCTTGCGAAATCTTTTTGTGATTAAAAAAGAAAATCTTAAAAGGGGTTTACAACCCGTCCCTTGCTTACCTGAACCTGCCATTGGCTTAATCCAGCGTCACTTTAATTTACGTGGTTCTGATTGGCCAGCATGTTCGTACGTAGCCTGTTTTCAGTTCCTGCTTTCTGTTGCTTTGCGTCCTGCCGTTCATGCTGTGTGGAATCAGGATGAAGTACTCCTTATGGTAACTGCCATTGGTTACTGGCCAGTGTCTTTCCACATACCACATGCTTCCAAAGGTGCTTTTTGCGGTACTCCTCCTATAGATATTTATCTTAGACACTCGGCTGATGCTTTGTCCTCGGGGCTCACAATGCAGGAGGAGGGTGGGATTGGTCTTGCCTTTTTTGGCAGGCATTTCATTTGAAATATACATGCCTGTTCTGCAGGGACGCAGATTTCCAACAGACATGCATTTTTAACAGATGTGGCGGAAGAAGAGGGAAATGATCTCCCCCTAGATATTCACCACCATCTCCAGGATGGCCCCAGTATGTCAGGCTCACCTTTATAACATTTGTCCTCCATAATCTCCGCTTGAAGAAACACAAATGAAACTTGACGCCAGTCTGAAGAATCTTAAGAAGAAGCATTGCATGCACCGACAGAATGCACGCCGGTGCCTCGCTTTAGGTATGTCAGTGCCTCGTGCCTACACCTCATTTGCATACAGGTCAGCTTCTTAGGTTTCTGAGGTTTGCGGCGGGAGTCACGGGCCGAGGCAAGCTTTGGTGACCTGGGTCGAACAGCCTGCTGTGGGCGGTCCACCTTGAAGGCGTGAGGCCTTTTTGTGGTGATACACACAGCAAAGGACTCCATTTTCTTTACAACCTGGGATCTAATGGATTCCAGAGCGTGGGTCTAATCTCATTATGCATTGCACAGTAAGCAGCAACAGTGCCTGTCTCTGCTGCTAGCATAATTAAACCTAATTTGCTGTTCATTGAGTCATTATAACCCAATTACCATCAAACACCCAAGAGATGTCACTGATTCATAAGACTCTGCTACATTCCCTCCCCTCCCCCCATCGCTCTTCTTCCCTCTCTACCTCCATCTTTCCCACGATTTCACTTTTTCTCCCTTGTCAACTGTTTTCCATCTTAAGTACCTCCCTCCTTCCCGCTTAGTTCCCGTCCTTATTGTCCCTCACTCGCTTGCTCCCTTTTCAACTCCTTCCTTCTCTCTCGAGTCGAGCTTAATGTTTCCATCTCTCTCACTCCCCCGTCACTCACGTACTAAGGGCTATAGGCCTCCATTGCTTCCTCATTCCCAAGCCTCAGTACTCTCTCTTTCCCCATCCCCTCGACAATCTCTAATCACTCATTAATTTATTCAATCACTTTCCGATCTCTTCTCCCCTCCCTTCATTTCTCTTATCCTTTCTTTTTCCCGCCTTGCTTTTGTCTCCTTCCATCTACCTTCCTCTTCTCTCCCCTTACTTTTCTTTCCATTTCTTTCAATCCTTCATTTTAGGGAGGGAGAATGAAATTTACGTATTCAATTTCTCTTTTCATTTTTACTATTTTTTAATTACAAAAAAAATCATACAATCATAAAGCTCTTTATCGGAGGAAAGACATCAGTGATACCTTGATCTTAGGCCGTGAGTCTACCAATGTTTTTATATAATGTTTTAAAACAGGATGCAACTCCACCTCAATACACGATTGTAGTAAATAAGGCACACACCTCTGCGTTTATTTGCTTTATCTTGTTACAATTTCACCCCATAGCATGGAAAGTTGCCTAAGTGCTGAGAACAAATGCCCCCTGCATCGTAGAAGTGAGAAACTCACGTAAGTACATCGATTGTGTCCAGGAATGAATCAATTTGAGTTGCAAGAGAGTAATAAGCAATAATTTCAGTCTAAGGCCCTGATTTAAGCCAAAGTGGTGCAGCACGGTGTTGCGCCACAAATAGCAGTGCCGCGCCACTTTTGAAATGCAGGGATGTGCCGTATTTACAGAAATACAGTGCAGCCCTGCATTTTTCCCGTGCGCGGGTGCTAAATTAAGCTGCCTACATTGAGGGGATACATTGTTTATGTCCAGGAATGGGTGTCCCTTCCTGCACATAAACAATACAGCACACATGGAAAAAGCAAAAAACGAGGAGGAATAAAAGCATTCCTTCTTGTTTTGTCATGCTAAAGCCACCCCTGGGATGGCTTTAGTTTTTGGCGCTGCCTCAGGTTTGCGACAAACTGTAAATCTGAGGCAGCGTCAGAAAGCAATGGGTGTTGCAGTGAACCCCCACCGCAACACCCATTGCACGCCCCTCTGATACAGAAAACTGCGTTGGAGGGGCCCACATTTACAAGGAGGTGAAACGCCACAAAAAGTGGCATTACACCTCCTTGTAAATATGGAGCAGTGGTTAGCGCCACCAGAGCGTCACCAAAAGTGATGCTCCAGTGGCGCTAGGGGCTCTTAAATCTGCCTAAGTCTACTATCCAGCTAAAAACTTAAACCACAACCCACACACCCTATTGGAGAAATTTCTTGTTGGAACCATTTTTAAAATGCTCATTTTTTTGTTCCCTTAACAATTGTAAGCATGCGGCAAAAGTCTGCGATAAAGAGTGAAATGCTGTCTGCAAACTGCCCACATAAATTGGAAAAGAGATGTAGGCTTTTTTGCATTATTTAAAACAATTTATCTAAGTCCATATTTGTTAGCTTGGGAAGCAGGTTATGTACAGCAAGAAGTGGGATGTTCTCAGTGTGCAATAGCCCTGCAATCCTTCTCTCATGTCAGGGGATTACTTATCAGTCCAACCCACTCTAATTACATCACTTGAGGTCAAGATATATATAAAAAGTTCCTCTAACTCAGGGTGATCTTTCCTTGGTCTTGGAGTTGCCAGAGCAACATATCGATTGCTACATACAGGCAGGGACTTCTAAATTAGAGCTTTCATTTTCATGTAAGAATTTAAGTGAGAACTTAAAGGACGAGCATGCGGTTTATGTCATGGTGGAGTAATTACATATTAGCTGCACTTGAGCTTTTGCGGGACCAATTGCCTTTGTCAATGTGTTTTTTAGATACATTACCCTGCACCGTAGACTGCTGTGCAACGTATCTTAAAGAAATGAAGATGCCACGACGCGGCCAATGTTGACCGCGTCATAGTGCTTTTTTTAAGGCATGTTGCACAGCAGCCAGTGCTGCTGTACAATAAGTGTAAAAAACATTGACAAAACCAAGAGAAATTCCATAGGCGAAACCTAATGGCCTTGCCAATGCTTGTATATTTAGCCGATTGTTAGCGTCTTTTATTGAGTGGTTTTTCTTATTGTTTATTACCCTCATATAACCACAAGCATTGCCTCCAGCAAGCAGAGAGACATGAAGTCTCCTATGCCTTGCAAAACATGTATAGTGTTTCTGCTTATTCAAAACTGCCCCAATTTGTAAACGCGCGCACTTTTATTGGCCAATTGCTGCCACTTTTATTTTGGTGCTCGGCCTCTTTTCTGTCCCTGTCCAACCGTGCTTTACTCAATCTTGCATATTAACATATACTTTTACCTACGTTGTTTCTAGAGAGTATTTTCATTTACATGTGATTCTTGTACAGGGCGTGCAAATAGAACCTTGGTTCCTCTGAATGGCCTTCAGTCCTTCCGGTCTTCAGTCCTTCCGGTCTTCTGTTCTTCTTTTCTTCTGTTCTTCTTTTCTTCTGTTCTTCTGTTCTTCTTGTCTTCTTGTCTTCTGCCTTCGGCTCTTCTGCCTCCTCCGTCCTCTTCTCCCCGCGCCTGCCCTCCTGCTCCTGCCTCATCCCCCTCCCCCACTCGCATCCCCCATCTATCTCCCCTATCTAACCCGTTCACTTTCTACCTCCCTCACTCCTCCTATCTACCTATCTCTCCATCTCTCTATCCCACTATCCAACTCCCTCACTCTCCACCTCCTCCTATCTTCCTATCTCTCTATCTTTTTCCCTATCTATCGATTTCTCTATCTACCTTTTCTCTCTACCTATTTCTCTATCTCTCCCCCCCTCCCGCCACCCCCTCTATTACCTATCTTCCTATCCCCTCACTCTACCTCTCACCCTCACCCACCTCTACAACCCCCCCTCCCCTATCTTCACAACCCTACACCTATCTTTCTCCCTAATCTCCTAAACCTCCTAACACTCTCCCCCTCCTCCCTTAAACCCCCCTCCCCCAGCTCTTCTCACTCTACCTGTCCCCCCCTCCCTCGCGCTTTCCCGCCGCGACCTCCTGCACGCCCCCGCCCCCCAGCTCCCATTCGCCCCCAGCTGACCCCTCCCCCCCTCCTACCTCATATGGCGGCCGCTGTGCGTCTGCGCAGCGCGCGTGCGCAGCGGGTGCGCCGCTGGCGCGCCAGAGGCGCGCCAGAGGCAAGCCCGTCTGCGCCCGTCCGCGCCTGGCCCGCGCCCAGCGCCACGACCCCTGGTACCCAGCTCTCCCAAGCCCCGCTGATCCGCTACGACCCCACCACCCTCCATGCCCTCAACCCAGGACGCTCCAACACCTGCTTCCAAGCTCACCCCAAACGCACCCATGGACCCTTCGCCTGCAACTCCTGCAAACGCATCTTCCACCACGCAACAACTACGACCACAAGCCCACGAGCCATCAACCACCTCAAGTGCATCCTAGTCAACGCTCGCTCCGTTCACAAACACGCCGTTGAACTCTGGGACCTCCTAGACTCCACAGCACCGGACGTCGCCTTCATCACGGAGACCTGGATGAACGCCTCCTCTGCTCCAGACATCGCCACCGCCATCCCCGAAGGCTACAAGATCTCCAGGAAAGACCGCACCAACCAAGTAGGAGGAGGTATCGCCATCGTCTTCAAAGACTCCATCAGCGTCACCACCTCCACTGAAGACTCCCCTCTCGCCGCTGAACACCTGCATTTTCAGATTTGCACCGACCCGAGGACCACCCTCAGAGGATCCCTCGTCTACCGTCCTCCCGGACCTCGCGCCCCTTTCAGCGACGCCATCGCCGACTTCATCTCCCCGCATGCCCTCGCCTCACCGGACTACATCCTCCTAGGCGACCTCAACTTCCATCTGGAACAAAACAACGACCCCAACACCACCATCCTGCTCGACAACCTCGCCAACCTCGGCCTCAAACAACTGGTGGACACTGCCACCCACATCGCCGGACACACACTCGACCCTATCTTCTCCGCCAGCAAACACGTCTTCTTCAGCCACGCCTCCGCCCTACATTGGACCGACCACAGCTGCGTCCACTTCACATTCCGACGCGAGACCCGCCACCTCCGCACTCAACCCATCCCTCGCCGACAGTGGAACAAGATCCCTGAAGAGCAACTCTTCTCCGCACTCGCCGCCAACCAACCCACCCTCGCTACCGACCCCAACGACGCAGCCCTCAACCTCACAAACTGGATCTCCAACTGCGCAGACAACCTTGCTCCCCTCAAACGCTCGCAGCGACAGAACAACACCAAGAAACCCCTCTGGTTCTCTGACACCCTCAAAGAATCAAAGAAAACTTGTCGCGCACTTGAGAAAGCCTGGCGCAAGGACCGCACCGCTGACCACATGACCGCCCTCAAGAACGCTACCCGCGAACACCACCACCTGATCCGCGCTGCCAAAAGGAATTTTTTCACCGACAGACTGGACAAAAACAGCCACAACAGCAGAGAACTCTTCAGCATCATCAAGGAGTTCTCCAATCCCAGCGCCAACGCCAACGCCGTCACGCCCTCACAGGATCTATGCGAATCCCTCGCCACTTTCTTCCATCGCAAGATCAGCGACCTCCACGACAGCTTCGGACACCAGACCCAACCAAACACCACAGAACCCACATCCCCGACCATCACCCTCAACAACTGGACCCACATCAGCACGGAAGAAACCAAATCCATCATGAACTCTATCCACTCCGGCGCCCCTTCGGACCCCTGCCCGCACTTCATCTTTAACAAAGCCGACGACATCATCGCCCCGCACCTCCAGACCATCATCAACTCTTCTTTTTCTTCTGCTACCTTCCCCGAATGCTGGAAACACGCCGAAGTCAACGCCCTACTAAAGAAACCTACGGCTGACCCGAGCGGCCTGAAAAACTTCCGCCCCATCTCCCTTCTGCCTTTCCCAGCCAAAGTAATAGAGAAGACCGTCAACAAACAGCTGACCACCTTCCTGGAAGACAACAACCTGCTCGACCCCTCACAGACCGGATTCCGAACCAACCACAGCACTGAAACCGCCCTCATCTCAGTCACAGACGACATCAGAACCCTGATGGACAACGGTGAAACAGTCGCCCTCATTCTTCTCGACCTCTCGGCTGCCTTTGACACCGTCTGTCACCGCACCCTAATCACCCGCCTCTGCTCCACCGGGATCCAAGACCAGGCCCTGGACTGGATCGCCTCCTTCCTCGCAAATCGCTCCCAAAGAGTCTACCTCCCTCCGTTTCGCTCAGAACCCACTGAGATCATCTGCGGCGTACCTCAAGGCTCATCACTCAGCCCAACACTCTTCAATGTCTACATGAGCCCCCTCGCCAACATCGTACGCAAGCACGACATCATCATCACCTCCTACGCCGACGACACCCAACTTATACTCTCCCTCACCAAGGACCCCGCCAGCGCCAAGACCAACCTACAAGAGGGTATGAAGGACGTCGCAGATTGGATGAGGCTCAGCCACCTAAAGCTGAACTCTGAAAAAACTGAAGTCCTCATCCTCGGCAACACCCCGTCCGCCTGGGACGACTCCTGGTGGCCCACGGCCCTCGGCACCGCACCGACCCCCGCAGACCACGTCCGCAACCTCGGCTTCATCTTGGACCCTCTTCTCACCATGACCAAGCAAGTCAACGCCGTGTCCTCCGCCTGCTTCCTCACCCTCCGCATGCTCCGCAAGATCTTCCGCTGGATCCCCGCCGACACCAGAAAAACCGTGACCCACGCCCTCGTCACGAGCCGCCTGGACTACGGCAACACCCTCTACGCCGGGACCACAGCCAAACTCCAAAATCGCCTACAACGCATTCAAAACGCCTCGGCCCTCCCTTATGGTAATCCGCATAAGTGTAGAAGTTCCTATTTACATTTACATTTAACACTTTACCTGTTCTTGCATTTCCTAAAACTGCATTTTTGTTCTAGATGTTGCGCTTCTGTCGTTTTTTCTCATGCCACATCTGATACTTTTGTAGTGGTAAACGGAGCTGCCTCTGGGCACCTGGAAGAGTTCACTTGATAGGTGGGTTGCTCTGCGGTGCATGGCTGGGACCTCTGGAGTTTGTGAACGTTTTTCACAGAGCTTCTCGGTAGGTCAGAAAGTTATTTCGTCTACCAGCTCATCCAATCTGTAGCTTCCCTGCGGAGTGCTTAGACCAGCTGTCACACATGTGGCAATGTTAATGATCATTTTATGTAAAGGAGATATACAGATGTCTAAACACTGCTGTATATACAGTTAGGGAGAGAGGGAGAAGACTGAGTGAGAATGTTGAAGGGAGTGACACAAGGAAGTGATGCAGAAAGATAAGGTGTAGGCAGTGGTGATGGTGAAGGGCATGACGTGTTAGGTATGCAGATTGAGGATTTTCTAAAGATTTAAGGAAAAAAGAGCGCAAGTGGCTTACAGCATAAGAAACTGGCGAGGAAAGTGGTGTGAAGGGAAGAATGAGCATGACAGAGACACTCTGAAGACCACCATCCCTTCTACAGACCTGGGAATCTTTCATTCACAGTCTAATATTCTCAGAATTTGAACCTTTTCTATTCTACTTATTCACAACAAAATCATCATCACTACTCATTGATCCTTTACTATTGGCTAGTGTTAATTAGCAAAACCGATAGGTTTAGGGATATGTTAATTGCTATGCAACATGTCTTGATACAGCAACAGAAAATTCACAGTCACTTGAATACTGGTTACTGCTTTGATTTACACACAAGAAACTGTCACTCTAGGGCACATGGTTATAATTTTTTTGCGCTGCATTTGCATAATTTTGTGACGCAAAAGCGGCACAAATTTACTAAATATATCTGTATTTTGTAAGTTTGCACCGCTTTTGCCTCAAAAAATGCCGCAAATGCAGTGAAAAAAAAGTATAAACATGGACCCTAGAGTGACAGCAGGCCAAATATTATAACAAATCCAAGAGGCACATCAGCCTGAATCTGTAATGAACCCTCAGAATCAGAGAATGCATTCCTGGGCAACCAATCGCACTTTAAAGCTGTACTAATGCCTGACTGCATGCTATATACATCTCAATAGTAAATATAAATAAGCAGCAGTTAGAGGGTGGTGAATGTGTGAACAGATGAACACACACATGAGCAGGTTGATGAGTCGGGTGTTGGATCACTGGTTAGATGTGTGAGTAGTGAGTAGAAGGATGATTGAGTAGGCACATGGTAGATGAATGTATTTGTAACTGAATATGTAGGTTGATGATTGGGGTGGTTGACGGATGAATGAGTGGTGCATGAGTGAGCCTATGTGTATGAAGAGGTGGACGAGTAGTGGGTGGATGAATGTGTCACAAAATGTCTAGATCAGTATAAGTGGTTGCGTAAGTGATTAAATTATTGAGCAGGTGTTGAATTATGCAAATGGTGGATGCTGGTGGCAGAAGTGCAAGTGGGTAGTTGGTTTGTTTAGGTCGATGGATCAAGTAGGTGGATGAATGTGTGGATGATTCAGCCATGATTGCATTTGCAGGGATGTTGTAAGAAATTGGATTATTATATGGGGTGGGTGACTTCCCACCTCAAGGAACAATCACAACCCTTGTCAGGGTGAACCCTCAAAGTCTCTAAATAAACCCGAGCTCAATCTCCTGGCAGCTATGGCACAGTTAGGCAAGCTTAACTTAGAGGCAATATGCAGTACCAAAACAGTAGTAGTCGAAATCCCAAAATGATTTAGAAAATTGAGTAAAAAATATAAAGAAACTGACACCAAACTGACAAAAATCTAATAAGGGGAAATAGAGATATGATTTTTTAAAGTCTGCAGTAAATATAGCTTCTAGAAACACAAAGTGCCAATGATAGCTAATGGTCACTGTCGACCGGGACCTAGACTCACTTTGATGCTAACCATGATGGAGCGGGGGTTTGATACACCAACTAGAATCATCCTTGTCAAAGACCTTACCCTCTGACCATAGCCCTTTAATTCCCAATCCAGCACAGGAGTATACTTGTGAGCCCCCCAGAACCTCAGTAAAGCCAAATCACAAGATGTCAGGCAAAGGCCAGACAGCAGGGTACAGTCTTGGTTCAGTTGCCACTGGTCAGCTTGGCAGTTGCAGAAAAAAGGATCTTGTCACTTTTTGTGTTTCTGCAGCTTTAACAGAAGGCCAGCCTTATGACACTTGGACCCATATTTATACTTTTTTAGCGCTGAATTTGCGTCCTTTTTTGACGCAAAATTGGCGCAAACTTTCAAAATACAATTGCATTTTGAAAGTTTGCGCCGATTTTGCATCAAAAAACGACGCAAATGCGGCAATAAAAAAGTATAAATATGGGCCTTGGAGTCCACTTCTTTGTCTCAGGTATGAGAGAGCAGTCCTCCATATTTCTTCTCAGGTTGCAGACACCATAGCAGGTTCACTCCTCTTCTGATCATCCTCAGGCCCAGGAGTGTTCTGAAGTGGGTGTCTGGAGATGTCACATTTATTTGCTGGCATGAGCTAGTGTGTGGGAATGATTTCTGAGCACAACTCAACCAATGGGTTAAACGTTTCTGGGGTCAACCCTACCAACGTTTGGCATTTTCAAGATGGCAGAAGTCTCCGGCCACACCAAACCTGGGGTCTGAGAGCTGGAGGTATGTGTGGGAAGTCCATTATGGTAATGTTAGTGTTCTCCCACATCTAACACTAAAACCCAGGATAGGGCAGTCAAAACACCACTAATAAACCCAGTGAAAAATTTACAAAAATACAAATCTTCATACATGATTTACATTTGTAGCCAAAAGCCAAGCCAACATGTTTCATTCTCTAGGAAGTTCTTCAGGGTTTATGAGTACTTTGCCTTCAAAAGTGATCCCCATCTCCTATCGTCCATTGTCCATTATATCTTATGTGCAAGCATATTCACCACAGATCCTATGTGAGTTTAGGCAACTCCTGGTATCCAGCGTGCTCTCTGCATTCAGTGATCATTATGTATGAAAAGGTGCTTTGAAGCCCATCTCTTTGTTTTTATACGTGATAGAGATGTGTCCCTCTTTTGTAGATTTGTTAGATTTTGACTACAGAGGACATGATGTTAGTGACATAAAAGAAGAAGCCATAGTAAACTTTGAGTGCTGGATCACTTATGGATATACCACTAATAAACCGAGGGATAGAAGCATGTTATAACAAAGCAAGGATTACCAACAACGAGACAGTGGATGCACATACATTGATTTGGCATCCTGTTTTTACCCTCTGCGGTGTGCTCCAAGTCTTATACCTAAAAAATCCCAACAGACCTGTCAAGCAAGATTGACATTGAAGTAGGATTTGACATTGTAATGTCAAAAAGGATACTCACAGCCCAACCCTGCGTTTTCAGACAGGTTCAGATGGGTCATCTCTGTACATTTAGGTCAGCCAATTGTTTTTTTCCTGGGAAGCATTTCACATTCATTCAAATGCTATTATTGGCTGGCAGATGTGGGAGAGCAAATGCAAATGGGTCTGCAGAGGCTTAGGCAGGGATTTGGTAACTTTCTAAAAGTACATCTTCCTTAATATTTATCACAGATCCAGCTTGGCCATTGAATTGGATTTGTAATAACTATCCAAAATGTTTGGTTAATTGTTAATTTAGCTGTTTCTTAATGAAAATGATCATTATTAAATGTAATAATGTAACCCAGTGTTTTCCTATGGAACAGCCAGCCTTGCTACAGGGAAAATAGCTTGTGGGGTATTTTCACTGTAAAGATATGATTAACATTACGTTCCTACATGTCCTACCTTTAAATACCATGACGTGGTGCCTGGCAATGGTGCTGGCACTACTTATTCTTCCTGGGCCTAGAGTGCAACACATTTAAAGATCAGAAGACACCCCAGTGCCCGAGGGTAGTCTGTATTACTGCTTCCAGCTGCTGCATAGAGGTTCTCCTTGAGGACTGCGGGGCTGAGGAGGGGGCCCTTGACTGAATAAATTGATATTCCTGGGAGTGAAGATTTTGGTCTCCCTGAATCCTGCGCCGCCGTACTGTTTCTGACATCTATGGGGGCCGGATAAAGTGGTCCCTTGAGCCCATGAGCAGCAGTGGACAAGGAGAGCGGCTGCTGTGCCTTTCGAATGAAAATCAAAAAACAAGTTGATGGATGGAAAGCTTGAATTAATCTTAGCCACTGGCAATCGCTTGGGTCGCATCACAATCCACCATTTCTTTGTCCACCATGCCACTTCAGTGCCACCCCCTTCCCCATGAGAACATCCCAGCCCAAACTGCCAGACTAGGTCTTCCCTGGCCCAGAAACATGCATCCTGGATCGGTTTCGGGGTATTACGATGCATCATTCAGGCTAGTTTGAATCCAGTGACACAGTGAGACCAAGACCCATGTCTGGGCGCACCCTGGTTGGCAAATGCAAAAACAACAGTCCAGCCAGAGCCTCCAGGCCCTGTTCCTCCATGGGCTGGAAACAAGCATCCTGGGACTGGTTTCAGAATATCACCCCTAATCAGCCAGACTAGCTTGAATCCAGTGGCACAGTGAGCCCGGGATCCAAGTGTGGGCATATCCAGCACACCTGGAGCTGCAAATGTAAAAACAACAAGGTGATGGATGGAATGCTTGAATTAATCTGAGCCAGTGGCAATCGCTCAGGCCACATCTCAATCCATTGTTTTTTGCCCACCATGCCACCTCAGTGTAGACCCAGCCATGTGCAAATCAGTCTTGACCCTGCTCCTCATAGGAACAGTCCAGCCCAAACTGCCAGGGTAGGTTCTCCCTGACCCAGAAACAAACATCCTGGGACAGGTTTTGGGGATTCACCATTCATCAGCTAGGCTAGCTTGAATCCGGTGGAACAGTGAGCCCAAGACCTATGTCTAGGAACAGGTGGTGCACCCAGGGCACCAAATCCAAAAGGAACAAGGTGATGGATGTAATGGGTGGCCAGCTAGCCCACATGCACTTCTACTAGGACGCTCCTATCTGTTCCACCCTCTTCCTGTGGGGACGCAATAACATCAGGCTTTCGTTTCTGGTTCCGGGGAGCTGCGGCGAGGGGAGGAGAGGGAGCCCACAGGGAGTAACATGAACTCAGAGACAGGGTAATCGTAATTAGCCTCGTCAGAGCTACTAGAACCGCTTCAGAACTTTGCTCCGAACAGGTGAGGTAACGTGAAGGCTCGACGACAAGGTGGCAAGGCTGCGTGACGAGGAAGCAGCGCTGAGGCAAACCAGGAGTAACAATAAGGGGGTTAAGAGCTGCCATTTTTAGAGAGCTTTGTCCTGGTTAAATTCTATCAGGGCTGAGGCAACCCCCCCTTTGACCCGAATTATTGGTTCATTGAATGCTGGAGTCTGGCAGCCACTGACATTTCAGTTATTGTCATTTATGGATATTTATTGACATCTCAACATTTAACTCTTGCAGCTACCTGCACCTTTCAGGCAGAGGCTTACAGGCTTATAGGCCATTCTCCAGAGGAGGCTGTAAGCGACATGAGGCAACAGCTTTTGAGGAGCAGCACAGGTGCGCACTCTTGCAGCTCACAAAGAGAAAGGCAACAAAAAATCAATTTCTAGGGCTAGGCTATTCTATGCCCAGCAAACATCTTTGGTAGCAAGCTCTGAGTCTTTCCTTCACAATATCCCTGGCAACGCCCTCCCTGGAACAGACAGCCTTGTGGCAATGGCACCCACAGCAGCCTGCGACTCACAGTGAAAATCGACATTAGTTTAAACATTCCACCCTTGGGACTCTTCAGCTATGGATAGCGTCACACAAGAACAAAGTTTGCAGGAGGAAGGAGATGTAGGTGCAGGGGAGCTTAATTCGGGTTGCCTATCAATTTCACCACAGCAAGAGATGCTTAAGAAAACAGATAAAGGACCAAGGGACTACCCGGTGTTCACTAAATGCATGAGAACTGGGGGAGAGGGGTTGGGGCTTCTTATGGATCAGGGGCCTCAGCATTAACATTTGAACCAATGCAAGAAGTAGAAATATCTTCCCAGTTCTCATCGCTGCCTGCTCCAAGTCAGGTCCAGCAGCGAGCAGATGTTTTTTTTTCATCTTTTTCTGAAGCTCCAGCTTTATCGTTGGGTGAAGCTCAGTACACTGGGCAAATAGAACAATATGATACACCGGTACAAGTGGGAGGGGGCACCAGCTGTCTGAGAGAGGAAGCAGCACTGTCCCTCTTCTGGACAATCAGCCAAGCCCAAGTCTGCATCAGCCTCTGTTTGAAACTATCTTAACTGAGATTTGAGAACTCAAGACCTCACATACTGCCGAAATTGTGACGCTTCATTTGAGAGTGTATAAGACTGAAGAGCTGGTTTTGGAAGTTCCATAGGGTACCAATTCTACGCCTCCCCAATTCAAAATATTCCCATGCAGTTATTGTTAATTTTCCTATTCAGAAGCGGGGTTTTGCCTTACTTGCTGGAGGTCAACTCCACATTTTTTTATGATAAATCCCAAAATGATTTAGAAAATTAAGTAAAAAAGATAAAGAAACTGACACCAAACTGACAAAAATGATATGAAGAGAGACTTTTTGGGTTTAATTAGTCATTTTAAATCTGCTGGTGCTCATGCCTCACTTATTCAGCAGTCAAAATTGAAAGTGTTGTTGCAAGACAAATTTCATGTTTCTTTTGCTATGGAAGAAGTGCAATCCCTGCAGCACCAGGCAGCAAACTAAAATATTTATATATGATATATTTGAATGATGGTTTAGGATGGTTTTGGATCCGCTGTATTTTTAAAAACAACTAACTTGGGCTAGTTCATGGATCCGGGTGAGGAGTGTTCTTGCAGAGGGAAGGAGAGGGTGGAGCGGGCTCTGGAGCATAGCTGGGTTCATTTATATGGCACACAAATTGTGTGGGTGGGGCAGGGAGCAAGGTGGGCAGTGCTTCCTGTGGATGTGGGGACACGGATGGCGGGGTTTGGGGGCAACTTAGGATGGAAGTGGATGTAGGGGTAGCATGTGCATTAAAAAGTAGCAAAAGCAGAGTGTCAAATATGGGTCAAGGAAGGTGTTGCAGAAGGGTTTGCAGATTTGGTTGGCTAGTTATTCTGAATGTTCAGTGTCATTCAAGGGGAATTTCAGTTGATTGGTGGAGTGTTCACAGGAAGGTGTAGAGGTGAATCCTGATCTTTTTGGGTTAAAATGCTCAAGATAAAAATTATTACTTGTAATGGGACTGGCCTCCTGAATAAACAAAAAATGGTGCTATATTAAAATGGATTACTCTATTCAATCCGGAAGTTATCTTTTACAGGAAACACACTTTAAAACAAATCCGCAGAGGGTTTCTATTCATGCCAAGTATACTCGGGTATTTTATGCATCAGCGGGAATGGCTATGCAGGGGGTGGCTATAATCTCATCCAATGCATTAGATTGGGAGATAAAAGATGTCCACAGGGACAATAAAGGGAGGTGAATGTGGATAGAAGCCAGAAAGGACTTTGAATTTTTGCAATTACTATGGTCCAATTTTGGATGAGACCAAAGCCTTGGAAAAAGTATATAACCTTGCTCTTCAGACAGAGGGTTTAATAGGTCTTGTTGGTGACTTTTTCAATCAAAGACAAGACTTGTCTGTAGACACCTCCAAGAAAAATAAAAAGACAGCTGAAGCTGGACACCACTAGAATCCTGAATATAATTAAGCAGGATCTGGCACTGGCAAATCTGTGGTGCCTTAAAAATCCCAAATTCACCCAACATACGTAACTCTGACAGGTTTTGGTCTGCCTCCCACTTGGACTGTTTTTAAAATCCAGGTGGTCGAAAAGTTGAAAGGTAAAAAATTACTCAAATTCTTTCTCAGATCATTCTATGGTTCAGCTGGAGGTTATATGGAAGGTGGGGAGGTAAAAAAGCCACAAAGGCATTTTGATAAGTCACTACTTTCTGACCAAACATGGTTAAATGAAACACGTCAGTTTATCCGTGAATTTGTTTAGATAAATCTTCATACTGCTTCTAGAGTCATGGTCTGGGATGCTTTCAAGGCAACATTAAGAGGATAAGTAATATTTTACAAAGCTAATCTAGCCAGAGTTTGGATGCATAAGACCCAGAATCTTCAAGCAGCTGTACAATCTGCGGTGAGAGAAGCCTCAAAGCCATTGGACGCATTGGCCAGACAGGTAGTGCATGATCAGCTCATTAGAGCAAAACAAGAGCTCAGGGACTTCTTGACTCTAGAGGTAATTGCCGTGAGTAAAGCTTTTCGGCAAAATCTTTATGAAGAGGGTCAACATGTGGGAAAATGTCTTGCATGGTCTACAAAAAGCCAACAAAGTAGCCAGCTAATTAACAAAGTAGAAGATCCAGCCACAGGGATGATTGAGGACAGTATTTTAGGAATAATGGAAATATTCCTCAATCACTATGGACAGATTTATGAAGAGGAACAGGCGGTATAAAAAAAAACAACTATCAGATTATTTTTCCTCAGTACGTTTACCTCAAATCTCTAGTACTCAAAAAGATTCTCTCTCATAGCAAATCGAGGCTGAGGAGATAACTTCCACCTTGAAGGGTATGGCAAATGCTAAAGATAGTGGGCTGGATGGTAATCCCACCAATGTATATAAGACCTTTGTTCTAGAAATCCTTCCATTCCCAATGATACTTTTTAATGATATAAAGGGGTCTGATTCCATCAAGACTTTCAAAGAGGCTGTAGTAGTTAGCTTTCGTAAAAAGGGTAAGAATTCCTTAGACCCGAACACCTACTGTCTTATAAGCCTGATAAATGTTGATTATAAATTATTCATGAAAATATGGGCTGAATGCCTTGCACCTTGTGCACAGGCGGTAATTCATGAGGATCAGAATGGTTTCTGGACCACTAGGGTGATGGCCGCCCATACTAATTTCTGGATTCAAGCAATTGATTATTTTACAGTCAATAAGGAAAAGGTGGCTATTTTAAAGAAGGGCGCTGAAAAAGCATTTGATCTTGTGAACTGGCAGGTGTTTTTTTTTACATTCTGGGAGAATGTGGGTTACCGCCCTCCTTGATCGCTTTGCTTAAATTTTTTTATAAAGGAGCAGAGGCCAAGATCATTCTCTGTGGCAAAGAAGCAGGGATTTTAAGGATTAAACGAGGCACGAGGCAGGGGTATTGTTTGTCTCTGCTGATTTTTATCCTGTTTATTGAACCACTAGTGATTAGGATCCATGCTAACTCTTTGATTATGCCTCCTAAAACTGTGATGGCGAAGATTAAACTGTTCACTGATGATGCCATTTTGTATTTAAAGGCTGAGCAGCTAAATCCTCAGAATGCCATAGGCAAAATCTATTGTTTCATGCAGATAGGTGGGTTTAAAGTTAATCAAGCCAAAACACAACTCTTTCTATTCAATGCAATCCGTTCCATCCTACCCGTTAGTCTGCAGTTGATCCCAAATCATCCAATTATGTACCTGGGAATATATGTTTCAAATAGCTATTCTCAGCTACTTCAGTTAAACCATGTGGCCATATTGTTGAAAGTCAAAAATGTGTTGCAGATATGGACCCTTTTACCTTTGTTTTTGATTGGTATGGTCGCATTATTTAAGATGTCTATCCTTCCTTTATTTTTATTTTTCATTGTCTCCCTTAGAATTTCGACTTCATATTTTAATGAGGCAGACAGTATTTTTGGAACCTTTATATGGGCAAACAAGAAACCTAGAGTTAAACTCCCCGTACAGCAATTAGATGTAGCCCATGGAGGTTTAACTCTGCCCCATACATAGTCCACCAGGTATCAGGTTCCCCAGTATATGAAAACGTTTTGGTCAATTTCATGATCAATGAAAACCAAATTAGGCTACTAGTTTTTATACGTACTGTCGAACTCCCAAAGAAAACTACATATAAAGCAGTATCTGTATTGTCATCTCGGATATCTGCTTTTTTTTAGATCATGGGGTATTCAATTTTGTCAAGCCTTTATCCCTTTACAAGACTGCGGGGTTTAGGACTTGTTACTACTTAAACATGTTATAGAAATTTGCAGGCTACTTGGATATAAGACACTAGCCGATTTCTTAAACGGGGAAAATCCGATAACATGGGATACTTTGGTGCAGCAATTTGGGAATCTTGGTACTTTATTTGTTTTAGTTTCAATGAAATTAGCAGCTTCCTAAAGAAAAACGATATAGTAATGAATGAAGTTTCAAGGTATATAGCATATCGTATGAACGTAACTGACTTGACAGGCTTGGGCATTGGTACGGTTTGCTGTGTTACCATATGAACCAGAAACTACTTCCTGAGCTGCTGCAGAAAATGTAGGTTTAGTACTCAGAAATGGGAATTTCTTAGTGAAGTATGGGACAGATCTTTAAGAGCAGCTAATTTCAAGCATATGGCTTTCTATCAAGATGGTTGGCATACTATACACCCCATAGGCTCCATAGGATGAATCCTTTGGTGTCCAATCAGTGCTTCAGGTGCTCTGCTACGGAGTGTGGTGGATGGATTCATCTTTTCTTTGTTTGTCCCAGCCTTCGGCAATTCTGGAGCGAAGTCTTCAATGCTAGTAGCTATAGCGCCCGGAATGAGATTATCCTGACCCCACTGTTGCCACTTTTTGGATTTTCAAATCAGTTGTGCAGTTTGTGAAAATATCAACAGTATTTTATGTCAAATGCTGTTGCCGTAGCCCGTCCTTTCATTCTGCAGGGTTGGAAAACCTCCATAGCCCCGTCATTTCAGCGATGGTTCACCTAAATGAAAAGGAACCAAGCTTTTTTATTGGCCTCCATCAAAAGGGTGGGGGATGGAAGAAAATATGAGGCGGCTTGGGCGGCTTTTTCAGGTCTTAGGCCCCTATTTATACTTTTTTGGCGCCGCATTTGCGCCGCTTTGTGACGCAAAAACAGCGCCAACTTACAAAATACAATTGTATTTTGTAAGTTTGGGCCGATTTTACGTCAAAAAACGACGCAAATGCGGCGCTAAAAGGGTATTCGTCTTAATAGCCTAGAGCTTAGGGGAGGCCACTAGGCCAAACCGCTGCTAGAGACTGCTTCTATCATAGGAATTGTTTGCACTTTAATATTGGCACTGTTTTGTATTCTAATAGCTAGCGATGGGGTTTTCTTGACTAGGCTTATAGATGAGTAGCTAGTAATTAATAAACTATTTTTGCACTTTATTATTGATACTGTTTGCACATTAACATTGGCAATTATTTGTGCATACTTTCTGGCTTCTGGGCATGATTATCTCTTGGAATTTGAGGTGTTGCCCCTTAGCCAGAATATGGGATTCTGTTTTTTTGTGATGGTCTATTAATTTTGCCATCTAAATTAGATAGTTGATTGTTCTTTTTTTATATATATAAGGAATAAGGCACCGACTATTTGAAATTTATGTACTTCTTTATATCATATTCTATATCTGTAAAGATTTTCTAAAGACCCAGATTCGACTAATCCGCACATATTTAAGGCACTGTTTCACTTTATTGCGAGTCTTTTGTTTGTTCGTATGTGTTATGAATATATTATTGCTGCTCAGTCTTGCTCAACAATAAAAATAAAAAAAATAAAAAGGTGATGATGTAATGCTTAAATTAATTTCAACCACTGGCAATCAGGCCGCAACCCCATCCATCATTTTTTTGCCCACCATGCCAAACTGGAATGTCATGGTGAGCAAAAAAACAATGGGTTTAGGCCCAGATCTGTGACTGTAGGTGAATGTTTGACATTGTTCAGCATTCTGTTCATCATCTGTTCTTTTTGCATGGGCCTGTTGATGTGCATGGGTGAGACTGATGACACCTGGACTTTGCTGTTACACACATAAGGGGGCACTGAGAGTGGCAGGGACAGTGGACAGAGAATGATCCCCCTGCCAGCACTCGGCACACTGACAGTAGTTGATTTATTACAGTAGCAGGACTTTGCTCTACTTGCCACCATCTAGACACTGGGACGTAGTCTCTGGGAAGCCTTAAGTGGAAAACAGCATTGTATCTGGTAGCCACGGGGAGCCCAGTAGTGCCTGCGTGCCACTTCCCCCTGCTGGGCCATGTATGGGTTAATATCTGGAGATCCTAGTGGAGTAGCTCTCTTACACTGTAAGCATAGTGGGCTAGGAGAAAGGTGCGAAAGCTGTGCAGTGAAATAATATGAATCAGTACACTGTGCCCAGCCATGGTCCACAGGAGTCTGGGCCAGGAGAGAATTCCGGCCTAGGACCAGGACCCGAGGACCAATCCCAGGCCACGTCCAAAATCCTAGAGGCTATACAGGGGACCAGATCCATGCTGGATATTGAAATAGACACAACGGTCACTGAAATCAACCGCCTCCAATTTGACCTCTGTAAAGTTGCTGAAAGAGTTACCTGCAAGGAGAAGGAAGTCGCCACCCTCATGAAGGCAATCAAATTCCTCCAGCCCCCGGTGGCAGACCTAAAATGCAGTGCAATGCAAATAGAAGAGTGTATAGAGGACACTGAGGGGTACTCCAGAAGGAACAACATATGCCTCAAAGGGTTCCTGGGGTGGGGAAACGGCCTATCTGCAGAGCTGTTCTTGGAGGACTGGATTGTTAACACGCTTAAACCAAAAAAACTCTCCAAATTCTACACCGTTGAATGAGAGCAAAAAAGAATTGCCACTGATGCTGCTCCTGGGTGCACCATCAAGAGCCTTAATTGCCCAGTTGTTCAATTATTGAGACCGCAAAGTGATCCTACAACACACAGACTCACATAGACCTCTGAGATATGAGGACAAACAGACACCTATTTTCCCTAAATTTATGTGGAGGGTCTAAGATCTCCAGAAGACCTTTACAACAATCAAAGGGCTGCTGCAGGGCAGTAATTATAAATACAGTTTGATGTTCCCTGCGAAACTCTGGATCCAATACGATGGCAGGGTTAATTTCTACGTATCACCACATGCAGCAGTGGAAAGGCTGGAGTCTCTGGGCCTGATCCAGGAACAACAGTATCCTGATTGGCAAGAACCAGGGCGGTGAGGAGTGCACCACTCCAACAGGATTAAGACAATGTCAGCAAAACTTCCTAGGACCCCTAATGCAGGGCATTGCGGCTATATCCTGGTCTGTTTGGATTGGACCCTGCAGACTGAACAGATGGAATTAATATCCAAGTACTCCTTTTCTCAAATACATATGAATCCAGATACCCAGAGTGACAATAGTGATGCTCAGTGGCCAGTGGTGATCCACAAGATGCTGATGGGTTTGTGATGGGTAACAGATAACGAAGGTATTGTGGATGTTATGGGTTGTTAAAGGGGACAGAGGATCCTTGCTCTTCTATTGTGGGCTGAGCTGGTTACTTATTTACTTAATGACTGGGAGAGGCTAAGAGCCCACTCTCTTCTGAATTGCTGAGTGCCTTCGGCGGTCTTGCAATTCATAGAGGTCTAGGTGACTCTGTCAGCTCTAAGTGTATATACTGCCCTAGTGCAGTAGTTGAAGGAGGGAGAGGATGGGAGAGGATGGAGAATGGGACAGGTTCTGGTGCCCTTTTGATCACTGGTTGAGTTAGAGGGAGTCCTGTATGTTCTGCTTGAGGGAGAGATTTGGAAGAGATTGCTGTGTGTTATGTTACACTTTGTTGTTTTGATTTCTTGGGACGCTTCCTATACCTACTGGTGCGGTGAGATAAGATGCTAGCCAGTGCCACACACAGGGTGGGCGTGGTCACTATCACAGGATATTTATGGAAACCCTTGGAACTAAATACAAATTCATAACCTGGAATGTGCGAGGGCTCATTAGGCCTGAGAAGCAACAAACGGTGCATGTGTACCTGCAGAGATACAGAGTTGCTACTGCATTTCTCCAGGAGACAAATTTGTAGGGGGACTGCATTTAAAGCCTGAGGAAAAGATGGTGAGAACAGGTTAATGCGACGTCCTACTATAGCTATGCGTGGGGAACCCTGATATGGGTTGCTGCAGGGGTCCCTTTTTAAAAGATGTACATACAGGTGGATACTGAGGGGATATTCATCATACTGATGGGCACACTAGATGCACACTAGCTGTGGCTTATTAATATTTAAGCACCTACTATTAATGTTGGTACATCTTTTGGCACTGTGTTGGTGGCTGCGCAGAGCTACCTGATGGCAGAGGTTACCATGGGCAGTAGACCTTATGGTTGACAGATCTCATCAAGGCACTAAGCCCATCATGACAGCAGTGCTTGAACAGCCTAGAGTGGGTTTGGAACTGATGGACGTGTGCTGAGTGCACCATCTATAGACACTTGCATACTCCTGCTACATTCCAACAGTGGGCCCATACTGTAGACTAGACTACTTTTTTGCCCACTCCAATGTGACATAGCAGGTGGCGGATTCAGTTTACTTGTCCTGTTACCTATCAGACCACTCACCTTTGTTACTTACATACTCTCTACAATGGCCGAAGCCTAGGATTCCGTTATGGCAACCCAGAGTAGGGGTGCTGATGAACCAAGTCTTCTGGGGGACACTAGCAGATGACAGAGATATTTATTTTGAGCATAACTCAGGAAGCACAGGCAGAAAAGCTGTAGAATGGGATGCCCAGAAAGTGGTTTTTAGAAGTGTATGTATGGCAACATCAGTAGGTATATGCCAGATGCTGAAGAGGGATTTGGCGCACCGTGAAGCCTCATTGGCAACCCTTAAGAGATCATTGTCCACCAAGCCAGAGGTTTTAAAGGACTGGGATGGAGCACAGCACCAAGTGTACAAGCTCTGGGATCAACTGGAAAAACAGGTCTGGCTTGTGTCAAAGGAGACTTTACATGGAGGGCGACAGTGCGGGCTGCCTACTGGCATGGTTGCTTTGATCTGAGGCCTTGATCCAACATATCCTGGCTTTGAAGGACTGTAGGGGGCATATTGTTTCTACCTAACAAGCTATTAATAAGTTCTTTGCTGGCCATCTTAGGGGTGTATACGCCGTTCCTAGCCAAACTGACCCACACACACTTCCAGACTATCTAGCGAAATTGCTCTTACAGTGGCTCTCTCCAGAGGAGCTTGCAGAGTTAAAAGACGCATTAATTAAACAGGAAGTGTTGGCAGCAGTGGAAGCATTAAAAACCTTGAAATCGTCAGGGGAAGATAGCATACCTGCTCAATTTTATAAAGCTTTCCCTGGGACCCTGGTTGACAAATTGTTGCCAGTCTATACCGAGGTGCTGGAGAGAGGGGTGCTCCCAGACGCTATGAGGGAGGCACTTATTGTCTTGATAACGAAACCTGGGAAGGACCCCATGGAACCAGGTTCTTATCATCCGATTTCCATGCTGAATGTAGATCAGCAGATCCTCAGCCATGCCCTGGCAGCACGATTGCTGCCTCATCTTCTGAGTTTGATCCATACCGATCAGTCGGGGTTGATCCCACGTCGGAACGCACTGTCTAACATACGCCTATTGACGCTTGTTCTCAATGCCCCTGACTTAGAAAGTGAGCCCTACACTCTTGCCTTACTGGACACTGAGCAAGCCTTTGATTCAGTTTCTTGGGATTATGTCTGGCTAGTATAGGATAGAGTAGGGCTGGGCCATACTTACACAAAGTAGATTAAACTACTCTATGAGTGGCTGATAGTGAGAGTATGAACTGAACACTATGGCCGCCGCCCTCCAATGCCATCCCTCCATCAGGCCACCTGTGCGGTTTGAACCCCGCCGGCCTTATTATGGCTTCCCCGCCGAGAGTTTCCACCCGCCGGCCCAGCAGGGTACAGGGCCTTAACATTGCAGCCGGCTCCTAATGGAGCCGGCAGCAATGTGGCGGTGCAGCGGGTGCAGCAGCACCCGTCACGCATTCCACTGCCCGTAATTCAGGCAGTGGAATGAGCGATGGGGCTGTGCATGGGGGCCCCTGCACTGCCCATGCCAAGTGCAGGGGCCCCTAGGGGCTCCCGAGTCCCCCATTTCGCCAGCCTTCAGCACTGCCCTGGTGGATTCCAACCGCCGGGACCGCCAGGCTGCAGGCTGGTGGCAGCCTGGCGGTGTCAGTGGTTTGACCGTGGTGGCTCCGCCATGGTCATAATGTCACGGCTGGACCGCCACTTTAGCGGAGTTCCGACCGTGACCATGGCGGTCATAATGACCCCCTATGTCTTGACTGAGATATTACTGCAGAAGGGCATGCTCCCAGGGTAACCATTGTCACCCCTGATCTTTGCCTTTTCAATGGAACCCTTGGCGTGCCATCTGCGGCAGGCACTGCGGGGATGAGCCATACAGGTTGGACATACAGAACATGTTGCATCGCTTTATATAAATTTATGCAGATGACACTATCATATATCTGAGTCAGCCTGACATTTCTGCCCTGATCTTGCTGAATGTCCTGCAGTCATTATGAGATTTTTCTGGGTGATTGGTGAACAGCAACAAGTCAATTCTGTTCCCCCTGGAATAGCTGAGAGGGCTACCCGCGGAATGCTTACTGGAGTCAGGGTTGCACTGGAAGGTGGACTTTGTCAAATACATTAGTATATATTTCCCACATGGAGACCTATGATTAAATCTGGGTCAAGAGACCCCTGGCTTTTGTCCTTCAATAGAATTCTGGAACATTCTGAAATTGTCCCTGGTGGGTAAAATAGCTCTCATTAAAATGGTGGTGCTGCTCATATGTTTGTATGTCCTTCAGGAGGGTATGTATGAGATCCCCTGATGAGTATTTAAAGAATTAGATGGCCTTCTAGTGAAGTTCTTGTGAGCTGAGAAGTGTTGTAGCATAACAGACATCAGTTAGGGAGACTGTTGATGAGGTGGATCCCAGACTCTCTCCCTCAAGTGATCTGATTGCTAGTCGGCTCAGAAAGAGGGCAGCGCAGCGAGTGCTGTGAGGTGCATCATATGCCCCAGACTTCGATTACTGTGCAGTAAGAATTTGAGTCATTTGGCCAAGGCCAATTTCTCCAATATGCTAAGATAGCGGCAACGACTCAGCAGTTGTGGCTGATGTTCCCTGAGTCCCCTGAACCCACACAGACAATGGTCACCTTGTTCCTACTGGCAGGAGTTTGTAAGCTAATCACGCTATTATACTGGGCTCTGCGTGCTGATAGAAGACTGCCACTGCTGTGCATTTAGGAGGCCTGGCAGCACATAAGTGATGACCCTATTAGAACCAGTGACTGGCACATAATTTATGGGGGTGTACGTAATGTCTCAATTAACACACAGTTTAAGCTAGTACAATATAATTTTGTACATATGGCCTACCTCTCTCCTAGGAGGCTCCATGTTATTTATCTCGTCAGGGACCCAGGTTGTGCTAGATGTGGTGTCGCTGTGGCAGACTTCCTTCATGCTGTGTGGCACTGCTCAGCCATTACGAATTATTGGGTGGAGAGACTGGCCCTCATTAAATATATCACAAGGGTGGGTGGCTCCCTTCATGATTAAACATGTTATTTGGGCCTACTCCCAGACAGGGCTAAGAAAAAACTGAGTAAATGTTTCACAGTACTGAACCTCATAGGGGTCTAAGAGGTGTATTGCTATTAATTGGCTAAGTACTAGACCATCCTTGTTGGAATGGGCTAAGGTGGAGGAGGCCCACGAGTGCAGGATGCGACAGGACGAGAGGGTGGCAGAAGATAAGCTGGCATGGGGAGGTCATGATGCAGGCCCTGATGGAACATCTGGAAGGGGGTCAGTCTAGATGATTGTACCAACACCCGGTAATAAGCGGGCAAGAGCATGACATGTTGTAGAGATGAGGGGTGGGAAGTTTCTGTAGATGGGGATTCGAAGAAGAACATCCAAGTCCTGCTACCTGATCAATGGCCAGCAGATACACATTGAATTTCTCTTGCATTTATTGAACAGTTGCACAATGGAAGGATGGGGTGAGGGAGCAAATGGGGACGTTTAGAATACTCAGGTTGGCATCTTGTCTGTTAGGTTACTGGAGTATGCTGTTTGTAAATGCCCTTTAATTTCTAGCATGCTGTAACAGTATTGTTAATGTTGCGCGGGGTGTGAAGCCTGACGTTTGCACTTGTAGTTTCTTGGTATATTGTGTGTGCTGTCCTGTTTGTGGAAATGTCAATAAACAAATCTAGAAAAACCACATTGGTACAATATTGTTTGAAATGTATTGAGAATTTGGGATTGATTCATTGACAAATAACACTGCGCATTAGTGAACAGATTGATGATCTACACATTGGGTTCTTGATATAATTAGTTTTTTAGTTACTAGCTGCTCTGACCCATCTGGCTTGTTTCTATATATCTGCTATTCATTATCTTGAGAGTATTTTGTTTGCCTTGAAATGTTCCTTGAGGTCTTAGGGCCAGATGCACATAGCCTTTTAGCAGTCACAAAGCCTGCGATTCCCTAGACGTGTTCAAGGTGTCCCTTCAGACATGCCATCTGTAATGCTTTCTATGAATGGTTTGCAACCACAATGTTGATCTCAAACCATTAATAGATTACTGAATTCTCAAAAGAAGTGGCAACTGATTTGCAAAGGGGAACGGGGTGCTGGTGCGCCACCACATCTTTGTGAATTAAAAAATAAGTTTGTTTGGGAATGAGCAAAGATCTAGAGGACTACTGCCAACTCATAAATGTTAGAAAAGGGGTCTCTAGGTGGCAGTGGTTTGCACCCTGCCCAAGTAGAGACCCTCACTCTAGTTAGAGTAAGGGAGCCACACAGCTAAGTTAACCCCTGCTCATCCCCTTGGTAGCTTGGCACGAGCTGTCAGGCTTATCTCAGAGGCAATGTGTAAACTATTTGTACACACACACACAGTAACACAGTGAAAACACTACAAAAGGACTCCACACCAGTTTTAGAAAAACAGCCATTATTTATCTGTATAAAACAAGACCGTATTGACAAAAATCGAACATACACAAGTAAAGATATCACTTTTTAAAGGTTTCAATGAATCTTAATCCAAAGGAATAAATGGTTATATCTTTTTAGCACAAAGTACCTGCGATGGGTCAAAGACAAAGAAGATGCAAGCCACAGGGGAGGTGAGGCGCCAAAAAGCAAAGCAATGCGTCAGTTCTTTACTGCGCAGAGGAAGTGATGCTTCAATTCTTTCCTCGCAGGAGAGGCGATGCATCAGTTCCTTACTGGCAGGGGAGGTGGTGCTTTGACTCATCTGCTCAGGAAAGGTGATTTGTTGAATTCCAGACACGCAGCCTCGGTTCCTTAATGCGGTGCGGGGTTGATGAGAAATTGACACATTGGGGACGATGCATGGAAAATCCAGATGTGCTGTCTTGATGGAGCCACAGAGAAACAGTCACTGCATCAATACTGCACATGCCAGACAGGCGCTGCATCAAGTCTCCAGCTGCGGGACAGGCGATGCGTCGATTTCTCTGCTGCGGCGTGTTGGTGCATGGATTTTCTATTTCAGGTCACCAGCTTACACTTCCAAGAGCCCAGGGACTGGAGTTGAAACCAAATGGCAAGTAAGTACTCTCAGCAGAAGAGCCCAGGCACTGGAAGATGAACTCTTTGATGTCCCTGAGACTTCTTAACAGGAGGCAAGCTTAGTTCAGGCCCTTGGAGGACCTAGGAAAACAGGATGTTGAAAGCAAAGTACAGTCCTTTCACTCCCAGGACAGAAGCAACAAGCAGCAGGCCAGCACAGCAAAGCAACAGGCAGAGTGGCAGACCCTCCTACAGCATCAAGCTCTTCTTCCTGGCAGAATGTCCTCAGTCCACAAGGATTTTTACTTTGTGGGGTCAGAGGTCCAGTACGTGTATCTATTTCTGTCTTTGAAGTAGGCAAACTTCAAAGAAAAGTCTTTGTAGCGCACAAGACCTTGCCTTTCCTGCCCTGGCCCCAGACACACTCCAGGTTAGGGACTGCTTTGTGTAAGGACTGGCACAGCCTTATTCAGGAGCAAGTGTCAGCTCCTCCCTCCACTCTAGCCCAGGAAGGCCCATCAGGATATGCATGGTACACTTCAGCTCCCTTTGTGTGACTGTCTAAAGTGAATTCACAAACAGCCCAACTGTCATCCTGACCCAGACATGTACTCCACAGACAGGCAGAGGCACAGATTGGCCTACCTTAAGGTTACTTACATGCAGTAAAAGGGAAGGTTTGGGCCTGGCAAGTGGGTGATTTTGCCAGGTCGAACTGGCAGTTTGAAATTGGCCACACAGATACTGCAGTGGCAGGTCTGAGATGTTTACTGGGCTACTCATGTCGGTGGCACAATCGGTACTGCATGCCCACTAGTATAATTTGATTTACAGACCCTGGGAACACATAGTGCACTTTACTAGGGATTTAATAGTAAATCATATATGGCAATCATAAGTAAACCAATTACTAATACAATTTAGACAGAAAGCACTTGCACTTTAGCACTTGTCAGCAGTAGTAGAGTGGCCAAAGTCTTAAAGCCAGCAAAAACAAAATTCAGCACAGGATCAAAACAGGAGGTGAGAAGCCAAAAAGACAGGGAGAACCACATCAAGAGCTGTCAGGTCTAACAATAAACAAACTTTCAAAATAGTACTTTTGTTCTTGAATGCAGTCCCGTTTTAGGAAAATGGGCTGCATTTAAAAAAAACTTATTTTATATAAATTCAGTCACAGAAATGGTAGCTTGCTAACCAAGGCAGACCACCATCCTGTGATGGAGGTCAATCGGAGTGAGTTGCAATTTGCGACCTACCTCATGAGTATTGATAAGGAACATTGAATTGTGACTAACTCTGGCGATTTTGCAAGCCCACCAATTAGCATAGGTCGATTAGCAAAATCTGATTCATCTCACAAAAAGTTGTTGAGCTATTAGTAACGGCCCAGGCTATATTAATGCTACTTGTCAGGTTTTATTGAATTATCTCAGGGTCTGTAGATTTCCAATTTTTTAAAACAGGAGAGGCGATTGCGATGTAAATCACCAATCAGCTCTCCCGTTCAATTCAGTAGAGATAAGTGAGAAACTATGTAATAGAAGTGTTGCTCTGGTTTCTACACTCGGCTTACACAGGTTCAGGAGCCTGAAGGTCATGATTTACTTAAGCGTGTGGGATTGTAGTTAAAGTCATTAGTGAATGATCCTGAACTGCCATCTGCGTCATCAGTAACTTAACCACTGTTTCCAGAGTAAACAGTAGATTCTAGGAAAACGGTGGATGAGTGATGGATGATTTACAGTTAATTGACATAATTATGTGGCTGAATATTACACAGTACAATAGATGAAAGGATGGGTTTCTGGGCAGTGGAAGTGACGGACACTTGATAGTGGATGTAGCCTGAGGACAGTCGATTGTGTATCTTTACTGTGGACTGCTGGATGAGCAGGTTGATGATGAAGGAGTAGGAATAAAGATCAGTAGTTGGAAGTGAAGATTAGTTGGATAGATAAGTGAATATGTGAATGGATAAGTGAGCAGGGTTATGAGAAGAAAATGGTGGGTAAGTAGGTAAAACAGGAGAGATGGGTAATTAGAAGTATATCAATGGGTTAGTGGATGAATGGTGGATGTGTAGTTGATTAAATGAGTGTGGATGTGTGGGTAGATGGTGGGCACATAGGTGAATTGATGAGCGAGAAGATGAATGAGAAGGAAATTAATATGTGAGTAGGTGAATGTATGTGTGTGTAGTCTGATGAACATAGAGCTAGGCAGCTGGAGGGGAGAATGAATAGTTAGATGTTAGGAAAAAATTTACACAGATTAATGCACGAGGAAGTCGATGAATAGCTGAATGTATTGGTTATTAGGTGGATAGACAGGTGAGAAACTAGAGGATGGATGGGTCAGTAATTTGATTGGAGCTGGTCTGATTACCTAACGAGATAGATGTGGGTGAGTTAGTGGATGGTGGCGATATAGGTACATAGAGGAGAAGGTGGATGAACAGACAGTTTAGCAGAAGGACTGATAGATAAGTGGATGAAGAGATGAGGAAGTTAATGAGTTATTGGATGATTGGTCAGTAGGCGAATGATAAGCAAACATGAGTAAGTAGCTGAATGATGGGTAAGAAGGTGAATGAAGTGTGAGATGGTAATGAACAGATGTTTGAAAGGCTAGATGATGTGCAGGCTGATGGTGGATAAGTAGCCAGGCAATAGATGAGTAAGTGGGGGGATGAATGAGTAGCTGTGTAGGTGTCAATATGTATGTATGTGGTTGGATGAACAAGTAGGTAGATGGATGTATTGGTAAGTCAATGCAGGAGTGAATAAGTGAACGGTAGATCTTTTGGTAGATGATCGCATGGTTTGGAGATGGCAGGTAAAGACATGTTTATGTGATTCAGTAGGTACATGGATGAATGTGAGGCTTCATGGAAGGGTGAGGGAGGAGAAGGGTGGGAATCAATGACAAGGGATTGGTAAGTTGGTATGTGAACACATGGATGGTTAGGTGAATGGAGGATGAATGTGTGGATAGATAAGTGGATGAGCGACTAGGTGTATGAGTAGGTAGATGGTTATGTGTTTAGATTAATGGGTAAGTAAATGTATGTAAGTGAATGAATAGTTTGATTGTGAATGAGTGAATTGCTTGATGGTAGATTTATAAATAGCTTGACGCCATGTAATATCTGTGGTAGCTTGGTTTTTTAGAACCCCTAATTTATATTTTGTTGGAAAATGTAACCAAGGCGTGCAAATTCCAATTTGCCTCTGAACTCACAGTTTAATCATATAGGTGAATTGTGGACTATAACTCAATTACCCTGGTAGAAGGTCTGAGAAAATTGATTCAGTGCACTTATCTAAAGAAACAAAGAGCTGGCAGCATATTTCTCAGGAAGAGTAAAATGGTGGTACGTGGGAGGAAAGAGCAGAGTATAGTTTTTGCCTTACAGCAGTAACTTTGCTTTTAGGAAGGAGGTTGAAAGAGGGCTTTTAATTAATCCCTTCATCATGATTAGAGTTCCTAGTTTGATGGTATTTATTTTCTTAACATTTCCGTCTGTATTTATCCATATTTATTGTTTGGCCATTGTGTTATCATTTATCCATATTTATTTTTTGCTTTGTGAGTAAGTGGAGTCACAAATGGTGCATTTCCAAATTTATTTAACTGATAAGCATGCACTCATTCTTTGATGCCAGTTGTGCTTTAGCAAATTCAGCAGCCAAATAAAGCAAAACACTAGACCCATAGGTAATATTAACAATGTACTACAAATATATGTTAACATATGCCTGTATTTGAAAATATCTTAACTTGTTTTCTAACTCCCTATGCTATCTGCTCATCTGTTGTTTTGCAATTCACAACAGGCAGCATTGAAAGTCTCTCACTAGAAGCACAATTTTCAGTATTTTTACACTTTTAAAAATAAATACAGACAGGAATCACATTGTTTTCTGTCCATATTTATCTGTATCAATCAGTAAAAACGGAACACTGGAAGCCTTAATCATGACTGATGCCATTAATAAAGCTATATTCAGGAGCACTGGTTTGAATGAAATGGATGAAATAGGAGGATGGGTCACATTTTTCGAAAAGACATTCACAAACAAGAGTTAAACAGAGGCAAGTGCATGGGTCCCTGCTATTTAATCTACACAAGTAGAAACTACAGCACCAATCCCTAATCCTTCATTGGATATTGGTAACAATAGGAGCAACAACAGTATGCAATCTGGTATTATTCCAAAAATAAATAAAAACAATATTGGGTGATAAAATTATCTATCACAATACTCACTGAATGAAGAAACAGACAGAACAATACAGACAAACACGAGAGGCAAAGAACAACACAAATGCACACGGGCGAGAGAAAGCAACTTGAAGCGTGCAAAGAAGTGAGAGGAGAACACAGACATATGAGAGCAGTGCAGGGGGGGATAAGGACACGGGTGAGAGAGTGCAACGCAAAGCTGGTGGAAAAGGTGCACATGAGCGAGACAGATGAGAAACACATGCAATCCTGTGGAGTGCTTAAGCAAAAATAAAGTAGTAGCTCCCTAAAATCACGTAATGGAAAGACACAAGAAAAGAGGATATGCTACATGGGAGGTGGGGGGACGTAAAATGGACAACATAAGATGGACAAGGCAAACCATGGAATTAGAAGCAAGCAAATGACGGTGACAGTTAAACCAACCAACGGTTAGCAATGGCCGGTCTTTAAGCCCTTGTAAGATCTTGGTAAGCTGACAATAAATAGGCCTTTTGCAACCAGACAGCGCGCGCTGACTGGAGGTTTTGACCTAAAAACAACGTGTTAGAATAGTAATCTCCAGGACTGAACCAAACTATCTGTGTGCGTTTGTTAAGTAACATTATTTAAAGTCAAATGTGAATGCTTTTATATTCCAGCACCATACTGTCATTCTGCGTGATTTTGGTATTTTACACTTTGTTTATTCAACTTCTTTTGCCCAGTGCTCATAAATAAAAGGAAATCACTGTGCCCTGCTGCATCAAGCAGCAAAGGAAATAAGTTTACATAGACCACTTTCTGCACTCGCCAATTTGTTGGGTGTGTTCCTTGTCTGATTTTGAACAAATATATTGGGAACCTTAAAAATGCAACTATTCCTCTGTGATAGATGAACAGGTATGGCGGAGTGTGGAAGGAGAAGGAGAAAAGCAGCACATAAAGGGCATGGGTGGAGGGAAGCAGAAGAGAGAGTAGGGAGGTGGAAACAATATGGAGGATGCAGATGAAGAAGCATGGGTGGGGGAGCAACAATGTGGGCAGTGGAGCAACGCACGGGCAACAGAGCGGCGTGATGATCAATGGCAGAAAAGCATACAGGCAATAGAGAGAGCAACATGAATCTGGGGGTCAGAAGGATACGGGGAAGACAGCACAACATAGGAGGTGGTGGTGGAAGAGAAGCACACAAGGGAAACAGCAGGAAAACACATACACTGTTGTGGAATGCTTAAGCAGAAAGAAAAAGGAGTACCCTAAAAGTGAGCAGTGGAAGGGCTCAAGTAAACAGGCTATGCCCAAGGGGAGGGTCAGACAAAATATCTATAAGGCAAGCCATTAAAACATTAAAAAAGAATCGAGCAAATCAGAGCAACAGTGGCAATCAAAAATAAGCAATGGCTGGTCTTTTAACCCACTGTAAGATGACAAAAGCACTTTGCAACTTTTGCTGGACCCAAAAAGGACCATTTAAACTGGAAGAGTTTTTTGAATGTCAAAGATTGTAGGTAAATATATATGTGCTCAGTGTGAAAAAAAGAGATGAACACATGGTGCTGGTGAGTGGTAACAGACTGTGTATCTCAACAAAATATGTAAGGTAATTTGAGTCCATGTAATTTGTCTTAAAGTACTCTGCAAGAGAAACAAGATTCTGAGAGTAGTCTTTGTTGCTGAAGTGGTGTCAATAACCCTTTTTCCTTTGAGGAGTTGACGGGTCATGATCAGGACTAAGAGTATTTGCATTAAGCAAATATTGAACTACAGTAATTCTGTTAAAGATCAGAGATTTAGAGAACAATTCAGGTATTCACAAAACACATTTATGAATAATGATACATGGTCAAGAGGAGACAGAAAACCTAGATGTTTCTACTAGTGGTAAGAAACACTTGAAAGAGCACGCATTGGCAATGCCAATAGGTCTCATCTATGAGAGCTGTTGGCTTTACCAATTGAAAACCTTGAATTTGATTCACATTATTCTGAAAATTTGGATTTGGACCCCTCAATCTTAGTCCTCTCACATTTTGGAATGAACTGACATCATTACTTTGTTGAACAACACCATCCTGCACCATCATTGGGCACTCCCGCTTCCAGTGTCCAATGACCCCGCAAGCATGACAAGGTAATATCTTCTTCACTCCCTGTGCATCGTTTGGAACTACTACAGTGTTCAAATCTGGACTGCGGTTCACATAACCTCCTCGACCTCTACCTCTCACTTGAGCCTGAACATCCCGTTTCCCTGTGGCTGTTGCACCATCTGCTGTAGAAAACCTCCCTGCATCCCGGTCTGTGCTGCCTTAATTTGCATCACCATCGCTTTCCCCTTTAACTTTCTCTGCTTCAACTCAATTTCATCGCTACAGTACTTCGCATACTACCAGCAAATCAAATGATTTTTAATCATCTGGCCAATCTCAGGTCTCAACACCTCCACGAATCTGAACACAAGGTGATTCATGTCCTTCGCCTCAATAACCTCTGTGCCATTGTAATGTTTAAACACCTTCAACAAACTCTCATAATAGGCATGTATCGACTCCTTGACTTCCTGAGCCATTTGATCAATCCTTTGCCAATCAATATTCTTAGGCGAAACTCTTGTTTTCAGAAACTCAATCACCTTATAATAATACTTCATCTCATCAGGAGACGGCGCCCCTGTGTTTCTGTCCCTTGCCGGTTCCTCAGTCGGCCAATCTACGCTCCCTTTGCACTCAATCCACAAATCAGCTGGAACTATGATCTCAAAGAGAGTATTCAGGTCTTCCCAAAGACACTTCGCAAGCTTCACAAACCTGTCTGTCTGCTGATACCACTCTATTGGTTTCTCCCTCAGCCTCGGGAAATCACTAGTAAATTACAGAATATCACCTCTAGTCCATGGTACATGGACAAGAACCACTCTGGCAGTTTCTCTCATTGGTAAAATCTTTACCGTGCTCGTATCTGGTAATGTTTTAGCTGACTGTTCTATGCAATCACTCTTCCTCTTGTCTCTTTTCTTCGCCCATCTGCCTTCCCACTTCTCTAAGGCTCCCCAAACTTGTGCACTTTGCAGTATCTCCTTGAGATGCACTTTCAGCCAAGTAGACATCATGTGTTCAAAATCCTTTGGTTAAAAATCTAACCTGTAACTTCTCATCAAATGTTTGGTATCCTCCAAATCTACACCATACCTGTCTGCCAAATTTGCCAACCTCTGGTGCACCCTGCCTGTCTCATACCATCTGGAGGAACCCCAATTGGACTGAAATGTAACAGGGACCTAGATCCTTCAAATGTCGGTTCCACAGGAGTCATTCCTTGCGGGCTTCCCACGAACCCTCCTCTTGTCATATTTTGTGTGTCATTACAACTTGATCGCATACACTAGGCTTCGCCTGCGCCTACAATGGTACTGGTGGACCAACCGTAATAGGCAAAGATATGGCATCTGGTGTCTGTCTGTTTCCCAAAACCTGTGGAAGGCTAACTCCCATATTCTGGCTCATCACTGGTGTCATGTTTGACTGCGGTCCTGTGACCGAAGTATATCTCGGAATCATTTGCGGCTGCACCTGGGGCAGTAAAGGTGGAGTTGGTTCAGTCTGAATCAACTTTGTTCTCCTGTATACCTGCTCTGACGGCACCATCAGATTAGTGGTAGTCTCTAAAATGGGTACGTCAGGGTAAATCCTCTGAACCTGTGGCGGTTGCAACTGAGGTTGCAAAACCTGGGTGGTGGGTACGCCAAAACTACTCTGCACTGGGGCTTGTGTCGAGACAGGACTAACCTGTGTCGGATTCATTTTCACCTTCTCCTGTATCAAACCTGTCGGACATGTACTGGTACTCAGTCTATTTTCGTCTATCGCATATGGCGGTGGACGATCATTCAGTAACTGATTAAGGAACTCATCATCATCTGAGTCATCTGCCTCTGTTCAGGGCTTTCTAACCTCTTTGTCTTTCGAAGGACTTTTGTCAGTCTGACGAGTGGCTTTCCTCCCTTTGTCTTCACCCTCCTGGGCTATCGCTGGAAACAGCATAGCTCCATCTATTGTCTCTCACCTCCAAACTCTCTGTGTGCACTATCCCAGCTAGCCTTTGCTAGTGTCTTTTCAGCTTTCCTCATTCTCCTCTCAAATTTCTGTTGCTGTTGCCGTATTGCCATTAGTTCCCAGATTGCTAACGCCAAAAAACTGTGCTGGTCTCGGAGGTGGCTTCAGATCATTTAGCACCCTCCAAAAATTTTCTAAAACCCTCAAATTAGAACGTTCCGTTTTCAGGAAACGCTAAGCATCCCTCTTTCTCAGTGGCTTTGCACCATTGCTTTAGCCAAAGACATGGCGCACCACCCTTCTCCTCCATTACAATATAAGCCGGCGTACCCTCTGGTGGTGTAACCTCCCCTACACTCGCGGTAATACATGCATCTCCCCTCAAAGCACTCTTTAAAGCCTTGAAAAATGTCATCTTTTACGTCTTTTATTTTGTTCACTATCAAATCAGAAGGTGACTTTAATTCCCTGAATTCTCTTCGCCTACCTTCTCAACCAATTGTCTCTCATGGACCGCTGCCAATCCGTGTGCGACCCTTCTCACTAACCAACCTATCCCAGCAGGGCTCCAATGATTTCACACTCACACACACTGCGGCTGACAAAGTCTTGCGCCTTGTCTTCCCACTCTCGATTCACACAAACTAATGCAATATATTGCGAGCACCAACCAAAATGAAACTCAAATTTGCCGGTTTACTACAGGAAGGGTAACACAATTGCTTCAGAACTTTACAAAGATTTCGCTTAGCCTCGGCCGCTACTCTCTCCTTCTCAGATCCCGCGCTCGCAAGCTAAATTTGACCCGCAAATTCTACTCTCGACTTGTCAATGGATTATTGTTCTAGTGCACTTTAGAACTCACCAAATCTCCATCGAAGTTTTCATTCACTCACTTTGACTCAAACTCGACTCGTCGACTTCACTATCGACCTATTAAACCGCACAAATTACAACATAAACCAAGTGTCTCATACACTTATCAATATACTCCGGAGTCTTAGACCACGCAGGGTCCGTACATCATCAACAACCATGTGGACAATTTTTTAGCACAAAGCACCACACTCACATGAAGTTCGCCGACTTCCCTACTCTCATACTGCGGAGTACGCCCACTCCTACTAAAACATCATCATCTGGCCTAAAATCCTCACAAACATCACCATTCACCTGCAATATGCATAAGCCGTGCAAGCGCAATAACCTACTCCATTCACACTGTCACTAGAACACCGAGAACATACTCAAACTCCCTTCAGCAAGCTCCGAGATCCCAGGAAAGTAACTTGGGACTTAGGGACACATCATCCCTCCAATTTACATCATTTGAGAAAGACAAAATCCACGAAACCCAATTTATTCGGTACACCTTGCTTACTACCAAACCCCTTCAACTCTACTAACATGACCTTTCACACTGGGGCCCCACAGGGCTGAACCCCATCAATATCTACCAAAACTGTTGACCTTTTGTACTGGGGCCCCAAAGGGCCAAACCATCCTCTGCTACCAAAAACTGTTAGTGCGTCAGAGCCTTAATAAGTAAACTTACAAGGGGACGCGTTAAGGTCGACAAACCTTTGGACCACGTTTGGGGACTTCCCAGTACGAGATATTTTCTTGGCATCACCAATCAATAAATCAATGAACAATCAATAATGGCAATTAGTAATCAATAAACAATCAGTAGGAATCAATAATTTGAACACACCATGCCCTTTCAGTCAAGAATAACCACACCAGTTTAGTTAAGTGTTAGGATGTTTATTTCCCTATTAGTTATAATCTAGTATCATGTCTATTAGTCTCAATAACAATAAACCACATCAGAAACAATCCAAATTAGTAATCAGAGTACAACTTAATCAAAGCATAAACTATATTCATTCACTATTTAGGCACATCATTAACATGAATAAACTAAGCAGAGTCTCATTAGTACATGGTTCAACAAAGCAAGAACTCAATCATTTGTCTATTTGCACAAGATATTAGTGAATGCCTTAACTAACCTCAAATAAGCATTAGCATGTTGGGCTTCATGCAAAACATTTTAGTGAACACGAATTTTGAAAACATCTATGCTAAGGCCTCTATCAAAATAGCAGTTTGTACCTAGAAAGAAAAGGCAAACAGACAATCACAATTTGCATCAGGTAGTTACCAATCCAACAGATCAGCAAACAGCGTCAGTCTTCGTCCTCAGTCGATTCACCATCAGCAGAAATAGGACGGGGCAAAGTCTCAAGGCAGCATAGCTAAGAAACATATAACTTCCCTCAGATAGAGGAGAAGTTAGCATCAGGCAAGAATGGGGTAGCGGATTGTTTTAAAGCACTCAGAATAAACTCAGGAAAATGTCCTAAAGCAAAGGGATGAAAAATGGAGATGGCGAAGAGGAATGAAGAAAAAAAGGCTAATTTCTTCTCGAGTCACGCCGTTAAGTCAAAACTGTCTAACTATTTCCTAATTCCTCATTGGATAAAGTTTGGTGCATTATTATCTCTGTCCAATAGTTCGGTAAGCACCTAACTAGAATTTTCCACAGTTCACAGTTCCCATGTCGTGAATTGGTCCATGTTATTGACGTCTTCAGCGGTTGGAATGTCAGGTAGAAAATGTTACATTTTGCGCTCCAGTCAGTGTCTTCATTGTCTTCTCCTAGTATGGTTAACCTTGCACCTATTACGAATTACACTGTTGCATCTAGCAAGAACACCGCCTTGAGCAAGTCGGTTCTCATGAGAAAGAATTGACTACGGCTACACACATAGAGCTCTTGGAAAAGTACAGCTTTGTGTCCTCCAAACCCTCGCTAAGCTAAAGCCCTTCTTGTTAAGTTAAGGAACTCTCAACACATAACTCTAATTATGATCTACTGATACAATTTCAAACATTATTGCATAAAATTCAGAATTAATAAGCCTTTTCATTAGTCTCCGTATACATTGGTAGTCACTCCCCGTGGGCACATTTCAACGCGTGTATTATTTTCTACGTTAACACATTTTCTATGCAGCTTCATTACACAATATTGCAAGTTTTTCGTTATTAATATTGTTTTTAAAAGACAAACTCCAACAGTGTGTGCAGGGAAGTGATGGCGGAATTTTCAAAGCACTCTTGACTCAGGTCCAAAGGATCTGACTGTCTTGCTACAAGGCCTCTAAGCTAGAGAGAGCGAGACTATGGGCTGTTGACAGAAGTGTGCTTGTGTGCATTGTTAGATTGGTGCTGGAAATACTTTTCTCTGTTTGTGGCTACCCAGCTTTCTCTTACTTTTATCTTGCACTGAACTCCACTCTTTGTGAACTTGCATAAAGGAGGGATGCCAGGTATGGACGTCAATTCACAGAAATGCCAGAGGTAGCGGAAGTGACAACACACACCTTTCGACTTCTACTTTTACTCACACACATACATACACACAAATTCACGCTTACATAAACTTTCTCACATAAATACACTCTACCTGCAAGCAGGCACACAACATACATTTAAAAGCATTTCTTTCTTTCTTCAGCTGCCATGGAAGGGCATATTCCAGTCAACTGTACTCCATTTTTATTACACTTATAGTGAATAATATATTATTAGTCACTATTAGTGTAATAACAATTTGGCAGAAAGCATAGAGAGTGGAGCCCGAACTGAAGTCCATAAGGACGAGCTGCCGCTGTGTTCCTGGCACTGAATTTGCCACCTCTGAGGCCAGGGATCTCAAAGGCAGTGCCAGGGGTACCAAAGGGCGAGCCAAGGGTCTCAGCTGTGACCCTTGGTGACCCCTAAATGACGTCCATGATGCCAGGGAGGACTTGGTACATAAATCATATCTTCTGTCAGAAGTGGGGAGGCAGGGGGATGGGCTGTGGAATCCTTTAAAACTACCCCCTGTCTCCCGAGTATGCACTGCTGCACTGCAGCGAGTCAGCATATGAAGAATTGTATCAATTTCTATCTGAGAACCTGAGAAACTCTAGAACATTGTGATTAACCCAAATGGTGTTCGGAGGGTGTGTGGGTGGTTCGGTAGCATGTACAAAGTCAAAAAATTGCAGAGGTAGTGAAGGTCTACACGGATCACTCAATATTGAGATTCATCACTGGCCCTTTCCTGGAGATTGTGGTAAAAGCTGGGATTCTGGGCCCTAACTTCAAACTTGACTTCAATGACCAAACTGCTGGCCTCACAGGTGAGGTAACAAAAGATGGTACAGTACTTGACGCCAAGATGGCTTCAGATGGCAGATGTCACAGATTAATTAGAACTGTGGTGAACATTCGAAAACAAGCTTTACAAATAGAATCATGAAAGGTGCCCTACGAAATAGCGAATTGAAGGACAAATAAAAAGGCTACTGTTCTCAATATCCAAGGTGACATGGAAGGAAAAGAGGAAGGGAAGGACAAGGCACATGTCTTTGGTGAAGATGGCAGCACAAGCAAAAGCAATAACAATAATAACACCAGCAGATCATGGGAGATTTCCTCTAAGCGAGTCTGCAGATTGAATGCCAAAGTGGAGAAGGAAGGGGTGGTTTAAGCTAGCTATCCTGCACAAGAGAAGCACCTGCTATTTGGCAGGTAAAGGGAGAAAAGAGAAGACATTAAACGAAAGGATATCAAAAGATAAAATGGTAAAATAGATAAACTAGTGCGTCTTGTTAGGACTAAGAACAAGCTGAAGGATGTTTGAGCTCTCATTAAAGATAAAGGAGAAATAAGAAAAGCACAATTGTGAGAGAGAGAAAAGCCAGGGAGCTATTGGTAAAGCTAACATTTTGCAGATGAAGTTGGAAAGTGGTATTACACGTTGCACTGAAGATAAATCGAAGGGAACCAACTTCCCTTCTACTCAGGACCATGCACAGACTATGTGTACTCACTGGTTTCTGGAAGACATAGCGGTGGAAAAAATCAAGACATATGGCAACATTGACTCTACTATTCCAGGCAATAACTGAGGAGGAGGGCCAAATAGGGCTGAAAGGTGAAATGCACCAAGCACAGGCAAATGATACAACAAATAGAATATGCCTGACTACCAGAGATCCAATGGCAATAACATTAGTTACATCATTTACTAATGTTGAGCAAATATTATCCCTCCATCAATAGCAATCACCCGCCCGCAAATGCAGAAGATACATGAAGAAGGGGAATTAGTGATAAAATATAGCCATCTAATCCAAATGTTTGGCAAAGAGGTGGTAACCAGTAAACTAAGTACCCTATTACAATTATATGAAGGCCATCACAAAACCATATTAGAATCACTTCAAAGATGAAATCTCTTGCTTTTACTGCTATGAGGCATGCCATACAGAGATAAAAAATGGCAACATTAGGGCTCGCATTAAGAACTGGGGGAGCGGTATTCCTGTGTGGGATACAACTTTGTCAGATCACAACTGGCCTGTTGTTCCTGCATGCTTTTTTTCCAGGTGCGAGAACACAAACCCAATTTTATGGCCACTAAACTGCATAAGACTGCAACAGAAATAAATAGGGTTCTGAGACACAAGTGACCGGCCAATAGACACCTACCACTTGTTCAACAACCCTTGCAGTGACTAGAGCACTACTAGGTGCAAAAAAGAGTAGGTAGAAGACATCTCTAAGCAATCCATGTAGAAGTTCTGCTCTTCTCCAAATTTTCTGCAAGCCAAGGATGGGAGACCTTGAATGCATGATTATGGCATGCTTTTAAGACCACAATATAAAAGAGGTAATTCTAGGGAAAGCTAGTGCTCAAATCATCAGGATGCTTCACTTTTGGATTTTCAAATATATGGAATTTTAAACTGCGCAGTGGACCTGGAAAGAGAAGCATGAAATCTGATTTCAATGGCAGAGGAATGCATGCCCATATTGTGCAACAGTCTAAACTTATAGTACTTTGGCAAGAACAGTTGAATGTACTAGACAAAGTGGAGGAGGCACATCCAGTTGTGACTTTATAATAAAAAGACAAAGAGAGAACTCACTATTGCATGTCTGAACACTTAAGGGAACTTGGTGGGAAATGATCATATGTAAGAGATAAATGGGATAGGTTATATAGTGGCATAAATACTGATTTAATCTATGATAAATTTATGACATGTAAGTTAGTGTGAAAAGGGATGAATATTTTGTAAGCATTTTTGAATATCTGTAATTTCGTAATTAGGCAGAGGCAGCGGAGAATTACCAAGTAGGCAGTACAGTTGTATTGGTTGGTCTTTACAGCACACGTTCTCTTATTGTAATGCCATACAACATATTCTTGAAGGGGAGGATAGGAGCACACTAACTTGACATCGAGGAAGGGAGAATTAAAAAGGGAGTTGGTGTTCAGACGGTGTGAGGGTGGTTGGGCAGCATATGCAAAGTAAAAAAAATAGAGAAGGTTGTGTAGGTCTATATGGATCACTCGATACTGAGAATGAAATATCCAAATTGAGATTTTCATTAGAGCATCTATTTACAGAGTAATTTATGACATTCTTTAAGATCTTAAATAAGGAATGACAGCGACTCAGTGGTTGCAGGAAACTGTTAAGCAATTGCTCAATTGTTTTATAATCAAAAACACTTTCTCAGTATGTTCTGGATTTTATTCTACAAAAGACAGTCTTTCTATGTTAGATGTGTTCGCTCAAGATATTGCCGGCGTGGTGGTCCTTTATGTAGTGATTTTAACCATATTTAGGATCAGAAGTTCGATTCTCATGATTCCCAACCATCTGAACATACGAGGAATGTATAATCGGGTATTTTCAGAATAATGGCTGTGGTAGGGCTGATGGATCCATAAAAAGGTTGTTGTATGGAGGAGTTTAGCTACATTTTTATATATGCCTACATAAGAAATACACACACCCCCATCTATATTTAATATCCCATGCAATATCAGGGAATTTAGATATTGATATTTACTCCAAATTATTTTTTGACCATAATCCTTTATCCATCTCTAGTCAGTAATATGAAAGCAGGTGAGTGAATCACAGTGGACATTTGAAAGGTCACTTCTGAAAGTTTTGTATTATAGTAAATATATCATTAAACATAGTACAGATTTTCTGGCATAAAATATTACAATAGCCTTAATCAGCAGTAGTTTGAAATACTCTAAAAGCTGTCATGGGAGGAGCCATATGTGACTATGCCATCTCGAAAAATAAAGAACGTCAGATTGTGTTTACAACTCTCAGAGTAAGTATGTGTTTTCAAGTCAGAGCAAGTAAATGCAGTCAGTTAGAGATTACTTAATGACCATTAGATTGATCTGCTCATGTTAACATACTGTGCTCAGTTATCTAGGTGGCTTACGAATAATGTTTCGGCATTATATTTACACCATATTCACACTGGTTATAGGAGTACATAGAGGCAAAGTGGTGGACATTATCTAAAATTAAGGAAAGTAAATCTGTTAATAAAATTAAGTCTAGCGAAAAGTACTGTGTGCTGTTCAAATTGTAAGACAGTTTCAGATATTCTTTCAATCCCTGTATCTGAAAGAAGATCAGTGCTTTGAAGCAAATGTAGATTCATATTTAAATGGAGTTCTGCTGAATGTCTTGACACCAGAGGGCAGACCCGGTCTGGGTGCTTCAGTTACTCTTAAGAAAGTCTGGGCTCCTATTAATAGCCCGTCTGATGGTAAGGCAACGGGCGAGGACTCTACCCAGTCAAATGTTATTAAACTTCTCATGTCATAGTAGTATCTCTATACTTGACCAACTAAAATTAGTTTCAAGGAAGATGGAATCCAAGCATCTTGAGATCGCATGCATATAGACCCTAATTACAAGTTTGGCAGATGGAAAAGCCCGCCTGCCAAAGTCCTGACAGAATGGCTGGCGCCTTTGTGGCAACCACCCCAGCAGAACTATTAGGAGTTTCCTACTAGGTTGGTGGGCGGAAACCTCAGTTTCCGTCCACCAGCCTAGTGGGAACCAGGCTATAGTATTGTCTCTGGCTCGTAATCGACCCGGTGGCAATGCTGTAGCCCGCAGGGTGCACCAGCACCCATACAAAGTTCACTGTCTACCTTACATTGTGATGGTGCTGGGCCTGCACTGACCATGCCAACTGCATGGGTAGTGCAGGGGCGCCCCTGGAGCTCCCCTGCACCTGTTCACCGCCATGAAAAGGCTGCAGAGAACAAGATCATACTCCGCAGGGGAGCGCTGCGATCTCCACCACCACCTGGCTGTGGGGATCATGAATCCCGGCTGTGACGGTGGAACCCTGGCGGTCTGACCACCAGGGTCTTAATGTTGCAGTCAGACCGCCACAACAGCGGCAATCCTGACCTTAGTGTTTTTCTTTATAAAGTACAAGCCTGCTGATGACAAGAGATCATACTGACCCATTTCTCTGATTAATTCAGATGTCTATTTTAAAATGTTGCATCTTCATCTTAGTAAAGCGGTTTTAAACACTGCTTTACAACAACAGTATGGATTTACACATGGTAGAGATAGCACCGTGCATGTGTTTATGGCTAATTGATATGAGTTAAATGCTTTGCAATGGGGTGAAATACATTTACTGAAATTCATGCAATGTTCGAGTTACTGTGGGCTGGATTTGACAAATATTTGTAAATCTGGGCATTTTTAAACAAGTTCAGTGGTGGATAATTAGGTATGGACATATTCTCTTTAAAAGAACTGTCAAGTGCTGGGCACTTATCTGTCAGTATCAAAATCTTTTATCAGTTGCTTTAGAGATACACATGGATGATATCAAAGACATGGCAACTGAGTGGGCTCATAGATTAAGCACAGATATTTATATTACCCTGCTCATGTAGACTATCAATTTTAGCTTAAATGTTCTCAGAGCAGCATATATGCAACCACAATATTTTCAAACAACTAATTTGCTGGGACGTTATTCTGAATGTTCCAGATGTGATTTGGAAGGTGCACATGACTGTTAAAGGTACTGCTCTGAGCAAGTTGTGTGAGACAATTACCCAGACGATAAGCGATATTCCTCATACTGACCTTGTTTTGGCCACCTGTAAAATAAAGTTTGGCGTGGGTGAAAATATTTTGAATCTGAATGTTTTATCATCATCTTCGTCCATCTGTGCATGGGAAAATATTGGATTGATGCTGAAACTCTCTATTTTGATCCATGGTGAGCATCCTTCAAATACATGAAATAGAACATAGTGATTTTTAGGGTAAAGGGCTATGTGGACAAATACAAGAGGATTCTTTTGTAGATTTGTTGACTCAAGAGTCAATAATCCATGATTTATTTACTGCTGAGAATATTCCGGGATACTGTTCATACTTAATTGGCGTTTGTCTAATTGTATATGTAATATTATATATGTCATGCTAAAGAATACATGTTTTTTTCTGTTTTCTAGAGTATAATAAAAGAATCCACCATATTTTCTATTGGTTCATAGAGTACTGGAAATGTTGAAATCATACTCGATTTTTTATTTTGAATAGAATATGTTGGTTTCATATAGAACTAAATTGGAGACTTTCCCCCACAAAGGGCTATAAAACCCTCTAGTTCAGAGTAAACAATGAAAAGTTATCTTTCCAGGATGCCTACTATAGACTAAAAGATGATCCCTGTAACGGTATAGTACCCGTCCTACTTACCAGGAATGTGACGCAAGCCTCTGGCTGCAGCTCTGATTAAGGTTATAGAGCTAACTTGTAATAAAGCTAGCGTTGGGGACATATGTTTTGTTTTCTGTCCTCATGATAAACCATGTATGACCTGAGGTACAAATCAATATTATAGTCACAAAGGTACCATTTTGACCCCTGTGACCGAAAAATAGCGATTTTAAATGTACAACGCCAAAATAACGATTCTGTAACATATTACTAAATCGCTCTTTAGGTGTCAGACTGAATACAGGATCAGTATTTAGAAGGTGCGTGTAAAGGGTGTCCCTTCTATATATTGGTTCCTTTATGCATGTATTAATTTGTGTAACTGAAATCCAAATGGATGGTAATCATACGCAAACGGGAAGGGATCCCCCAGGGACTCTTTCCCCCTTGTGAATGTCAACAAAAACATATTTAGAAGTGGTCTTTAAGACCATTGCCTGTTCCTAAGAAAAAGTTAGTAAAATTACCCTTTTGCTTTTTATGAAAACGGGCTTCATTTTAAAAAATGATTGTTTTATTTAAAAGGAGTCACAGACATGGTGGTCTGCTGACCCCAGTAGGCCACCTTGCCTGTGACGCTAACTAATCGTAGTAGGCCTCAACCTTTGTTTACCTAATGCATATTAATGAGGTAGATCGAATTGCTACCCACCATGAGTCTGTAATTTGTGATCCATCCTGTTAATTCAAAGGTTGGTTCACAAAATACCAACACTTTCAGTATAAGTTGGTGAACAAATGGCACCCACTTCCACTTTGTAGTTTCCTAATAAGAATTCGCAAATTAATTACAATTTTTATTAGGAATCTTTGTCCATTAGGTGCTATGTTTATATTTCAAACTAACTACCTATGCTGTGTTTATTTACATTTTGTGTAATCTTAGGTCACGTGGTGAATCAATTTCTGTGCAATCCTTGTTCATCTAGGTCGTAACAGCTTTACTAGTCCAGGAAGGAAATTCCTTCATGAAGAAGAATAAGCACAGCCAAACAATTCAGTCAGTATGTGTTCCCGTGTTACTGCATCATATCAAGTAACCTTCTTTCTGGAATGCCAAACTACCAAAAAAGTGTAGGCTTGTGAATGCACTGGGCACTGGAGAAACAAATATGAAAAGTCGTGTGAAAAAAACATCTAGGAACACACTGTGGACTCAGCACAGGCAGAATTCATAAAAATCTTTCATGGCTGAAACTCTAACATTGGTTTAGGCTTAAAGAGGTACATTTTGATTATCACCTACATAAAAGGCCACCACTAGGTTACATTAGGAGGCCAATCTGAATGCTAACCAGGATGAAAACCAACTCCCAGGTTAGACGTTAACATGGCAATCAGTTTTCCCACTAGCATGAATGTTAACCCCAATGTAAAGCCTAGAGATTTCAACAAACCTTCTTACCTGGATGAAAGCCCACCACCAGGTTAGGGCGAGCTGCCTGCTTACTCTCCACGAGGGTCTCCCAGAAAACATGGTACAGACCTCTGTAGCTGCTCAGATAAACTCTCCCACGTGGTCCAAAGGCTGCCAGAGGTGGCCTCATGAGAGGCCCATCCACCACTTCAGGTCCAACCATCACAACTTCAATGCCTTGGTTCCCTGGAAACATCTGTGCTAGTTCATCGTAATCTGTCACCCTGGTGTTCAGAGTTTCGATGTGGGAGGCCCCCACCACATGCACTGTGATGGGACCAGCGTATGGGTCAACGTTGAAGGCCTTTAGCCCAAAGCCGATAGTCAGTGGCCGGGAGAGGAAGTCTGACATCAAGCGCTTTACTGATTCCAGAAGGTCCTTCTCTTCTGGCCGTGGTTTTCCAGCATTGGCCCACAAGATGTTCATGTAACGTCCAGTCATTATGTTGTCCAGTTTCTCTTGCAGGGAATCCTGCATGGAAAACCAGTCATTCCAGCCAGTCACTTCAGTGACAGGTTTTTCCCAGTGTTCCGTGGGAAATGGTATGTCTCCTGCAAAGGAAGGAGAGTTCAGAAAGTTAGCTTCAGAAGTTACAAGCATGAGGAGAAGGTGAAGTGTAATGGACATTATCCTGTCCTAACTTAACTGGGCAATTTTTTCAGTGAGTCTCTTCTGCATCAAGGTTAATTTATATTTGTGCTTTAAACATGGTGTGCAAATAACAGCTCAGTTGTATCCCAACAGACATATTTCTTAAGGGATCGGACCATTTGTAAGAACTCTTATTTGTGGCAGGTCGACTTTTTGTTTCCTTGAGACTCATGTGAATGAGCTATAGTTTACCCTGGTTTGGTACTGAGAAGTATGAAGATGTTGGAGGTGGTGGTGGGGTTGTACCTTTTCTGAACTTGGAATGAAAACTTTACACCTTCACAAAGGTTGCAAAGTTTTTTCAAGTTTACACTTCCAAGTGAAAATCATAATTTTTGAGACAATTTATGGCATATGTATTCTTATTTAACAGTAGTAAACTTGTTGTGCATAAGATATACTTCTCAGGTAACGCTATTACCGGGGCCCTGGAGAGGGAAGATCTGATGCCCCAGTGTTCGGTGTTCGTTGTCTGTAATGATTTTGCATTAAAAATGAGGCATAACCTAGATGTTGGTGCTTTCCTCACCAAATGCTGCATGTTCTGCTGTTTACTGACTTTTACCCGTGCTTAATTTGTGCAAGAGGTTGCAGGTGCTGGCCCTAATTTTGGGGTATTTTTTTATCATCATACTTTGGCCCAGAGAAAAAGAGAGGGAAAGGCATTAAAGGAAGAAAAGATGAGAAACTGAAAGAAAGTTAGATACAGAGGGAGAAAGTAGGGATGAAAAAGAATCTGCAAGAGTGAGCTAAAGAAGCAGAAGTGTAGGCTGATGCAAAAGAGAGGCATATGATGGTATCAAAACAAGGCAGCCTTAGTAAATGCCAAAGCCTGCACTGGGCAGGAGCAGAGGAGAGCTCTTAAGAAAATCTTTCAGCACATACACTTATTTTTTAGAAACTAGGCACTGCCTTCTTTCTCCTCTGCCTCTACTTCGTGTTGAAATGTACATGAGGAAAATTGCAAAGATGCAGATTACCACACTTTACTGGATGTGATAAACACAATTTATAATTCAGATCCTTGTGTAAAATGGGTTTACACTTGCTCTGAAGTATCTGGTCCCCTTGTAATCAGGACCTTAGTGCGATTTTCCTGTGCAGTACAATTATGTACAGGCAAGCAGGCGCGGCTCCTCTGCTTAGGCGGAGGAGCGTCACCCCCGCCAGCAGCAGCAGCTGCCAAACTTTTACAATAAAACGATAATAAACTATGTTTATTATCATTTTATTGTAAATAAAAGGGTGGGACCATGGGCTGTGACAAGCACGAAGGAGGAGTGCAGAGCACTCCCCCTCAGTGCGCATGTATGTTTGGCTGGCCGTCTTGGGCCGGCCAAACACACATGCCCACTAGGCTCTCTCCAACCCTGCACTGTGTTGCTGGGTTGGGGACAGCAGGCAGAGGCTCCCACTCTGCCTTGGAGCGCCCTGGCTTGGCGCTTGACCAATCTGAATGCTGCTGTCATGCTGCCAGTAGCATGACAGCAGGGTTCAGATTGGCCGCAGGGCAGGCTGGGAGCCTCTGCCTGGGGCTGCAGTGAAGGCAAGAGGAGCGGTGCAGTGGTGGCATTGATGATTCAGGTAAGTGGTGTTGTTTTTTATTAAACTAATTTTTCTCCTACCTCATCCCCCGGAACACGCCTCCACGCCCCCTAACCACACCGCAAGCCGCTCCTGCAGGCAAGCTTTGCAAAAGATAACCTTACAATCTGCATACATTTTCAAGCCTGAAATGGTTTAATTATAGTGAAAATTATTTCGATATGTAGTGTGCACATTATCTTGCAATGCAGGAAAAAAAACTCTACAGTGAAGGCACCATGGAAACTTATCAGATTTTGCAGAAGAGGGAAATAGGGAGTGTCACAAAACTTTAACAGACAAAAAATGTGCACACCCCTAGATTTAGTCATTCTCTGGGACTAGTTTCCTGAGAGTCTTCTCAATCCATCTCATTTTGTTTGGGTTCTTACCAGTGAAAACTAGCCATTCCACTAGGCGGTCTGTGGCAGCCAGCTGCAGCTTCTTGCAAAACTTTTTGTGGATTGGCCAGTTAGCTCGTTGGCACTCAGAGCTACAGTAGTAAACATTCTGGCACCTGTAGAGGAAGATGAGAAGAAACAGGAAAGGGAAACAGTGAAAAATATGATAAACCGCTAGAGAGTAGATAGTTCGTTAATGGTCCCTTTTGAGCCCTTTATATCGCTGGTCCACTGTGCATCTCTCCAGGAGACTCTGATCCTGTTCATGTTGTTTATTTGGTTTTCAGCATATACCTTTTACTGATATCTCTTAGTCTATTCTGAATATTTTAAATCAAACCCATCCTTATGTCACCAGCCAAATACACCTATAGTGCAAATCTAACTGTCCATCACAGGAAGTCTTTCACTAACCCACATAGGACTACTATGTCAGGGGTCCTTGGCACAGGAGACTCTGAACATCCCGAACTGTGGATGGAAGCAAAGAAACAGCTTTATATAAATTCTAAGGGGATCGTATTGCACAGAAACGTAAACTTTGGCAGAATAATCATCTTCAAGATGTTTGACCTCCCAATAAGAGACACTGGAAGACCTGCCCACACCCTTAACAGTTTCCTAGTGGCAACTAATGCCTTATTAAAACTAACCCGGGGAACATTGTCCAGTTTAGCCATAACCTACACCCCCAGATACCGTATTTCCTTTTTAATCAACGAGTTACTATAAGTAGTATTCCAACACAATATCTCAGTTTTTTGTTGGTTTACCAGATACCCTGACACTCTTCCAAACACCTTCAAAGATAGTAAAATGTTTGGTAATGACACACCTAAGTCCCTTGTATATATCATTAGGTCATCTGCATAGAGTGCTACTTTCTTCTCCTAACCCTTATATTGGAAAGATAAAATATTTGTCTAATCCCACTCGCCACTCTGTCTAATCCCACTTGCCAAAGGCTCAATATAAAGATCAAACAAAAGAGGAGAGAGTGGACAGCCCTGGCGAGTGCCCTGTCCAATTCTGACTTGCTGAGATTACCATTAATCAGCACTTTAGCCAGGGGGTTCTTATATAACAAACTAATTGCTCTAGAAAAAGTATCTCCTAGCTTATATCGGCCAATAACCATATACAGAAAAGACCAGCTCACCCGATCAAATGCTTTGGCGACGTCAAAGGTGAGCACCACCAAAGGTAGAGCCTCCTGGGTGGCCAAATCAATAGAGCCTAATAAATCATGCATTAACTCGGAGAACTGTCTACCTTTAATAAAGCCTTTCTGGTCCTCGTGGACCAATGAAGCAACCACCGTCTCTAATCCTTTAGATAATATGTGTGTGTAGATTTTGTAGTCCGAGTTTAATAATGAAATGGGTCTGTAAGACTCACAATGGGATAGGTTTTTGTCTGGTTTTAAAATTAAAGTAATAATAGCTTCATCCCAAGTCTTTGGCAGGTCTCCACCCTCAACAAAAAGGTTATTAACTAATTCCAACAAGATTGGGGTTAATTCATCCTTAAGTAAAATATAAAGCTCGTTTTGTAAACTGTCGGGACCAGGTGCCTTCCCCCTTTTTAAACTTCTAATAGCCTCATTCAGCTCCATCATATCCATCTCAACTTCTAGCTTGTGTCTTGAATCTTTGTCTAGGCAAGGAAATTAACTTTTGCCCAGAAAGTCTTCAATTTGCTCCGTTGTGGCCTTTGAGTCTTCTGTGTATAGCTCCTGAAGAAAGGAGGTAAAAGCATGTTCTATTTCGTCATCCCTCACATAACTAAGACCTGTATCTTTGTTCGTGATTGATTGAGGTCTGGTTTCAAAAGCTACAAGGGGAATTATCTTCATTTGTGTGGGCATCTAGAGGGGTTTGCATTGCACGGAAGAAATTATGTAAGAGAAAGAGATACATAGGGACAGCGAGTCCTGATCTTTATAAGTATTATCTAGCTTTTCAGGTGAAAAATGTAAGAAGACTACTGAATGAAAGCTCTAGTTTTACCCCTGGATTTAAGGCTATGACCAGCCACCTCCAGGAAGCAGGGGAGCATTTTCTATTTCAATTTGGCCACCCAAAGAGGCATATTTATACTCTGTTTGCACCGAATGTGCGTCAAAAATTTTGACACACATTCAGCGCAAACCTTGCCCCATTTTTAAACTATGATGCCCGACCCCGCGGACGTCAAAAAACCTCCATGTGTGTCATTTTTTGGATGCGGCAAACCGCCTTGCATTAATGACATGCAAGGTAGGCATTCCCGTCAAAAAAATGACTTTAAGGCCTGTGCACCTTATTTATACTCCGGCATCATTTTCAAGCACAGGAGGGGGTGGGCCTTAAAAAACGGCACACAGCCTGATGTGCGCCGTTTTTTAACGCCTGGGTGAGGGAAGGCGTTAAGGGACCTGTGGGCTCACTTCCAGGGTCTCAGACCATGGATGCAGTCCAGATGTGCCCTTCCCTGCCCCCAGGGACACCCCTTGCCACTCTCACCCACCCCAGGAGGACACCCATGGATGGGGGGACCCATCCCAGGTAGGTACAGGTAAGTTGAGGTAAGTCATATTTTTTTCTTTTTTAAAGTGGCATTGGGGGGCCTAATTTGGGCCCCCCTACATGCCACTGTTCCCAATGGGCATGCCCAGGGGACAGAAGTCCCCTGGGCATGGCCATTGGACAAGGGAGCAGGACTCCTGTCTTTGCTAAGACAGAAGTCATTTCAATGGGGGTTGTGTGTCAAAAAATGGCACAAGTCTGGTTTGAGCCAAGATTTTTGACTCAAACCTGACTTGCACCATTTTTTGACGCACAACCCCCATTTTCCCCTACGCCGGCGCTGCCTGGTTTGAGTCATTTTTTTTTACTCTGACCAGCCCGCAGCACCGGCTAACGTCAATCCTTAAATATGGCGCCCATGTGGCGTGTAGGAATGACATTAGACGGTGGTAAATCTTTTGACACAAACCAGCGCCGGCGCTGGTTTGCGTCAAAAAGTATAAATATGGGCCATAGTACTTTAAGAAGATAAGGCTGAAGTGTCTGGGGTGGCGTGCAAGGTATGGTTTCAGGTCCGGAAAGTCTATGGGATACCCTACTATAGTAATCTGGCCCCTGTTTGGGGGTCACCGGGTACCCCGGAATGTTTTCAAGACAAACTATCTCTTCCTCTAAAGGAGAAGGGGTTGGTGAAGTGGGGTCAATTTCTGGAGAACCATGTCTTGCTGCCTTGGTCAGAATTTAGTGAGCAATTGGGGGGTGTCTTTTCAAAATTTAAATATTATCAAATGGCATGTTGGGCAAGGGCGCTACCGAAGGAAGGGCACGGGCAAGAGGAGAACATCTGGGAAGAGAGTTTGGCACTGAGTCATATCCTCCGCAAGGAGGTTGCTTTATGGTACTGGATGCTGATAGAAGTTGGCGAGGAATCCCCCCCTCTGCCAGAGAAGAAATGGGGACAGGATTTGCCATCACTGGATGTTACTAATCTCTGGCAAGTATCAATGTCTATGTTTTGGGATACAGTGAAATCTGCCTCTTTAAAGAAACATCATTTGTTCACCTTGCACAGGGTGTACTGGACGACGAAGAAGTTGACAGCCTTGGGGAGACTTAAGAAGAATTGCCCCCATTGTAGCGAGGAGGGAGTGGATGACCTCCATATGTTTTGGCAATGCCCAATGTTTCATCAGTTTTGGCAAGTTGTGGGTAACGAAAACACTCAGGCAATAAGCGCAGTAGTTAAAGTATGCCTGCCACTAGTAATATTTGGGGTGGTGGGTGGGGAAGAATTGAGTCGAAAGCTACAGCGCTATCATAAATATTTGTTATTTGTGCTAATTCTCTTGGCGTGCCGGGAAATATGCCTAAAATGGATTCCCCCTTGGCTCCGACAGTACATGGCGGAAAGAGATCAGTTACGAACTTGTGCCGTCTTGAACAAAATACTCCCCTAAAGAAAAGGGATAGATTCTGGACACTTTGGGAAAAGAGGCACATAACTCCAGATGGGCTTTCATAAGGCATGCCCAATGATTAAGAGCTCTACAAGGCCTTCCTCTGGAGGTATGCTGAGTTAGGTGGTTACCTGACCCCTCTTAGAGGATCCAAAGAACTGGGTATGGCTTTGCCTTGTGTGGTTTGGTGAGCAGAGGAGGCGGTCTCTAAAGGACCTTTTTCGACCCGGTGGTATTGGTCTGAGATCTGGCCTAGCTGCACTCGTAGCCAACGTGAACACACCATGAGGACAAACAAAAAAAAAAGAAAAAGAAACAGCTTTATCCTTATCATCACTGGAGTCCTCGTGGAATGCTGCACACACTATTTTTAGAACTGGTATTAACCAAGACCTTTTGAATTTACTAAAATGTCATATATTCTTACTTATAGAGGCTTCAGCTAGCCCTCTTTTTCCATTGGTTTACTGCTCTGCCATTTAAATATTTTTTCACCCCACTAACGCTTACACCATAGGGTAATGTGCCAGTCTACTTTAGCCATCGGCTGACTTCAATGTTAGTGCTGGCCTTCTGTTCTTTTGCAAGGAGAAAATCCTTGCACAAAGTAGTTCCCTTCAGTAAGGTGAACTACTCCGGCAATATGTGCTTTTCTTTTTTAGACTAAAGCATATATTTATAGTTAGCCAATATTTTTAAATTGACAGGAACTCAGCAAAGTCTGGTTGAATGCTCGCAAGTTCCTAAAGGAGCTTTATGTTTCGTTGGTGTTGGGCCAAAGGTCCTTCTGATATGGTTCCACTGTGCTTCCTTATCTCTCTTTGATTTATGATCCACTTGGTATTTTTCTTGCTCAGGAAACTCATATTACAAGCTTTCTCAGAAAAAACTCCAGCTTTTTAAAATACTGGTCTCTCTGCAGAGTGCCAGATTCTGTACTATCCACTCAGACGAGGCTGTGGGAACTTGTCTGCCTATGGGACACCTTGCGCTGAAGCAATTACCAACTACTTTAATTTCTTCCTGTGCCTTGAATGGAGGAAGGTAAATCAGTGCTTGCCCTATTTGTGGTAATAAGTTTAGTCTGTTTCATGTGGTGAAAGGCCTGGGTGTAGATGTACTTGAAAGTGATTAGTGTGCCTCCCTGCAATCAAAGACAACCCATCCTGATTGGACACTGAATTTCTCTCCAAATGCTCCAAGTTTGTGATAAATAAATACTAAAGCTTTAGCCATGCTTCTTGTGCTACCAATTAGCTGAAAGAGAAGCTCTGAGTGTCCGTCAGAGGATGGGGTAAACACTCTACAGAACGTATTGAGGAGATACATAATCTCAAGCCTGAGACCAGGCCAGGACCCCAGAGAATTCCCTGCAGCTGAATCTGTGGAAACATCAGGATGGTCAACTGCCCTGTTGTGGAAACAACTCAGGCATGACTACATAACCAGACCTGAGACCCAGCTTGTTAGACCTGTTATCCTTAGGGTGGCCTTACCCCAGACCTCTTGCCTTTTAACTCCTGTTTTTGCTTCTGCATCTTTTTGCTGGCCTTAGGACTCTGAGCTCCTTACCACTGCTAACCAGTGCTAAAGTGCATGTGCTTCTCCCTAGACATGGTAACAAAGCATGAAAGCACATTGAGGACATTAATAACAACCTTTCTGCGGTGGCATTTGATTCTCCCCCCCACCCTACTGTATGCCCACAAATCAGTTCCTAGCAATGTTCCATTTAGCTACAATGAGCCCCAGTGACCACCATAACTGCATCATTCATGTCACCTCAGTCTCCCTCTAGATGTTCAGGAGGTATAACTTCACCAAAACAGTGAAGGTGTTCCCAGTGACTGCGCTCATGCATCCCACCACCTCCGACTAGTAGGTTTGAATTATGGGGCAGGCCCACAGAGTGTGATAGAATGTGCCAGTATGCCCACATCTGTGACTGCAGTTCTCCCCCTGCACAAACTATTCTGAACCATAGGGACTGGGAGTAATAGATTGTGTGGAGTGTCTTGAATTGTACTAGGCAGAATCCTGCCTTCATAACAACCTCCCTCTGGGATGCCAAGGCCTCTACAGGCCTGTACTCACTCATCATCCTCTAATTCTCCTAGGTTTTGTACCCATGTCTCTGTCAAATGAGTCAAGGGGTCGAGTGTTGTTAACTAGTTTCCGATGTGTTAGGGAGGTTGCTTTCTGGGGCAAGGGCCCATCCAGTAGTCTGTCTTCTAAGGATGAGGCCTCGGGCAGAGGGATGCCCTTGGATAATATTGCCATAAGTAGTTGACGTATCTGTAGATATTGGTGGACCTTTGTCGGGGTTAGCTGGTACTCTTGACTGAGGCCTGACAAAGGGATAACTTCCCCATTCACCCAGAGGTCCCCCACCCTGTGTCAAACCCTGGTTAGGTGCTCAGGGTACCCAGTGCTGCACTATCACCTGACATACAGTACAACAGTACTGCTTAAAGGAAAACAGGATGCAAAACAAAAAAAAACAAAAAAGTTTCCTTTTCATTTTTTTAGAGCAGGCAGTGGTCCGTGAGAAAAAATGTTTGCGCCCCATTCACAAAGAAGAAGGGGTCTCTTGGGGACCCCTTCCCGTTTGCGAATGGGTTACCACCAATTTGAAATTGGTGGTAACTGTGATTGTTTTGCGACAGCATTCCTGGTCGCAAAACAATCATGCATCCCCCTGCGACTTGCTATTAAGAAGGTGTGCCCTTGGCACACACCTTCCTAATAGCGAGTCACAAATCCTATTATCCCCTGGGCATGGCCATTGGGGTGGTGTGAGAAAGTAGCCTCTTTCTAGCCTTGTTACCCCCACTTTTGGCCTGTTAGTGAGTGTATGTCAGGGTGTTTTCACTGTCTCACTGGGATCCTGCTAGCCAGGGCCCAGTGCTCATAGTGAAAACCCTATGTTTTCAGTATGTTTGTTATGTGTCACTAGGACCCTGCTAGTCAGGACCCCAGTGCTCATAAGTTTGTGGCCTATATGTATGTGTTCCCTGTGTAGTGCCTAACTGTCTCACTGAGGCTCTGCTAACCAGAACCTCAGTGGTTATGCTCTCTCATTGCTTTCAAATTGTCACTAACAGGCTAGTGACCAATTTTACCAATTTACATTGGCTTACTGGAACACCCTTATAATTCCCTAGTATATGGTACTGAGGTACCCAGGGTATTGGGGTTCCAGGAGATCCCTATGGGCTGCAGCATTTCTTTTGCCACCCATAGGGAGCTCTGACAATTCTTACACAGGCCTGCCACTGCAGCCTGAGTGAAATAACGTCCACGTTATTTCACAGCCATTTTACACTGCACTTAAGTAACTTATAAGTCACCTATATGTCTAACCTTTACCTGGTAAAGGTTAGGTGCAAAGTTCCTTAGTGTGAGGGCACCCTGGCACTAGCCAAGGTGCCCCCACATTGTTCAGGGCCAATTCCCCGGACTTTGTGAGTGCGGGGACACCATTACACGCGTGCACTACATATAGGTCACTACCTATATGCAGCTTCACAATGGTAACTCTGAATATGGCCATGTAACATGTCTATGATCATGGAATTGCCCCCTCTATGCCATCCTGGCATAGTTGGCACAATCCCATGATCCCAGTGGTCTGTAGCACAGACCCTGGTACTGCCAAACTGCCTTTCCTGGGGTTTCACTGCAGCTGCTGCTGCTGCCAACCCCTCAGACAGGCATCTGCCCTCCTGGGGTCCAGCCAGGCCTGGCCCAGGATGGCAGAACAAAGAACTTCCTCTGAGAGAGGGTGTTACACCCTCTCCCTTTGGAAAATGGTGTGAAGGCAGGGGAGGAGTAGCCTCCCCCAGCCTCTGGAAATGCTTTCTTGGGCACAGATGTGCCCAATTCTGCATAAGCCAGTCTCCACCGGTTCAGGGGACCCCTTAGCCCTGCTCTGGTGCGAAACTGGACAAAGGAAAGGGGAGTGACCACTCCCCTGACCTGCACCTCCCCTGGGAGGTGTCCAGAGCTCCTCCAGTGTGCTCCAGACCTCTGCCATCTTGGAAACAGAGGTGCTGCTGGCACACTGGACTGCTCTGAGTGGCCAGTGCCACCAGGTGACGTCAGAGACTCCTTCTGATAGGCTCCTTCAGGTGTTGCTAGCCTATCCTCTCTCCTAGGTAGCCAAACCCTCTTTTCTGGCTATTTAGGGTCTCTGTCTCTGGGGAAACTTTAGATAACGAATGCAAGAGCTCATCCGAGTTCCTCTGCATCCCTCTCTTCATCTTCTGCCAAGGAATCGACTGCTGACCGCGCTGGAAGCCTGCAAAACTGCAACATAGTAGCTAAGACGACTACTGCAACTCTGTAACGCTGATCCTGCCGCCTTCTCGACTGTTTTCCTGGTGGTGCATGCTGTGGGGGTAGTCTGCCTCCTCTCTGCACTAGAAGCTCCGAAGAAATCTCCCGTGGGTCGACGGAATCTTCCCCCTGCAACCGCAGGCACCAAAAAGCTGCATTACCGGTCCCTTGGGTCTCCTCTCAGCACGACGAGCGAGGTCCCTCGAATCCAGCGACTCTGTCCAAGTGACCCCCACAGTCCAGTGACTCTTCAGTCCAAGTTTGGTGGAGGTAAGTCCTTGCCTCCCCACGCCAGACTGCATTGCTGGGAACCGCGACTTTTGCAGCTACTCCGGCCTCTGTGCACTTCCGGCGGAAATCCTTTGTGCACAGTCCAGCCTGGGTCCACGGCACTTTAACCTGCATTGCACGACCTCCTAAGTTGTTCTCCGGCGACGTGGGACTTCTTTGTGCGACTTCGGGTGAGCACTGTTTCACGCATCCTTGTAGTGCCTGTTTCTGGCACTTCTCCGGGTGCTACCTGCTGCTGAGAGGGCTCCTTGTCTTGACCGACGTCCCCTCTCTCTTCTGATGCAATTTGCAACATCCTGGTCCTTCCTGGGCCACAGCAGCATCCAAAAACGCTTACCACACGATTTGCAACTAGCAAGGCTTGTTGGCGGTCTTTCGGCGGGAAAACACTTCTGCACGACTCTGCACGGCAAGTGGGATCCGTCACCAAAGGGGAAGTCTCTAGCCATTTTCGTTCCTGCAGAAACCTCAGCTTCTTCTGTCCAGTAGAAGCTTCTTTGCACCCGCAGCTGGCATTTCCTGGGCATCTGCCCATCTCCGACTTGCTTGTGACTTTTGGACTTGGTCCCCTTGTTCCACAGGTACCCTCGACTGGAAATCCATCGTTGTTGCATTGTTGGTTTCTGTCTTTCCTGCCTTATTCCCCTATCACGACTTCTTTGTCCTTTGGGGAACTTTAGTGCACTTTGCACTCACTTTTCAGGGTCTTGGGGTGGGCTATTTTTCTAACCCGCACTATTTTCTAATAGTCCCAGCGACCCTCTACAAGGTCACATAGGTTTGGGGTCCATTCGTGGTTCGCATTCCACTTTTGGAGTATATGGTTTGTGTTGCCCCTATCCCTATGTGTCCCCATTGCATCCTATTGTAACTATACATTGTTTGCACTGTTTTCTAAGACTATACTGCATATTTTTGGTATTGTGTATATATATCTTGTGTATATTTCCTATCCTCTCACTGAGGGTACACTCTGAGATACTTTGGCATATTGTCATAAAAATAAAGTACCTTTATTTTTAGTATAACTGTGTATTGTGTTTTCTTATGATATTGTGCATATGACACTAAGTGGTACTGTAGGAGCTTCACTCGTCTCCTAGTTCAGCCTAAGCTGCTCTGCTAAGCTACCATTATCTATCAGCCTATGCTGCTAGACACCCTATACACTAATAAGGGATAACTGGGCCTGGTGCAAGGTGCAAGTACCCCTTGGTACTCACTACAAGCCAGTCCAGCCTCCTACATTGGTTGTGCAGCGGTGGGATAAGTGCTTTGAGACTACTTACCACTCTTGTCATTGTACTTTTCATAAGAGAAAAATATACAAAACAAGTTCAGTGTATATACACATAACAATAAAGTTTTGCATTTCCTCATTTCACTCTTTTCTAAGAGCTGAAAAGTACTTCAAAACTTTCTAAAAAGTTCTAAAAAGTTTTAAAAGTTTTTTTCTGTCTTTCTAAAAGTTCTGAAAACTTTTTTCTCTTTTTCTATCACTTTAACTCTCTCTAAAAATGTCTGGCACAGGCCAAAATGTTGATCTGTCCAAACTTGCATATGATCACCTTAGCTGGAAAGGAGCAAGGAGTCTCTGCATAGAGAGAGGTTTCAGTGTAAGGAAGAATCCTTCCTTGGAATTGTTACTTAACATGCTTAGAGAACAAGATAAGGCTAAAAGTGCCCCATCTGTTGAAAAAGTAGCTAATGGTTCCCAATCTGATCCAGGGACTCCCCCAGGAAAAGATTCAGGAAAGAAACTTTCAAGCCTGCCCATTACTAGACAGTCTAGCATAGTTGGTACTGAGGTGGAGTCACATCATTCAGATGGTGTGCTCTCACATTACACTGTCAGCCAAGCTGTTAGGGTGCCCTCTGTAAGGGACAGGTCTCCTTCTGTCCATTCTCATCATACTTCTGTATCTAGAAATGTCCCTCACACCAACCCTGATGACAGAATGTTAGAAAGGGAACTCAGTAAGTTGAGGGTGGAACAAACCAGACTGAAGCTTAAAAAGCAACAGCTGGATTTGGATAGACAGTCTTTAGAACTAGAAAAGGAAAGACAGAAGTTGGGTTTTGAAACCCATGGTGGCAGCAGCAGTATTCCCCATAGTCATCCTGCAAAAGAGCATGATTCCAGGAATCTGCACAAGATAGTTCCCCCTTATAAGGAGGGGGATGACATTAACAAGTGGTTTGCTGCACTTGAGAGGGCCTGTGTTGTACAGGATGTCCCTCAAAGGCAGTGGGCTGCTATCCTATGGCTATAATTTAGTGGAAAAGGTAGGGATAGGCTCCTTACTGTGAAAGAAAGTGAAGCCAATGATTACAAAGTTCTTAAGAATGCACTCCTGGATGGTTATGGCTTAACCACTGAACAATACAGGATAAAGTTCAGAGAGACCAAAAAGGAGTCTTCACAAGACTGGGTTGATTTCATTGACCATTCAGTGAAGGCCTTGGAGGGGTGGTTACATGGCAGTAAAGTTACTGATTATGACAGCCTGTATAACTTGATCCTGAGAGAGCATATTCTTAATAATTGTGTGTCTGATTTGTTGCACCAGTACTTGGTGGACTCTGATCTGACCTCTCCCCAAGAATTGGGAAAGAAGGCAGATAAATGGGTCAGAACAAGGGTGAACAGAAAAGTTCATACAGGGGGTGACAAAGATAACAATAAGAAGAAAGATGGTGAAAAATCTCAAGATAAGCATGGGGATAAGGGTAAAACCAAAGATCCCACTTCAAATCTTAAACACTCTTCAGGGGGTGGGGATAAAACAAATTCTTCCTGTTCTTCTCAACCTACACAATTTAAAAAGCCTTGGTGCTTTGTGTGTAAAAACAGAGGCCATAGGCCAAGGGATAAGTCCTGTCCAGGTAAACCCCCTGAGCCTACCACCACTAATACATCAAGCTCTAGGGCCCCTAGCAGTAGTGGTACTAGTGGTGGGACTGCTGGCAACAGTCAAGTTAAGGGTGTAGTTGGGTTCACTTATGGGTCCATAATAGAAACTGGGGTAGTCAGTCCCAAGACAGTTTCTGTCACACCTAGTGGCATTGGCCTTGCCACACTGGCTGCTTGTCCCCTTACAATGGATAAGTACAGGCAGACAGTTTCAATAAATGGTGTTGAGGCCTTGGCCTACAGGGACACAGGTGCCAGTATCACTTTGGTGACTGAAAACCGTGTGCATCCTGAACAACACATCATTGGACAACAGTATAAGATTATTGATGTCCATAACTCCACTAAGTTTCTTCCCTTAGCTATAATTCAGTTTAGTTGGGGTGGAGTTACTGGCCCTAAGCAGGTGGTGGTATCACCTAGCTTACCTGTAGACTGTCTCTTAGGTAATGACCTAGAGGCCTCAGGTTGGGCTGATGTAGAGTTTTATGCCCATGCAGCCATGCTGGGCATCCCAGAGGAATTGTTCCCTCTCATTTCTATTGAAATGAAAAAGCAAAGGAGAGAAGGCCTGAAAACTCAGGATCCCTCTCCATCAACAGGTAAAAAGGGTACCACAGTATCCCCTAACCACCCTGCCATTCAGGATACCATTCCTTTGGTAGGAGAAACCTCTCCTTGTGTGGCACCTGTTCCAAGGGAAGCATCAGCTAGCAAAGCTATACTCCCTGAGGTAGAAGTACCTCTCTGTGGGATAACTAACATTGGTGACAAAAAGAGCACCATTTTAGTTAACATGGAGCATCCCTCCAACCCTCCCAGAGAAACTTTAGTGCAGAAACTCTGCACTGCCTCACAACACTTAGGACAGCATCCCTGCCCTAGTGTGGAGCTCATAGGACAGCATCCCTGCCCTGCTCCAACCCAAGAGAAACAGCATCCCTGTTCTCTCTTCCAGCCATATGGACAAAGTTTTTGCCCAGCTATGGCTTTTCTGAGACAGCATCCCTGTCTGGCATTTCCATCACTACAAATAGGTTCAGTGGACAATTCCCAATGCTCTAAACTAAAACTTACTGATAGAAACTCTGAAAATACATCTTCACATTGTTGCTTAGCTAAAAAACTTCAAACAGGGTGGTTTACATCCCCACAGGGAAGTAACCAGATAGTGGATGATAAAGGGAGTAACCAGTCTATTGCAGAGCTACTCTCTACTTATCACCACTTAGACAATAAAGTCTCAACTGGCCAAGGTTAGCCTTATTGTCCTTCGTTTGGGGGTGGGGGGTTGTGTGAGAAAGTAGCCTCTTTCTAGCCTTGTTACCCCCACTTTTGGCCTGTTTGTGAGTGTATGTCAGGGTGTTTTCACTGTCTCACTGGGATCCTGCTAGCCAGGGCCCAGTGCTCATAGTGAAAACCCTGTGTTGTCAGTATGTTTGTTATGTGTCACTGGGACCCTGCTAGTCAGGACCCCAGTGCTCATAAGTTTGTGGCCTATATGTATGTGTTCCCTGTGTAGTGCCTAACTGTCTCACTGAGGCTCTTCTAACCAGAACCTCAGTGGTTATGCTCTCTCATTGCTTTCAAATTGTCACTAACAGGCTAGTGACCAATTTTACCAATTTACATTGGCTTGCTGGAACACCCTTATAATTCCCTAGTATATGGTACTGAGGTACCCAGGGTATTGGGGTTCCAGGAGATCCCTATGGGCTGCAGCATTTCTTTTGCCACCCATAGGGAGCTCTGACAATTCTTACACAGGCCTGCCACTACAGCCTGAGTGAAATAACGTCCACGTTATTTCACAGCCATTTTACACTGCACTTAAGTAACTTATAAGTCACCTATATGTCTAACTTTTACCTGGTAAAGGTTAGGTGCAAAGTTACTTAGTGTGAGGGCACCCTGGCACTAGCCAAGGTGCCCCCACATTGTTCAGGGCCAATTCCCCGGACTTTGTGAGTGCGGGGACACCATTACACGCGTGCACTACATATAGGTCACTACCTATATGTAGCTTCACAATGGTAACTCCGAATATGGCCATGTAACATGTCTATGATCATGGAATTGCCCCCTCTATGCCATCCTGGCATAGTTGGCACAATCCCATGATCCCAGTGGTCTGTAGCACAGACCCTGGTACTGCCAAACTGCCTTTCCTGGGGTTTCACTGCAGCTGCTGCCAACCCCTCAGACAGGCATCTGCCCTCCTGGGGTCCAGCCAGGCCTGGCCCAGGATGGCAGAACAAAGAACTTCCTCTGAGAGAGGGTATTACACCCTCTCCCTTTGGAAAATGGTGTGAAGGCAGGGGAGGAGTAGCCTCCCCCAGCCTCTGGAAATGCTTTCTTGGGCACAGATGTGCCCAATTCTGCATAAGCCAGTCTACACCGGTTCAGGGGACCCCTTAGCCCTGCTCTGGCGCGAAACTGGACAAAGGAAAGGGGAGTGACCACTCCCCTGACCTGCACCTCCCCTGGGAGGTGTCCAGAGCTCCTCCAGTGTGCTCCAGACCTCTGCCATCTTGGAAACAGAGGTGCTGCTGGCACACTGGACTGCTCTGAGTGGCCAGTGCCACCAGGTGACGTCAGAGACTCCTTCTGATAGGCTCCTTCAGGTGTTGCTAGCCTATCCTCTCTCCTAGGTAGCCAAACCCTCTTTTCTGGCTATTTAGGGTCTCTGTCTCTGGGGAAACTTTAGATAACGAATGCAAGAGCTCATCCGAGTTCCTCTGCATTTCTCTCTTCACCTTCTGCCAAGGAATCGACTGCTGACCGCGCTGGAAGCCTGCAAAACTGCAACATAGTAGCTAAGACGACTACTGCAATTCTGTAACGCTGATCCTGCCGCCTTCTCGACTGTTATCCTGGTGGTGCATGCTGTGGGGGTAGTCTGCCTCCTCTCTGCACTAGAAGCTCCGAAGAAATCTCCCGTGGGTCGACGGAATCTTCCCCCTGCAACCGCAGGCACCAAAAAGCTGCATTACCGGTCCCTTGGGTCTCCTCTCAGCACGACGAGCGAGGTCCCTCGAATCCAGCAACTCTGTCCAAGTGACTCCCACAGTCCAGTGACTCTTCAGTTCAAGTTTGGTGGAGGTAAGTCCTTGCCTCCCCACGCCAGACTGCATTGCTGGGAACCGCGACTTTTGCAGCTACTCCGGCCTCCGTGCACTTCCGGCGGAAATCCTTTGTGCACAGTCCATCCTGGGTCCACGGCACTCTAACCTGCATTGCACGACCTCCTAAGTTGTTCTCCGGTGACGTGGGACTTCTTTGTGCGACTTCGGGTGAGCACCGTTTCACGCATCCTCGTAGTGCCTGTTTCTGGCACTACTCCGGGCGCTACTTGCTGCTGAGAGGGCTCCTTGTCTTGCCCGACGTCCCCTCTCTCTCCTGACGCAATTTGCGACATCCTGGTCCTTCCTGGGCCACAGCAGCATCCAAAAACACTTACCGCACGATTTGCAGCTAGCAAGGCTTGTTGGCGGTCTTTCGGCGGGAAAACACTTCTGCACGACTCTCCACGGCGAGAGGGATCCATCCACAAAAGGGGAAGTCTCTAGCCCTTTTCATTCTTGCAGAAACCTCAGCTTCTTCTGTCCAGTAGAAGCTTCTTTGCACCCGCAGCTGGCATTTCCTGGGCATCTGCCCATCTCCGACTTGCTTGTGACTTTTGGACTTGGTCCCCTTGTTCCACAGGTACCCTCGACTGGAAATCCATTGTTGTTGCGTTGTTGGTTTGTGTCTTTCCTGCCTTATTCCCCTATCACGACTTCTTTGTCCTTTGGGGAACTTTAGTGCACTTTGCACTCACTTTTCAGGGTCTTGGGGTGGGCTATTTTTCTAACCCGCACTATTTTCTAATAGTCCCAGCGACCCTCTACAAGGTCACATAGGTTTGGGGTCCATTCGTGGTTCGCATTCCACTTTTGGAGTATATGGTTTGTGTTGCCCCTATCCCTATGTGTCCCCATTGCATCCTATTGTAACTATACATTGTTTGCACTGTTTTCTAAGACTATACTGCATATTTTTGGTATTGTGTATATATATCTTGTGTATATTTCCTATCCTCTCACTGAGGGTACACTCTGAGATACTTTGGCATATTGTCATAAAAATAAAGTACCTTTATTTTTAGTATAACTGTGTATTGTGTTTTCTTATGATATTGTGCATATGACACTAAGTGGTACTGTAGGAGCTTCACTCGTCTCCTAGTTCAGCCTAAGCTGCTCTGCTAAGCTACCATTATCTATCAGCCTAAGCTGCTAGACACCCTATACACTAATAAGGGATAACTGGGCCTGGTGCAAGGTGCAAGTACCCCTTGGTACTCACTACAAGCCAGTCCAGCCTCCTACAGGTGGTGAGCATAGCTCTTGTCTTTAGTAAGAGAGGAGCCATGTCCATGGGGGTTTGTGCGCCAGAAAATGGCGCCACACTGCTTGGAGGCAGTTTTTCTGCCTCTGAACAGTGTAGCGCCATAATTCGGCGCACAAGCTCCTGTTTTCCCTCTGCCTCCTCCGCCCTGTTAGCGTCCTTTCCAAGGATGCTGACAGGGCATTAGCGCCGGCTAGTGCCATTCTATACATATGGCGCCTGGCCGGCATTTTGGAATGGCGCTAGCCGGCACTATACTTTTTCACGGAAAACTGCGCTAATGCAGTTTCACGTGAAAAAGTATAAATCTGCCCCTAAGATTCCAAGGAGCAATTTCTGAAGTTTATCGGTATTAATACTTGCATATTTCATACGTTTCAACGTCATCTTTCAGGTCAAGTTTAAAATGATCATACAAAATTGTTTCATTTAAGAATGTATGAATCATTTTACACTGTATCAAGCATCTTATGAACTCTTTAGGATGCTGCTGCTGCTACCGTTATCAGCACCTTGAAGTATATTTACCAACATCATTGGTGGTGTCATAAGCCCTCTTTTCTTGTACAAACCTGCCCAATAAAGAATAATTAATTAGCAATACAAATTATTTCAGCGTTAATAATAACTGAAAGCAGATAGTGGGGTCCTATGGCTAACGAAAGTGAATTTTCGCAAAGGCCATTTTTCGACCATCACCAAGTCCTTTGTTGTGTGCATTAGTATGATGCCCATTGCTCTTACCGGAATAACTTCAGACTCATAAGCAGAATATAAAGTAATCACAATATCGTTTGTTCAACCTAATCAGACCTGAATTAGTTGCCTTAACTTTTTTAACTTTTGAGCTTCTTTCGAGCTCCCTTCCAGAACATGTCAAGCCCAAGAATCTTAGCTTCAAATATCAGTATGAGCTGACTCTATCAAGGGATGAGAACAGGTTTTCTGTTTTTAGCTTTGCTCCCCAGGGGCATCATGGTTTTCTTAGAACCGGTATTAAAGATCTAACTTTCATTTCCGAATGCCCCTAAAATCTTTATTAAACATTGCTAGCCCATTTTGTGTGCAGTCACAAACAACTGCATTACAAAGTACTGATATTTTCTTACCAGAAGCTATTGGTGGTATGAGCGACAAGTCGTTCACGGAAGTGTAGGCTACACAGCAGAAGGGCTACCAAATACCCCCGCTGTAGGCCCTCACCAATTTCCATCTTGTCTGCCTGTGAACCCTCTAATATGTTTTTACTAGGCCTGAGTGTAATTTCAACTACAACGGAGTAATCAGAGTAATTTCGGTAAATCTGTGTTACACTTTGAAGTGGATTTACAGATAATTATGCGAATACTCCTGCCCACGTATTTATGAGTAATTTTGGGGGGAAATCCTACTGCGAGAGCATATTTAGCGAGCAGGAGTGGCTACTTGTGCTCCCTATTCATGTTCTATTGCATTTAGCGCTGTTTCTTAAGGCAAAATGCACCCTTCATCCATTTTGGATGCAAGGGTGTATTTTGCGCAAAGCAAATAACACTAAATGCTCGGCTTCATCTGGGGGAAAAGCCTACCCCAAGAGGACATTTAGCACTATTTTTTCACACAAATTCCATTCTCGCACCCATTTGGATGCGAGGGAGCATATTCCACAAAGAAAGTAGAGCTAAGTCCCGAGAGTAAGTTGAGGGAAAATCCTACACCAACAGCGCGTGGGAATTTGGGAACACAGAAACCCTAGGCAGGACCTCAAATACAGATAGTGTGACATGAAATCAGATACAAAAAAAGGCACAACTTTCGGTATGCAGCCTTACTGGAGACCAGATGCACACACCCTGACAGGAGATAGGAATACAATCTGAAAGGAGGGCAACTAAATACAGCCGTATATTTGGTCATGTTCACAACGTATGTCAAGATGTTGGGTTCATATAGAGTACAGATGGGAAATTACAAACAAACAGTCTGTCTAAATGTCAGGTACACAGTCTGACTAGAAGTTGCCTACACTTAATCTTTCAGGGCGACTACTGGACACAGCACACAAACAATAATTCAGGTGCCAGACAGGCCATTTATTCCACCCGGCATTTCCCTGGTTGCCTGGAAATTTGGAGGCCGGTTTTAAAAGCACATAACCACTTTCTGTGCCTCTGTCATTTTCTGGCTCCCAAGTTTAATTGCAGCAGAGATTAGAGGCATCAAGAGCGAGAGAAAGAGAGGAAGGATGTAGAGAGAAAGCAATCAGAGAGGGAGAGGAGAAAGATAATAGATGGAAAGAGAGAGAGAGAATGTGTGAGGAGATGAAAGAAGCAGTGTTGGCTTTAGCATTTTTGCCAAGACAGCATTTGGTTTACCCACTCCATCCCTTTTAGGTACACACAGGCTGACATAGTTCAGATTAGAACATTTCTCTGTTCCCAACTATACTGTAGCACATAACCTCCCAATAGTGAAATACTGTAAAGAGTGAAAGATCAGACATTCACAGGTAGCAAGAGCGACAACAACCTGATCAGGAAGAGCAGACGGGCAGGGCTCTAGGACGGTGCGACCAGTGCCACTGCACCAGGTGCCGAACTCCAGGGGGTACTGTATTTTGAAATACCTGCTGGGGTTAAAAACACCAGCTGCAGAGTTCCTTATGTGTCCAGATAATTTTCAGGCAATATTAAACATCTCAAGATAACTCTGGTGAATAAACTACCTGCTGGAGAGATCTGAGTTTTGTTTAGTTGTAGTTTTGACTCTTCATAAAGAGGCACGGAGGCTTAATATGTCTGTGGCCCAGGTAATATGCAGACCACAGAATTGCATTTTATTTAGGTAGCTCAGCAAGTTAATGATTTTGTCTCAACAATCCTCTTGTTAGTAAAACCAACCCCCACTACTGTGTTACATTTCAAACCAGGAGTTTGTGCTTCTCCAGACCAAACACTCTTATGACATGTGACTCCTACACCATGCAGTCCTCATTGTCTTAGGTAATATAGTCGTAAAGCCTGCTGCAGAGAGTTATACTCCCTGATGAAGGCCTTGAACCAAAGTTACGGACTCGAGCCACAGGCAGGGCTTGTAACGAGGATGCGGACCTTTCACAACAAGTATAGCCTGAGGCAGAAGGACTATAAGGCTATTAGAACATTTCACTCACTATAGGTAAAAGTTTCTAAATTAAAAAGGCAGAAACAGAAAGACAAACTTTGGAATGTCGGAGCAGAAGGCTTATACCAGCCATTTAAGCCTGGAACACTCCATGATCTTCAATGGAGCTCTCAACAATCCTGTGTTCTAATATAGCCTTATAGCACCCTGCGGAGGGCTTTACCAGTTGTTAAAGGCCCTGAACCTGAGATACAGGCCCAAATCACAGCATTAACATTCCAATGTCCTAATATTTATTGTATATTGATTTACTCACTTTTATGATTCATTGTCTCTGTGTAATGTGCAATGTAAGGAGCTCTGAGACCCAACATTGGTATGAGCAGCAGTATAAAAAATGTAATACATGTGAGAAGGGACTATAGAGAGATGAGGGGCGCAGCTGGAGGGTGGTAGTGAGCCCATCCTTGGAGATGGGGTCGTTTGGGGGCTCCAACAAAGACTGTAGCACCAGGCACCGCCAGCGCTAAAGCCGGCCCTGTAGACAGGACCCCACACACAGACAAGCCACTTTCTAAAAATATCTGCAAGACGACTGCATTCCCCACAGTTGTCACTCGTCACTTCACACTGCTCTCTTCACGCCTGCGGTCCTGCATTCCACCCATAGGGCTGTGAGAGCAACATGAGCCGCCCGCCTGTGCGCCCAAGAGAAACGAGCTTGAGCTCAACCTCTTTCGAGCCCCTCCGCAAAGCTGGTGAGAATTATGAATTTAGCCCGTCGTGTTTTCTTTGGCCTTCCCATTCGCATTGGCGTTGGAAGTATCCTTTCAGTGGGATGCTGCAACCATTACGTTATGTTTCGAGTTATTGTTGATACTTAGTACGTAAGAAGAAATTGAAGGACTTTTTCTTGCATCACTTCGGCGTAAATCAATTTTCTCTATTAATTATGTGCAGTGCCTTACATAACATTTTCATGGATAATACTACCACAAACGTCCCACTTTCAAATATTTTTCACCGAGTGCTGGTACAAGGAAAAGGGACGGGGTCTCGGAGCGTGACAGTTTCCAGCCATTCCGTTGGTTGTTGGGTGGCCACTTCACTGGTTGGCAGCTGCTAGTGGCTGCTGTCTAGAGCGCCTATCAGCGTTTAATCACTTATGTTGTCTTCCATCAGTGATCTGGGCTGCCCTCCAGAGAGGGGTGGGTCCTTCCCGAGGTGTTCTTACGTGCCTTGTAAAAAACGCCACATTTTAGGTGATGGTCTTTTCATTTTTGTGGCTGACCGGCCACCACCCAAGACGCAGGCTCACAAGGACGTATGCATTTTCTTCCTGTGTTTCGGTTTTACAGCCACACCCGATCATCGGGCCGCAGGTTGCTGCACAGTGCTCTCCTCCGTTGAGTGACAGCAGCCTTGCCTTCTCTGATGGCTGGCTGTTCGGTCAACGGACTGTAACTCCCACCCCGGGGCTTGTGGGATCATGTCTATGAATGCCCAGACTACCACCGGGTCTCTTGCTGTTGTGCAGGGAAGCGGAAGGGGTTCTGTATGCCCAGAGGAACAGGGAGATTGACACTTCGATGTTCCATTTTGTGATACACAAATTCAGAGCACCTTGTTCAAAGTACACATCCATCTCTCCACCCCTCCAATAGCCTGGAGCCAGCACAGAGTGATTTTCCAGTGTGTGTTATCTAGTGACTCAATATATTGTCTCTATTCTACTACATGGACTGACATTGTCAGACATGATGACTTTTGTCCGTTTGAATAAACTGAAGATTTTTTTCCTTCTCAATTGGGCATGTTGGATAACTCTGGATCTGACAAGCTCTGCCACGGAATGTAGGCCTGATATTACCTGACATGGACCTGCCATCTGGGAGAGAGCCAAAGTCAGTGCTGATCTCCTGCCACCAAACATTCACTCTGCTCTTTATTTATGACAGTGTGAAATGTATTAAAGGCCCCTGTCAAAGCCACTGGCCTTTGGCCATGAGTTGGGCAATCATGACATCCATACTGTGGATTTCCACCTTCTCTCAAAGACATGCTTTGGTATTGAAGGCCCGTCGATGGCCTTCTTGTCCAAGGTGAACGATTTGCATTTACAGTGTCGGCGGTATAACCTGTTGGTGTTCCCGAAGGAGGATTCCAACTTTTTTGCTGCTGAGTTCATTTCTTACCGACTATAACACTTTCAGTTTCATTTGTGTGTCAAGGTCTGTGAAATAGGTATCTTCTACGAATGGTTTCAAGGTGGTTTGATTCGGCCTTTGCAAAGTGCTTCTCAATTGCTTGTGGTGCTCCAGGACTGACAGTGCTTATCCCACGATGTTGCTGCTGATATTTATTATACAGTGAAAGCTTGTGAGGACATTCCTGACAAGAGTTCTGAAAGACTTCAGGACTGATGAAACTCCAAAGTTGAGCTGGTCGTACGGCCAAGCCCCATGTGGATAGAGAGGGTGGTGATGTATTCACGCTTCACATCCAGCATCAGTTGGTGATAGCCTGCATTTAAGTATGACTTACTAAGTTACTTTGCCCCATTCAGGTCTGCTATAGTGTCGCCTACCGGGGAGGCTCAGATGTCGTTCACTCTTGATCACTTTGTTTGGTAGTCAAACATCTATGCATAGTCTGATGGAGACTGGCTGGTGGGGTTTGTTGGTGATTACTGTGGGGGAGACCTATAGAGTGGGTCCAGATACGTGTTCAGTCACACTTTTCTCTTCTAGTTTCATCAGCTCTGCTTCCATGTCTGGATGCAGGTGAAACAGGACTCTGGTGCCCCAGGACTGTAGGTTTCACAGAATAGTCAATGTGCATTTACATCTGTGTTGTTATGGGGGAGCTAAGGCTTGAGAAGAGTTCTGCAAAGTCAAAAAGGATGGAGTTGACTATTCTTACCTGTACAAAGAAAGGAAAGCACACCATGTTAAGTTCTACAGCCCCTGTGAAGTTGAGAAGCTTGCTGAAGCCTCAGCAACAGCAAAGAATTTGGAGTTGCATTTATTGTTCAACGACCATTGTATTGATTGTCCCTTTCAGTGGCAATGGTTCGTTGCTGCCATATGCCAAGATCTTTGTCTTCTTGGGCACTGGGGGAATTGCACTGGTTGAATTGCTGTAGGCTTATGATGGCATTGACGGATGCCCCTTTGTCAATTAATGGCATTATTACTTGCCCCTGAATTTTGACTTAGCAAGTTGGTTTCCGCTTTCACTTGCATTTGGGGTTGCTTTTGATAAATGGAATAAGGAAGAATTTGGCTTCATCATCAGAATTCTCATTTACTCTGGCAGCATTCTGTAGGCTGTTAGCAGGGGCTGGCATGGGTGGCAAGGTCATTGATCGCCTTGATCATTGGGCACTGAAGAGCCTGCTCCATAATTTCACCAGTCATCCACCCTCTGCATACTTCCGGAAAATGGCATGGTTTGTTGCCCCTTACAGGACAGTCTGCTTGTTGGGTTTTGTACACACTGGCCAAATGCAAGGATGTCTGGTGTGTGGTTCACGTGCTGTTGGCTGATGCATCCACAGACTCAGTTTTTATCAACTTGTAGTTGGTTGGTTCTTCTTTAATAACTATTTTCTGGAGTACTGATTCTATCTGTTCAGCTCTGTCGTTAGAGAGGTTGTAGGACAGTGCTAATGCCAGGATTTCGACCAGCAATATGTTGAAATTGGGGGAATGTGATGCCAGAGAGTGGCAGACTAGCTCCCTGGATGATTTGTGAGCTCACCTCCTTGTTCTGGTCATGATTGATGCAGGGGCTGGCTAGGCTACGCAGCCTGGCAAAGAATGTGCTGACGGGTTCCCTATCTTGTTGGTGTGTCTGTAGTAGTCTGAAATGTTTAAAATATGGATTAATTTGGGGATAAAAATAGGTGCACCATCAGCCCATTCGTAGTCAGCCTCGTCCCTTAAGTTCGGCAGGAAGCTGAAGAGCCCCTGTATTTCTTATACCTTGTAATGGAGGAGGAGTAATTGCTTCATCTCCCCGTCAGTTTCTTTGCTGGACTTAAAGTCATTGTTGAGGCTGGGAGCCATCACTTGCCACAATGGGTCTAATGTTGTGTGGTCAGTCAGTTAGCTGAAGGGTGGGACTGGGTTGGCGTGTCCCCTAAGGGTTTCTGAAGCCAATATAAATAAAGCAGAGTGCCTCCCAGTGGCAGCAGCAATGGTGCTTCTGCACCTGCTTGGGTGGCACCTTGCTGGTTGTTAGCAACCCTGTGTTCATTTTGTCCCATGGTTGAGTAGTTCCTCCTGCTGCTGGGTGTTGTTGGTTATCTGCACTCTTTCTGGATACGTATTCGGAGGTGTTTTGGCCACTATGCATGTTTGTCCTCTTTCAGTGCATTGCTAGATAGGTATGTACTTTCTCCCCCTGCTTAAGTTTCTGGCCTGTGCAGAGTCTTACTTGTCTTTGCTGATCTATGTTGCTATCATCTTTTCTTTCCCTTCTGAGTCACATACCATCCATATTGAAGCTCACTATTTCTTTTCTACTTGTAGAGAGTTTCGGCCGCTGGGGTGCTGTGTGCTTGTACACACCTTCCAGTGCACCACACTGGCCTAATAAGTGAGGGGCGTTGCATCCCTAGCATTGGGAGGCAGTCACTGTGCTTGTGGCAGACCATAGGGCACACTGCTCATCATGCTGTTTCTGTGATAGTTCGTGAGAGAGAGAGCGAGAGATAGGTGCATTGGAGTGCTGGGTGGCTTGACCATTCTCTCTGAGTTGTAGAATGCCTCTTTCTCTCTGATAGCCAACAGTTTGGGTTTGTGGAAAATGCTGTCCGATGAGGCATCTTTGGCCTGGATATCGCTGAGTGAGGTGGGGCCCGCCGAGATTAGTGAAGTGTGGGGCTGCGCAGGCTAAACAGACACAACAGCACCTTGTCTGACGGTGTAGTGCGCCAGGTCTTGCGTTATTCACCTGCAATACCGCACCTAGCATCAGAGTGTGTGGATGTATGGGAAAAGGCCAAACTTTCCCTGTTGCTTCCCACAGAGAGGGAGTCCCACCATCCATCCTCCAACACAAACACAGAAATTATCTGTTGCCACTTCCCTTGCTCTTGAAGGTTCTAATGGAAGCCCAGCTGTACAGAACATTTACATCGGAATATGCGTGTGTGTGAGTGCATGCATGTGTGTCCCCACACGGACCACACACCTAATCGCACACCGAACCCTCAAGAAAAGCAACTCCAACCCTCCCCAGGTGAGTTCCTTTCACCTTTTTATCCTCCTTTCATCATCCTTCCTTTCATCCATCGTATCTATACATTCAGTCACAAGTTTTACTAAATCACTTACTATGGCTTGCAGCCATAAACGGTTTAGTATCCCTACCCTTGCGATCGGTGATAGCAGGTTGCAGAGGATTAATTGCTTCCTCTATCTTGGGGTTTCTTTTGATTCCTCCGGAGCTTTGGTTACTAACATCTTAAACTGTCATATGAAACACAGCCGATCTATGGGCATGCTTCTTAATCTGCCACGCCTTCTGGGTGGTAGGGCAATCACATCCCACCTCACAATGTATAAATCTCAATGTGCCTCTACTGCCATATATGGTGCTGCAGTATGGGTTACACCAATAGCTCAGCTATTCAGGTCCATGAGAACCGCTTTTGCAGGCAGCTTCTCTTAGGTCCTCTAGCCACATTGCATTATGTGTGCCACAAGACCTAGTAGGGCTTCCTTATTTAGAAGACTGCATAAAGCTGGGCCCGATCTCTCTGTTACTGTCGATCTAGTTTAACCCTGAATAGAGCTTGAATCATAATATTATTAGAGACTGGCTTTCAAGTGACAAAGGACTAAGCATACCCTGGCTTGTCAATGTCCGTAAAACACTTGTAGGCTAGGGGGGTCTCCCATATTTGACAATCCGACTTCAGTTTGTGCGTCAGATAAAAAATTGCTCTTTTCCCAATTTTTGGAAAGTAGTAGTCTTCTGAGTGAAGAAGTTGAGTTAGGAAAGCAAACCGTAAAGATTTATGCCTATTTTAAAATGAATAGTGGTCCATAAACGTATTTGTTTGTGGTGCACGGCCAATGGGGGAGGTTTCCACTGATTAATTTTAGAACAGGGACAGTTAAATATCTTCTCTATTTCCTGCTCAGTCATCCCTTTGGTTTTTCTGCATGCATATGCCCATGTGATGATGTTTTCACCGATCCTTACTGCACTTTTTATGGAATGTTTATACTATTATTACGACACAGTTTTTAACTCTGCATTTCAGGAAATGCTGATTTGTACAGTGCAGAGTCGTTCACCCAGTTGGTAGAGTTATTAAACGACGAGGAGCTATGCTTTAGGGTTGGGTCCTTTTTTAAATCGGCATTTTATTGTCAGAAATCAATGTTTTTGTGATTATTGATGCTTGTTTTTATGTTTAATTATCTGTTTGATTATTTGTGTATGTATAGCTTATGGGTTTTAAATATGCTTATTTTATAAGTATATGTCTCTGACACCCAAATAAAAAAAAGACTTGATTGATTCATTAATTTTTCTGTAAATCCAATCACGTTCCCATCCATTAATCCATCCATCTTTTTGTTTTTCGCATAAACAGCGATCATTTCATCATTATATTCTTGTGCCCATCGATCCATTCTTTAACCCATCCATCCTTCACTCTTCACCATCTATCCATTTTTCCTCCTTCTATTCATCCACCTTTAACTTTTTGCTCCTATTACTCTTCCAGCCATCATTTTACCATTCCCTCCATTCTTCCTTTCACCCTTCAAGCCTACGTATTCCCTTTTCTTCCTTACGTCCTTCCACATTTCTTTCCTTCTACCTTTTATTTGTCCTCTAGTTCTGTCTTTCCTCTATCTACCCTTCTTTTGCCTCTCATCTTTACTTTTTTTTCTTAAATTTTTCTCTCTCAAGCTCACTTTTTCTGTTTATCCCTATCTGAATGATTTCCCTATTTTCATCATTTCATAATTTTTCATTCCCTATTTCCTTGTTCTGTGTCGGCCCACTGCCCACACCCTTCACTCATGGTACCGCCTAACAGTATTATTTATGAGCACTTTGTCTGCAGACAAAAGAGGCCCAGAAAAGACTAATTATTGATCAAGCTGGACCAATTCCCCATCCCGTATGGCGCAGTGGGAGCCTCCGCATAAGGTGCTTATCTGGTGGTGGTGGGGTGGTCCCTACGAGGGAGAGAGAGAGTGTGCATGTTTTGGAGGGCTGACCAGGAAGTTGTTACAGTGGTGGCTGCTGCAGATATCAAGAGGAGGGGCTGGAGGTTACAGGGGGGGGCGGGAGGGGGAATTAAATAAAAACAAAACTTACCGTTCGTCGCCACCATCCTCTCCTGCCACCTCGTTCATCCTCCTTTCCTGTTCTGGTGCCCCAGCATTCGCTGGGACACCAGAAGAGGCTCCCCAGCAATCCTGGTGCTGCTTTCATGCTAAAGCTAGCATGAAAGCAGTGTCAAGATTTGTCTGAGCGGCAGTGACTGCTGCTCAGACACAACCCTGGGCGCTGTGCAGTTTCTCCAGCAGGTGTACACAGCCAGCCGGGCTGGAGAAACCTAAGTGCACATGTGTGTTTGGTGGGCCACACACACATGCGCACTTCGGTGCACTCGATTCCTCATCCCCTCCAATGGCTCAGCCCGCCCCTCCCTTCACATGCTGGCTGAGCCAGCAGCTGAAAAATAGAACGATATTCAAGTATCGTTTTATTTTTCTGCTGCTGGCTCTTAGCCAGTGGGGCGACGCTCCTCCACCATTGCAGAGGAGCCGCCCCAGAGTTTTTATACTGTCTATAAAAACACAATGAAAAAGTCCTGTTCTCCAATGCTAGACTCATCATTATCAATGTTTGTGAAAGAATGCTGCACAAAAAGGTGAATGGGATTGTAAGCAAACACAGATAGGTTTCACCCTTGTCAGGATTTATCAGGGAGACACAGCTTGGAATCCATGTCTGGTCATATTATCCCTCCTACTTAGGGAGAATAACACAGGCAGGAGAAAGAATGATGGAGGAAAGCTTGAATCCATCTCTGCCACTGGTAATCACTCTGGGCTATATTTAATTCCATCATTTGTAATTCAATTTACCAATCACAGACAGGAAAATAACCATACGCAAATCAGTTTTGGCCCAACCTCAAAAAGGGGCAATTAAGACTTAAGTGATTGGGTTGTGTGCCTTGTTAGTTGAACCACAAGCAACCTGAGACAGGTTTCAACCTAGCTGGGCATCATCAGTGAAGGTCAGCTTGAGCAGTTAAATTTGTTACTGCTGCATATGTTTGCTAAAAGAGCAAGACAGCAACCAGAATTGGTGAGATGATCAGAAACCTATACAACTCATTAAGGATGGAATTTTCACATAGTGCTGATAAAAGGCAGTTTGAAACATGGTACATTCCCTGGATCACTCCCAAGATAAAGGCTGATGATCTCTAGCATGGCTAGTCATAGTGAGGTCATGGATAAAACTTGAACAGACTATCATGCTGCACATGCCCTGATAAAACAAGACTGACCAGGACTGCCCCATACTACTCTCCTGCCCTGACAACTCCATGCAAGTCCAATACATTAAGGGGCATATTTATGAGAGGCTTGCACTGCCATTGCGTCACTTTTAGTGACCCACAGGCAGTGCAAACCTCTCAACCATTTCTATGAGGCTACACAAAGCCACTCTGCATGGCTTTGAGTGGCCTCGTAGATATGAAGTAAGGCAAGACATCGTTAGTCACTGTGTTGCCTTACTCTGCACCAGGGATGTATTCCATGGGCATTGTGGTGGGCTTTCCCATGCAACACCCATGGATTTTGATGTATCCCAAGATTTACAAGAGCTTGTAAACCTTTCAATGCGCCAAAACTTTACATCTTCCCAGGGTAGGCACATCAAGGAGAAATATCTTCATTGCTCCTTGTTTTTTCTTCTTTCTGTGTGTGCTGCAGAAATTCTGCAGCACACATACAAAGAGGAAAAACCCTCCTAGGATTGTGTTTTACACCCATGAACCATGGTGCAAGGGTACCGGCGTTGGCGCTAGGCAGCCAAAAAGGCAGCAGTGCAGCTGGAAGGGGCAAGAATGTGCTGTATCGCATAGATACGGTGCATTCCTGCTTTCTTTTTGACACAGGGCAGAGCAACAAGATGACTTGCTGTGCTGTCCTGCGCCAAGATTTTATAAATGTGGCCTTAAATTTAGATCCCCAAACCTCTTCCTGGGTATAAATAAAGTGGTATCTTCTTAAAAACCTAAAATTGTCTCGGATACATTTCCACTTGTATTTTAAGTAGGGATTGACTTTTCATGTTGTATTTGCCACTTTACAAAACACAAAAAATAAATATGCACTTGCCTCAAGATTCAGTTCCATCAAACATGCTCACCTGTAATGCAGTGATGTATTTTTCTTAGACTGCTCCATCCTTATCACTGCAGATGTGATGATGGCTGTACTCTCAACACAATAAGGTAGGAGTCAACAGTCCTTGGGTTATTAAGTAGCTGGGAACATGCCTAGCAGCACCAGCTAAACCTACGGTCGGAGGGGAGTTCAGGGCAGCCCTAAAAAAACACTGCATATGTGACATTGCTTTGAGGCAACAGTAGTGAAAGGGCAACTGCATGCCTTTCCTGCTGGGCAAGCAGAGCTCCTCATTTGGGACAGGAGGTGAGCAGTGCTCCTAGGTCCACTCATTCTTCTTTATAGTGGATGGCACCTTTTGGTGTCTTCAAATACAGGGACTCCAGGACTAAAAGTTTCCACCCCGAGGATTCCACTGTCTTCACCCTGCCCTCAGGCAGCCACTTCACATTTGGGTCAAGTTCGAAAGAAGCACACCCAAACAAATATGCATATTGAGGCAAGGTGAAAGAGTAAACACTACTCTCCAAGTCTGAAGTTTCCAGCAGTGAATAGATATCAGCGGCCAATTGCTGGAGAAATCGCTGCAGTGAACAGTTGGAACTCCACAGTCCCAATACACCAGCTCTCGCTGATGGTCTTTAAGAGGGGTTTACCAGATGTAACTTTCTCCAAAAAATTGTACTAAGGTGGTAGGCTTAGACGTATGACTTCTCTCTTACAATTACAGTTTGCCATTAATGGTTCAAGAGAGATCTATCTTGACATCTAGTGTTAGTAAAAAAATATCCCAAAGCTTTCCTTGAGTAGGTACAGCCTCATTATTAGGTATCAAGCGGTGCCTGCCTGGACTACATGGTAAAGGAAACCAGGAAACCATAAAAGAAAATGTTGGGGCATCCAGTATGGGTCAGTCATGTCACTACTAAATCCGTAAGTACTCATTCCCATTCTTTTTTTGGGCCCAGAAAGAGGTATGTTTATTGTTGTTCCAATACCACGCTCTTCCATGTTTTAGAGTAAATTTGTGGTTACAATTTGTCCAGTTCCTTAGTAAGAGCTGCATGTGCCATGATGCAACCCAGGAAGATGGGAAGCTTGACACCCATCTGCATAGCAGGCCGCTCAAAAGATAGCCATAGGTCGGGTCTATTGGGCCCCTGACAAAGTGGTCTTTGGTGCCACTTTGCATGCTGCAGTTATGATACCTGGACCCAAGTACCCATGAGCGAAAAATCAGATTGCGGTTTTGGCAACAAAACAATACGTAAGGAAAGGAGAGGTACAATATTCACAAAACCACTGGCTATGGAGTCAACATCAATTCTGAATAGTACCACACACAGCCATTCATTCACTTAAGCTCACACCTTCAGTAAGTACACTGCACAGATGTAAGAAACTCACAGAAGATGGTAGAATACAGGGCCACCCAATGGTGTGCAGTTCCCACTGTGCTGTCTGTGTATTTGTCATAGATGTCTCCTCTTATGCCAGCACCCATGCAGAAGAGGAAAGACACAATGACAATGATGAATGACAGAAGTTAAAGTACCCATGATTTTACCATGGTCTCTAAAATGCCAAGATGAAAGTGAAAGCCAAGAAAACATTGACAAAGGCAAAAGTAAGAGAAGATAAATGCAAGAGAGAGATAAAGAGAAAGTGTAGGGTGGGGAACAAAGGGGCCTGTGGTGGAATCAAGACTAGGCAGCCTTAATATTCGCCAATCCTTGCGTGCGGCAGTGCTGACCAAGGGCTCTTTGGAAAACCGTTGGCTTCTACTCACATTTTCTTCAGATTACGCACAGTGTACAGCGATCTCTACCCGCTACCCCTGCATAAATCATAAGGCATGCATGTTTACCTTTTGCAGCGTCTGAGGCTCCTTGGGTCAGAGAGGTTCTCCGGAAGCTTCTTGCACTCGACACAGAATTTGAAGGTGTCTTCCATCTTCTGAAACATTTCAAAGTAGGTTCGAATCCCAAAGTCAGGTGTCGCTTTGTTTCCATCGAGTGCAGCCCTGAGAACAGAGGATGAAATTCGGGAACTTGTTAAATGTAAGTATAATGGAACCTTTGTAATCATGCAAACAACCAGGCGGAATCTATTTTCACTGTTTTCACTCAGTAAGTGCCATACAATGCGGCAAACAGAGTTTGCCCCACTAAAAATATGTCAAAAATAATTCCATACTCATTTTGATTTCGATAGAGAAAAAGAAGTGGGGAAATATTAATTTCTCCATTTTCGATATAAATTAAGAAATTGTTTATTCACAAGTAGTAAGCTAGTACATATTTCATGGAAGTATGTCGTTGGTATAGACTTTATTACTCCTCTCAAATGAAAATAAGTTTTGCATTTTTCTCACGTGGTTTCACGTTCTCCTAATTTTTGACTTGCTGAAAAAACTGTACTACGGACTGGGCAAAATCTGTTCGCCAAATTCAGTTTTACATAAGCAACAAAAAGGGTTACAGCGAATCTTGCTTTGTATATTTACACCACTGCAAAGTGTCTACAATAATGGTCTGGTCTCGGAGCCGATGTACCAAAGTTTTCAATGGCCCCAAAGCCTTTAATTCGCGAAATCAAATAGTTTGCCCCTGCTAAAAGCATTTGCTGATTTACAAATACCCTTTAGTGATTCTGAAAAGTTTTCCTTCAAGGCGGCCACTTGCAGCATACAAAGTCGCTGTCTGCTACCCACACAAGGAAATGGCCCTTACCGCAGGGCAGTCTTTTTCATGGTGGCTTCTCCAGGCATTTGAGGCCATCAACTCGACTACAAGCTCCGGCAAGATCCTCACAGCATAACACACATTTCAATTCAAGGCAGCCCTCTCATGGCATAGGGGGTCACTGACTCTGTCCTGCACACTGCACATGGGCAACAACCTGATTGGTGCAACAGACGTTTCCTCAAACCGCGCACAGGCAGTCTACACAACATGGCTCACCCACTGAACCTCACCCTCTCCAATGCTTTCCTCTTCCTCATAGGGCACATGGTCTTGGCAAGCAGAAAGGCACTGGTGCTCCAGGCTTCATGGGAGTTGGTCTTGGTATCAGCGGGTGATGTCCCTTCACCCAGCAGTGAGACTAGCAGGCCTTGGCCCCTGGTCCTGATCAAAGGCAGAAGTCTTGCAGAGCTTCCCTTCCTTACTAGGCCTGTTTGGCTGTATGGTAGATAACAATTTATTGGGTCTCAAATTCCCTTCCTTATAGTCCATTTCCAGACACCAAATGTGACTCAGGGTATGAGTCGTTGAAGTATTATGTTGGGGGCCTTCTTCCTGTGAAGCCTCTCTCTTCCTCTTGAAAAACAGTCTGTCACAGCAGGAGTGATTCCACAGCTGATAGTCTCACAACAGAGGTCACAGAAGTGCCTAGATTTTACATTTAAATGGCAGCCACAGTAATGTGTGCATCATAAGGTTTGCCCAAGTCCCCAAGCATACTCTTTATGAATCTCTTATCAGCCTCATCCCCTTCCTGAGATGTGCCCAGGCTCCTTTCTTGTGACCTTTCACTGAATCACCAAGAGCACCCTTGGAAGTGTACAGGGGAAGCCCAAGATTACAGGAATGCAGCAGTACACAATTCTGTCTGGGGGGATTTTTCCACCTTCACTCCTTGTTGTACCATGTCTTCCTGGGTCTCCCAAAATGTAACCCAGAGACATCCATGTATTGTACCCTCTAAAGGCATACGTACACCCAGTCCATCTATACATGATACACATAATGCACAATACTGTATCCTCCATGTTCTGTACCACTCACTGGCACACATATATCCAGAACATGCATTTAATATGCTCGCACTGCACCCTTCATGTATTGCACCACTCAGGTACAGATACACAAGAAACATGAATTTACCTTGCATGCGCTGCACATCACTACTTCCTTTGTGTACTGTACCACTCATAGGCACACATGCACCCAGCATATGCATCTAACCTACACGGACTGTACAGTATTGCAGTATCCCAGAATTGTACCCTTCCCAGGTACACATACACTCAGCACAGATATACCACTCCTACCCTGTGCAGCACTTTAAACCCAACCTATTTAGGCCAAGGGTGAGTTAAGCACAGAGCAGTGCAACTTGGAATGAGTTAGCCTGTAGTTTTCACTCCAGTGACACAGGTTAAAAAGACCTGTTCACTCCTATTGATCACTACATGGTGTGCTGCCATTACTGCACTCATGCTGCTCCTGGTGATGGCAGTAGCCTTCCACCACTAGGAAGGGAATTATTTGAGTGCCCCTCCTGGTCCAACAGGACCGCAAACCATGAGAGGGGCCTATGTCATGGCACACATGCACCATCCGTGTTTGCATATGACAACAAAAATCAGCACGAGTGACTAAAATGATGCACTTATATTGCCTTAGTTTTATATCCCTCCATTATTCTATTCAATCCAACTAACAGACTCCCATGCCCACCACTCAAATTGACTCATATTTCCCTATACTAATTCACCACTAATCCTTTTGGGTTACAGGATAGGATGCTACTCACCAAAAAGCACTTTGACGCCTCATCAGGGGTAGTAAGCACTGTATAAATACAATTACAATTGCAATTATGTGTCAGCAGAGATGTGAGAGATAAACTGCCTGCTCTTTACCTTAATGTATTGTCTAGTCTGCCTGATTATGATTGACTATGCTGGTCTGTATAGAACCACCCACAAGCGAGAAAGGTGCAGTCTACACTATAGCTCATCACACCCAGTCCTCTCGTTTAGCTGTTGTCAGTGTGGCCAACTATATTGTGTCAACACTTCAAGACATGGTAGATAGATGGCATAACATGCATCACAAGCATGACAGCCATCGTTAGTCTCTGAATTGTTTTACAGTAACTCCATATGGAACAGCATTGCTGAAAATCATATGAACCTGTTGCATTTTGGAGAAGTAGCTAATTTTTATATTATGGTAAGGTATATGGGTTTGAAAAGAAAGTAGACTGTAAGCAATCGTTAAATATATATATATATTCACAGTGAAAATATGGTTGGAAGAATTGGTCAGCTTTGAGTAAGTGAACAAGCTCAAAGATAAAGCAGAACTTATAAAGGACAAATTGAGAGGAACTCATTTTAGTGTGAGAAAATAATTTACAGAGATGATAAGGAGTGTAAAGAAGGCATAGTAGAAACATCAGTCATTGTTGTGGTTATTCCCAATTGTTGCAGGGAACAAAAAAGCATCAAAGGTTGAACCTCTGCATTGATCTGCAAAGCATTAATTGTGCTGTATTGGCAGGTGGACATCCTTTGGTAAAGCTGATGACAGTAAAGTATGATTGGTCAGGCTAAATGTTAAACCAAGATTTGTTTAAGGGCACCATACACCAATTTGTGCTGGCCAGTCGGACAAGATATCGCAATGCGTCTATGATCCGAGGTGTTGATTTACAATTTTAGAGAAAGCCAGTCAGGTTCAACTCGTGCAATCTGTATGAATGACACAAAGAAATCCATTTTTAGGAAAACAGTGAAAAGCATAATTGAAAATTAAATGGCATGCAGAATGTGTTAGCTAAAAAACGTTGAAATAACACACCAACAAATGCTGATTGGGTGAAAGCTAAGTTGACATCTTGAGTAACGGCTGAGTCTATTAAGCCTGTCCTAGATTGTTGATGGTAGTAGAAGACGGTCCAGGTCCTACTAACAGAGATAAAGTAATATTTTATTTTAGGATTGAGCGAGCTCTGTCCAAATTTATGCCAAATTTGGCTGTCGTAGCTGGACTTATTAGAAGGCTTTAAAACAAAGATAATCAAATTGCTGAACAGAGTACCTTAAAACCTGATTTGCAGAGTGTTATGTGTATCTGCATTAAAGATGTGTCATGCAGCCAAAGCAATGTGTCTGTTTTGAGAAGCGATGAGGCTGTGATGTGAGGGCCTGCATCATCATCGAGGATCCTGTCAATGGGGCTTGTGAAGCAAAGTCTGGTGTAAAGGATGCAATGCACAGTCGGGGTGATGTGTCGGTTCCAAAGAGCTGCATGGCTGCGATGTGGAGTCCGTTGTCATCGATGAGGGAGGCAAGGGCCTGTGCTGAGGATGTGTTGCACTGTGGAGGTTCCAAAGACATTACAGGTCACGGTGGCGATGTGGATCTTTGCGACAGGTCCAATCCACACAGCAGTGGAGATGCATTGGTTCTGCTCAGGGTTGTGCCATGCAGCAGAGGAGATGCATTGGTTCTGCTGGGTCCACATAGGCTGTGGAAGCACCTTAAGCCCACATCTAAGGGTTTAGGACTGGTGTGGCACCACTTGGCAGGGTAGATTCACAGATGGAAGAGTCCAAGTGCAGATGCAAGATTGTTGGAAGTCTGTATGTCCCAGAGGAGTCAGATCAGAAGTCCAGCAAACTAACCCTTGCAGTAACACTAGGTTCTGGGTTCAAGATGTACAAGTCCAGTCCTTCTCATTTAGGCAAGGGGGCAGCAGGTCAGCACAGCAAAGCAGGAGTCCAGCCGAGTACAGGCCATTAGAGAGGTTATCCTTCAGCAGCACAGCAGTCCTTATTCCTGGCAGAGTACCCACAGGTCTAAAAGCGTCTTGGCAAGTTGGTATCTGAGGTCCAGTAAGTATACCCAGTTGTTCTTTTGAAATGGGGGAGAAGCTCTTTGAGGTTTCCCTTTGAATCCACCAGTAGGGTCGAAATGCAGTTGACACTTCTGCAGACAAACCATTAATGGTTTAAGCACTGTGTGATATCAACCTAGTGTTTCTGTAGTTTCTAATGTAAATATTATATATGGCTGTCTGCTAAAAGTAATATATCTGTACTATGTTCACTGTTTCATGCTTTTCTTGATTATGGTCACATGAGGGCAATGTGCACTCCACCCTGGTTTTTTACTTTTTCTTTATTTTTTCATCTTCTACAATAAATTAGAATGAAATGGCTGAAGACATTTTACACATGCTGGACTTCTCTTGATTGGATCGCAACAATTATTATACTATTTTATTGAAAATTGCATACATGAATTTCAGGTGAGCACCAGTGTAAATTTAACTTTGTAAAATTGGCATTTTCAGAATTGCAATTTAAAATACGAGTTCAGCATAAAAAAGGATTTAAAATTTTGATTCCAGAGACCCCAAACATGAACTGAATATATCTTTTCCCATTTGGGAATCACACTTATAATATGGAATAATAAGGCAACTCCAATGTTATCCTATGGTAGAGATAGGCATTGCATAGTGAATTTAAGATTTTATCGCTACCAGGACATGTAAAATTAAAAAGTTAAATACATTGCACCCTGCCTTCTGGGATATCCGTGGTCTAACCTAGGGGTGCCTTCTATGTAGTAAAAAAGAAGGTTTGAGCCTGGCAAGAGGTTTACTTTGCCAGGCCAAACTGGCAGTTTAAAAGTGCACACACAGGCTCTGCATGGGCAGGCCTGAGACATGTTTAAAGGGATACTTAAGTAGATGGCACACTCGTTGCTACAGGCCCACTAGTAGCATTTGATTTACAGGCCCTGATCACATGTAGGCCACTTTACTAGGGACCTATAAGTACATTTAATATGCCAGTTGAGGATAAGACAATATTACCATGTTTAGAGGAGAAAGCACTTTAGCCCTGGTTAGCAGTGGTAAAGTGCACAGAGCCCTAAGGCCAGCAAAAACAATGTTAGAAGAAAAGAGGGATGAAGGCAAAGAGTTTGGGGAAGACCAATCAAAGGCTCAAAGGTCTAACGGAGGTGATTTGTATTTCATGTCACTTTGGCATACAGTGTCCAGCAAAGGGTTCACTTCTGCCACTTTGTGACATGGTTCCATAGAGTGGCTCTGTTGTGAGCAGGAGAAAACTTTGACGTTGTATTTCAAGTTAAGAGCATACTCAACATTATGTGGTTATGCTGTGTGGTTATACTGGGAGTAGTTGACGAATTTATGGTCCTTAGTATATGCCTCAAACAAGGAAAGCAACTTTGATGTTGGGGTGAACAAGGGCAGCTTAGTGAAAGTGTACTCAAAGTGAACAAATAATTCTTAATGGTGGGTGTTCCAAGATTTGTGTGATTGTCAAGGTTCTAGAGAACAGAACCATGCTGGTGTTACATGGATACCTGAAAGAAAATTGTAACCTTCATAGAAATAACGTATTTCATCTTCATCCTTCATTCCTTTAACCCCTTCTGTGCCCAGGACGTAATTGTTACGTCCTGAGGCACAGTGCTCGTTTTCCCAGGACGTAACCATTACGTCCTGGGCACAGAGCCCAGAGGGAGCGCTAGCCTTCCACCCCCGACCCCTCCCCACTCCCCCTGTGATGTAAGCGCACGATCACGCGCTGATTGTCACAAGGCCTCCTCCCATCGCGCTGGAAGCTCTGCTTCCAGCGCGATCGGAGGAGAAATGCAAAAGCATTTCTCTTCCGATCACGTGGAGGAGGCCGAGAGGCTTCAAAGGGAAGGAAAGTTATTTCCTTCCCTTTGAAGTCTCTCTGAGCGTTTTAGCAGCCGGATTACAAGCAATCCGGCTGCCAAAACGCCCACTAGACACCAGGGATTTTGTTTTTTGTTAGGAAGTTGACATGAGGGAGCGACCCCTTGGGCAAGGGTCGCTCCCGGGGGGGGGGACACATTTTTTTTAAAGGCCTTTTCTGCACCCCCTAGGGGCAGATCAGCCTATAATTAGGCCGATCTGCCCCCAAGGGTGACAGAAACCACTAGACACCAGGGAGTTTTTTTTTCAGCGAATTTCACGCAAGGGGAGCAACCCCTTGGGCAAGGGTCACTCCCAGGGGGGTCATTTTTTTAAAAGGCCTTTTCTGCCCCCCCTGTGGGCAGATCAGCCTATAATTAGGCAGAAACCTCTAGGCACCAGGGCTAAAAAAAAATTGTTGCTGTTTTTGTTTTGTATTTTTGAGGTGGGGAGCGACCCCTTAGGCAAGTTAATTTTAGGCCATTTCTGCCCCCCTGGGGGGCAGATCAGCCTATTTTAATTAGGCCGATCTGCCTCAAGGGGAGCAGAAACCACTAGGCACCGGGCAGATCGGCTGATTTTAGGTCAATCTAACCACTAGGCACCGGGGATCTTTTTTTTTTTGCGCCAACGTCACACAAGGGGAGCGACCCCATAGGCAAGGGTTGCTCCCAGAGGGGGTGGGGGGGCTTCGGGGGCAGATTTATTTTAGCCCATTTCTGCCCCCCCAGGGGCAGATCGGCCTATTCTTATTAGGCTGATCTGCCCCCGGGGGGGCAGAAACCTCTAGACGCCAGGGCAAATTTTTTTGGAGTTTTTTTTTTTTTCCTTGCTTGTTTTTTTTAAGAGATGGGGAGCAACCCATAAGGCGAGGGTTGCTCCCCTGGGGGGGCAAATTGTATTTAGACCAAGGAAATTTGTGTCTCCTCTCAGATTCCAGAACTTTCTGTCACCAAAATGAAAGGAAAAGGTGTTTTTTTGGCCAAATATTTAGGTTTGCAAAGGATTCTGGGTAACAGAACCTGGTCAGAGCCCCACAAGTCACCCCATCTTGGATTCCCCTAGGTGTCTAGTTTTCAAAAATGTGTTGGTTTGCTAGGTTTCCCCAGGTGCCGGCTGAGCTAGAGGCCAAAATCCACAGGTAGGCACTTTGCAAAAAACACCTCTGTTTTCTGTGAAAAAATGTGATGTGTCCACGTTGTGTCTTGAGCCATTTCCTTTCGTGGGCGCTAGGCCTACCCACACAAGTGAGGTACCATTTTTATCGGGAGACTTGGGGGAACACAGAATAGCAAAACAAGTGTTATTGCCCCTTGTTTTTCTCTACATTTTTTCCTTCCAAATGTAAGGCAGTGTGTAAAAAAGACGTCTATTTGATAAATGCCCTGTAATACACATGCTAGTATGGGCACCCCGGAATTCAGAGATGTGCAAATAACCACTGCTTCTAAACACCTTATCTTGTGGCCATTTTGGAAATACAAAGGTTTTCTTGATACCTATTTTTCACTTTTTATATTTCAGCAAATTAATTGCTGGATACCCAGTATAGAATAAAAACCCATTGCAAGGTGCAGCTCATTTATTGGCTCTGGGTACCTAGAGTTCTTGATGAACCTACAAGCCCTATATATCCCCGCAACCAGAAGAGTCCAGCTGACGTAATGGTATATTGCTTTCAAAAATCTGACATCGCAGGAAAAAGTTACAGAGTAAAACATGGAGAACAATTGCTGTTTTTTTCACCTCAATTTCAATATGTTTTTATTTCAGCTGTTATTTTCTGTAGGAAACCCTTGTAGGATGTACACGAATGACCCCTTACTGAATTTAAAATTTTGTCTACTTTTCAGAAATGTTTAGCTTTCTGGGATCCAGCATTGGTTTCTCACCCATTTTGGTCACTAACTGGAAGAAGGCTGAAAGCACAAACAATAGTAAAAATGGGGTATGTCCCAGTAAAATGTCAAAATTGTATTGAAACATTGGGTTTTCCAATTCAAGTCTGCCTGTTCTTGAAAGCTGGGAAGATGGTGATCTTGCCACCGTAAACCCTTTGTTGATGCCATTTTCAGGGAAAAAAACACGAGCTGCCTTCTGCAGCCCTTTTTCCCATTTAAAAAAAAATTAAAATATTCACTTTATTTTGGCTAATTTCTTGGTCTCCTTCAGGGGAACCCACAAAGTCTGGGTACCTCTAGAATCCCTGGGATGTTGGAAAAAAAGGACGCAAATTTGGCTTGAGTAGCTTATGTGAACTAAAAGTTATGAGGGCCTAAGTTCGAACTGCCCCAAATAGCCAAAGAAAAGGCTCGGCACAGGAGGGGGAAAAGGCCTGGCAGCGAAGGGGTTAAGGTTAATAGTCCCTAAGCACTGTATCCAGAATATTTCCCATTGTGAAATTTCTTCGATCTACCACTTCATAGTTTCATTGAGGGAATTATAATTATTGCCAAAATTTGATATCAGAATTGGTTGATTTTATGTCAATTTCAATGAAGTGTGCTATTACACTAAAAAATATATTTCTATTCTAATTGGGTTTTGGGGGTGTCAGTCCTATTTTGATTTTTTTCCCCATATTCCAAATATGTCCAATACCACAAGGACCTTTCTAAAGATATACAAAGAGTGCTATTTTTCACATCTAATCGGGTGGTATATTAATGCACCTTAGATGATGTTATTGTAATGGCTGCAATTGAGACATGTTTCTGTTCCACATTTTAATGTGAAGGCTGTGGATACTTTGGCCCATATTGGTACTTTTTTTTTTTAGCGCCGCATTTGCATCATTTTTTGGCTTAAATGCGGCACAAACTTACCTAATATTTTTGTGTAAGTATGTGCCGCTTTTGCAACATAAAATGACACAAATGCGGATCTAAAAAAGTTTAAATATGGGCCTTTGTGTTCTTTAAGGTATGAAGTGTTTTGATGCATTACTACGGGTATATGTCATTATAGCACAGATATTTGCTTACAGGTATTTTCAATGTTTCATAATGATGGTTCTCAGCTGCCTGCCTTGTCTGGAAAACTTAGTTACAAGTACTGATCTTGCAGTTTTCTGTTTGTTCTTCTCGGTGAAGAGACTGTTTCTTTCTGTGTTTTCAGTTCTATATTCTGCTCTTTTGATGACGCCCCCACTGCAATACATATCAAGGAATTTATCTGTAACCTCAGTTTTTCTTCACCAGCGTTTTATTTATTACTTGTTTTTCTTTCTATTAAGTCAGAGGAAGGGCAGATTGTGCTTGAGTACCAAAGAATGGAAAGAGTTGTAATGTAAAATGTTATTACAATTAGTGCTTTTTATGCAAAAGTTGGATTGCCACTCGTTGCCATTCCTAGTGACCCACACATCCAAGAAATTGATGGTTTCTTTGCTCATTTTCTCTGTCAGTCCAATTTTTGGGGTGGGCATGATTGAGTTCCTCTATATTGTTTTCTAAGTATTCTTGATTTCTGTACTAGATAAGAAAGATATCATCAATATTCCTTAAGTACAGACCAAGTGGCAGATTTAGATTTTGGCAGACAGGATTCTCCCTATAGGACGACTGCCAGCTTTCTGTTGACGAATCCCCCTTCGGCTCCATAGATGGAAAACTTCCTCCAATGGCCCAACGGAACCAGGTCTATTGAAGAAATACACTGCCCACCCTATTTAGGGTTCATAGTGTGATTGGTTTATTTTTCTGCACTTCACCTATTGGCATGAAGACCTGGCAGTGAAGGACAGAAAAAAACTAATAATGACCTCCACATACACAGAAAAAACCTTGTGTGGGGTCATTAGTTATTTGTTTTGAAAAAACAAAAACTTTGGTGAAGGTTGGTGAAAACCAAAGGCAGTCGTCCACTAGGCTTTTTGCACCTTGACGCCTCCTATCAAGGAAGAGATCACTACTCAACCAACGGTGATCTCTAAATTTGGTGGACTGTTGTCTGTCAGGGTGGTGGATGTAATGTACTCCACAACATTGAGGACTGAACTACATTTGCTAAACTCTAGATCAGGCCCTGAGTCCCATTGGCCCTATTTCTTTTGACAATAGATTATTAAATTCATATTTATAAATATAAGATGTTGGCATACGATTGTGCAGTTCAGAAGCATATCAAAGTGCCAGTCAATTGCATGTAGAAGTTGTGATTCAATGAGAAATGGAGTAACTCCAATATAAATATAGGCTCAGAGACTTATATTTCATGGTTAAGAATAGCTCAATCTACAGTTCATAGCCATTGTGTAGGATATAAGTATAGAGGTAATTGACATCCATTGTGCACAGTATGTATACAGAGGAGTTCATCAGATTTGTCGATTTTAACTTTCTGAGGAAATCATTCATGTCCTTAACACAGGATGGCATCTTGATTACTATTTGTGGCAAAAACTGATCAATATTTTTGCTGGTGGTTTCATGTAATGAGTCAATAGCTGATATTATTGGTCTCATAGGTGGGTAATAGACATTTGTGTGCATCCTGGCATTCTAGGGCATTTGGGCCACAGTAACTCATTGAATGCTCTGTAATTCGGTTCATTTCAATGGCTTTGTAGATTATCTTTGTCAGTATCTGCCTGCTTTCTGTAATGGGAATTTGTTTTGTAGTTTCAGGTATGCAATGCTTTTGCTGAAATGTTCTTCCAATGTATATTCCAAAATGGAAGCATCCATAAGGATGGCAGATTCACTCTGTTTGCTGGTCTAATGCTGTTGTTGGGTAACATGGATAAGCTGTTCATTGACTGTTAGATTGGCTAATTTAGGATTACTTCTGTAACTGATTTCTGTGAAATCCATGAGGGCTAAATTCTCAAAAACATCCAACATTTTGTTAATTGTTCGGGTACATAAATGGATTCTTTCTGAAGTGCCACCATGTCAGATGGAGTTTCTTGGATATTTGGTTCCATTGTGTTTGAGTCTTAATTGCTGCTTGATTTCCAGTACCAGTGCCAAGGTTTTGTATGTTGGAACAAATGATGTTGCCTTTTCAAGGACTTTTAGTTCTGCTAGTGGCAAGGTCTGATTGGAAATATTAATTACGGCTCTCTTAACTGGACACTTAATGTTTGTATTCCAGTGGCCTCTACTAATTTGTTTAATAGCCCTTAAAAAGGTGTGATGTCATACTGTGGCCAATTTCCAGTCGGAGAACAAAATTGTTTCTTACCTGTAGGAGTAGTTTTGCAGCTTGAAGAATTTTCTGGTTTCAAATGCTTTACATTATTCAGCCAACTAGTGGTTGGGTCTGGAAATATCCACTGTACTAGTTGACTTTCTACTCTTCTCTTTGACAGTCCCACCATTTGGTGCCTAATCCAGCCTCTCTTGATGTCATAGGCCTTCTCCAGAAGCTTCCACACATGGTAGCCATCTTCAGATTCTTTTTTTTTCTGCTCCCCCATCTTCTAGGAAGGTGAGTGGGTCGCATGTGTATCCAGAAAAATCTTCAAGCTGCAAAACTACTCCTACAGGTAAGAAACTAGTGAGAATCATTTCTGAATTCACATGTGCACTGATTTTGTAGCAGTGTTTAATGTTTGTGTTAATTGAGTTGAAGAAGAGCTTAATTTGTAAATAAATGTTTTAGACTTTTTGTCCCACTTAAGCTTCCTCATTTATTTGTATGTCTATCCAGTAATGATCTGTGAACGTGTGCACTGATGACCTGTAGCTGCCATGCAAATATTCTGCAATGTTGTATTTGCTAGAAAAACTATTGTTGCTCCTTATTTATGAGTAGAGTCTGCCCTCTGTTTAGTTTGTAGTTGTATTCCCCCTGCTGTGTGACACATTGGATTGTTTACGTAATCCATATATAGATCGTGGGCCAGATGTATGACCATTTGGTATTGCGACTCTTAGTTTGCAAATGTTTGCGGTTCGCAATTGCAAGTCGCAATACCAAATGTACAACAGTGTCTTGAACACTGTTAGCGACTTGAGGTGGGTTGCAAAGGGACCTACCTCATCAATTGCGACCCACTGTGAATGGCTACAATCACATGGATGGAGGCCTGCTTGGGAGACCAGACCACAATGTCTATGATTGCTTTTGAATAAAGCCACGTGATTTTTTGTAATGTAGCCTGTTTTACTTAAAGTAAAACAGGATGCATTACAAAAAGAAAGCTGAAAAGGTTTTTTTTTCTATTTTTTATCATTAGACAGTTACCTGTGGGACCAATGCTTGCTCTTCAAAAATGTTTGCATCCCCATTCGCAAAGGGGAAGGGGTCCCTCTGGAAACCCTTTCTGTTTGCGAATTGGTTAGCACCAACTTGAAGTTGGTGGTAACTGCAGTTGTTTTCCAACCGCATTCACAGTCACAAAACAACCATACATTTCACTGCGACTCGCAATTAGGAAGGGAAGCCCTTGACATGCCCCTTCCTATTTGTGACTCACAAACCTGTTTTGCGATAAGGTAAATAAATTACTGAATCACAAAATAGTGTTTGTGCATACCAAAATGCTTTTTTCTGTGTGCAAATGACCCAGTTCTGAGAATCAGGCTGAGGCAAGAACTTTGTACATCTAGCCCTCTATTCTTTCTAACTGGTTTTCACTTGTTGCTGTCTGCGAATGACACTAACAGTTGTTTCTCCTTTCTTCATGGTTTAGTTTTCTCCATATAGTACATATTCACTCTACTTGCTTCTAATGTGTGTAACGCTATTTCCGCTTGGTTTTTTGGTTCCTGGAAAAAGCTTAATATTTGAATTGGTTGATTTATGTGGACATGCAAGATGACCTTGATTAGGAATTGTGGATCTGTCCCCATGATTATTCTGTCCTTGTGTATTTGCATGTAAGGCTCTTGTATTGGGACTGCCTGCTATTCAATTACTCTACAAAGAGATGTAATCACAATAAGGAATGCCGTCTTCAAAGGGATCATTTTAAGAGAGACCTTGTGAAAAGGTTCAAAAGGTTTCTTCATTAGTAGTATTAGTACCAAGTTTAGGTTCCATGTTAGTGCTGGCACCTTTTAGGTGGTACTATCCATTTTGCTTCCTCCAGGAATCTGTTCATTACAGGTATTTGAAGAAACTCCTTCCTGTATGACCTGTTGTGTAGGCCACTATCCCTGCTCAGTGTACCTTTAATGGAGCATGTTAGAAATGGGTTTTTTGGTTGGCTAGGTTATGCACCTAAGCCAGGCAGAAGCCACCACTCTCGTCAGAGACAGTAAGTTACACACCAAAGATAACTTGTGCTCACCCTGTGGTACAGAGCAGTCAGGCTTACCTCCAGAGGTCATGAGTAAAGCGTTTGCGCAACACACTCACACCAGGGACACAATAAATACACCACAAAAAAAGAGTCCACACAGGGATATATACAAATATATAGATATATATTGTACCTTGTGTGTAATCATCAACCACAAATTACATTATTCATAAATACTGTGTGCCCTACACACATCCAGAGTTAGAACTCATTATCCTGGCTAGGCAGGAATGCAAATTGTTATATATCATAACATCAGGGCCCGAAACACAGCAGATTACCCATGAATAACCATGTATCACACATACTGTGCACATTATGCAATTATCGTGATAGACTTGTTATCCTGACAATGCAAGGCAAAACGACATAGGCTATATCATCAGCGCGTGAAATGCAGATTATGGCAACTCTGAAGTATTCCTGGTTATCCTGACAATACAAGGCGATATGGCATAGGTTATAAAAAGCTTGGCACACTATGCATGAGCCATAAATACTCTGCACGTCATGCATGAATCATAAATAATTTGCATGTAATAGCATTACTCTGGGACTACCCTTTATCCTGGGCAAAATAGGGTGCAAACAGCAAATATAACAATAGGGTGACTTTGCACGTAAGGCAGGCAAACCACCCCCTTGCAGTGAATCTGGGATACTTTACGACGTATGCTTTCGCCCAACCCCAGTAACTGTACCTGTAACTACAGGCGACAACGATGCAATCGCCAGCAGATTCCCCCAGTTCTACAGCCTTGTGTACAGGAGTGCACATGGAGGTGCCCCACCCATACCATCAGTACATAGGGCCCAGCGCCACTGGGCTCCAATCAGCAGACTTAGAGTAGATCAGAGTGAGAGTACTTATGGTCTAGGGAGGGCCGCAGGGACATCTGTGCACCTTTCGCATGTTATACTGTAACTATAGGGGACCTAGCGAGGACAAGATCCTATCATTCGGGAAGTGGGGGTCTCCACCGAGGTCTCACCCCACAATGTAGGCAGTGAAGTTATTGCCCCAAGTACAGCATGTCCGAAGCCTTCTGGGGCCTCTCAGACCACTGGACAATCAACAGAAACCATGTGGTAGAGAGCCGCCTGTGCAGGAATTTGGGGTTGGCTACAAAATACCCCAGAGGCCTGGCTCACCCTTAGTGGCAGGGAGATGCTGCCTCATATAGCGCATACCATTGACAGTCATAAATTGCGGCCTCCCTGGCCGGAGGGGCCTGTGTTGTAGGCCACAGAGGCTTCGTTGGGCAGATACTTTCACCACATGCTGCTCTGGTCTCGAAGTGAGAAAGTGAAGCGCTCACCTTGTGCTAAGATGACACAGTGCTTACCAAGCGCTCTCCACACACTGGTTCCTCCGGTAATGTACAGTCTCCAGGGAAAAGTGTGGGGACATTTAGAGATCAAAGGTTCTGGGTGAAAAGAGACCAGAGTGGGGCTGCTCGTCTGGGTAACAGCACCTGCACTTCACGTTTAGGCAGAACCAAAGCGTTCAACTCGCTCTAGCCCATAGGACACAGGGCAAGCCTACAAGCCATGGGACAGCACTTAGATGACATCGCAGCCAGTTCACCACCTGTACGGCCAGGGGGGTGGGACTGCCTGGCCAAAATTTGACTACCATCAACCCGGCGGTCCACCTAACACCGCCTGCGGTATAATGAGTATCCTTACTGCCAGAGATTCCGTGGAAATCCATGGCAGTAAGGATACTGGAGACAGGAATACTCATTCCCGTTGCCACAACAGGACTCCCTAACGCCCCCTCCATGTAGGAGCCCCCCACCCCCTCAAGAAGCGACGCCCCCCTCCCCAATCCCTGTTCTGACCCCCCCAAGCCCCCATCCACACATGTACACACCACACTTACATACATATACGCACACATCCACGCACACTCATTTACACACATATGCACACATGGCCACGACACCCTCCAACCCCCACATACAGGCATTCACACAAGCACAGAGACAGTTGCACAAACACACACAGACACACACCCCCATTCACGCACACAACACTCAACACCCTCCCCTCTCCTGTTCGTTGATCACCTTACCTGGTGGCTGCAGTGGTCATCCGGGAGTGAACGGGGTCCATGGAGCTTGCTCCGCTGCCAGCGCCCCGCCGACACAACACCGCCACGCCGTTTACAATGTTGTAATACGGTGGATGCTATTGTGGTGGCGTGGCGGGGGCGACGGAGCACGCTCCACAAGACCGCTGACCGCCAGTATGGCTGCTGGTGGCTTCCCCGCCAAATAGTGGTGGAGAGCAGCCAGCAGCCATAATATGGCAGTCTACTGGCAGTCATATGGCAGTGGTGACTTCGGCGGTCTACAAAATAGACCCCCAAAGTCATAATGAGGGCCTCTATGTCCTACCTTTGACACACACTAAACCCTGCCCATAGGGCTATTTACGGGCTACCTTAGGAGTGACTTAGCTGTAGTGAAAAGGAGGTTTAGGCCTTGGCAATTAGGTTAAATTGCCAAATCAATGGGGCAGTAAACTGTGCACACAAATACTGCAGTGGCAGGCCTAAGACAAGTTGGAAAAGGCTACTTCTATGGGTGGTACAATCAGCGCTAGCAGCATTTAATTTAGAGGCCCTGGGTATATGGTATAGCACTTTGCAAGGGACTTACAGGTAAATTAAATGAGCCAAACAGGTGTAAGTCAATTATACCACGTTTTAGGGGAGAGAGCACATGCACTTTAGCACTGATAAGCAGTAGTAAAGTGACCAGAGTCCTAATGCCAACAAAAAAAGGGTCAGAAAATAGGATGAGAAAGTCAAAAGGTTTGGGGATAAACCTGCAGAAAGGGCCATTTCCAAAAAAGCATAAGTTAGTTTGCAGTCTAGTCTAGCGGGTGTGTGAAGTATTTAAGTATTTTAGGACTGTTGTGTCCTTTGTATTGTCCTTTAATAGGCCAGGTTTTGGCACCACCTGCAGTACCTATCCCAATTAGCTATGTATCATTTTCTTGTTGTCGGCCTTCTTGTTTCTCCGAGAATCGAATCGCCATTGTGTTCTGTGGCAGACCTAGATGTCCAAACTTTAAGTCTTCAGTAGCCAAGCTGCTAAACTCAAGGTTTCTGGTTCTGGATGGAGAACTCTCCCCTTTGCATAGACAGTTGTTGTCCCGGTAATCTCTGTGTGCTGTTCTGCCCTATCTCTATTAGGTCCAAAAAACAGGTTTATGTTGCTCACTGTGGAACAATGGGTATCAGCATTGTATGGGATTGTTTGCCTTATCCGATTCCTTTGTGAAACAGGGGGATTGCTGAAAAGCCATAAGCAAATGTCCCTGACCAGTCTATTGATAGAGCATTATCCAGAGAGTGGTGGTGGGGTGGGGCATCTGGACACAAAGAATTGCCATTTTACATTTTCTGGAGTTACAAACAGATCTATTTTTGATGTTCCCAATTGTATGACTATCTGGTTGAGTACTTTTTGATTTAGTTCGCACTCATGAGAGGAGGATGCTTGCCTGCTCAGATTGTCAGTCTCAACATTTTCTTTCCCCAAAAGATAAATAGCTGTTATGTTTATTTGTCTCTGGATGGCCCACCTCCAGATTTCCAGAGCTAGTCTTGATACTGCAGAGGATTGAGTTTCTCCCTGTTTGTTGAGATAGAAAATTGTTGTTGTATTGTCAATCTGAACTAGTACTGACTTTCCTCACAACTGCTTTTGAAAGGCTTTTAAGGCTTGGAAGTAGATTCAGTAGATTGATATGTTTTTACTGCTTCCTGTTCCTTTCAAATTCCTCTGACTTTGAGTCTCTCTATATGAGCTCCCTAACCCATATGTGAGGTGCCCATGGTAATGATTATTGTGGGCGTTGGGTGTGTAAATGGTCTTCTGGCTGTTACATGTATTCTGTTCCACCATGCCATTTCCTTCTGTACATATGTGTGACAACCACTAGATCATCCCAACTCCCTGTGGCTTGTGACCATTGACTTTGTACCCATTTCTTTTACTGGTCTTATATGTAGCCTTGCATGTGGTGTGAGTGGAATGTTGGGGGCCATCTTCCTTAGCATTTTTCCCACAGCCCTAACTGTCAGACACTGGTAAAGGTGAGTTTCTTGAAGCATTGGTACTATCCTGTTTTTGCAGGGACACGTTTTTGCTTCTATTGAGTTGATTCTTGCTCAGAGGAAGATTTTTTCTTGTTCTGGTTTTAGAGATTACTTTTCTCTGTTTACTGAAAAGCCAAGATTGTGAATTGTTGATATCACTATCTCTATGTGTCTTCTGCATTTGCAGAGAGAGTTTGCTTCCACCAGCCTGTCGTCTACGTAAAGATATACATGTATTCCTTTCTTCCTCAAGTGCACTGCTACTACTGCTAGGCACTTTGTAAACACTCTTGGTGCTGATTTTATTCTGAAGTCCAGCACTTTGAATTGATAGTGTGTTCTTTCTACCACAAAACGCAATATCATTTGTGTCCGTGATTCATTGGGATGTGTACATAAGCTTCCTTTAGATGTATAGCTGCTATATAGTCTCCTTGTTATAAGTGAGATATGACATCTTACAGTGTTGTCATTTTGAATTTCTGTGTCTTTATGAACTTGCTTATGATGCAAAGTTCTAGAATAGGGTGTAGGGATCCATCTTGGTTTTCTATTAAGAAATATGTTGTGCAGTTTCCATGGTTGACCTCCTTTCTGGGAACCTTTTCTATTGCTCTCTTTTGTAGCAATTATTTTACTTCTCACAGTAGATGGGGTGTTCTTCTTTTGTGTGTACTACTTTCTTTGGTCCCTTCACAGGTGGTCGCTTGATCAGTTCTAGCAATATTCGAATTGTATGATGTTTAATACCCATTTGTCTGATGTCACTTTCCTCCACTCTCGGAGTGAGTTTTCTATCCCCTCCTCCTCCCACAGGTGTTGCATGTTTGCGGGGTGGGGTGGGGTGTAGTGAGTCACTGGCTGGAGGGGAAGCCGCTTCTCTTTGTGGCTGCGCTCTTCCTTTTGCACGTCCCCGAAAGGGTTGGTGTAGTAGTGTTTGGTACTGCCATTGTTGTGCTGGTGTTTGTGTTTGGCTTGCACCCCTATAAACTTTGCAGTATCATTATACTTCTTAAGTTGCTGAAGGGTTTCAACCACTATACTTTCAAACAGTTTTCCCTCATTGCAAGGTATATTAATTATATTCCCCTATACCTCTGGTTTGAAGCCTGACACCCTTAGGCAGGCATGACATCTCAGGGTAGTTCCTGTCATCCTCTGTCTACCTATTGTCTCTGCTGCACCTAGTGCAGACTTTAAGCAAGTATTTGTGATGCTCTTCCCTTCTCCTGCCGGGGATGCTGCACTTTTGTGGTTTGTTCCAGCAGGTGATTCATCAGCTCTGGCATCTTGTCCAAGTGTTGGTGCACATATATGTTGAGCAGAGCATTTGAGTTGGCTATTCCCCATTGAGTTGCTGCACCTCTTCCAGAATTGGAATGGTGTCTTCTCCGTATCATGGGGAGCAAGCGGCCCTTGTCTGGGCATTCTCCTGTTCATCATTGACTTGTAAATTTGATGAATTCCTTTTCAGTACCATTTTTCAGTGGTCTTCTCTAGTACTTCCTCGATAAACTTTCATCAAAACGTCTTCATTTTCTTAGATTTGAGAGCCTTCAGCTATCGTTCCAGACCCAACGGCAGAAAGAATCTGGAAATGCGACCACACATGAAAGCTTCCATGGAGAGTGCATGATGTCAGGAGAGGCTGGACTAAGCACCAAATGGTGGTAAAGTCCGAAGAGAAGAGAAGAGAAGAGAAGAGAAGAGAAGAGAAGAGAAGAGAAGAGAAGAGAAGAGAAGAGAAGAGAAGAATACTAATACAGTGGTGGGAGAATTCAGGACCCAACCACTAGATGGTGGAATAATGCACAGCAAATGAATCCAGAATAGACTTGGGCTTCAAAACTACTCCTAGTCTGAGAACTGGCGGTTGTGCAATATTGTCTGCAATGTTGATGGTACTATTACTTGGGTGTCACCCTCCTTCTCCTGAAGTCCTATTGTTCTTCTGTAAATACAACTCTTTGCTGCCTAGTTTCTCTGCTGTGTCCGATCTGGATGGTTGATTGTATCAGAACCACTGCATTCTTCAGTTGAGTGTTATTCTCTTTGATTTTGTTGTTCTTTTTGTGCATGCACTTCAGCCCAAGAGTATACTGTGTTGTTTTTGTAGCCATACATATCTCTTAAATTTCTTGATTTTCCTTTCTTTGTTGTCTTTCAAGTAAGCTTCAACTTTTTTGTTGATGTATTCGGGTTCTTTTTGTTGGTCATAGGCTTTAACTTATATTTGTATGGTTGGTTTGGTTTCTTGTATTTCAGATTCTAGTTCCTTTAAAATGTTTGAGCGCTCTCCAACTATTAGTAGTGTTAGATCTAGGGAGCATTTGTCAAGAATGGAGTAACATTTTTCCTCAAACTATTTGTTGTTCTTCCACAGAGTTGGTTTTGTGTCTATCTATTACCCCCTGGGTATCCTTTGAAACGTAAGGTATTTTATTAATATAGATATATGCAGGCATTGGTTTGGTCCCTTCCATAATAAGTTCTCCAAATTTGTCAAAATTTTCTCTAGTGAATTGTTGCTTCTGATATCCACTCACAGGCTAAGCCCTCAAAACCAGACTCCCTCAAGCACCCCAACACCTTTAAAGGTAGAGCTCACCACTCAGCCAAATGTGAGCGCTACATTTGATAAACTGTAATGGTGGCAGATGAAATGTCCTACAACACCATGAGAACTGTACTCTGTTTGCTAAACTCTAGACCAGGCCCTAAGTCCTATTGGCAATATTTCTTTCAACAATATATTCATATTTATAACTCAAGATGTTAGCATACAATTTCAGAAGCTCATCAAGGTGCCAGTCAATTGCAAGTAGAAATTGTGATGCAATGAGAAATAGAGTACCTCCCATATAAATACAGGATCAGATATTTCTATTTCATGATTGAAAACAAGAAAGGCTAGTGGTGCAAAAGTATTGTAAGAGATATTAGAACAGTGGAATGTTGGAAGCTCCATTGAAGACAATGGAGTAGCTCCAGGCTTCTAATGGCTGGTAAAAGCCTGGAACGCCAACATTCCAATATTTCTCACACAGCGGGGATTTCAATACCCTCGGGTTCCCGGAGGACTTTATTTATTAGAACATTCTGTCCTCTAGTGACGGAATGTTCTCATAACCTTATAGCCCTTCATAGCTGGGCTATACCGGCCATTAAAGTCCAGCTCCCTTGTCAAAGAATGCTGGAGCAGCCATTCAATGGCCGGTATAGCTATATACGTCTGGTTATAAGGCTATAAACTTATTCAGTAGGTCAACACACTCCTTTGTCTCTAGATAAAAATGCAAGTATGAAGTTGAGGAGGGCATAAGATCAGGTGAGAATACTTTAAGGCAGCCTACAGAAGAGACATCACATGAGCAGACAAAAAGTACAGAGCTCAATAGAATCAGCTATGGAATTTTAGAATACACATTTGAGTACACATGCTCGGCTGAGCCTGTGGGATATGGAACAAATAACTGATATACATTGCAAACCATACAACCCAAGCCCTAGACAGACAGAAGAACACTTACCATGAGACACACTAGACCTAACACTTTGGGGGTCATTCTGACCCTGGCGGCCGGTGACCGCCAGGGTCACCGACCACGGGAGCACCGCCAACAGGCTGGCGGTGCTCCCGAGGGCATTCTGACCGCGGCGGTTCAGCCGCGGTCAGAAAGGGTAAACCGGCGGTCTCCCGCCGGTTTACCGCTGCCCCATTGAATCCTCCATGGCGGCGGAGCGCGCTCCGCCGCCATGGGGATTCAGACACCCCCTACCGCCATCCTGTTCATGGCGGGAAACCCGCCATGAACAGGATGGCGGTAGGGGGTGCCGCGGGGCCCCTGGGGGCCCCTGCAGTGCCCATGCCAATGGCATGGGCACTGCAGGGGCCCCCGTAAGAGGGCCCCCCAAAGTATTTCAGTGTCTGCTTTGCAGACACTGAAATACGCGACGGGTGCAACTGCACCCGTCGCACCCCTGCAACTACGCCGGCTCAATTCTGAGCCGGCGTCCTCGTTGCAGGGGCATTTCTGCTGGGCCGGCGGGCGCTCTTTCAGAGAGCGCCCGCCGGCCCAGCGGAAATGTTTAAATGGCCGCCGCGGTCTTTTGACCGCGGTGCGGTCATTTCACGGCGGTACCTTGGCGGACGGCCTCCGCCGTCCGCCAAGGTTAAAATCACCCCCTTTGACTTATGTTTTTAAGCGAATGGAAAGCAGCAGAGAAAAAACTACAATAAGTTATCCCCTAAACAAAGTAATTCTTTGAACTGGATTTTTTTTATATATATACGAGGGCATCTTTGAACATCCCTTGATACAATGAGTTAACAACTTTTATGCACTGCCAACTGGCTTATTGGGATGAGACCTACTTTCTGTCTTAGATATTAGTCTGTGACACACCTTGGCCACTATTTTCCCAATGAAGAGCCCAATTATCTGCCAGCTATTATTTACCACCTTTGCAACCTCTTCCAATGCTGTGCTTCAAATTTCATTTTTTAACACGTCCCATTCGCTAAATCTTGACTACATCACCTACTCTCACTGGTACATCCTTCACACGATTCATCCTGTTATGCCTTCTTTTCTCTCCTGTTTACGCTCAGCAGTATTCTGTATACTCCTGTTTTTATAAAAGGAGAACTCATTCTCTTTCCTGATCAACGGCACCCATCCTGGATTTATGTTAGGAACTACCTCGTGACTTCTCATGACTTCAAAAGTATTCATTCCTGAGGTGAAATGTGCTGTATTACACAATTCACCAATAGTGAAGAGTGACAGAACAAAAACAACATTTGCAATGCAATGTGTCTGGCGTTTGCTTGAGATAGAGCTATTTGCATTGTAAATTCCTAACTGGACTTTTGTTGCCACATAAATTGAAAATGAAAAGTAAAACAGTTGACATAAGCGAGCCGATTCAAAGTGCCGCAGCCGCCATGAGCGCGAAGGAGAGTCACAAAAGGAAACAGAAGTTCACTCACAGTCAAAAGTATCAGCAAACGTGCTATTATCTATGTAACAGGGTCGATGGCCAAGGCGGTAACAAAACTGCCCCAAGGAGGGAAAAGTGTAAAGCATTTACCAATGATGATAAAGGATTTTTGAAAGGCAAGCCCATGAACGAGTGAAAGTGATGGGCATGGTTAAAAGCCCACAGTGCTTGCACGCTCAACCTAACAAGAGGCTCTCCCCAGATGTGAGGCGAAGAGATATACGCTATGGGCATGATATGCATCCAATCACCCCTGTCTTCACAAAACCCCTCCACAAAACAAATGCTGTTTACAGAATCGGCAGTCTTACCATAAACAGAGCACCTCCGTTAGAATACATGCCTGAACACGCAGAAGTAACATAGAGTAGCCCATTCTGCCAAGAGAGTCCCTAACTCTGAAATTCTTTTTCCTCTGCAGATCAGATGTGAGTCTGGAAACTTAGCAAAACTCTCTCATCTCTTAAACCTCTCGATCAATGTGTTTTATTTAAATGAAAGAAGATCAGTAAAGGTGAGTGGCAAATGCTCTGGACCAACCACCTTGCTTGGTTTCTAATTTCCATAGATCTTTTGTATCACTCACCTGTACTCCTCATAATTCCTCATGTTCAGTTTCCTCAGAATCACCTGGGACAGTCCCGGTACGTTGCTGTCCATGGCGAGGAAGCCAAGTGAGTCCATGTAGTAGCCTTCTGCAGCTGTAGCAGGCACTGTGGCTAGAGCAGGCTTGGGCGGGCCTCCTTTCCCAGTGGAACTGTGTTTCTTCTTGGGGGCCATGGTGAGGCCAAGCCTTTGTGTGAGCTGAAAATATGTCAAATGAGAAAATTAGTAACTCCATTGAAGATTAGAGGGTCAAGTAATGGTCACACTGAAGGATAAGGGAGAAGAAAAGCCAGTTTGAAGACTAACGTATTGTAAATGATGAGTCCAAGGACAAAGGACAAAAGGACAGAGGCTGACTAGTTTCACAGCTGAGAAATACAGAAGATTGATGCCAGAGGGATAGGGAATGGTCAACCAAAGACTAAGAGACTACGAACGTGCAGTCACTAGCTGCAGTTTATCTAATATTCCGACATCCAGTCAACTTGGGTGCATGTGAGGGTTTGGCACTGACCTGCACAGGAGCAAACACACATCCGTAGTCCAATATGTGAAGTATACACAGCAAAATATGCTGTTCCCTTCAGACATTAAGCTACCTGGAGCATCTACCAGGTTAATTGAATCCTTGGAATTATTTGCATAAATCACTATTAGCTCCAAGAACATCTTGTGCTCAGCAAGCTGGGTGATTCACTCTGATGTTTATGTATACTTCTACACCTGCTGAAGAGGGCTAAGCAATAAGAACTTTACAGTGCCAGGATAGTCTGCAATAGCCAGGTTAACAGATAATCAACTTCATTTGGGCAAACATTTAAATGTATCAGCATGATTCTCATTTAGGAACAGTCACTTGTGTTGGAGTGTGACCTTTAAAATTAATATTAACCTGAAATGCTTGCAATATAATGTGTAATGAAGCTGCATAGAAAATATGTTAACATAGAAAATAATGTACATGTTTGAAATGTGCCCACAGGGAGTGGCCACCAATGTATACGATGATTTATGAAACTGATTAATGATGAATTAATAATGTACTGATGTATGACTTTGTATTAGCATTAAGGGTTATGTATTAGGAGTTTTGCTAATTTAATCACTAGGCCTTAGTTAGCGAGGGTCTGGGCCTAGTTGCCTGTCTCATATTAACTGTGTTTTTCTAACGTGCAATGTGCTGTTTTCCTGAAGGACACGAAGCTGTACTTTTCCAGAAGCTAGAGATATGTGTGTGTGTAGCTGTAGTAAATTCTTTCTCATGGGACCCGACTTGCTCAAGGAGACATTCTTGCCGAATGCAACAGTGTAATTCACAACAGGTGCAAGGCCGCCTGGACTAGGAGAAGACAATGGAACTACTGACTGGAGCGTAAAGTGTAACTTTTCTTACCTGACATTCCACCCGTTGAAGACGTCAATCACAAGAGCCAATCGACTGCATGAGAATTGTGTTTTGTGGAAAATTCTAGTAAGGTGCGTGGAGAATTATTGGACAGAGATAATGATGCACCAAAAATTGATCCAATGAGAAATTAAGGGCTAGTTCGACAGTTTTGATATAACAGCGTGACCTGAGGAGAAATCATTAATTATTGGGACACTTTTGAGGTTATTCTGACATTCTGCCTTAAGCCATACTTTGCCTTTTGAGACTTTGCCGTTCTGATATTTTAACCATCTTCTATTGAATCCTTAACTGATACTTACTTCTATTTATGAGGGAAGAGCCTTACTCTTAGCTATGCCATACTGAGACTTTTCCCTATCCTATACTTGCTGATGGCGAATCGACTGATGTCCTGAGGACAAAGACTGACACTGATTGCTGATACGTTAGAGGGGTAACTATCTGATGATGATTTTAATTGTCTGTTTACCTTTTCTTTCTAGGTACCAACTGCTCTTTTGATAGAGGCCATAGTTAGATGTTTTTTCCAAATTTGTGTTTGCCAAATTGTTTTGCATGAAGCCCAACATGCTGATGCTAATTCGAAGTTAGTTAAGGAATTCACTAATATCGGATGCAAATAGACAAATGACTAAATTCTTGCTTTGTTGAATAATGTACTAATGTTACTCTGCTAAAGTTGATTCATATTAACGCTGTGCTTCATTCTAAATGTTCATGATCTGTGCTTTGATAAGGTTTTGCTCTGATTGCCAAGTTATAGTGGTTTTGACTTGCTTGTTGAAGATGAAACTAATAAATATGATATCAGATTGTAACTAATAGGGAATAAATATCCTAACACATAACTAGGTTTGTGTGGTTATTCGTGGCTGAAAGGTCATGGTTCGTTTGCTGTGTTGATCTATATTGAATGTTATTGATTAGCTTAATGATTAGTTATTGTGAATATTGAAGGAGTTATTGACATAATGATTGTGATGCTAGAGGATATCTCTTTCTGGGAAGTCTCCAAACGTGGTCAAAAGGTTCATTGGCCTAGACATGTCTCCTTGTAAGTTTACTTATCAAGGTACTGACGCGTTATCAGTTTTGGTAGCAGAGGTAGATGGTTTGGCCCTTTGGGGCCCCAGGACGAGGGACCACTGCTTGAAAATTGTTTTAAAGTGATGCAAATTGGAGAGATGATGTGCCCCTAAGTCCTGAATGACTTTCCCTGAATCTTGGAGCTTGCTGAGGTGAGTTGGGTATGTCCTCGGCATCCTAGTGATAGTATGAATAAAATAGGGTTTGCAGTTGCACAGCTTATGCATACTGCAGGTGAATTGTGAGGTTTGTGAGAATTTTAGGTCAGGAAATGTTTTTGTAGGAGTGTGCGTACTTCGCAGTATGATAGTAGGGAAGTTGGCCAACTTCATGTGAGTGTGGCGCTTTGTGCTAAAAAATTATCCATGTGGTTGTTGGTGATGTACGGACCCTGTGTGGTCTGGAGTATATTGATAGGTGTATGAGACACCTGGTTTATGTTGTAATTTGTGCGGTTTAATAGGCCAATCGGGCGTGGTTGATGAGTCGAGTTTGAGTCAAAGTGAGTGAATGAAAACTTCGATGGAGATTTGGTGAGTTCTAAAGTGTACTAGAACAACCAATTGACAAGTCAAGAGTAGAATTTGCGGGTCAAATTTTGCTTGCGAGTGCGGGATCTGAGAAGGAGAGAGTAGCCGCCGAGGCTAGGCGAAATCTCTGTAAAGTTCTGAAGCGTTTGTGTTACCCTTTCCTGTAGTAAACAGGCAAATTTGAGTTTTGATGTTCCTTGCAATATATTGCATTAGTTTTGGTGTGAATCGAGAGTGAGGAAGACAAGCCGCAAGACTTTGTCAGCCGCAGTGTGTGTGAGTGTAACGTCATTGGAGCCGCGCTGGGATAAGTCGGTTAGTGAAAAGGGTCGCACACGGATTGGCAGCCGTCTGTGAGAGGCAATTGGTTGAGAAGGTGAGCGAAGGGAGTTCTGGGAATTAAAGTCACTTCCTGATTTGATTGTTACCAGAATAAATGACACAAAGATGAAGTTTTTCAAGGCTTTACAGAGCGCTTTGAGGGGAGATGTGTACATTACAACGAGTGAAGGGGAACCTACAGTGCCAGAGGATACACCGGCTTATGCCGTAATGGAGGAGAGGGGAGTCGCGCTGTGACTTTGGCTAAAGCAATGGTGCAAGGTGACAGAGAAAGAAGGGTGTTTGGCGTTTCCGGAGCACGGAACGTTCAATATAAGGATTTTGGGAAATTTGCGGAGGGTGCTAAATGAGCTAAAGCCACCTCCGAGGCAACCACAGTTTGAGGCGCTAGCAATTTAAGAACTGATGGCAATATGACAACAGCAACAGAAATTTGAGAGGAGAATGAGGAAAGCAGAAAAGACACTAGTGGAGGCTAGGTGGGATAGTGCACAGAGGGTTTGGAGAAGAGAAACAGTAGACGGAGTTAGGATGTTTCCAGCAATAACTCAAGAAGGTGAAACCCAAGATGGGAAAGCCATTTGTAAGACTGACAAGGGTTGTAGTAAAGAAAAGGAGACTAAGAGGTCATGGGAAGAGGCAGATGACTCAGAAGATGATGAGTTCCTTAATCAGTTGCTAAATGGTCGACCACTGCCATACGCCCTAGATGACAATAGACCAAGTACTAGTGCAGGTCCTATAGATTTGACTCAAAATAAAGGAACAATAAATATGGTACAGGTTAATACTGTTGCAACACCAGTTCCGGTGCAGAATAGTGTCAGTGTGTCTACTGCTCCAGAGATGTAATCTCAGTTACAGCCACCACAGGTCCAGAGACTTTACCCTGATCTCCCAATACTGGAGACTACTACGAACTTGATGGTGCCGTCAGATCTGGCATATACAAGACCAAAGCTGATACAGACTGAGCCAATTCCACTTTTACTGCCTCAGGTACAGCAACAGATGATTCCGAATTACACTTCGTTCGCAAGACCGCAGTCAGCCATAGCAACAGGAATGAATCAGAATATGGGAGTTAATGCCCCACAGGTTTTGGGAAGCAGGCAGCCGCCAGCTGCCATATCCTTGCCTATTACAGTTGGTCCACCAGTACCATTGTATGCACAGGCGAAGCCTGGTGTATGTGATCAGGGAGTAATGACCCAAGAAATGACAAGAGGAGGGTTCGTAGGGAGCTCTCAAGGGATGACTCCAGTGGAGCCGACATTCAAAAGATCTAGATCTTTATTAGACTTCAGTCTGATTGGGGCTCCTCCAGATGCTATGAGACAATCAGGTTTGGGACTGCGGTCTACTGGCAGTCATATGGCAGCGGTGACTTCGGCGGTCTACAAAATAGACCACCGAAGTCATAATGAGGGCCTCTATGTCCTACCTTTGACACACACTGAACCCTGCCCATAGGGCTATTTACGGGCTACCTTAGGAGTGACTTAGCTGTAGTGAAAAGGAGGTTTAGGCCTTGGCAATTAGGTTAAATTGCCAAATCAATGGGGCAGTAAACTGTGCACACAAACACTGCAGTGGCACGCCTAAGACAAGTTGGAAAAGGCTACTTCTGTGGGTGGTACAATCAGCGCTAGCAGCATTTAATTTACAGGCTCTGGGTATATGGTATAGCACTTTGCAAGGGACTTACAGGTAAATTAAATGAGCCAAACAGGTGTAAGTCAATTATACCACGACTCCTCAACAGGTCACAGGTCAAAGAATGAGTCAAAATAACACAGTGCAACAGTTCCCATTACGTGGTGAGAATGGAATAAACGATGAATGGTCGGATGAGAGTTCAGATAGTGAGGAGTGTAGGCTTGCAGCATCCCTAGAAGTAGATCAGAGAGGACCCTATGTGCAAGGGAAAGTGATGGGTCATAAGGTTTCATTCTTGGTTGACACAGGAGCTACACGCTCTACACTCAGAAGTGCAGAAGTTCCGAAACTGCCTCTTTCGGGACGTACAGTCAAGGTAGTAGGAGTGGCAAATCAACTCCTGACTAACTCGATCACAAATCCAGTTCAGGTTGAGCTTGGTACTTTTCAGGGATTGCACAGATGTGTGGTTTGCGATTCAAGTCCCCCCTCCCTACTTGGAAGAGACTTACTGTGTAAAACTAGGAGCTCGATTACCTGTTCCAAAGAAGGAATTGAGGTTCAGACAAACAGTGACGATGAAGGAGATGAGGGGCAGGTTTCAGAGCCTGAAACGGAGATGACAGATGAGGAGTATCCTCTGATTAACTTCTTCCCAATGTTCACAGTGACTGATCTGCCAGCAGACTTGTAGGGGACAGTCAGAGAGAAAGTGTGGGACTTGACAGGAAAAGAACTAGGACTGATAAAAGGAGTGGAACCAGTCAAAGTCAGTGTGAAGCCAAATGCTGTGTTCCCCCAGGTGCCACAGTACCATATGGCGCAAGATGTACTTATAAAGGTGGCACAGTTAATTGCAGACTTTGTGAAAAAGGGAGGTTTGAAAAAGAGGTGATGAGCAGTCCATGTAATTCACCGATAATGGGACTAAGAAAGCCTTGTGGGAATGTTCGAATTGTCCAAGACCTGAGAAAGATTAACGACATAGTGGTGAAATGTTGCCCAGTAGTGCCAAATCCAGCTGTGATTATGTTTCAGGTTCCATGTGATGCAGAGTGGTTCACAGTAGTAGATTTGTCCCAAGCGTTCTTTTCTGTGCCTCTTCATGAGGACAGCCAATTTCTCTTCAGTTTCAAATTCCTGGATAAGGTTTACAATTGGTGTTGAATTCCTCAAGGGTTTCGGAATCACCTTCCATTTTCAATCAGATACTGAAGAAGGATTTGGAGTCATTGGAATTGCCTTTTCAATCGACTGTAGTGCAGTACATTGATGATTTGTTGATCACTTCCAAGACAAAGGATGACTGCAAGTATGATTCCATTGCCTTACTGAACCACTTGGGAAAGAACGGACATAAGGTGTCCCCAAAGAAGCTCCAATACTGCCAGAAGGAGGTGAAGTATTTGGGTCATCAATTTGAGAAATGGTCGAGGAAGTTATCCAGGGAAAGAGTGACTGCCCTGTTACAGATGAACCCACCAACGACACAGAGAGATGTTAGGATGTTTCTGGGAATGGTGGGCTACTGTCGTCAGTGGATCCCAAATTTCTCAGTCATCTCCAAGCCATTGGTGAGACTGACGGTTAAGGATGGGCCAGATGTCATAACTTTGTCAGAGAAAGAAATGAAGGCGTTTGCTGAGCTAAGGGAGAGCATGTGCAGTGCTCCAGCTTTAGGTAGGTCTGATTACACTAAGCCTTTTGTTCTGTTTTGTCATGAACGTGATGCATGTTCCTTGTCTGTCCTAACACAGGTCCATGGAGGTGTAAACCGTCCAGTAGCATATTTTTCGGCTACTTTGGACCCAGTTGCAGCAGCCTTACCAGGTTGTCTGCGTGCAGTAGCAGCAGTTGGTCAAAGCCTCGCACAATGTGAAGGCATAGTGATGGGACATCCTTTAACAGTCATGGTCCCACACTCAGTTGAGATCTTGCTAACCCATACAAAAACGCTGCACATGACAAATGCAAGACTGACAAAATATGAAACGATTATATTGGGGTCGCCAGATGTAACATTGAAAAGATGTACAGTGCTGACCCCGGCAACTTTGCTTCCAAATGAAAACACAGAAGTTGAAGATGCTGAAGATGTTGAACATGATTGTCTTGAGGTAACAGAAATGTGCACCAAACCGAGGCCTGACATTAAATATACCCAATTGGAAGAAAATGACAAAATTATCTTTGTTGATGGCTCATGTTTAAGAGACTCGGTAGGAGTGCTGAGAGCTCGATACACTGTATGTACGATCTCTGGTATCCTGGAAGCGTCTTGGCTTGAGAGAATCTATTCTGCTCAAGTGGCTGAATTGGTTGCTCTTACTAGAGCTTGCCATGCTGCTGTCCAGTTGAGAGTGACTATCTATACTGATAGCAAATACGGATTTGGAATTGTCCATGATTTTGGCCAACTATGGTCACAGAGGGGTTTCCTGACCTCTTCTGGTTCTCCAGTGAAAAATGGTGAAAGAATTAGGGAGTTGTTGCACGCAATTCAGTTACCTCATGAAATTGCCGTGGGGAAATGCAGTGCTCATTTGAAATCACATGACTTTGTTTCGATGGGAAATGGATATGTGGATCAAGTCGCAAGGTTTTGCGCATTGAACTGTATATTGTTTAAGGATCAATTGGAATTGTTACCTGAAACAGAAAATGAGACATGTACAGGTTACGCATTAAGGGTGATTGACACGTTAGAAGAATTGAGATTGTTGCAGGGACGTGCCAGCAAAGATGAGAAGCGTTCTTGGGTTAGGATGCAATGTGTACAAAGGCCAGGTGACTTGTGGGTTTCAGATAAAGGGAAAATGGTCTTGCCAAACAGTCTCCTTTCACAATTTGCGAGGTTTTACCATGGTCAAGCACATATTGGGAGAGATGCCATGATCAGGCTGTTCAAAATTGACTGGTTTAACCCGAAGTTCAGCCAGGCTGCAGAAGTGATATGTCACAGGTGTATCATCTGTCAACAGATGAATGCGGGGAAAGGGACAGTGGTGAATTTGAGCCACATTGGGAGAGCGGGAGGTTCATTTAGCAGAATGCAATTGGATTTTATTGAGATGTCTGTGTGTGGAGGTTTGAGATATGTGTTGCTGATTGTGAGCATATTTAGTCACTGGATTGAAGCTTACCCTACACGTAGGAATGACAGCCTCACAGTAGGGAATTGATACTGATGCTTTGGGAATTGATACCACGTTTCAGGTTTCCGATCTCCTTAGAATCAGATTGGGGAAGTCACTTCAACAATGAGGTGGTCAAGCTATTGTGTGCAGCATTCAACATTGAACAGAAGCTGCATTGTAGTTACTGCCCGGATGCATCAGGACTAGTGGAGCAGATGAATGGTACCCTGAAGTCAAAAATGGCAAAAATGTGTGCAAGCACAAATCTGAAATGGCCTGATGCATTGCCTTTGGTGCTAATTTCAATGAGAAATATGCCCAACAAGAAAACAGGACTGTCTCCTCATGAGATACTCATGGGCCGAGCTATGAGACTGCCTGCAGTGCCTGCGAATGCTCTTGTGAATATCACAGATGATATGGTGTTGGACTACTGCAAGGGTCTGGCTGACGTCGTCCGCTCTTTCTCTCGCCAGGTGGAAGCTACCACACTGCCACCGATAAATGATCCAGGTCACAACCTGAAAGCTGGTGACTGGGTTGTCATCAATAAACACGTGAGGAAGTCGTGTTTGGAGCCACGTTGGAAGAGGCCATATCAAGTAATACTAACAACTACTACTGCTGTGAAATGTGCGGGAATTCCGAACTGGATCCATGCCAGTCATACAAAAAAGGTGACGTGTCCAACTGATGAGGAAGTTGAGTTTTTGAAAGTACCAACAACAGAGAGGGAAGTCTCAGGGCCAGAGAGTAATCGAAGGGGAACTGAGACAGAAGGAGAGCCTATTGAGGACGGCTTGGTCACTCCAGTAAGACACAAAGGAGATGAGACCCAGAGGGGTGACGGTGAGCCTATCTCGACTGAGGGACCAAGAGAGCCAAGTCAGAAGGAGGTTCTCCCGGAAGCAGACGGATGTGGAATTGAGCTAGAGCCCCTGACAGACCCAGAAGGCGAAGGAGTTGAGGCGGAAGAGAGTCAGAGTGTCCAGACTCCTCCTAAGAAAATTGCAGGTCCATCAAGAGAAAACACCATAGAGTCAGAGGAGGGCGAAGAGTTGCCACAGGAAAGATCAAAGACCAAAGAGATACAGAAAGGAGATAAGTGGCCAGAACTGCAAGTGACTAAGGGAAAAGTGGTTGTCGAAGATGCAATAGAGGAGGAGGTCGATACAACAAGGAGAGAAGGTATGCAAGTCCTGAATGGGCATACGCAATGTCAGCTGAATGGCAGCAAGAGTTCTTGGTGTTTTGCTTTGATCAAGAAGTCCCAGGTCCGTACTTTGGTACCTGAGTCTGGCCAGAGAGACTGTGTTGGCACGAAAATTGAATTAAAGAAAAATTAAGAAAGGAGACTGATAACTTACTGGATGTGACACTGTTAACTTAAATTGACTTTTGAGAACTGATTCTGACAAGCTGCTAACCTGAATTGACAAGGATCCTGAGAGTGAATGTGAAAGCTGTAAATAGTTGCTGAAGAAAGACTTTTGCTTGCTTTAACTTTGCTGGAGAAAAAAAAAAGAGAGTTTCAACCGTCTTCTGTTGGTTGCTGTTTTAACTAATCATCCTTCACTTTCTGATTCTTTACAGATCATAGCTAACACTAGAGAAGATAATAGGGGAAGTAGACGTTGTAAATGTTTGGGTGTTGGTTTGGGTGTCGTACGTGTGATATTCATAATAGTTGTGATTGTGGGAATGCCAATAGTGGATAAGAGTGAAACTAACAATGCTACAATTCCTGAGACCGCCACTGCACTAACAGCTTGGGAGAGGTTTGAGCAAGACACAAAGTATTTGCATGAGGGAACTAATGCTAAAGGGGAATTATCAACTAATGTTTTCTATTGCTTGCTGAGTGAGTATGTTGACACTATGGATGCGAAAGATTGTTATGTGTGTACACAGATTCCTGTTTCGGTACAAGAGGGGGTTACCTATCATAGTTTGCCTTTAACATATGGGATAAGCTGTAGTCTGTTACTAACAAGATTCTAGAACCAGGAAGAGATTCAATATTTTTACTCCAATCACGATCTTGTGTTTCCTTATGTGCCTATTATAGAGGATTTGAGTATTGTAGCTAAGTACTATAGCATCAAATTAGTTAAGGGGTTCTTTGAGGCGACACTAACAATTAGTACATCTTATGCACACCGCAATAATTTGACATGTTCACTTACATCTGTAGAGAAAAGCTTTCTAGATCACACAGAAGATAGAAGAAGGGCATTGAAGGGTAAATTAGAGAAAGGATTGCAGCAGCGAGCTTTTGCTAGTAGTGAAAGTTACAGTGCGGTTAGGGAACAGAGGAAGTTAGCTTCAGACGCACTACACGAAGGGAAGCATTGCATATCTAGACCAAAGTCATATTATGACAATGTGTTTGTGGGAATGAGTGAATGTAAGCATGTGTTTTTGTTTCAGACTAAATGGACATTCATGTTAAATGGACAGGATCCAGCGATCCCTGAGATCTATTATATATGTGGACTTAATGCTTATTACCATCTTCCAAAGGGATGGTATGAGACATGTTATTTGGGGATAGTTTTCCTAAAGATATATCAACTGGATGATCTGAAAAGGTTTCCGAAGTTGTCTGAATTACATCGAAATAGACGGAAGAGAGAGAATGCTGCTGGTGTAGTAGGAGACATATTTGGGGCGATAATTCCTTCAGTCGGAGTTATCTTAAACTCTATAAAGATTCGAAAGTTGTCTACTATTGTGGATAACGTGCTGATAAATTTTACAGGGGCTATACTCCTGAAGGATACTGAACTTGCTGCGAAGAGGGCTATAACTCTTCAAAACAGGCTTGCTTTAGACATTCTTTTAGCGAAAAATGGCGGAGTTTGTAAGATGCTTAATGAGCGTCATTATTGTGCTTACATACCTGACAATAGTAACAAGATCAGAAGTATGCTTACTAACTTGACTAGTGATAGTACAGATTTGAAGGAACTGAAAGAGCCAGGAGTTTGGGAAAAGGTGGGAAAAGGACTTGCTAAAGTGGGAAATTGGTTTAGTAATATTTGGCATGGGATATTGGCAAAAATAATACAGGGAATATTGATTGTTATAGCTTGCTTATTTGGATTATGGCTGTCATGCAAAATTAGTAAAAGAATTAAATTGAAAATGGTGAAAAATAATAAGAGGAGGGAAGAAAAGAAAAGGGAACAATTGGTCGGGGCAAAATCACATGATGAACGATTGAGAGAGGAAATTGAAATGAGAGAATTCTAGGGTGAAAATTGTGAGAAAAAAGGTTTGTGTGATGACAAGAGTCATCAGAGGAGGGATTGTTGGAGTGTGCCCTTTAAAATTAATATTAACATGAAAAGCTTGCAATATAATGTGTAATGAAGCTGCTTAGAAAATAGGTTAACATAGAAAATAATGTACGCGTTTGAAATGTGCCCAGGGGGAGTGGCCACTAATGTATACGATGATTAATTAAACTGATTAATGACGCGTTATCACTTGTAGCTCACTCTTCCTTCCTTCACCATGGACGCAGGCACCTGCTTCCCCTCTGACAGGTAGTACCCAGAAGTGCCCTAAACCTTCTTTGGGGTAGTTGGCAGTCTGCAGTGTAGCAGCACAGGAGCATCAAAACTCGTATGAGGACCATTGCTCCTAAGCCCGCTAGGGCTCGACATGAATGCCGGCATTACTTACAGCTCCCAACTGAAAAATATGCAGCGTAATGAATTGACCGTGAGTCGAAGTGAGGCCTAATCCTGGCCAGTGGAGTGGCGGCTGCAGCATATCACCCACTTACCGCCTGAACTCAAGGTGACGTTCCACCTCCCGATGTCCACTGACTCCTCTCCTTCTGTATCTCACATTTGATGGAGACAGACCACTGAGTCATGGACGGTCAGTAGTTTGTACCTGGGTTGGTGCCAGACTGGGAAGCCCTTCGGTCACAGAGGGTCTGTGCCACCCTCCAAGAGGGAACTCAGCAACGTCGAATTCAAGGCCAGGTTCTATCAGTTTAAGCGGGATGTAGTCACCAGGCCTCTGGAGCATTTTAGCAGGTCAAGCCAAAGCTTCACAGTAATATGCATCGGTCTCCTCTGCTTTTATCGGGGACTTGCAGGTCTCCCGATCGAAGCTCGTAAGTAACTGTAAAAACATTGGCAGGGCGCAGATACGAAACGGGCCAGGTGTGTCAGAAAACGCAAACTGGGTTACAGAGAGAAAGACAACAAAATATATTATGGAAATGGAAGGGAAAAATAAGTGAAAGGCTGCTAGTAACGGAGGTTTGAGAAAAGAAGGAAAGAAACAGTAAGGTGTAGACAAAACGATGGGGAGACAGAAGGAGTGGGATTGGGGACAATAAATCAAAACACAAGAGGGGCAAAGGAAAGAAAGATGGGAGGAGGGAAGAAAGGATGGAAGGAAACAAGGATGGGGAAAGGAAGGAAGGGGAGAGAAAGGAAGGCGAGAGAAAGAAAACAGAAGAAGAAAGATAGGGAAAAGAAGGAAGGAATTAACTTTGCTGGCTCTGTGACATTTAGGACTCATTTCAAAGTGGGAGATGTTTTATTTTCTGGCTACTTCCTTAGGGCCCAGTAAGTGTGAGGGTCATCCCAAATGAACGCCGTCTCTTTCTTCAATCCTACCCTTATACTGGACAGCAGAGCGGAGACCCAGAGGGCTATGCTAGGTGCAGGTCACTTGTAACATTTTCTATCTGCCCTTGTCAGACTGCAGACCTCTTCTGGATACTTTGAGAGCACTAATAATCAATTGCATTCATCAACCGCTCGCAGGAACACCAAGGAACCTGACTGCAGACACGACCATTCACTCCGGACTCTGCCTAGGTATGCCTCATTTACCTCATCCTGCTTACCTAGCAAAAGAAGCTATATCTAGATGCACTGGAATTATGCGGCAGGGGTGGACCAAATTATGCAGCAGTGTTTACTAAATTATGAGGCAAGAAAATGCAAATTATGCAGCACATTTTGTGATAGTGTCAGTTTAGCTTTTAGTCATTTTTACACACGTTAACAATGTGTGAACAAAGGTTTCACCTTATTAGTGCTAGTTAAGCACCCAAATACAGAAACATGAAACTGAAAGGTGTACACTCAACCTTTGCAAAATGCCTTCAACTGCACAGCAACACACTTTGCTGCATTTTTAGTAATTTTTGATCCGTTTGAACTAGAAATATTTTTTGTTAAAATCTGCAAATAATGCAACAGATGATGGATTATGCGGCACATGCAGCAAATCCATAATCATGCAGAAAGCGACACGACCGTAGAATCCCTTAATTCCAGTCACCCTGGCTATATCTGAGCTACCTTAATTGCTCTTCAATGATGACTGCCCACAGCCTGCAAAAAAGTCATATTGTACTCACTCACTGCACTGTAAGCTCTCCAGAAAAGACAACCAGAAACTGTGAATGGATGTCAGTGCTCCAGAAAATATTGCTTTTTTCTACTGGAATGACCTCCTACACTAGCAAAAAGGCATCTTTTCAAAGTATTCCGTATTATTTGGCACCACCCATTGCTCCTGCAATAAAGCCAATATTTTATCTTGCCTTATAGATGAGTCGCTTGCGAAGATAGCCAAACAAACAAAGGTATGGGTTGTGTGACAGGGAACCACCATGTCAAGGGACAGAGAAAGATCAGCCTCAGGGTTGAGGAACAGTGAATAACCAGAATGAGGATGCAGGAGCCAGGAACGACCTCAATGAAGGAAAAGTAAACAAATACACTGATGTGGATAGGGAAGAACAAGGATAAACTGTACGAAGCCTGAGGGGCAGAATGACAAGGTGGGAGACTGAGGGGTAGCCAATGACAGTGTTGGAGTGTGACTTTTATAATCAATATTAACATGAAAAGCTTGCAATATAATGTGTAATGAGGCCGTATAGAAGATGTATTAACTTAGAAGAAAAATCATGTACACGTTTGAAATTTGCCCACGGGCAGTGGCCACCAATGTAAACGATGACTAATGAAACTGACTAATAATGAATTAACAGTGTACTAATGTATGATTTTGTATTAGCATTAAGAGTTATGTATTAGGGTTATGCCGAGTTAATAACTAGGCCTCAGTTAGCACTGGTCTGGGCCTAGCTGCCTGGTCTCATATTAATTGTGTTTTCTAACGTGCAATGTGCTGCTTTCCTGAAGGACACGAGGCTGTACTTTTCCAGAAGCTAGAGATATGTGTGTAGCCATAGTAAATTCTTTCTCATGGGACACGACTTGCTCAAGGAGACATTCTTGCTGAATACAACAGTGTAATTTCCAACCGGTGCAAGGTCACCTGGACTAGGAGAAGACAATGGAACTACTGACTGGAGCGACAAGTGTAACTTTTCTTACCTGACATTCCACCCGTTGAAGACGTCAATCACAGGAGCCAATAAACTGCATGAGAACTGTCGTAGGTGAAAATTCTAGTAAGGTGTGTGACGGATTATTGGACAGAGATAACGATGCACCAAATATTGCCCAATGGGAAATTAGAGACTTGCCCGACAACTTTGATATAACGGCGTGACCCAAGGAGAAATCAGCCATTCTTCCTTGCCATTACGGAGCTATTCTTCGCCATTCTTCATCACCCTTTGCCATTCTGAGATACTTTGTCTTTAGCTGTCTTATACTTTAAACCATCCTCATCCCACCCCTTGCCTGATATGCACTTCTCCTCCATATGAGGGAAGAGTTTCTTGCTATGCCCTACTGAGACTTACCTGTCTATACTGGCTGATGGCGAATCAACTGATGTCCGGAGGACGAAGACTGATCTTGCATGCTGGCTCATTCGGATGGGTAACTATCTGAGGATAAATTGTAATTGTCTGTTTGCCTTTTCTTTCTAGGTACCAACTGCTCTTTGATAGAGGCCATAGTTAGATGTTTTCCAAATTCATGTTGCTGAATTGTTTACATGAAGCCCAACATGCTGATGCTAATTAGAGGTTAGTTAAGGAGTTCACTAATATCGGATGCAAATAGACAAATGACTGAATTCTTGCTTTGTTGAATAATGTACTAATGATACTCTGCTAAAGTTGATTCATGTTAACATCGTGCTTTGTACTAATGTTCATGACCTATGCTTTGATAAAGTCTTACTCGAGTTGCCAAGTTATAGTGGTATTGATGTGCTTATTGATATTGCGATTAATAAATATAATACTAGAGTGTAACTAATAGGGAATAAATATCCTAAACCTTACTAGATTTGTGTGGTTATTCATGGCTGAAAGGTCATGGTGTGTTTATTCTTATTAAATGATATTGATTAGTTTGATTGATTAGTTATTGTGAATATTGAAGAGGTTATTGATCTATTGACTGCGATGCTAAACAGATATCTCGTTCTGGGAAGTCCCCAAACGTGGTCAAAAGATTCATTGGCCTAAAACGAGTCCCCTTGTAAGTTAAATTACCAAGGTTTGGACGCGTTATTAGTTCTGGTTGCAGAGGATGGTTTCGGCCCTTTGGGGCCCTAGGACGAGGGACTATTGTTTGAAAATTGTTTTTGAGATAATGCAAATTGGAGAGATGATGTGCCCCTAGGTCCCAAATGACTTTCCCGGAATCTTGGAGCTTTCTGAAGTGAGTTGGGTATGTTCTCGGCGTTCTAGTGATAGTGTGAGTGACGTAGGGTTTGCGCTTGCACATCTTATGCATACTGCAGGTGAATTGTGAAGTTTGTGAGAATTTTAGGCCAGGTAATGATTTAGTAGGAGTGTGCGTACTCCACAGTATGAGAGTAGGGAATTCGGCGAACTTCATATGAGTGTGGCGCTTTGTGCTAAAAAATTGTCCATGTGGTTGTTGGTGATGTACCGACCATGCGTGGTCTAAGACTCCGGAGTATATGGATGGTTTATGTTGTAATTTGCGCGGTTTAATAGGTCAATCGGGCGTGGTTGACAAGTCAAGTTTGAGTCATAGTGAGTGAATGAAAACTTCGATGGAGATTTGGTGAGTTCTAAAGTGCACTAGGATAACCGGTTGACAAGTCAAGAGTAAAATTTGCAGGTCAATTTTTGCTTGCGAGTGTGGGATCTGAGAAGGAGAGAGTAGTGGCCGAGGCTAAGCAAAATCTCTGTAAAGTTCTGAAGCGATTGTGTAACCCTTCCTGTAGTAAACCGTAAAATTTGAGTTTTTGTCAGTGCTCGCAATATTGCATTCGTTTTGTGCGAATCGAGAGTGAGGAAGACAAGCCACAAGACTTTGTCAGCCGCAGTGTGTGTGAGTGTGATGTCACTGGAGCTGCGCTGGGATAGGTCGGTTAGTGAGAAGGGATTCCGCACGGATTGGCAGCCGTCCGTGAGAGGCAATTGGTTGAGAAGGTGAGCGAAGAGAGTTCTGGGAATTAAAGTCACTTCCTGATTCAATTGTAAACTAAATAAAAGACGTAAAAATTAAGTTTTTCAAGGCTCTAAGGAGCGCTTTGAGGGGAGATGTGTACATTACAGCGAGTGTGGGGGAGCCTACACCGCCAGGGGATACTCCGGCTTATGCCGTAATGGAAGATAGGGGAGTCGCGCCATGTCTTTGGCTAAAGCAATGGTTCAAAATGACAGACAAAGAGGGGTCTTTGGCGTTTCTGGAGCATGGCACGTTCAATATAATGGTTTTGGAAATTTTGCAGAGGGTGTTAAATAAGCAAAAGCCGCCCCGAGGCCAGCACAGTTTGAGGTATTAGCAATTTGGGAACTGATGGCCATACGACAACGGCAACAGAAATTTGAGAGGAGAATGAGGAAGGCTGAAAAGACACTAGCGGAGGCTAGGTGGGATAGCGAGCAGAGGATTTGGAGAAGAGAGATAATAGACGGAGTTAGGATGTTTCCAGCGATAACTCAAGAAGGTGGAACCCAAGGAGGGAAAGCTACTTGTAAGACGGATAAGGGTTCTAGCAAAGAAAAGGAGACTAAGAAGTCCTGGGCAGAGGCAGATGACTCAGATGATGATGAGTTCCTTAATCAATTGCTACATGATCGACCACCGCCATATGCCCTAGATGATAATAGACCAAGTACTAGTGCGGGTCCTATAAATTCGACACAGTATCAGGGGACAACAAACACGGTACAGGTAAATACAGTTGCAACACCAGTTCCGATACAGAATAGTGTCAGTGTGTCTACTGCTCCAGAGATGCAGACACAGCTGCAGCCACCCCCGGTTCAGAGGCTTTACCCTGATGTCCCAAAATTAGAGACTACTACGAATTTGATGGTGCCATCAGATCCGGCATATACGAGGCCAAAGCTAATACAGATTGAGCCAACTCCACTTTTACTGCCTCAGGCACAGCAACAGATGGTTCCAAATTATACCTCAGTCACGGGTATGCAGTTAGCTACAGCACCGATAATGAATCAGAATATGGGAGCTAATGCTCCACAGGTTTTGGGAAGTAGGCAGTCGCCAGCCGCCATATCCTTACCTATTACAGTTGGTCCGCCAGTACCATTATGTGCACAGGCGAAGTCTGGTGTACGTGACCAGGGAGTAATGACCCAAGAGATGACAAGAAGAGGGTTCGCAGGGAACTCTCAAGGGATGACACCAGTGGAACAGACAATAGAGAGATCTAGGTCCCTGTTAGACTTCAATCCGATTGGGGTTCCTCCAGATACCATGAGACAGTCAGGTTTGAGACTGCTGACTCCGCAGGTCTCAAGTGCGAATGTACCGCAGACTCCGATAATGCAGGCTGGAAATATCTCATTGCAAAGTTTAATAGCGCAGCAATTGAATGAATGGTTAGACAAGTTAAATTTGCCACAGACTACTCCTGCGACAGCAGAGCGGTCGGAAAGAGAGGAGTACCTGAATTTTGTGAGGTTGGGCATGGAGGCAAATGAACTAGTTGAAGGGAGCATGGGAGTGAACAGACTAGAGTCATATACTGAAGCCGAGTTGAGGTATCTGTGCCCAAAGATAACTAAAGAAGTGAGCAAGGTACACCAGAAGTTGGCAAACTTGGCAGATAAATACGGCATAGACTTAGACAATACTAAACATCTGAAGAGGAGTTACAGGTTAGACTTTGAGCCTAAGGATTTTGATCACATGAGGTCTACTGGGATGAAGGCACACCTTAAAGAAATACTGCAGAGTACACAAGTTTGGGGAGCCTTAGAGAAGTGGGAAGGCAGATGGGCATAGAAAAGAGATAAAAGGAAAGGTGACTGCCCGGAGCAGCAGCAGGCGAAACCAGTGCCAGATACCGGTACAATAAAGATGTTACCAATGAGAGAGACGGCAGGAGTGGTTCTCGTCCATGTACCACGGTCTAGAGGTGACATTCTGTCATTCACAAATGATTTCCCCAGGCTGAGGGAGAAGCCAATAGAGTGGTACCAGCAGACAGATAGGTTTGTGAAGCTTGTGAAGTGAAGACCTGAATACTCTCTTTGAGATCATAGTTCCAGCTGATTTGTGGCTTGAGTGCAAGAAGAGTGTGGATTGGCAAACCGCGGAACCAGCAAGAGATAGAGCCACAGGAGCACCGTCTCCAGAGGTGATGAAGTACGACTATAAGGTGATTGAGTTCTTGAAGCAGAAGGTGTCGCCGCAAAATATTGATTGGCAAAAGATTGATCGAACGGCGCAAGAGGCCAAAGAGTTGATACATGCCTACTATGAGAGATTGTTGAAGGCGTTCAAGCACTACAGTGGTACAGAGGTCATAGAGACAAAGGACATGAATCACCTTGTGTTCAGGTTTGTTGAAGGGTTGAGACCCGAGATTAGTCAGATGATTAAGAATCATTTGATCTGTTGGCAAGCGAAGCCAATTGACGAGGTGTTGCAGTATGTGAAATACTGTAGTGATGAAATTGAGTTGAAGCAGAGAAAGTTGAAGGAGAAAGTGATGGTGATGCAAATTAAGGCAGCACAAGCAGGGATGCAGGGAAATGGTTTACAGCAGATGGTGCAAAAGCCGTAAGGAAACGGGATATTTCAGGTGCAAGTGAGAGACAGAGGTTGAGGGGGTTTTGTGAACCGCGGTCCAGATTTGAATACTGTAGTGGTTCAAAATGATGTGCAGGGGATGAAGAATGTGTTACCTTGTCATGCTTGCGGGGGCGTGGGACACTGGAAGCGGGAGTGCCTGATGATGGTGCAGGAGGGTGTTGTTCAACAAAGCAATTATGTCAACGCATTCCAAAATGTTAAAGGACCAAAAATGAGGTGTCAAAATCCGAATTTTCAGAATAACATGGTTCAAATGCAGGGTCTTCAACCGATGCAACAAGTGCAGATTCCACGCGTACAACCAGTGCAGATGCAACAAATGCAACCGCAGGTTCCTTTGGTACCTAGACAGCAAATGTAGTTGCCTATAGCACCAATGAGACAGCAACAGGTGATGCTTCCTCAACAGGTCACAGGTCAAGGAATGAGTCAAAATAACGCAGTACAACAGTTCCCCTTGCGTGGTGAGAATGGGATAAACGATGAATGGTCAGATGAAAGTTCAGATGGTGAGGAGTGTAGGCTTGCAGCGTCCCTAGAAGTAGATCAGAGGGGACCTTATGTGCAAGGGAAGGTGATGGGTCACAAAGTTTCATTCTTGGTTGACACAGGAGCTACACTCTCTACATTCAGAAATGCAGTGGTTCCGAAGTTGCCTCTTTCGGGACATACAGTTAAGGTAGTAGGAGTGGGGAATCAACTTTTGACTAACTCGACCACAGATCCGATTCAGGTTGAGATTGGTACTTTTCAAGGGTTTCACAGTTTTGTAGTTTGTGATTCGAGTCCCGTGTCCCTACAGGGAAAAGACTTACTGTGCAAGACAAGATGTTCTATCACCCGTTCCAATGAAGGGATTGAGGTGCAGACAAACAGTGATGATGAGGGGGATGACGGTCAGATTTCACATCCTGAAATGGAGACGACAGATGAGGAATATCCTCTGATTAACTTCTTCCCAATGTTCACAGTGACTGACCTGCCAGCAGATTTTCAGGGACGGTCAGAGAGAGAGCGTGGGGCTTGACAGGAAAGGAAGTGGGACTGATAAAAGGAGTAGAACCAGTCAAAGTTAGTGTGAAGCCGAATGCTGTGTTCCCCCAAGTACCGCAGTACCATATGGCGCAAGATGTCCTTATATAGGTTACACAGATAATTGCAGACTTTGTGAAGCAAGGAGTTTTGAAAGAAGTGATGAGCAGTCTGTGTAATTCACCAATAATGGGACTGAGAAAGCCTTGTGGGAAGGTTCGAATTGTCCAAGACTTGAGAAAAATTAATGAAATAGTGGTGAAATGTTGCCCAGTAGTGCCAAATCCAGCTGTGATTATGTTCCAGGTTCCATGCGATACAGAGTGGTTTGCAGTAGTAGATTTGTCCCAAGCATTCTTTTCTGTGCCTCTTCATGAGGACAGACAATTTCTTTATAGTTTCAAATTCTTGGACAAGGTCTACAGTTGGTGTCAAATTCCTCAAGGGTTTTTGGAATCACCTTCCATCTTCAATCAGATACTGAAGAAAGATTTGGAGTCATTGTAATTACCTTTTCAATCGATTCTTGTACAGTACATTGATGACTTGTTGATCGCATCCAAGACGAGAGATGACTGCAAGTACGATTCAATTGCCTTGCTGAATCACTTGGAAAAGAACGGTCATAAAGTGTCCCCCAAGAAGCTGCAGTATTGTCAGAAAGAGGTGAAATACTTAGGTCATGTAATTGAGAAAGGGTCGAGGAAGTTATCCAGGGAGAGAGTGACCACAGTATTGCAGATGAATCCCCCAACGACACGGAGAGACGTTAGAATGTTTCTGGGAATGGTGGGCTACTGTCGCCAGTGGATCCCTAATTTCTCAGTCATCTCCAAGCCCTTGGTGAGACTGACGGTTAAGGATGGGCCAGATGTCCTAACACTGACAGAGAAAGAAATTAAGGCATTTATTGAGTTGAGAGAGTGTATATGTAGGGCTCCAGCTTTAGGTTTGCCTGATTACACAAAGCCTTTTGTCTTGTTTTGTCATGAATGTGATGCATGTTCTTTGTCTGTCCTGACACAGGTCCATGGAGGTGTAAACTGACCAGTAGCATATTTTTCAGCTACTTTGGACCCAGTCGCAGCAGCCTTACCAGGTTGTCTGCGTGCAGTAGCAGCAGTTGGTCAAAGTCTCGCACAATGTGAAGGCATAGTGATGGGACATCCTCTAACAGTTATGGTACCGCACTCAGCTGAGATCTTGTTAACATGTACCAAAACGCAACATATGACAAATGCAAGACTGACAGAATATGAAACGATTATATTGGGGTCACCAAATGTAACGTTGAAAAGATGTACAGTGCTGAACACGCCAACTTTGCTTCCAAATGAAAATACAGACGTCAAGGATGCTGATGATGTAGAACATGATTGTCTTGAGGTAACAGCAATGTGCACCAAACCGAGGCTGATATTAAAGATACCCAATTGGAAGAAAATGACAAAATTATCTTTGTTGATGGCTCATGCTTGAGAGACTCAGTAGGAGTACTGAGAGCAGGATATGCTGTGTGTACAATCACTGGTATCCTGGAAGCATCTTGGCTTGAGAGAGTATATTCTGCTCAAGTGGCAGAATTGGTTGCTCTTACTAGAGCTTGCCATGCCGCTGCCGAATTGAGAGTAACTATCTATACTGACAGCAGATACGGATTTGGAATTGTCCATGACTTTGGCCAACTATGGTCACAGAGGGGTTTTCTGACCTCTTCTGGTTCTCCAGTGAAAAAATGGTGAAAGAATTAAGGAGTTGTTGCACACGATTCAGTCACCTCATGAAATTGCCATGGTAAATTGCAGCGCTCATTTGAAATCACAAGACTTTGTTTCAATGGGAAATGGTTATGCGGATCAAGTCGCAAGGTTCTGTGCATTGAAGTGTATATCGTTCAAAGATCAGTGGGAATTGTTACCTGAAACAGAAAATGAGACATGCACAGGTTATGCCTTAAGGGTGATTGACACGTTGGAGGAATTGAAATTGTTGCAGGGACGTGCCAGCCGAGATGAGAAACTTTCTTGGGTTAGGATGCAATGTGTACAGAGATCAGATGATTTGTGGGTTTCAGACGAGGGGAAAATGGTTTTGCCGAACAGTCTTCTGTCACAGTTTGCAAGGTTTTACCATGGGCAAGCACATATTGGGAGAGATGCATGATCAGGTTGTTCAAAACTGACTGGTTTAACCCAAAGTTCAGACAAGCCGCAGAAGTGATTTGTCACAGGTGCATCATCTGTCAGCAGATGAATGAGGGGAAAGGGACAGTGGTGAATTTGAGCCACATTGGGAGAGCAGGAGGTCCATTTAGCAGAATGGAATTGGATTTTATTGAGATGCCTGTGTGTGGAGGTCTGAAATACGTGTTGGTGATTGTGTGTATCTTTAGTCACTGGATTGAAGCTTACCCTACACGCAGAAATGACAGTCTCACAGTAGCGAAGCCGCTGCTTAGGGAATTGATTCCATGTTACGGGTTTCTGATCTCTTTAGAATCAGATAGGGGAAGCCACTTCAACAACGAGGTGGTTAAGCTATTGGGTGCAGCACTAAACATCGAGCAGAAGTTGCATTGTAATTACCGCCCTGAAGCATCAGGATTAGTGGAACAGATTAATGGTACCCTGAAGTCGAGAATGGCAAAAATGTGTGCAGCTACTAATTTGAAGTGGCCTGATGCATTGCCTTTGGTTTTAATGTCAATGAGAAACACGCCCAACATGAAAACAGGACAGTCTCCTCATAAAATTCTCATGGGCCGAGCTATGAGACTGAACGCAGTGCCTGCAAATGCTCTTGTGAATATCACAGATGATATGGTGTTGGGTTATTGCAAGGGTCTGGCTGACGTGGTCCGCTCTTTCTCTCACCAGGTGGAAGCTACCACACTGCTACCGATAAGTGATCCAGGTCACAATCTGAAAGCTGGTGACTGGGTTGTCATCAAGAAACACGTGAGGAAGTCGTGTTTAGAGCCACTTTGGAAGGGGCCATATCAAGTAATACTAACAACTACTACTGCTGTGAAGTGTGCGGGAATTCCAAACTGGATCCATGCCAGTCGCATGAAAAAGGTGACATGCCCAACTGATGAGGAAATTGAATTGTCGAAAGTAACAGCAACAGAAAAGGAAGTCTCAGGGCCGGAGAGTAATCAAAGGGGAACTGAGACAGAAGGAGAGCCCGTTGAAGACAGCCTAGTCACTCCAATAAGAGACGAAGGAGAAGAGATCCAGAGGGGTGACGGCGAGCCTATCTCAACTGAGGCGCCAGGAGGGCCGAGTCAGAAGGCGGTTCTCCCAGAAGCAGATAGATACGGACAAGAATTTGAACCCCTGACAGACCCAGAAGGAGTTGAGGCAGAAGAGAGTCAGAGTGTCCAGACTCCTCCTGAGCAAATTGCAGGTCCATCAAGAGGAAACGCCATAGAGTCAGAGGAGGGCGAAGAGCTGCCACAAGGAAGATCAAAGACCAGAGAGGCACTTAAAGGAGATAAGTGGCCAGAATTGCAAGTGACAAAAGGGCGAGTGGTTGTTGGGGATGCAATAGAGGAAGAAGTTGATACAACAAGGAAAGAAGATCTGAGTGAAGGAAAGTTCCAAGGTGATCGCAAGTTGAAAAGAAAGAGAGTAGCAAACAGAAGGTACGCAGGTCCTGAATGGGCATATGCAACGTCAGTTGAGTGGCAACAAGAGTTCTTGCCGTTCTGTTTTGATCGAGAAGTTCCAGGTCAGTACTTTGGCACCTGAGTCTGGCCAGAGAAAAAGACTGTGTTGATGTGAAAATTGAGTTAAAGAAAACTGAGAAAAAGAGACTGATAAATTACCGGATGTGAAATTGTTAACCTGAATTGACTTTTGAGAACTGATTTTGACAAGCTGCTAACCTGAATTGACAAGGATCCTGGGAGTGAATGTGAAAGCTGTAAATAATTGCTGAAGAAAGACTTTCGCTTGCTTTAACTTACTGAAGAAGAAAGGGAAAAAAAATGCTTTAACCATCCTCTGTTGGTTGTTGTTTGAACGTATAATACTTCGCTTTCTGATTCTTTACAGATCGTGGCTAACACTAGAGAAGATAATAAGGGAAGTAGGTGCTGTAAATGTTTGGGTGTGGTTTGGGTGTCGTTTGTGCGATATTCATTATATTTCTGATTGTGGGAATGCGATTGGTGGATAAGAGTGAAACTAACAATGCTACAATTTCTGAGCCTGCTGCTGCACTAACAGCTTGGGAGAGGTTCGAGCAGGACACAAGATATTTGCATGAGGGAACTAACACGAAAGGGGAACTATCAACTAATGTTTTCTATCGCTTGCTGAGTGAGTATGTTGACACTATTGATGCGAAAGATTGTTATGTGTGTACACAAATTCCTTTTTCAGTGCAGGAGGGAGTTACCTACCATAGTTTGCCTTTAACGTATGGGATAAGCTGTAGTTTGTTACTAACATGATTCTATAACCAGGAAGAGATTCAGTACTTTTATTCAAATAACGACCTTGTGTTTTCTTCTGTGCCTATCATAGAGGATTTAAATAGTGTAGCAAAATACTATAACATAAAATTAGTGAAGGGGCTCTTTGAAGTGACATTAACAATTAGTACATCCTATGCACACCGCAATAATCTGACATGTTTGCATACACCTGTAGAGAAAAGCTTTCTAGATCACACGGAAGATCGAAGGAGGGCATTGAAGGGGAAATCGGAGAAAGGATTGCAGCAGCGAGCATTTGTAAATAGTGAGAGTTATAGAGCAATTAGGATACAAGGGAAATTAGCTTTAGATGTACTACACGTAGGCAAGCTTTGCATTACGTGAACAAGGTCATATTATGACAATGTGTTTGTGGGAACGAGTGAATGTAAGCATGTGTTTTTGTTTCAGAGTAAATGGACATTAATGTTCAATGGACAGGATCCAGCAATCCCTGGGATCTATTATATATGTGGACTAAATGCTTATTACCGTCTTTCAAAGGGATGGTATGGGACATGTTATTTGGGGATAGTTTTCCCAAATATATATCAATTAGAGGACTTGGAAAAGTTTCCGAAATTGTCTGAATTACATCGTACTAGACAAAGGAGAGAGATTGCTGCTGGTGTACTAGGAGACATATTTGGGGTGATAATTCCCTCAGTGGGAGTTATCTTGAACTCCATAAAGATTCAAAAGTTGTCTACTATTGTGTGTACAGTTTGTTTTATGGAAGATCCAAGCCATTCTAAACGCAGCAGGCCAATACGTCATATTTTAATGATATTACAGCATAGGTTTCCAAGTCATGCAGTCTGCAGTTTACCTACAGGAATTAATTACCTTGTGTAGTTTTATTTTTTTTATTTTTTTTATTTTGCAGTTTTATATAGCGCGAGCACAAACGAGCGGTTAACATGAACACCAGTTTAGGGTGACCAGACGTCCCGGATTTTCCCGGACAGTCACGGTTTTTAGAGGACTGTCCCGGTATCCCAACACTTCTCTTAATTTTAAATAAATGTCCCGGTTTTTGGGACAAAGGTCAGATTATTAAATAGATGTCCCGGTTTTTGGTACAAAGGTCAGATCATTTAGGGAAGCATAAGTCAAGAGGCCTACAAAGTATGAAATAATTAAAGTATTTTATCCCCTGTCTGCTCCCAGCAGAGAGAGGGAGTGGGTAGAAGAGAGAGGTGGGTGGGGGCGGGTTGGGTGTGCCGGATGGGAGGTCAAGCCATAGCCATAGCTAATTTTATATATGTAGTCTTGTAAATGTGTGTGTGCATATATGTGTGTGTGTGTGTGTATATATATATATGGAAAATGTCACTTACCCAGTGTACATCTGTTCGTGGCATGAGACGCTGCAGATTCACATGCTGTGTATTATCCTGCCATGTAGTGTTGGGCTCGGAGTTTTACAAGTTGTTTTTCTTCGAAGAAGTCTTTTCGAGTCACGAGAACGAGGGACTCCTCCCCTTTCGGCTCCATTGCGCATGGGCGTCAACTCCATCTTAGATTGTTTTTCCCGCAGAGGGTGAGGTAGGAGTTGTGTATATAGTAAAGGTGCCCATGAAATGGAGTAAGTATGTATGTACATAATGTGTGTAAAAAATGATATATATATTTACAAATTTACAAATGTACAAGTTTTATCAACATATCATATATATAATTATCATCAACTTAAACGGCTACAGGTTCCCGGGGAGGCGGGAGGGCGCATGTGAATCTGCAGCGTCTCATGCCACGAACAGATGTACACTGGGTAAGTGACATTTTCCGTTCGATGTAATGTGTAGCTGCAGATACACATGCTGTGCATAGACTAGTAAGCAGTTATCTCCCCAAAAGCGGTGGTTTAGGCTGTAGGAGTTGAAGTTGTTTGAAATAATGTTCGTAATACTGCCTGTCCTACTGTGGCTTGTTGTGTTGTTAACACATCCACACAGTAATGTTTCGTGAATGTATGAGGCGTAGACCATGTGGCTGCCTTACAGATTTCTGTCATAGGTATATTTCCTAGAAAGGCCATTGTGGCGCCTTTCTTTCTAGTGGAGTGTGCCTTCGGTGTAATAGGCAGGTCTCTCTTTGCTGTAACATAGCAGGTTTGAATACATTTAACTATCCATCTGGCAATGCCTTGTTTGGATATTGGATTTCCTCATGAGGTTTTTGGAAGGCTACAAACAATTGTTTTGTTTTGCGAAATTGTTTTGTTCTATCAATGTAATACATTAGTGCCCTTTTGATGTCTAATGTATGTAATGTCCTTTCGGCTATCGAGTCTGGTTGTGGAAAAAAGACTGGGAGTTCCACACTTTGATTTAGGTGAAACGGTGATATAACTTTTGGTAAAAATGTGGGATTTGTGGTAGAACCACTTTATGTTTGTGTATTTGTATAAAGGGTTCTTGTATAATAAATGCTTGTATTTCACTTACTCTTCTAAGAGATGTGATAGCTATTAGGAAGGCTACTTTCCAGGTTAAGTATTGCATCTCACAAGAGTGCATGGGTTCAAATGGTGGACCCATAAGTCGTGTTAATACAATATTGAGGTTCCATGAGGGAACTGGTGGTGTTCTTGGGGGTATGATTCTCTTTAGACCCTCCATAAATGCTTTTATGACCGGGATTCTAAAGAGTGATGTTGAATGTGTAATCTGTAGATAGGCAGATATTGCTGTGAGATGTATTTTAATGGACGAAAAAGCTAGCTTTGATTTTTGTAAGTGCAATAAGTAGCTTACAATGTTTTTTGTGGACGCATGTAGTGGTTGAACTTGATTATTATGGCAGTAATAAACAAATCTTTTCCATTTATTTGCGTAACAATGTCTTGTAGTAGGTTTCCTAGCTTGTTTAATGACCTCCATACATTCTTGTGTAAGGTCTAAATGTCCAAATTCTAAGACTTCAGGAGCTAGATTGCTAGATTGAGCAATGCTGGATTCGGGTGTCTGATCTGTTGTTTGTGTTGAGTTAACAGATCTGGTCTGTTTGGTAGTTTGATATGAGGTACTACTGACAGATCTAGTAGTGTTGTGTACCATGGTTGGCGAGCCCACGTTGGTGCTACTAGTATTAGTTTGAGTTTGTTTTGACTCAATTTGTTTACTAGATACGGAAGGAGTGGGAGAGGGCGAAAAGCGTAAGCAAATATCCCTCACCAACTCATCCATAACGCATTGCCCTTGGAGTGAGGGTGTGGGTACCTGGACGCGAAGTTTTGGCATTTTGCGTTTTCTTTTGTTGCGAATAGGTCTATTTGTGGTGTTCCCCAGTTTTTAAAGTAAGTTTGTAGCATCTGGGGATGAATTTCCCATTCTTGGATTTGTTGGTGATCCTGACTGAGATTGTCGGCTAACTGGTTTTGAATTCCTGGGATGTACTGTGCTATTAGGCGAATGTGATTGTGAATCGCCCAATGCCAAATCTTTTGTGCTAAGAGACACAGCTGTGATGAGTGTGTCCCTCCCTGTTTGTTTAGGTAATACATTGTTGGCATGTTGTCTGTTTTGACAAGAATGTGTTTGTGGGCTATTAACGGTTGAAATGCTTTCAATGCTAGAAACACTGCTAGTAGTTCTAGATGATTTATACGAAGCTGGCTTTGTTGAGCGTCCCATTGTCCCTGTATGCTGTGCTGGTTGAGGTGTGCTTCCCACCCTACCATGGAAGCATCTGTTGTGATCACGTATTGAGGCACAGGGTCTTGGAATGGCCGCCCTTGGTTTAAATTTATAGGATTCCACCATTGAAGCGAGGAGTGTATTTGGCGGTCTATCAACACTAAGGGGGTCATTCTGACCTTGGCGGACGGCAGAGGCCGTCCGCCAACGTACCGCCGTCAGAACACCGCACCGCGGTCGAAAGACCGCGGCAGTGATTCTGACATTTGCCCTGGGCTGGCGGGCGCCCGCCAAAAGACCGCCCGCCAGCCCAGGGCAAATCAACCTTCCCACTAGGATGCCGGCTCAGAATTGAGCCGGCGGAGTGGGAAGGTGCGACGGGTGCAGTTGCACCCGTCGCGTATTTCAGTGTCTGCTGGGCAGACACTGAAATACTTTTTGGGGCCCTCTTACGGGGTCCCCTGCCGTGCCCATGCCATTGGCATGGGCACGGCAGGGGCCCCCAGGGGCCCCGCGGCACCCCCTACCGCCATCCTGTTCATGGCGGGAGAGCCGCCATGAACAGGATGGCGGTAGGGGGTGTCAGAATCCCCATGGCGGCGGAGCGCGCTCCGCCGCCATGGAGGATTCAGACGGGCAGCGGAAAGTCGGCGGTACACCGCCGACTTTCCGTTTCTGGCCGCGGCTGAACCGCCGCGGTCAGAATGCCCAGCGGTGCACCGCCAGCCTGTTGGCGGTGCTACCGCCGACCTCCGCCATGGCGGTAATTACCGCCATGGTCAGAATGACCCCCTAGATCTTGAAGTTGACCCTGTGCTTGTGTCCATTGTGTTGCTAGGCACTGTTGTAAGGGCCGCATGTGTAGTCTTGCGTTTGGGACAATGGCTATGCATGAAGACATCATGCCTAGAAGTTTCATCACAAACCTCACTTGATAGTGTTGGTTTGGGTGCATGCTTAGTATTACATTTTGGAATGCTTGTACCCTTTGTGGGCTTGGATTGGCAATCCCTTTTTGTGTGTTGATTGTTGCTCCTAAGTATTGTTGTATTTGACATGGTTGTAAATGTGATTTTTGGTAGTTTATTGAGAACCCTAGCTTGTGAAGGGTTTCTATGACGTATTTTGTGTGTTGAAGACACTGTTGCTGAGTGCTGGTTTTTATCAACCAATCGTCTAGGTAAGGAAATACGTGTATGTGCTGTCTCCTGATATGTGCAGCTACTACCGCAAGGCATTTTGTGAATACTCTTGGTGCTGTTGTTATCCCGAACTGTAACTCTTTGAATTGGTAATGTATGCCTTAGATTACAAACCTTAAGTATTTCCTGTGGGAAGGATGTATGGGTATGTGGAAGTAGGCATCCTTGAGATCTAATGTTGACATGTAGTCCTGTTGTTTGAGCAAGGGAATCACGTCTTGAAGTGTCACCATGTGAAAGGGATCTGATTTGATGTAAAGATTTAGGGGGTTATTCTAACTTTGGAGGAGTGTTAATCCGTCCCAAAAGTGACGGTAAAGTGACGGATATACCACCAGCCGTATTACGAGTTCCATAGGATATAATGGACTCGTAATACGGCTGGTGGTAAATCCGTCACTTTTCCATCACTTTTGGGACGGATTAACACCTCCTCCAAAGTTAGAATAACCCCCTTAGTGTTCTGAGGTCTAAGATGGGTCTCAGTGTTTTGTCCTTTTTTGGAATTAGGAAATACAGGGAGTAAACACCTGTTACTTTCTGATGGTTGGGTACTAGTTCTATTGCTTCTTTTTGTAACAACGCTTGGACTTCTAGTTGTAACAGATCTAAGTGCAGTTTGGACATGTTGTGTGCTTTTGGAGGCACATTTGGTGGTAATTGTAGGAATTCTATGCAATAACCATGTTGGATAATGGCTAGGACCCTCAAGTCCGTAGTTATGGTTTTCCAATTTTGGTAATAATCTGTGAGTCTCCCCCCCCACTGGTGTTATGTGTTGGGGATTTGTGATGTTGGAGTCACTGTTTAGTTTGTGGGGTTTTTCGGCTTTGGAATTTCCCTCTTGTTTTAGGGAACTGTCCACCCCTATATTGTCCCCGAAAGCCTCCTCTTTGGTATTGGCCCTGGTATGTGGGTCTGGCCTGTGAGGTAGAAGGCTCTGTGCTTTGGGCCCGAAACCCCCCTCTAAAGTGTGGCTTCCTAAAGGTGCCTCTGCTGTGTGGGGAGTAGAGCGCGCCCATGGCTTTGGCCGTGTCAGAGTCTTTCTTTAGCTTGTCTATAGCTGTATCCACCTCCGGCCCAAACAACTGTTGTCCATTCAAAGGCATATTCAGCACAGCCTGCTGGATCTCTGGCTTAAATCCGGAGGTGCGTAGCCATGCGTGTCTCTGAATGGTAACCGCCGTGTTTACTGTTCTGGCGGCTGTGTCTGCTGAGTCCATAGCCGATCTTATTTGGTTCTTGGAGATACTTTGGCCCTCATCCACAACCTGTTGGGCACGCTTCTGAAACTCTTTGGGAAGGTGAACAATGAAATGTTGCATTTCGTCCCAATGTGCCCTGTCATATCTTGCCAATAAAGCCTGCGAATTGGCAATCCGCCATTGATTGTCTGCCTGTGCTGCCACCCTTTCCCCCGCAGCATTGAATTTTCAACTTTCTTTGTCGGGTGGTGGTGCATCCCCAGAAGTCTGTGAGTTTGCCCTTTTCCGGGCTGCTCCTACTACCACTGAGTCAGGAGTTAGCTGTTGCGTAATGTACACAGGGTCCGTAGGGGGAAGTTTGTACTTCTTCTCCACCCTAGGTGTGATGGCTCTGCCTTTGACTGGGTCTTGAAAGACCTGTTTAGCGTGTTTTAACATGCCTGGTAACATTGGCAAACTTTGGTATTGGCTATGTGTTGATGACAGGGTATTGAATAAGAAGTCATCCTCTATAGGTTCTGAATGCAGTGCTACGTTATGAAAGGTAGCTGCCCTGGAAACCACCTGCATGTAAGCAGTACTGTCTTCTGGTGGTGATGGTCTTGCCGGGTAGCAATCCGGACTATTATCAGATACGGGTGCATCGTACAGATCCCATGCATCTGGGTCATCTTGGCTCATCCCTGTGTGCGTTGGTGACTGCATCATTGGGGGTGTTGCAACTGGGGACAGTTGTGGTGAGTGCGGTGGCGATGGCTGTGGTGAAAAATGTGGTGGTGTTTTTTCTTTAGCCACCTTTGCTTTTGGCTGCGTTTCCGTTTCATGGAAAGCAAGTTTCCGCTTCATTTTAATTGGGGGAAGAGTTCTTATTTTCCTCATGTCCTTCTGTATATGGAGCCTCCTCTGTGTGTGGTCTGGCTCTCCCATCTCTAGTTCTTGTCCAAACTTGTGGCCTTGTAGTTGTGAGGAAAGGCCTAGTTCCTCCGTATAGGAGCTTTGTTTTGGCTCCGAGGCTGGATGTTTCGGCACCGAAACCTTCTCAGCAGTCTTTTTCGGCTCCGAAGAAACCTTTTTAGCTTTTGGAGTGCCGATCTCTCGGTGCCGAGTTTGGTCGGAGCCGATATCTCGGTGCCGAGTATACTCTGTGCCGGTATCTCGACCGGAGTCGGATGTCTTTGGCTGCTGAGTGCCCTTTTTCGGTGCCGATGCTTGGTCACCGTGCTTACGGGTAAAGCCATGGTCTGTTGGCGGTGGCGTCCCCTGGGCTTTCATAATTTTCGAGTGAGTTTTCGCCGGGGCTGTTTTACTCACGGTTTGTTGCCTCGCCGGCTGCTCACTCTCGGGCTCGTCCAAGTCAGAATAAGGAATGGAGAATGTCTCCTCTTCGACGTCGGGGTGTCCAGCCGGTGTTGATGCCATTTGAAGCCTTCGAGCTCTCCGGTCCCGTAGCGTCTTCTTCGACCGAAATGCCCGACAAGCCTCGCAGGTATCCTCTTTGTGTTCGGGGGACAAACACAAATTACAGACCAAGTACTGGTCTGTATAAGGATACTTAGCGTGGCATTTGGGGCAGAAGCAGAATGGGGTCCGTTCCACGAGCCTTGAAGACGCACGCGGTCGGGCCGACCAGGCCCCGCCGGGGAGTGGAAGCCCTGAAGGGCTGCCCGAGCTCTTCTTTTCTTTGGTGTCGATGTGCTATTACTAACCCGATACCGAGTGCAAACAATACCGTTGAATTTTCCGATTGTTAACTAACTTTTCCGAACCGAAACACGGAGCGAAGAGGAACACGTCCGAACCCGATGGCAGAAAGAAAACAATCTAAGATGGAGTCGACGCTCATGCGCAATGGAGCCTAAAGGGGAGGAGTCCCTCGGTCTCGTGACTCGAAAAGACTTCTTCGAAGAAAAGCAACTTGTAACACTCCGAGCCCAACACTAGATGGCAGGATAATGCACATCATGTGTATCTGCAGCTACACATGCCATTGATCATATATATATATATATATATATACATATATATATATATATATATATATATATGTATATATATATATATGTATATATATATATATATATACACATGTATAGGTACACATTCACAAAACTACGCAAAAAAAGGGGACAGGCCAGATATAAAAGTGACAGTAATGTCTTTAGTCCTTCTTTTATGTCTGATCTGACTCGGGTTTTGCTCCTCAAAATCTGGTCACCCTACACCAGTTACATGACGCAAGGACACATTCATGGTTTTGTAGGCAGGGGGAGATATAGTGATTTGCACAGAATCACCAGATGTTGAGACAACACCAAAGTTGCATCCTCCCCAGCCAGGTAGCATGCACAAGAACACACCACACACACAGCTCTTAGTTAACATCTTTACTCTTCAGCGTACAACATGTAGATAACTCTCAATATTTCAATAACCTTTAGGATCACATCGTGACACCTCCCAGATCGATCACTAAATGTCCTTCATAAGTCCATCCCTAGTCATGGAGTACTAACACATGCAGTTTATACACTACTCCCAAGACTCAAACCTGGTTCCCCAGCTCCAAAGTCAGTAGCTGTGGCTGTTACATCACATTCTCTCACGCTTTATAGGAAGGGACAATGTTTCTGTGTGGTTGTCTTCAAATACTTATATCAGTACACTTTGCTTAATAAAGAGACTTGCAAACTACATACATCACTCATTAAATCAAGCTGAAACTGTTTGAAATCTCCAGAGAATCAAACAAGTATTATAAAATGGTTACTTACCTTTAGGAGTAGTTTTGCAGTTTGAAGAATTTTCTGGATTTACATGCTAAACATTATTCCTCTATCAAGTGGTTGGGTCCAGAATTGTGTTTTTAGTCCTTAACTTTCTTTTCTGTGGGCGTTGTTAAGTCATTGAGCATTGTGCCCTATGTCCCTCCTTGAATGATGTCAGATGTATGCCCTAAAAACCCTTCAAAGTAGTCCCCATCTTCAGACTCTTTTTTTATGCCATGGGGCCTCGAAATACAGCTGAGGGCTCCAGAGCTGGAGAGACGAAGGCAGAGGTTTTTGGGAAATTCCAAGAAGACACAGAAGGGCAGAGGTGTTTCTAACAGATGGACGTCTAAGGAAGATGAATTTACGAATGAAAACTGAAAAACATAATGTTTTTTTTCCAGCAATGTGCATAGGACAAGTGGGTCAGATAATGATTTAGGAGTATGAATTGCACCTTATTTAGATATTGCCCTAACTGCCACAACAAACTTACACAGAAGGACAACAATTACATGTGCAGCCTTTGCCTTGTGAAAGCTCAATAATTGGAGGGGTGCAGCACATGTGTTGAGTTGCAGCTGAAACCCACAAAAAATAGAGAAAGAGAAGTGGCCACACTTTGCTTTGTCACAGTCCCATCACAAGCAGGACTTGCTCAAGAATTTGTTGTTGCTCAGTGAGGACAAAGTTTGCTGGGGCACCCAAGTGGCGCAAGACCAGACCTAACTACTAGATGCCAGAAAATGTGAAACATGTGAATCCATAAAGGGTCCATGCTGCTCAATTTCATTGAATTCAAAACGGCAAGGGCACAAATTAGCATGAGTATCTGCAAAGTTAATAAAAAGTCATTTACCAAACTATACGTATTATAAAAATGCTTCTGTGTGTTTTCATAGTAATTCCACTGGCCTATGTTGATTTGACAAAACTTTTTCAGAACTTACTTTACACCCAAGACAAGTCTATACATAATATTAACAAGACAATTAGGGCAGAGGTCTCACGAAGCTTGCCCTCTGGTTTCAATTGGAAATTCAGCTCGCTAGTCCCTAACCATATATTCAGTTACTCATTCTGCATGTGTTTTTCAAGTTCACTTTCAGAGTTAAAAAACGAACAGATCTCATTTGATTCTGGCCCATACCACTTTTAGCAGTTTTCCTTCATTTACTTCAATGCTATATGTTAGTCTTCCTTTACAACAGTACATTAGAGGTAGAAAGATTCTATTGCCATGGCTCAAATGTGCCTCCCTTCAAATAGAGGCCAGAGGCGAGACAGCAAAAATAGACACTGTAGAGCAAAGAAGAAATATCAAATATGACATCGAACTACCCTTTCCAAACTATTACTCTCTGCGTCATGGTTTCTTTTCATTCACGATATAACCAGTAAACTCTCAGCTTGACACATGTTTCATGCTAGAGACGTACCTGGTCCAAGGATGTAGCCCATAGGGCTGTCCATGAATATCCCACCCTGTAGTCTCTTCGAAGATGTCTGTGTCCCAATAGAGAATCTGTATGATTATACAGACAGCAGTCAATGGCTTGGGTAAGAGAGGGTAGGGGTCACAGACGATCCTGGATCTGCAAGGGCCACCAACTGATTCCCTCCACTACACCTGTTTCCACTCAGGTTTATCTAAGAAAGGGCCCCAGACACGGTCAATTACTGCTGTTTTGTAACTATGCTACACTTGTTAGCTCCATGGGCCCTCCACACGGGAGGGTATAGACTGCTGTCTCCAACGTTGTAGCATACGTATCATGATCACTGCCAAAGATGTCGCTATCCACCTGGGAGATGATTGGTCAATCCCAACATCAATACCTCATGTAGGAAGGCTGATTGAGACGATGGGAGAAGTATAGTAATGTAGCTGGTATGAGTCACTGTGTCCACACAGCTAACCAATAAGTCTCAATCAGACTGTGCGGTAGCAAATATAGCAAGTCACACTTCCCTCTACTGCATCATAACCAATTTGAGTGAGTGAGGAGTCCTGCTTTGTATAAGTTCACGGGAGGCCAGTAGAAGTCATTCAGTATCTCAAGGTATTGGAACTTGAGTCTCACCTTCCTGACACACTTATCGTCAGACTCCAGCAAGGATGACTATTCCTTTGGGGAATGCTCTCTTGCTGTAGCATTCTGGACCCAGTTTTGGTGGGATTTGAGAGCAGCTTTTTGGTAAGGACCACGTACAGACTACACGCCGATCCCCAGAAGAGGCACCATGTCCAGAGATACTTTATGGCCGGGGGTATCCATATTTCGGTCTGGACAGACCCTCAGCATCACTTCGGGTCGTTTGACAGTCGATGGTAACGCCCAAAAAGCAACATTAGGTGTCTTCCAAATGGAATTCAGAATACAGGGAATGTAAGATTTAGAGTGTGCCACCAGAAAACAGATGCTGGAGGAAATAAATCCATTGGCCGACCGGTGCGTCCACCATGGGGTGTGTCCAGAAGCCTGCATTTCACCAAGTAAGTGCAGAGCGATAGATACAAGCATCTGTTTTTAGCTGCCTATGCACTGATTGTAGTGTAGACATCATGCATCTGACAACTGGTTTATCTAAGGTACACACCATTTTTTTCTGGTTGTAAACATGGCTGCAGACAGTTCAGGATGTTAGGCTGTAGATACTGTATATGCTTGCAGCTTCTGGGGTTCACTCTTGATCTTGTACTAACCCATGTCTTGATATCCAACTAAATACATCTGAATAAGTCCCTGTGCAAGGGTAACAGCAGTGTGTCAAATATATATTTAGTGAAAACAGTGGACAGAAGAAGAGGCTTTCATTTCTTCCAGTTTATTTGGTAACACAAAAGCACGAAAACGAGCGAATGGCAGACATCAATTGTGGGAGGGATTTACAGATCATTCTCGGCGTAATGAGGTTGCGATCCTACACGGGGTGGTTGTGACTGGTCTCCTAGTCGATCATTTCTAGGGGGTGAGCTGAGGTTGTAGGGTTTCCCCGATGTGTATGGATACAACAGGTTTTTGCAGGGTCACCCTGTCATGGCAGTAAGCATGGTCACCAGTATCGGCATAAACACTTCATCATTAAAGAGACTATCATGCCTGCATGGGACCATGCGTATTTGGTTCTGTTAGCATAGTATATACCATAGGGGTGAGGCCTGAGACCAGCTATGTGTGTAGCATCAAGTGTGGGTCAGGATGCAGCTGTCCTTCTCATGTATTAGATTGGCCTCCTCACCTCTTATGAAACTGAAGTAAATGCCACCAGTAGTGTGGTAGTACCGTCTGCAGGAGGATGATAGCCTGCACGTAACAGAAGGTGTGTAGTGCTCAGTGAGGTTGCAATTTTTAGTTGCTCCTGTGTCACAATGTGGCCCAGCTTCTTTTCTCTGCTTGCTCGTCTCCCTCTGAGCTTAGTGTCAGTGTGTGCGGTGGATTCTGCCATGTAGCACAATGTCACTGGTTCTCGCCAAGCTCTCCAGAGGTTGCGAAGGTTCTATGTGTTTGGGCAGATAGCCACTCCACTACAGCCCAGCACGTCTCCCAAGGCAACCATCTTTGGCAAATGGCTGATGCTGCAATGGAGTCTCTTGGCAGTCGCTGGTTAGTCTGTTGGCATGGTCTGAAGCAGGGACTTACCAGCAGTCTAGACATTCCTCGTTGGAGCAGTGGTAACCCCTCAGTGCAGTGAAAGGAGCCTTTTTAGGCACCCACCCACTCAGTGAAGTAAAGGAGCAGCCGTGTTGCACCAGTACTAGGATGACCACCTGGCATTGAGGCAAATTCTGGACAGGACTGTAAATGATTCAGGACAAAGGGTCAAAATTCAGGACAAAAATTCAGGACGAAGGGTCAAAATTCAGGACAAAAATTTAAGAACACACGTCAGCTTTATAGACACACCCAAGAGGCCATGCCTCACTATGTTATCAGTGCATTTACTTACTCTTTTTTAACATAGCACTATTTATTCACTGTGGCCTTTTTGTGATTGCCTCCTGGAATGCTACATTCAGGTGTCACATTAGATACTTGTTCAGTAGTAAATTAATGCCCTTCAGTACTGCGTCAAGGCCATCACCCCTACCCAAATCTACCCAATCTAGCTTGAAGAGAGAGTAACAGCAACATTTTGATTATGTTTCTGAACATTTTAAAACCCCTGGCAAACAGTTTGGGAAACATTAAGGTAATTAACTTTATGCTAGTTTAAACAAATTGAACAAAAACATCTGGCTTACCCCAACCGCCCATGGACTTTCAACGTAATTTTATTTTAAGGAGGCAGGGCAGATGGTGTGGGCAACAGTCTCACACCTAATGTCAGGATGTGAGGTACCCACAACTTGCCTGTAGTCTCACAGCACTAGAGTGTATGTCTGCTACTCTACATTTATCTCAGAAATGGGAGCCCAGACTACCAATCAAAGATAATAAAAGAGGAGGATGAACTCGAGATCAAATAGGAGATCCATTGCAAGTGATTCAAAGGATTGTTGCTCAGAACTGGATAACTAAGGAAGAGAAGAACAAGGTGAGAAAATTCCTAAAATCAATACAGGATGGGTCCACCAAGACTATCGGAAGGTATTGGGTACCTGGGGATAGTCCCTGCACACAGGAGAGAAACAGATGATGCACTTTCAAGTGGTTGAACAAGCAACACCCATTCACCTTGGCAAACTCTTCTGGTGCAATGGTCCGCTGTTCGTGCTTGTGAAGGATGAGCAGGGGCCAGACCCCTTGCAAGGTTGGGCAAGGCAATTGCCAGCTTTGTCCATGTCTTTAAATGGTTTTGAAATTGAGCAAAAGCCAAGCTAGTGATCTGGGTTAATCTTAAGTGTCAAGTACACATAGAATCTTCAAAATATTTGGGATGTAAATTGCACAAACAAACTGTAAAAAATGTAAAAAGTAAATAGTGTTTCTTTAACATATGGCACTGTGTTTCCCTTTATATACAATTAGATCTCAGATTGAACTGGGAACCAGTTACCTTTTGATACCTAGTGATTAATATTTACCATTCTCCCACTGATTTGCAGTATGGAAATCTCGGCAGAGCGTCACAGTCCCTTCAAGCCCAGTTTTATTTTTGGTCTTCTCTTCTGCTTTCTGTTTGGTCCACATGGCACTAGTGAATATGGTGTGCTACCCCAATGATAGTATTATTTTGCAAACCTTTCCTGCTCATCCTTCATCCCTTCTTCAGACATGCCACACATCTGATTTGGTCGCTGCGGTGCTGTCGGGTAGCTATTTCCACTCTAAAGCTACCTGTGACTGCAGGTAGATTAGGTCTTCTGGACTTAGAATGTTATTATTCAGATGCACAGGTACAAAGGGTGGCTCGCTCGCTTTCAGCCCACCTCCCTGCATGAGATGGGGTTTATCAGTAAAGACTTTTAAGGAAGGTTAATGCTCTGCTCATTGTTTCCTACTGACCATTCTACGGATGACCATCCAGGGTAATAATGCACAGCTTTCTCTTGCCTTGCTAGAACCTGTAAATTCACTGACATGAAGAAACCCTGTGCTCCTGCACTACCTTTGCTAAACCTTCCCACTCACACAGGAAAGCTGTGCTCAGAGCAACTCCATCAGTGGCATGCTGCAGGTATCTTAAAATTGGGGGATTTGCTTCTGGACGGCAAGCTACTAAATTTCCAAACCCTTGTGGCAGACTACCATCTTCACCCAGGTCAACTCCTTACTTACAACCACCTTAAATAATCATGAAATGCCCTATTTCATGTCTGCCACCTAGCACTTACCCTACAAGAGGTGTGCCAGAAGCTCTACACCATAGGAACTGGTGGCAAACTGATAGAATGGGTGTACAGCAGTGCTTAATTTGTGCTTGTTGTTTCCTGTGCTGAGCGCCAGCACGTATTTGTGAGGGCTGGGGCTTATTCTTCTGCCTCAAGCATTTGCTGCGAGCAAAAGACACATATGGGAAAGACGGAAGACGGAAAAATTAAAAAGCATCATAAAGGGAGAAAGTAGAAAGTTGCGGGATGAGCTGAAGGGGCAGGGGTGGCCGGCTGTAAATCGATTGAAGAGGCCCGAGATGGCTTCAGGATTACGCTGCCTCAGTATTCAGTGCTGGCAGATTTAATTACAGCAGCCTTGTGTTTAAGAGAAGGGCTTTGAGCACCGGCACCTCTTTATTTACAAATTAAGCACTGGTGCACAGACCTTTCCTTCAACATGGAAACCACTCCAGATCTTCTCGTCATACTACTTGGGTGATTGATTTGGCCAAACCTCTGCAAGATACAGACTGGACTAAAATACTGGACTTTCCCCACAAGGTATCCCACGCCTGTCACTTTAAATACATTCATAGTGCTTCCTTGGGAATTAAACCGCCCGTAGCATGCCATCGGCCTTGTGGTTTGTAACTCACATTTTTTGCTTTCAATTTGCTGTCTTTATTTGTTTTAGGCTATGCAGCTTGAGTTTGTTCCTTCCCTTGCCCAAACCTTATTTACAGTGTCCTTCCGAGTGCTCCCTTTCTGGAAACAGGCCTGTAAATCTTGTTCTCATCTCATCACATTTGCCGTGCATTCAAAGAACAAAGGCAAATGTCAGGCTCTGTCTTCGGTGGAAACTTAGGGGGTCATTACAACCTCGGCGGTCTTTTTACAAGACCGCTGAGGGACCGCCGTGCTGAAGACCGCCAGTGGTTGCGTTTTTCCGCTCTGCGTATTATGACTGTTGGCAGCTCTATGTCATTTTTCCAACGGAGAGCCGCCAACAGCCATAGTGACGGGCGGCGGGGAAGTGGAGGTAGCGGCAGTGTTCTGTTGGCGGTGTGGTGTCGGCGGAGCTGCCCCCTTGGCTCCCGTCCCCTACCGGACGATCGACGGAACAAGTAAGTCGATCGTCTGTTAGGGGAGGGGGGTGTTGTGTGTTGTGTGGGTGCATGGGGATGTGGGTGTGTGGGTGTATGTAGTGGGGGTGTGTGAGTGCGTGTATGGTTGGGGGTTGTTGCGTGTTTTGGGAATGAGTGCGTGTATGCCTGTAGGTATGTCTGTATGGATGTGAGCGTGTATGTTTGAATGTGGGTGTGCGTGCCTGACTGTGTGTGTGGATGCTGGCATGTATGTCGGTGTGTTTGCGTGTATGTGTGTTGGTGGTGCCTGCGTGCGTGTCAGGTGTGTATGTGGAAGGTAATGTCGGGGTGGGGAGGGGGGTCCTGCCACCTTTGGGGGGGTGGCATGAGTGGTTGGGGGGGTGGGGGTGTAGGTGAGGGAGTCGGGTTGGGGGTGGGGGAGACCCCTATCAGTGCCAGGGAAGGAATTCCCTGGCACTGATAGTGCTTACTGCCATGGATTTTATGGCGGTTCCTACTGCTGGAAATCCACAGCGGTAAGCCGGGTCAAAATACCGGCAGCGGTATTGTCACAGCCGCCGGGCTGGAGACCCAGGTCTCCAGCCCAGCGGTTGTCTCCGCCCTGGCGGGCGGAACGGAGAAGCGGCGGATGACCATGGCGGTAACCGTCATGGTCATAATCCTCAAAAAAAGACCGCCAGCCTGTTGGCGGTCTTACCGCCGCTTTAACACCGTCCACCAGGGTTGTAATGACCCCCTTAGTGTTTATTTTTCTTTCTCCAACTTCAAAATGAGAGGATATATGCGACAATCTTGCTGGATACTGGGGTTAGGAAAGAGTTTTTTCTATCACATGACAACATTGAAATAAACTTCAGAATATATCTGAATTAGGAGTACAAATGAAACACATTTTTGGTAATTCTTAACTGTGCTGGAAACAAATACCTTTATATGATTAAAACAAATCATTGCATTAGGTGAGGCAATTTCCACACATCATCGTCAGTGCACAGTATAGTTTGATTTGAAAAACTGTATGTCTGTGCAAATGTAATGGTCATTTCAATCATAACTTGTCTGTAATGGCAGTGTGTTACCACACCATGCATACTCCACTCCACGCTGCTCTCCACCACTAAACACACCACTGCACCCTACTCTGTAGCACTCCACTTTACACCACTCCATGCCACTGCACTGCACTCTTCTCCATTCTGAACCACTCCACATTTTGCCGCTGCACTCTATGCTACTTCACACTATGCCTCCTACTCTGTACCACTCTACTCTATGCCAATGCACTTTACGCCTCGCTACACCACTGCGCTCTGTTCCTCTGCACGCTATACCACTCCAGTCTAGGCAACACCATTCTAGTGCGCACAACTACACTCTATGCCACTCTGCAACACTGCACTGTACGCCCCTGCACTCTAACCTAATACACTCTATGCTAGTGCACTTTACTCTGTAACACTCAACTCTATGCCCCTGCACTCTACATCAATACACTGTACATCACTCTAACCTATTCTGAACCTCTTCACTCTATGCCACGGCACTCTAAACCACTTTACTCTATGCCATCACACTCTATGCCACTCTATGCAACTCCATTCTACCCTGCACCTCTCCACTCTAAGACACTTCACTCTACTGTGAAACAATCTACTTTACACCACTGGACTCTGTGCCACTGCATTCTATGCCATTACACTCTACACTGCACCTCTCCACTATATGCAACTGCACTCTACTCTGAAACAATCTATTCTACGCCACTGTGCTCTACTCCACTCGACCACGGGACTCTAGTTCAATGCACTCTACACCACTGCATGCTGACACTCTACTCTGCAACACTGCACTGGCTGACACTATACTCTACACCACTCTACTCTGTACTAATACATTCTGCACCAATACACTCTATTCTACTGCACTCTCTGCCACTCTTTTCTGCCCCATGACACACTATAGCACTGCACTCTACACCAGTGCACTCTAAAAAACTGCACTGTATGCCACTGCCCTTTACTCTGCACCACTGTACTCTATGCCACTGCTCTCTGTGCCACTCTACTCCACTCTACATCACTGCACTGACACTCTACTCTGCAACATTACACTCTCCGCCACTGTACTGTATACCAATCTACTCTGTACTACTGCATTCTATGCCACTGCACTCTGCATCACTCCACTCTACGCAACTGCACTCTATAGCACTATACTCTACACTGCACCACTCTACACTACGCCACTGCACTCTCTGCCACGTGAGTCTACTCTGCACTCTATGCCACTGCACTACTCTACACTACTGCACTCTCTGCCACTCTATTGTAGCCACTCTGCTCCAGTGCACTCTATGCCACTCTACTCTGTCCACGCCACTCCATGCCACTGCACTCTAAACCACTGCACTCTATGCCAATGCACTCTAAACAACTGCACTGTACCCCACTGTACTGTACTCTGCACCACGGGGCTCTACGCCACTGCTCCTATGCCACTCCACTCCACCCCACACAAATATGCCATGCTGAACAGCAGCCACTCTGGTGTGTAACATGACTGAAACACATTGGAAAATCCAATAACTCTTACGTAGAAGAGACCTATTGGCTTTGCCAATGTTTGTTAGTACTTTGAGGTACTGAGGTCCCTGAAAGAACTGTGAATGTGTAAGTCCTTATTTTAAACATGCATTCAACGCCTCGTCAGGGGTAGTAAGCGCTATATAAATACAATTACATCATAATATAGGCTGCTACAAAATGAGCAAATACATTTCGGTTAAATAAAAAAAAGTGCTTCTCGAATACAGATTTGAATAATATACAGTGTATACCTACTAATAACATTTTTTATAACACTCCATTAAAACCACACACTCCACAGCTCACCTTGGAACACCATTACAGTACCTCTCTAAAAGAAAATATATTTGCCACCAGAAAGCTTCAAGTGACTCCCTTTTATTAAAGTCAATGCAGGTTTCAAGCCCCTATGCATTTGAGATTTACCAGTTGCCCACATTTGCATTTCGTAAGGGAAGGAAACACCCTGGCATGAAGGCCTTTTCTTATCTGTCTGCACCTTCCTCCCTCAGAGCACAGGAGACTCCCTGCCTCTCAATCCAGCTGGGGAAACTGATCTGCCCGTAATTTTAGCCTGCCTCCATTGTCCTTTTGGTTAAAAGATAAAATTATGGATAAATGCTGTTCTTTAAGCCTTTCATCATGGACAACGGACGGCAGGGCGAAATTACGGGCAGTCTGTGAAATTTATGGACAGGTGGTCATGCTAACCAGTACAAAGTTTCCTGTTTCTATTAGTTTTTTTGCCCAAATTGAGTTTCAGCTGACTGGGGCGGGCCTCACCATTTGTAGTGTAGGCATCCACAGGCTTTGTGCAACTGTTCCCCATTAGAATGTTCTAGCCTACTGAGGTGGTGGTAGGTGTAACCCTCTTAATAGTATGTGTATATTACATGTGTGATCTTTATGACTAGCCTTGTGGTCCCATGGGCACATTTACCTTCCAATAGGTGACCCTCTGTCCCTCCTCCCAATTCCATCTACCAACACCTTTAGTATATCTTTCATGATTCCCACCTCACTTGCAGATCCAAGCTACCTCCTGGTCCTGGGCATATTAAGGAGGCCAGGGACTGACTCCTGCACCAGATTGTTGTTTCTACCCTGCACAGCAATGTCTGGAGGCCTATTGCCCTGGTGCAGACTAGGCATCACCTGCAGATAGGATCCTCACTGAGTCCCACGCTATTCAACGTATACATGGCCCCTCTCACAGCCATCATCAGAAGCCATGGAATGAACATCGTATCATATGATGAAGACACACAACTCATCCTCTCCCTCACTGAAGACCCAGACACGGCCAAAAGGAACTTTCACTCAGGAATGGAAGCGGTCGCCACCTGGATGAGAGAAAGCTGCCTCAAGCTCAACTCAGACAAGATGGAGCTCATCATCTTTGGAAATGCCACCTCAGCTTGGGACAACTCCTGGTGGCCCACAACCCTCGGCACCCCCCTACACCAACTGGGCACGCCGGCAACATAGGCATCATCCTTGACTCCACCCTATTGATGACCCGCCAGGTAAACTCAATCGCCTCCTCCTGCTGGCACACACTCTGCAAACTTCGGAAAATCTTCAGATGGATCCCAGCAGACTGCCGCAAGACAGTCACCCACGCCCTAGTCACAAGCAAGCTCGACTATGGTAATGCCCTCTACGCTGCACCTCAATGAGAAACATCTCATCCTGAACGCCGCTGCCAGACTCATCCTGAACTTCCCACTCCAAGAACGTATCTCCCAAAAGCTGAGCTCCTCCACTGGCTCCTGGTCGAGAAACATATCACCTTCAAGATACTCACTCACACGTACAAGGCCATACACAATGCAGGACCAGCCTACCTAAACCACCTCATCTCCTTCCACACCTCTGCCAAATCCCTCTACTCCTCCCAGCTGGCCCTGGCCAACATCCCTCGCATTCGGAAAACCTCCGCGGGGGAAGATCCTTCACCTACATCATAGCAATATGCTGGAACAACCTCCCCCTACACCTCAGACACGTTTATCACTCACCATCTTCAGGAAGAACCTTAAGACGTGGCTTTTCGGATGAGATGAAGGCCCCTTTTCTCCAACCAACGCCTTGAGACCCTCACAGGTGAGAAGCCGCACTTTACAAAAACTGATGGATTGATTGAGATAGCAGAATCCTGTCTCCCAGGACTCAGTCCTTCACTAGATTAGATCCACGAGAATGTAAAATTACGGTCTGATGCCTTTGTCCTGGGAAGAACATAATCCACGGTAGACTCAAACATCAGCTTAAAGATATATTTGGAAATGAAATATTTCATCCCCAAACATCCACTTGTGAGTTTATTAAAAATATGTACATTTACTATGAAATATTTTTGTGAAAACAAACTCAATTAGCCTGCCACAAAAGTGAATCATTTTCATTAAGGAGCTACATTTGTATCCTGGAGTATTACCGTTCCATTTTTAGTAAAGACATGTTTGGTGCCCAAACATCATTTTATCATTGTCATCCAGTACTCACATGCACTACTGCACCACAGACAGATTCTTGTGGCATTGCCCACTACAGCCCCCTGGTGATACCATCCCTACTGTTCTGTCCCTATGCACCATTGAATATTAATCCTTGCAAGGCATTTTTGCATTTGTTTCTATTAAGCATTGTTCCACATGTATACAGAGATGGATTTTTCCTTAGATTGTTCCATAACTGCCTCTAGCTCATCGAAGGCTGTATGTCCTTTGGATTGTGATATTAATAGTCTAGCACTTATAATGGAAACCCAACCATAAGTAACAGAATGCAATTAAAGCAAAAAACAGCACTGGAAAGGTTCACTGTCTACCAGGGCAAATAAACCTAGTTACGTTTCTACCAAGGGACTTGAGAGTGCCTAAAATTAGCTGTGGCAGAGACTGCAGTGGTCATCCCACTCACTGTTTAAGTCATGTTTGCTTCTGTGGCACAGGCAGCAGGATTGTATGTTATTTCATTGAAATACGATTCCATGGAATACCATTACTAAGAAACCATTTAATCTAAACTGCTTAATGGAAATTTTCAGAATGAATGGCATTCACCTTTTCATAGAAACCAATTCTTAGAATATCTTTTTGGTTGAAATTGGCTTTTCAGCATAGTGGGGGTTCCTTCTGAAGGGCAGAGGAGCATCGACTTGCCTGCTGCGAGTGCAGCAGATAAATGTAAAATAATAAAATGGTAATTACCATTTTATTACATGTGCCGCCGGCTGCGCTGTTTATGCAAGTTTGAGGGGCTGATTGATAGCAGAAGCAGGATAACTTGCTGTTGCGAAGCGTACCAGTGCGGGGTGCACATGTCATATTTGCGACTGCATTGCAATGGCCAGTCTGGCATGCACACTTCAGGCTGCACTCATCCCACCATGCTAAACTGCTGGGGGATTGGAGGCACAGGCCCCTAGCCTCAAAGGGAGAGCTGGGCTAGCCTTCTCAAACCAATCCTGGTGCTTCGATCATGCTGAAAACAGCTCCTGGATTGGTTAGGTACACACTGGCTGTAGGAAGTCAACCACTCAGGGAAATGTTACTTTTTGAATGAAAGCCTGCTTTAGGAGAGCTGCGATACAAATGTGCGAACTGCGACGCACTTAAGTGCTTCTAATATTGGTGGGTCGAATACATTTATGAGGCCTCTGACACCTGCAACGACAGTAGGAGTGTTCCATTGAGTGATGCCACTGGTTTGGGGCTATGGACATCAGGAAAAAGCAGATCAATGTAAGTGGGTTGCAGCTGTGTTTTGCAGGCACACTTTGCATTGCTGCATTGCTGCAAAGCTGCACAGTGCAAAACATCACTCCTAATCAGAATGCCAGTAAAGGAGGATTGACCCAGAAGATCTCATGTGTGTACATGTTTTGCTAAAAGCCTGTTTGCATCACTCGGTCGCTGTTGTTCTGCTTGTCTCAACAAATTCTCTCCATTTTAAATGGAAGGTCTGAAATATTTGTATGTCAGAGATAAGCAGCTTTTGAGGGAAGGTTTATTTATTAGTTTATATAACAAATGCCCACACAGCACCCCCTGTACAGGGGAACCCCTCAACACAGTAGTATGCTGACCTGAGAGCTCCTGAGTGAGTCAGGAGGTGGGGGTCCCTCCATGTACTGTGCAGGGGCCCCCCTCAAGTTTCGTTATGCCACTGCAGACAGCAGTTTTGGTGTTTGTTAATCCTTGAGCAACAGCTTGGAGAACCTGCCAGTAGCGTTTGTATAATTTGAGGTTCACGGGGTGAAATACGCTAGCAAGGTCGAGTGGCAATTGTGATTCAATAAACAATAAAAATCGTGACTTTTCCGTAATGCATTTTGAGCTTGAAGCATAGCTACAGGCCCTGGGTAATTACCTTGTAAATCCTAACATTCTAATGCCCATATTTATACTCTGTTTGTGCTGAATGTGCGTCCAAAATTTTGACGCACATTTGGCGCAAACCGTGCACCATATTTATACTTTGACGTCCGAGCCCGCGAATGCCAAAATTCCGCCATGTGCGTCATTTTCTGGATGCGGGAAACCGCCTTGCGTTAATGACACGCAAGGTAGGCGTTACGGTCCAAAAAATGACTTAAACACCTGTGCGCCATATTTATTCTACCGTGCAAAAATCCCGCATGGCTGGGAGGCGGAGTTGGAAAATGACGCACAGCGAGATTTGCATAACAAAACAACGCCTGGGTCAGGGCAGGCGTTAAAATGGGGCAAACACACCAGTACTTAAGGAAAACACACAGAAGCAATAGCAGAGCTCAAAAAGAAAGAAATGGAGGTGCTTTTCATCCATTATGTATGCCAACGCAGAGCACAGGACCAACAACAGCATCTTCTACAACACCAGCAGGGACCCCAAAGGCAACACAGAAGGCAAGAGAGGATATTCCGCACCAGGACAACCCTTCTGTGACTCTGGCAACAAGACATCATCCAGAGGTACAGACTCAACTGAAAAGCTATTCAGCAGCTGCTGCGCAACATTGAGCCACAGTTGGCACCCAGCTTGCAGACACCCCACACCATTCCACCAGAAACCAAGCTGCTAGCTGTACTCCATATGTTGGCAAGTGGCTCCTTTCAAACTATTGGTGCCCTGGTTGCCGGGATCTCACAGCCCTCATTCTCTGCCTTCCTACCCAAGGTATTGGATGCCAACATCTCCCTCACACCCGCCACATCAGCTTCCCCAACACACAGCAGAAGCAGCAGAAGACCAAACAGGGCTCCAATCAAATCAACGGCTTCCCACACGTGCTTGATGCCATTGACTGCACACATGTATGCCTTGTGCCACATGCTGCAACTGAACATCTATACCGCAACAGGAAGCACACAAACTCCATCAATGTGCAGGCCATTGTCAATCACCAAGGATTGATCACCAACATCATGGCAAAGTATCCTGTGAGTGTACATGATTCATTCATCTTCCACCACTGCACCATCAATCAGCACTTCCAGGTTGGACAATATGGAAATGGCCTACTTGTTGGTAAGTACAGAAACCTACTTATATACACACTGCACAACAACCCTCTAGGACAAACAACACATACACCATTGACACGTGGCCAGGAACACACTGAGGTTGTGACTCCGCTAGGGAGGTTTGATATCCTCACCCATTTGGATACACACCTATGGACAAATGACAGATCCAAATAATAACAGATGCCACTCCACAGACACAAGGGAACAATTTAAAACAACACAATGACAATGACATGGCCTCAACTGGCAGTACAACTTGGAAGATTAATCTTTCAATATCATATCAATAACACTCAATCAAACACCCTTCCAAGCAATAATTACTGTGTAAGGGGTGTGTAATGTGTTTTGCTGCAGGTCAAACACCATGACACACATAGCTGATGATGACTACAATGAAGGTGACATGGAATCATTGAGGCTGTACCAATATCTCACATCACTCCTGCTCTGACATTGCCCACTACCAATAAGCAAGTGGACTGTGTGAAGAACACATATTGATGTGACAATATTGAAAGTGCACATTCCTACACATACAGATTGAGACAATTACACATATACACAACAGATGTACAATCATATGGACTTTGTGACACTGTAAATCTCAACCTCACAACCAAGTTAGCAAGCTGAACTAGAACATGTTCAGTAGTATAAACACACGTTTGAACCTGAGTCGACTTAGCAAGGGCAGAGAAATCGGTCTGCAGAAAATTTGTCACACATGGGATATTTGTGCATAGTCAATTGTCAACACGTCAGTGCTGACAACTTATGGAGATGTGTTGTACATTGTCACCTTGCCAAATACAAGGGCCTCACTGATGTTTAACTAATTCTATTGCATATGTTAAATTGGATGGGATGTCCAGGCCATATAGATACAACCGTGTTACCACCACTGTGGAATTGATTCTGTGTATGGAAGTATCATGTCACCCCCAGTTAATATACATGGACACCTCTTTCACATAACCTAATGCAAGGGAGTACACAATGTACTGCAACTCTACAAAAATACCGCTGACATCTGGTCAATCAGCTAAACACCAGTTCAGATAAGGAAACAACCCAATGCTGATGGTACATCCTAGAAGCCTAGGATTCCACACAATTACACAAACACTGATGAGTCACAGACAACACAAGATAACAACTGCCATGCAAAGTGATAATCATTGTGCAAGCAACATCAACATTTTGTCACTCATTTCTCTTTCAGCTGATCAGGGGTATGGGCTCCAGCCATGGATCATGACCCCATTTGCAAACCCAAACACAGCATAAGAGAGTGCCTATAATGAGGCACATCGGAGGAGCGCGTGACAAGAATTCCATATAAGCAGCAAATGGATAGCACGAGTGCCCCAGGCATGACTAGCATTGCCCACAAGACATCCCCTGCACATGCCATCCCAGGTCATAAGTCCTGTCACTGCCATGTTCCCTGTCTCACCCCACCCTTCTTCAGAGTGCCCTGGAAATGGAATATTTGTACCCAGATAATCCCTCATCTACACACACCCAGACTCACATTCTGAATCCAGTGTGCTTCCCTCTTTAGTATGGTATGCCATAGTCATTGTTCTTCTGTCTGCATGGACTTCTGGTTGAATAATGCACTGCCTTGTAGTCTGCAGGACCTATAATCACCTGTACATTGCTTCCTATGTGAAAGGTACTATTGGCCCTTTGAACTTGATTCTCACCTACAGGACCTGTGAGAGACTGAAGCTGTACACATCTGTGAGCACCTCCATGCAGACCAGCCATTTGAACATGCACTGCCCTTGCAGCTGCATGGAACGGCATAGAAACTACCATTATATGTATAACACTTGTAAGGAAATGGCTCCCTGTTGCAGTTACCCCCCACTTTTTGCCTGATACTGATGCTGACTTGACTGAGAAGTATGCTGGGACCTTGCTAACCAGGCACCTGCACCAGTGTTCTTTCACCTAAAATGTACCATCGTTTCCACAATTGGCACACCCTGGCATCCAGGTAAGTCCCTTGTAACTGGTACCTCTGGTACCAAGGGCCCTGATGCCAGGGAAGGTCTCTAAGGGCTGCAGCATATCTGATGCCACCCTGGGGACCCCTCACTCAGCACAGACACACTGCTTGCCAGCTTGTGTGTGCTAGTGGGGATAAAATGACTAAGTCGACATGGCACTCCCCTCAGGGTGCCATGCCAACCTCACACTGCCTATAGGTATAGATAAGTCACCCCTCTAGCAGGCCTTACAACCCTAAGGCAGGGTGCACTATACCATAGGTGAGGGCATAAGTGCATGAGCACTATGCCCCTACAGTGTCTAAGCAAAACCTTAGACATTGTAAGTGCAGGGTAGCCATAAGAGTATATGGTCTGGGAGTCTGTCATGCACGAACTCCACAGCACCACAATGGCTACACTGAAAACTGGGAAGTTTGGTATCAAACTTCTTAGCACAATAAATGCACACTGATGCCAGTGTACATTGTATTGTAACATACACCCCAGAGGGCATCTTAGAGATGCCCCCTGAAACCTTAACCGACTACCAGTGTAGGCTGACTAGTTTTAGCAGCCTGCCACATACCAGACATGTTGCTGGCCACATGGGGAGAGTGCCTTTGTCACTCTGTGACTAGTAACAAAGCCTGTACTGGGTGGAGGTGCTTCTCACCTCCCCCTGCAGGAACTGTAACACCTGGCGGTGAGCCTCAAAGGCTCACCCCCTTTGTTACAGCACCCCAGGGCACTCCAGCTAGTGGAGTGGCCCGCCCCCTCCGGCCACGGCCCCACTTTTGGCGGCAAGGCCGGAGGAGATAATGAGAAAAACAAGGAGGAGTCACTGGCCAGTCAAGACAGCCCCTAAGGTGTCCTGAGCTGAGGTGACTCTGACTTTTAGAAATCCTCATTCTTGCAGATGGAGGATTCCCCCAATAGGATTAGGGATGTGCCCCCCTCCCCTCAGGGAGGAGGCACAAAGAGGGTGTAGCCACCCTCAGGGCTAGTAGCCATTGGCTACTAACCCCCCAGACCTAAACACACCCCTAAATCAAGTATTTAGGGGCTCCCAGAACACAGCAAGATAGATTCCTGCAACCTAAGATGAAGAAGGACTGCTGAGCTGAAAAACATGCAGAGAAGACGGAGACACCAACTGCTTTGGACCCAGCTCTACCGGCCTGTCTCCCCACTTCTAAAGAACTGCTCCAGCGACGCGTTCCACAGGGTCCAGCGACCTCTGAAGCCTCAGAGGATTACCCTGCATCTAAAAGGACCAAGAACTCCTGAGGACAGCGGCTCTGCTCCAAGAAAGAAGCATCTTTGCAACAAAGAAGCAACTTTGAAAGAGCACACGTTTCCCGCCGGAAGCGTGAGACTTTGCACTCTGCACCCGACGCCCCCGGCTCGACTTGTGGAGAACAAACACCACAGGGAGGACTCCCCGGCGACTGCGATCCCGTGAGTAGCCAGAGTTGACCCCCCTGAGCCCCCACAGCGACGCCTGCAGAGGGAATCTAGAGGCTCCCCCTGACCGCGACTGCCTGCTTCAAAGACCCGATGCCAGTAAGGACACTGCACCCGCAGCCCCCAGGACCTGAAGGATCCGACCTCCAGTGCAGGACCGACCCCCAGGTGGCCCTCTCCCTTGCCCAGGTGGTGGCTACCCCGAGGAGCCCCCCCCACCCTGATAATGTGCATGAAACGTCAACACATGTTAGTACCCTGACAGTCCACACACTGATTCACATTGCCCCCAACATATTGATGGGGCTTGCGTGGTGAATAGCTGTGAGATTAATCAGCACAGAGGCACTGATGTTCCCGGCTGCAGTGGGAATTTTAGAAGCCACCCTGTGTACAAATGCTGTGAGGAAACCTGCTGGTTTAAAATTCCTGATCCATTAACTTTGTCAGCACACCAAGGTTGCCCTGTTGTCAGTCTCATAACACGTCTGCAGTGCCATAGCTGGACTATCCCCATGTGTGTTCTCAATTCCTCTTCGGTTTTCCTTCAATTCAGCTGTGAAGGATACTTTGTAAATGCAGGAAATGGCTCTACAGACTGTGACAACATGGACCCCAATAATGACTCAGGCTACACATGGCCCCACACACTTGAACTGGACACCTTTGTGCAATTAACCACTGGAAATATGTGCACACGAGCTGCTTGGTCTGCTGGTCCTCCACTGCCACAGGAGAAACATGGCTCATTTATATGACTCAAACTGTGGCGTGACATGACATTTGTGGATTGGTTTTGGGATTCGGTGTCACAAACACCGAACCCACATAGCATTTTCCAATGCCTGACTCATGGGTAGTATACAAACAATTGCCCAGGAAGTGGTATCCAACATTCCAGGAAATGTGATGGCCTAGTCTTGGAACTTTGCCATGATCAACCGTCTTCTATCTATCCTGTGCATGGCTTGTCATTGGTGATGCTTATGTCCCAAAAAAACCTGGGAAGTTCACACAGCATTTGTTGCTACGTGTATGACAAACACATTTCCTTTCTCATTTCCACACTGAATAGCATCTGATGGTTGGACACATTGACAACACATGCATACAAGCAGATTTGAGAAAACACGTCTTATGATGTTCAAACAGTGGGACAACTACATTAGTAAGAGCCAATTCACACACATTGACACACAGGCATTGAGTTACTCTATTGAGTTGCATAGCCTTGCTATCCTCTATTGACGCAAAACATGCCCAAACTGGGTAATACCTATTTGTATTCCACATGTTTGGCCATCTATTGCGTCAGTGAAGAGTGCAAAATTCGGTACAACAACTAGAGGATCATGGTCCGCAGTAGTATGATCTGTCACATGTGCCCATACACCGGAATGCACAATGTAGGTGCAAACAGCCTATCTCTGTATTGTCACACCTGTCATGTACTATTAAAAATGAGAAATGACCCAAACCCTGTCAAAGACAGAAATGTTGACACATATGTGTAAAAAAAGACGCACATGCATCAAAAAATGCTGCATATGCGTCGAAAAATGACGCTCACTGCCATGATATATCCATTGGCCCTGAGCGATAATTCCCACACTGTACCCCATGAAATTGGTTACCTATGAAAAATATTTGAAAATATGGATGCAGGGTAATTGCTAAGCATGTGCGTAAAAAAATAATGCCGCACAGACTGAAAGCGTTATAATATTTTGATGTATAAGAATAAAAACGCACCGCATTTGAGGCAGGAAGTGATGTAATAGGATATTCTGTTTACAGAATTGGTACAGTGGGTGTACTTTCACTTTCACTTTGCAGTCTGTGATATTTCCTGACTGTGTGGCTGTGTTTTGACTTGTCTCTCTGTGCATTTTGTGAATTTGTCTCCTGTGTGGTCTTTAAATTGTCTTTTGGTGTTTCCTAAGTGTCTGTGGTATCCTGTGTAAGTGTATTTTTGTCATTTCTGGTGTCTAAATTTGTCTTTGTACTGTTGGGAATCTGTTGTGGGTAATGTTAGTTTGGGGATAGTTGGGCTGTTTTAGTGTTAATTTGTTTACATTTCCCTCTCCTACTTTCCCTTCATTATCCTCTGTACCCCTTTATTAAAAAAAAATTCAAGCATGTTGGGTAGGCCTCGTCTTGGTAGGATGGGAGAGGAGGAGCTGGGGGGATTTATTTGGCTGGTGTGCCACTTCCTACCTTTAATGATTGAAGCAGGTGGGCGTGTGATACAGGGGTATCACACAGAGGCAAGGAGGCTCCGGTGGGCAAAGGTCCAGTACCATCTTCAAAGAATCTACAACACACCGCGCAACAACCACCAGCTGGTTGTTGTCAACCGTTGGGCTGACCTGGTTGCCAGGGAGCAAGACCTGCTGGACCACCTGGGGATTGTGATTGGTGGCCCTGTTGGTGAGTACAAATCAGAGTAATGTGCACATTTAAATGCTCTGTAGTGACAGTAGCAGATTTGTTCATATGCTGCAGGCAATGCTTTTGGACATGTGGAATGCAAGTTAAACATACAGTTGCCGTGAGTTACACGATAATTCCTACACATTACCGTCATTTGTTGACGCAATAGCTTCACTAACTTACAAAACACAACAGGAGCCTGTAAATTAGTGCTGCCTTCACGTCAATGAATGATGCAAATGTGGCCCTAATATATGTTTTATGCATGGTCTGTGAGAGTACCAGGAAAGACATGTTTTTAATCCAGATATTTTCAAGAAATAATGTGTTCCTTAATTATTTCGGATACATGTCTGAACTGGATTCGGACACATATGTAACAAGTTATAGCTGACCTCAGGTAACATTTTAGACTGATATTTGGACTTTGTTGTGCCACAATTAAATTAGGGATGAATGCCAAAAGTAATGCACACTGGTTCATATCAAAAAGTTTGGTGCACCTTACCATAGCTGTGGCACATAAAATTAAACAAATGATACAAATTGAGGGCTAACAACTATCCATGGACCTCTGTACATTGTGCCTGTGTGTTTTACATTGGTCTTAGTCACAATAGCTGGCCCGAGCCAATGTATTTGCCATCTGTGTTACTCTATGTACTTCTCATACGTTATGGGATTATCATGGGATACGTGACATTGGGGAATGCATGAATACAATGGATTAAGTGCATGATGTCATGCAAGGGACCACTGACCAATTCCATCATACATATAAAGTAGACTAATACTTAGCTAGTTTAGTTTGGCACACCCATGCTGATCAAGTTTAGCATATGTTTAATAACTAACCTCCCAGTATGGAGGCTATCACTGACATGGGTGTATGCTAAGATCAGTAGACCAGCATTCCTGTGACTGCTCTCATTCCGTAGGTACATACAAATTGAAAACTACATCATCATGATTGACACACTGGTACATTTGCTAAACCATGTATTAATAATATCACAGTGTCAGTTTGCCATAGATATGCTGATCAACCAAATTGTCAAATGTAAGATGATGAATGTGGCTCATCTGTGATTTCCGAAACCCATATTGGGTAAACAGGACAATGAGAGACACAATTCAGGTGCAATGACTACACCTGTGCCCATGCAGTCTGTCATGGATGAATACAATATACACTGTCAACATATATCTCCTTGTTGTATCCAAATATGAAAACTGTTCAATCCATGGCTAGCCTCAAACTGTCACCAAATAATGCACAGGATCTCTGCCATTATGGTGTCATAGGGGGAATATGTGGCTCAGGGTACACTAGTAATGTAGCATATGTAACCTAGACACAACACAGGCCCTATATGTAAGGGACCATAGAAAGCATGCTAAACCATGCCCTTAAATCAACCCACAGGTGTGTAACACAGTAAAGGATTGTCCTTTGATGCCTAAGCCACAAGTTCCTGAGTGACTGGTATTGCAGTCCTCCAGGAAAGTGGCTTTGCATGTCTTTCTTGGATACATATGATGAGAGGAATACACTCCATAAATGAGTCTGCAGACAAATGATGGAGCATGTTTGCCACCACATGATAGTTAGGGCCACTGCATGTGTGCAGATATGTGTGTATCACTCACTGGAGTGCCCGGGTCTGTACATGTTTGCAGTGGTATGTCAGATGCAGTATCATCATGCCTGAGAGGCTTGACTTTCTGATTTCATCTTACACACACAGTAATTATACTTGGAAGGGTTGTACAGTGCACAGACATTGAGCACATTTCTCCCTTCCATGCTTTACAGGTGGGCCTGCCCCCCTACAGTATCAGAGAGGTGGCTTGATTTGCAGACCCAGACATCTTCAGTAAGTGTTGATATTTCTGTTTTGTGTTGTGTTTTCTGCTGTTGTGTGATTGACTCCTGTGTGTTGGACACATAGCAAAGTATGATGCGCTGGTCAATGATCGGATATGTTCCTTGAGTGGAGTATCATTTTTTTTCCATCTTTGAGTTGGGCAATCATTTGCATATAGCCATATTTTTGGACTGTAGGGCAGCCCTGTAGGCACGGCCATGTGAATAGGGTGACTTTTGTGGATGAAACTTCTATTAAGAAAATGTAGCAGAGGACCATTTTTGTGATTTAGTCCGCAAGTCAGACCCTGATTCTCACAGAATAGGAATGCCAAAGTCTTACCCACAGACGTGAGTGTCCCTATTCACTAATGAAGATGTTTGACTGTATGTTTGACTTCCTAGCAGCATGTAGCTCAACATGTTGTGCTACGTGTATGAGGAACTTGAGTACAATGGCCTAGGTGTGCATGCAGCTCATGGCCAGATGTGTGCTTGCATCTATCTGCTTGTTGTAAGTCAGGTGTTACTGGTAGGAAATTATGTTGACAATTGTCTGCATTTCCAAACTTAAATGTGGATGGGATTGTCCAAGGTTTGGGTGTATCCTAGTTGGACATCCTCCTTACCTGTGGTGGACTGCCCAAACCCATGTACAGCTGTCCAAAACTTCCTGGGTGTCCTTGATGTTTGAAAGTATTTGTTGCTTGTCCATCCCCCCTCAGACACAGGCGTAGGGTTATGAAATGTGTACCTAGGACTGATGATCCAAGTTTAGTACACAGACATGTAAATCTTTAAGTCACTTGTCCAAAACTAGGATACCCCCTCATGATTAGCAACTGCATTCTATCCTGGCAATTCCATTTACAACTCACAGATCTTGTGGCCCTTGATTGTCATCCAGAAGTCAGTCTTTAGTTGGCCTGTCACATGTGGGGGACTTGCAGCATTCTTTATGTGACAAATGGCTGAACAATGATGCGTAGGTCATTTAAGTTGTTACCCATCTTTTAGAGCATTGCTGTAATTTTTGATAGGACATGTGTAGGTTGCGTTGGCATGTACTTCCTCAGGGACAATCAGTGATCTGTATGATGATATTGCCTGTTTCTGGTACATTAGATGTATTGTCTGATTTACTTCTGGAGCCATACCACACAAAAAGTACCTACTGTTTGGTTTTATATTTTTTTTAACAGCTGCCAATATGAATCCCATCCAGATTCGGGAGTTTCCGTGCATGGCTATGCGTTCCCGCCACATTCTGGATGTGGAGTTTGGGTTCTGCAACATGGCAAGGCGTTATCGACATGAAAGCGCCTCCGGAGTGTGGAGGGCATTTGCCCAAGGGGGCCCTACGGTGTCCACCAGAGCCACCACCACCAGCACCACCACTACCACTACCACCCAGGTGGCACCAACCATACCAGGCACCTTTGCTGGACCGTCAACCTCCACTGCTCCAGGACCTGTCACATCACCACCTGCACCTCTTCCTACACGCATGGCACCGACAAGGGGACGTACAACTTCAACTGGCATCCAGACCACCCCTGCTGCAGTCATTGACCCAGCAGATTTTCAGCGGATGCAACAGAACATTGACCGTATGTTGAGGAAAATGAACAGGCTGCAGCAGGAGGTGGCACAAGTGAATAGGAGGGTCCGTGCCATAAGGAAGACCCTGCAGAGGGCGAACTTGTAAACATTTTACCCTCAGCTGTGATTTCCTCCCCTCCCTCCTCTTTCTTGGTTCTTTTCATTAGTGGGTTTAGGGGGCTTAGTGTTAGGTTAGAATAGGCTGTTAGTTTAGTTAGTAGTAGTGTGTGTGGGGGTGAGGGTATGCTAATTTTAATATCTGTTTTTTATTATGTCTGTGGGTGGGTGGGGGATGATGTTGGGGTTCTGGTATTTAAAAAAAATTATATATAAAAATACAAAAATACATATATTTGTTTAGGATAAGATAGTATGTGTTTAGGTTAGTATATGTTGATGTTTAGAGTGTTTAGTTAAATGTGATAAGTAAGTTTAGCTTAGGTTAGTTAGGGCCAGTTGTGGGCAATGTGTAGTTAGGATAGGTTAGGTTAGGTAAGGTGTTTCCCCTGGTTTTAGCTTCTGTTTTCACTGTTAAATACATATTTAGGTAACCCTTTACAGTATGTGTCACATGCTTGGGGATCAGGGCCTTGGTATGGGTGAACAGTGTCTCTTTAGTATTAGCTTTTGTGTCCCATCCTGCAACCAAATCCCAATTGAGCTGTTACACTGGCAGCTACACCAAAGCTACTTTGCTAAGATTCTGCCATCCATTGCACCCACCACTCAAGGTTACTATGTATCCCAAAGTGTTGGTAATTTTTGATGTATGTTTTCAATCTCACATACTTTGTGACCAGAATTGGTATTGAGGACACTGAGTTAAGTCTGCCTGAAGGCAATCATTTTTGGCTTCGATATCCCTTGAGGAAGCGTTATTGTGTTCAACACAGAATTATGGTGTATAGTTTCTATTTCCCTCAGAATCAACCCTCAGGACGGGCAGATGATGGTACAATCCAGACCACAGTGCATAGTTATCAGCCAACATTCTTTCAGGTCAGTTGATTTGACAATCTATAATCATTGACCTGAGGTAAACATCACTGATGGCCATCAAGGTTGTTGTGTGAGTGCTATTTATTTTAAAGTGCTGTAGTGCTATATGTACATTGTCCATGATTGTGAGTCCATTAGTGTGACACCTTCCATTGTGATCTTACACAAGTGCAAAAGGACATGTCATTGGACATGCTGGGGTGAAGTGTCAGACAGTGCAGAGGGACAAGATTTGCCAATGAGTTAGTGAGCGACAATCACAGGGCAGGGTAACAAGATAAACAGTGGGCTGAAGAACAGTGCCTGAGTGCAGTTGTTGCAAGACTGGCATGTTACAAAGCACAAGGCCTTGGTTATAGGTGGCCATGCGGCAGGGACTGTTGCTACCGGATACTCTTATGGGTGAAGGTGATCTGTTCCACGTCTTCATTTTCTGATGTGTGTGTTGTCTCCTCTGCCCTTGGTGGTGGTGGTTGTGAAGGGGCAACACACACCTCAGTGTTTGAAGATGTGGAGTCAGACATCCCGGTAGCTGCCAACTGTGGGGCTATTAAGGTCAGTACTGCAGCAAGGAGAAGCTGCTGGTTCTTAAGTATAGCAGCCACATCACTGTGGTAGGCAGCCAGGTCGGCCCTGAGGGGGGTAAATATTGCATTTGTGCACGCATTGACAGGATTGTTGTCGTAGGTGTTGTGTCAACTCCCTTACAGCTGTGCTGATTTCATTCACACTTTTTTCGAGTTCCTGCAAGATTGATGTTCGCCCTTGCATGGCTGCTGCCTGTTCTGCAGTTGACATCATGCACAAACGCACCCCCTCTAGGCTGGCTGCCATATTTTCCATCCCCACCTGCACCTACTTGGCCAGCTCCCCCTGTACTCCAACTACAGTCCTCTCAAAGCTGGTGCCAGTGTCGTCAGAGTCCTCAGCTGGGTTGGAGCTGGCAGGTCGTACAATTGGGGTGGCGGGTGGGTCCTCTGTGATGGCTACTACTTCTGTGCTCCTCCATTTGACTAAAGGTTGCCCCCTCCTGTGTTGCTGACATTATAGGGACTGCAAGTCCCAGGATGCCTGGTTGTTGCTGCCGCCAGCGGGGGACTGTTCCATTATCGCGGGCGCTTTAACGCGCGCCGTGCAGCGTCGGCAAGTGTTGCCCCCTCCTGTGTTGCTGACATTATAGGGACTCCAAGTCCCAGGTTCCCTGGTTGTTTCTGCCGCCAGCGGGGGACCGTTCCATCATCGCGGGCGCTTTAAAGCACGCCATGCACCGCCAGCAAGTGTTGCCCCCTCCTGTGTTGCTGACATTATAGGGACTCCAAGTCCCAGGATCCCTGGTTGTTGCTGCCGCCAGTGGGGGACCGTTCCATCATCGCGGGCGCTTTAAAATGTGCAGCGTACCGCGTCTGCACCCGTCAGCGTTCGGAAGAGGTCGGGTCGGGTCACCCCCCTTAATTCATGCCCAGAGGCCCTAGTGACTCGGACAAATCAGTGAACCGTATAGTCTGAAGAATCAAGATAACTAAAGGTGAGAAAAGTGTCGAGAGCCCGAAGCGTCCTTGTGAGCGCCTGGCAAATATTTTAGAGGAGGCACCGCAGGAGGGGAAGAGTATACAGTGAGGAAAGCACACAGAAGCGAGAAGAGAAGAGGAAGTGTACAGGGGCGAGAGATGGGTAGACGGAAGGGGGCGCTACCTCAAGACAATTCTAAAACTAATAAAACGTTAGCTGCTTTTTACAAAAGGCAGTTGGCGCCATGGATAAAGAGATTGAGCTGGTTGAGCGTGGCTTATCCATCTCATCATTTCCAGCGTCCCCAGTCTCCACCCTTCTGTCTCCACTTTTATCACAAACTCGTCCACAGTCCCTGTACCTTCAGCAGTCTCAAGATTGCATCCAGCTATGGCATCCCCTCTAGCCGCTCAGCAAAAAAATGTCCGGGAGATTACTCCAACGACCTTGGACAAAGCTAACATAGCAGATTCTGCCCGTCAGACTCCGGCTATCTCAGCTGGAGCACTAGCTTTTGACCCAGAGCTTAATTCAAAAGGGAAAAGAAAGTGTGGGAAGGCTAATCTAAGGAACAAACAAGCCCGTACTATGAGTACTAACAACCTGGGTTCTGAAGCTGGGATTGATAGGCTTACAATATCACAAGAAAGCACTGCTGGACATTTGGTGCTTGAACGTATAATGGAGAATATAAGGGAGGAGCTGATTAAGAGATTGCATCCTATTGAAACCCGCCTCCATGCCCTCAAGGAGAAATTAGAAGGGCTTATCAAGCCCCATATCTCTGATATTCCCCTGCGAGGTGATATACAACCCCACTGCCATCCCCTTACTCTGGGCCATTCTCTCGGCACTAACAACAGGTCTCCAGTTAATTTAGGTAAGGCCCCCTGTTATTTAAGGATCACTGTGACTACTACCCTCATCAGCTACAGATGGGCCGGATCACCAGGTTGCATACCAACCTAGATGATAACCGATCTAAGGCAACAGCCACGATTTCTGGGGGAACCGGAGGAGCAGTTCCAATTATTAATACATCGATTAAATCTAGCAATGCCCCTAATGTTTGTGGATTGTATTGTTATTAATTTTGAATCACCCGTTTTGGTTGAACAGCTTTTTTTAAACTCATGTAGAACTGGCCCTTCAGTAGAAGGTGCTTCTTTGTGCAGACTTTCAGCCTTTTATCCCTCAGTAGCTAAATGCGCCCCAAGTAGGTTAATACCTGATGTCAGAGGCCTGGTTCGCCCCTAAATGCAATATACTTACCAGCCTGGAAATAGGTAACGATCAACCACTCTCTCAGATGTTGATTGACATAAAGCTAGCCCTATACAGGATACCCCAGAGATTGTGAGGTCTGGACCAACTATTAGGGAATGTATTATTTCAAATGACAATGAGCAAGGAAGATCCAGAGAAGGCAGTTTAGACGGAACTCTGATTCCAAAGGAGGATTCTAGGGGCCCCACCCAAACCACAATGAAAACTCAGAACAACATGAGGTCTCCAGTAGTCAGATGGAATATAAATATCCTCGAACCTATTGGGGCGAGTGATATTATTGGAGACAAAGAAGTTGGGGGATTCAGTGAGAGTAGTCAATCGATTGTTGCAATGTGCAACACGAAACCTACGAGTAACTCATCTATTATTTCTCAAAATCTGACTGATGTATCACAAGTCGGAGACGATACTTCAGCAAATATTCTTTGCTGGAATATAGCCGGGCTTGAGCAAAAAACGCGAATTCCTGACTGGGGCAATTTCATAGATGAGCACAAGATATGCCTATTCCAAGAGACATGGACTCTAGAGCCCAAGTACAGATGTGGTTTCAGAAGTTATTGGGTCCCAGCCTGCAAGGCGACTTCTGGGAGACCTTCAGGTGGTCTATTTATATAGGCCAGTTGTTCCCTCAAGTGTTGAGTTGAAGAAATGGATATGGGCAGCGTTGACCTGCAAGGTTTAATACTATCGATCTATAGGTCCTGAGCGCTATCTCTTAGAGATAAAGGATGTGAGGGAAAGGTCTCTCATAACCCGTTTCCGTTTGGGGATCATCAGAAGTAATCTGTGTTTCCCGTTAGGTCAGTATGGGGACAAATGTATTAGGCCCTGCCGCTGTGATGGGGTGTCCCAACAGACCTTGCCCCATTTTACTTTGTTTTGTGTTTTTTATGCACCATTCAGAACTCGTTTTTTATTACCTCTCCTAAGGCCCAAGGGCTTTGTGCAATATCGTCCTGCTTTTATGTGGCTGCAGATGGCCTCAGATGTATTGGTGTGGAAGGGGCTGGGATCATTCCTGAAGGGAGCTATTACTTGGCATAACAATGTAGAGTTTTTAGAATGAATCTTTCTATTTTATTGTTTCTTTGCATGTGGTCATATATGTTTTTATTTTTGATGGGTGTTCTTATTATTTATGGTTTTATTGCTATTTTTAACAAATGTATTGGAGATTATTTATTGTAATGGATGAATTTTTTTCATACCGAATAAAAAGTTATTGTTAGTTATTGTACTATCGATCTATAATGAAAAACCTCTATTATTAGTAAACATATATAGCAGGAGTGTGGGCAACAATTGCGAGTCTCATGCTCTGACTGTACTAGATAATGTTTTAGCTAGTAAATCAACCACTCATCACGTTATAATTGCAGGGGACTTTAATGTGACTTTTGAACCCTATTCAGTGGCCCAAGAACTCTACAAAGAAGAGGGCATTCATTGGGGTATTCCGCATTTAATATTGAATAAAGGTCACAAAATGAGTAGAAACAGCCTGCCAAATTGTTGATATTACACTTGCATACGGTCTTCGTGCCTGTAACGGTCGTTCCCGCTCAGATGTCAAACCACACCCCACTTTTAGGCGAGGAACTTTTACGAGCCATATCAACGACTTTTCTTGGATATTTGCTTGTGGGAACATATGGTTGATATTATGGTAACGGAACACGAAGAAAGTGATCACAAACCATTAGTTTTATGCACCAGGGGTCTGCTGCCTATATTAGGAGCCTCCAACCCCAAAAACTATGTACAGCATCTTGCCATGACCAATAATAAACGTAACATCAAGTGAAATGTTGTTAGCTCCTCATTGGGTTCCCTCACATCGATATATAGCCTACTAGCAGAACAAATGGAGCATATGGTCCGTTTACCTGAGGATGGGGATAGGCTTATGGCAGCACATTCAGAATTATTTAATTCTCTTAAAAATATTTTTTTTAAGAAATGGCTGCTTAACCAAGGAATACGCACAGTGAGAGGTGGTTCAATCATTCATGCAGGGAAGCAAAGCTTAAGTTTTTGAGGGATTTACGAAGGGGGGTTAGAGAGCCCATGAGACAGTCAAGAGTGAGTTACAAACAGGAACTTATCAAGGCCTGTAGGAACTGGGAGGAAGCAAGGTGGGCTGCCCTTCTGGACTCCGCAAGAGCTAATGACACCTCCAAGTTCTGGAAGTTGATTTCAAGCGACAGTGGTGATTCCCGGCCCCTGCCTAGTACTTCAATCCTCCCTACAACATGGGTAAAACATTTTGGGTCTCTTTATACAGAGGAAGATACATCAATTCTCAGGGAATTGGTTGAAACCAGGGAATCTGATGTACCCATAATTAAATTTACTTGGCAGAAACCAAGGCAGCAATAACTTCTTTGAAGTGGGGGAAGGCTCCTGGTCTCGACAAAATCCCGGTTGATCTTTATAAATCAAACCCTGAAATCTGGGCTCCTTATTTAAACTTGGTCTGTAACGCAGTTGCCGCAGGAGCACCCATTCCTTGGACATGGAAGGGAGCCGAGCTAGTCCCCCTTTTTAAAAAAGGCAGCCCTAGCGTGCCTTCTAATTATCGTCCAATATGTTTACTCGATAATCTTCAGAAATTGTTTGCAAAGTAGATTTTGTTCCACCTAGATGAGTGGATAATAGAGAATGGAGCCATCTCTTATTTACAGGCAGGGTTCAGACCTGCGGTCAGCACAATAGATCAGGTACTGAGGTTCTTAGCAATCAAATGGAAGACAGTGGATGTTGGAGGCGGGAACCTATATGTGGCCTTTGTTGACCTTAAAGCGGCTTTTGATTTGGTACCTAGGAACAAACTTTGGTTGACACTAACTAATATGGGTGTCCCCAAAGGTCTTCTAAACCTCATACTTCGACTCCACGAAAGTACTTTTGCCCAAATTAGGAGTGGCAAGGATGGCAAATTATCTGACCCAGTTGCTATTCTAAGAGGAGTTAGGCAAGGCTGTGTTTTATCACCTACCATCATTCTTTTATATATAAACAACTGTATCCCATATTTAACCAATTGCAGCAATGACTCACCTAAGTTGGCAGGTATGAAAATTCCAGGTCTATTGTATGCAGATGATACCATCCTATTAGCTAAAACTCCTCTGGGATTGCAAAATTTGGCTGACCAATTCTGCTTGTTCTGCAATGATTTCGGCTTCGAAGTTAATGTTAAGAAAACCAAGCTTATGATATGTAGTTCTAAAAAAATAAAAGCAAAGGTGACCATTTCAATAAATTCTATTCCTTTGGAAAGGGTCACTGAGTACGATTACTTGGGGATCAGATTAATGGATTTGGGTAGCTGGGCTGCAGCTATCAGAAAAGGGGCCCATATTATATGCCAAAGAGGAGGGACCCTAGGACGTAAAGCTAGGACTGTAGCTAGTCCACCTTTGAATCCTATTCTGGAAATAAAGTCCAAATCCGAGGTGCTGCACTGTATGGGGCAGAGTTATGGGGTTCCCAAAGGCAGTTAGATGCCCTCCAAATTAAAGAGAACTACTTTTTTAGGTATATAACTAGGTTGGGGAAGGCTACACCAATGATCCCCCTCAGACTTGATCTCGGAACAAATAGTATTAAATATGTAGCGGGCTTAAGACCTCTTTTATATTGGATTCATCTATGGAAAATGGAAGAACTGGAACCTTTCCGAGAGGCAATAAAAGATCTTCTAAAGACCCAGCATAACTGGAAAAAGGTCAGTTGGTTGAGGGAGATTAAATTGGCCTGGGATGAATTGGCTCTCCCCCACTTTTGGGAGAAACCAGAGTCAATTCCCTCTAATGCTACTCTACTAGTCAAAGAAAGATATTGGGAGAAGGCCAACGCAAAGTTCCTCCATAGTAATGGGGTAGGTCAACTAACTTCTGAGTTCCTGCTTGTAAAACAAGAACCTTGGCCTGAGCAATTTTTTGATCTCCCAATACCTGCTTAGGCCTGTGTTTTATTTCTCCAGTTTAGATATGGAACTTTACCAGTCAACGGTTTTACTGCTCGATGGTCGAAGAATAATCCTGAGGCAAATAAGTGTCTAAAATGCAATACATTGGAGGAATCGATTGAACACCTTTTGTTTTTTTGCACCCTATACAAGAGACCCAGGGAAAAATGGATCTTCCCGTTGTGCAAAGTTTTGTTACTATATGACCGCGCTAACGCCTATAGAATTTGTAAATATGATTTATCTGTATTGGTTGTAACCGCTTGGTCCATCCGTAATAGGGCTTGTAATAGGGCTACTCTCAGTGGCTGTTTTTTTAATGCTGAGTCACATAGCAGGAATAACGGGGAAAATAGTAGGTAGTGTTTTTTTAAATGTTTTTTTCTCTCTTCCCTGTTTTTACGCATTGGTTACAGAGACGAAACTCTTTTATCAATTTTAGTGCAATTTACAGTGACAACATTACGATAATAAAAGTATCTGTTTCTATTATTCTTAGCTTTTAAGGTCAATGGTTGAGACAAAGCACCTATTTATCAATCTGTTTATTGTATATCAGCACTTTGCACTTTAGACTGTTATGATTAGACTATAGTATTTTTTCATAAGTTTACTCATTTTAGGATAGTATACTGCACTGTGGATTGTTAGAATTAGAATATTTTAGGCTGTGGTTACAAAATGTATTCCTTTATAGGAAATGGCATACTGAAAGCTAGATTAGTAGATCTGAAATTATTCTTACGTTGAAGTTTTAATTCTATTACATTTTCATACATGTATCATTGGTTTAAAGTACATCCCATTTTAATAGATTTGAATGGGAATCTATTAGCCTCGAGTAGGAGTTTGCTATAATGTGCTGTTGATTGGTTTAAGCAGGCATGAAGGTTTCTTGCTATCTTTGGTAAAGTAGTCAATGGTTGTCCCCGTTCTTAATATTCATTTAGAGTTTTATCATTCATGTGTATATATTTTCGCTTTTTTTGTATTAATGTATGGATGATTGTACTTTAATGGTCTAAATTTCGACCGAATAAAGAGAATTGATTGATTGACTGAAGGTGGGGTCTGGAGGGTCCCAAGGACATCTTGGAGGGTCTGCTGGTTGATGTTTGTCAGCTTGTCATCCATGTCATCAGGGAAGTACAGGACAGGCATATCCGCAGGAGAGCCATCGTCCTCTGCAATGAGATATGGTACAATTAGTGTGTCTGTGTTGTGGGATTTGTAATGTGACGTGCCTGCCTTTCTATTTGTTGCACATTGTGATCTTGGTTCCTGTTCATTGTTCCTGTCTTTCATATTAGCATTCTCCCAGGCCTATGCCCCACCTGCATGTCACATGTATTGTGGTCAGTTTGGGGACTTGTCAGCATCACATCCTCTAGGTGTTGGTTCTGGCCAAATTGTGAAGTGCCACCTTCTTGTCCTACTCAACCCTCCGTCTACTTTCATTCTCATGGTGAGGCCTTTCACTGACTGTGGGTGTTCTGATGGCACTTGCACCACACTTAACATTCTGGAACTGACCCAGTCTCTGATATTTCACATCCAACTATATGTTGCTGAGACCTAGCATATACTATGTATTGCATTGGTATGGCACGATACGGGTGTCAGCATTGGTAGTGTGTATTGCTGATGTTGGGAAATGTGTGCTACGTTGGATTGCACTGATTATCCTAGCAGTGTTCCAGTTCCTCCTCTGACTGTGCGGGTGTATTTCACTAGCCAGTTACATATGTCCTCCCCCTCAATGCTGTTGTCTGAGCAGTATGACATTTGGGATGTTGCATGGTGTCATTGGAGCTATTGTGACCCAGGCACAGAGTGGACCCTGACATATGCAGCATGGGGATGACATTAGTGCTGTGTACCTCGTAATGTTTATGACAATAGCTGATGTTTGTAGCAACTATGGACAATCACATTTGACAGGATTGGAACATTTGTATTGATTTCAGGGTATTGATAACGTTGTCATCCTGAACACTCTAATTTGGGTGTGTTTGATCCATGGGGACGTTACTGCCATTAGCTACTTGACCTGCAGACACAGCAGAGGTGGTAGTGGCAACTGTTGTCAATGTTAAATTCCACTTGCAAATATGGCCTGAGACTGTTAATTGAGCCCTAGTTCATGTAGGGAGAATACCAGCTGATGTGTGACAGCAGGCCATTTTAACGTTGTACCCTACCCTCCTGGCCTGGCTTTACCTTTCCAACATCCTTGGCATGGCAGCATACCCCAATGCAAAGGTTGTTGGTGTAGTGTAGTACTGTGCCCCAGGTTTCCTCTGAAAGCGCCATGCCCCCGTGCCGTGCCCCTTTACCCATGCCACTGCCTGAATATCATAACTTACATGCATTGTGTAGTAGGTATGTCCCCCCCGCTTGCAGTTAACATTTGTGCATTTTAATTACCCATGCGACTTACCCTGCATCTGTGTTGTCTCCTGGTAGTCTGCGCTGTCCTGTCCTTGAATCCCTGTGACGATCTCCTCAGGGATGACGGCTGTCACCATCTCCTCCATGTGGTCCAGGGCCCCCTGTGGTGCTGGACTCCCACCTCCAGTCTGCAGTGCTGCCTTCCTGTTCCTGGCCATCTTTTCTGTGGTCCTGCGCTTGCAGTCATGCCAGCGTTTCTTGCACTCGATGACTGTTCTCCGAACCTCTGCCACGCTGTTTATCTTGTCAACAATTTGTTGCCATATTGCCTCTCTCCTATTGATTGGCAACTTTGAGGTGACAAACAGTTGGTGCTGGTGTTCCGTCACCTCTTTCACCAGAATTTCCTGCTCCTCTGCACTGAAGCGACACTTTCTTTTCTTCTTCTCCCTGTCCTGGGTCTTCTGTGGGTCCTCCTGGCTGTTTTCTGGTCTGTTGTCATCTTCCTGGGGTCTGTGCAAGCATCTGGGATTCATTTTGGCTCTCCTTAGCACATTTTGCTGTGTTTGTGCCGCTTTTTGACACAATTGTGTCAATAAAAGGCGCGTATCCGGTTTGCAACGTCGTAAACCGTCTCACAGTCATTTTCGCTGCGTTACCGTAGTTTTTCTTTACGATGTGACGCATTGGTTTGAGTAAAAAAAATGACTCACACCAGTGGTTTGCGCCGCCGTGCGTCAAAGTATAAATTTGACGCCCAAGTGGCGCAAAGAAATGCCGTTAGCCGGCGGTAAGATTTTTGATGCAAAACTGCGTTGGCGCAGTTTTGCATCAAAAAGAATAAATATGGCCCTAAGTTTTTAAATATCTTTTTGAAAACACATCCTCCATTTTGAGCTAAGCACTAGCTATCATCTGCGCTTTATTCAGTAAATACAGTTACCGTTATTTATCTCCCAATGGCGGTGACCTCTCCACGTATCTGTACTACACAGCGGGTGCAGCTTCTTGGAGGCTGGTGGCTAATTATAAAGTTCAGCATTGTAGATGCGCCATAATTGTTTTATTTCCTTTGTTACCTTAATAGGTAAATATGCAAGTGTAAGATGCTAACTTCATCTACGGTGGAAGTCAGAAAGAGAGAACTTCTCATTTGCCTTCTTCATCCTTTATGTAGAGTCACATATTTAAAATGGCAGTCCTCCAAAAATCATTTCCATTTACATGTAGTCGATGAAATAATAAGTTTCCAAAGTGTCTATTTACCTTAACAACCTTATTTTGAACAAACAAAGGATGCACTTTCTTGAACCTGGTTCATCTACCACTCCGTCCCCAATACAACTGCTTCTGGTACAGTAACCCGCCTCGGGGAAGAGAGCTCATCTTGTACCAGACTATGTAGAAATTTCACACATACAGGGGTGTAGGAAAGAGTGGGAGATATGCTGTCAGTTCTGACTGGTAGGAGGGACATCGTGTTATGGCGGTAAGAACTTGGTTAGCTGACTGCTGTACACTATTTCCGGAAGTGGGTCAAAAGTACTACGCTTCTCGACCTGTACTCCAGCTTCCTTACTTTGTGTTAATCGAGGAACCCTTCAACCTAGGTGTCTTTGTGACTTGGTGACTGTGTTTATTGTCATTTTCTTGTAAAGGGGAGGGATCATGGGCTCTGACAAGCACTGAGGGGGGAGTGCATAGCACTCCCCCTCAGTGTGATGTATCTTTTGCTGGCCATCTCGGGCCGGCCAAACACACATGCGTACAGGGCTCTCTCCAGCTCAACACTGTGTTGCCGGGCTGGAGAGAGCGTGCACAGGCTCCCCGTCTGCCTGGGAGTGGCCTGGCTGGGCGCTCCCAGACAACCCTGATGCTATTCTGAGCAGCGTCAGGATTGGCCGCAGGACAGGCTCGGAGCCTGTGCCTGCACCAGAGGTTATTCCTGACCCCTAAAATGTCCTCATCACCCTAAACATCGCCTGTCCTTGAACCCAAAAACCCCAAAGTAACCCTATACACCACCCACGTTTAATCTAATTTAGGACTTTTCCTTAAAATTATCTTTCTTTTAAAATGTTTCCTTTCATTTTCGATTTTCTTTTGTATTCCCTACAAAGGTCCATAAAATTGTTTTTCCATGATTTGTTTTCCTCCAATGTGGATTTTCAGTTTGCATTTTCCATTAACTCACACACATTGTAGCAGGGCTGCCAAGGGTGTTACTACCTAACAACATGGATTTGACTCATTTGACTCCCAAGTGGACATTCCTTATCCGTCACAATAATTAAGCTATGTATAGAGCATGAAGCAATACTATATTATTTCTTATTATAAGTCAATCTCCATTAAGAATCCAGGCATAAACCAATGCAGAGGAGGCCTTTTTGAATACAACTCTAGTTTTAGGCTTTCGTCTAGTTTGTCAGTTACCAAATGTGTTTTAATGAGACGTCCCACATCTGCCAGCTGCTTCTGCTGAAAGTTCTGATTCTTCTTTCTTGCTGAAAGCAAAAGTATCGACATAAACTTCACCAGTGCAGGCCACTTCCTTCCCAAGAATCTCAGTGCAGCTCCACCAGGCAACCAAGCAGTCTCTCATCAGCAAGAAAAGGGTCAGCAGTCCTTCTTTTCCAGGCAATCTGCAAAGTGCCTAAAAGCTGCAGCAAAAGCATCTCACAGTGCCTCTGACAAGAGGTCCTCTTCCCTGTGCACTAGCCCATTTTCCAGCCAGTAGGGATTTGTGCCGCTGGAAGGCCAACTTACCTCCTGACAGCGAAAGCAGCCATGTTCCCAAGTTAGAATTGCCATGTCTTTTATGGGGCCAGGCATACTTTGTGAAAAATAGACTTCTGTTCCTGCTGAGAGGCCACCTAGAGTGGCTCCCTGGTTGTATCTCCCAAGGGGAATTGCCTGAAACAGGCACTAGCAATCAAAAGGCAACCCTGAAAGTATATGGGCAAGTTTGCCCGGTTCACTGTAGTATACTCCTCTGTGTGGCTCTGACATATCTCCTTTTCTGGAGTGAGGCTCGACATAGCTCCCATTCTGGAGTGAGGTTGTGTGGTATGAGGCAGGTGTTTGTTAGAGAACTGGAGAGTTGGGGTCTGAGAACATCCAAGGCAACCTAAGTCGTGCTTTGTGGTTGAAAATTCTTTTAGTTGTGCCCAAAGCATGTATGAGTAATACCCCCTATATGACTAATGCGCTTCAAGATAGCACCTGTGCGGTTACAGAGGCCATTGTGCCAGTCATGGCTGCTGAGTAGGGCTGGGCAGATGTGACGCACTGCGGGATGCATACTAAATATGAAGGAGACTGGGACCCGACAGTGTGTCACGCATGTGCCATCCTAGCTGACCACAGCCAAGGAGAATTTGTCTCCGCTTGATGAACCAGGGTGAAAGAAGAATGTGCTTGGGGGAAATACAGGTACGTTGGGACAGTGGTGGTCTCCTTCCTTGTTGTCTATCAGTTACTGTATGGTTGAATGATTCTAGCTTTAGATGAAAAGTAGTGTGAAAGGTTCTAAGCGCTGCCATGGACCTCTGACTAGGAGACTTTCCCCAGAGGCACTCTTTGTCTTGCTACAGTGTGATTCACCCACCATGCTGTCCAAAGAAAACACATCAAAAGGAACCTGAGACAGAAAGAAATTTCTTCAAGTCAAGAAGATATTCAGGGATCACCCGTGCAGAAAGGGCTGATCTTAACCGGGGGAATTCCTTCTTTTTTAATTGCTTAAGCAACCAGAAAGCTAAAATATAGAGGGGCATATTTAAAAAAAATTGACACAGGACAACACGCAAGCCTTCTTACTGTGTTGCCTCCCTCAAAAGAAAAGGGGAGGAATGTGCCATATCTATATGATATGGCACATTCCTATCCTCTTTCACTGTGTGTTGAGAATCTGGGAATGGGGCAAATAGGATGGATGTTTCATGAGAACACCCTCCGTAAAGCCCATGACACGCATCCCTATCGCAGTGTGAGACAACGCAGCAACTTGTAATTCGTTGCCTCATTTCATATCTAGAAGGCCATGAAAAGCCATGCAGGGTGGCTTTACGTGACCTGGTGGATATAGCTCTGCAATATGTGCCACAGAAGCATCAAAAAAGTGATGCTCCGGTGGCGCATATGGGCTTGTAAATAAGTCCCAGAGTGTAAACATGAGAAATTGGCAATGGAGGGCAGTGTGCGGAACTTGAGCACAGAAGTACAGCAACAAAAGAGAGCGTTTTTTGGAATAATAAGTAAAACAGTGACACTGCTGGCAGACAGCAAAGAGCATAAGTCGTCACTGGAGGTGAGCATGGAGTTCCCAAACTTGGCAAAATTCACAATATCTGCATTTCTTGAAACTACTGCTACAGCAAAGAAGATTCAAGTGCTGATAATCCCTCCCCCACCCTCCTACGAGCAGGACCTTAAGGTAAGATGTTGAAAGGAGTTTTGTGGTCCCACAGAATCGGGCCATTGGCGACCAGAAAAATGTTTTTTGGTATGTACAAAGCTCTATTTGCAATTCAGTAAAATATTACCGAATCGCAAATTGGGTTTGCGATTCAGTATTAGGAAGAGGCGTGTTTAGGGCATCCCTTTCTAATAACAAATCGCAGTGGCATTTGTGAATGTTTTGCGACCAAAATGCAGTCGTAGAACTTCACGTTTTATCACCTACTTCAAGTAGGTGATAACCCATTCACAAAGAGACCCCTTCCTCTTTGTGAATGTTTGTAAAAACATTTGTAAGAGCAGGCAGTAGTTCCATGGCCAACTGCCTGCTCTTAAAAAATGAAAACAAAACTTTTCTTTTTTTTTTTATGAAACGCATCCCGTTTTCCTTTAAGGAAAACAGTCTATACTAAAAAAAAAAGATTGCTTTATTTAAAAGCAATCACAGACATAGTGGTCTGCTGACCCCAGCAGGCCACCATTCCTGTGATTTAGTGATTAACAATGGGTCTCAAAGCGAGACATACCTCATTAATATTGATGAGGTAGGTCTATTTGCGACTCACTAGGAATCACAAAATGTATAATACACACATTTGTTCATGGATATTTGCGATCACCAAATAGTGAATCGCAAACATTTGCTATTTGGTAATCGCAAACGTTACCTACATACATCTGGCCCTAAAGTACTTAATGCTGCTTTTTTACAGATAATGTTGTGTGCTGCAATGGTACATTTAAACTGGAGGTCTTTTGTTAGGAATCTGAAATAACCCACAAAGGGCACTGCTAGCGTGCACCTGGGGGGTTCAACAGTGCAGACCGGGCTCCTCTCCCCTCACGAAACAAAGGCCATTAAAGTAGGTACTGAAAAGTACTAAAATTTTGAGGTGAAAAAATAGTCAATATCCCATACATGGTCATGTTACACAGGAAAGAGCTACACATTGTGAACAAGCATTGGCAAAGCTGATATGTCTTGCCTATGCCAGAGCTATTGTCTTTGCTAATGTGTTTTAGCCATGTTGTTCACCAGTGTGACTGCTGTTTACAATGGCTAAAAGTTAGCAGCACAGAGGAGCATGGTGTGGAGTGTCTTACGGTGGAATGATGAGAAGTGAAGTAGAGTGTTGTAGAGTGGAGTGGCAGAGTGTCATGTATTGGATTGGCATAGTGTGGAGTTGTGTAGAGTAGCATATATTGGAGTGGCATAGAGTATAGTGGACTGGTGTAGAGTGCATTGGAGTAGAGTGCTGCAGCATATAGTGGCGAAGAGTGCAGTGGCATTAATTGCAGTGGCATTGAAGTCAGCGGCTTACATTGAACATCATAAGATGTAATGGCCATTATTAAAATGGTGTATAGGAGAGTGCAGTGATGCAGTGTGGAATGGAGCAGAATGGAATGGCGCAGAGTGGAGTGGCGCAGAATGAAGTTGTTCAGAGTAGAGTGGCACAGAGTAGAGTAAAGTGGCGTAGAGTGCAGTGGCGCACAGTGCAGTGGCATAGAGTGGTGCAGAGTGGAGTGGCGTAGAGCTGAGTGATGCAGAGGGCAGTGGCACATAGTAGAGTCGATTGGCATAGGGGGCATTGGCACAGAGTGCGGAGTAGAGTCGAGTGGCATGGAGTGCAGTGGCGTAGAGTAGAGTAGATTAGCACAGAGTGGTGCAGAGTAGATTATAGTGCCATAGAATGCAGTGTTGTAGAGTGCAGTGGCATAGAGTGGAGTAGTGCAGAGTAGAGTGCGTAGGGGTCAGTAGCAGAAAGTGCAGTGTTGCAGAGTAGATTGCCAAAGTGCAGTGGTATAATGTGGAGTAGAGTAGCGTAGAGAGTAGTGATGTAGAGTACAGTGATGCAGAGTAGAGTGCATTGGCATATAAGTGCAGTGGCATAGTGTGGAGATTGTAGAGTGGAGTAGAGTGGCATAGAGTGGAGTGATACAGGGTAGAGTGCAGTTACGTAGAATGGCACAGAGTAAAGTTGTATAGAGTGCAGTGGCATAGAGGGCAGTGGCGCAGAGTAGCTTAGAGTGGTGTACAGTGGATTGGTATAGAGTGTAGGGGCATACAGTTGAGTATTACAGAGTAAACTGCATTGGGGTAGAGTGTATTGGCATAGAGTGCTCTGGCATAGAGTGCAGTGTTGCCGAATGGTGTAGAGTACAGTAGCTTAGAGTGAAGTTTTGTAGAGTATATTAGTGTGGCCTAGTCTGAAGTGCTGTAGAGTGCAGTGGTGAAGAATGCAGTGATGTAGGGTGCCAATGAGTGCATTGGCATAGATTAGAGTGGTACAGGGTAGAGTAGGGAGACATAGCATGAAGTGGTGTAGAGTGAAGTGGCGTAGGGCGGAGTTGTGCAGAGTGCAGTGGCATGGAGTGTTATAAAGTGGAGTGGTGCAAAGTAGAGTGCAGTGGTGTGGAGTGGAGCATATTAGAGTGGAGTGGCATAGAGTGGCGTATTCATGGTGTTGTAGCACACTGCCATTGCAATTGAAGCGACAATTACATTTTCACAGACAAACAGCTTTACTATTAAAACTTTACAGTGCACAGATGAAAAATTGTGGGGGGAATTGCATCACCTGATTTAATAATTAGTTTTGGTCATATTAAAGTATTTGTTTACAATACACTTCAGAAATAACAAAGAATGTGCTTCATTTGTACATTCATAATTTTGATATATTCTGAAATACTGACACGGTTCATTTAAATGTTGTCCTATGCAAGAAAAAAACACTTTCCTACTCCCAGTATCCACACAAATCCTCACACTTTGAAGTCAGAGAAAGTAAAGTAAACAAGTGCCCTTGGAAGACAGCTCCAGACATTTGACCTCAGTCTTTGAATGCACATCAAATGTGATGTGATAAGACCAAGATTTAAAGACCTGTTAACAGAAAGCAAGTTTGCGGAAAATACAGAAAACACATATTAGGTAAAGGAAGGGACTAACTGAACCTAGGGAGCCTAAAGCAAAATAAAACCAGCAAATGGAAAGCCAAAAAGTGTAAGTTACAAACCACAAAGCCAATGGTAATCAACAAATGGAATTAATTCCTAGGTCAACTTTCTGAAAGTCCCCAAGATGTCTTTAGCAGACCAGACAGCTGCACTGTCTGGTAGGCTGCATCTTAAAACTTGGTTGGTCTTTAATTATTGTGCATAACAAAGCTAAGGGTGTCTTGTAGGGCCATTATCTATATCCTTTCTGAGAGACATAATGAGCCTGCAGCAGATGGCTAGGAAAAGGGACGAGGTGGATGTAGGAAAGTCACTGTTGTTGGCATGGTTACCCGCACGTTTTGTTGTGTAGCCATTTTAGCCATAGCTCCATTCACCTTATTTTAACACACTAGGCCAAGCCGCTGTGCACCTTAACCTAGATATATTTTATTTGGCTTCATTTTATTATTGTTACAATAGCCACTTCTAACTGTTTTTGCCTAGGCCAGCACTCTGTTCTCAAACAAGACATTCTTGATCACTCTGTGCTTCTTCCAAGGCTACAGCACAGTACATTGCCGGTGAACGTGGTAGAAGTTTAGTCTCCAACATTCATAGAAAACACACATCCTTACGTAGGGACATTTTCCCAGAACATCAGCCTTTTTGTTATAAAAACACTTCCTTGTCCCTTACACATTTGAGGGAGATTCCAGCCAAAGAACCACAACTGTATGCTGATTGCCGAATGCTTCGCTACAGATGCTAATGCCGACCGCAGGCCTTTGCTCAGGTATGTGGGATGATGTCTTCCCAGCGGAACCTGAAGGGCAGAATTAGAGCTTAACATGCTGTGCTCTATAATAGAATAGGTAGGAATTAGTCTATTAACAACAGTGACAATATGATAGCGTTATTTCTATGCTTCACTCTTCTCGTCACAATTTTAATACTGTCATGTTGTGTCGTCCTGGTTATTGCAGCTAACGCTTTGCTATCTAAGATGCAGTTGTTTTATTAAACTCATTATTGAAACATATACTGCCTCTGTTTGTCATTTATATATGAGACTAAGTGTAACCGAGAGAAACGTTTGAGACCTGAGTGACCACGGCTTCCCTGAGAAACCAAGTATGTCATGCCCTCGGCTGCCCAGTCATCCCTATCCTTGGATAGATGTGAGGCACTGCTAGTTAGCCGGAGCAAAACCCAGATTGGACCGGCAGGTGTCACCCACAGTGGGTTAGACTTAGTCTCCCACACCGCGGGTGATTCTGCAGCTCAAAATCCAGTAGTCTCATTAGAATAATGAGAGCTTACGTGACACTTTTGCCTGCTATGTCTGCTTTCATTGGGATCCTGCTAACCAGGACCCCAGCAGTGACTGTGCTCTCTCGCTCAAAATGTGGTTACCTAGGACCTTTGTGCACTCCACAATTGGTATACTGGTGTCCCCTTGGAAGTCCCTAGTATATGGTACTTAGGTACACAGGGCATTGGGATACCAGAGATTTCCCATGGGCTGCAGCATGAATTGTGCCACCCATGGGAACCCACATAAAATGTGTCTACAGAGCTGCCATTGCAGCCTGTGTGAAAAGGTGCATGCACCCTTTCACCACAGGACACTGCACTAGGTCACTGTAAGTCACCCCTACAGTAGGCTCTCCTAGCCAAAAGGGCAGAGTGCAGGTCCCTGTGTGTGAAGGCATCCCTGCATGAGCAGAGGTGCCCCAATGAACTCCAGCTCCAATTTCCTGGATTTCGTAATGGCAGGGAAGCCATTTTACCAGTGTACTGGCCATAGGTCACTACCTATGTCCAGCTACATAATGGTAACTCCGAACCTACGCATGTTTGGCATCAAACATGTCAGAATCATACCCCAATACTGTTGCCAGTATTGATTGTATGATTCCATGTACTCTGGGGGCTCCTTAGAGGACCACCCAGTATTGCTCCTACCAGTGTTCTAGGGTTTTCTGGGCAGCCTGCGCTGCTGCCACCCCTCAGATAAGTTTCTGCCCTCCTGCTGCTTTAAGATCACAAGCAGGGGAAGGCAGAACAAAGGATTTCCTCTGGGAGAGGAATGCAACATCCTCTCCCTTGGAAATAGGTGTTACAAGGCTTTGTAGGGGTAGCCTCCAAAACCACCAGTTTGCTTTGAAGGGCAAATTTGGTGCCCTCCTTGCATATACCGGTTTGCGCCAGCCCAGGGAACCCCAGTCCCTGTTCTGGTGCGACACTGGATAAAGGCAAGGGGAGTGACTGCTCCCCTGTCCATCACCACCCTAGGGGTGGTACCCAGAGCTCATCCAGGTGGCCACTCGATTCTGCCATCTTGAAACCAAGATTTGCAGAGGCCCCTGGGAGCATCTGAGTGGCCAGGTCAGGCAGGTGACGTCAGAGACCCCTCCTGATAGGTGGTCACCTTGCAAGGTGACCAAATCCCTTTTTAGCACTATTTGGGGACTCCCTTGAGGGTGGGTGCCCAGATTCAACATGTACAACTCCACCAGGACTCGTCTGCATTGCTTACTTCTACTTCTGGCCACTGGAACCGCAACTGCACTCTTCAGGAACCGACAAGACTGCAACTCCGGCAGCGACTTTGCTTTGCAACATTGTTTCTCCGGCTCCTTCCAGCAACTGCAACATTTCCCCTGCTGTACATCCTCTGAGGTCAGCAAGACTTCAGCCTGCACAAGAAGCAAGAAGGAATCTCCCTTGGAGTGAAGAAGTCACTCCCCTGCATCTGCAGGCACCTACAGCAATGACATTAAGCTGCATGGATCTGCTGTCCTCTGCAACTAGGTATATCCTGCATCACAGGTGGTGGTCTGGAGTGGTCCCCTTGGTCCTTTCTACCAGCTATCCAACTTGGGAGATGGTGAGCCCTTGCCTCTCCTTTCAGGACAGTACCTCTACGCACCATGTCTCTTTAGCTACCAAGGCTTGTTGTCTTCCATGGGATCTTCAGGCTCCGAGTAGCCCCGGCCCCCAGCACTTCTTCCTGCCAAGCACAGTTTCTTCTCAACTACTCCAGCAACATGGGACTCTTCTCCAGGTGTGTTGATTGATCCTCACTGCTACTTACTGTGCCTGCAACCAGTGGGTTGCCTGTGGGGGCTACCACTGCTTCTGTTGGCTCTCCCAACTCCTGAGGGTCACCCCGGACTCCCCTCCAAGGATCGAGCCCCCTGGATCTTGCTGGTCTTGTTCCGACTTGCAACTCCTCTTTTGCTTCTCTTGGATTTGCCAAGGCTTGTTGGTGGTTCTCCTACACCACTGGCCATCTGCAACCTGACGACCAACGTGAGACACCATCTGCATCACTCTAAGGAATCCTCTTCGGCTCCTCGGCTCCACAGCTTGTCTTCTTCACCCTCCATCGACAGATAGTAGCTCCTGCCCCCACTGGACACTCCATCATGGACTGGACTCTGCCCCTTTCATTTGCAGATCCTCTTCTACCGGTTTTATCTAGACTTGCCCTATTCTTTCACAATTCTTTTTCTAAGCCCTCTTGGTAGTCCTTGGGAAGACCAGGTACTTACCGCTGCTCTCCTGGTTGCTGGGCGTCACTCAGGTCCTCACCGCTTAGGGTTCCTAGTTCTTCCAGCTCCCCTCTACCAACTCCATATCCTTGGGTGGGGGAACTTCACTTTGCATTCCACTTTCTTAGCATATGATTTGGCCCTCTCCTAGGGCTTTCACTTTTTTCTACAACTCTTGTTGTTTCTATGCTAATTTCTGCTTACTATTGTATATATATATATATATATATATATATAGTGTACTTACCTCCAGTTGGGGGGACTGCCTATAAGTAATCTAGTGTAGTATTACTATAGTAAAGTAAGTTTCTTTTTGGCAACCCTGTGGTTCTTTCATGTGTGATAAGTTGCTGTGTGACTATTGTGGTATTGCATAAGCTTTGTATGTCTCCTGGATAAGTCTTTGCTGCTCATCCACAGTTACCTCTAGAGAGCTCTGTCGTTCTAGACACTGCCTACACTCCCTAATAGGGGTTGCCTGGACCTGATATAAATTGCAAACACCATAGGTGTCTACCACACACCAGGCCAGAGTCTACAGTGTGGAGTGGGTGGGGGCTCTCATGGTGGGGGAACCGTGTGTCAAGCTGAATTACTTTATGCTTGTTCCACAGCATGAACAAATACCCATCCCATAGATGATGGAGCTTTTTTGGATTATTTATAAAGTGTTCACAGATCTCACATCTCACTCAGGGCAAGTGAGACTCACAGTTGGTGGTCGGTTTGATCGAACACTCACAACTTGAGAAATGTTGCACCTGCTTAGAAGAGCCAGAAACATGAACCAGTGGCCTAGTAAGAGCGCCCTTGGCCCTAGTGCAGGCAGAGAAAAACCGAACCACTGATGCTCACACATGATGCTTCCTACTGCATTGATGATAGCCATGGCCCTATGCACAGGCTGGAAATACAACTGGGTATATTTACATTGTAGCAGCATGCAAAGCAATAAAAAGTGGCTACTTTTTATGTCCAAATCCTGCCTGTAATTTCTGTTTTAGCAAGTCTCTGTATATATATATATATATATATATATATATATATATATATATATATATATATATATATAATGGTATATAATGGTACAAAAACGACGCCCCGTGCATGAATACAGAGTGGGCCCAAAAGCAGGCCTTTCACTTCCATTGAATAACTACTGCCTGTTGTAATGCAAACATCACCTGGTTTTAAACCATAGATTACCTCTTATCAGTATGCTGTGAAAACTTGTTTTATAGAAGAGAATACACTTCTTGTCATTGTGCATATAGCTCCCAATTCAACGCAGATGGCACCTCTTTTGAATATATATTAATACATCATCTCATTTTAATCAAGGCATTTTTAGATCTTGGTTAGACAGCTCATGTCCTGTCTCTTCCAGACATTTTATTTACACACAGTGAGCTTACAGCCTACCCATAGATTACCATTGCTTAGCTTCAGCATCATTCTCATTTGCTTTGTTCCAGTTTGTCCTGGCATGTCTGTGTTATGCCCTCTTCTTGTGTTTGGCCCTCCCCTGAACCAAGGACCAAGTACTTGTGTCCTTCCACTGCTCCTGTTTTTAGAGCTATTTTTTTGTGTTCAAGCATTCTGTATAAATGCTTGTGTTTACAGTTTTATAGAGAACATGTTAGAAATGGGGTCTCTATTTGGCAGTCAGTTTGCAGTTTGTCCAAGTAGGGACCCTCACTCTGGTCAGGATATCTCAGAAGCAATGTGTAAAGCATTTGCACATAACACACAGTAATAGGTGAAAACACTACAAAAGGACACAACACCAGTTTTAGAAAAATATCCAATATTTATCTATATAAAACAAGACCAAATATGATAAAAATCCAACATGCAGTAATGAAAATATGAATTCTGCAAGATTTACAAAAAAATACAGTTCCTTGAAGTTGATAGCTCCACCTGGGGCTATCACAGCATCATGATCAACAAAACCAACATTTCAGGCCGGCCGCGGTGTCGCGGGCCAGCTACGTTGTTGTGAAGACCCGCAAACAGTACCTTTGGAATTGCAGGCCATCGTGATCCTTTCAGTGAGTTCTGGAGAGCGGCAACACTGGCATCGCGGTGTCGGTTCCAGAGTCGTTGCGCGAGTCGTCGAGCCCTTGAAGTCACACGCATTGTGGATCGAACTCTGGGCTGATGAAGTCAGGAGTGCTGCCATGGATGGCGTCGAGCTGAGGTGCGAAGCAGGGCTGTGAGACGTGCGGTGCCCACAGGTCACGGTGCAGGCAGCGGCTCGGTGACGGCATCCAGAGGCGTCGGTGAGACCAGGGTGCGGTGTGAAGCGGGGCGGTGCGACGTACGGTGTCACCAGGTCACAGTGCAGGCTGCAGCGTCATCGTTACTCAAGCGCTGTTGTCGGTAGACCCAAGCCAGCGGTGCAGGATGGGACTTGCTTCGTGACCCTCAAGAGCGGTGTCCACAAGGCAAGGTGCAGGCAGGTTTGCCTAGTGACGACACTGGAGTCAATGGTCCTGGCGTAGGTAGGCTGCGGCTGAGGTGGGGATGGAACGGTGTTTCGTGTACCCCACAAGGCCACGTGCAGGCAGCGGCGCCGGTGTCAGCAGGAGCGGCGGCGGCGGGGATGCCCAGGGTGCGGTATGAGCAGGTGATGCCAGAATGCGGGGCCAACAGGTCACGGTGCGAGCAGCGGCTCAGTGAAGTCGTCCAATGACAGCGTCAGTGAGAGCAGGGTCGCAGTGCGAAGCGGGGCAGTGTGGCTCCGTGCGGCATCGGCAGGTCACTGTTCAAGCCAGCATCTTGTTGTTGGCAGCATCGCAGTGGATTCTACTCTTGAACAGCACAAAACACACAGTTCACAGTGCTGCAGGTCGAGGAAACTGAAGTCTTTGGTGTCCCTGAGACGTCCAACAGGAGGCAAGCTCTACTCCAAGGCCTTAGAGAACTCTCTCAAGCAGGACATACAGCAAAGTTCACCCTTTGCACTCTTTAAAGGCAGAAGCAGCAACTGCAGGCCACTCCAACAAAGCAACACAGCAAAGGGACAGTACTCCTCCTTCAGCTCTTCTCCTGGGCAGAGGTTCCTCTTGATTCCATAAAGATTCTAAAAGTCTGGGGTTTTGGGTTCAATAAAGTCTCTGCTGTTGACAAGATCCTGCCTTGCCCAGGCCTGGCCCCAGACATACTCCAGAGGGTCGGAGACTGCATTGTGTGAGGACAGGCACAGCCCTTTCAGGTGTAAGTGACCACTCCTCCCTCCACTCTAGCCCAGATGGCCCATCAGGATATGCAGGCTACACCCCAGCTCCCTTTGTGTCACTGTCTAGAGGGAATTCACAACAGCCCTACTGTCAAACTGTCCCAAACAGGCAGAGTCACAGAATGGTTTAAGCAAGAAAATGTCTACTTTCTAAAAGTGGGATTTTCAAACTGACAATCTAAAAACCAACTTCACTAAAAGATGTATTTTTAAATTGTCCAGAGACTCTAAACTCCACATTTCTATCTGCTCCCAGAGGGAAGTTGCACTTCAGGAATATTTAAAGGCAGCCCCCATGTTAACCTATAAGAGAGAGAGGCCTTGCACAGTGAAAACCGAACTTGGCAGTAGTTCACTGTTAGGACATGTAAAACACATCAGTACATGTCCCACCTTTAATATACACTGCACCCTGCCCATGGTACTACTTAGGGCCTACCTTAGGGGGTGCCTTACATATACAAAAAGGGAGGTTTAGGCCTGGCATGTGGGTACACTTGCCAGCCAAGTCGAACTGGCAGTTTAAAACTGCAAATGTAGTGGCAGGTCTGAGCTATGGTTACCGGCTACTCATGTGGGTGGCGCAACTAGTGCTGCAGGCCCACTAGTAGCATTTGATTTATTGGTCCTGGACACCTCTAGTGCACTGTACTAGGGACTTACTAGTAAATCAGATATGCCAATCATGGATACACCAATCAACAATAACATTTACACAGAGAGCATGTGCACTTTAGCACTGGTTAACCGAAAGCCAACAAAAACAGGTCAGAACAAAATAGGAGGAAAAAAGTTTAGGGGTGACCCTGCAAAAGGACCATTTCCAAAAGAACACAAATTAGAGTGGCATAAAGGGTGCTAGTTGTCCCCGAGAACCACTGCCAACTGCCTATTGGGAGGTTTGGATTTGCATCATTCACTCGCACCTTAACTCTTTGAATGCCGTATTGTTGAGCACTATTCTGCTCTTTACTGCCACAAGGGAGCTGGGTGATAGTAAGCAGTGGGTGTGGGCAGCAACATATTGCCTTTGTGACTTGTGCCCGAACTGCAGTGATAATCTGTGGGCGATGCTGCCCAGCTTAATGGGCCACGCCATGAGTCATACCACCTTTTCTGTGGCCTGCCGCTGTGTCCCCGAGCACACAAGTGATCTCAGACAAGAGTGACAGTCCTCAAATGTTTTAGTGCTACTTTGCTGGCTCTCTTCTCCCTTACCAGTAATTGCCTTATTAGAGTCTATTGAACCTGGCCCTCTCTGAAGGGTCATCCCCAAACATTTTACCTTCCTCCTCCTACTTTTTTGCTGAATTCGTTTTTGTTGGCCTTAGGACTCTGTGCACTGTACCACTGCTAATCACGGCAGCCTTGTAGAGTGGTATACCATATATCCAGGGCCTGTAAATTACTTCCGACCCGTAGGCCTGCAGCAATTATTGTATTGTGCCACCCACCTACGTAGCCTTCTGAAACCTGTCCGAGACCTGCTATTGGAGCCTGAATAGAGTTTCACACTGCCATGTCGACTTGGCATTTAAACCCCATTGTCAAACCTTAAACCCCCTTTTATTGCATATAAGTCACCCCTAAGCTAGGCCCTATGTAGCCCATAGGGTAGGGTGTTGTGTAACTAAAAGGTAGGGCATGTACATTTCAATTTTACATTCCCTGGTAGTGAAAGACTCCCAAATTCTTTTTCACTACTGTGAGGCCTACCCTTTCCTTAGAATAACATTGGGGATTCCTTATTACATGTAATAAACTTTAATTCTTAATTGAGAGGAGGTTAATCTGTCATATTTGGTACCTAGCAGATCTATGGTACCTAGCAGATCTATGAATTGTAATGATTAACCCTCTATAATGGAAAGGTCAAATTTTTCATTAACATATTGAAAATGTTTAGAAAGTTGGCATTTTCCTGCCCTTAGCCCTTTGTGCCTGCAGCCGGTCGTGGGTCACATTATTGGGTAAAGCTGACAGACTTTGTGAATTTCTCCTAGACAGTCACACAATATTGGGATTTGCTGAGCCTCAATGAGCCATCAACTGGCAGGATGGCGGTGGGAATAGCTGAGCACAGCCTTGTCCTAATTACACCTGAAAAGGCTGTGTCCTCTCTCCCTACAATAGGCTGAACAACCCTGTATTGTCACTGCAGCCAGCTTGGAGCTAAGGCAGGGGAGTGGGGAAATTCCAAGATCTTCAAAGAACCTTTCCAGAAATGTCTCCCACCTTCCAAGAGAAGGGCACAAGGGTATAAATATAGGACCTTCAGACCCACTCTTCATTTCACTACTCGGTCTGCTGAAGGGTTCTCAAAAGACTGCCTACTGCTGTGGCCTGCTGTGCACCCTGCCAGACTGCTGCGGTACCTGGAAGGACTGCCTTATTGCCTCGAGCCTGCCTTGAACCCTTAGAGGTCAGCCCTGCTTTTGAGCCCTGCATCTACACCTGCACCCAGGACTACCAGAAGTGACCCCAAGGGCTCTCTCGTGGATATAGAAGTTAAAGTAATAGGGAATGTTATCTTGGAGAGACTGACTACCTGGACTAATGGGAATAACAACTTTCCGACATGTATTATGGGTTTAGACATGGAAGGGGCACCGTGGAGCAAAATTTAAATCTGTACCTTTGACCTCATAATACACTTTGGCTAGAAAATGTTCGGTATATATGGCCTTCAGGGACCTCTGCTCGGCTTTTGATAAGATTAACGGTGATAAGCTGTGGGCAGAGCTGGAGTCCATGGGATTCGAACTGGCTCTTGTTAGCTTTCTGAGAGACAACAATACATACTTGACAGGGGTGGTCAGATCCAGAACCAATGGTGATTGCACCCAGCCTTTTTATTTAAAAAGAGGTGTGCGACAGGGCTTGGTCCATTTATTCATTATGTATATCAATTGTCTGGGGGTGGGGTTTCCAACAGCAGCCTAGATGTTCCTAGAGCCAATGGCAAGCCAATTCCTTTGCTTTTATAGGCTGCCAATGCAGTTTTAATTGCTCATACAGCTAGAAGTATTCAGCAGCTTTTAGATTTATCACTTTTATGGATAATCTGGACCTATTTGAAAAAATCCAATTTTATGATCGTTGGTCCTAAGAGCACAAAAAGTGGCAGACTTTTAGTCCAGGGGCGAACCCTAGGCTGGGTGGAAAATGTCTCCTATTTGGGCATTTAATTAAACTCACGTTTCAGTTGGCAACCTTTAAAACAAAAAAAAAATTAGGGTACCTAAAAAGAGCTATCTCCGGTCTGAGTGATTTTCCCAGTCGGCCTCTCAAAGCAATGCTGGATGCATATCAGGCCAAATGTATTCCGATGGCAACATTTGGAAGTGAGATCAGGGGCTACGCCGCCATCGATAATATTCAGGTTATGGAAAACAGGTTTCAGAGGGGTCTTTTAGCCATGGAACAGAGCACTCCAGCTGATATTGTACATGATGAACTAGTTGCGAAATGTATTTCTGATTTTATTTGTTTACGTCCGCTCTTACTTTAATGCTCAGTTTGATACAAGGAGGAGTTAGAACTAAACAGACTAATCCTTCTGAATTGTTTATCCTTGGATAACGCACCTCAGGTTCCTTTGCTGTATTATATAAAATTGACTTTTAAAAACCTAGGGAGTCCCGGCCTTTTCTCAGAGCCTGAGGCAATTAGGAAAAAAAGATATTGCATGGGTTAAGCAGACCTTTTTCCTCTGGATAGAAGCAGATCGAGAGGCTTTAATTTTGACCAAGCAGACTACAAGATCATACATATTGGTCAAATCTGTAAAGGGAAATGAGCCTTATCTACTTCTAGAAATGCCCCATCGTCATAGGCGTCTTTTGACTTATCTCAGATTAGATACCTTCCATCAGCTTCTGTTTCCAAGTGGGGAATGGCATAAACCATCTAATCTGCCCCCTTGTACATGTGATAATCTATCAGTTTGTGAGACGATGCAAGTTGTGCTCATTTGTCCCAGATTTTCTTCTCTCTGCTATAAGTATATTAGGCCCCTCTTATTGCCCATGGATTTTAGACAGATCAGGCCCATGTTTAAAAAATGTATCTACACCAAAGCTGTGCTTTATGTGTCTTGGTTTATGGTTGTGTTTTTAGAGCACGTTTTAAGTTTTCCAGCCTTTTTTATTTCTCGATAGGTTTAATAGTGGAAGCTCTGTCTGGTAGATCACCTCCGCACTTAGCACTTTATCTCAGGTTAGTATGAGTTTCAGATGTTCTCTAATTTTAAGCTGTTTTAAAAAGTGCTTTGTTTTAGCCATGTGTGTTTTTTATTACTTCTTTTCAATGTATCTTGGCATTTTATTTGTATTGTAGAGTTGCACAAAAATCTAACAAAGTTTTGTTGATGCTAAGGGCTAGTTTGTTGGCCTCCTGCTTAGAGTCACAGGGACATAACATGCTCCCACCATCAGGAAACCACACCTGGACCACGTATGAGTGTAGGAGGCTGGACTGGCTTGTAGTGAGTACCAAGGGGTACTTGCACCTTGCACCAGGCCCAGTTATCCCTTATTAGTGTATAGGGTGTCTAGCAGCTTAGGCTGATAGATAATGGTAGCTTAGCAAAGCAGCTCAGGCTGAACTAGGAGACGTGTGAAGCTACTACAGTACCACTTAGTGTCATATGCACAATATCATAAGAAAACACAATACACAGTTATACTAAAAATAAAGGTACTTTATTTTTATGACAATATGCCAAAGTATCTTAGAGTGTACCCTCAGTGAGAGGATAGGAAATATACACAAGATATATATACACAATAGCAAAAATATGCAGTATAGTCTTAGAAAACAGTGCAAACAATGTATAGTTACAATAGGATGCAATGGGGAAACATAGGGATAGGGGCAACACAAACCATATACTCCAGAAGTGGAATGCGAACCACGAATGGACCCCAAACCTATGTGACCTTGTAGAGGGTCGCTGGGACTATTAGAAAATAGTGAGAGTTAGCAAAATAACCCACCCCAAGACCCTGAAAAGTGAGTGCAAAGTGCACCAAAGTTCCCCTAAGGACAAAATAGTCGTGTTAGAGGGAGAATGCAAGGAAAACACAAATCAGCAATGCAACAACGATGGATTCCTGTCTGAAGGTACCTGTGGAACAAGGGGACCAAGTCCAAAAGTCACAAGCAGCTCGGAGATGGGCAGATGCCCAAGAAATGCCAGCGGTTGGTGCAAAGAAGCTCTTACTAGGCTGAAGAACTGTGAATACTGCAGGAACGACAAGGGCTAGAGACTTCCCCTTTGGAGGATGGATCCCCCACGCCTTGGAGAGTCGTGCAGAAGTGTTTTCCCGCCGGATGGACGCCAACAAGCCTTGCTACACGCAAATCGTGCGTTTGGCGTTTTTGGACGCTGCTGGGGCCCAGGAGGGACCAGGAGGTCGCAAATTGGACCTGCAGAGAGAGGGGACGTCGAGCAAGACAAAGAGCCCTCACTGAAGCAGGTAGCTCCCGGAGAAGTGCCAGAAACAGGCACTACGAGGATGCGTGAAACGGTGCTCGCCGAAGTTGCACAAAGGAGTCCCACGTCGCCGGAGACCAACTTAGAAAGTCGTGCAATGCAGGTTAGAGTGCCGTGGACCCAGGCTTGGCTGTGCACACAGGATTTCCGCCGGAAGTGCACAGGGGCCGGAGAAGCTTGCAAAGTCGCGGTTCCCAGCAATGCAGCCCAGCGAGGTGAGGCAAGGACTTACCTCCACCAAACTTGGGCTGAAGAGTCACTGGACTGTGGGGGTCACTTGGACGGTGTCGCTGGATTCGAGGGACCTCGCTCGTCGTGCTGAGAGGAGACCCAAGGGACCGGAGATGCAGCTTTTTGGTGCCTGCGGTTGCAGGGGGAAGATTCCGTCGACCCACGGGAGATTTCTTCGGAGCTTCTGGTGCAGAGAGGAGGCAGACTACCCCCACAGCATGCACAAGCAGGAAAACAGTCGAGAAGGCGGCAGGATCAGCGTTACAGAGTTGCAGTAGTCGTTTTTGCTACTATGTTGCAGGTTTGCAGGCTTCCAGCGCGGTCAGCGGTCGATTCCTTATCAGAAGGTGAAGAGGGAGATGCAGAGGAACTCGGCTGAGCTCATGCATTCGTTATCTAAAGTTTCCCCAGAGACAGAGACCCTAAATAGCCAGAAAAGAGGGTTTGGCTACCTAGGAGAGAGGAAAGGCTACTAACACCTGAAGGAGCCTATCATAAGGAGTCTCTGACGTCACCTGGTGGCACTGGCCACTCAGAGCAGTCCAGTGTGCCAGCAGCACCTCTGTTTCCAAGATGGCAGAGGTCTGGAGCACACTGGAGGAGCTCTGGACACCTCCCAGGGGAGGTGCAGGTCAGGGGAGTGGTCACTCCCCTTTCCTTTGTCCAGTTTCGCGCCAGAGCAGGGGCTAAGGGGTCCCTGAACCGGTGTAGACTGGCTTATGCAGAATTGGGCACCTCTGTGCCCAACAAAGCATTTCCAGAGGCTGGGGGAGGCTACTCCTCCCCTGCCTTCACACCATTTTCCAAAGGGAGAGGGTGTCACACCCTCTCTCAGAGGAAGTTCTTTGTTCTGCCATCCTGGGCCAGGCCTGGCTGGACCCCAGGAGGGCAGATGCCTGTCTGAGGGGTTGGCAGCAGCAGCAGCTGCAGAGAAACCCCAGGAAGGGCAGTCTGGCAGTACCAGGGTCTGTGCTACAGACCACTGGGATCATGGAATTGTACCAACAATGCCAGGATGGCATAGAGGGGGCAATTCCATGATCATAGACATGTTACATGGCCATATTCGGAGTTACCATGGTGAAGCTACATATAGGTAGTGACCTATATGTAGTGCACGCGTGTAATGGTGTCCCCGCACTCACAAAGTTCAGTGAATTGGCTCTGAACAATGTGGGGGCACCTTGGCTAGTGCCAGGGTGCCCTCACACTAAGTAACTTTGCACCTAACCTTTACCAGGTAAAGGTTAGACATATAGGTGACTTATAAGTTACTTAAGTGCAGTGTAAAATGGCTGTGAAATAACGTGGACGTTATTTCACTCAGGCTGCAGTGGCAGGCCTGTGTAAGAATTGTCAGAGCTCCCTATGGGTGGCAAAAGAAATGCTGCAGCCCATAGGGATCTCCTGGAACCCCAATACCCTGGGTACCTCAGTACCATATACTAGGGGATTATAAGGGTGTTCCAGTAAGCCAATGTAAATTGGTAAAAATGGTCACTAGCCTGTCAGTGACAATTTGGAAAGAAATGAGAGAGCATAACCACTGAGGTTCTGATTAGCAGAGCCTCAGTGAGACAGTTAGTCACTACACAGGTAACACATACAGGCACACTTATGAGCACTGGGGCCCTGGGTTACCAGGGTCCCAGTGACACATACAACTAAAACAACATATATACAGTGAAAAATGGGGGTAACATGCCAGGCAAGATGGTACTTTCCTACACAACCCCCCCCCCCAAACGAAGGACAATAAGACTAGCCATTACCTGATGAGTCTTCATTGTCTAAGTGGAAATATCTGGAGAGTCCATCTGCATTGGAGTGGCTACTCCCAGGTCTATGTTCCACTGTATAGTCCATTCCCTGTAGGGATATGGACCACCTCAACAATTTAGGATTTTCACCTTTCATTTGTTTTAGCCAAAGTAGAGGTTTGTGGTCTGTCTGAACAATGAAGTGAGTGCCAAACAGGTATGGCCTCAACTTCTTCAGAGCCCAGACCACAGCAAAGGCCTCCCTCTCAATGGCAGACCAACGCTTTTCTCTAGGGGTCAACCTTCTACTAATAAAAGCAACAGGTTGATCCTGGCCCTCAGAATTAAGTTGTGATAGGACTGCCCCTACTCCTAATTCAGATGCATCAGTTTGGACATAGAATTTTTTAGAGTAACAAGGGCTTTTCAGGACAGGTGCAGAGCACATGGCCTGCTTCAGCTCCTCAAAAGCTTTCTGACAGTTTGCTGTCCATAATACCTTTTTAGGCATTTTCTTGGATGTGAGGTCATTAAGAGGGGCTGCAATGGAGCCATAGTTCTTAATGAACCTCCTGTAATACCCAGTGAGGCCTAGGAAGGCTCTCACCTGAGTCTGAGTGGTAGGGGGAATCCAATCAATAATAGTTTGGATTTTCCCCTGAAGTGGTGCAATCTGTTCCCCACCAACAAGGTGTCCCAGATAAACCACCTTACCCTGCCCTATCTGGCACTTTGAAGCCTTGATAGTGAGGCCTGCCTTTTGCAGGGCCTCCAAAACTTTCCAAAGGTGGACCAGGTGATCATCCCAGCTGGAGCTAAAGACAGCTATATCATCCAAATATGCTGCACTGAAAGCTTCCAGCCCTTGCAGGACTGTGTTCACCAACCTCTGAAAAGTGGCAGGTGCATTTTTCAACCCAAAAGGCATTACAGTAAACTGGTAATGTCCTCCAATGGTAGAAAATGCAGTCTTAGGTTTAGCATCTTCTGACATTTTGATCTGCCAATACCCTGCAGTCAAATCAAAAGTGCTTAGATACTTGGCAGATGCCAGTGTATCTATTAGCTCATCTGCCCTGGGTATAGGGTGAGCATCTGTTTTGGTTACCAAGTTGAGACCTCTATAGTCTACACAAAACCTCATTTCTTTCTTTCCATCTTTAGAATTGGGTTTTGGTACCAGTACCACAGGAGAAGCCCATGGACTGTCAGAGTGCTCAACCACTCCTAGTTCCAACATCTTCTGAACTTCTTGCTTTATGCAGTCCCTGACATGGTCAGGCTGCCTATAGATCTTACTTTTGACAGGTAAACTGTCTCCAGTATCTATAGTGTGCTCACACCAAGAAGTGGTGCCTGGCACAATGGAGAAGAGTTCTGAAAATTGTCCTAGGAGATTTATGCAATTATCTTTCTGCTCAGCAGTAAGACAATCAGCCAAAACTACCCCTTCCACAAGAGCATCTTGTTCTGTGGAAGAGAAGAGATCAGGTAGAGGATCACTGTCTTCTTCCTGTCCCTCATCTGTTGCCATGAGCAGGGTGAGATCAGCCCTGTCATAGTAGGGTTTCAGGCGGTTGACATGAGCACCCTAAGGGGACTCCTGGCAGTGCCTAAGTCAACCAAGTAGGTGACTTCACCCTTCTTTTCAACAATTGTGTGTGGACCACTCCATTTATCTTGGAGTGCTCTTGGGGCCACAGGCTCCAAGACCCACACTTTCTGCCCTGGTTGGTACTGAACCAAAACAGCCTTCTGATCATGTCATTGCTTCTGGAGCTCTTGGCTGGCCTGAAGGTTTTTACTGGCCTTTTTCATGTACTCAGCCATCCTTGATCTGAGGCCAAGTACATAATCCACAATATCCTGCTTAGGAGCTTTTAAAGGTTGTTCCCAACCCTCCTTTACAAGTGTGAGTGAACCCCTAACAGGGTGTCCAAAAAGAAGTTCAAAGGGGCTGAAGCCCACTCCTTTCTGGGGTACCTCCCTGTAGGCAAAAAGGAGGCATGGTAGAAGGATATCCCATCTCCTGCGGAGTTTTTCAGGGAGTCCCATAATCATGCCTTTGAGAGTTTTATTAAATCTCTCCACCAGTCCATTTGTTTGTGGATGATAGGGTGTTGTGAACTTGTAAGTTACACCACACTCCTTCCACATGGCCTTTAAGTATGCAGACATGAAATAGCTTCCTCTGTCTGATACTACTTCCTTTGGGAAGCCCACCCTGGAAAATATTCCCAGGAGGGCCTTTGCCACTGCAGGAGCTGTAGTGGTCCTTAAAGGAATAGCTTCAGGATATCTTGTGGCATGGTCCACTACCACCAAGATAAATCTATTGCCTGAAGCAGTAGGAGGGTCAAGGGGGCCAACTATGTCAACCCCTACCCTTTCAAAGGGAACCCCAACCACAGGCAGTGGGATAAGGGGTGCCTTTGGAGTGCCACCTGTCTTGCCACTGGCTTGACAGGTTTCACAGGACTTACAAAATTCTTTTGTGTCCTCAGACATCCTAGGCCAATGAAACAGTGGTACCAATCTGTCGCAAGTTTTCATTTGACCCAGGTGCCCAGCTAAGGGAATGTCATGTGCCAGTGTTAGGAGGAACTTTCTGTACTCCTGAGGAATCACTAATCTCCTGGCAGCTCCAGGTTTAGGATCCCTATTCTCAGTGTACAAGAGGTTGTCCTCCCAGTAAACTCTGTGTGAGTCACTGACATCCCCATTAGCCTGTTTGACAGCTTGCTGTCTGAGACCCTCTAATGTGGGACAGGTTTGCTGTGCCACACTCAGCTCCTCTCTGGCAGGCCCCCCTTCACCCAAAAGCTCAGCAGTGTCTGCTTCCAGCTCCTCTGGTGTAGGTTCTGCACAGGGAGGGAATTCTTCTTCCTCAGAAGTTGAATCCACTGTAGAGGGAGGGATAGTAGGAAGTGGTTTGCTTCTACTAGCCCTAGCTTTAGGGAGCACTTGGTCCATTGTTCCAGGATCCAAGCTTCCCTGTCCTTTTTGCTTTTTGGCCTGAGCCCTTGTCAAAGCAAAAATATGCCCTGGGATGCCCAGCATTGCTGCATGGGCCTCCAACTCCACATCTGACCAAGCTGATGTCTCCAAATCGTTCCCTAATAGACAGTCTACAGGTAAATCTGAAGCTACCACAACTTTCTTTGGACCAGATACCCCCCCCCAGTTGAGATTTACAACAGCCATGGGGTGGCTTTGTGTTATGTTGTGAGCATCGGTTACTTGGTACTGGTGTCCAAGTATGTGTTGTTCAGGGTGCACCAGTTTCTCAATCACCATTGTGACACTGGCACCTGTGTCCCTGTAGGCCTGGACCTCAACACCATTTATTAGGGTTAGTTGCTTGTACTTCTCCAAGTTATGGGGGCAAGCAACCAAAGTGGCTAAGTCAATAGCCCCTTCAGAGACTAAAGTAGCCTCTGTGGTCTCCCTAATCAGACCAACCGCAACTAAATTACCAAAAGTGAGCCCAGCTACTCCCTTGGATTGGCTATTAGTAGGTTTGCTCCCACCACTACTGCTATTAGTAGGGACACTAGGTGTAGCAGTAGGGGTTGTAGTGGTAGGAGCTGTGGTGCCTTTCTTTGGACAACTGGGATCTGTTGTCCAATGGCCTTTTATCTTACATAAATAGCACCATGGTTTCTTTTCCTTGTTCTGATTAAAGGAGGATTTGGGCCCACCACCCTCACCAGAGTGTTTTTGTGGGCCTGATGAAGACTCATTTTTAGATTTGTCCCCACCCTTGTCAGAAGACTTACCATCCTTCTTTTTGTTGCCATCTTTGTCACCCCCTGTATGAACTTTTCTGTTCACTCTTGTTCTGACCCATTTGTCTGCCTTCTTTCCCAATTCTTGGGGAGAGGTCAGATCAGAGTCCACCAAGTACTGGTGCAACAAATCAGACACACAATTATTAAGAATATGCTCTCTCAGGATCAAGTTATACAGGCTGTCATAATCAGTAACTTTACTGCCATGTAACCACCCCTCCAAGGCCTTCACTGCCTGGTCAATGAAATCAACCCAGTCTTGTGAAGACTCCTTTTTGGTATCTCTGAACTTGATCCTGTACTGTTCAGTGGTTAAGCCATAACCATCCAGGAGTGCATTCTTAAGAACTTGGAAATTGTTAGCATCATTTTCTTTTACAGTAAGGAGCCTATCCCTACCTTTTCCAGTAAATGATAGCCATAGGATAGCAGCCCACTGCTTTTGAGGGACATCCTGTACAGCACAGGCCCTCTCAAGTGCAGCAAACCACTTGTTAATGTCATCCCCCTCCTTGTAAGGGGGAACTATCTTATGCAGATTCCTGGAATCATGCTCTTTTGCAGGATGACTATGGGGAATACTGCTGCTGCCACCATGGATATCTAAACCCATTTTCTGTCTTTCCCTCTCTATTTCTAAAGACTGTCTATCCAAATCCAGCTGTTGCTTCTTGAGCTTCAGTCTGGTTTGCTCCACTCTCAATCTATTGAGCTCCCTTTCCAACAATCTGTCATCAGGGTGGGTGGGAGGGACATTTCTAGATACAGAGGTATGATGGGAATGAACAGAAGGAGACCTGTCCCTTACAGAGGGCACCCTAACAGCTTGGCTACCAGTATAATGTGAGAGCACATCATCAGTATGATGTGATTCAACCTCTGTACCAACTATGCTAGACTGTCTAGTAATGGGCAGGCTAAGAAGTTTCTTTCCTGAACCTTTTCCTGGGGGAGTCCCTGGATCAGATTGAGAACCATTAGCTACTTTTTCTACAGATTGGGCACTTATGGCCTTATCCTGTACTCTAAGCATATTAATTAACAGTTCTAAGGAAGGATTCTTCCCTACACTCAAACCTCTCTCTATGCAGAGACTCCTTGCTCCTTTCCAGCTAAGGTGATCATATGCAAGTTTGGACAGTTCAACTTTTTGGCCTGTGCCAGACATTTTTTAGAGAGAGTTAAAGTGATAGAAAAAGAGAAAAAAGTTTTCAGAACTTTTTGGAAAGACAGAAAAAAACTTTTTAAACTTTTAAGAACTTTTTGAAAGTTTAGAAGTACTTTTCAGCACTTAGAAAAGAGTGAAAAGAGGAAATGCAAAACTTTTTGGCTATGTGTATATACACTGACCTTGTTTTGTATATTTTTCTCTTATGAAAAGTACAATGACAAGAGTGGTAAGTAGTCTCAAAGCACTTATCCCACCACTGCACAACCAATGTAGGAGGCTGGACTGGCTTGTAGTGAGTACCAAGGGGTACTTGCACCTTGCACCAGGCCCAGTTATCCCTTATTAGTGTATAGGGTGTCTAGCAGCTTAGGCTGATAGATAATGGTAGCTTAGCAAAGCAGCTCAGGCTGAACTAGGAGACGTGTGAAGCTACTACAGTACCACTTAGTGTCATATGCACAATATCATAAGAAAACACAATACACAGTTATACTAAAAATAAAGGTACTTTATTTTTATGACAATATGCCAAAGTATCTTAGAGTGTACCCTCAGTGAGAGGATAGGAAATATACACAAGATATATATACACAATAGCAAAAATATGCAGTATAGTCTTAGAAAACAGTGCAAACAATGTATAGTTACAATAGGATGCAATGGGGAAACATAGGGATAGGGGCAACACAAACCATATACTCCAGAAGTGGAATGCGAACCACGAATGGACCCCAAACCTATGTGACCTTGTAGAGGGTCGCTGGGACTATTAGAAAATAGTGAGAGTTAGCAAAATAACCCACCCCAAGACCCTGAAAAGTGAGTGCAAAGTGCACCAAAGTTCCCCTAAGGACAAAATAGTCGTGTTAGAGGGAGAATGCAAGGAAAACACAAATCAGCAATGCAACAACGATGGATTCCTGTCTGAAGGTACCTGTGGAACAAGGGGACCAAGTCCAAAAGTCACAAGCAGCTCGGAGATGGGCAGATGCCCAAGAAATGCCAGCGGTTGGTGCAAAGAAGCTCTTACTAGGCTGAAGAACTGTGAATACTGCAGGAACGACAAGGGCTAGAGACTTCCCCTTTGGAGGATGGATCCCCCACGCCTTGGAGAGTCGTGCAGAAGTGTTTTCCCGCCGGATGGACGCCAACAAGCCTTGCTACACGCAAATCGTGCGTTTGGCGTTTTTGGACGCTGCTGGGGCCCAGGAGGGACCAGGAGGTCGCAAATTGGACCTGCAGAGAGAGGGGACGTCGAGCAAGACAAAGAGCCCTCACTGAAGCAGGTAGCTCCCGGAGAAGTGCCAGAAACAGGCACTACGAGGATGCGTGAAACGGTGCTCGCCGAAGTTGCACAAAGGAGTCCCACGTCGCCGGAGACCAACTTAGAAAGTCGTGCAATGCAGGTTAGAGTGCCGTGGACCCAGGCTTGGCTGTGCACACAGGATTTCCGCCGGAAGTGCACAGGGGCCGGAGAAGCTTGCAAAGTCGCGGTTCCCAGCAATGCAGCCCAGCGAGGTGAGGCAAGGACTTACCTCCACCAAACTTGGGCTGAAGAGTCACTGGACTGTGGGGGTCACTTGGACGGTGTCGCTGGATTCGAGGGACCTCGCTCGTCGTGCTGAGAGGAGACCCAAGGGACCGGAGATGCAGCTTTTTGGTGCCTGCGGTTGCAGGGGGAAGATTCCGTCGACCCACGGGAGATTTCTTCGGAGCTTCTGGTGCAGAGAGGAGGCAGACTACCCCCACAGCATGCACAAGCAGGAAAACAGTCGAGAAGGCGGCAGGATCAGCGTTACAGAGTTGCAGTAGTCGTTTTTGCTACTATGTTGCAGGTTTGCAGGCTTCCAGCGCGGTCAGCGGTCGATTCCTTATCAGAAGGTGAAGAGGGAGATGCAGAGGAACTCGGCTGAGCTCATGCATTCGTTATCTAAAGTTTCCCCAGAGACAGAGACCCTAAATAGCCAGAAAAGAGGGTTTGGCTACCTAGGAGAGAGGAAAGGCTACTAACACCTGAAGGAGCCTATCATAAGGAGTCTCTGACGTCACCTGGTGGCACTGGCCACTCAGAGCAGTCCAGTGTGCCAGCAGCACCTCTGTTTCCAAGATGGCAGAGGTCTGGAGCACACTGGAGGAGCTCTGGACACCTCCCAGGGGAGGTGCAGGTCAGGGGAGTGGTCACTCCCCTTTCCTTTGTCCAGTTTCGCGCCAGAGCAGGGGCTAAGGGGTCCCTGAACCGGTGTAGACTGGCTTATGCAGAATTGGGCACCTCTGTGCCCAACAAAGCATTTCCAGAGGCTGGGGGAGGCTACTCCTCCCCTGCCTTCACACCATTTTCCAAAGGGAGAGGGTGTCACACCCTCTCTCAGAGGAAGTTCTTTGTTCTGCCATCCTGGGCCAGGCCTGGCTGGACCCCAGGAGGGCAGATGCCTGTCTGAGGGGTTGGCAGCAGCAGCAGCTGCAGAGAAACCCCAGGAAGGGCAGTCTGGCAGTACCAGGGTCTGTGCTACAGACCACTGGGATCATGGAATTGTACCAACAATGCCAGGATGGCATAGAGGGGGCAATTCCATGATCATAGACATGTTACATGGCCATATTCGGAGTTACCATGGTGAAGCTACATATAGGTAGTGACCTATATGTAGTGCACGCGTGTAATGGTGTCCCCGCACTCACAAAGTTCAGTGAATTGGCTCTGAACAATGTGGGGGCACCTTGGCTAGTGCCAGGGTGCCCTCACACTAAGTAACTTTGCACCTAACCTTTACCAGGTAAAGGTTAGACATATAGGTGACTTATAAGTTACTTAAGTGCAGTGTAAAATGGCTGTGAAATAACGTGGACGTTATTTCACTCAGGCTGCAGTGGCAGGCCTGTGTAAGAATTGTCAGAGCTCCCTATGGGTGGCAAAAGAAATGCTGCAGCCCATAGGGATCTCCTGGAACCCCAATACCCTGGGTACCTCAGTACCATATACTAGGGGATTATAAGGGTGTTCCAGTAAGCCAATGTAAATTGGTAAAAATGGTCACTAGCCTGTCAGTGACAATTTGGAAAGAAATGAGAGAGCATAACCACTGAGGTTCTGATTAGCAGAGCCTCAGTGAGACAGTTAGTCACTACACAGGTACCACATACAGGCACACTTATGAGCACTGGGGCCCTGGGTTACCAGGGTCCCAGTGACACATACAACTAAAACAACATATATACAGTGAAAAATGGGGGTAACATGCCAGGCAAGATGGTACTTTCCTACAATGAGTGAGTCCTGAACCCCCAAGAAGTGTCCTATTAGTCCTGGACCACCCTTGGGTATGGTGCTAAAGGTGCTCAGATGGGAAATTTCCAAAACTGAGGACATAGACAAAATTTGGCCAAAAAGTGCTCTGTGGTGACCGGTACCAACCTGCTCGCCTAGCTGCCTGAAGTACATCACCGAACGGATTGATTTTGCAGATTCTCCCACTACTTTCTTCTCAGCAGCAAATCAATTTCAGTGATCCTTCGTCAAAGGGGTATTTGACCTTGTGGTACTGTCTTCAGCTACAGCCCTCTGTTTAGTCACTCTGGAGATTTTGACTTCCATTTCAGCGACTTTGAAAGGAAAATCTGACCATGTGCTTAGGTAAAAATAAACTCAAGGCTGCGAGCTACTGTGATGGTATCTGGGAGCTACTGTTAGCTTGTGGTGCATCTATTCATGTCATTGTCTCAGCACAGTTATGCATGCCCTCACCACCCGATCATATTTCTCCACTTCCTCTTCTCTCTGAGGACCTGGCAACGTTTCACTTCTCTGTCTCTCCACAGCTCCTGTATCTATTTACTGCATTGTTTTTCAAAAGCCTTGCTTCTCTTTGCTGCATTCTCTCTGCATAGCCCGTGCCTGCCTTCAGTGTCACATCCACCTATGGCTCTGCATTTCTTCACTGTCACAGCTCCTGACATCCCCTGCAACTTCACTGACTCCACTCTCCCTAGCTCATGCAACTTTTCATTGCCTCCACTCTCCACATCAGCTCTGCCTCTCTTCACCACCCCATCATATTTTTCCACTGCCTCATTTATCCACTGCCTGGGACCTCTTCACTTCTCCATTTCTCCATAGACTCTGCATTTCTGCTGCATCCTCTCCTGACTTCCCTGTTACATCCCTCCACTTCCCTACATCTCTTGAGTGTCAGAACTATCTACAGCTCATGCAACTTAACAATGTCTACTCTCCACAATTCATGGATCTCTTGACTGCCTCCTCTATCAACAGCCCTTTATTTACCCAACCACTGTATTTCATCAGTATCCCTGTACCTTAATGCAGTTTTACTGTCGCTTCACAGACTCAGCATGTTTCACAGTCCCAGCATTTATCCACAGATCCAGCATCCCTAAACATCAATCCCTTGACAGCCCAAACATCTTACCAGAGGCCAGCATCTTTCTTCAACCCTTGCATACGCCCATAGCAGTAACTATTACTACCACTATGCTCTCCACAGACCAATAGCTGTTCACAACTTCCTCATTACTATAATACGTATTTCTCTACAGCCAATTGTATCTCTTTACCAGAATCAGACTGGCCTGTAGGGCAATAAGGCAGTGCCCGAAGGGCTGATATGATAGATTAGTGTGTGGGCTGATTTATTAGGCTGTGTTAGGGCCTACTTTGTGATCTGCTGGGCTTGTTTTCACTGTCCATTTCCCTGATTTCAAAACAAACACACACAGATACAAACGCACACACACTTTCTCCCTCTCTTCGTTTGGAAAGGCTTAAAAATATTGGCTATGTCACAAAACAATGTGCTTTCTCTCATTTAGTACCCTTACCAATATGCATTCCTCTTACTTTCCCCTGCGCCTTAAGCCCCTCTCGTGTGCCCTGCTTGCTTTATCATGTATTTTAACATTATGTGGCAGCATGGTTGTTGGGAAATCTGAAGCTCACACCCCCCAATCTTACTGACCAAGCAGCGCCCCTACCTGTGTTTAGAGTCCTAACATCTTTCGACAGCCTTGCCATATCTTTTTTCCATGACCTAGATCCCGTTTTTTATGCTCTGTATTGACAGCGCAGCTGTCCCCCTACAATTATGTGAGCATCACTTGATAGGCACTTTGGCTCCACCCACACGTTGGGAGCCAGGAGCACATGTTTTGATTGGGAAGAAGTTGTGTTCTTCTACAAAAAAAGTGCTTGCCCTCCCTTCAGCTGTGGTCATTTTGTTTATTTATCTAGCCACCTAAGCTTGAACTGCCAGGAACACACCCAGTATTTGAATGCTATTAAATTGTCTACGATAACTCCATAATTTATGTTGTTTTCCTCTTTCAGCAGCACAGATGTGAAGAGGGCAGTCATTAACCTACATGGATTTTTAAGTCAATTGACAATTCAACCCTGACCGGACCTTTCAACCTATACCGATATTATTCTACAGTTGTTTGCTTCCGCACCAATACATAGTTATTCCCATGCTATTTACTTGTAATGCTTCACATTACCGTACATCATTCCTTTAAAGTCAGACCTATTGGCATTGCCAATGCTTGTATTACCCTTCATGCGAAAGCACGTTCTCTACTATGTGTTTTTGTGAGGTGTGAGGGATATTGATAATATTGAGGACTCATGGCAGAGGTTGGGACAGTGGAAAAGAAGGGGTGCAGATGGCAATTGAATGAAGGAATTTCTGGAGTTCAAACACCTCAAATTCAGCCTGGCTGTAGTCTGGAACACAAGTCACTTAAATCCATCAATTCCCTTTCAGGTTGACCCAGGCTCACTCATACCGGTACTGCTTGCCTTATGCTATTTTAGTTAATTCACTGTTGTTGTCCCCATTACTTCTGTGGGACGTTGTCCCAGGCAGTTAAAGTGGCTATCTCAGTAAAATATGTCCTCTAAACACTGAAATGCAGCTTCTAGTCATTCTTACAGAAGAAAGTCAGCTATTCCATAATGATAGCGGTAAAGATTTGGCTTCAGGAACAGACATTTTCTTATTTGTGAATCCATACTGAAATTAGATCATTTATGGAATGCTGTAAAGTAGATCCACTGAGATATATTTATAAGATTGTTAACTTTCCTTTCAATTTGAATGCTTCTCATTACAGCTTCAGTCACTTGCCTCGACAATGTGGGTTCTTCTCAGGTCCTAAGCTGTCTGCTGGTTTGAGATGAGCTGCTTACAGAGCAGCTCTACTCAAACAAGCAATTGAATGAGACCACTGCACTCGTTCAGCTACATAACATCTCAGCTCATGAGATCACATGGGCACCCATTGTGGAATTAATACACTCCCTCAATACCAAAAGAATAACTACAGCTCTGCTGCCTGCCTAGAACATGTGTGTGGCTTTCTTTTTGGTAACACAATCACTTCACTCTTCCCTCTTAGTAAACTCAGAACCAGGCTACAGGCAAAAAAGGCTTCAGCGAGCCATTTCTAAAATGTTTGCAGTTGGTGCAGGTCATACTGGGCATCCTGTGCCCTGGTACCACTGCACATGCCTCACCACTGATAGCTATGCTTCTAACCTGAGCCCTAAATGCATTTTAAGCCCTTTTATTCAGAAGAGCGCCTGACATCTGTAAATACTTCAGAAGACGATTCCGTCACCGTTGAAGCCCTTCCACAGACCTCCTCAGCTGATTGGAGGAGTTGATTTGCACACATTAGAGCAACTCCACCTCTCTTGAAAGCCATTATCTATATTACTGGTATCTGTCCCGGTGTTGTTCATTTTGCACTTATTTTTTTATTATTTCATAAGTCCCTTCTCAGTCATTGACGCCAAGGTTGTGTGACACTGCTTCTTGTGATATAATCACATATACATTTTAGTGCTCACTCCTATGAATTCTCAAAAGTGAGAGCTCTGGAATGCTGTCTATTGTAGTGCATTAGACATTTTCATGCCTGCTCCCTCTCCCTTTCCCCGTCAATTCCTTTTCTGATAGGTAGGAGATGGAGCATTTGAATCTCTATTAAGTATTGTATATATTATACGCATTCCTTTACTGTGCACTGTTTGTCAGAAATTCTTTCCATGGAGTGGTGATTAGGTAGAGCCTTCCAGACAGCACAATCTGTCTGATGTAACTATTGTGGGCTTACTTAGAACTTACAGGGGGCATGCAGCCTGCCCATTGCTTTCTCGTAGACAGGCTTTATTATCACTTATTTGCTTGATTTTTATTTGATGGCTTTCCTTGTCCATATTGTTCCATCTTGTGTTTGACCCTCTCCTGGACCATAATCCTCTTTGCAATCAATTAGCTAGCTTGTATCCATCCACTGGTCATTTTTAGGGAACTTCTTTTTCCTTAAGCACTACATGAGAGTGCATGCATTTTCCAGATCTCTCCGTCATGTGCCTCCCTCTTGCCATATATACACATACACACTCCGTGTGCAATCTCCCTCTCGTTGCAATCTCTCTCTGGTCCTCCTCTCTGCCAAACTCCCTGTCCCCTATACTGTGTGTTGCTTCCTCACTTATGTGCTTTTCCCACACTCCTGTGTTGCTTTTCCTTGTGTGCTGATTTTCCCCTCCACCCATCTAATACTACATGCTCACCCCAACCCACCCCTCAGTTATCACTCAAACCTGCTGTAGAAATTTTGAATATTATGCAGTGAGGCTGGTGAGGTTTCACTATGTAATACTCTCACAATACCACAAACTGGGTTCTTTGGATTCACTCTAATAAATCCCTAGCTCAGTCCTGGTAGTGTGACACAGAGCAGTCAGGCTTTGCTAGAGGAACGCGTTAAGCATTTCAGAGCACCAACATAGAAGAAACGTAATAGACACAAATCAAAAGAAATTAGACTGGAATTTATAAAAATAGAGCAGATATTTATATAAATGTAGACACCAAAGTGAACACAATCAAATCAGCATAACTGGAGTTATGGACTTTAGAAAGAAAAATAAATCTGTGCAATTCACTATCAGAAAACGTTAACGTTGCAGTCAATGGAGACAATCAGTCACTTGCAGGTCGAGTCCAGTGGAACCCACTGGGGGTTAAGGTGATGCGGGCCCCAGGATCAGCCACAACAGTCAGTTAAATGTTACTTGGCTTATAGGGCCTGGGTGCAGATTTTTCCTGGCTGTACTTAGTGGTGAAACGAAAGCCTTGGGGTGCTGGTTTTGGCACTTTGGTGGCACTGGTGTGGAAACGGATGCAAAAACTCGACAAGGGGGCCACTAAGGTGGATGGCTGAAGATGTTGTGGAGTTCCCTCAAGGTGCAATGTCGAACACATGTAGTGGTAACCTCACTGGCCACCAACAAGCCTTAGCAGAAGCAAATACAGTGCCCAGTGAGTTCAACGTCCAGAAGGTCGAGGAAAAACAGTAGCTGCCTGAAACTTGCTGGAGGTCAGGACTACATCCCCCACAATGCACTAGACCATTTACGTTTGTGTGATCCCTTTGCGGACCCAATGGCCAGTGATTATTTGGTTCCAGGAGGGTGCTTTTCAGCGGGCTGCAGGGGTCTAGTACCTCTAATCCAAGGGAGTTCTGTAGTTGCCATTTGTGCTCAGAGAAGATCCTCTTGTCTTTGGAATTTGGCTCTGGTCTGGTACGAGTCATAGTCATGTAGTTGCAGAGTGGTTACCACAGGTGCAGGGTATCACAACTTTGTTTTGTGCAGGTCCTGAAGTCACAGACTTGGGTCTCTTTTTTGTCCTTCGTTGGAAAAAAAATCAGATCTGGGTGCTCTGGTGCCAAGGACACCCCTTAAATCCTAGCTTTAGGGGTGTGGGTGCAAGTAGCCAATAGGGTACTAGTTCCATCAGCTAATCTGCCCCTGAGGTGAACACATCCATGGGTGTGGGCTACTCTTCCTACCCAGAACTCCCTATTCTGCCACTTTTAAAAATGGGAGAACCCTTCTTTGACTGTACAGACCAGGTAGCCCACCCTAGGAGTGTTGCTATCCCTCTGGGGGTGTACACCTCTCCACTACCTAAAATTCCCACCTGCCCAATTCAAATGTCTCTGGGAGCAGGGGGATGGCTTTGTTCTCCTCTAGGGAACAGCCTGCTTGCATATCAGAGGCAGTGTGGGCTTTGAAACTCACTGCCTTAATGTGCCACTTCACTAGCTATCCTAGCAGGGAGGGAGGTGACACCTGACATCTAGGCAGGCATTTGTTTCTGACTTCTGGGAGTGTTCACACCTCCTGGCAGGGGGATCAGATTCCTGTTTGGCTGCAGTAACTGCAGGCCGCCAGCCAGGGCACAGGAGAGGTTGGGGCAACGAGGATGGCAACCTCTGAGAAAGCCATCTGGGTGCAAGACACAATAAATCTGACTTTGGTATAAAGTCAGGTTTCATCAGACAAGCCGTTTGATACTAATCATGACTCTCTTCAGTGGGACCATAATGGAGTTGGCAACCTCAGGATGCCCAGGTGCCGGCCCATGTTAGCCTATGACACCCTGACCAATTTTAATAGCACTTACAAGCAGTGCCACTTTCCCTGCACCACTTAGCGCCCCACCATCACCACCATGTGTGTGCCGTATTTTAAATACGGCACACCATGGCGCATGGTAGAGGGCATTAGCGTCATTCAATGTGACGCTACTGATATACTCTGCAGGTGTAGCGCCAAAATGTTGGCTCTACTCCTGCAGAGTCCATAGGTGCCCATTGTAAATAATGGAAGCCCCCTTTTAAGGTGTTAAAAGTACCGAAGAAAATGGTGCAAGGAAATCTCATAGATTTCCTTGTGCCATTTTTTCAGCCCCCCTAACCGGAGTATGCCCCCGTACAGCGTTACAGAATGACTACTATAGGAACATAGAAGCTTGCACTTATATGTCCATGCCTTTAATATATTGCACATTGCCTCCTGGGCTCAGGAGGTCTACCTTTGGGGTGGCTGGCATATATTAAAAATAGTGTTGTGACCTTGTCACACATGGTGAGGGCAAAGTCGCGTTTGAGCAGTTTGCCCTGCTCATGCAGTCTGCAACGGCAGGATTGCTGCCATCTGTTTACTTGGGTCACTCAAGGTGGCACAGTCAGTGTTTCAGGCTTTGGTGACCTCTTTAACTCCCATGCCCTAGGTACCATTAGTACCATTTACCAGGGATTCATGAGAGGGTTAAAGTTCTTGCCAACTAGGGATATCAATTCACATACATCATATTTAGAGAGAGAGCACTGGTACTGGGGCCTGGTTAGGAGGCTCCAATGCACTTTCAGAGTCATAACCATCAGCAATGGTGCAAAAAGTGTGGGGGTGAACATACAAATGGGGCAATTTTCAACACCCACCTCTGCAGTCTTTTTTTTTATTTTTTATATTTTGTTTTGAATTAATTAAATTCATGGGAGGACCTGGAAGCAAATCACCATCGGCCCCTCTGCCCTATAACATCACTTTTGCTCTACTTCACGCTTTCATTTTCTTTTAATGAAATCATCTCAATCAGTAAAAAAAAATGACTCTCCCAAGCCATCATGTCTTCTTCTAGCTTTTATTTTTTATCCTGGCCATGTTGCACAGCATCTTGCAGATGATGTAAAGCATTGCCAAAAGGCATGATCAAAGCCAGTAGGCCCCGAAGGCACGATGAATTGATTTTGCCAATGGTTGTTTTTTGTATAGTGTGGGTCCAACAAACATTTTTTGAGAAAAAAGGCAAGGCAATCTCTACAGCAGTAATGGGAATAGAAAAGTTCAGCTCTGCTGTTCCTTTCAAAATTGAGAGCTCACAATCCTCAGTGTCAAAGAGGGCCTTGCATGGAGGGAACTTAACCACCCAGTCTGCTTAAGGTGTTTAAGAAAGGCCCTTCAATGATGATGAAGGATAAAGGACATTGGCAGCTGCATCACAACTCCCAAGGGCATGCATAAAGAGATTATCACAATTCCCTTTGGTGCAGTGGACAGAAGGATAACTGTAACAGCCCTTGTGCGCAGAGTGGCCAACATTAAAGCAGTCATGGATGTCCTTAAGGCAACAAAGCACTGCCTGTTGGCTGATGACTGGACCTCACGGGAACAAATCTGAAAAATAGGTCAAGGATTGCAGTGTTCACAGGGGCTCCCACAGCTATTTTGGCCTTTGTGCTTCTGCCAAGAATGCAGAGAAGAGGTAGGCCCCCAGTAGCCACAGGAGGGTCCCCAGGCAGAATACTTGAAAGAAGAAAGTGTGGGCTATCTAAAAGAAGGAGGCCTCATGGGTACAAAAAGTAGTTGAAAGCAGGGGGGTATAAGGTATACCAGGTCCTATGGTGTAAAGAACTTTGGTATAAAGATTAAGGGGAAGCCATGAAGTGAAGGCCACCACAGGAGACTTCCAATAGCAGAAGGGCACAAGGTTGTGGGCTGGCCTATGGAGGGCAGACAATGTGATGAAGCCAACTGATTGGCAGAATGTGTGGCAGAGTAGAAGGAAGATAGTGCCATGGCAAGATATACCTGGGTGGCGAGCAGGGCAGGCACCTCTGCAAGGGAGTGCACTGTTCTTATTGTAGCAGAGTCAAGACTGATTTACGCTTGACTGGGTAATTGGTGGGCAGTACGGGAGGCAGGCTCAGGTCTAGGGAGAGTGCCAGGTGGGCCAGGCCCAACCAAGATAGCCCCATGGCCCGCCCAATGCCCATTCGCGAGCAGAAAAACATCTTCTGTTGTTTTTCTTAATTAAGAAAATCACACAGGCCAGCAGACTTGCAATCAAAGTGTAATCATGCAACTTTCATCTGTAAACCAATACTTTGGGCTATTTAAAGTGCCTGGGACAGGGAAGAGGTCACTGGGATGTCTGCTATTACTGTGCACATATAAACAGAAGGGAAACGTGAGATACTCTCACTATGTCAAGATCACAAGCTCCTGTCACATAGCAATTAAGAGATAAAAACAGTTTTATGTCAGAAACAGTGTGAAAGATTTTGCCACTGCAAGGAAAGTAAGTGAAAATGAGCATGCAATCAGGTATATATATATATATATATATATATATATATATATATATATATATATATATATATATATATATATTTTAGCTCCATTGAAGACAGTGGAGTACAAAATGACTTGGAAGCTTTTCATGGCTGGTATAAGCTTGTCACTCAAACACTCCAATGTTTGTCTTGATGTTTCTCACTTTTTAATTTAGAGCATTCTACCCTTAGTGAGTGGAATGTTCTAATAGCCATATAGCCCTTCTACCTCAGGCTGTACTGTTAGTTAAAAGCCTTCTCCTTCATTGTAATTCGGGATCAGGGCTTTTCACAACCGGTAAAGCCCTAGGCAGCGGGCACTAAAACTACAGTAGTGGATTGTAATATTTTTTTCCTTCTGCAACATTATTTCTAACTTATGGCCACGCCCTCTGGAGTTATGTTAATAAGGAAAACAAAATTATGCGGCAGGGTTAACTAAATTATGTGGCAAAGAAAGGCAAACTATCCAGCATAATGTAGGACATTTCATTTTGTAAAAGTATTACTTCATTTATTTTTGTAATATGACGCTGTCTTAGAAAAGTTTACACCTTGTTTTTTTAACACAAACTTTATTGCATTTCGTTAAGATGTGGTTAAGTATATAATAACGACAGACATTAGAATAACAGTTACAAAATAGATGATGTGCCAGTGATATCTAAGCCGGTCAGAGAAATTGCAGATTACATCATGACAGTGCAACCTAAAGAACAATGTTAACTGCAATTCCCCTCCTCCAAACCCAATAGCTGCGTCACCTAAGCTGAAAAATCTAAATATGCATTGGCATCAAAGGTGATATAGAAGTGATATAAACTTAGGGGGAAGAGTAGGAGGGCTATCACACCAGGGCGACCAGGGACCGTTTACTCCTCGTTATTACCACTTTAACATTGAAATACTGGAGTAGGCAACTGAGAGGTGACCAGTGAGCTTTTGCAAAGGGCCTTTCATGAAGCAGCAACACGTCGCTGTGTTTTTAGTAACTTTCAATTCATTTGCACTAAAACCAACATTTTGTTTTTTCTGCAAATTATGTGGCAGATGATGGATTGTATGATAAACGTGTTAAATTAATAATTATGTTGAATACGCCGCAGCTGCAGGGTTGCGTATTCCAGTGGCCCTGCCTACTGCACTATGTTAAGCAAAAAACACTGATAATGGCAAAGTTTTGACTTTTTTATTGAAAAAACTTCTTTAAGATTCACTAATATAACACCGATATAGAATGGGAAGGAGCAGTGGATGTGCCTATAACACAAAGGAAAGCCGTAGCAAATATTCCATGGCAGCACTGGCAACATGTGCTGCAGCTGTCATGCCTTCCCCAATTTCCTGAGGTGCTCTCCAGATGCAGCATTTTATGCGTGATTATGGATTTGTCACATCTGCCACATAATCCATTATGTGTTGCATAATTTCCTGATTTTAACAAAAACAGTTCAAAAGTTATAAAAAATGTAGTGGCATGTTGCTCCACAGTGGAAGGCCCTTCACAAAGGTTTACTGGTCAACTTTTAGTTGCTTATTGCTGCAGTTGCATTTTAAACCAGTGGTAATGAGATTAAGCTTTGCCCCAGGAAGTGTTAACATGAGCAAAAAGTGACAAAATAATGAAATAATTCTAGCCCATCTTACGCTGAATAATTTTGTGAAAACTGCTACAAAATTTGGCCCTCCTCTGTTGCATAATTTCAGTGGCCTTGGTTATTGTGCAGTCCTCGGGTCCTAAACTGATAAGATAATAGACTGGGCTAATGCACTTGCTGTGGACATCTTTCTACTATCAGTGGCTTCATACTGTCAGACCTTGATACTGATAGAGCTTTTAGTGCTGTCGCTCGTGTCACTTAAGTCCTCAGAATGTGACAAATTTAAGTTTATGAAAGTAAAAGAGAGAAAAACAAACATAGAATGCTACACTGACAAGCAATTTAAAAGTGCAATTGCTTGTATTTCGGAGTTCGACTCATAAGACTTTTGAATTAAATCCCAAGTTAGAAGGCTAAAACTTATGTTAAAATGTAATTTAGACTTTAGACTAACGGTGTGTATAGAAACCACATTGAATTTCTAGTGATTAGCAAATGATCAATGAGTTTAAAGATATGTGAAAGTGAGAAAAATGCTGCTCTCTGTTGTACTTAATAAAATGCAATAACAAAGCTATCTGATTTGAAATTAAATATATTACTCGTATTAATGAAATGCTAATAATTTTAAATTTATACATTTGCACATTATATGTGTTCTACTAGAATGTATTAATTAAATGCATTTTACCTTTTTTCTTGTGTGTGCATAAGTGAGACCTGCAGAGTTTGCATTTTGCAGTCTCGTAAACGTGTTGTATCATTATTTTTTCATAACATGAAGTTTTTTTTCAGATTTCGCTCCCAGGAGAAGCAAAGATGTTTTGTAATAGACCCCATTGTTTAAACATGGAAAGATGCATTCTTTTGCCCTTGAAAACAGCACATTGCAGGAACATGGACTGAGTTTGTATACATTTGTTTCAACCTTGTTTGGAGTTACATTTAAGAGGGATGTTCCCATGATGGACCTGGGAAGAAATCGTATTGTTTCAAACTGGAGTCATTTGATTATTCCTCAATGGATGATGCCTATTCAATGTGCCATCAACTAATACCTTTGGCAAAATAAAATGTTTTATGATGATGGACATGTGAGCTTTAGTCAGTCGCGAGTAGTCTGCAGCCTTTTCCTGAGCAGTCCTGAGCAGACCTATTCAGCCCCTAATGCTTGCAGATGCCTTGCTGAATTTGATGTCTTGCTGATAAAGATTCCCTGAATGCTGTACCCTTGGAGTGGTATTTTCCTCTCTGCAATTTGCCCTTACCCTTGAAATGCCCTTTTTATATTTAGTAATCCTTTATTTTCCCTTTAAGAAGACTCCTGACTGATCTTCTGAAATGCTGATGCTTTATCTTTTTATTTACCTTTTGCCTAACTTGGTTAGTGACCTGCAGTCCGAGATTATCTTTTTTCCAAGTTATTTTGTACTTTTTGGATTTTGCCTACATGTTTTTCTCCCCACACATGTATTTTCCTGATTTGGTTAGCTGTAGAGTTGACCTATGACGAGCAAAACATTATTGTTCTGGATGAATATGAATTGACTAATGATTGTAAATTCTGAGCAACGGGTTATATCAGTGTGTCAAACATTCTTGTTGATGTTATATCTTCTTCTTCTTGAATGCTTAGTTTTATTAATGTTTGTTCTCCTGAATCTATTTTGACGACTTGGGCAAACCTTGGTATTTATGTACTTTTATAATTTAGTTTTGCGCATTGTCTTTAAGACTTTGAGCTTGTGTTTGCGATAAGCCTTTTAACTTTATTCCTGATTGGAGTTTTACTTCAGTGTCCACATTAGTCATGGTGTCTAAATTGTTTTGGGTGTTGCTGAAATTTGGTTGATGGTTCTACCACACTACTTGCTGTGTCAAAAGGTCCGTCGACCTTGTGAGCATTTGATTCCTGCAAAGGCTGAAAAATGCTACAACACTACTCAGCTTTCAATTTCTTAAAAAAAGAGGGACACAGTATTTAATATCTGCCTTTTCTGCATGGTAAACCAGATTTTTGCACCTTTTTCTGGAAACTATTTTGCTGATTTTTGACCAATGTACACTTTATCCCTGCTAAGCAGGAGTAAAGTGCCTCTGCTCCCCCTTTAAACATGGCTAAATTAGCATATTACTAATTGACACATTCAATTTGCCTATAAGTCCCTACTATATGGTCTAGAAAATTCACCTAGGACCTGAAAGATAACTTGTGGACTGCAGCGCCTACTCTGCGATCCACAGAGTGGGACTGAAAAACATGGCTTGAGGCCCACCATTGCCACCTGACTGCTGCAGAGTAAAAACCTACAATGCAACCTGTTCAAATAACCCTTTTGACAGGCAAAGGCCTCCCTTTTAATTTTAAAAAAGTCACCCCCTTTGTGGGCATTGTTGTAGCCCCAAAAGCTATTTTCACTGTGGCAGGCCTGGCTGTCCTATACAGAAAACCAGAGTACAGATCAAAATATTAACACGCCTATCCTGTGTTTGGGATCAGAAAGGGAGATAATTAAACCACTATTTTAATAGTTATTAATAATCCAATTTAATTGGAAAGTAGCAATTTTTATAAGTATTAAGGAAAGGTAACCTTTTGAAAGCTACATTTACCCTGTCAAAAGCTCTTGGAGGCTAATTTGCATTAGCTCTCAAGCAGCTGCCCAGGAAATTTTGAACCTTTAATGAGGTGTGAAATTCCTTCCAAGAGCCATACAATAGACCATTTTGATAGACAGGTCCACCTGAATGGGCAGTTATGCCTCCCCTGAGCTCAGCTGGACATTGATGGTGAGGGCTACTTCTCCTTCTGTTGGCACACAGTTTCAAATCCTGCCTGAAAAGCCTATCTGAGGCACATGTAAACATGATGCACACTTGAAAGGGATCCAACAGGATCATATCCCAATTCTTGTGCGTCCTCGGTCTGGTTGCTGAAGGACCATTCCTTGACTTTTTTGTTGTGGGTCCCGGGCATAATTCAAACAGGATGTTAGTGTTAGATGGGGGAGGAGACTAGTCATTTCTGTAGCACACTTGTCTACATACCCTGGCTATCAATCCTCAAGTGTAATGTGCTGAAGATTTGAACCATCTTGGAATTAGCCTGACACCAGGTTGGGCCTATTTGAAGTTCAGAAAGCAGGAACTACTGGAAATGTAGATAGGCCAGGGCCTGGCAACTGTTACTCACACTGGGGTTGCCCCCACACTCTAGCTAGAGCCAATCATAAATTTGGCACCCCCAAGGCACCCTCCTCAGAACACTCTCTGGACATGTAGATGATCAGAAGAGGACTGGACTTGCTGCCTGTGACCTTTGAGGAGTGCTGAATGACTAGAGCTGCTTCCTCTTGTACCGAGGACAATGAAGTGGACTTCAAAGGTCAGTTGGCTTATCTTCTATATGCCACAGGGTTACAAGAAGCTGCAAGAGGCCTTTGTCCTGAAATGCCCAGCTGACCAGTGGCAACTGGACCTCGACTGAACTTGGCGTTTTGTCTCTGCTTGACACCCTGAGGGTCCCTAGGTGCCTTCCCCTGATTTCCACGCAGCCTTAGATGTGTACTCCTGTGGTTGTTTGGGCACAAGAATAGTTTGGAAACTTTTGAAAACTTTTTGTCCAGGGCTCCAGAGCTTCAGCGGAACCCCCTTAGGTAAGTATCTGACCTGCACTTCCTAAGCTTCAGATTGAGTTTCAGCTTCATCCTCCACAGAGATCTCCTCACCTCCCAAAACACAACAAGCTCCCATTTTGATTTGGGGCTTTGAAACTTTTAAGATTTCTTCATGAAAATGTTCCCATTCAAAATAGGGCAACCTGCTTCAGGTACCTGGTATTCAGTTCTGTGGCAGCACCTCCAGTTTCAGAGTTGCCCGCCTGGAGAGGATATTTCTTGCAAAAAAGTGACAAATTCCCTTTCTGAAGAGGGACTTAGAAACTTTTTTGAACCTTTCGACTTTCACCAGGACCAATCCACTTGATGCATCCTACTCGTGCTCCACCTCTGTTCAAATCGTGCATAGGTCCCAGTCTACCGTGACCTTTGACTACCATTGGTGCTTGGTGCAGTTCCGTGCTATTTTCACCTACAACTTTTAAAACTCACATCCTCAGTCCTCCTTACTCCATTTGTTTCATTTTGGTGCCATTCTGTTTGATAAATTATACTCTATAATTCAAATTCAGTTTAGTATTTCTGTTACTTGGTGTTTTGACTATTACTGTTTTAGTATTGCATAAATACTTTATACATTTTCCTAAATTAAGCCTGTCTGCTCTATGCCATCGCTACCAGGGGGTTGAGCTCAGGTTAATTTAGTGTCTTTGATGGTTCACCCTGACAGAAGTGTTATTATTCATTGAGGTAGACAGTCGTCCATCCCAATTAATAGTCAACTTTCTTTTAGACAGCAAGCACTGCTACTATTAGAAAAAAACTTTGATGTCCTACCATTAATATGAAAATTATGTACTGCTGAATGTCCCTCATCTGGATAAACAACACACTTATTTAAGATTCAAGTAAATGTGACATTTTAGGGCATTTCTAGAAGTAGAGTGTAAAGTCACTTATAACACTAATGCTATTAGCTAGAGATTAGCTCACAGCTGTGAAAGCACTGGTGTCCTTTCATTGGAGGAAGTCCTGAAAGACCCACAGCCACCTTTGAAACTGCAGATCCTATTTGCAACAAACAAAATCGAAGATTCCAGAAACTTGACAAGAAGAAAAGCTGATGGGCTACTGAGATGAGAGATGGAGCATAAATAGAGGACAGTGTGAGGATACAAAAAATGAGTTAAAAAAAGGAAGGGTAAGACAAAAGTATGGTAAGGAAACAGGTAGATGAAACAAGAGCAAAGATAATTAAAGGGTAGCGAAGAAATATGACACAGATGGTTGATTAGTGAGTAGTGGGGATGAGAAGCATCATAAAGTAGGGAATGTGAAGAAGATGGTGTGAGAGGTGGATGAAGGAGGATGAAAAAGGTGTCTGAAGAAATGGGATTGATGGAGCAGGGTACTGATAAGCAAAATGAGTGATGCGAGTAGGGGGTGGGTAAGCATGTACTGAGTTGGGGTCAATAAGAGGTGAGAGGGTAATACAGAAGGGTGAACGGGGAGGATGACGCTTGTGAAGGATGGTGATGATAAGAAATTAAGGTGGCCACTTGGAGGGTCATGATAAGTGGTGGAGAGAGGCCACAGAAGGTATGTGGTGCGACTGGAGGATAGCGACAGGAACAAAGAATAGAAGAGATTGATTGATAGGGAGGGTGAAGGGTAAAGAGGAGGCGATGGGTATGGGAGAGACGAGTAGGAAATAGGAGAATGGGAAAGACGAAGCATGCCAGTCAGTATTTAGGAGAGACAATTCAATTTTGAGGCACTCATTTGAGCTTTACATTTCCTGTTTGTTCCCCTTAAGATACATTTGGCTAAAAAACTGACAACATAATGTGGATGAGAGAGTAGTCATCAAATTGCAAGTCCATTTTTCAACCTCAAACAGAGGTAGAAACAGGCCCACATATGATGTCTGGTTTGGTTTTGTTGCTCAGGTTGCCACCTTTGATTACTCTTCCAATTGTTACCTCACTTATTTAGTTAAAGTATGCATAAGCTTTGTACATCTTATGTACTCATGTGTATGCACTATATAGTCTAGGTCTTAGTGCTGCTGCTGTTTATAATTTGGAGAGCTACAAGTGAAGAACAGATCCAGAGACAGACAACTGCCATGACTGATTATACACACTCACGTACCCACACACAAGCACATGCACACCGCTCATTCCTTTACATACACAAAATCATTATCGCATAGGCAGCTGCAGGGAATATCAGGATGACATAAGAGAGTGAGGTGAAGAGTACAGGGCAAGGAAGAGAGGGAGAAGATTGAGGTGAAGAAAAAAGAAGACGAATCAGAGATAAAGGAGGGGAATAGAGAGCAGGTTGAGGCAGGAGAGAGAATAGCGAGAAAAAAGGGAATGGTGAGGGGAAGAGAAGGCGGCCAGTCAAAAAGACAGAGGAGGGTGAGCAAGAGTGAGAGAAGGGCAAAGAAGAGAGGGAATGGGGAGGGAAAAAGAGAGTAGGGTGAGATGGAGAGAGAAGGGTGAAGTGGAGAGAGAAGGATGACTTAGGGAGAGAAGGGTGAGGTAGAAATAGAAGAGTGAAGTGGAGTGACAATAAGTTGGTCGACAGACAGTGAGAGGATGGTGAGGTCAGGAGAGAATAAACGCAGGATAAGGCAGAAAGAGAGGAGAGTGAGGTGAGAGCTGCATGCTGTTGTCATCTTGAGTGGCTCTCACAATGGCATCCATTGTCGTATTTTTTGGTTGGGATCTTCCCATCAAATACATGACATGTACCTCTGTCTATTGGGCCTCACACTGTTCTTTCTGGATTGCTGTCCTGGGGTGTTGGGACAAATAGTCCACCCCTGGTGTAGCAGCTTGCTTCGTATTCCACAGGGAAGTATTCTTGTAATTGGAGCATCTACTTTTATATGCGGGATGGCAGTTTAGATGCTGACCCTTGGAATAAAATGCACTAGTTGCTTGTGGTCAGTGCATCTGTGAATAGCACTGTTCAGTGAGTGTCAGATCTCAGCTGGCATACAACACCAGGGCCCACTCTCTGCAACCCTATTTTTGAGATACCAAGGCACCCAAACCTTTGGTGTCTTTCTTTGGATCAAAATAAACCAGGGTGGGGTCAGCCGACAAGGCATCTTTGGTCTTTTGGAATGACTCTTCATGATGCACCTCCTGTGTCCATGTGACATTGTTTTTCATGAGTACTCGTAACGGCTTGGTGAGTGTTGTCTTTAATGATTCACCTGCAGTAGTTCACCATCCCAAGGAACCTGCGAACTTGCAAAACACAAGATGGGGTAGAAGCAGTCTTGACATCCCGTACCTCGTCAAGATGTGAGGCCACACCAGCTGCAGAGAATTAATCTTCATAAACACTGAAACTCTGAAACTCACACTTTTCTATGTGGAGCGTTATCCTGTTGTCTTTTGAAGTCTCTGTAATATGCTCTTCATCTATGAATGCAGCATACAACAGTATGTCAGAATTCACATTTATGACCCCTAGAAGGCTGGCAAGTGCATTCCGTATGATCTTCTGAAATACCAGTTGAGTCATTTGTACCTATGGAGGCCTGTGTAAGTCAAAAACTCTGTAATGTATCAGGAGGACCGATGCAGCATGATCTTTTGGTAGCCTGAGCTGAGATCCATCTCACTTACTATGTCATTAACTATCAGAGTGAAGTACTTTTCTCTTTTGAAGGCTACATCTTAATGTCCACACATATCCATTCCTCTCCCAGTCTCTTGGATTTATGAGCAATGACAGTTGAGGACACCAATGGCATGGGACCTTCCACTCTTTCGGTTATGTCTGCATCCTCCAGCCTTCTCAACTTCTCTACTTTTGGTTCACAGATGGAATGTGACCCAGTGGTGCCTCAGTGCTACCAGTTGGACTTAAGGGTCAATGTGGAGGGAGACCATTTTGTTCTTAAGACACCCAATATCCTCAAATGTGCTCTGGAATTCTGTGAGAATATCTTCTAGCTGGCTCGTGTGCACCTTTAGAGTAAATGGAACAAGGTGGAGGGCCTCAGTGGGGCAGCAGCTCAGGAGCATACCCTTGCCTTCTTGAATGACGTACAGAGTGGTAGTGGTCATCTTCGGTCATGAATGATATTGGTGGTGAACTGCCCCTTCAGCAATTTCGGTTGTTTGGCCAAAGTGAATACTCTGACCATTGCCAGACAAAGGGGTGGTGTGAATTCTAAGCTTTTGTGTCCTGTGTCATCACAGTGATTGAAGCCCCAGTGTTGATGATAGCTGTGAGTTTAGTCATTGCTATCAGGATTGGATACTTCTGTGGGGCATCCCCTACCGGTATCCCAGTTCCACTGTTAATACTGTGTGGAACTCTGCCACCCTGTCATCATCATTCATAATGATGAGCTCCCACTAATCCGTCCCTTCCTCTGGACTGATAACTGTATTTACAGACTTTGGTGACGCAGCATAGGTGCGTCTGCTTGAGGGACACACTTTGGCAAAATGATTCATCTTTTTGCATTATATGCAGGTTTTTCCTTGCACCGCGCATTCAATAGGGCAATGCATAAGGGTCACCCCAGTACCCACATGGACCTCAAGGTGTTTGGTACAATTTGATTGCAGTGGGTGGCTTCACGGCTGCGACCAGCTTGACGGGTTGAGCTTTAATTTGTTTGCATAGCGCCACCTTCATTTGGGATGCTCTGGCTTTCAACAGCTTCTTGGAGTGGACCACAGTCAGGTTGTCATTGGGGGGTCACCCCTAACACTTGCAGGATATATTCTCTGAGATTTGAGGACCCACACCCTAGGATGATTTGCACGGGGATCACCTCACATTGATATGTGAGGTCTCTTAAGTCGTGCTTGGAAGGTGTTTAATGAATCATCTGATTCTTGTTGAGCTTGACAGAAATTAACCTCTCATAATCGGGGTTTGCCATAGGTTTGAAATTGGCAATGAGGGGCGCGACTATCATTGTGTATGTGAGGGGGGGTCCAGCCTCTGTACGTGTCCGAGATAATTTGTACATTTCTTCTTCTACCAGATGGAGGAGCACTTTCTGACGTTTGTCAGTCACACCAGTAGCAGTGAAATACAATTCTAAACGCTCTTCCCATAGATTCCATTTGGGGCTCTGAGTAGATGGGAGCAGAGAAATGACAAATATTTCAATCGCTGGAATGCCTGCCATGGTTGCTTGTGTGTAGCAGGATGCCGGGTGGTTACTAGCCTTCCCCAAGACTCAGTGGGGTAGGTAGTATCACTGGGCTAGGTGGATTAGTGAAATCAGGAGCAGCAGCACTTTTAGCAGTGAGAGGCTCAGCTTATCAGCTATCATGTGGTTGTCCCACAGACAGACATTGGTGGGTAACAGGTTATGCAGGCCCCTGCACAGGGGCAGCCTTGTCTCAATGGGTAGCAAGACAGACCCAGTCAGTTTCAGGGTGAGTAAATGCATCATGTAGACCATGCAATATTCCTATGGTGCATGCCCCCCCCGGTGGGCTTGATGAGGAGCCTCAGCACCTTCGCTGAAATAGGTGCCCAATCCTCCCTCAGCCGCACTGTGGCCCACCAGAGAAGTAAGCGGGACGGTCACTAGGAGTGTCTTCACTGTCAGCGACGCAGGGGCATGAGGCCACTGGAGGACGGGTGACACAGAGCATCAAGGGGGGGCCTCTTAGGCTATGGCCACCATCCTCAGTGCCATTGTGTGGCGGTACCACCGGTGGGAGCAGCAGCGCAGCAGGGCACAAATGACAGCGTACACACCAGTTTGCTGTTATAACTAACTTGATCTGGAACTGAGCAAGCCTATATATTTTGGTGCAGACATCATTCCCTCACCTTGCCATATAGAAACCTGCCTGAGGGAAAAAAGAAGAGACAGTTTTTTGCACCATGGGCTCCTGCGAGGATAAAAGACACAAAAACGGGGAGGAAGAACCATTAACTATCAAGGTATTGACGAGGGCAAGTAAACCCTCCAAACGTCTGCTCTCCATGCAAACCTGGGGCACACCTCCAGTAAAATAGAGATTGCCATACCCGCTCCTGAGGATAAGAATGAGGGTCTGACAAACCGTTTGGTGCAAAATGATCACGTGTCAACAACGTTGTCATGAGCAAATAAGAAGCTGCACGGCCAGGGGGAACATATTGACAAAGCAGCTTTGTCTGAGATGGCATTTTTGTATTTTTATAAGGCTGGAACAATAGCTACAAGACGCTGGACAAGACAAGGACAGGGGTCCAACTCTGAATACTGAGCATTGCGCAGACGCTGGCAGATGGTGGACACTGTGCTGAGAAATATGATGGGGGTTAGGACTTTGTGAGAACTTGGAGGGTTTGCAAAAATAAGAGAAATCGGAGACTGGGGAAACGTGATGGTTATACTGGATTCATGTGAAAGCCGATAGTCTATGATGAGTGCAGTCATTGGTGTATGATGACATCCTCCTCCTTTTCCTCTTGTTTATGATAGAGCCCTTTAGTCAAGGAGAGAGGGTTATTGGAAGCGAGATAGTGATGAAGGCGTTGTAGGAAATTGGCTCTGTCTGCACTATTTCAAAGTAAGGAATAGTATGCACAGAGTCCAAGGGTTCCCCTTAGAGGTAAGACAGTGGCAAAAAGAGATAATTCTAATGCTCTATTTTGTGGTAGTGTGGTCGAGCAGTAGGCTTATCAAAGGAGTAGTGTTAAGCATTTGTTGTACATACACAAGCAATAAATGAGGAACACACACTCAAAGACAATTCCAGGCCAATAGGTTTTTGTATAGAAAAATATATTTTCTTAGTTTTTTTTAAGAACCACAGGTTCAAGATTTACATGTAATACTTCAAATGAAAGGTATTGCAGGTAGGTACTTTAGGAACTTTGAATTAGCAAATTAGCATATACAGTTTTCACATAAATCACATATAGCTATTTTAAAACTAGACACTGCAATTTTCAGCAGTTCCTGGGGTGAGTAAGAGTTTGTTAATTTTTGCAGGTAAGTAAACCACCTACGGGGTTCAAGTTTGGGTCCAAGGTAGCCCACCGTTGGGGGTTAAGAGCAACCCCAAAGTTACCACACCAGCAGCTCAGGGCCGGTCAGGTGCAGAGGTCAAAGTGGTGCCCAAAACGCATAGGCTTCAATGGAGAAGGTAAGTACCCGCGTCTTCGGAGGGCAGACCAGGGGGGTTTTGTAGGGCACCGGGGGGACACCAGTCCACACAGAAAGTACACACTCAGCGGCACGGCGGCCGGGTGCAGTGTGCAAACAAGCGTCGGGTTTTCAATAGAAATCAATGGGAGACCAAGGTGTCTCTTCAGCGATGCAGGCAGGCAAGGGGTGGGCTCCTCGGGGTAGCCACCACCTGGGCAAGGGAGAGGGCCTCCTGGGGGTCACTCCTGCACTGGAGTTTGGATCCTTCAGGTCCTGGGGGCTGTGGGTGCAGTGCCCCTACCAGGCGTCGGGTTCTTAGAAGCAGGCAGTCGCGGTCAGGGGGAGCCTCGGGATTCCCTCTGCAGGCGTCGCTGTGGGGGCTCAGGGGGGGCAACTCTGGCTACTCACGGTCTCGCAGTCGCCAGGGAGTCCTCCCTGAAGTGATTGTTCTCCACAACTCGAGCCGGGGGCGTCGGGTGCAGAGTGTCAAGTCTCACGCTTCCGGCGGGAAACGCAAGTTGTTGCAAAGTTGCTCCTTTGTTTCAAAGTTGCAGTCTTTGGTGAACAGAGCCGCTGTCCTCTGGAGTTCTTGGTCCTTCTATATGCAGGGCAGTCCTCTGAGGCTTCAGAGGTCGCTGGTCCCTGGGGAAAGCGTTGCTGGAGCAGTGTCTTTAGAAGTGGGGAGACAGGCCGGTAGAGCTGGGGCCAAAGCAGTTGGTGTCTCCGTCTTCTCTGCAGGGTTTTTCAGCTTAACAGTCCTCTTCTTCTTAGGTTGCAGGAATCTGAGTTCCTAGGTTCTGGGGAGCCCTTAAATACTAAATTTAAGGGTGTGTTTAGGTCTGGGGGGTTAGTAGCCAATGGCTACTAGCCCTGAGGGTGGGTACACCCTCTTTGTGCCTCCTCCCGTGAAGAGGGGGGCACATTCCTATCCCTATTGGGGGAATCCTCCATCTGCAAGATGGAGGATTTCTAAAAGTCAGAGTCACCTCAGCTAAGGATGCCTTAGGGGCTGTCCTGACTGGCCAGTGACTCCTCCTTGTTTTTCTCATTATCTCCTCCGGCCTTGCCGCCAAAAGTGGGGCCGTGGCCGGAGGGGGCGGGCAACTCCACTAGCTGGAATGCCCTGGGGTGCTGTAACAAAGGGGGAGAGCCTTTGAGGCTCACCGCCAGGTGTTACAGTTCCTGCAGGGGGAGGTGATAAGCATCTCCACCCAGTACAGGCTTTGTTACTAGCCACAGAGTGACAAAGGCACTCTCCCCATGTGGCCAGCAACATGTCTGGTGTGTGGCAGGCTGCTAGAACTAGTCAGCCTACACGGATAGTCGGTTAAGGTTTCAGGGGGCACCTCTAAGGTGCCCTCTGGGGTGTATGTTACAATAAAATGTACACTGGCATCAGTGTGCATTTATTGTGCTGAGAAGTTTGATACCAAACTTCACAGTTTTCAGTGTAGCCATTATGGTGCTGTGGAGTTTGTGCATGACAAACTCCCAGACCATATACTCTTATGGCTACCCTGCACTTACAATGTCTAAGGTTTTGCTTCGACACTGTAGGGGCATAGTGCTCATGCACTTATGCCCTCACCTATGGTATAGTGCACCCTGCCTTAGGGCTGTAAGGCCTGCTAGAGGGGTGACTTATCTATACCTATAGGCAGTGTGAGGTTGGCATGGCACCCTGAGGGGAGTGCCATGTCGACTTAGTCATTTTATCCCCACTGGCACACACAAGCTGACAAGCAGTGTGTCTGTGCTGAATGAGGGTCCCCAGGGTGGCATAAGATATGCTGCAGCCCTTAGAGACCTTCTCTGGCATCAGGGCCCTTGTTACCAGGGGTACCGGTTACAAGGGACTTACCTGGATGCCAGAGTGTGCCAATTGTGGAAACAAAAGTACAGGTTAGGGAAAGAACACTGGTGTTGGGGCCTGGTTAGCAGGCCTCAGCACACTTTCAAATCAAAACTTAGCATCAGCAAAGGCAAAAAGTCAGGGGGTAACCATGCCAAGGAGGCATTTCCTTACAGGCGTCGAGTCAGTAGGCTCTCCCGGGGAGTTAAAAGTGATGCACAAAGGCAAACATTTTGTCTTCTAAACAAGTGAAGCTGGCAGGTTATTTTTGCGAAGACTAGAGGAGGTTTAGGGAAGTCAGCAAAGGTGCCGATTGAGTTACTGAGTCCCTCTGGCTATTGATTCCGCACAGGGTGGCGTGAGCGAGGACCTGAAGTAGCCAAATGAAGTCTTCTCTCAGAGAAGGACTTGAGTGTGGTAAACTTGTTATGTACCCCCGTCGTTGCTATCTGTCCCACTCGGCTATACCCTCTAAACTCACTCTGAGCTGATTAGTTTACAGAGCTTAGTTATTCTTGGGAGCTCATTACATTTGTATATGTTGGGGATTGTTGAATTAGAGAGCTGAAGGGTTATAGGCTGTCATAATACCTTGTTTCGGGCCTGTTACTTGTGAAGCTATTTAAATAGTGTGTTTGTGATTTAGAGCTGTGACGTAGTGTAGCACTACCTAACGGCTGATTTTTTTGTAGCGAATGTTTTTCTTGTCTTGCCTTCCTTTGCAGGGAATGATGGATGTGTTTGTACCAGACCAATTAGGGCTCTCTTGTAGGTAAAATAACCACACTGTGGCTAACCTCTTCAGTGGGCTTCCACCAACCTTTACGTAATTCCTCCTCCCAATGTATCCTGATGAAGGATAGAGGGAATTAACGGTGCCTTCCTAAACTGTCTTCCCAGGTTGGGCTTTTTAGGGCATGGAAGGGTCTAGGAACAGAACTCCTGCCTCTTGTCATTCCTTCTAAACAGAATTTCTCTAAAACCCTCCCCCCTTACATTCATCTTACCTGCTATGGGGCAGATTTATGGAAAGTGGTGCTGCACCGAGTGCAGCGCCACTTTCCCTGCCCCACTTAGCGCCCCCCTACCGCCACCATGGGTGCGCCGTATTTAAAATATGTATTCAAAATACGGCACACCATGGCGCAGGGTAGGGGGCAATAGCGTAATTCTATGTGATGCTATTGATGTACTCTGCAGGAGTAGTACAAAAAGAGTAAAACACAAAACACTCTCACATACAAATCTCACATATGAATTAATCCAATATCAATACATATTCTAAACAGAGAAATAATTGTATTAATATACACTAAGAAATCTAGAAAAAATAACAACATATATAAAGAAGCAATTCCCCCCACATACCAAAACCTGAAACTCAATCATCTGAATTACAATAGAGAACAATAACAAATTCAACTGCAACACAGAGAGACAGATATATAAGACAAAGACAAAAAAGAAAATAAAAACTAGAAACACCGGACAAACAAATTAATGATAGCAATATAAGCAAACAACTACAGACAATAATCTTTAAATGCCATGCTCATAATAATAGATATAATATGGCTCCTAATCTGAATACAATCCAATTTAAATAAACAACAGTTTTTCATGTAATGAGTTTCCAATACATAGAAAAGCTAATGGGCAAAAAATATATTTACAAAGAATAAAGAGTAATCAGAAAGAATATACAAAAATAACAAAAAATAAATATTGTCCAGTATCAACTTTGAATATTTGTCATAATCTCAAAGTTCATGAACATAATCCTCAATTTTCATCCAAGCCACACGTTCAAAATTAATCAAGATAATCCTTAATATCAAGGCCTAAAGCTCATTACGACCAGAATCTTGGAATTCATCAAGGTCATCCTTCATTATCCTCAAAGGCGACGCGCATTTCGGTGGACAAACAAAATCTGAAGTTTGGAAATACAAGCGCCACCTTCATCAGGGCATAGTCCACCGAAACGCGCGTCGGCTTTGAGGATAATAAAGGATGACCTTGATGAATTCCAAGATTCTGTCCATAATGAGCTTTAGGCATGCCTGTATACAGTATTGTTCCTCTGCCACTTTTGGATGGACTTGTCTTTGTTCAGTGCATGTAAGTAGGTGACTCGTCTGTCACTCTTTAGTGGGCTCTTCAGATCAATTATCATGGTTGCCTATATCTAATGCATTCCTGAGCGCTTCCCTTTGTCAGTTGCAGGAGGATTTTAAAGAGCATTTACCATGGACTGCCGTATTCCAGAGCTTTCCTGCTGGTCACGTCTTTGTTGTTCCAACTCAAGCAAGATTTAGAAATGTTAGGACTGAAAGTCCCAGGCATGTCTCTGAAGAGAAAACTCTCCTAACATGTCTTGTGCAGTCTCCATATGTTATTGTTTCCTAGCTAGTGAGCCCACCATCCATACAAGCTCACTGAGGTCACTCATTGTTAACCGTACTGAGAGCGACACCATGGCACTGCTCTGAGGTGCACCGCTCTTTGAGAGAGTCGCTACTGCCCTCCCTATTCTCTGTTCATGCTTAGTGTAAATGGTGGTGGTGGCAGCATGAACTCTAGGTGAGAGACAACAGTTTTTCTGGTGCCATCTCAGGAGAAGTTCCTGCTAATCTCTCTGGGTTAAACAATCCAACAGCCCCCTTAGCCATGGCCTCTAACTTTCTTATGAGTGCATATTGGAATCCATTTTGACTCCAGCTGTGTGTCTGGCAATCTAAGAAGGTGAAGGTATTTTCACAAGGCTGACCAGGTCTCTTCTGACAATGGAACCGGATAGTTTTCATTCCTTTTCCTTTGCATTCTCTTTCCTGTAAAGTGTTATAGTGTCCTCGAGTGAATCTGACCGGTCTCCAGGGGCGTAGCTTGGTCAGTATGATTGGGGGGGGTGAGCTTCAGATTTCCCAACAATCATGCTGGGACATCCTGTTAAAAATTATATGATAAGCAGGGCATAAGTGGGGCTTGAGGGGCAGAGGAAACAGAGAAGAGTGGGACCGGTAGGGGTACTTAAAACGCATTATTTTGCAAACTAATCAGTATTTATTTTCAAGGCCTTCAAAATAATAGATGAGAGAGAGTGAGTGAGTGTTTGTCAGTGCCGGCATGTAAAAATCCCAGGTGAAATCCGACAGACACTCCACAATATCCCGACTGAAAGCACTGGTACCCAACTATTTATTACAGACTACATCTTTTAGGGGGTGTAACACCCCAAACACCCCCCCACTTCCAGAGCTATGCCCCTGCAGGTCTCTTTCCTTTTTAGTTTGCTGCAGTGCCTCTGCCAGATTCTCCTATTTTTCTATCTGATTCTTTGTGAGATGTGCCCTCCCTACTCTCTGAGATTTAATAAACATTTCCCCTGAGCCCCTGAGAGGCTCCTGTTCTCCATGATCATGTTGTGACCAAGAAGTTTTTGTTCCCAGAATTCAAACCTTACAGGAGAGCTGATGGGTCCGTTCTAATCACATATACCGGGTTCCTTGACTAGTTAAGGTTTCCAAAAACTCTTCTCAACCAACTACAGAAGAGTACAAAGTAGTGAAAGCCTGGGATACAGGGGTGGTGTCTGTCTGACTTCTACCATCTGGCCACACTGGGCCCAACTCTGGGCCAGTAATCCAACTGTAAGCTCTACAGTATTGCACTGCAAAGAGAGCACCTGCCTGCTCGGGAATAGGATTCTGGTCAGTGCCTTACAGTGGAGTCTGCCTGGCAGATGAAGTAAAATAACCAAACGGTTGTGAGGACAGTGAGCCTTCATGGAGTCTGCACTACTCAAGGACATGAGGTCTCCCATCTGCTGTGTACAAGAAGCCAATGCAAGTCTCAGCAGTGCAAACCAAGAGATGCATTTATCATTTGAAGTGTAACGACCTGAACTAGTGGTTGTTTGAACTGCATCCGGTAAAATACAGATATTGTGAGATGTGCTTTTGACTGCTAGGGTCTGTGGTCAAGCAAAAGCATTGAACTTGTCCCCTTTGACATAAAATAGTAAGTGATCTGTGAGTCTTGGTTCTGTGCTCGTGAAGTGGAAGGTGATCTCAAAAATACCCATTAACTTTGCATCGGAATAAACTCCAACATTAAGGGAAAATATAGCACTTAAGCGGCATATTTATACTCTGTTTATGCCAGATTTGCGTAATTTTTTACGCAAATCTGGTGTAAACCTAACTCCATATTTATACTTTGGTGCTAGACCCGTCTAGCGCCAAAGTCATGGAGTTAGCGTCACTTTTTGCCTACGGAAAACTACCTTGTGTCAATGAGATGCAAGGTAGTCGTTCCCAGGAAAAAAATGACTCTAAGGCCTTAGCGCCTTATTTATCCTCCGGTGCATGATTTTTGCACGGAGGGCCTTAAATAATGGTGCTAAGCTTGCTTGGCGCCATTATTTAACACCTGGGTCAGGGTGAGCATTAGGGGACCTGTGGGCTCATTTCCATGGCTGGAGACCATGGAAGCAGTCCACAGGTGCCCTTCCCTGCACCCAGGGACACCCCCACCCACACCTGGAGGACACCTAAGTATGGGGGGACCCATCCCAGGTAAGTTATTTTTTTTTTTCAAAGTAGCATAGGGGGGCCTAGCTTCAGCCCCCATATGGGGGTTGTGCGCCAAAAAATGACGCTAGTCAGGTTAGAGTCATTTTTCTGACTCTAGTCTGACTAGCGCCATTCTTTCACGCCTCCTGTCTTTAAGACAGGAGTCATGTCCATGGGGGTTGTGTGTCAAAAAATGGCGTTAGTCAGGTTAGAGTCATTTTTCTAACGCAGGTTTGCATCAAAAAAGTATAAATCAGGGCCTTAGTGTCTAAGTGATAAAGTAACCTATAGAGTCCGATCTCTGGCTAGAGAGGAACTAAAGAGGGAGACAGTTCTGGTCTCTTTCCTGGGTTGTATTTAGTTTTATTGCTATTAAAGTACTTTTCTTTGTATAAAGTAAAGCACTTACTGGGCATTCAGTTACTAAGAGATACTGTATTATACTGTGTCCTGAGTGGCTAATGCTCATCCCCCTCTTGAGTAAGCCTTCCACTGCTCTACCTTGTTACCACACTTGGTAATTCCATTAGACGACCAATAATTCAGTGGGCCGATGACACCAGTGGTAAGTAATTCCAACTGGAAGATTAGGCGTCCATAAATCCCTGATTGACCTTGCAACACACGAACCATATCTCAGAGGAATCTTTGTTATGTCTGCATAAGCAGTTGTTTCTCACTCCTCTCCTTAAGAGCTACTGTACGTTTGCTTCGAAATGAGGAGTACATTCCACCCAGATATCACAGCAAAACGCTTTGCACACAGGCCACACTCATAGCCAATGCCCCTAACAGCTCTCTGGTCAGTCACTCACTATAACACAATTTTTCCCGGGAAAACCAAGAAACAGTTCAACATCATTTAACCAAGCACTAAGCTACGGTATAGCTTGTTACCCGTCTACTAATGCGTATAGGTACCTCGTCAGGGATATAAAATACTACATAAATACACATACAATACAGTAGTTTCATCTTCCACTTTTATAAAGTAGTGGAAATAATGTGAAATCGGTTTTCATTCTTGCCTCTTAAATACGATTTGATCCATTCCTTATCAAACAAACAACAAAATGGTGCAAACAGATTTGCCAAGCTGCTTCCATCTTTGCAAAGTTTCAAGGCACCCACACGTTTTAAGGACACACATCGCCCATCAAATGGCAGCCTTTTTCGAAGTACAGGAATAAAGAGGCAACTGGTTCACTATTTGTGGAGCACAGGTGTGGGGCTATCCCTCCTGGTGAGCGACAGCTGACAGCTTTACACACAACACCTACTTAACGTACTCGGCAGCGTGGCAATCCGATCCCTGAATCCCAGTCACAGCAGAGCGGAGCCCCGTGCAGCCCGGTGGACCTTTCCAGTGACGTAAGTGAAGAAAATGTCAAGCCAGCTCGATATAAGGTAGCTAAAGACTCCCTCTAACCCCAGGGACTGCCGTATCATTTCATAGCTTGATTCAACAAGAGTTTGAATGAGCAACGAGGCACTATACTTAGAATATGGAAACCACGAGAAAACAAGCATTGGCAGAGCCAACAGGTCTCGCCTTTGACACGTATTGGCTCTGCCAACGCCTTTTGTGTTTGCAGCACAGCATTGGCTGTCCACCATGAACAAAAGAAACGTAAAGATGTGATGGCACAGCCGCTGATGCATGTGGCATGATACATGTGTGTAATGCAGGCAGCAGCTTTTTCAGTTTACTGATGCAAGAGGGATTAGTAAGAAAACAAGCTTTGGCAAAGCCAATAACTCTCACCTATTCGAGATCTGTTGCCTGTGTTGATGTTTTTGTCCATTTACCGCAGCATGGCTGCTGTGCAGCATGATTTCAAGTACATAAAAAACGCTATGATTCGATGAACGCTGGCCACATCATAGCGCTGCTTTTTTTTTACGTTCAATCATACTGTACAGCAGCCGTGCTGCTGTACCACATAGCCTAAAAAAACATTGCCAAAGCCACATAATATGGCGTTGTCAATGTTTTCTTACCCTTGTTCTTCAGCAGCGAGGGTACTGTGCAGCTTGGTTCATAGTCAATTTTAAAAAGTGCTATGAAGAGGTCAGCACTGGGCATGTCATAGCGCTTCCTTTTTTTTTTTTTTTTACTTCCAGCCATGCTGCACATCACCTGAGTTGTTGTATAACATGGCTGAAAAAAAAATGAAAACACCTGAAGAGATCTCACATAGGCCAGACCTACATAGGCCAGACCTACCACGCCTCCTTCGAAACAGGCACCTTTCCGGAAAGCTGGAAGCACGCAGACATCAACGCCCTCCTCAAGAAACCCAAAGCCGACCCCAAGGACCTCAAGAACTTCCGCCCCATCTCCCTCCTCCCCTACCCAGCTAAAGTCGCAGAAAAGATCGTCAACCTTCAACTGACACGCCACATCGAAGACAACAACGTCCTCGACCCCTCACAAACCGGATTTAGACGCAACCACAGCACCGAGACCACCCTCATCGCCGCCACAGATGACATCAGACGCCAACTCGACCGCGGCGAGACCTCCGCCCTCATTCTCCTAGACCTCTCCGCGGCCTTCGACACGGTCTGCCACCGCACCCTACTATCACGCCTCCAAGAAGCCGGCATCCAGGAAAAAGCCCTAGCCTGGACCTCATCCTTCCTCTCCGGCAGAACACAGACCGTCCGCCTCCCACCCTTCCGCTCAGAAGCCAACAACATCATCTGCGGCATCCCCCATGGCTCCTCCCTGAGCCCAACGCTGTTCAACATTTACATGGCCCCCCTCGCACAAGTGGCCCGCCGTTACGTCCTCAACATCATCACCTACGCCGACGACACCCAGCTCATCCTCTCCCTCACCAACGACCCTGCCACCGCCAAAGTCAACCTCCACAAAGGAATGAAAGCAGTCGCCGACTGGATGAGAAATAGCCGCCTGAAACTCAACACCGACAAGACAGAAATCCTCACCCTCGGGACATCCCCCTCCGCCTGGGATGACTCGTGGTGGCCCACCACCCTTGGAACGGCCCGACGCCCACCGACCACGCCCGCAACTTGGGATTCATCCTCGACTCCGCACTCTCCATGGACAGACAAGTCAGCGCCGTCACCTCCTCCTGCTACAACACCCTCCGCACCCTCCGCAGGATCTACAAGTGGATCCCGACCGACACCAGGAAGACAGTGACCCATGCACTCATCAGCAGCAGACTGGACTACGGCAACGCACTCTATGCAGGAACCCCAGCAAAACACCTCCAACGACTCCAACGCATCCAAAACGCCTCAGCCCGACTCATCACCAATGCACCCCGCCACAGCCACATCACCCCTCACCTCAAAGAGCTCCACTGGCTTCCCGTCGACAAAAGGGTCACCTTCAAGCTCCTCACCCACGCACACAAAGCACTCCACAACGCCGGCCCCTCCTACCTCAACGACAGACTCAACTTCTACACACCGACCCGCCAACTGCGATCCGCGAGCCTCGCCACCGACCCCCGCATCCAACGAACCACCTCCGGCGGCAGATCCTTCACCTACCTCGCCGCCATGACCTGGAATACATCCCTACCTACCTCCGACAGACTCAAGACCTACTCGCCTTCAGAAGACTCCTCAAGACCTGGCTCTTCGAGCAGTAGCAGTCTCCCCCCCCCCCCCCCCCTCAGCGCCTTGGAACCCTAACAGGTAAGTAGCGCGCTTTATAAATGTCTGTGATTGATTGATTGATTGTTCTAACACCGGTTAAGATCTGCAGTGACTATCAAACGTGCTTGCACTGCAACTACAAAATAAAAACTTAACAAAATCCATGGAAGGCAATAATTAAAGAATTTCCAGTTTTCGAAAAGGATACTACTGATACTTAATGGCAGCGTATAAACCTCCATTTGATAACATTTTCTTCGAACGTTTCATCGTTGCAGTATGCATCAACAATGATTCTATTCAAGACTGGTACCCAGTTCAATATTGTGACTCAATATTTAATGTTTAGAATAGATGCGAGGGGTTTTGTGTTATTTCTCCCCTCTGGTAAGCTTTAAATATAGGGTGTGTCCTAGAGCATGTTTAAATCAATGCAAACACAAAGATTACTTTTGTATCGACATACCACACGTATAAAAAGATGCACTACGTACAAACGGTCAATAAAGGCACAAACCCTTCCAGTCTGCTTATTTCCTGTCTGCTCTCTGGTCACAGATTGTACGTAGTGTCCAGCTTCATCCTCGGCTTTAGTCCTCATGAAGTTTCACTTTTGATGGGAAATAAAGTGATGCACATCTTATAGAGAAATCCTCCTCTGTAGACTCAGCCTAGAAAAGGACCCCAGATGACAATGTCTGTATCACTAGGATGTCCTCACTTTCATTGAGCTAAGTTCAGTATTTGTGTCTAGACCACAGATAGGCTGAAAACCTCTAAGGAAGCATTCTCAGCCCGAGTAGGGAGCCGTAAATGAGACACTGTACAGCTTGCATAAATGCCGCTGAAGATGAACACACCATACGCATTTTGGGAGCATATTCGTGTTAACACAGACTGGAATGGTACTTTTGTAATGCAGAGATAAACAGCTGAAAATAATTTTGACGCTTTATGCACAGGTGTTCGTGATATTCAGGGCCACTGGAATTATGCGGCATGAGAGGGCCAAATTATACAACAGGGTTCAGTAAATTATGCGGCAGGAAAAGGCATGTTATGCGGCATAATGCAGCACTTTTTGTAATTATATTACTTCATTATTTCAACATTTTTAAACGTCATAACGCTGTTTAGGCATTGGTTGCACCTAGTTAGAACAATTTTAATACCCAAACGTAGCAAAAAGCAACAAAAAAGAGACCAGTACAGTTTTGCAAAGAGCCTTTCACTGCACAGCAACACACTTTTATTAACTTTTGAACCGGTTGAACTAGAAACACATTTTTGTGTTAAATTCTGCACATTAAGAGGCAGATAATGGAATTTGTGGTAAATGCAGCAAATTTGTATTTATGCGAAAATCACCGCGGCCACACAAATGCATAATTCCAGTGGCTTAGAACCACCCAGAGCCTGCACGTCTCTAAAAGCAGTGATAAACACCAGTGAATTTACAAGATTGTGGCTCTGGCTGCGAACTCCCTGCTCATTTACTGAACAAATACCATTCCAGAGCCCTTCCTGGACCGAAGAGGGCTGATTCCGCACACTGGAGTATTTTAGAAAATCATTGGGCCTGCTGTGCAGCGTGGCTGACATTAAACAGCATTGGCAAGCCAGTAGGTCTCTGCTATGCAAGAGGTATTGGCTTTGCAATTGTGTTTTACCCACCTTGTACAACAGCGTGGCTGTTGTTCAGCATGGCTAAAAGTTAGTGGTATGGAGAAGAGTGGCGTGGAGTGTCGTAGAGTGAAATGGTGAAGAGTGGAGTAGAGTACTGTAGAGTGAAGTGGCAGAGTGTGTTTTGCATTGCAGTGGCAATGTGTGGAGTCATGTAGAGTGGCATAGACTGGAGTGGCATAGAATAGAGTGGACTGATGTAGAGGGCATTGCCGGAGAGTGTTGCAGAGTATAGTGGTGTAGAGTGCCGTGGCACTAAATAAAGCGGCTTACAATGCAGCATCATAGACTGGAGTGGTGTGGAGTGGCGCAGAGCAGACTGGTGCAGAATAGAGTGGCACAGTCTGGAGTGGCGCACATAAGAGTAGCACAGATTAGAGTGGTGACAAGAATGATGGCATAGAGTCTACCGGCATGGAGTAGAGTGGCATAGAGTAGTGCAGAGTAGTGCAGAGTGGAGTGGTGCAGAGTTGTGTGATGCAGAAAGCAGTGGCGCAGTGTAGAGTTGAGTGGCATAGATTGGTGCAGAGTAGACTACTGTGTCATACAGTGCAGTGGCGTAGAGTGAAGTAGTGCAGAGTAGAATGGGTAGAGTTCAGTGGCAGAAATTGCAGTGTTTCAGAGTAGAGTGTCAGAGTGCAGTGGAGAAGAGTGGAGGAGAGTGGCATAGAGAGCGGTGGTGCTAGAGTACACTGATGTGGAGTAGAGTGCAGTAGCTTTTAGTACAATGACAGAGTGCAGCTGTGGAGAGAGCATTGGCAGAGTGCAATGGTTGAGAGTAGAGTGGAGTAGAGTGCAGAGGCATTGAGTGGAGTGGTACAGAGTGGCGTATAGTGACAGAGTGCAGTGGCATAGAATAGATTGTTTCAGAGTCGAGTGAAGTGGCATAGAGTGGAGTGGTGCACGATAGAGTGCAGTTGCGTACAGTGGTATAGAGTGTAATGGTGTAAAGTAGTGTAGAGTGCAGTGACAGAGTGCAGTGGTGCAGTGTAGATTAGAGTGGCATACAGTAGACTGGCGTAGAGTGCAGGGGCATATAGTTGAGTGTTACAGAGTAAAGTGCATTAACATAGAGGGTATTGGCATAGAGTGCAATGGCATAGAGTGCATTGTTGCAGAATCTTGTAGAGTACAGCGGCATAGAGTGCAGTTGTGCAGAGGAGTTCGGTGTATCCTTGACCGGAGTGCGGTGGTGAAAAGTGCAGTGGTGTGGAGTAGCAATGAGTGCATTGACATACAGTAGAGTGATACAGGGTAGAGTAGAGTGGAGTAGCATGGAGTGGAGTGCAGTGGCGTAGAGTGGAGTGGTGCATAGTGCAGTGGCATGGAGTGGTACAGAGTAGAGTGCAGTGGCGTAGAGTGGAGTATTCATGAGTGTGGTAGCACACTGCCATTACAGACAACACATCTTGATGTGAAATGACAGTTACATTTTACTAATAGAACTATACAGTGCACAGACAAAAATGGGTGGAATTTGCATCACCTAGTTTAATGATTCATTCTGATCACATTAAAGTATTTGTTTCCAGCACGCTTCAGAAATAAGAAAAAATGTGCGTCATTTGTGCATTCAGAATTCCAATATATTCTGAAATACTTTTACAGTTCATTAAAATGTTGTTGTGTGCTAGAAGAAAACTCTTTCGTATCCCCACTGTCCAGTATGATTGTCACATAAATCTTCTCACTTTGAAGTCAGAGAAAAGAAGGGAAAACAAGCAAGGTTGGAATTCAGCACCTGTCATTTGACCTTGTGTAGGAAAGTACCCTCTTTTTCGCATGTCACCTCGAATTTGTGCCTGATTTCAGTGAGTCTTTGACTGTGTCACTGGTATCCTGATAGCCAGGACCCCAGTTCTTATGGTTTATGGCCTGCTTGTCAGTGTGTTTCACTGTTTTATAATTGTCACTGGAGTCCTGCTAATCAGAACTCCAGTGCTCATGCTCTCTCTGTTTCTAAATCATTCACTACATACTAGTGACTCTGTATTTCACTCCAAATTTGCATGCTGGCCCCCCCTTATAATTCCCTAGTATATGGTACATAGATACCCAGGGCATTTCTTCAGGACTTCCATTGCAGCCTGTGTGAGATAGTGCATGCAGTATTTCACAGCCATTTTCACTGCACCAGGTCACTTATAAGTCACCTATACGTCTAACCCTCACACCCTGAAGGCTAGGTGCATATTATCTGTGTGTGAAGGTGCCCCTGCACTAGCAAAGGTGCCCCCACGTTGTTCAGGCCAATTTTCCCAGACTTTGTGAGGGACACCATTATAAGTGTGCACTATATATAGGTCAATACATATATGTAGCTTCACAATGGTAACTCCGAATATGGCCAAGTAAGGTGTCTAACAACTGGGAATTGTACCCCAATACTGATTACAGTATTGGTTGCACAATCCCATGTACTCTGAGGGCTCCACCATGGCCCCCCAGTAGAGCCATACCAGTCTTCTGAGGTTTTTACTGCAGCCCCAGTTGCTGCCACCTCACAGACAGGCTTCTGCCCTCCTGTGGCCTGAGCAGCTAAATCCCAGCAAGGCTGTACAATGCATTTCCTTTAGGAGATGGATGTTACACCCACTCCCTTTGGAAATAGGTGTTTCAGGCATGGGAGGGGTATCCTCCCAGAGCCTCTGGAAATGCTTTGAAGGGCACAGATGGTGCCCTCCTTGCATAATCCAGTCTACACTGGTTCAGGGAGCCCCAGTCCATCCTCTGGCACAAAACTGGACAAAGGAAAGGGGAGTGACCATTCCCCTGCCCATCACCACCCCAGGGGTGGTGCCCAGAGCTCCCACAAAGTGTCCCTGGGTTCTGCCATCTTGTTTTCAGGATGGTCAGGGAACTCTGGGAGCATATGAGTGGCCAGTGCCAGCAGGTGAGGTCAGATGCTTACCTGGGTAGGAGACTAATCCCCCTCTCAGGGCTATTTAGGGTCTCTCCTCTGGGTGTTTCTTCAGATTCGGATTGCATGACTCCAGCAGGATTCCTCTGCATCCTTTACTTCATCTACTACCGACGGAATTGCAGCTGGACCCTTTAGGAACTCTACAAAATGGCAACAAAGAAGCTAAGACGACTTCCTCAACATTGTATCTGTAAGTTCAGCTCCTGCCAGCAACTGCAACAGTTTCCAGGTCGTGCATCCTCCCAGGACTGCTTGTCTTCAGCTTGCACCAGAAGCACCGAAGGAATCTCCTGTGGAGTGACGGAGTCACTTCCCTGCTTCAGCAGGGACCTCTCTACAGCGACGTCCTGTGGCATGTGTCCCCTCTCTAGACAACAGGCGTGGATCCAGCGATACAGGTGCTGGACTAAAGTGACTCCGACAGTCCCAGCGTCCAGGTGTCCAACATTGGTAGAGTTAAGAGCTTGCCTCCCCACGCAAGACAGTACCCCCATGCACGGTGTGACTTGCAGTTGCCAAGGCTTGTGTGTGACCTTCCAAGAATTTCTTTGTGCACAGCACAGTTCAAGCCCCCAGCACTCCATCCTGCAATGCACAGCTCCCCGAGTAGTTCTCCGGCGGGGTGTGAATCCTTTGTGTCATGCTGCGTGGGCCTCCATTTCCACCTCCTTTGTCCCTGTGCTGTGGGACTCTTGTGCACGCTGCTTAGTCTTCTGAGGGCTCTCTGAGTTGCTGAGAGCCCCTCCCATCTACCCCTTCTGGAGAGGCCACCAGGTCCCTCCTGGTCCTGGACAGCGCCATTTTCCACTAACCGTGAGCTTTACGTTTACCAAGGCTTGTTGGCAGAATCCAGCAACGCAAGCCAGACTGCATTGATCCATCCGGCGTGGGACATCTTCAGCACCAACCAGGAACCCGCATCTGTCTTCTTTGGTGCAATACTGACTTTGTCTTCTCACCAGTGTTTCCACTTTTGCACCTTTATCCGGGTTAGAAGGGGCTCCTGTTCTCCTGGGACTCTTCTGTGCTTCTTGGACTTGGTCTCCTTCTTCCACAGGTCTTCAGATCCAGGAATCCATCCTTGGTGTCTTGCGGTCGCTTTTGGTTCTTGCATTATCTTCTATCATGACTTCTAGTGTGTTTTAGGAAACTTGCTGTGTTTTACTCCTGCTTTCCTGGGATCTGGGGTGGGGTACTTTACTTACCTTTGGTGTTTTCTTACACTCCCAGCACCCCTCTACACACAACATTTGTCTAGGTGGGAAAATGATTTTCGCATTCCACTATTTTAGTATATGGTTTGTGTTCCCACTAGGCCCACTGCAACCTATTGTGATTTTCACTATTTGCAATGTTTTCCTACTGTGTACTGACCTGTTTCTGGTTACTAGTGTATATATTGTGTGATTTACTTACCCCCTAACAGAGTATAGCCTACAAAGTATTTTTGGCATGGTGTGACAAAAATAAAGAACCTATTTTTTTGTAACATTGAGTATTGTCTTTCATGTGTGTAAGTACTGTGTTACTACAGTGGTATTACCAGAGTTTTGCATGTCTCCTAGTTCACCCTTGGATGCTCTGCCTACAGCTACCTCTAGACAGCCTGGCTTCTAGACACTGACTACATTTCACTAATAAGGGATAACTGGACCTGGTATAAGGTGTAAGTACTTTAGGTAGCCACTACAAACCAGGCCAGCCTTCTACACCTCGTCTTTGAATACACAGCAAATGTGACAATATAAGAACAAGATTTACAGTCGTGTTTATAGAAAGGGACTACTCGGAAGAATTCTGTGAATACGTTTTTGGCGAAGGAAGGACGGAACTCAAGCTGGCCAGCCTAAAACAAATACAGCCAGCAAATGAAAAGCAAGAAAATGTGAGGTATGAAACCACCGAGCCAATAGCAAGCAACGGGCAGAATGCATTCCTAGGTCAGCTTTATGAATATCCCCAAAATGTCTTTAGCAAAGGCTGCAATCTAAAAATAGCACTACCATGTGCCATTGCTTGTTTTATTGTTGGTGGGCTACAAAGAACACAGAGGGAGGGACAGCATGCGTTTTTGGAGGAGGGAGGGCAACACTTACAATGGAGGGGGTGGGAAAAAAGCACTATGAGGTGGCCTGTGCTGATTTTGTCATGGCACTTTTTAGGGTCGAGCCTGCAATAGCATGTGCTAGCGCATGCATCTTGCTTGTTAGGGTTGAGCCTACAAAAGCATGCACTAGCGCATGCGTCTCCCTTGCGAGACACTCCTGTAAACAGAGAAAGGCTTGGAGCCTGTCTGTTGCTTACTGCTTGTTGGCTTGAGTGGCACTCTTCTTTACAGCCTCATAATAAGTCACTGCTGGCATATCATCATTTCCTGTCCATGGAGCAGGTACTAAGCACTGATTCATTCAACTTAAATCAGTGCCCGTCCGCTCCTCCGATGCGATTGAGGTACTATTTTGTTCTTATTAAATTCAAGTGCCCTGGAAACAGAATGCGTGTGACTGGAAAAAACATGCCCAGCCGGACAAAAAAGATTGTACCGTTTTATTTTCCATAGTTAACTCTTTTCTTTCAGTTTGCCAAGTCTCCTTTTCACGCTTTCCACTAATGTTTTCTTTTGTATTTTCCTGTGGGCGCTGTTCTCAAAAGATGACAATTATCTTGTCTAACTTTTGCAAAGTGACATTGTATCGTACTGATGTATTATTTCCAAGATTATGCTTTAGCACATAATCATGCAGTACGCCCCAATCCACCCCTCTCCAATCCAATCTGTCCCACTCCAATCCACCCAATCCCTCCCCACTCCAATCCGCCCCATCTCACCCCACACCAATGCATCCAACTCGACCTAATTAACCCGATACCAATCCAATCCACCAAGCTCAAATCTAAACCACTCATCCTAATCCAATTAACTACACTCCAATCCAAAACAATCTTCTCCACGCCAATCCAAACCAATCTGCTCAAATCCAAACCAATCTGCTCCAATTTAAAACAATCTGCCCCACTCCAATCAACAATCTACCCCACTTCCATCAAAAGCAATCTGCCCACTCCAATATATCCCACTTCAATCAAAAACAATCTCCCCCACTCTAACCTGCCCACTCCAATCCACCCCAATCTGCCCCACTCTAATTGTCCCCACTCCAATCCAAAACAATCTGCCCCACTCCAATCCAAAAAATCTGCCCACTCCAATCAGCCCCACTGCAATCTGACCCACTCCTATTCAAAACAGTCTGCTTCACTCCAGTTAAAACCACCTACCCCACTCCAATCTGCCCCACTCCTATCCAAAATGGTCTGCCTCACTCCAATCCAAAGCAATCTTCCCCACTCCAATCCAGAACAATCTGCACACTTTAATCCAAAACAATCTGCCCCACTCCAATCCAAAATTATCTGCTCCAACCAAAAACAATCTGCTCCACTCCAACCTCCCCCACTTTAATCCAAAACATTCTGCCGCCTCAAACCTGCCCCACTTTAATCCAAAACAATTCGCCCCACTCCAATCTGACCCACTCCAATCTAAAAGAATCTGCCCCACTCCAATCTGCCTGACACCAGTCCAAAATAATCTGCCCACTCCAACCAAAACAATCTGCCCCACTCCAATCCAAAACACTATGCCCCACTCCAACCTGCCACACTCCAATCCAAAATAATCTGTCCCACTTCAACCCAGAACAATCTGCCCAACTCCCTTCTACCCCAGTCTTATCCAAAACAATCTACCCTACTCCAATCTGCCCCACTGTCATCCAAATCAGTCTGCCCCACTTCAATCTAAAACAATCTGCTTCAATGCAAACAATCTGCCCCACTTCAATGCAAAACAATCCCCCATACTTCAATCTGCCCCACTCAAATGTGCCTCACTCAAATACGCCCCATTCCAATCCAAAAACACTCTGCCCCACTCCAATTCACCTAACTCCAATCCAATCCACCTCACCCCAATCCATTCTACCCCACTCCATATCAATTCACCCTAATCCAGTTCAATCCACTCCAAACCACCACATTCAACCCCACTCCAATCCACCCCACACCAAACCACCCCAATCCAATATACACCACTCCGGCCTAATCCACCTCACCCCAATCCGCTCCAGTCCACCACAGTCCATCCCACTCCAATCCAATCCAATCCACCCCATTCCAGGCCAGTCCAGTCCAGCCCACTCTAGTCAAATCCACCCCACCCCAGTCCAATCCACCCCACTCCAGTCCAATCCACCCAGCACCAATGTAACCCACCCCACACCCTATCCAACACCTCCAATCCAGCCCACTCTGGTCCAAACTACCCCACTCTAATCCAATCCACCCCACTCCAATCCAATCTACCACATTCCAATCCAACCCACCCCACTCCAGTGCAACCCGCCCCACCCCATTCCAATCTGACTACTTTCAATCCAATGCAGCCCAATCCAATCCAACCCACTCCAACCCATTCCAGCCCACTCCAATCCACTGCAAACCAATCCACCCCACTTCAATCCATCTCATGCCAATCCAATCCCCCATCTCAAATCCAATCCAGTCCACCTTAATCCACCCCACTCCAATTTAATCTACCCTAATCCAAACCACCTTAATCCACCCCACTTCAATCCAACCTATTTTACACCAATCCTGTTCACCCACTCCAATCCGCCCCACTCCACTCCAATCCACCCTACTCCAGTGCAATCCACACCACTCCAATCCAGCCTACCCCACACCAGTCCAATACACCCACTCCAATCCACCTCACTTCACTCCAGTCCAATCCACCACAATCCACACAACTCTAATCCTGCCCACTCCAATCAAGATCACTCCCATCCAATCTACCCCAACCCAATTCCACCCCAATCAAATCCCCCTACTCCAATCCGTCTCACCCCATCCCACTCCAAAAACTGCACCCAACTCAAAGAAAACCACCACACTCCAAGAACACCATCCCATTCCAAAATAACCACTACACTCCAATCAAACCCACCTAACTCCAATCCATCCCAATCCAATCCACCTCACCCCAATCCAATCCACCCCAATCCAACCCATCTCATTCCACCCAAATCCAATCCAATCCCTTCCACCCCACTCCAATCCACCCCACTTCAATCCAATCCATACAACTCCAATTCAGTTCACCCCACTGCAGTCCAGTACATCCCTCTCCAGTCCAGTCCTCCCCACCCCACCCAATCCATCCCACCCCAATCCAATTTACCCTACTCAAACAAATTCACCTCACTCCAGCCCAATCCACCCCACTCCAATCTAACCAACTCCAATTTACTCCACACCAACCCACCCACCCCAATCCAATGCAGCCCACCTCAGCCCAACCCGCCCAATCCAATCCACCCTACCCCACTTTAATCTACCCAATCCAACCCGCCCAACTCCAACCCAGTCCAATCCACTGCACTCCAATCCAATCCACGCCACTCCAATTCAGTCTGCCCCACTGCAGTCCTGTTCATCCCACTCCACTCCAATCCACCCCACTCCAGTTCAGTCCACCCCACCCAATCCATCCCACCCAATCCAATCCACCCCATTCAATCCAATTCACCCCACTTCAGTCAACCCCACTCCAATCTATCCTACTCCAATCTACCCCACAACAATCCACCCAGCTGAATCCAATACAACCCACCCCAAACCAATCCACCCACCCCAACTCCAGTCCACCCCACACCAATCAAATCCAATCCATCCCACTCCAATCCAATCCACTCCAATCCAGTACACCCCACTGCAGTCTGGTCCATCCCACTCCAGTCCAATCCACCCCACTCACACCAATTCACTTCACTGCTATCTAATACACCTCACTACAGTTCAATCCACTACACTCCTGTCCACCCCACTCCAATCTATCCCACTCAAATCTATCCCACACCAATCCACCCACCCCAATCCAATGCAACCCACCCCAATCCAATCCACCACATTTCAATCTACCCAATCCAATCACCCCATCCAATCCACCCCACTCCACTCCAGTCCACCCTACTTCACTCTAATCCAATCTACTCCCATTCCCAACTCTACCCTAATCCAATCCAACCCACCCCAGTTCAATTCACCCCACTCCAATCCAGTCTATCCAACCCACCAAACTCCAATGCAACCCATTCCCATACAATCCACCCCACTCTAGTCCAGTTCACCCCACTCCTGTGCAGCCTACCTCACCTCAAACCAACCCATCCACCCCAATCCAAACTACCCCAATCTAATCCACCCCACCCCATACAATCCAACCCACCATAATCCAGTCTACTCCTCCCCAAGTCAATCCACCGACCCCATTTCCATCCACACCACTCCCATCCACCCCACTCCACTCTAATCCAATCTACTCCTATCCACCTGACTCTACCCCAATCCAATCCGACCCACCCCAATTCTGTCCACCCACCCCACCCCAATTCAAACCACCCCACTCCAGTCTAATCCAATCAACCCCACTCCAGGCCAATATAATCCACCCCATTCCAATTCACCCCACTCCAAACCATCCTACTTCAATCCAATCCATCCCATCCAAGTTCTGTCACTCCAATTCAATTCATCCACTCCAATCCACCCCTCTACAGCCCACCCCAATCCAATCCACCTCATCCCATTTTAATCCACCTCACATGAATCCCATTCCTCCATCCAGCCCACCCAATCCAAACCACCCCACTCCTATCAATCAGCCCCACTCTACTGCAATCCAATCCACCCGACTACCTCAATCCACTCCAACCCACTCCACACTTTTCCACTCCACGACACCACACTTTAAGACACTGTCTGCCCCTGAACCACTGAACTCTACTTCCCTCTACTCAAATCGATGACATTCTACTCCAACAAAACCACTCTCCGACACTCCACTCCCCCACTCCATTCTTCAACACTCCACATCACTAACTTTTACCCATGCAGAACAGCAGCCACACTGGTGTACACACATGGCAAAAACAAATTGCCAAAGGCAATAGCTATCGTATAGGCGAGATCTAGTGGCTTTGCCACTGCTTGTTTGTTTATTACAGAGGGAGGGCAGGTCTGCAGGCAAGGAGGAGTAAGGGATGGGGAGTTGGGCCAACATGGACAATGGAGGATGGAAGAGGGTGGAGGCCGGATGGACAATGGAGGGTGGGATGGGTCGGTGGGTCGGAGCAAGCACACAGACAACAGAGGGTGGGAGTGATGACCTGGGGATATGAAGAATGCAGTACACATAGAAAGAGTAAAAAACAAGGAGAAATAAAAGGTATTTCTCCTCTTTATGCCTCCTGTGTGAAGGTGTATTTTTTTGGTGCAATCTCCAGGTTTGCAAGGTCTTGTAAATCTGGGAATGCATCAAAAACCATGGGAGTTGTGTGGGAACACTCACGTAACGCCAATGGAAACCCTCCCTTTGTGCAGGGTAATGCAACACAACAAACTGCTCTGCCTTGCATTATTCCATATTTTTTAAGCGATTCAAAGCCACGCAAGGTGACTTTACATAGTTCAAATAGGTTATATGTCGGAACCACAGGTGATTCAAGCACCCATGGCTCAACAACGAGGTCGGAACAACGACCTTGTTCTAACCACTAAATACCTTTACCACAAATGCATTTACGATTTTACTGTTGTAAACACATTCCTGGTAAAGGCATTAGCGATCAGCATGCACGGTTCCTGTATGCTTCCCCCCTCCCCCAAACCCTAATCACCACCAGCCCCCCACCCCAAAAAACTAAAAATACCCCAAGTCCCCACCCCTATCCCTAAAACCTAAACACCCCAACCCCCCAACCCACCCCGTAAACCTAAACCCAGCCCCCCAACCCTAATCACCCGAGCCCCCCACCACCACCCACCACCACCAAAAAACAGCCCCAGTCCCAGCCCAACTCACCTCCTCCTTCACTTCAACTCCGACTCCCTTCCTCTGTACCTTAAACATGCATGTACGTTGTTCAGCCATGCGTGGTTAAGGTATCAAAACCAGTAAGTCGTGGAAAACGAAAGCGTTGTTTCACTTTCATTTTTCATGACTTCATGGTTTCAGAGTCGTTGTTACGGGTGTTTCCCGTTCAAATATATGACTTAGAGGTTTGTGCCACACATGTACCACATTGCCTGGTGCAAGCATAGCGCAAACTTCTCTTACATTTGCCCCCTATTACATGTCAACAGGAGTTGTAACTGTATTGTATTTTGTTTCTCTCTAAATGAGCTTGTTTCCAAACTGTGAATTATCGTACACCAGATAGTGGAAGGACACATGATACCTTTTTCTGCACTGCAACAGTGCAGAAGGGGACTGTGCACTTCTTAATTGTGCAGGATAATAAGGTTCTTTCAAGGTTGCTCAGGATTTAATGGCGTAATTCCCAGTACCCAATGCAGCTCTTGGGAGTGGAGCTACCTGGGGACTAGAAATGATAGCCAGAGGGTTACCTTCCAAATCAGGAATTAAAAGGCAACCCAGTAGTTCAGGGTCACATTTCCCTTGTACCTCCTCATCTTCCACCAGAGCTTCACCCAAAAATTAAATCTCCAGATGAAGCAACATGGATCGTGTGCTCCCACAGATCTCACTATTCCAATTGATCTGGTAAATGCCGTCATCAGCGCCATTCGAATTTGCAGTCCACTAATAATGAGAGCCAAAGAGGTTGAACAGCTTGATTGAAGATGGTGATCCACAAAAAAAAAAAGACGCACTGCAGATAACTTCCTTGAACCTTATGCATGCTTTTTCCCATGTGGCAATGCATTCTGACAATAAACAGTGCCTCAGATTTGCTGTGGAATGATCTAATTGATATTGTTAATTTAAATCCGCACAAAAGGATTTACAAATTTGCTGGCACCAGTTGTGCCACACCTGAACAAGCAAACCCTCTTGATCAACCCCTTTATCAGTGACTGACGTTGTTATGCTTCTTCGCCACAGTAGTGGACAAGGGTATAAGGGGGATATGCAGGACACTGGAAAAGAACAGGCTCTTGGTCAAACTGGCCCCCTACCAGGCCAGGTCCTCCCTGAACCGGAACATAAGCAACCTAAGGTTGATTTTGTACTTATTACGGCTCATCAGTCAGGTACAGTCTGTTTCCAGTGGAATAATGGGCACAGGAACCAGATCTTTTTCACTTTTCACTAATTACATTTTCTTCAAATTACATTTTTAGTGAATTGAACTCACAAAGAGTACTTTTTACATAGAGACACCATTACAAAAAAAAACGTTTTTACTGTATTGTGAACTATTTTAAGGCAGATGTTAAAGGGTGGGGTTTACAGTGCCATTTAGTGTACTTCTGAAGATAGAAGGGTTGGAAAGACAGTATTTTGAGGGACTTGTCAATACCCCCTCCGTTCAAGTTTAAAGGCAGAATTAGGTAGTTCAATAGAAGGATAAATTGAAGGTTTAGTTGGAATTGTTTTAACATTTATTCAAATAAGTAGAATCCAAGAAGGCTTTTTTGTTACATACTAGTATAAATGTACAAGTATTATTTCACAAATGTGACACTGCGTTTAGGTGTTTAGAATTTCTTTACTTTTTTAACTCATCAAATTTAACTGTGCAATGTGAATATACTGCAGAGCAAATTTAATTTGTGACGATGGAGCAATAGGAAAATTGATCCAAAGGAACAAATTGATCCGAGGAACAAACGTCTAAAACTTGCAAAAGTCTCATCACAACCCCTTTTCATTGAATAGTAGTGTCTTAATCCAGACAAGTAAAAATCACGGATAAAAAGCTTTGTCCCCAAACCTGGCACATTCTGTACCTTCCATGCAACCCATAATTTTCTGAGATTCTCTGGTACACCCCGTTGAACAATTCTAAGCTGTTCTACTAATGGTTCTAACCAGCTTTTGGATGCTCACAACAGAGTCTGAGCAATACTACACTTCTCATGAGATGACTTCAAGTAAATCAATCTTCTGCAGTAAAACTACTAGTGGGACCATGTCTAAATAGTGTGATGCTTTCTTCACTGACTGCCACCTAATGTCAGGGGTCTCTTTGATGCCTACATAAGCATATTCAGCTGAAGCCCCTGAACTCAAATACGTCGGTGATGATGGGGGTCTGTCAGTGTCCAAACTAAACCTACAGTAAACATAGAGGAGAATAATATTTTATAACAAAAATGAAAACTTGATAGTTCCACGTTGTTGCTCTGTTATGATGAGGAAAGGCTAGTGCTTAGGGCCAGATTACGATGGGGCAACAAATCCTCTTCTGGGTGCAAACTGGAGTTTGCAACCAAAATGGGATTACAAATCAGGGGAAAATATAGGTTTTGCTCTCATGTTTGAGACCCATAGATCCAGCTGCAAAATGCAGTAGCAAATAACACTCATCTGCTGTCTGCACCGCTCAGAAAGGGAAGTAACCTACATATTTTTTAAGAAGACAACTGTACGTTTGTCCCATCAGCGACACCGATCCGTCTCACTTCAGATTTAAGCTAGCTAAATGTTCGCTTCTGCCTTGTTTTGCCAGTTGAGAAGTATGTTTCGACCAGAGGGGAGTTCTGTCTTCATTCTTTGTAGTGTAGAGGCACCCCAGTGCAAGTCAGACGGGAGCAGTGGCACCGGTATTGGAACAGTTGGGAACAGGCGAGGAGGTGATAGCCTGCTTCAGAGTTGTGCCCCAGGAAAGGAGCGCTTCCATGCTGTGTTTCATGCCTAAATGCAGATCAGCATATACCCGGCAAACGCATCCTATTTTAGGAAATCAATGATCAACCAAATGTTTTCCTCTGTCACTCTTAAAGAAGTAACATTTCAGAAAAAGCACAAACTGCATATGGCATTCCTTATCCTAAAACATATAAAAGTGTACAAGAAGACTGCCTTGAACGTGAACACAAAGTGAGAAGGGCAGAATTGTCTGTGTACTCCCCGCCCCCACGATGCAAAGTATCCCTCTTCCTTCTGGTAACCATGAATCCTGCAAGCCTCGGAGTTCTTCCACTGATGTTGTCCACAGGTTTGAGATGCAGCCCTCTTTTTCTGCAGAACACTGGGGGAGTTAGTATAAACCGTTTCGGATACTACTTCGGCAATGGGATGCAATACTGACAGTTCTACAGCACTGCCGAAGATTAAGAAAGTGAGGGAGTTTACAAGGGACGGTGTATTTGCACTTTAGGGCAGGCTTGCTGACTCACTGTACCCAAAACTACAATTGGGTTTGAGAATCAAGAAAAAATGCAGATGAACTTCATTAAAATTCATTGCATGTATAATTTCCTAATACTGACAGCGCGGATAGAATAAAACCCTCACTCAAGACAAAGGCGAGGACGAGAAGTGCCTGAATTAGTCTTAGCCACTAGTAAAAACACTCAGCTCGTTTCCATATAGCAGTTTTCTACCCAATTAGCGCCATTCCAGACGGGCGTTACGAGACCATGCTAATGGCAGAATGGCTTGCATATATCTTCATATAAAATAACAAGAAAAGAACCAGCCATAGATAGGGGAATGAATGCGTCCTTTAGACGAGTAACTGAAGAGTCGCAACACTGCCCCCTCGTGAGGCTACTATCTCTGCCTGTCTAGCACTCTATTTATAACAACTAATTATAAACTCTCCAAGCAAGTACTCATGCAGCTCAACTATTTATACACTCTCCATGGTAGCACTTACACAGCTCTACTATTTATAAACTATCCAGGCTAGCACTCATACAGCTCAACTATTTACACACTCTCCAGGCTAGCTCTCATACAGCTCAACTATTTACACACTCTCCAGGCTAGCTCTCATACAGCTTAACTATTTATACACTCTCCAGGCTAGCACTCACGCAGCTCAACTATTTATACACTCTCCAGGCTAGCACTTATACAGCTCGACTATTTATTCACTCTCCAGGCTAGCACTCAAACAGCTCAACTATTTATAAACTCTCCAGGCTAGCACTTATACAGCTCTACTATTTATAAACTCTCCAGGCTAGCACTCATACAGCTCAACTATTTATACACTCTCCAGGCTAGCTCTCATACAGCTCAACTATTTATACACTCTCCAGGCTAGCACTCATGCAGCTCGACTATTTATACACTCTCCAGGCCAGCACTCTTACATCTCAACTATTTATACACTCTCCAGGCTAGCACTTATACAGCTCGACTATTTATTCACTCTCCAGGCTAGCACTCATACAGCTCAACTATTTATACACTCTCCAGGCTAGCATTCATACAGCTCAACTATGTATACACTCTCCAGGCTAGAACTCGTACCGCTCAACTATTTATACACTCTCCAGGCTAGCACTTATACAGCTCGACTATTTATACACTCTCCAGGCTAGCACTCATATAGCTCAACTATTTATAAACTCCCCAGGCTAGCAATCATACTTCTCAACTATTTATACACTCTCCAGGCTGGCACTCATGCAGCTCTACTATTTATACACTCTCCGGGCTAGCACTCTTACATCTCAACTATTTATACACTCTCCAGGCTAGCACGGATACTTCTCAACTATTTATACACTCTCCAGGCTAGCACACATACATCTCAACTATTTATACACTCTCCAGGCTAGCACTAATGCAGCACAACTATTTATACACTCTCCAGGCTAGCACTCATACAGCTCAACTATTTATACACTCTCCAAGCTAGCACTCATACAGCTCAACTATTTATACACTCTCCAAGGTAGGACTTATCCAGCTCGACTATTTATACACCCTCCAGGCTAGCACTCATGCAGCTCAACTATTTATAAACTCTCCAGGCTAGCACTCATACAGCTCAACTATTTATAAACTCTCCAGGCTAGCACTCATACAGCTCAACTATTTATACACTCTCCAGGCTAGCACTTATACAGCTCAACTATTTATAAACTCTCCAGGTCTCCAGGCTAGAACTCATACGGCTCAACTATTTATACACTGTCCATGCTACCACTCATACAGCTCAGCTATTTATACACTCTACAGGCTAGCTCTCCAGGCTAGCACTCATACAGCTCAACTATTTATAAACTGTCCAGGCTACCACTCATACAGGTCAACTATTTATACACTCTCCAGGCTAGCACTCATCCAGCTCAACTATTTATACACTCTCCAGGCTAGCACTCATACATCTCAACTATTTATACACTCTCCAGGGTAGCACTTATACAGCTCGACTATTTATACACTCTCCAGGCTAGCACTCATACTTCTCAACTATTTATACACTCTCCAGGCTAGCACTCATACAGCTCGCCTACTTGTAAACTCTCCAGGCTAGCACTCATACAGCTCAACTAATTATACACTTTCCATGCTAGCACTCATACAGCTCAACTATGTATAAACTCTCCAGGCTAGCACTCATACTTCTCAACTATTTATACACTCTCCAGGCTAGCACTCATACGTCTCAACTATTTATACACTCTCCAGGCTAGCACTTACACAGTTCAACTATTTGTACACTCTCCAAGGTAGCACTTATACAGCTCGACTATTTATAAACTCTCCAGGCTAGCACTCATACAGCTGAACTATTTATAAACTCTCCAGGCTAGCACTCATACAGCTCAACAATTTATACACTCTCCAGGCTAGCACTTATACAGCTCGACTATTTATACACTCTCCAGGCTAGCACCCATACTTCTCAACTATTTATACTCTCTCCAGGCTAGCACTTATACAGCTCGAGTATTTATAAACTCTCCAGGCTAGCACTCATACAGCTCAACTATTTATACACTCTCCAAGCTAGCACTCATACTGCTCAACTATTTATACACTCTCCAAGGTAGCACTTATCCAGCTCGACTATTTATACACTCTCCAGGCTAGCACTTATACAGCTCGACTATTTATACACTCTCCAGGCTAGCACCCATACTTCTCAACTATTTATACTCTCTCCAGGCTAGCACTTATACAGCTCGAGTATTTATAAACTCTCCAGGGTAGCACTCATACAGCTCAACTATTTATAAACTCTCCAGGCTAGCACTCATACAGCTCAACTATTTATACACTCTCCAGGCTAGCACTTATACAGCTCAACTATTTATAAACTCTCCAGGCTAGAACTCATACCGCTCAACTATTTATACACTGTCCAGGCTACCACTCATACAGCTCAGCTATTTATACACTCTCCAGGCTAGCTCTCCAGGCTAGCACTCATACAGCTCAACTATTGATAAACTGTCCAGGCTACCACTCATACAGGTCAACTATTTATACACTCTCCAGGCTAGCACTCATCCAGCTCAACTATTTATACACTCTCCAGGCTAGCACTCATACATCTCAACTATTTATACACTCTCCAGGGTAGCCCTTATACAGCTCGACTATTTATACACTCTCCAGGCTAGCACTCGTACTTCTCAACTATTTATACACTCTCCAGGCTAGCACTCATACAGCTCGCCTACTTGTAAACTCTCCAGGCTAGCACTCATACAGCTCAACTATTTATACACTTTCCATGCTAGCACTCATACAGCTCAACTATGTATAAACTCTCCAGGCTAGCACTCATACTTCTCAACTATTTATACACTCTCCAGGCTAGCAATCATACGTCTCAACTATTTATACACTCTCCAGGCTAGCACTTATACAGTTCAACTATTTATACACTCTCCAAGGTAGCACTTATACAGCTCGACTATTTATAAACTCTCCAGGCTAGCAGTCATACAGCTCAACTATTTATAAACTCTCCAGGCTAGCACTCATACAGCTCAACTATTTATACACTCTCCAGGCTAGCACTTATACAGCTCGACTATTTATACACTCTCCAGGCTAGCACCCATACTTCTCAACTATTTATACTCTCTCCAGGCTAGCACTTATACAGCTCGAGTATTTATAAACTCTCCAGGGTAGCACTTATACAGCTCAACTATTTATACACTGCCTTTTGTACCACTGGTTACAACTTGCTGGACAGCAATACTCATTACACTATCAGTGTTACTAGGTAGGCCAACAGACCACTCATATGACACTCCCCCTCCTGAGGATCCTGGAGGATCTCGGCGGCCACCGAGGGGAGAGCACCTTGGTTGGTATTGATACTGTAAAAGCATAGAAGTATATCGACAGGTTCTGGAAGTCACCCGCAGCACCTCCTGATATCAGACTGGAGGAAGGCTGTGGACAGGTGTGCGAAAATGAGGAATCAATACATATGACCTCGGGCTGCCCGCAAAATATCAACAGATATAGGGAGGAAGTGGCACTACTTTGGCATTCAGAATGTGTAATGCAATGTGTCTCTATCATGCTGATTATAAAGAAGGTGTGCTGTAGAACAAGCCGATTTGCACTAAAAATATATTTTTTAAATGGTTATATAAAAAGGGGGCCCAACCAAATGCCCTTAAGGGACAGTTGAGTCCAAACCGCTGGCACTCACGCCCTCTGAATGGGAACTAAAAATGATGCACCTGCATTTCAGCATTATTGGGCCCCCCAAAAACAAGGGACCAATAATTTGTACTGCACATTGAGCTCAGGCCCCACGACTGAGCATATGTGTGCCACTTACAGAATCAGAGGTTGTTTTTGTTTAACTGAGACCATGCCCACACATCTCTCGCAGTGGGTGGATAAGATGGTGGAGACTGGAGACCAGGAAATCTTCAGATACTGGCAGAGGAGTACTAATTTATCGCTGGCTACCCCACCAGGAATTTTGATTGTGTTGGTCCAGGGTACTGAATTGGATACTGACACGCACTTTTCAGGGGTTCTCCTGAATGACTAGACATTCACATGGTTGAAAGGCAGAGGAAGGTGTAGCTGAAAACATCTGCCCAAGGTCCCTCAGACCCTCGACTTACAATGTCTCGGAGTACTCCCCAGTTCTTTGTGATGTTCCAATTCTTCCAAAGGTATGACCTTGCTGTAGAGCACAAGGCATGTGTATTGCACAGGAATGGTGACATAATTTCTCAATGGCTTTGTCATTCAGATGACAGGACACTTCCTGAACAGACGGAGTCTATACATGCCTGATTTGTCAGGGCCATTATGAAGGGGATGAAAGCCCTTGCGCAGCTGGAAAAGCAAGGCTATATTGTTCTCTTGACTTTGTCTGGACTATCTTTTGTTTTTTTCACTGTTTGCCTCAACAGTGAGGAAATCCAATAAAAGTGCTCCATGATTTCCGCTGCTGCGCAACAGCAGAGTCCTAGTCTTTGTTGACCACGGTGTGCACCCAAAGTGTACTGCTCCTCATAGTCTAGGGAGACTGCTGCCCCTCAGTCTAAGCAATGGACGGACTTACAGAACTTTTTGCCTGTGATCTATGAGTACAGGCAGCTACTAGATTCCCTGTGTAAAATCTGCGCACTCCTCCATCACTGAGGTCCTTACATGTCACCACAAGGTGTATCGACTTGATATTTATAATGTTGCTAGAAAGCTTTGGGCTTATCATAGCTGGGTGACCCCCAGGCCTCTTGATGTATGATAAATTTGGGCCTCATGCAACAAGTAGTTGTGTTTGTCTGGACCTCAAAAGGAGACTGAGGACAAGTCCAGAGTGGTATTTACCAGGGACGGGATTGCTTGTTGTTGTTTCCACCTCAAGGCCAGAATAAGGCCTAGGAACTGGGGAATCCCAACTGACTGACTACGGCATTAAAAATATCCAATGAGAGTGAGATGCTCAGGAATCACAAGAGCCTTGCAAGCCACACGTGCCCAATGAAGTCACTCTACCCCGATACAATGAACAGGGCACGCGCTGCCTGGGAAACTGATTTGGGGTTCCCCCTTCCTGACAAAGTTTGGTTGTATTTCTGCTCACAAACTAAGCTTATTTCAATTCACCATAAGCACAAGCTCCTACATTTAAAGTTTTTACATCGTGCATATATGACACCTAAACTCCTTGCACACATTGACCCCACACGTTCTTGCCAATACCCTAAATACCAGACAGTGGATGCAGACTTTGCCCACCTCACCTGGACATGCCCTGCTATTTGCCAATATTGGACCATGGTCTCTCTCCTTTCCACAATGATTAACATACCAATTGAAACCTCTCCATTACTGGCACTATTGGGGTACATGCAAACACCCTTGTTAGCGCACTTCGCTTCACGTCTATTGCTTTACTCCTATCCAAACGAGAAATTACAATACACTGGGACAGCAAAAATGTTCCCAAAAGTTCTACTTGGATAAAAACGTCTAACTGTGAAATTATTAGTGACAGGGCTTGAAAAAATCATTAAAATGTTACTAGACCTGCAGGTCGAGTAACTTAAATAATCTACTCGACCTAAGTGTAATGTACTTGACCTCTAAACGGGTCTCAAATTGTTTGATCGTAAGCAAATAGTTTACAGAGTAGACTTTTTCTTCATTCTCACATATGATTGCACCTTCAAATATGTGAGCTCAGAATTTCTGCAGTACAAAAAATCCTCTTTTGCTTGATTAAGTAGACTAAATTTTGCTGCATGCATCACAAGAATCTAGCCCACATACCATTGACGTCTAGCCCACATAACCTAGGACTTCTATTAGTTTACTAACAACATTGCCATCAGGGCAGTGTTTCTCAGTTTGTTTAAACACTCAGTTTCAATAAATATATTACTATACCATGATGTGGTAACATATTGCCATCTACACACGGTAACTTTCCAAGAAATGTCTAAAAACCTCTCCACTAACTTGCAGCTGCACTGATGAAACGATATAGTGTATTAACAATCTTTGAAAATTGGGTTTCGGATAACATATCCTTTGCACATCAACAGGTAAGGTATTCTGCTTTGTTTGCATCCCATTAAAATATCTTTTCAGCACACAGAAATATAAAAAAGGGCTTTCACAACTACTAAAATATATTTTTAATTGTTTGCACAGTTGACTTAGTCATTTAAATGATGTGTTAGGAAAAAAACAACACCCTATATCCTTTTATTTTACATTATAAGCAGCAGGTCACACTGTTCACCTTACAAAGTCCTGTAACTCTGCAGTCAGAAGTAAAATTAACTGTAAGAAAAATGACTTTTGACCGCTGTATGTGACCACAGAGAAATTGTGACATAAGAACAAGATTTAAAGGCAGCTTGTATTGCCCCTTCACTTTTCAACTGAACAGAACACTTGTTCAGTGTCAGCTAGCCAGAAGGGATGAGTAAGTATAAGACACGCCAATGCGAGTGCTCAAGTGCATTTTTCGAGCCCTGCAGTGATGAACGCGTGCAGCAACAGCCACCTGCCTCCCGTCCCAAAGATAACTGTTCACCTCTTTGGCATTATCTCCTTGCCCTTGAATCAGAATTGATGAATTGAATGTTTTATTGCCAATTGCTTTGACCTGCCTTTTGGATACCACAGCTTTGCAACCAACAGATGCATCTACTGTACTGACTCTGAAATGTCTGCTTCTTTTCATGCTTTAGCTTACTTAATTTTGATACTAGATTGTATTCTGTTTACTTTTTGTTTTTGTTGTTTTATTCTGCAAAACCTCAATAAATACATTTAAAATGAAGTGACTCTGATGTGACAGATACAGTTGAGGACCTACAGTGGCCACTTCAGGACTGCAAGTGTGGTGAGCATGTTATCATTCCAGCCAACCCAATACCATCTAATACTTTGTGGGAGGCTGTAACTTCTCTTTTCGATATTCTGAAAGAAATAGGGTATTACTTTTGATTCTTCTTACCTGATTTGGGACCTATTTGAATGTTCTCTCTGTCCCTTACAGTTTAGTACTATAATAATGTCAAATGTGGCTTGCTCCTTGTGAGAAAGTAGCCTCTTTCTAGCCTTGTTACCCCCACTTTTGGCCTGTTTGTGAGTGTATGTCAGGGTGTTTTCACTGTCTCACTGGGATCCTGCCAGCCAGGGCCCAGTGCTCATAGTGAAAACCCTATGTTTTCAGTATGTTTGTTATGTGTCACTGGGACCCTGCTAGTCAGGACCCCAGTGCTCATAAGTTTGTGGCCTATATGTATGTGTTCCCTGTGTGGTGCCTAACTGTCTCACTGAGGCTCTGCTAATCAGAACCTCAGTGGTTATGCTCTCTCATTTCTTTCAAATTGTCACTAACAGGCTAGTGACCATTTTTACCAATTTACATTGGCTTACTGGAACACCCTTATAATTCCCTAGTATATGGTACTGAGGTACCCAGGGTATTGGGGTTCCAGGAGATCCCTATGGGCTGCAGCATTTCTTTCGCCACCCATAGGGAGCTCTGACAATTCTTACACAGGCCTGCCACTGCAGCCTGAGTGAAATAACGTCCACGTTATTTCACAGCCATTTTACACTGCACTTAAGTAACTTATAAGTCACCTATATGTCTAACCTTTACCTGGTAAAGGTTAGGTGCAAAGTTACTTAGTGTGAGGGCACCCTGGCACTAGCCAAGGTGCCCCCACATTGTTCAGAGCCAATTCCCTGAACTTTGTGAGTGCGGGGACACCATTACACGCGTGCACTACATATAGGTCACTACCTATATGTAGCTTCACAATGGTAACTCCGAATATGGCCATGTAACATGTCTATGATCATGGAATTGCCCCCTCTATGCCATCCTGGCATAGTTGGCACAATCCCATGATCCCAGTGGTCTGTAGCACAGACCCTGGTACTGCCAAACTGCCCTTCCTGGGGTTTCACTGCAGCTGCTGCTGCTGCCAACCCCTCAGACAGGCATCTGCCCTCCTGGGGTCCAGCCAGGCCTGGCCCAGGATGGCAGAACAAAGAACTTCCTCTGAGAGAGGGTGTGACACCCTCTCCCTTTGGAAAATGGTGTGAAGGCAGGGGAGGAGTAGCCTCCCCCAGCCTCTGGAAATGCTTTGTTGGGCACAGAAGTGCCCAATTCTGCATAAGCCAGTCTACACCGGTTCAGGGGACCCCTTAGCCCTGCTCTGGCGCAAAACTGGACAAAGGAAAGGGGAGTGACCACTCCCCTGACCTGCACCTCCCCTGGGAGGTGTCCAGAGCTCCTCCAGTGTGCTCCAGACCTCTGCTATCTTGGAAACAGAGGTGCTGCTGGCACACTGGACTGCTCTGAGTGGCCAGTGCCACCAGGTGACGTCAGAGACTCCTTCTGATAGGCTCCTTCAGGTGTTAGTAGCCTATCCTCTCTCCTAAGTAGCCAAACCCTCTTTTCTGGCTATTTAGGGTCTCTGTCTCTGGGGAAACTTTAGATAACGAATGCATGAGCTCAGCCGAGTTCCTCTGCATCTCTCTCTTCACCTTCTGATAAGGAATCGACTGCTGACCGCGCTGGAAGCCTGCAAAACTGCAACATAGTAGCAAAGACGACTACTGCAACTCTGTAACGCTGATCCTGCCGCCTTCTCGACTGTTTTCCTGCTTGTGCATGCTGTGGGGGTAGCCTGCCTCCTCTCTGCACCAGAAGCTCCGAAGAAATCTCCTGTGGGTCGACGGAATCTTCCCCCTGCAACCGCAGGCACCAAAAAGCTGCATTACCGGTCCCTTGGGTCTCCTCTCAGCACGACGAGCGAGGTCCCTCGAATCCAGCAACTCTGTCCAAGTGACCCCCACAGTCCAGTGACTCTTCAGTCCAAGTTTGGTGGAGGTAAGTCCTTGCCTCACCTCGCTGGGCTGCATTGCTGGGAACCGCGACTTTTGCAGCTACTCCGGCCCCTGTGCACTTCCGGCGGAAATCCTTTGTGCACAGCCAAGCCTGGGTCCACGGCACTCTAACCTGCATTGCACGACTTTCTAAGTTGGTCTCCGGCGACGTGGGACTCCTTTGTGCAACTTCGGCGAGCACCGTTTCACGCATCCTCATAGTGCCTGTTTCTGGCACTTCTCCGGGTGCTACCTGCTTCAGAGAGGGCTCCTTGTCTTGCTCGACGTCCCCTCTCTCTCCTGGTCCAATTTGCGACCTCCTGGTCCCTTCAGGGCCACAGCAGCGTCCAAAAACGCTAACCACACGATTTGCAGCTAGCAAGGCTTGTTAGCGTTCTTTCGGCGGGAAAACACTTCTGCACATCTCTCCACGGCGAGAGGGATCCGTCCACCAAAGAGGAAGTCTCTAGCCCTTTTCGTTCCTGCAGAAACCTCAGCTTCTTCTGTCCAGTAGAAGCTTCTTTGCACCCGCAGCTGGCATTTCCTGGGCATCTGCCCATCTCCGACTTGCTTGTGACTTTTGGACTTGGTCCCCTTGTTCCACAGGTACTCTAGATTGGAAATCCACAGTTGTTGCATTGCTGGTTTGTGTCTTTCCTGCATTATTCCTCTAACACGACTTATTTGTCCTTAGGGGAACTTTAGTGCACTTTGCACTCACTTTTCAGGGTCTTGGGGAGGGTTATTTTTCTAACTCTCACTATTTTCTAATAGTCCCAGCGACCCTCTACAAGGTCACATAGGTTTGGGGTCCATTCGTGGTTCACATTCCACTTTTGGAGTATATGGTTTGTGTTGCCCCTATCCCTATGTTTCCCCATTGCATCCTATTGTAACTATACATTGTTTGCACTGTTTTCTAAGACTATACTGCATATTTTTGCTATTGTGTATATATATCTTGTGTATATTTCCTATCCTCTCACTGAGGGTACACTCTAAGATACTTTGGCATATTGTCATAAAAATAAAGTACCTTTATTTTTAGTATAACTGTGTATTGTGTTTTCTTATGATATTGTGCATATGACACTAGGTGGTACTGTAGTAGCTTCACACGTCTCCTAGTTCAGCCTAAGCTGCTCTGCTAAGCTACCATTATCTATCAGCCTAAGCTGCTAGACACCCTATACACTAATAAGGGATAACTGGGCCTGGTGCAAGGTGCAAGTACCCCTTGGTACTCACTACAAGCCAGTCCAGCCTCCTACATTGGTTGTGCAGCGGTGGGATAAGTGCTTTGAGACTACTTACCACTCTTGTCATTGTACTTTTCATAAGAGAAAAATATACAAAACAAGGTCAGTGTATATACACATAGCCAAAAAGTTTTGCATTTCCTCTTTTCACTCTTTTCTAAGTGCTGAAAAGTACTTCTAACTTTCTAAAAAGTTCTAAAAAGTTTAAAAAGTTTTGTTCTCTGTCTTTCTAAAAGCTCTGACAAACTTTATATCTTTTACAATCACTTTAACTCTCTCTAAAAATGTCTGGCACAGGCCAAAATGTTGATCTGTCCAAACTTGCATATGATCACCTTAGCTGGAAAGGAGCAAGGAGTCTCTGCATAGAGAGAGGTTTGAGTGTAGGGAAGAATCCTTCCTTAGAACTGTTAATTAACATGCTTAGAGTACAGGATAAGGCCATAAGTGCCCAATCTGTTGAAAAAGTAGCTAATGGTTCTCAATCTGATCCAGGGACTCCCCCAGGAAAAGATTCAGGAAAGAAACTTCTCAGCCTGCCCATTACTAGACAGTCTAGCATAGTTGGTACAGAGGTTGAATCACACCATACTGATTGTGTGCTCTCACATTATACTGTTAGCCAAGCTGTTAGGGTGCCCTCTGTAAGGGACAGGTCTCCTTCTGTTCATTCCCATCATACCTCTGTATCTAGAAATGTCCCTCCCACCCACCCTGATGACAGATTGTTAGAAAGGGAACTCAATAGATTGAGAGTGGAACAAACCAGACTGAAGCTTAAAAAGCAACAGCTGGATTTGGATAGACAGTCTTTAGAATTAGAGAAGGAAAGACAGAAGTTGGGTTTAGAAACCCATGGTGGCAGCAGCAGTATTCCCCATAGTCATCCTGCAAAAGAGCATGATTCCAGGAATCTGCATAAGATAGTTCCCCCTTATAAGGAGGGGGATGACATTAACAAGTGGTTTGCTGCACTTGAGAGGGCCTGTGTTGTACAGGATGTCCCTCAAAGGCAGTGGGCTGCTATCCTATGGCTATCATTTAGTGGAAAAGGTAGGGATAGGCTCCTTACTGTGAAAGAAAATGATGCTAATAATTTCCAAGTTCTTAAGAATGCACTCCTGGATGGTTATGGCTTAACCACTGAACAGTACAGGATAAAGTTCAGAGAGACCAAAAAGGAGTCTTCACAAGACTGGGTTGATTTCATTGACCATTCAGTGAAGGCCTTGGAGGGGTGGTTACATGGCAGTAAAGTTACTGATTATGAAAGCCTGTATAACACAATCCTGAGAGAGCATATACTTAATAATTGTGTGTCTGATTTGTTGCACCAGTACCTGGTAGACTCTGATCTGACCTCTCCCCAAGAATTGGGAAAGAAGGCAGACAAATGGGTCAGAACAAGGGTGAACAGAAAAGTTCATACAGGGGGTGACAAAGATGGCAATAAGAAGAAAGATGGTGAAAAATCTCAAGATAAGCATGGGGATAAGGGTAAAACCAAAGATCCCACTTCAAATCTTAAACACTCTTTAGAGGGTGGGGATAAAACTAATTCTTCCTCTTCTTCTCAACCTGCACACATTAAAAAGCCTTGGTGCTTTGTGTGTAAAAACAGAGGCCATAGGCCAGGGGATAAGTCCTGTCCAGGTAAACCCCCTGAGCCTACCACCACTAATACATCAAGCTCTAGTGCCCCTAGCAGTAGTGGTAATAGTGGTGGGACTGCTGGCAACAGTCAAGTTAAGGGTGTAGTTGGGTTCACTTTTGGGTCCATAGTAGAAACTGGGGTAGTCACTCCCAAGACAGTTTCTGTCACACCTAGTGGCATTGGCCTTGCCACACTGGCTGCTTGTCCCCTTACAATGGATAAGTACAGGCAGACAGTTTCAATAAATGGTGTTGAGGCCTTGGCCTACAGGGACACAGGTGCCAGTATCACTTTGGTGACTGAAAACCTAGTGCACCCTGATCAACACATCATTGGACAACAGTATAAGATTATTGATGTCCATAACTCCACTAAGTTTCTTCCCTTAGCTATAATTCAGTTTAGTTGGGGTGGAGTTACTGGCCCTAAGCAGGTGGTGGTATCACCTAGCTTACCTGTAGACTGTCTCTTAGGTAATGACCTAGAGGCCTCAGGTTGGGCTGATGTAGAGTTTTATGCCCATGCAGCCATGCTGGGCATCCCAGAGGAATTGTTCCCTCTCATTTCTACTGAAATGAAAAAGCAAAGGAGAGAAGGCCTGAAAACTCAGGATCCCTCTCCATCAACAGGTAAAAAGGGTATCACAGTATCCCCTAACCACCCTACCATTCAGGATACCATTCCTGTGGTGGGAGAAACCTCTCCTGGGGTGGCACCTGTCCCAAGGGAATCATCAGCTGGCAAAGCTGGACTCCCTGAGGTAGAAGTACCTCTCTGTGGGATAACTAACATTGGTGACAAAAAGAGCACCATTTTAGTTAACATGGAGCATCCCTCCAACCCTCCCAGAGAAACTTTAGTGCAGAAACTCTGCACTGCCTCACAACACTTAGGACAGCATCCCTGCCCTAGTGTGGAGCTCATAGGACAGCATCCCTGCCCTGCTCCAACTCAAGAGAAACAGCATCCCTGTTCTCTCTTCCAGCCATATGGACAAAGTTTTTGCCCAGCTATGGCTTTACTGAGACAGCATCCCTGTCTGGCATTTCCATCATTACAAATAGGTTCAGTGGATAATTCCCACTGTTCTAAACTAAAACTTACTGATAGAAACTCTGAAAATACATCTTCACATTGTTGCTTAGCTAAAAAACTTCAAACAGGGTGGTTTACATCCCCACAGGGAAGTAACCATATAGTGGATGATAAAGGGAGTAACCAGTCTATTGCAGAGCTACTCTCTACTTATCACCACTTAGACAATAAAGTCTCAACTGGCCAAGGTTAGCCTTATTGTCCTTCGTTTGGGGGGGGGTTGTGTGAGAAAGTAGCCTCTTTCTAGCCTTGTTACCCCCACTTTTGGCCTGTTTGTGAGTGTAGGTCAGGGTGTTTTCACTGTCTCACTGGGATCCTGCCAGGGCCCAGTGCTCATAGTGAAAACCCTATGTTTTCAGTATGTTTGTTGTGTGTCACTGGGACCCTGCTAGTCAGGACCCCAGTGCTCATAAGTTTGTGGCCTATATGTATGTGTTCCCTGTGTGGTGCCTAACTGTCTCACTGAGGCTCTGCTAATCAGAACCTCAGTGGTTATGCTCTCTCATTTCTTTCAAATTGTCACTAACAGGCTAGTGACCATTTTTACCAATTTACATTGGCTTACTGGAACACCCTTATAATTCCCTAGTATATGGTACTGAGGTACCCAGGGTATTGGGGTTCCAGGAGATCCCTATGGGCTGCAGCATTTCTTTTGCCACCCATAGGGAGCTCTGACAATTCTTACACAGGCCTGCCACTGCAGCCTGAGTGAAATAACGTCCACGTTATTTCACAGCCATTTTACACTGCACTTAAGTAACTTATAAGTCACCTATATGTCTAACCTTTACCTGGTAAAGGTTAGGTGCAAAGTTACTTAGTGTGAGGGCACCCTGGCACTAGCCAAGGTGCCCCCACATTGTTCAGAGCCAATTCCCTGAACTTTGTGAGTGCGGGGACACCATTACACGCGTGCACTACATATAGGTCACTACCTATATGTAGCTTCACAATGGTAACTCCGAATATGGCCATGTAACATGTCTATGATCATGGAATTGCCCCCTCTATGCCATCCTGGCATAGTTGGCACAATCCCATGATCCCAGTGGTCTGTAGCACAGACCCTGGTACTGCCAAACTGCCCTTCCTGGGGTTTCACTGCAGCTGCTGCTGCTGCCAACCCCTCAGACAGGCATCTGCCCTCCTGGGGTCCAGCCAGGCCTGGCCCAGGATGGCAGAACAAAGAACTTCCTCTGAGAGAGGGTGTGACACCCTCTCCCTTTGGAAAATGGTGTGAAGGCAGGGGAGGAGTAGCCTCCCCCAGCCTCTGGAAATGCTTTGTTGGGCACAGAAGTGCCCAATTCTGCATAAGCCAGTCTACACCGGTTCAGGGGACCCCTTAGCCCTGCTCTGGCGCGAAACTGGACAAAGGAAAGGGGAGTGACCACTCCCCTGACCTGCACCTCACCTGGGAGGTGTCCAGAGCTCCTCCAGTGTGCTCCAGACCTCTGCCATCTTGGAAACAGAGGTGCTGCTGGCACACTGGACTGCTCTGAGTGGCCAGTGCCACCAGGTGACGTCAGAGACTCCTTCTGATAGGCTCCTTCAGGTGTTAGTAGCCTATCCTCTCTCCTAAGTAGCCAAACCCTCTTTTCTGGCTATTTAGGGTCTCTGTCTCTGGGGAAACTTTAGATAACGAATGCATGAGCTCAGCTGAGTTCCTCTGCATCTCTCTCTTCACCTTCTGATAAGGAATCGACTGCTGACCGCGCTGGAAGCCTGCAAAACTGCAACATAGTAGCAAAGACGACTACTGCAACTCTGTAACGCTGATCCTGCCGCCTTCTCGACTGTTTTCCTGCTTGTGCATCCTGTGGGGGTAGCCTGCCTCCTCTCAGCACCAGAAGCTCCGAAGAAATCTCCTGTGGGTCGACGGAATCTTCCCCCTGCAACCGCAGGCACCAAAAAGCTGCATTACCGGTCCCTTGGGTCTCCTCTCAGCACGACGAGCGAGGTCCCTCGAATCCAGCGACTCTGTCCAAGTGACCCCCACAGTCCAGTGACTCTTCAGTCCAAGTTTGGTGGAGGTAAGTCCTTGCCTCACCTCGCTGGGCTGCATTGCTGGGAACCGTGACTTTTGCAGCTACTCCGGCCCCTGTGCACTTCCGGCAGAAATCCTTTGTGCACAGCCAAGCCTGGGTCCACGGCACTCTAACCTGCATTGCACGACTTTCTAAGTTGGTCTCCGGCGACGTGGGACTCCTTTGTGCAACTTCGGCGAGCACCGTTTCATGCATCCTCGTAGTGCCTGTTTCTGGCACTTCTCCGGGTGCTACCTGCTTCAGAGAGGGCTCCTTGTCTTGCTCGACGTCCCCTCTCTCTCCTGGTCCAATTTGCGACCTCTTGGTCCCTCCAGGGCCACAGCAGCGTCCAAAAACGCTAACCGCATGATTTGCAGCTAGCAAGGCTTGTTGGCGTTCTTTCGGCGGGAAAACACTTCTGCACATCTCTCCACGGCGAGAGGGATCCGTCCACCAAAGGGGAAGTCTCTAGCCCTTTTTGTTCCTGCAGAAACCTCAGCTTCTTCTGTCCAGTAGAAGCTTCTTTGCACCCGCAGCTGGCATTTCCTGGGCATCTGCCCATCTCCGACTTGCTTGTGACTTTTGGACTTGGTCCCCTTGTTCCACAGGTACTCTAGATTGGAAATCCACAGTTGTTGCATTGCTGGTTTGTGTCTTTCCTGCATTATTCCTCTAACACAACTTCTTTGTCCTCAGGGGAACTTTAGTGCACTTTGCACTCACTTTTCAGGGTCTTGGGGAGGGTTATTTTTCTAACTCTCACTATTTTCTAATAGTCCCAGCGACCCTCTACAAGGTCACATAGGTTTGGGGTCCATTCGTGGTTCACATTCCACTTTTGGAGTATATGGTTTGTGTTGCCCCTATCCCTATGTTTCCCCATTGCATCCTATTGTAACTATACATTGTTTGCACTGTTTTCTAAGACTATACTGCATATTTTTGCTATTGTGTATATATATCTTGTGTATATTTCCTATCCTCTCACTGAGGGTACACTCTAAGATACTTTGGCATATTGTCATAAAAATAAAGTACCTTTATTTTTAGTATAACTGTGTATTGTGTTTTCTTATGATATTGTGCATATGACACTAGGTGGTACTGTAGTAGCTTCACACGTCTCCTAGTTCAGCCTAAGCTGCTCTGCTAAGCTACCATTATCTATCAGCCTAAGCTGCTAGACACCCTATACACTAATAAGGGATAACTGGGCCTGGTGCAAGGTGCAAGTACCCCTTGGTACTCACTACAAGCCAGTCCAGCCTCCTACACTCCTTATTCAACATTCCAGTTCATCACTCCCAGCTGGTGCGTCTGTGGGCCACTGAGTGTGCCTGGCCCTTGGGTGCCCCTGCCAACCAAAAATCTCCACCATGGCCGACCGGTTTAGAGATTCTGGACCTTGGAGTATTAATGCTAGCAGGGAATATACTTTGTTTGTGTCCTTGTTTGCTAGCACAACTCCAGAATGCTTAGTCCCATTGTATTGAACGATGACTCTAGCACAAAATCAGTCCACTTGTGGTCTTCTCCTGAGCTGTGTCCTGGTGTGGACATAGAAAACATGGCCTTTAGAATCCTCATTAACTGGACAGCAAGACTTTGTGAACTAGCCCATTGGTGCTCTAACCTTCCTTTTCAAACTATGGATGGGCACTGTTCATTTTATATGATATGGTTTGGGTTACTCAGATCTTTGCACTACTCCACCTTATTCTTAACCGCTTGAGTTGCGTGCGGAAGAACAAAGGCACAGTTCAGACATATGTTAGAAAACTTGATGCACTATATAGCGCTGTTTGGTACCTCTGCCTCATTTAGTGGCTGAAGACACCTGAAACTTTCCAGCCTCTTATTTAATTACTGCATAGTGTCAAACTGCATAAGAGTTATAATTGTCTTTGGAGTCATAAATCTATGCTCAGAAGTCTCTAGGAACATGTTAAGTAAAGGGATTTATATAGTGTGCACCTAGAAACAAAACATGGATGGATGTGCAGATTGGGGTATAGAGGAAGGAGAAGAGCTATGAATAATTGTACCTGTCTTTTATTCCAATGTACTATTAAAAAAGCATGTTTCAAAGCTATAATACATGGAGTTTGTTGAGTGCATTTGCTTACCTCAATCAGTATCCACTGGCTGCCCCAGGACCAAACGGAAAGGCCTCATTTGCCTCCCTCTGCTTACCATGCCGTCCTGGATCTGTGTGTGCACGAGGAGCTCACTGCTTTCAATACTGAGCCTGAGCCAGAGTGAATCTTTCTGTATTGATGCCCATGGGGGCTGGTCGTGCAAGTGTGCGCTTAAGGTAAACATGTATTGCTTTTGCTAAGGCTGTGCCCGTTTCTGAGAGAATAATCATTTTCTAGCTTAGGCTCCTTACCACTGAGTTCTTAATAGAATTAAAAAGTCTTGATGCGAACACTAGAATTTTTGTATTCTATGTCAGGATCTGGAGGCTCTGATTGTTAATGTTCAAAGCTGTGTTACCCCTACAAACTAATCGGTTTATAATAACATGCCCGAAATGTAGACTCAGAAGACCAATCCGCTGTCCGCTTAATATCCTTTATCCGAGACCCTAAAGCATTCGATTTAGATGCCATGGCTCTCCTAGCAGAATGAGCTCCAAAGGTGTAGATGTCAACACCTGATTCTGCTACCAGCCATCCCATCCATCTGACTAACATGGCCGAAGCCACCAGTCTAAATGGCTTTTGCACAATGAGCAGTTGCCACCAATATCCTGTCCCACCATGCTAGCTGAGGCCTTGTTTTCTTGCAAGCATTGAACAACACATAACTGAGAATTACCCAGTAAGGCCAGGAAGGATACCGACTTGGAACTCATTTTTGTATGATTAGTGATGTTGAAAGTAACTCCATCTGGGGAGAAAACCCTGCCTGCCAAATCTAATGCCCAAACATCAGAGTCCCTTTACACGAAATTAGACATAACAACATAGTGAGCTTAGCCAAAAGCTGCTTTCCCAACAAATATCTGTTCGCTGTCCATCGCTCCAAGAACCTGAGGGCAACATTCATATCCCCTAGAGATGAGTATTTAGGTATTAGGAGATTGGGCATTCAAATGCCTTTCATTAGCTTACATACCAAGGGGTGTTCACCCACAGGTTTACCATTGAGAGGGAGATGTCCTTTTGAAATAGCAGGACTGAATGTATTCACAGACAAGAAAATGTAGTACTTTGCAACATTCTGCCCCATGGGCTCATCATCCTGCTTGTTGCACCAAGCACACCATCTCCTCCAACCCAAGGCATAGCATTTGAGAGAGCTGCCTGCCCATGCCTGCCTTATGAAAACAGCAGCCTGTTGTGAACTACCTGCGGTATACCATATTTCCCTGAAACCATCCAAGCCATCAATCTAAGTTTACGGACAAGACTATGTTATGAGGCTGCCCCTCCGGGTCAAATAACAGATCTGAATAGGTCATGAGTTGAACAGGACATGTGTTTGCTAACGCTAGGGCTATGTGGAACCAAGGCTGTGCTCTTCAGGATGGAATCATGAGAATGATGTCTGACTTCTGGTGTCTGACTTGTGTCAGGTCTCTAGGAATCATGAGAAGAGGAGGGAAAACGTAACCCCCAAACTGGGACCTGTCCTGGAGAAAAGCACCTGTGGCCTGAGCTTCTGGATCCGATCCCCAATTGAAAAACTTTGATAGTTGACAGTTGAGCCAAGAGGCAAACAAGTCTAGTCTGCAATGACTCCACAGGGTGTGAAGGCCGTGGAGCACACTGAGATACAGCCTCCAGCTACTAAAATCAGTTAGGTGATGGAAATTCCAATTGGCTATTGGGTTTCTCTTGCCCAGAAGATATTCCTCTGTGTTAAAGATCCGGTGACTGAGACAGAAATGCTGGAAGTCCTTGGCAATCTATGCTAGTAGGCAGGACTTTGTTCCCCTACCCATTTGTTGACATACAAAACAGCTGAGATGTTGGCCATTCTCAGCAAGATGCAGCAAACCGTCTTAGAGGGAAAGAGACTCCTTATGGTGAACGACCTTGCCAGGAATTCCAGCCAATTTCCTTTAAGGCTCAGCTCCACCTCCAGCCAGCAATCCCCGGTGAGGAGGGACCCGCACCTCATCCCCCAGCCCCACTGACTGGCATCCAAGTCTATCACCACTTCTGGGGAGGTGCCGAATTTAGCCTTGCCCTTTCAGGATTCCATGTATTCCAAGAACCATGTCATCTCTGTCTTGGCTTCAACCGATAGAGGGACCTCTTCCTCATAAGAAAGGCCCTTCTTCAGCTGTCGAATTTTCAGTCTCTGAAGGGATCTGTAATGGAGGGGCCCTGGAAAAATGGCCTGGATTGAGGAGGCTAGCAGACCCACTACCCTGGCGATCGACCACAATGATACAGTTTGGCTGCACAATGCAGACCTCAATTCTCTCTTGATGTTCCACATCTTTTGTGAGGAACAGATCGATTGGGTCCAGACCAAATATTTTTGGAAAACCCTAAAATTCCATCTGCTGCACAGGAGTCAACACCTATTTCTGCGAGTTGACTATGAAACCCAAACTGTGCAGGAGCTGAATGGCCCACAATGGGTGGGCCCTGAGGATCCTGGACCATCAAGAGAAGATTGTCTAGATACACAATCAGACTTACTTCCTGAGCCCTCAGCGACTTCACCACCGGTCTCATCAGTTTGGTGAAGTATGAGGGAGCTGATGAGAGGCCGAATAGAAAGGACGTGAATTCCAGACATTGACCCTGCCAAAGGAACTGTAGGAATCTTCTGTGAGGTGGGAATATCTCTTAGCAAATAAATGCCCTCTATTTTTAAATATATGTACAGACTCCAGACATTGAACTCTTTCAAATTTAGAACCAGGCGATAGCCAGCCCCTTTATTTTCAAACAGGAAAATGGGACGTGTGAACTCCTAGAGATGAGGAACCTAAAAACATATTGCCGCTTTGTCCAGCAATGTTTGAATCTCTGAGTCTTAAAAAGACTGTTCTTTTTGGGAAAAACGCATCTATTTTGGAGAATAGGATTGGACTGGAGTGTCGTAAAATTCCAGTTTGAAGTCCAGGATGGTCTCCAGGACCCAAGGATCCTGGGTTATATGCCTCCAATTGTCTGGGAACAGGTCCACTCTTTCCCCTAAGGCTACCTCTGAAAATTGAATAATTCTCACCAATATATCCAGAGTCCTGAATCGCTTCTTGTGATTTTCTGCGACTGCCTCAACAGAAGAGGGGGGGCAGCCTCCACGGACACAGGAGGGTTGGAAGGTATTTTCAGCAGGTGCTCCATACCATCCTCCCCTGCCTCAGGGGTAATATCCCTGTAAAAGCCTTGGAATGATCCCTGGTCTGACACGCACCCTTCAAAGTATCCGGCCCTGCCAAAAAGGCTTCTTCTAAATACTTTTTTGAGCGACATTTGTGCCTTATCCAGAGTGGAATAGGGTGAGCAAAACCTAGCCAACTCCTTGACAAAGGGACATCCAAACAGCAGACCTTCAGCCACTTGGCCGGCTTCAGAGGTGGCCAGATCATTAAGTTCCGGGTCTGTTCTGATGAGAATAGATCTCTGTTGCTCCAGAGAGATGGTACAGTTGTATTTCCGAAAGGGCAAATAGTTCTCTGTGCCCATCCCACTAAAACCAGATTTAAGAGCCCCTATCGCCTCCTTGTGCCACATTAGTGTCATACATTTTTTTTACGCTAATGTGGCCCAATGATGCAAAAATTGCAGTGCCAAGTTTACGAAATAGCACAAAGCATGAATTGCGCCATTTTGTTACCCTTTGCACTACATTATTCATGCACCATGCATAATGAATGGAAGGGGGCGTTCCCTTCTTGGGGAAGGGAGAGGGGCGGAATGGCGCAGAGAAATCTAAGAGATTTCTTTGCATCATTTTATTCAGCACTTTTAACGCCTGCTCAGAACAGGCGTTAAAAGAGGACTCACTGTTGTTTACAATGGGCCCCTATGTACTGTTCAGGGTTAGCACCAAAATGTTGGTGCTAACCCTGAACAGTACATCAATAGGGTCAAAAATGTTGACGCTATTGCCCCCTTCCCTGCACCACGGTGTGCTGTACTTTTGATATGGCACACACATGGTGGCGGGGGGGGGGCCTAAAGGGCACAAGGAAAGGGGCACTAGGTGCAGCGCCACTTTCCTTAAATCTGCCCCTTGGATCTACAGGGCAGTTAGATTCTTTGGCATGAAATGGGAATTTGAGGATCTTTTTTCAATGGGCTAGACATGTCGAGTAACTTGTCCTTGCAGTTACACCATGCCCAGACTCTGCCTTTCTTAGGGTCCTTTGAATACTTTCTCAGGAAAGTGACCAGGCTAGGGTCCGTCTCCGGGGTATCTGTGACTTCACTTACAAGATCTGGACGAGGGCATTCAGCTCGAAGGCGAGCACGGACCTCTTTAATGAAGCCTTGGTGGAAGTCTGATTGGACATATTTAGCGACCACCTGAGGGGGAGCCTGATTTGAAGCTCTGGGGTGTGTAATATCTGTGGGCTCAAAACTAGGTACTCGCTGGTGCTTGGAGGAGGAAAAGTGTTTCTTCTTGCTTGGCCCAGGTTTATCCTCCTCTTCACTGTCCTTAGTGTAGGAGGATGAAGGTTGAAGGATGAAAAACCTTTATTGCATGATTAATTAAAATTGTTACCCCAAATTACAATAAAAAAAAGAACACCCTTAAAGTACAAAAGCTCTGAACTAACATAATCCCACATAGAACCTATAAGGGTGCATAAATCGTATGACCTACTGAGTACAATAAAATACAAGTAAAAGGATCCAATCATGCAATCGCCTAAAATTCAACTGTTGCACAGAGTAAGCATCCTTTTACCCTCCCTGTACGAGCACTGACTAATTATTCGATCATTCACCCAATAGCGTATCCAATGTTCCCCGAGGCCCACTGGATGCTCATCTCTTAGGAATAGGAGTACAAAATAATACATTCCGTGAGCCCAACTTACATACCACAGAGCCTTAACAGACTCAGTGGACCTTGCCATAGAGCTACTAAATTCACAGGTCGATGAGCTATATCAAGCTAATATATAAAACAGTGCTGACTCCACTAGGCCACTTAGGTTTGTAATGAAACAGTGCAGATGCAAGCGACCATGACCCCGAGGCTGCTATGAGTGGGGAGCCTCTTACAGCTCATCATTCCAGCACCCACAGCCGTTAAGTAGAAAATGTGGGTGACTTGGGTGGTAGAAGCCATTTCGTCAAAGCTGTTTCTCTGTAGGCCTCACCCCTTCTGTGAGTACCCACACTAATTTGGCCCCTTGCCTGACATAGGGCTAGGCTCAGTTTGTAAAATCAATTCCCAAGGCAGGCTAGTTCCATGGGACCACTGCAGTGAATATGAGTCCAATAGCTTCATTGAGCGTTCTAACCCCGTGTTTCAAGAACAGTGGTTTTAAAAGCTGACTTCTTTCTGAAGCCATACATGGGCAGCAGCATACAAGGTGTGCTATAGATTCAGTATAATATTTACACAAAGTGCATTCCGGCAAATGCCCCTATGCCATCTTCCACTTACGTCGATAGTCCCAGGCAGGTAGGGTTAAGAGGCGAATCTGCAGTATGCTCTGGAACGCTCCTTCTCCTAAGGGTGCTTTAAAAAAAGGCTGACCTTTGGTGGTTGCATAATATTCAAGTAAGCCATCGAGTCCGCTGATATCCCTGACTATTGAGATGTCTTGACCTCTGGAGGCTTGCACACCTAACTCTTTTTTCTTTAGCACCACTTTCGTGATGGAGGGGTCTGCAGTATAGGAGGGAGCCAGGTTGAACTGTTCCTCAGCCTGTGTCAGATAGATGGCCCAACCGCTTGTTTTGTCTTTGAAGGTTGCTTTCAAATCCCCTGAGGCTACCTGCATTTGCCTGCAGACACTCTGATGGAGCTTTATCATATCCATTTTGCACGTTATATCCATTCTTACTATATCTAGTTCCAGGCATATCCCTGCATGCCTTGTTGGTCTGGGGATCTTAAAGATCCTTTTGTAGGCTCTCATCTGGCAATTCTCCAATGTGGTTGTCAATCGGCCAGGGCATGCCAGATGGCCATAGGTAATTGCGGGTAGCAATTTCACCTTTAACACCCTCCTTATTGGCTCTGAGGTTGGTGCCATAAGCCGTTGGTGGAGTTTTGCTAATGCATAACAGATTTTTGCTGCTTTAGTTGTTAATGCCGCTGCCTGGTGTGTTATTCTCCCCGTGTTTGATAACCAAACTGTAGAAGTATGAGGCATCTGATGGGGTTCAGCGAAGGAGGAGCTGCATGTATGAGAGGTCTCTTCCAGATGGGGAGCGCTATAACCATGATGTGTCTCTCTTGCGTCACAGGTTTTCAAATGCTTCAGCATGTACTCCCACCTGGGTCTTTGTTTGGCTTTGACCATTTGTGTAGGGGCAGCATTGCTTCTCGCTGAAGGGATCAAGGGTTGCCAGCCCTGTTGACGCACGTAATCGCATAGGTGATGAGTAAAAGACCCAAGGCCCGGACTAGGGCCTTATTGGCTGATTACTGCACACTGCAGTCGAGTGCCTCCACCAAATCCAGCTCCAGCTGGTCCTCAGCCTCATCAAGAAAAACCTCCATATCAGCCTCATAAGGCTCCCAATGTGCCATTTCCTCGGTAGGATTCTAAATGAATAGGCACCTTAAAGAGTGAGAGTAGGAGTGTGGACCCACGCCAACCAATACCTGATGTGCTTCAGATCAAACGTGGAGGGAGCAGCCTGGTAACACTCTCTAGGCCAATCCTGCGCTGGTTTATACAACCCTGCTGCATTTCCAGCTGTCAGGGCATAGGGGGAGCAAATCTAGTGAGCCCCTACTCCAGAAACTGGAAAAAATGTCAGCGAGGGCCGACCGCAACACTAATGAAATTGAATCATAGCGGGAGAAAATCATCCATGCTGCGCTGATCTCATGGCACTAAATACAAAAATAGGACTACGTCTGTCACCAGAAGGGGCGTAGGTCGCTCCCACTCCACAGAAGCAAAGTTGGCGTCAGTTGACAGCCCAAGTGTGAAGTGACCCGTTGAGCGGCGATAAACATATCCGCGCTAACGTCAAATCACCGCTAATCGCTGGAAATCATCGCTGAGTTCACAGTGCGTGAATTAAACAGTGGTGAAGCAATGGAATATATGAGATCATGAATAAAGTAAGATCATAGAACTACTTATCTGGCTGCGAAGCAACAAAGAAAGAGAGCACATAATGGAGTCCACGGTACTTATAGGGGTTGCTCTATTGTGACTGGGGCCTGTGATATCTGAGGTATAAGGGTTACATGGAAATGTAGCTTTGTTTATTTCAACCTGATTGGCTGCTGAATTTTACAGTACAGGTAAGAGAAGCATAATCGGAGCCTCCGGTCCTGACACAGAATTTTGCAGTTCGTGATCATGTGGGGAGGGGCGGGGAGCACATATGGGAGTGTAAGACCGTTGTGATGGAAGTGTAGGAAGGAGTGTGTGCGTTTGCAAAAGGAAAACTGTCCCGCTTACTCCCTGGCTTTCACTAGGTCTGTCATCATACTTTTCTGTGTCTCACAGGTAGGTCACTCTAAAATCATGAGTACAATAATAGTCAAAACACTATGCCAATTTTTTTTGTGTGTTTTCTTCATTAGAAAACACATTTAAGGAGTTAGAGGACAGACAGGTTAGTGTCCCTCGGCTACATTCCACCACCCAGCGCCTCGACGACAGAATGATATTTTTATACAGTGGAATCCGTGCTCTCATTTTAAGCCCACACGCTGCCTCTGTTGGGAAAACTGTTCCTAACTGAGTGAAATAAACTGCTCTGCATCCGCCAGTGGGACATTTTCGTATTACATGTGAGAATGGTTAGTGGATCAATTAGTTACTGGTTAGGGTCTGTGGGCAACTTGCAAATAGGGGCCAGCTCGGCCCTCCGGCTTTGTGACCTGAGTAGACGGTATTAACACTTATGTTTTTTTAATCCCCTCAAATGACATACCTGTTGCAGTGAGTCCCATGTAAATGTAATTCTGGCACTGTTTTTTAAGAGACGCGAATGCGGTCTCCAGCAGCCGTTAAACCCGGGGTTCTAATCAGGCATCATTAAATTAATCTAAGTGTGTTATTCTTGGCAAATACTATCTCTTTAGCCCGAGGGCCCTTCTCTTCCAATACTCGATGCGCTTAGGAAGACGATGAGGTCAGTCAGTGCTAGTGGTTATATGTAAATAACAGGGAGTAAACACACTATAAATCGCAAAGAGTGGACAGATTGGGACTGAATAGTGTACGTACCAAAATAGATGAACTCGAAAGAGCAACACAGGGACCCCTGTCAGGCTAAGAATGTTACATGAAAATAAACCCAGGAGGAGGGATAAAAAACGCTGTCAACGGAATGGAGTGTCACAATAAACGCTCACTGCGGAAGGGATTAGCTTTGTTTTTGTAGATTTCCGAGCGACCTTGGAGCTATTGAAAGACGGATCGTCACAGCGTTTGCATTACGCTACTGGATTACGCTAACTATAACCCCGCTCCTATAAAAGGACAACCATGACGAGTCGCCAGACCAATATTAGCCATAAAAAAGAGGAAACTCAAAGTTGAGAGCGCGGAAAATCATTTACGGGCAAGACATCTTGAAGAAAATCAAACTTGCACAACTCCCATAAAGACGGGGCTCGTGTTTTACAGTGCCCTTTATAAAGTATGCCCGACAAACGGAATCATGTTTCAAAAATGAGTACTATTATTAATCAGATCAGAAATTCTCATATAACCCATCTGAGCGAACGAAATTCAGCGTCAGTAGTGACGGTATTGGGACAGTGTTACACGACCTTATACGCAGAATTACTTTCTACCCACTGCTTAACTTGTGCTTGTAGTTTCCGGCACCTATTTTTCTGCCTCGCGCATTTACTGTGAGCTAAAGACACATATGGGAAGACAGAGGAAGAGAAAAACGAAAAAGCGTCACAAAAGGGAAAGCAGAAAGCTGCAGGAGTGGGCTGAAGGGGCAGGAAGTGACTTTGAAAGGATTGAAGAGGTCTGAGGTGGCTTCAGGATTACGCTGCTCTAGTATTACGTGTTCGCACATTTAATTGCAGCAGCCGCGTGTTTAAGAGAGCTTTGGGCACCAGCACGTTTTTATTTACAAATTAAGCACTGCTTCTACCATATCCTTGTCACAGTCATTAGGCCACGAGTGTTAGTCTCCTGTCCACTTCTTAGAAATATGAATAGAAGAACAAACATGAACAGGAAGATAAAAAAAATAAGTGGACAATATTTCTTACCGGAAATGTTAAACCGCCTGCTCTTTAATCTCCGCGAGTGTCCAAAACACACCAGCTCTTCACACCCTGTGGACTTATCTAGTAAAGTTGCAGGTCATGTTCTCATCCTTTCAAAATAAATATCCGCCCGACCTTCTGTGCCCAGCTGGACCGTGTTTCTGTTCCTGGCCCTAAGGGCGGCTCGTATCTCAGATTCCGTGGATCTTGGCTTCTCAGAATTCGAGGTGGCAAAAACCAGCAGCAGGGATCAAGTGAAAATCTCCCAGAGTTCCATCTGTTCCCCCAAAAGGACAGCAGGGTGGTGGTGGCGTCCTTTCAAAGAGGCTGGTCGTTATTGATACCCCACCGGCCAGTTGTGGGCTCGGAGATGTGCGTTTCGGAGGCCTGTAGTCACCGAGGCAGCCCTCCCGCTCTACGGGAGATACCAGCACAAGAGGAGATATTAATACCACCCTGGCCGCCATCCAGTCGCGAAATGTAACGGGGGGGGGGGGGGGGGGGGGCGCGCGGAGGGGAAAGGTCAGGGAAATATATTGCAGGGCCTGTAATAGGCAATATAATATATGGAACCTGCAATCTCAATATACAAACCTACCTTGTGGTATATGGCAGAGTTAAGTGACACCTTCCATAATGGCAGTGGTCCTTTTTTATCACAATTATGGGTATCTAATCGAGGTCATTGGCCCCAGACGGTGTACCTTAACCAATATAATTAATATGGTTTAATGAAGAAGGCTCAGTGCTTAATTTGTGCTTGTTGTTTCCGATGCTGAGCACCGGCACTTATTTGTGAGGGCCGGGGCTTATTCTTATGCCTCAAGCATTTGCTGAGAGCAAAAGACACATATGGGAAAGACAAAAGAAGGAAAAACTAAAAAGCTTCATAAAGGGAGAAAGTAGAAAGTTGCAGAATGAGCTGAAGGGGCAGGGGTGGCCGTAAATGGATTGAAGAGGCCCAAGATGTCTTCAGGATTACGCTGCCTCTGTATTCAGTGCTGGCAGATTTAATTACAGCAGCTGCGTGTTTAAGCGAAGGGCTTTGAGCACCGGTACCTCTTAATTTACAAATTAAGCACTGAGGAGGCTCATGGTCAGATCTGTGAGTAGTGTCCGAGTAACCAAGCACAATATACCTTCCTGACTCTGATCCGTTAGCGTCGCAGATGTCAGTTAAACAATTGCTCCACTCCTTGTTAGATATGGGCAAAGGGCGAGCAGATGATTTTAACGCGTTTTGTGCTGTTAGGTTCTGGAAACAACAGCTTTACGTGTCTATCCATCGCTGGTTAGTCTAGTATTTTTTTTACCGAGGCCCCAATCAGCTTTGCTCGATTTTCTGAATATTAGATGAATTGCCTACTGATTAAGCTGTTTAATTCTCTTGACATTCTCCCTTCTAATTTATATTATATTCTGTTATCCTTGTTTGGGGTTTTCATGTATTTAAATATATGTGTGTATATATATATATATACATATATATATACACACACAGCAGGTTACAGTAATAATAGTTAAACTCCGACGCTTACATCAATTTACATCAATGCAAATTTACAGGATTTAACAGTCATACAGTTATAACAATAGGACCGAAGCCATGAACAATTAAACGAACGCAGACCAGGGTACAGTGGAGAAAGTTAATAAGTATATATATATTTTCACTGAAAAAAACAAAGATTACAGAATTACAGGGACGTTATAGTTAGGTTATGGTTAGGTTCTGAATTTACCCACAGAAAACCATAGAAATTCAGCTGTTAAAGTTATTTCAAGTAACTATAACTCATGCCCCAAGGTAACTATAACTCACACCCCTGCCAAGCAGTTTTCACATCAATAATAACTATAACGCCCCTCTAACCTTTGTTCTTTTCAGTGAATTTCTATGGTTTTTAATGCAGCGAGGGTTAGTTGCAGGGCCTGACCTTTGTCATGCACAGCTAATTACTCCACATTTTATATCACTGGTGACACCTTCTTTGGCATCTTTAATATTATCACTGCAACATTTGCAACAGTGATTCTAGGTGCGCACAGAAAATTTCGGCGTGAAGAGTCAAGCGGGGACAGAGAAAAGGAGGGGTGTCAAAAAAGTTGCCTTTCCCCTGTTAATTCCAATAGGACCTTTAAACACAACTACAGCTTGAGCTGCTGGACAGAATTACATCAAATTTGGCAGAAAGCTAGCTTGCGGTACTCAGATTACCCTTTTTTTTGCTTATTTGGTGTAAATCCGTCCAGTAGTTTTGGACATATTAAAGGGAAAATAAATTTGTATATCTCTGGCCCGGATGACTTTGCGAATATTGACAAGCTCCTGGAGGGAAATGCAGAGCTCTGATTAGCTGCCAACACTTCAACCAGGAGGTGTTGGCAGCTATCTTGGGACTTTTCTTCAGCCGAGTCCCAACAAACAAATGTCAAAAAAAGGAAAAGACACAAGGGTAGAGTCACCCTGGCCCCTTAGCTCTGGCATTGGGGTCCCAGAGGGATGCCGCCAGTGCAAAAAAATATAGTTTTGTTTTAATTTTTACAGCAAATCCGTGACGTCATTGCGAATTCACAGTAATAATAAAAAAAAAAGAAAAAAGCGCAGTCTCCCGCACTTGTTCTTTTAATAAGCCTCTGGATGGGCCAGGTCCCGGGGGAATGGAAAATATAAGGAGGGGGATGCAAGCCCCCCCCCCTTCAGGGCTTATATTTGCCCCAGGGACCGCCACCTCCCCAAGGCTTTGTACATATTGCATACGGGGGATCGCCACCATCCTGGGGCTTTAGATAAATACAGGTCTGGGGGACTACAAGGCATCCTCACAGCCTCGGGATCCACCACCTACCCAGAACTACTTTCTAATCGCATGCATGGGTTGATTGTCATTGGTATATCTGGGAGCATCACAGTAAGGAGTCACTTATGGCCTAAAGGTTAAAGTCACAGACCGTCACACTGAAAATTGAGGGTTCTACTCCAGGTGTCCCTGTGGTCGCTTTCCTTCTTTAATTTGTTTTAAACTTCAAAAGTGTAAGGTCCATATTGAAAGGTGATCTCACCCTTTAATCGACAAATACATCTTTCTTTTCAATTTGCCTAGAAATATCTCATTCTATGTATACAATCCATCAAAACCTAAAAAAACTTTCTATTTCTCTCCCTCTCTTTCTGTCTTTCTCTCTCAATCTTTCTCCCAATCAAACACCCACTCAGACCCTTGCACACCCACTCACAGAGCCACTCACGAAACCCACTCAAAGACCCAATTAGAGCCTCATGCACCCACTCACAGCTGCACACAGACCCTCACCCACTAACAGACCCACTCAGACTCTCACTCACCCCTCACAGACTCACTGAAACCCTCATGCACCCACTCAGAGACCCACACAGACACTGACGCACCCACTCACAGACCCACTAAGACACTGACGCACCAACTCTCACACCCAGACACTTTCACAGCTATTCTCACACCCAGATACAACCTGTCACACATATTCTCACACCCAGAGAGACAGGCTGTGGCCAACTCCTGCTGCGCATTGCCAATGGTCATGCGCGGCATGGTGTTGGGTGGTTAGGAGTGTTGTCTGGCCTGTGGTCCTGTGGCCAGCCCCTGCCGCGCACAGCCTCTGGCTGTGCACAGCAGGGGATTGAGTTGTTATAGGGGTTGCCCAGAGGGACTGCCACAAGCCAGGCCCTGCGGCCAAATGCCAGCCATGCTTGGGGGTGGTTGGATTAACATATATTAATGAAACATAGAAATTCACTGAAAAAGGCAAAGTTTACAGGGACGTTTAAGTTAGGCAATAGAATAAAAAAAAAACATAGAAATTCACCAAAATATTTAAAGGTTATAGGGACGTTATAGTTAGACCCACATTTTAAACATACAAAGCCATAGAAATTCACCTGTTATAGTTGGAGTTATCTCAAGTATCTATAACTCGTGCCCTAAGGTAACAATAATTCAACCCTCACTATGCACTGCTAATTACCCCACAAATTACAGCACTCATGATTTCTTTAACAAAATCATTGATAATATCAATGTAGTATTTGCAGTAAAATTTTTGAAAAAGAAAAAATGACATGGCGAGGGCGTGAGTTATATTTTCCTTAGGGCATGAGTAATAGTTATTTGAGATAACTCTTAACTACAAAAGGTGAATTTCTGTGGTTTTGTACGTTTAAAATGTGAGCCTAACTATCACATCCCTGTAACTTTTGTTTTTTTAAGTGACTATATATATAATAGCCACTCTGTGGTTATTGTTAGGATTCCAAGAGCTACACATTCCTCAGATGTTTGCTTGCTAATAACTTTGCCATGGTTTGACAAATCTCAACAAAACATTTCAGACCTATTTCTTTTTCTTCACTGGCTGATGAAGTAAAGTTTCATGGTGATTGTGAGAAGCTGGCCTGGGTTTTAGTGGGTACCAGAGGTACTTATACCTAATACCAGGTCCAGTGATCCACCTTAGTAAAATGTGGGCAGTGTGTAGCAGCTTAGGCTGTCTAGGGGTAGCTGTGGCAGAGCAGCCAAGGCTGAACTAGGAGACATGCAAAGCTCTTGCAATACCACTATAGTCACACAGTACCTACACACAATAAAAGACAATACTCAATTTTACCAAAAATAAAGGTACTTTATTTTAATAACACAAGCCTAAAAATATCTTAGAGACAATACTCCTACTGGAGGTAAGTATTATACACAAAATATATACTAGTAACCTAAATCAGGTAAGTACACAGTCAGAAAATAGTGCAAACAGTGAAAAACACAATAGATTGCAATGGGCCTAGGGACAACACAAACCATTTACTAAAATAGTGGAATGCGAAAGTTGGATTCCCCCCTAGGCAAGTGTAGTGTATAGAAGGGCACTGGGAGTGTAAGAAAACACCTAAGGTAAGTAAAGTACCCCACCCCAGAGCCCAGGAAAACAGGAGTAAAGTACAGCAAGTTTCCTCAGAACACACTAGAAGTCGTTGTAAAGGTTTATGCAAGAACCAAGCAAGACTGCAAGAAACCAACAACGGATTTCTGGACCTGAAGACCTGTAAAGAGAGGAGACCAGGTCCAAAAGTTGATGAAGAGTCCAGGAAGAACAGCAGCCCCTGCCTACCTGGATGAAAGTGCAAAAGTGGATTCTCTGGTTGGAAGAAAAGTACAGAAATGCACCAAAGAAGACAGCTGCAGGTTCCTGCTTGGTGCAAGAGATGTCCCATGTCAAGTCGTTGGATGCAGGCTCTTTGCGTCGCTGGATTCTGCCAAAAAACCTTGGTTCACGCAAGAACGCGTTTTGCGTCAAAGAGGCGCTGCCTGGACCCAGGAGGGCCCTGGGGGTCTCAACTCAGACTGAGGAGACAGAAGAAAGCCCTCAGAAGACCAGGCATCAGCCGCAGGAGTCCCAGGACATGGGGACAAAGGAGTTGCAAAGTGCAGTCATCGCAGCACTACACCAAGAGATCCCACACCACCGGAGAACAACTCAGGGAGCTGAGCATCACAGGATAGAGTGCTGGGGTCCTGCGCTATGCGCAGCATGAAGAACTTTTGAAAGAAGTGCACAGAAGCCTAAGGAGCTGCAGAAGACACAATGCACAGGGGTACTGTCTGGCACAGGGAGGCAAGCCCTTACCTCCACCAGATTGGGACAGGTGGGCCTTTGGATAGTCCGGATCACTTCAGTCCACCACCTGTGTTCAGGGATCACGCTCATCGACAGGAGAAGAGTCCCTGAGAACCGGTTGTCATTGCAGAGAGGTGCCTGCTGAAGCAGAAAAGTGACTCTGTCACTCCATGGGAGATTCCTTCAGTTCTTCTGGTGCAGGATGAAGACAGGCAGTCCTCAGAGTGTGCACAACCTGGAAACCATTGCAGTTGCTGGCTGGAGCTGAAGTTGCAGGTCACAGGAACCTTCCTGGATACTTTGTTGCAGTTACAGCAGTTCCTGGAGCAGTCTGCGGTTGATCCGCTGGTCAGAAGCTGAAGCAGAGGATGCAGAGGAGTCCTGGTGGAGTCTTGCAAACCAAATCTGAGGAAACACCCAGAGGAGAGACCCTAAATAGCCCTGAGAGGGAGATTGGCTACCAACCAGGTATGCACCTATCAGGAGGGGTCTCTGACGTCACCTGCTGGCACTGGGCACTCAAATGCTCCCAGAGGGTCCCCACACCTTAGAATCCAAGATGGCTAACACCAGAGACACTCTGGAGGAGCCCTGGGCACCTCCCCTGGGATGGTGATGGACAGGGGAGTGGTCACTCCCCTTTCCTTTGTCCAGTTTCGTGCCAGAGCAGGGACTGGAGATTCCTGAACCAGTGTAGACTGGATTATGCAATGAGGGCATCATTTGTGCCCTTCAAAGCATTTCCAGAGGTTCTGGGAGGATACCCCTCCCATGCCTGTAAAACATATTTTCAATGGGAGAAGGTGTAACCCCCTTCTTCTAAAGGAAATTCATTGTTCTGCCTTCCTGAGATTGAGCTGCTCAATCCCCGGGAAGACAGAAACCTGTCTGTGAGGTGGCAGCAGCTGGGGCTGCAGTGGAAACCTCAGAGAGCTGGTTTGTCAGTACTGGGGGTCCATGGTGGAGCCCCCAGGGTGCATGGAACTGCCCCCCATACCAAATTTTGATTGGGGGTTCAATTTCACAATCTTATACACCTCACATTGCCATATTCAGAGTTACCATTGTGAAGCTACATATATGTATTGACATATATGTAGTGCAATGGGAAAAAACGGCCACAGCACACAGAGAGTAATGTCCAACAATGAAACCAGCAAAGATATTGCTGGTGTGGTACTGTAGGTTCGGAGAGGAATTGTGTTGAAATGAGTCTCAAATCCGGTTTGTAGATGTTGTCTTTATTTGTAGATGCTTAGAAAGCATTAAATCATCGTGTAGATACAGCCAACACGTGTTTCGTCACACAGGTGACTTTATCAAGGCTGGGGCCGTTGGTTTTAGAGTAGGTAAGTGGTGGTGTATGGTGACGAAGTATCTCTGTACTTAATGAATAGGGCTGAGTTGGATGGTACAGAAATGTAATTAGAATGGCTGCGCCAAGCAGCTACAGGTACGTAGGTAAGAGGCTTGTTTGGTAATGAAGATTGGGGAGGCCCTGATAAGCCTGAAAAGTAACCAGTAAGAAGCGAAGCGGTGAGCACTCCAGTATTCGTACGAGCGTGTATGTAGTGCACTCTTATAATGTTGTTCCTGCACTCACGAAGTCAGAGAAATTGGTCCTGGACAACGTGGGGGCATCTTTGCTAGTGCAAGGGTGCCCACACACACAGTAACTTTGCACATAGCCTTCCGTAATTGAAGGTTAGACATATGGGTGGCTTATAAGTTACCTGGTGCAGTGAAAATGGCTGTGAAATAGTGTTTGCACTACTTCACTCGGGCTGCAGTGGCAGCCCTGAAAGACTGTTTATATGAGCTCCTTATGGGTGGCAAAAAAAAAATCTGCAGCCCTTCAGGATCTCCTGGAACCCCAATGCCCTGGCTACCTAGGTACCACATACTTGGGACTTATAATGGGGGTTTAGTGTGCCAATCTGAATTGTAATATAGAGTCACTAAACTATAGTGACATATTTGTTACTAAAAATAAAGGTACTTTATTTTAGTGACAATATGCCAAAAGTATCTCAGAGGATATACTCCCTTAGGAGGTAAGTAAAATACAAACAATATACACACAAACCAAAATCAGGTAAGTAAAACACATTATAAAAGTAGTGCAAACATTGTAGAACACAATAGAATGCAATAGGAGAAAATAGGCCTAGGGGCAACACAAACCATATACTCCAAAAGTGGAATGCGAACCACGAATGGACCCCAGACCTAGTGTAGTGTGTAGAGGGTTGCTGGGAGTGTAAGAAAACACTAAGGGTGTCCAAGATACCCCACCCCAAGACCCTGAAAGGTAGGAGTAAAGTTACCCTACTACCCCAGAAAGACAGTAAAGTCGAGATAGGGGATTCTGCAAGGACAACAACTGACTGCAAAGCACTGAAGATGGATTCCTGGACCTGAGGACCTGCGAAGGAAGGGGACCAAGTCCAAGAGTGATGCAAGTGTCTGGGGGGGGCAGGAGCCCACTAAACCCCAGATGAAGGTGCAAAAGGGCTGCCTTTAGGTGGAAGGAGCCGAAGAATCTGCAACAACAGAAGGTGCCAGGAACTTCTCCTTTGGTCAGAAGATGTCCCATGGCTTGCTGGAGAATGCAGAAAGACTCTAAACAAGCCTTGCTAGCTGCAAGAGTCGCAGTTGAAGATTTTGGGTGCTGCAAGGGCCCAGAATGGACCAGGAGGACGCCCCTTGGAGGAGGAGACAGAGGGGGCACTCAGCAACAGAGAGAGCCCACGCAGAAGCAGGCAGCACCTGCAGAAGCACCTAAACAGGCGTTAAGAAAATCTAAGCACAGCGGTCATTTTCAGCACAACAAAAGAGGTTCCCACGAAGTCGGAGTCCAACTGAGCGAATTGGGCAATGCAGGGCGGAGTGCTGGGGACCTGGGCTGTGCTGTGCATGAAGGAAGTCTTGCAAAAGTGCACAGGAGCCCTAGCAGCTGCAGATCACACATTACACAGGATTATTGTCTGGCGTGGGGAGGCAAGGACTTACCTCCACCAAATTTGGACAGAAGGACCACTGGACTGTCGTGGTCACTTGGATCCAGCTCCTGCATTCCAGGGACCAGGCTCGTCAAGATGAGAGGGGACCCAGAGGACAGGTGATGCAGAAGTTTGGTGCCTGCGGTAGCAGGGGGAAGATTCCGTCGACCCACGGGAGATTTCTTCTTGGCTTCCAGTGCAGGGTGAAGGCAGACAGCCCTCAGAACATGCACCACCAGGAAATAGTCGAGAAAGCCGGCAGGATTAGGCGCTACAATGTTGCTGGTAGTCTTTTTCTACTTTGTTGCAGTTTTGCAGGCGTCCTGGAGCAGGCAGCGGTCGATCCTTGGCAGAAGTTGAAGAGGGAAGTGCAGAGGAACTCTTGTGAGCTCTTGCATTCGTTATCTGAATAGAAACCCACAGGAGAGACCCTACAGAGCCCTCAGAGGAGGTGTGGCTACCTAACCAGGTAAGAGCCTATCAGGAGGGGTCTCTGACGTCACCTGCTGGCACTGGCCACTCAGAGATCTCCATTGTGCCCTCACACCTCTGCATTCAAGATGGCAGAGGTCTGGGACACACTGGAGGAGCTCTGGGCACAACCCCTGGGGTGGTGATGGACAGGGGAGTGGTCAATCCCCTTTCCTTTGTCCAGTTTCTTGCCAGAGCAGGGGCTGGGGGATCCCTGAACCGGTGTAGACTGGTTTATGCAAGGAGGGCACAATCTGTGCCCTTCAGAGCATTTCCAGAGGCCAGGAGAGGCTACTCCTCTCAGGCCCTTAACACCTATTTCCAAAGGGAGAGGAAATTCTTTGTTCTGCCTTCCTGGGACTGGGCTTACCAGGCCCCAGGGGGGCAGAAACCTGTCTGAGGGGTGGCAGCAGCGGTAGCTGCAGAGAAAACCCCAGAGAGCTAGTTTGTCTGTATCCTGGATCCATGCTAGAACCCCAGGGATGCATGGGGTTGGCACCCCAATACCAGATTTGGCTTGGGGGGTCAATTCCATGTTGCATGGCCATGTTCGAAGTTACCATTGTGAAGCTACACATAGGTATTGACCTATATGTAGTTCACGCGTGTAATGGTGTCCCCGCACTCACAAAGTCCGGGGAAATTGCCCTGAACAATGTGGGGGCACCTTGGCTAGTGTCAGGGTGCCCTCACACTTAGTAACTTTGCACCTAACCTTCACTAAGTGAGGGTTAGACGTATAGGTGACTTATAAGTTACTTAAGTGCAGTGTAAAATGACTGTGAAATAACGTGGACGTTATTTCACTCCGGCTGCAGTGGCAGTCCTGTGTAAGAATTGTCTGAGCTCCCTATGGGTGGCAAAAGAAATGCTGCAGCCCATAGGGATCTCCTGGAAATCCAATACCCTGGGTACCTTGGTACCATATACTAGGGAATTATAAGGGTGGTCCAGTGTGCCAATCAGAATTGGTAAAATTAGTCACTAGCCTGCAGTGACAATTTTAAGAGCAGAGAGAGCATAAACACTGAAGTTCTGGTTAGCAGAGCCTCAGTGATACAGTTAGGCACCACACAGGGAACACATACAGGGCATAAGTTATGAGCAATGGGGTCCTGGCTAGCAGGATCCCAGTGACACAGGCAAAAACAAACATACAAACAAGTAAAAAATGGGGGTAACATGCCAGGCAAGATGGTACTTTCCTACAATGAGGGAATGGTTGGATCAGTAACTGACCCTCTATTTAACAAGATTGTAAATATGCTATAGATTAATACAGACAGGCTTGGTGCTGTCGCCTGCTTGCAATGCGATTGATTCATTGTTTTTATTTGTAAATATTCACTACTTGTCACTTTGCGCAAGCACTTTTGTATCACTTTTTCACATTACAGAGCAACCACTGTATTTTGAAATTATTGTACATGTAATGCAATATTGATCTGTATGACAGTTTTGCATATATGTATGGCTCTGGTGTGTTTTTTTTCAATTTTTTCTGTGTTTTTCCATTAGTCAAGTTATGAGTAATTTACTTTACTCTTGGAAGATTTGTTCCATTACGTGTAAGTGATTTTATTCTTTATTCATATGGACCACTTTGTTGATTGTACTTGACTAGTAGGCCTGCAGCACTGATTGTGCCACCCACTTTATTTAAAAAGTAGGAAAGGCATCTCTACGGTTTACTTGTCCTGGTCGTGAAAAACTCTTAAAGTCATTTAACACTACTGCAAGGCCAATTGACTTATTACTCTTTATATGCATAATTTCCAAATGAGAATAGATAATTCTTTCTTGTTTTGTGTTTCTGGAATCACAATTGAAAATCCTACTTTATAGTGAAGTCGGAATTTAAATTGCAATTCTGAAAATGCCACTTCTAGAAAGCTGTCAATTTCTTACTTTAGCCATTTGGTTTCTGCTGCCTGTCTCTGATCACGCCTGGGGTGAACGACAGCTGGACTTTGTGTATTCCCTCTAGATAGCCACACACAATAGGAGCTTAGGTGTGACTTGATGGGCCATCCTGGCAGGATGGGAGGGAGGAGCTAGACCCAGACTCACTTAAGCAGAATAGGGTGTGTCCTGTCCACATACAAGAGGCTGCTTACCCCACTGTAGTGAGTCTGGAGCCAGGGCAGAAAGTGCAGGACCTTTGTGCACTTCAAAGGCCTGTCTTTGAAGTCTCCCCCACTTTGAAAGGCATCACTTGAACCCAGAACCCAGAGTGACTACAAGGACTATTTGGCTGGCCTTCTGATCTAAAGTTTCAGAGACAGAAAAGACATTCAAGCACCCTGCTTCTGCACCTGTAATCTGACATCTATGAGTCGAAACTGCCAGGTGAAGCCACCCCAGTCCTGGATCCTTGGAAGTGGGCCTAAGGTGCTTACCAGTGGAACTGATGCATCCTATCCTCGAGCAGAAGCCAACACATCTCCTCGGCTGAGCAGCTCATCCTCAAGCAAAACTGACCCATGGCCGCTGTAGCATGGATTGGACCTTTCGCAAAAAACTTTCATCATTGCTGTAGGAGGCTGGACTGGCTTGTAGTGAGTACCAAGGGGTACTTGCACCTTGCACCAGGCCCAGTTATCCCTTATTAGTGTATAGGGTGTCTAGCAGCTTAGGCTGATAGATAATGGTAGCTTAGCAGAGCAGCTTAGGCTCAACTAGGAGACGTGTGAAGCTACTACAGTACCACTTAGTGTCATATGCACAATATCATAAGAAAACACAATACACAGTTATACTAAAAATAAAGGTACTTTATTTTTATGACAATATGCCAAAGTATCTTACAGTGTACCCTCAGTGAGAGGATAGGAAATATACACAAGATATATATACACAATAGCAAAAATATGCAGTATAGTCTTAGAAAACAGTGCAAACAATGTATAGTTACAATAGGATGCAATGGGGAAACATAGGGATAGGGGCAACACAAACCATATACTCCAAAAGTGGAATGCGAACCACAAATGGACCCCAAACCTATGTGACCTTGTAGAGGGTCGCTGGGACTATTAGAAAATAGTGAGAGTTAGAAAAATAACCCTCCCCAAGACCCTGAAAAGTGAGTGCAAAGTGCACTAAAGTTCCCCTAAGGACAAAGAAGTCGTGTTAGAGGAATAATGCAGGAAAGACACAAACCAACAATGCAACAACTGTGGATTTCCAATCTAGGGTACCTGTGGAACAAGGGGACCAAGTCCAAAAGTCACAAGCAAGTCGGAGATGGGCAGATGCCCAGGAAATGCCAGCTGCGGGTGCAAAGAAGCTTCTACTGAACAGAAGAAGCTGCGGTTTCTGCAGGAACAAAAAGGGCTAGAGACTTCCCCTTTGGTGGACGGATCCCTCTCGCCGTGGAGAGTCGTGCAGAAGTGTTTTCCCGCCGAAAGAACGCCAACAAGCCTTGCTAGCTGCAAATCGTGCCGTTAGCGTTTTTGGACACTGCTGAGGCCCAGGAGGGACCAGGAGGTCGCAAATTGGACCAGCAGAGAGAAGGGACGTCGAGCAAGACAAGGAGCTCTCTCTGAAGCAGGTTGCACCCGGAGAAGTGCCAGAAACAGGCACTACGAGGATGTGTGAAACGGTGCTCGCCGAAGTTGCACAAAGGAGTCCCACGTCGCCGGAGACCAACTTAGAAAGTCGTGCAATGCAGGTTAGAGTGCCGTGGACACAGGCTTGGCTGTGCACAAAGGATTTCCGCCGGAAGTGCACAGGGGCCGGAGTAGTTGCAAAAGTCGCGGTTCCCAGCAATGCAGCCCAGCGAGGTGAGGCAAGGACTTACCTCCACCAAACTTGGACTGAAGAGTCACTGGACTGTGGGGGTCACTTGGACAGAGTCGCTGGATTTGAGGGACCTCGCTCGTTGTGCTGAGAGGAGACCCAAGGGACCGGTAATGCAGCTTTTTGGTGCCTGCGGTTGCAGGGGGAAGATTCCGTCGACCCACGGGAGATTTCTTCGGAGCTTCTGGTGCAGAGAGGAGGCAGACTACCCCCACAGCATGCACAAGCAGGAAAACAGTCGAGAAGGCGGCAGGATCAGCGTTACAGAGTTGCAGTAGTCGTCTTTGCTACTATATTGCAGTTTTGCAGGCTTCCAGCGCGGTCAGCAGTCGATTCCTTATCAGAAGGTGAAGAGAGAGATGCAGAGGAACTCGGCTGAGCTCTTGCATTCGTTATCTAAAGTTTCCCCAGAGACAGAGACCCTAAATAGCCAAAAAAGAGGGTTTGGCTACTTAGGAGAGAGGATAGGCTACTAACACCTGAAGGAGCCTATCAGAAGGAGTCTCTGACGTCACCTGGTGGCACTGGCCACTCAGAGCAGTCCAGTGTGCCAGCAGCACCTCTGTTTCCAAGATGGCAGAGGTCTGGAGCACACTGGAGGAGCTCTGGACACCTCCCAGGGGAGGTGCAGGTCAGGGGAGTGGTCACTCCCCTTTCCTTTGTCCAGTTTCGCGCCAGAGCAGGGCTAAGGGGTCCCCTGAACCGGTGTAGACTGGCTTATGCAGAATTGGGCACCTCTGTGCCCAACAAAACATTTCCAGAGGCTGGGGGAGGCTACTCCTCCCCTGCCTTCACACCATTTTCCAAAGGGAGAGGGTGTCACACCCTCTCTCAGAGGAAGTTCTTTGTTCTGCAATCCTGGGCCAGGCCTGGCTGGACCCCAGGAGGGCAGATGCCTGTCTGAGGGGTTGGCAGCAGCAGCAGCTGCAGTGAAACCCCAGGAAGGGCAGTTTGGCAGTACCAGGGTCTGTGCTACAGACCACTGGGATCATGGGATTGTGCCAACTATGCCAGGATGGCATAGAGGGGGCAATTCCATGATCATAGACATGTTACATGGCCATATTCGGAGTTACCATGGTGAAGCTACATATAGGTAGTGACCTATATGTAGTGCACGCGTGTAATGGTGTCCCCGCACTCACAAAGTTCAGGGAATTGGCTCTGAACAATGTGGGGGCACCTTGGCTAGTGCCAGGGTGCCCTCACACTAAGTAACTTTGCACCTAACCTTTACCAGGTAAAGGTTAGACATATAGGTGACTTATAAGTTACTTAAGTGCAGTGTAAAATGGCTGTGAAATAACGTGGACGTTATTTCACTCAGGCTGCAGTGGCAGGCCTGTGTAAGAATTGTCAGAGCTCCCTATGGGTGGCAAAAGAAATGCTGCAGCCCATAGGGATCTCCTGGAAACCCAATACCCTGGGTACCTCAGTACCATATACTAGGGAATTATAAGGGTGTTCCAGTAAGCCAATGTAAATTGGTAAAAATGGTCACTAGCCTGTTAGTGACAATTTGGAAAGAAATGAGAGAGCATAACCACTGAGGTTCTGATTAGCAGAGCCTCAGTGAGACAGTTAGTCACTACACAGGTAACACATTCAGGCACACTTATGAGCACTGGGGCCCTGGGTTACCAGGGTCCCAGTGACACATACAACTAAAACAACATATATACAGTGAAAAATGGGGGTAACATGCCAGGCAAGATGGTACTTTCCTACACAACCCCCCCCCCAAACGAAGGACAATAAGACTAGCCATGACCTGATGAGTCTTCATTGTCTAAGTGGAAATATCTGGAGAGTCCATCTGCATTGGAGTGGCTACTCCCAGGTCTATGTTCCACTGTATAGTCCATTCCCTGTAGGGATATGGACCACCTCAACAATTTAGGATTTTCACCTTTCATTTGTTTTAGCCAAAGTAGAGGTTTGTGGTCTGTCTGAACAATGAAGTGAGTGCCAAACAGGTATGGCCTCAACTTCTTCAGAGCCCAGACCACAGCAAAGGCCTCCCTCTCAATGGCAGACCAACGCTTTTCTCTAGGGGTCAACCTCCTACTAATAAAAGCAACAGGTTGATCCTGGCCCTCAGAATTAAGTTGTGATAGGACTGCCCCTACTCCTAATTCAGATGCATCAGTTTGGACATAGAATTTTTTTGAGTAACAAGGGCTTTTCAGGACAGGTGCATGTGAGAAGGTAGCCTCTTTCTAGCCTTGTTACCCCCACTTTTGGCCTGTTTGTGAGTGTATGTCAGGGTGTTTGTCACTGTTTTCACTGTCTCACTGGGATCCTGATAGCCAGGCCTCAGTGCTCATAGTGAAAACACTATGTTTTCAGTATGTTTGTTATGTGTCACTGGGATCCTGCTGGTCAGGACCCCAGTGCTCATAGGTTTGTGGCCTAAATGTATGTGTCACTGGGACCCTGTCACACAGGGCCCCAGTGCTCATAGGTGTGCATGTATATGTTCCCTGTGTGGTGCCTAACTGTCTCACTGAGGCTCTGCTAACCAGAACCTCAGTGGTTATGCTCTCTCATTACTTTCAAATTGTCACTAACAGGCTAGTGACCAATTTTACCAATTTACATTGGCTTACTGGAACACCCTTATAATTCCCTAGTATATGGTACTGAGGTACCCAGGGTATTGGGGTTCCAGGAGATCCCTATGGGCTGCAGCATTTCTTTTGCCACCCATAGGGAGCTCTGACAATTCTTACGCAGGCCTGCCACTGCAGCCTGAGTGAAATAACGTCCACGTTATTTCACAGCCATTTTACACTGCACTTAAGTAACTTATAAGTCACCTATATGTCTAACCTTTACCTGGTAAAGGTTGGGTGCAAAGTTACTTAGTGTGAGGGCACCCTGGCACTAGCCAAGGTGCCCCCACATTGTTCAGAGCCAATTCCCTGAACTTTGTGAGTGCGGGGACACCATTACACGCGTGCACTACATATAGGTCACTACCTATATGTAGCTTCACCATGGTAACTCCGAATATGGCCATGTAACATGTCTATGATCATGGAATTGCCCCCTCTATGCCATCCTGGCATTGTTGGTACAATTCCATGATCCCAGTGGTCTGTAGCACAGACCCTGGTACTGCCAGACTGCCCTTTCTGGGGTTTCACTGCAGCTGCTGCTGCTGCCAACCCCTCAGACAGGCAGCTGCCCTCCTGGGGTCCAGCCAGGCCTGGCCCAGGATGGCAGAACAAAGAACTTCCTCTGAGAGAGGGTGAGACACCCTCCCCCTTTGGAAAATGGTGTGAAGGCAGGGGAGGAGTAGCCTCCCCCAGCCTCTGGAAATGCTTTGTTGGGCACAGAAGTGCCCAATTCTGCATAAGCCAGTCTACACCGGTTCAGGGACCCCTTAGCCCCTGCTCTGGCGCGAAACTGGACAAAGGAAAGGGGAGTGACCACTCCCCTGACCTGCACCTCCCCTGGGAGGTGTCCAGAGCTCCTCCAGTGTGCTCCAGACCTCTGCCATCTTGGAAACAGAGGTGCTGCTGGCCCACTGGACTGCTCTGAGTGGCCAGTGCCACCAGGTGACGTCAGAGACTCCTGCTGATAGGCTCCTTCAGGTGTTAGTAGCCTTTCCTCTCTCCTAGGTAGCCAAACCCTCTTTTCTGGCTATTTAGGGTCTCTGTCTCTGGGGAAACTTTAGATAACGAATGCATGAGCTCAGCCGAGTTCCTCTGCATCTCTCTCTTCACCTTCTGATAAGGAAACGACCGCTGACCGCGCTGGAAGCCTGCAAACCTGCAACATAGTAGCAAAGACGACTACTCCATCTCTGTAACGCTGATCCTGCCGCCTTCTCGACTGTTTTCCTGCTTGTGCATGCTGTGGGGGTAGCCTGCCTCCTCTCTGCACCAGAAGCTCCGAAGAAATCTCCCGTGGGTCGACGGAATCTTCCCCCTGCAACCGCAGGCACCAAAAAGCTGCATCACCGGTCCCTTGGGTCTCCTCTCAGCACAACGAGCGAGGTCCCTCGAATCCAGCGACTCTGTCCAAGTGACCCCCACAGTCCAGTGACTCTTCAGCCCAAGTTTGGTGGAGGTAAGTCCTTGCCTCACCTCGCTGGGCTGCATTGCTGGGAACCGCGACTTTGCAAGCTACTCCGGCCCCTGTGCACTTCCGGCGGAAATCCTTCGTGCACAGCCAAGCCTGGGTCCACGGCACTCTAACCTGCATTGCACGACTTTCTAAGTTGGTCTCCGGCGACGTGGGACTCCTTTGTGCAACTTCGGCGAGCACCGTTTCACGCATCCTCGTAGTGCCTGTTTTTGGCACTTCTCCGGGTGCTACCTGCTTCAGTGAGGGTTCTTTGTCTTGCTCGACGTCCCCTCTCTCTGCAGGTCCAATTTGCGACCTCCTGGTCCCTCCTGGGCCCCAGCAGCGTCCAAAAACGCCAAACGCACGATTTGCGTGTAGCAAGGCTTGTTGGCGTCCATCCGGCGGGAAAACACTTCTGCACGACTCTCCAAGGCGTGGGGGATCCATCCTCCAAAGGGGAAGTCTCTAGCCCTTGTCGTTCCTGCAGTATTCACAGTTCTTCAGCCTAGTAAGAGCTTCTTTGCACCAACCGCTGGCATTTCTTGGGCATCTGCCCATCTCCGAGTTGCTTGTGACTTTTGGACTTGGTCCCCTTGTTCCACAGGTACCCTCAGTCAGGAATCCATCGTTGTTGCATTGCTGATTTGTGTTTTCCTTGCATTTTCCCTCTAACACGACTATTTTGTCCTTAGGGGAACTTTAGTGCACTTTGCACTCACTTTTCAGGGTCTTGGGGAGGGTTATTTTGCTAACTCTCACTATTTTCTAATAGTCCCAGCGACCCTCTACAAGGTCACATAGGTTTGGGGTCCATTCGTGGTTCGCATTCCACTTCTGGAGTATATGGTTTGTGTTGCCCCTATCCCTATGTTTCCCCATTGCATCCTATTGTAACTATACATTGTTTGCACTGTTTTCTAAGACTATACTGCATATTTTTGCTATTGTGTATATATATCTTGTGTATATTTCCTATCCTCTCACTGAGGGTACACTCTAAGATACTTTGGCATATTGTCATAAAAATAAAGTACCTTTATTTTTAGTATAACTGTGTATTGTGTTTTCTTATGATATTGTGCATATGACACTAAGTGGTACTGTAGTAGCTTCACACGTCTCCTAGTTCAGCCTAAGCTGCTCTGCTAAGCTACCATTATCTATCAGCCTAAGCTGCTAGACACCCTATACACTAATAAGGGATAACTGGGCCTGGTGCAAGGTGCAAGTACCCCTTGGTACTCACTACAAGCCAGTCCAGCCTCCTACATTGGTTGTGCAGTGGTGGGATAAGTGCTTGAGACTACTTACCACTCTTGTCATTGTACTTTTCATAAGAGAAAAATATACAAAACAAGGTCAGTGTATATACACATAGCCAAAAAGTTTTGCATTTCCTCTTTTCACTCTTTTCTAAGTGCTGAAAAGTACTCCTAAACTTTCAAAAAGTTCTTAAAAGTTTAAAAAGTTTTTTTCTGTCTTTCCAAAAAGTTCTGAAAACTTTTTTCTCTTTTTCTATCACTTTAACTCTCTCTAAAAAATGTCTGGTACAGGCCAAAATGTTGAACTGTCCAAAATTGCATATGATCACCTTAGCTGGAAAGGAGCAAGGAGTCTCTGCATAGAGAGAGGTTTGAGTGTAGGGAAGAATCCTTCCTTAGAACTGTTAATTAATATGCTTAGAGTACAGGATAAGGCCATAAGTGCCCAATCTGGTGAAAAAGTAGCTAATGGTTCTCAATCTGATCCAGGGACTCCCCCAGGAAAAGGTTCAGGAAAGAAACTTCTCAGCCTGCCCATTACTAGACAGTCTAGCATAGTTGGTACAGAGGTTGAATCACACCATACTGATGGTGTGCTCTCACATTATGCTGGTAGCCAAGCTGTTAGGGTGCCCTCTGTAAGGGACAGGTCTCCTTCTGTTCATTCCCATCATACCTCTGTATCTAGAAATGTCCCTCCCACCCACCCTGATGACAGATTGTTAGAAAGGGAGCTCAATAGATTGAGAGTGGAACAAACCAGACTGAAGCTCAAGAAGCAACAGCTGGATTTGGATAGACAGTCTTTAGAATTAGAGAAGGAAAGACAGAAGTTGGGTTTAGATACCCATGGTGGCAGCAGCAGTATTCCCCATAGTCATCCTGCAAAAGAGCATGATTCCAGGAATCTGCACAAGATAGTTCCCCCTTATAAGGAGGGGGATGACATTAACAAGTGGTTTGCTGCACTTGAGAGGGCCTGTGCTGTACAGGATGTCCCTCAAAGGCAGTGGGCTGCTATCCTATGGCTATCATTTAGTGGAAAAGGTAGGGATAGGCTCCTTACTGTGAAAGAAAATGATGCCAATAATTTTACAGTTCTTAAGAATGCACTCCTGGATGGTTATGGCTTAACCACTGAACAGTACAGGATAAAGTTCAGAGAGACCAAAAAGGAGTCTTCACAAGACTGGGTTGATTTCATTGACCATTCAGTGAAGGCCTTGGAGGGGTGGTTACATGGCAGTAAAGTTACTGATTATGAAAGCCTGTATAACACAATCCTGAGAGAGCATATACTTAATAATTGTGTGTCTGATTTGTTGCACCAGTACCTGGTAGACTCTGATCTGACCTCTCCCCAAGAATTGGGAAAGAAGGCAGACAAATGGGTCAGAACAAGGGTGAACAGAAAAGTTCATACAGGGGGTGACAAAGATGGCAATAAGAAGAAAGATGGTGAAAAATCTCAAGATAAGCATGGGGATAAGGGTAAAACCAAAGATCCCACTTCAAATCTTAAACACTCTTCAGAGGGTGGGGATAAAACAAATTCTTCCTCTTCTTCCCAACCTGCACACATTAAAAAGCCTTGGTGCTTTGTGTGTAAAAATAGAGGCCATAGGCCAGGGGATAAGTCCTGTCCAGGTAAACCCCCTGAGCCTACCACCACTAATACATCAAGCTCTAGTGCCCCTAGCAGTAGTGGTACTAGTGGTGGGACTGCTGGCAACAGTCAAGCAAAGGGTGTAGTTGGGTTCACTTATGGGTCCATAGTGGAAACTGATGTAATCAGTCCCAAGACAGTTTCTGTCACACCTAGTGGCATTGGCCTTGCCACACTGGCTGCTTGTCCCCTTACAATGGATAAGTACAGGCAGACAGTTTCAATAAATGGTGTTGAGGCCTTGGCCTACAGGGACACAGGTGCCAGTTTCACTTTGGTGACTGAAAACCTAGTGCCTCCTGAACAACACATCATTGGACAACAGTATAAGATTATTGATGTCCATAACTCCACTAAGTTTCTTCCCTTAGCTATAATTCAGTTTAGTTGGGGTGGAGTTACTGGCCCTAAGCAGGTGGTGGTATCACCTAGTTTACCTGTAGACTGTCTCTTAGGTAATGACCTAGAGGCCTCAGGTTGGGCTGATGTAGAGTTTTATGCCCATGCAGCCATGCTGGGCATCCCTGAGGAATTGTTCCCTCTCATTTCAAGTGAAATGAAAAAGCAAAGGAGAGAAGGCCTGAAAACTCAGGATCCCTCTCCATCAACAGGTAAAAAGGGTATCACAGTATCCCCTAACCACCCTACCATTCAGGATACTATTCCTGTGGTGGGAGAAACCTCTCCTGGGGTGGCACCTGTTCCAAGGGAATCATCAGCTGGCAAAGCTGGACTCCCTGAGGTGGAAGTACCTCTCTGTGGGATAACTAACATTGGTGAGAAAAACAGCACCATTTTAGTTAACATGGAGCATCCCTCCAACCCTCCCAGAGAAACTTTAGTGCAGAAACCCTGCACTACCTCACAACACTTAGGACAGCATCCCTGCCCTAGTGTGGAGCTCATAGGACAGCATCCCTGCCCTGCTCCAACTCAAGAGAAACAGCATCCCTGTTCTCTCTTCCAGCCAGATGGACAAAGTTTTTGCCCAGCTATGGCTTTTCTGAGACAGCATCCCTGTCTGGCATTTCCATCACTACAAATAGGTTCAGTGGACAATTCCCACTGCTCTAAACTAAAACTTACTGATAGAAACTCTGAAAATACATCTTCACATTGTTGCTTAGCTAAAAAACTTCAAACAGGGTGGTTTACATCCCCACAGGGAAGTAACCATATAGTGGATGATAAAGGGAGTAACCAGTCTATTGCAGAGCTACTCTCTACTTATCACCACTTAGACAATAAAGTCTCAACTGGCCAAGGTTAGCCTTATTGTCCTTCGTTTGGGGGGGGTTGTGTGAGAAGGTAGCCTCTTTCTAGCCTTGTTACCCCCACTTTTGGCCTGTTTGTGAGTGTATGTCAGGGTGTTTGTCACTGTTTTCACTGTCTCACTGGGATCCTGATAGCCAGGCCTCAGTGCTCATAGTGAAAACACTATGTTTTCAGTATGTTTGTTATGTGTCACTGGGATCCTGCTGGTCAGGACCCCAGTGCTCATAGGTTTGTGGCCTATATGTATGTGTCACTGGGACCCTGTCACACAGGGCCCCAGTGCTCATAGGTGTGCATGTATATGTTCCCTGTGTGGTGCCTAACTGTCTCACTGAGGCTCTGCTAACCAGAACCTCAGTGGTTATGCTCTCTCATTACTTTCAAATTGTCACTAACAGGCTAGTGACCAATTTTACCAATTTACATTGGCTTACTGGAACACCCTTATTATTCCCTAGTATATGGTACTGAGGTACCCAGGGTATTGGGGTTCCAGGAGATCCCTATGGGCTGCAGCATTTCTTTTGCCACCCATAGGGAGCTCTGACAATTCTTACACAGGCCTGCCACTGCAGCCTGAGTGAAATAACGTCCACATTATTTCACAGCCATTTTACACTGCACTTAAGTAACTTATAAGTCACCTATATGTCTAACCTTTACCTGGTAAAGGTTGGGTGCAAAGTTACTTAGTGTGAGGGCACCCTGGCACTAGCCAAGGTGCCCCCACATTGTTCAGAGCCAATTCCCTGAACTTTGTGAGTGCGGGGACACCATTACACGCGTGCACTACATATAGGTCACTACCTATATGTAGCTTCACCATGGTAACTCCGAATATGGCCATGTAACATGTCTATGATCATGGAATTGCCGCCTCTATGCCATCCTGGCATTGTTGGTACAATTCCATGATCCCAGTGGTCTGTAGCACAGACCCTGGTACTGCCAGACTGCCCTTTCTGGGGTTTCACTGCAGCTGCTGCTGCTGCCAACCCCTCAGACAGGCAGCTGCCCTCCTGGGGTCCAGCCAGGCCTGGCCCAGGATGGCAGAACAAAGAACTTCCTCTGAGAGAGGGTGTGACACCCTCTCCCTTTGGAAAATGGTGTGAAGGCAGGGGAGGAGTAGCCTCCCCCAGCCTCTGGAAATGCTTTGTTGGGCACAGATGTGCCCAATTCTGCATAAGCCAGTCTACACCGGTTCAGGGACCCCTTAGCCGCTGCTCTGGCGCGAAACTGGACAAAGGAAAGGGGAGTGACCACTCCCCTGACCTGCACCTCCCCTGGGAGGTGTCCAGAGCTCCTCCAGTGTGCTCCAGACCTCTGCCATCTTGGAAACAGAGGTGCTGCTGGCCCACTGGACTGCTCTGAGTGGCCAGTGCCACCAGGTGACGTCAGAGACTCCTGCTGATAGGCTCCTTCAGGTGTTAGTATCCTTTCCTCTCTCCTAGGTAGCCAAACCCTCTTTTCTGGCTATTTAGGGTCTCTGTCTCTGAGGAAACTTTAGATAACGAATGCATGAGCTCAGCCGAGTTCCTCTGCATCTCTCTCTTCACCTTCTGATAAGGAAACGACCGCTGACCGCGCTGGAAGCCTGCAAACCTGCAACATAGTAGCAAAGACGACTACTGCAACTCTGTAACGCTGATCCTGCCGCCTTCTCGACTGTTTTCCTGCTTGTGCATGCTGTGGGGGTAGCCTGCCTCCTCTCTGCACCAGAAGCTCCGAAGAAATCTCCCGTGGGTCGACGGAATCTTCCCCCTGCAACCGCAGGCACCAAAAAGCTGCATCACCGGTCCCTTGGGTCTCCTCTCAGCACGACGAGCGAGGTCCCTCGAATCCAGCGACTCTGTCCAAGGGACCCCCACAGTCCAGTGACTCTTCAGCCCAAGTTTGGTGGAGGTAAGTCCTTGCCTCACCTCGCTGGGCTGCATTGCTGGGAACCGCGACTTTGCAAGCTACTCCGGCCCCTGTGCACTTCCGGCGGAAATCCTTCGTGCACAGCCAAGCCTGGGTCCACGGCACTCTAACCTGCATTGCACGACTTTCTAAGTTGGTCTCCGGCGACGTGGGACTCCTTTGTGCAACTTCGGCGAGCACCGTTTCACGCATCCTCGTAGTGCCTGTTTTTGGCACTTCTCCGGGTGCTACCTGCTTCAGTGAGGGTTCTTTGTCTTGCTCGACGTCCCCTCTCTCTGCAGGTCCAATTTGCGACCTCCTGGTCCCTCCTGGGCCCCAGCAGCGTCCAAAAACGCCAAACGCACGATTTGCGTGTAGCAAGGCTTGTTGGCGTCCATCCGGCGGGAAAACACTTCTGCACGACTCTCCAAGGCGTGGGGGATCCATCCTCCAAAGGGGAAGTCTCTAGCCCTTGTCGTTCCTGCAGTATTCACAGTTCTTCAGCCGAGTAAGAGCTTCTTTGCACCAACCGCTGGCATTTCTTGGGCATCTGCCCATCTCCGAGTTGCTTGTGACTTTTGGACTTGGTCCCCTTGTTCCACAGGTACCCTCAGTCAGGAATCCATCGTTGTTGCATTGCTGATTTGTGTTTTCCTTGCATTTTCCCTCTAACACGACTATTTTGTCCTTAGGGGAACTTTAGTGCACTTTGCACTCACTTTTCAGGGTCTTGGGGAGGGTTATTTTGCTAACTCTCACTATTTTCTAATAGTCCCAGCGACCCTCTACAAGGTCACATAGGTTTGGGGTCCATTCGTGGTTCGCATTCCACTTCTGGAGTATATGGTTTGTGTTGCCCCTATCCCTATGTTTCCCCATTGCATCCTATTGTAACTATACATTGTTTGCACTGTTTTCTAAGACTATACTGCATATTTTTGCTATTGTGTATATATATCTTGTGTATATTTCCTATCCTCTCACTGAGGGTACACTCTAAGATACTTTGGCATATTGTCATAAAAATAAAGTACCTTTATTTTTAGTATAACTGTGTATTGTGTTTTCTTATGATATTGTGCATATGACACTAAGTGGTACTGTAGTAGCATCACACGTCTCCTAGTTCAGCCTAAGCTGCTCTGCTAAGCTACCATTATCTATCAGCCTAAGCTGCTAGACACCCTATACACTAATAAGGGATAACTGGGCCTGGTGCAAGGTGCAAGTACCCCTTGGTACTCACTACAAGCCAGTCCAGCCTCCTACAGTGCAGAGCACATGGCCTGCTTCAGCTCCTCAAAAGCTCTCTGACAGTTTGCTGTCCATACTACCTTTTTAGGCATCTTTTTGGAAGTGAGGTCATTAAGAGGGGCTGCAATGGAGCCATAGTTCTTAATGAACCTCCTGTAATACCCACTGAGGCCTAGGAAGGCTCTCACCTGAGTCTGTGTAGTAGGGGGAACCCAATCAATAATTGTTTGGATTTTCCCCTGTAGTGGTGCAATCTGTTCCCCACCAACAAGGTGTCCCAGATAAACCACCTTACCCTGCCCTATCTGGCACTTTGAAGCCTTGATAGTGAGGCCTGCCTTTTGCAGGGCCTCCAAAACTTTCCATAGGTGGACCAGGTGATCATCCCAGCTGGAGCTAAAGACAGCTATATCGTCCAAATATGCTGCACTGAAAGCTTCCAGCCCTTGCAGGACTGTGTTCACCAACCTCTGAAAAGTGGCAGGTGCATTTTTTAAACCAAAAGGCATTACAGTAAACTGTTAATGTCCTCCAATGGTAGAAAATGAAGTCTTAGGTTTAGCATTTTCTGACAATTTGATCTGCCAATACCCTGCAGTCAAGTCAAAAGTGCTTAGATACTTGGCAGATGCCAGTGTATCTATGAGCTCATCTGCCCTGGGTATAGGGTAAGCATCAGTTTTGGTTACCAAGTTGAGACCTCTATAGTCTACACAAAACCGCATTTCCTTCTTTCCATCTTTGGAATGGGGTTTTGGTACCAGTACCACAGGAGAAGCCCATGGACCGTCAGAGTGCTCAACCACTCCTAGTTCTAACATTTTCTGGACCTCTTGCTTTATGCAGTCCCTGACATGGTCAGGCTGCCTATAGATCTTACTTTTGACAGGTAAACTGTCTCCAGTATCTATAGTGTGCTCACACCAAGAAGTGGTACCTGGCACAGTAGAGAAGAGTTCAGAGAATTGATCTAGGAGATTTATGCAATTGTCTTTCTGCTCAGCAGTAAGACAATCAGCCAAAACTACACCTTCCACAAGAGCATCTTGTTCTGTGGAAGAGAAGAGATCAGGTAGAGGATCACTGTCTTCTTCCTGTCCCTCATCAGTTGCCATGAGCAGGGTGAGATCAGCCCTGTCATAGTAGGGTTTCAGGCGGTTGACATGGAGCACCCTAAGGGGACTCCTGGCAGTGCCTAAGTCAACTAAATAGGTGACTTCTCCCTTGTTTTCAACAATTGTGTGAGGTCCACTCCATTTATCTTGGAGTGCTCTTGGGGCCATAGGCTCCAAGACCCACACTTTCTGCCCTGGTTGGTACTGAACCAAAACAGCCTTCTGATCATGCCATTGCTTCTGGAGCTCTTGGCTGGCCTGAAGGTTTTTACTGGCCTTTTTCATGTACTCAGCCATCCTTGATCTGAGGCCAAGTACATAGTCCACAATATCCTGTTTAGGAGCTTTTAAAGGTTGTTCCCAACCCTCCTTTACAAGTGTGAGTGGACCCCTAACAGGGTGTCCAAAAAGAAGTTCAAAGGGGCTGAAGCCCACTCCTTTCTGGGGTACCTCCCTGTAGAAAAAAAGAGGCATGGTAGAAGGATATCCCATCTCCTGCGGAGTTTTTCAGGGAGACCCATAATCATGCCTTTGAGAGTTTTATTAAATCTTTCCACCAGTCCATTTGTTTGTGGATGATAGGGTGTTGTGAACTTGTACGTTACACCACACTCCTTCCACATGGCCTTTAAGTATGCAGACATGAAATTGCTTCCCCTGTCTGATACTACTTCCTTTGGGAAGCCCACCCTGGAAAATATTCCCAGGAGGGCCTTTGCCACTGCAGGTGCTGTAGTGGTCCTTAAAGGAATAGCTTCAGGATATCTTGTGGCATGGTCCACTACCACCAAGATAAATCTATTGCCTGAAGCAGTAGGAGGGTCAAGGGGGCCAACTATGTCAACCCCTACCCTTTCAAAGGGAACCCCAACCACAGGCAGTGGAATAAGGGGTGCCTTTGGGGTGCCACCTGTCTTGCCACTGGCTTGACAGGTTTCACAGGACTTACAAAATTCCTTTGTGTCCTCAGACATCCTAGGCCAATGAAACAATGGAACCAATCTGTCCCAAGTTTTCATTTGACCCAGGTGTCCAGCTAGGGGAATGTCATGTGCCAGGGTTAGGAGGAACTTTCTGTACTCCTGAGGAATCACTAATCTCCTGGCAGCTCCAGGTTTAGAATCCCTATGCTCAGTGTACAAGAGGTTGTCCTCCCAGTAAACTCTGTGAGAGTCACTGACATCCCCATTAGCCTGTTTGACAGCTTGCTGTCTGAGACCCTCTAATGTGGGACAGGTTTGCTGTGCCACACTCAGCTCCTCTCTGGCAGGCCCCCCTTCACCCAAAAGCTCAGCAGTGTCTGCTTCCAGCTCCTCTGGTGTAGGTTCTGCACAGGGAGGGAATTCTTCTTCCTCAGAAGTAGAATCCACTGTAGAGGGAGGGATAGTAGGAAGTGATTTGCTTCTACTAGCCCTAGCTTTAGGGAGCACTTGGTCCATTGTTCCAGGATCCAAGCTTCCCTGTCCTTTTTGCTTTTTGGCCTGAGCCCTTGTCAAAGCAAAAATATGCCCTGGGATGCCCAGCATTGCTGCATGGGCCTCCAACTCCACATCTGACCAAGCTGATGTCTCCAAATCATTCCCTAATAGACAGTCTACAGGTAAATCTGAAGCTACCACAACTTTCTTTGGACCAGTAACCCCCCCCCCAGTTGAGATTAACAACAGCCATGGGGTGGCTAAGTGTGTTGTTGTGAGCATCGGTTACTTGGTACTGGTGACCAAGTAGGTGTTGTTCAGGGTGGACCAGTTTCTCTATGACCATAGTCACACTGGCACCAGTGTCCCTGAAGGCCTGAACCTCAACACCATTTATTAGGGGTAGCTGCTTGTACTTATCCATATTAAGGGGACAAGCAACTAAGGTGGCTAAATCAATAGCCCCCTCAGAGACTAACACAGCCTCTGTGGCCTCCCTAACAAGGCCAACCCCAACTAAGTTACCAATAGTGAGCCCAGCTACTCCCTTGGATTGGCTATTAGTAGGTTTGCTCCCACCACCACTGCTATCAATGTAGGAGGCTGGACTGGCTTGTAGTGAGTACCAAGGGGTACTTGCACCTTGCACCAGGCCCAGTTATCCCTTATTAGTGTATAGGGTGTCTAGCAGCTTAGGCTGATAGATAATGGTAGCTTAGCAGAGCAGCTTAGGCTGAACTAGGAGACGTGTGAAGCTACTACAGTACCACTTAGTGTCATATGCACAATATCATAAGAAAACACAATACACAGTTATACTAAAAATAAAGGTACTTTATTTTTATGACAATATGCCAAAGTATCTTAGAGTGTACCCTCAGTGAGAGGATAGGAAATATACACAAGATATATATACACAATAGCAAAAATATGCAGTATAGTCTTAGAAAACAGTGCAAACAATGTATAGTTACAATAGGATGCAATGGGGAACATAGGGATAGGGGCAACACAAACCATATACTCCAAAAGTGGAATGCGAACCACGAATGGACCCCAAACCTATGTGACCTTGTAGAGGGTCGCTGGGACTATTAGAAAATAGTGAGAGTTAGAAAAATAACCCTCCCCAAGACCCTGAAAAGTGAGTGCAAAGTGCACTAAAGTTCCCCTAAGGACAAAGAAGTCGTGTTAGAGGAATAATGCAGGAAAGACACAAACCAACAATGCAACAACTGTGGATTTCCAATCTAGGGTACCTGTGGAACAAGGGGACCAAGTCCAAAAGTCACAAGCAAGTCGGAGATGGGCAGATGCCCAGGAAATGCCAGCTGCGGATGCAAAGAAGCTTCTACTGAACAGAAGAAGCTGCGGTTTCTGCAGGAACAAAAAGGGCTAGAGACTTCCCCTTTGGTGGACGGATCCCACTCGACGTGGAGAGTTGTGCAGAAGTGTTTTCCCGCCGAAAGAACGCCAACAAGCCTTGCTAGCTGCAAATAGTGCGGTTAGCGTTTTTGGACACTGCTGAGGCCCAGGAGGGATCAGGAGGTCGCAAATTGCACCAGCAGAGAGAGGGGACGTCGAGCAAGACAAGGAGCCCTCTCTGAAGCAGGTTGCACCTGGAGAAGTGCCAGAAACAGGCACTACGAGGATGCGTGAAACAGTGCTCGCCGAAGTTGCACAAAGGAGTCCCACGTCGCCGGAGACCAACTTAGAAAGTCGTGCAATGCAGGTTAGAGTGCCGTGGACCCAGGCTTGGGTGTGCACAAAGGATTTCCGCCGGAAGTGCACAGGGGCCGGAGTAGCTGCAAAAGTCGCGGTTCCCACCAATGCAGCCCAGCGAGGTGAGGCAAGGACTTACCTCCACCAACCTTGGACTGAAGAGTCACTGGACTGTGGGGGTCACTTGGACAGAGTCGCTGGATTCGAGGGACCTCGCTCGTCGTGCTGAGAGGAGACCCAAGGGACCGGTAATGCAGCTTTTTGGTGCCTGCGGTTGCAGGGGGAAGATTCCGTCGACCCACGGGAGATTTCTTCGGAGCTTCTGGTGCAGAGAGGAGGCAGACTACCCCCACAGCATGCACAAGCAGGAAAACAGTCGAGAAGGCGGCAGGATCAGCGTTACAGAGTTGCAGTAGTCGTCTTTGCTACTATGTTGCAGTTTTGCAGGCTTCCAGCGCGGTCAGCAGTCGATTCCTTATCAGAAGGTGAAGAGAGAGATGCAGAGGAACTCGGCTGAGCTCTTGCATTCATTATCTAAAGTTTCCCCAGAGACAGAGACCCTAAATAGCCAGAAAAGAGGGTTTGGCTACTTAGGAGAGAGGATAGGCTACTAACACCTGAAGGAGCCTATCAGAAGGAGTCTCTGACGTCACCTGGTGGCACTGGCCACTCAGAGCAGTCCAGTGTGCCAGCAGCACCTCTGTTTCCAAGATGGCAGAGGTCTGGAGCACACTGGAGGAGCTCTGGACACCTCCCAGGGGAGGTGCAGGTCAGGGGAGTGGTCACTCCCCTTTCCTTTGTCCAGTTTCGCGCCAGAGCAGGGCTAAGGGGTCCCCTGAACCGGTGTAGACTGGCTTATGCAGAATTGGGCACCTCTGTGCCCAACAAAGCATTTCCAGAGGCTGGGGGAGGCTACTCCTCCCCTGCCTTCACACCATTTTCCAAAGGGAGAGGGTGTCACACCCTCTCTCAGAGGAAGTTCTTTGTTCTGCCATCCTGGGCCAGGCCTGGCTGGACCCCAGGAGGGCAGATGCCTGTCTGAGGGGTTGGCAGCAGCAGCAGCTGCAGTGAAACCCCAGGAAGGGCAGTTTGGCAGTATCAGGGTCTGTGCTACAGACCACTGGGATCATGGGATTGTGCCAACTATGCCAGGATGGCATAGAGGGGGCAATTCCATGATCAAAGACATGTTACATGGCCATATTCGGAGTTACCATTGTGAAGCTACATATAGGTAGTGACCTATATGTAGTGCACGCGTGTAATGGTGTCCCCGCACTCACAAAGTTCAGGGAATTGGCTCTGAACAATGTGGGGGCACCTTGGCTAGTGCCAGGGTGCCCTCACACTAAGTAACTTTGCACCTAACCTTTACCAGGTAAAGGTTAGACATATAGGTGACTTATAAGTTACTTAAGTGCAGTGTAAAATGGCTGTGAAATAACGTGGACGTTATTTCACTCAGGCTGCAGTGGCAGGCCTGTGTAAGAATTGTCAGAGCTCCCTATGGGTGGCAAAAGAAATGCTGCAGCCCATAGGGATCTCCTGGAACCCCAATACCCTGGGTACCTCAGTACCATATACTAGGGAATTATAAGGGTGTTCCAGTAAGCCAATGTAAATTGGTAAAAATGGTCACTAGCCTGTTAGTGACAATTTGGAAAGAAATGAGAGAGCATAACCACTGAGGTTCTGATTAGCAGAGCCTCAGTGAGACAGTTAGTCACTACACAGGTAACACATTCAGGCACACTTATGAGCACTGGGGCCCTGGGTTACCAGGGTCCCAGTGACACATACAACTAAAACAACATATATACAGTGAAAAATGGGGGTAACATGCCAGGCAAGATGGTACTTTACTACAATTGCCTCTTCCTGCATCGTGGTTTTGAAGCATCGCCTTCGGAACTGCCACTGCCTGACACTTTTCACGGCGCAGGCTCTTCACATCTCTTTCGAAGGCAGGATCCTCGAAGTTGATGCGAAAGGACCTCGCACCGCATCCTCACCACAGCTCGGGACCGGCGCATCACCTCAGCTGCGGGATACATCTTCGATATGGACATAGCAACATTCTGTAACCAGGATTTAGGGTACTTTGTTCAGCGGGCCTAACTTGGTCCCTGTAGCCAGCGCACGCTTCATCGTGGTCAGCCTGAACTTGTGAGTTTGTCCTGGTCCAGCACAACCAGATATCCTTAGTAGCCATTTGTTCTTTTTGGCGCTATTTTTCCTTAAAACTTTGAAATTCAATATTTTCCATTCTACTTATTAGAGTTTTGTTGTTTTGGTCTGTAGGAGGCTGGACTGGCTTGTAGTGAGTACCAAGGGGTACTTGCACCTTGCACCAGGCCCAGTTATCCCTTATTAGTGTATAGGGTGTCTAGCAGCTTAGGCTGATAGATAATGGTAGCTTAGCAGAGCAGCTTAGGCTGAACTAGGAGACGTGTGAAGCTACTACAGTACCACTTAGTGTCATATGCACAATATCATAAGAAAACACAATACACAGTTATACTAAAAATAAAGGTACTTTATTTTTATGACAATATGCCAAAGTATCTTAGAGTGTACCCTCAGTGAGAGGATAGGAAATATACACAAGATATATATACACAATAGCAAAAATATGCAGTATAGTCTTAGAAAACAGTGCAAACAATGTATAGTTACAATAGGATGCAAGGGGAAACATAGGGATAGGGGCAACACAAACCATATACTCCAAAAGTGGAATGCGAACCACGAATGGACCCCAAACCTATGTGACCTTGTAGAGGGTCGCTGGGACTATTAGAAAATAGTGAGAGTTAGAAAAATAACCCTCCCCAAGACCCTGAAAAGTGAGTGCAAAGTGCACCAAAGTTCCCCTAAGGACAAAATAGTCGTGTTAGAGGGAAAATGCAAGGAAAACACAAATCAGCAATGCAACAACGATGGATTCCTGACTGAGGGTACCTGTGGAACAAGGGGACCAAGTCCAAAAGTCACAAGCAGCTCGGAGGTGGGCAGATGCCCAAGAAATGCCAGCGGTTGGTGCAAAGAAGCTCTTACTAGGCTGAAGAACTGTGAATACTGCAGGAACGACAAGGGCTAGAGACTTCCCCTTTGGAGGATGGATCCCCCACGCCTTGGAGAGTCGTGCAGAAGTGTTTTCCCGCCGGATGGACGCCAACAAGCCTTGCTACACGCAAATCGTGCGTTTGGCGTTTTTGGACGCTGCTGGGGCCCAGGAGGGACCAGGAGGTCGAAAATTGGACCTGCAGAGAGAGGGGACGTCGAGCAAGACAAAGAGCCCTCACTGAAGCAGGTAGCACCCGGGGAAGTGCCAGAAACAGGCACTACAAGGATGCGTGAAACGGTGCTCGCCGAAGTTGCACAAAGGAGTCCCACGTCGCCGGAGACCAACTTAGAAAGTCGTGCAATGCAGGTTAGAGTGCCGTGGACCCAGGCTTGGCTGTGCACGAAGGATTTCCGCCGGAAGTGCACAGGGGCCGGAGTAGCTTGCAAAGTCGCGGTTCCCAGCAATGCAGCCCAGCGAGGTGAGGCAAGGACTTACCTCCACCAAACTTGGGCTGAAGAGTCACTGGACTGTGGGGGTCACTTGGACGGTGTCGCTGGATTCGAGGGACCTCGCTCGTCGTGCTGAGAGGAGACCCAAGGGACCGGTAATGCAGCTTTTTGGTGCCTGAGGTTGCAGGGGGAAGATTCCGTCGACCCACGGGAGATTTCTTCGGAGCTTCTGGTGCAGAGAGGAGGCAGACTACCCCCACAGCATGCACAAGCAGGAAAACAGTCGAGAAGGCAGCAGGATCAGCGTTACAGAGTTGCAGTAGTCGTCTTTGCTACTATGTTGCAGGTTTGCAGGCTTCCAGCGCGGTCAGCGGTCGATTCCTTATCAGAAGGTGAAGAGGGAGATGCAGAGGAACTCGGCTGAGCTCATGCATTCGTTATCTAAAGTTTCCCCAGAGACAGAGACCCTAAATAGCCAGAAAAGAGGGTTTGGCTACCTAGGAGAGAGGAAAGGCTACTAACACCTGAAGGAGCCTATCACAAGGAGTCTCTGACGTCACCTGGTGGCACTGGCCACTCAGAGCAGTCCAGTGTGCCAGCAGCACCTCTGTTTCCAAGATGGCAGAGGTCTGGAGCACACTGGAGGAGCTCTGGACACCTCCCAGGGGAGGTGCAGGTCAGGGGAGTGGTCACTCCCCTTTCCTTTGTCCAGTTTCGCGCCAGAGCAGGGGCTAAGGGGTCCCTGAACCGGTGTAGACTGGCTTATGCAGAATTGGGCACCTCTGTGCCCAACAAAGCATTTCCAGAGGCTGGGGGAGGCTACTCCTCCCCTGCCTTCACACCATTTTCCAAAGGGAGAGGGTGTTACACCCTCTCTCAGAGGAAGTTCTTTGTTCTGCCATCCTGGGCCTGGCCTGGCTGGACCCCAGGAGGGCAGCTGCCTGTCTGAGGGGTTGGCAGCAGCAGCAGCTGCAGTGAAACCCCAGGAAGGGCAGTTTGGCAGTACCAGGGTCTGTGCTACAGACCACTGGGATCATGGGATTGTGCCAACTATGCCAGGATGGTATAGAGGGGGCAATTCCATGATCATAGACATGTTACATGGCCATATTCGGAGTTACCATGGTGAAGCTACATATAGGTAGTGACCTATATGTAGTGCACGCGTGTAATGGTGTCCCCGCACTCACAAAGTTCAGGGAATTGGCTCTGAACAATGTGGGGGCACGTTGGCTAGTGCCAGGGTGCCCTCACACTAAGTAACTTTGCACCTAACCTTTACCAGGTAAAGGTTAGACATATAGGTGACTTATAAGTTACTTAAGTGCAGTGTAAAATGGCTGTGAAATAACGTGGACGTTATTTCACTCAGGCTGCCGTGGCAGGCCTGTGTAAGAATTGTCAGAGCTCCCTATGGGTGGCAAAAGAAATGCTGCAGCCCATAGGGATCTCCTGGAACCCCAATACCCTGGGTACCTCAGTACCATATACTAGGGAATTATAAGGGTGTTCCAGTAAGCCAATGTAAATTGGTAAAAATGGTCACTAGCCTGTCAGTGACAATTTGAAAGTAATGAGAGAGCATAACCACTGAGGTTCTGGTTAGCAGAGCCTCAGTGAGACAGTTAGGCACCACACAGGGAACATATACATGCACACCTATGAGCACTGGGGCCCTGTGTGACAGGGTCCCAGTGACACATACATATAGGCCACAAACCTATGAGCACTGGGGTCCTGACCAGCAGGATCCCAGTGACACATAACAAACATACTGAAAACATAGTGTTTTCACTATGAGCACTGAGGCCTGGCTATCAGGATCCCAGTGAGACAGTGAAAACAGTGACAAACACCCTGACATACACTCACAAACAGGCCAAAAGTGGGGGTAACAAGGCTAGAAAGAGGCTACCTTCTCACACAACCCCCCCCCAAACGAAGGACAATAAGGCTAACCTTGGCCAGTTGAGACTTTATTGTCTAAGTGGTGATAAGTAGAGAGTAGCTCTGCCATAGACTGGTTACTCCCTTTATCATCCACTATATGGTTACTTCCCTGTGGGGATGTAAACCACCCTGTTTGAAGTTTTTTAGCTAAGCAACAATGTGAAGATGTATTTTCAGAGTTTCTATCAGTAAGTTTTAGTTTAGAGCAGTGGGAATTGTCCACTGAACCTATTTGTAGTGATGGAAATGCCAGACAGGGATGCTGTCTCAGAAAAGCCATAGCTGGGCAAAAACTTTGTCCATCTGGCTGGAAGAGAGAACAGGGATGCTGTTTCTCTTGAGTTGGAGCAGGGCAGGGATGCTGTCCTATGAGCTCCACACTAGGGCAGGGATGCTGTCCTAAGTGTTGTGAGGTAGTGCAGGGTTTCTGCACTAAAGTTTCTCTGGGAGGGTTGGAGGGATGCTCCATGTTAACTAAAATGGTGCTGTTTTTCTCACCAATGTTAGTTATCCCACAGAGAGGTACTTCCACCTCAGGGAGTCCAGCTTTGCCAGCTGATGATTCCCTTGGAACAGGTGCCACCCCAGGAGAGGTTTCTGCCACCACAGGAATAGTATCCTGAATGGTAGGGTGGTTAGGGGATACTGTGATACCCTTTTTACCTGTTGATGGAGAGGGATCCTGAGTTTTCAGGCCTTCTCTCCTTTGCTTTTTCATTTCACTTGAAATGAGAGGGAACAATTCCTCAGGGATGCCCAGCATGGCTGCATGGGCATAAAACTCTACATCAGCCCAACCTGAGGCCTCTAGGTCATTACCTAAGAGACAGTCTACAGGTAAGCTAGGTGATACCACCACCTGCTTAGGGCCAGTAACTCCACCCCAACTAAACTGAATTATAGCTAAGGGAAGAAACTTAGTGGAGTTATGGACATCAATAATCTTATACTGTTGTCCAATGATGTGTTGTTCAGGAGGCACTAGGTTTTCAGTCACCAAAGTGAAACTGGCACCTGTGTCCCTGTAGGCCAAGGCCTCAACACCATTTATTGAAACTGTCTGCCTGTACTTATCCATTGTAAGGGGACAAGCAGCCAGTGTGGCAAGGCCAGTGCCACTAGGTGTGACAGAAACTGTCTTGGGACTGATTACATCAGTTTCCACTATGGACCCATAAGTGAACCCAACTACACCCTTTGCTTGACTGTTGCCAGCAGTCCCACCACTAGTACCACTACTGCTAGGGGCACTAGAGCTTGATGTATTAGTGGTGGTAGGCTCAGGGGGTTTACCTGGACAGGACTTATCCCCTGGCCTATGGCCTCTATTTTTACACACAAAGCACCAAGGCTTTTTAATGTGTGCAGGTTGGGAAGAAGAGGAAGAATTTGTTTTATCCCCACCCTCTGAAGAGTGTTTAAGATTTGAAGTGGGATCTTTGGTTTTACCCTTATCCCCATGCTTATCTTGAGATTTTTCACCATCTTTCTTCTTATTGCCATCTTTGTCACCCCCTGTATGAACTTTTCTGTTCACTCTTGTTCTGACCCATTTGTCTGCCTTCTTTCCCAATTCTTGGGGAGAGGTCAGATCAGAGTCTACCAGGTACTGGTGCAACAAATCAGACACACAATTATTAAGTATATGCTCTCTCAGGATTGTGTTATACAGGCTTTCATAATCAGTAACTTTACTGCCATGTAACCACCCCTCCAAGGCCTTCACTGAATGGTCAATGAAATCAACCCAGTCTTGTGAAGACTCCTTTTTGGTCTCTCTGAACTTTATCCTGTACTGTTCAGTGGTTAAGCCATAACCATCCAGGAGTGCATTCTTAAGAACTTGGAAATTGTTAGCATCATTTTCTTTTACAGTAAGGAGCCTATCCCTACCTTTTCCAGTAAATGATAGCCATAGGATAGCAGCCCACTGCTTTTGAGGGACATCCTGTACAGCACAGGCCCTCTCAAGTGCAGCAAACCACTTGTTAATGTCATCCCCCTCCTTGTAAGGGGGAACTATCTTATGCAGATTCCTGGAATCATGCTCTTTTGCAGGATGACTATGGGGAATACTGCTGCTGCCACCATGGGTATCTAAACCCATCTTCTGTCTTTCCCTCTCTATTTCTAAAGACTGTCTATCCAAATCCAGCTGTTGCTTCTTGAGCTTCAGTCTGGTTTGTTCCACTCTCAATCTATTGAGCTCCCTTTCTAACAATCTGTCATCAGGGTGGGTGGGAGGGACATTTCTAGATACAGAGGTATGATGGGAATGAACAGAAGGAGACCTGTCCCTTACCAAGGGCACCCTAACAGCTTGGCTACCAGCATAATGTGAGAGCACATCATCAGTATGATGTGATTCAACCTCTGTACCAACTATGCTAGACTGTCTAGTAATGGGCAGGCTGAGAAGTTTCTTTCCTGAACCTTTTCCTGGGGGAGTCCCTGGATCAGATTGAGAACCATTAGCTACTTTTTCTACAGATTGGGCACTTATGGCCTTATCCTGTACTCTAAGCATATTAATTAACAGTTCTAAGGAAGGATTCTTCCCTACACTCAAACCTCTCTCTATGCAGAGACTCCTTGCTCCTTTCCAGCTAAGGTGATCATATGCAAGTTTGGACAGTTCAACTTTTTGGCCTGTGCCAGACATTTTTAGAGAGAGTTAAAGTGATAGACAAAGAGAAAAAAGTTTTCAGAACTTTTTGGAAAGACAGAAAAAACTTTTTAAACTTTTAAGAACTTTTTGAAAGTTTAGAAGTACTTTTCAGCACTTAGAAAAGAGTGAAAAGAGGAAATGCAAAACTTTTTGGCTATGTGTATATACACTGACCTTGTTTTGTATATTTTTCTCTTATGAAAAGTACAATGACAAGAGTGGTAAGTAGTCTCAAAGCACTTATCCCACCGCTGCACAACCAATGTAGGAGGCTGGACTGGCTTGTAGTGAGTACCAAGGGGTACTTGCACCTTGCACCAGGCCCAGTTATCCCTTATTAGTGTATAGGGTGTCTAGCAGCTTAGGCTGATAGATAATGGTAGCTTAGCAGAGCAGCTTAGGCTGAACTAGGAGACGTGTGAAGCTACTACAGTACCACTTAGTGTCATATGCACAATATCATAAGAAAACACAATACACAGTTATACTAAAAATAAAGGTACTTTATTTTTATGACAATATGCCAAAGTATCTTAGAGTGTACCCTCAGTGAGAGGATAGGAAATATACACAAGATATATATACACAATAGCAAAAATATGCAGTATAGTCTTAGAAAACAGTGCAAACAATGTATAGTTACAATAGGATGCAATGGGGAAACATAGGGATAGGGGCAACACAAACCATATACTCCAAAAGTGGAATGCGAACCACGAATGGACCCCAAACCTATGTGACCTTGTAGAGGGTCGCTGGGACTATTAGAAAATAGTGAGAGTTAGAAAAATAACCCTCCCCAAGACCCTGAAAAGTGAGTGCAAAGTGCACCAAAGTTCCCCTAAGGACAAAATAGTCGTGTTAGAGGGAAAATGCAAGGAAAACACAAATCAGCAATGCAACAACGATGGATTCCTGACTGAGGGTACCTGTGGAACAAGGGGACCAAGTCCAAAAGTCACAAGCAGCTCGGAGGTGGGCAGATGCCCAAGAAATGCCAGCGGTTGGTGCAAAGAAGCTCTTACTAGGCTGAAGAACTGTGAATACTGCAGGAACGACAAGGGCTAGAGACTTCCCCTTTGGAGGATGGATCCCCCACGCCTTGGAGAGTCGTGCAAAAGTGTTTTCCCGCCGGATGGACGCCAACAAGCCTTGCTACACGCAAATCGTGCGTTTGGCGTTTTTGGACGCTGCTGGGGCCCAGGAGGGACCAGGAGGTCGAAAATTGGACCTGCAGAGAGAGGGGACGTCGAGCAAGACAAAGAGCCCTCACTGAAGCAGGTAGCAACCGGGGAAGTGCCAGAAACAGGCACTACGAGGATGCGTGAAACGGTGCTCGCCGAAGTTGCACAAAGGAGTCCCACGTCGCCGGAGACCAACTTAGAAAGTCGTGCAATGCAGGTTAGAGTGCCGTGGACCCAGGCTTGGCTGTGCACGAAGGATTTCCGCCGGAAGTGCACAGGGGCCGGAGAAGCTTGCAAAGTCGCGGTTCCCAGCAATGCAGCCCAGCGAGGTGAGGCAAGGACTTACCTCCACCAAACTTGGGCTGAAGAGTCACTGGACTGTGGGGGTCACTTGGACGGTGTCGCTGGATTCGAGGGACCTCGCTCGTCGTGCTGAGAGGAGACCCAAGGGACCGGTAATGCAGCTTTTTGGTGCCTGAGGTTGCAGGGGGAAGATTCCGTCGACCCACGGGAGATTTCTTCGGAGCTTCTGGTGCAGAGAGGAGGCAGACTACCCCCACAGCATGCACAAGCAGGAAAACAGTCGAGAAGGCGGCAGGATCAGCGTTACAGAGTTGCAGTAGTCGTCTTTGCTACTATGTTGCAGGTTTGCAGGCTTCCAGCGCGGTCAGCGGTCGATTCCTTATCAGAAGGTGAAGAGGGAGATGCAGAGGAACTCGGCTGAGCTCATGCATTCGTTATCTAAAGTTTCCCCAGAGACAGAGACCCTAAATAGCCAGAAAAGAGGGTTTGGCTACCTAGGAGAGAGGAAAGGCTACTAACACCTGAAGGAGCCTATCACAAGGAGTCTCTGACGTCACCTGGTGGCACTGGCCACTCAGAGCAGTCCAGTGTGCCAGCAGCACCTCTGTTTCCAAGATGGCAGAGGTCTGGAGCACACTGGAGGAGCTCTGGACACCTCCCAGGGGAGGTGCAGGTCAGGGGAGTGGTCACTCCCCTTTCCTTTGTCCAGTTTCGCGCCAGAGCAGGGGCTAAGGGGTCCCTGAACCGGTGTAGACTGGCTTATGCAGAATTGGGCACCTCTGTGCCCAACAAAGCATTTCCAGAGGCTGGGGGAGGCTACTCCTCCCCTGCCTTCACACCATTTTCCAAAGGGAGAGGGTGTCACACCCTCTCTCAGAGGAAGTTCTTTGTTCTGCCATCCTGGGCCAGGCCTGGCTGGACCCCAGGAGGGCAGCTGCCTGTCTGAGGGGTTGGCAGCAGCAGCAGCTGCAGTGAAACCCCAGGAAGGGCAGTTTGGCAGTACCAGGGTCTGTGCTACAGACCACTGGGATCATGGGATTGTGCCAACTATGCCAGGATGGTATAGAGGGGGCAATTCCATGATCATAGACATGTTACATGGCCATATTCGGAGTTACCATGGTGAAGCTACATATAGGTAGTGACCTATATGTAGTGCACGCGTGTAATGGTGTCCCCGCACTCACAAAGTTCAGGGAATTGGCTCTGAACAATGTGGGGGCACGTTGGCTAGTGCCAGGGTGCCCTCACACTAAGTAACTTTGCACCTAACCTTTACCAGGTAAAGGTTAGACATATAGGTGACTTATAAGTTACTTAAGTGCAGTGTAAAATGGCTGTGAAATAACGTGGACGTTATTTCACTCAGGCTGCCGTGGCAGGCCTGTGTAAGAATTGTCAGAGCTCCCTATGGGTGGCAAAAGAAATGCTGCAGCCCATAGGGATCTCCTGGAACCCCAATACCCTGGGTACCTCAGTACCATATACTAGGGAATTATAAGGGTGTTCCAGTAAGCCAATGTAAATTGGTAAAAATGGTCACTAGCCTGTCAGTGACAATTTGAAAGTAATGAGAGAGCATAACCACTGAGGTTCTGGTTAGCAGAGCCTCAGTGAGACAGTTAGGCACCACACAGGGAACATATACATGCACACCTATGAGCACTGGGGCCCTGTGTGACAGGGTCCCAGTGACACATACATATAGGCCACAAACCTATGAGCACTGGGGTCCTGACCAGCAGGATCCCAGTGACACATAACAAACATACTGAAAACATAGTGTTTTCACTATGAGCACTGAGGCCTGGCTATCAGGATCCCAGTGAGACAGTGAAAACAGTGACAAACACCCTGACATACACTCACAAACAGGCCAAAAGTGGGGGTAACAAGGCTAGAAAGAGGCTACCTTCTCACACAGTCTTGTTTCATTTATTAAATACAGATCTATTTTTCTAACGTTGTGCGGAATCTTTTGTGTGGTGTTTTCACTGTTTTACTGGTTGAAGTGTCACACAAATACTTAACCTGCTGCCTCTAAGTTAAGCCTGACTGTTCTGTGCCAAGTTACCAGCGGGTGAGAACAGGTTTATTTAGGGTTTGCCTTTTGGGGACAGTGGAGTGCCTATAGGGGAGTCCTTGTACCTCCCTCCCCTCAAGCCATCATGCCAGATTAACTGCTGATCATCTAAGCCTGATTGCAGTTGTGGATGGGGGGGGAAGTCTGTACGCAAGCAGAGTAATATTGTAAGTACTTTCTTGAGACCTGCTAATTTATCAGTGGTATGTACTTAAGGTGTTTTTATGCTTGCCTTGTTTTAAATAAAAAGAGCATATAAAAAATGTAAAGTTTGCATGGACCTTATCCTGATTAGAGTTGTGGTCACTGTTTGACCAGGGCTCATAATCCACTCAACCAGTAACAGATTGACTACTGACTGACCTCACAAAAGTAAAATGTAGCCATATTGTTAAGACCACACTTTAGCTGTGTTCTGAGTTTAGACCTGAGATATACATTTGTACTAATGTTTTACACCTACAAGAAACCTAGGGCACTTTATTAAATTGGTAATAGTTAGGGAAAATAATTTATATTGTTCCATATATTTTAAAACAATGTAGCAGGGTACCGCAGCACTAGCTAGGAAGTACTGTGGTACCTTTTGAAATTAGAACAAAAATATGTCAAACGATAAAACAATAATAAACACCAATAAAAAAATACTATTATATTATTTGTCATAAATCCTTGATTTTATTAGATTTCAGTATATACCAGAATACTTTCAAGACACTCCAACATGCTATGTTACCTATTTTAAAGATAAATACAACAATAAAAGTGCTTTCCCCTAACTGTTCTTATTTTGGTAAAGTGCCACATTTCTTACCTATATATAAAAAAACATAGGGCCTGATTTTGATCTTGGTGGTAGCGGTTCCCCTGACGGTTTTCCATTGGAAAACCTATCCACCGCCTTGGCGGTCCGCCTTCTGGTTTAAATGTTGGCAGGACCATAGGCGAAACTCTACTGAGTCTTGCTGACTCCTCTAAGAACCTCCAGCCAACGCAATGGTGGTATTGGGAATAGGGGCTGACGGCAGGACTGCAGCCACCTTTATCGCTGAGCAGATTTGGAAGTGCCTTACCGCCAAGCTGTAGGAAAGTACCATCTTGCCTGGCATGTTACCCCCATATTTCACTGTATATATGTTGTTTTAGTTGTATATGTCACTGGGACCCTGCCAGCCAGGGCCCCAGTGCTCATAAGTGTGCCCTGTATGTGTTACCTGTGTTATGACTAACTGTCTCACTGAGGCTCTGCTAATCAGAACCTCAGTGGTTATGCTCTCTCATTTCTTTTAAATTGTCACTAACAGGCTAGTGACCAATTTTTCCAATTTACATTGGCATACTGCAACACCCTTATAATTCCCTAGTATATGGTACTGAGGTACTCAGGGTATTGGGGTTCCGGGAGATCCTTATGGGCTGCAGCATTTCTTTTGCCACCCATAGGGAACTCTGACAATTCTTACACAGGCCTGCCACTGCAGCCTGAGTGAAATAACGTCCACGTTATTTCACAGCCATTTTACACTGCACTTAAGTAACTTATAAGTCACCTATATGTCTAACCTTTACCTGGTAAAGGTTGGGTGCTAAGTTACTTAGTGTGTGGGCACCCTGGCACTAGCCAAGGTGCCCCCACATTGTTCAGGGCCAATTCCCCAGACTTTGTGAGTGCGGGGACACCATTACACGCGTGCACTACATATAGGTCACTACCTATGTGTAGCTGCACAATGGTAACTCCGAATATGGCCATGTAACATGTCTAAGATCATGGAATTGCCCCCTCTATGCCATCCTGGCATTGTTGGCACAATCCCATGATCCCACGGGTCTCTAGCACAGACCCTGGTACTGCCAAACTGCTTTTCCCGGGGTTTCACTGCAGCTGCTGCTACTGCCAACCCCTCAGACAGGTTTCTGCCCTCCTGGGGTCCAGCCAGGCTTGGCCCAGGAAGGCAGAACAAAGGACTTCCTCAGAGAGAGGGTGTTACACCCTCTCCCTTTGCAAAATGGTGTTAAGGCAGGGGAGGAGTAGCCTCCCCCAGCCTCTGGAAATGCTTTCATGGGCACACATGGTGCCCATTTCTGCATAAGCCAGTCTACACCGGTTCAGGGACCCCTCAGCCCTGCTCTGGTGCGAAACTGGACAAAGGAAAGGGGAGTGACCACTCACCTGACCTGCACCTCCCCTGGGAGGTGCCCAGAGCTCCTCCAGTGTGCTCCAGACCTCTGCCATCTTGGAAACAGAGGTGCTGCTGGCACACTGGACTGCTCTGAGTGGCCAGGGCCAGCAGGTGACGTCAGAGACTCCTTCTGATAGGCGCCTTCAGGTGTTGCTAGCCTATCTTCTCTCCTAAGTAGCCAAACCCTCTTTTCTGGCTATTTAGGGTCTCTGCTTTGGGGAAATCCTTAGATAACGAGTGCAAGAGCTCATCCGAGTTCCTTTGCATCTCTCTCTTCACCTTCTGCCAAGGAATCGACTGCTGACCGCTCTGGAAGCCTGCAAAACTGCAACAAAGTAGCGAAGACGACTACTGCAACTCTGTAACGCTGATCCTGCCGCCTTCTCGACTGCTTTCCTGGTGGTGCATGCTGTGGGGGTAGTCTGCCTCCTCTCTGCACTAGAAGCTCCAAAGAAATCTCCCGTGGGTCGACGGAATCGTCCCCCTGCAACCGCAGGCACCAAAGAACTGCATCACCGGTCCCCTGGATCTCCTCTCAACACAACGAGCGAGGTCCCTTGAATCCAGCAACTCTGTCCAAGTGACTCCCACAGTCCAGTGACTCTTCAGTCCAAGTTTGGTGGAGGTAAGTCCTTGCCTCCCCACGCCAGACTGCATTGCTGGGAACTGCGTCTTTTGCAGCTACTCCAGCTCCTGTGCACTTTCCGAGGGAATCCTTTGTGCACAGCCAAGCCTGGGTCCACGGCACTCTAACCTGCATTGCACGACCTCCTGAGTTGTCCTCCGGTGGCGTGGGACTCCTTTGTGCAACTTCAGGTGAGCACCGTTTCACTCCACTTCGTTGTGCCTGTTCCGGCACTTCTGCGGGTGCTGCCTGCTTCTGAGAGGGCTCCTTGTCTTGCTGGGCGCCCCTTCTGTCCCCTGACGTAATTGGCGACATCCTGGTCCCTCCTGGGCCTCAGCAGCATCCAAAAACCCTAACCGCACGACTTGCAGCTAGCAAGGCTTGTTTGCGGTCTTTCTTCAGGAAAACACTTCTGCACGACTCTCCACGGCGTGGGACATCCATCCTACAAAGGGGAAGTTTCTAGCCCTGTTGTTCCTGCAGAATCCTCAGCTTCTACTTCCTAGTAGCAGCTTCTTTGCACCCACAGCTGGCATTTCCTGGGCATCTGCCCACTCTCGACTTGATCGTGACTTTTGGACTTGGTCCCCTTGTTCCACAGGTACTCTCGTCTGGAAATCCATTGTTGTTGCATTGCTGGTGTTGGTCTTTCCTGCAGAGTTCCCCTATCACGACTTCTGTGCGCTTTGGGGAATTTTAGTGCACTTTGCACTCACTTTTCAGGGGCTTGGGGTGGGCTATTTTTCTAACCCTCACTGTTTTCTTACAGTCCCAGCAACCCTCTACAAGGTCACATAGGTTTGGGGTCCATTCGTGGTTCGCATTCCACTTTTGGAGTATATGGTTTGTGTTGCCCCTATCCCTATGTGTCCCCATTGCATCCTATTGTAACTATACATTGTTTGCACTGTTTTCTAATACTATACTGCATATTTTTGGTATTGTGTACATATATCTTGTGTATATTTGCTATCCTCAAACTGATGGTACTCACTGAGATACTTTTGGCATATTGTCATAAAAATAAAGTACCTTTATTTTTAGTATATCTGTGTATTGTGTTTTCTTATGATATTGTGCATATGACACTAGTGGTACTGTAGGAGCGTCACTCGTCTCCTAGTTCAGCCTAAGCTGCTCTGCTAAGCTACCATTATCTATCAGCCTAAGCTGCTAGACACCCTATACACTAATAAGGGATAACTGGGCCTTTTGCAAGGTGTAAGTACCCCTTGGTACTCACTACAAGCCAGTCCAGCCTCCTACACAAGCCAACTGTGGCTGTCCGACCTCCACATCTGAGTCTGTGGATTGGAGGAGAAAGGAGCACAAAACCTACCTTTTTCCACATTTCCGCTTCCGTTTTGGACAGGACCCAACTAGACATCACGTGTCGCCCATGCTGTCACTGGACCACGGAGGACACACGGTCCCGCTGTGACCAGACTCGAAGGTAGGGATACTGCATGTACTGGTTACATTGTGTGAGCACTGCACATGAGCTTGGGTTATCTGCATAATTATACATGCCACAGGTGTTTTTTTTAACATACCTCTGACATGCACATGTTGGGTACTCAATTGTGTCAGTGAGTAATGGGGGCACACTGGTACGAGACACATATCACACACATACACAATTGTTATTGTGATGTCAGTATTCATTGCCAAATGAATGCAGGCATCACAATAACGATGGCATCATAGTTGTCACAATATCTCTGTGTGCCTGTTGCAAGTGGACCTCTACCTGTGATATTGTGAGTCCAGTTGTGTATATGAGTCAGTACACGTATATTTGTGTGAGATTGGATTGGCTGGTCAAGGTGAAGGGAGCTGGAGTGGGTGATGTGGTTGTGTCTGCATATGTGCTACATGCATGTGGGTTTGATGTGTGTTTTGGGTTTTGTTTTGTGTTGCTGTGCGCAACATTCCGGTGGGTGATGTTGTGTGGTGGTCGTTGTGATGTGTGCGAATGTGCTTTTGTTTGTGTGTGTGCTTATGTAGATGGGTGTGTCATGGTGTTGTTGTTGTATTGTATGTGTGTGCATGTGTGTGTGGTATCAATAGTGTGTGTGTATTGTGTAATGGATGTATGGCAATGTGTGCTTTCTGAATGTAGATGTTGTGCTGTGGTGGAATGGTAATGGATAATAGTGTGTATGTTGTGTGTTCTGTTGTGCAGGTGGACACTTATGGCTAATGTAGAGTGTGTGTGTGTCACTGACCCCTATGTGATAGCCACTGCCATTTTACAATGCCCAATCACTCTTGTGATGGTCTCCCACCATCAGCAATCTGCTACAATCACTCTGCCTGCAGAACTGTAACATCTAAATACGTAGGGCGGAACACTGTCGACTTGACATTGTTTTCGAGTCCGCCGCAGCAGCGGATTGACAGTAATACCGCCAATATATAAATTAGGCCCTTAGTAATAAGATATACCTCACATAAAAAACAAGAACTCAGTCATTTTGCCCCTAACTCTATCTAAAAAGTTGATGAAAAATGCAAGACACTCCATGAAATGTCACACCACTCCATTTTATGAGATGCCACTCAACTCTAACCCATGCCACTTCACTCTACAGCACACCACATCAGTCTTCAATATGCCACTCTGATCTCTGTCACTCCACTCCATTCTACAACACGCCACTGCACTGCACGCCACACCACTTCGCTGTAGGACATGCCACTCCAATGTATGACATGCTATGTACTCTATGCCACTCCATTCTACACACCTGCACCCTAACAGACTCAACAACACACCATGGAACTCTACTCTACTGTAGGCCATGCTACTCCACAGAACCGATTAAAATCAAACCAAAAAATGTATATATAACAAAAGGCACTCTACAACACTATGACACAAAACTCCACTCTGCCCTACAGCGTCACTCCATTTTGTGCCACTCCTCTACAATACACCACTCCACTCTATGCCCCTCCAATGTAAAACACTGTGTGAAACTCCACTCTATGAAACAACACTTCACTCTACTCTACAACACGCCACTCCACTCTACTTTACGCCACTCTATGAAAATCCATTCTATGCCACTCCACTCCACTGTACGCTATTCTACTCTGCACTATTTCACTCTTTGCCACTCCACTCAATGCCACGCTACTCTATGCCAATCCACTCCACACCGTGACATTTAGTCAAGGATACAACACTGTTGGAAATGGCACTTTCTAAAGGGTTATTCCCAAACATTGCCTTAGGGCTCTGGTCACTTTACCACTGCTAATGAATGCTAAAGTGCATGCGCTATTTCCCCTAAAACTTGAAATAATTGGCTTACACCTGTTTGGATTACTTAATTTACCTTTAAGTCCTTCGTAAAGTGGTATACCATAAACCCAGGGCTTGTAAATCAAATGCTACTTGTGGGCCTGCAGAACTGATTGCGCCACCCACAGAAGTCGTCTTTCAAACTTGTCTCAGGCCTGCCACGGCATGTCCTGCATGCGCACTTTATTGCCACATTGACTTGGCAAGTCAAACTCCTTGCTAAGGCCTAAACTCCCTTTTTCTTACACTGAAGTCACCCCTAAGGTAGGCCCTAGATAGCCCTATGGGCAGAGTGCTGTATATGTAAAAGGTAGGACATGTACCTTTATGATTTTGCATGTCCTAGTAGTGACATGCAGTCTATTTCATTTTTCACTGTTGTGAGTGTTGCTCTTCTCATGGGTTTGCATTGGGAACTCCCTTATATATGCCTAAGTTGTAATTTCTGATCTGTGAGGAGTAGCCTGGGCATGTTTGGTATGTTTGGGATAGTAGTGACAAATCCTGCTTACTGGTGTAGTTGGATTTTACATTATTATTTTAGGAATGCCACTTTAAGAAAGTGAAAAGAACAGATGATGGACGAAATGCTGAACAATGCAAACATTCACCCCCAGTCAAAAGGATCTGGGTTTTATCCATCCTTTTTTTTGCCCACCACACCAGATTGGATTAACCCATATGCAAATCAGTCTTGACCCTGTTTCCCAAAGAAACACTCCAGCCCAAACTGCCAAGCCTGGTCCTTCGTGGACCAGGAACAAGCATCCTAGGACCAGTTCCAGGGTATCACCGCTGATCAGCCAGGCTAGCTTAAATCCAGTGGCCCAGTGAGCACAGGACTCACGTGTCAGCATACCCTTTCCACTTAGGGCGACAAAAGCAAAAAGAACAGATTATGGACAGAATGCTGAGCAATGCAAACATTCACCCCCCAGTCACAAGGATATGGGTATCATCCAACCTTTTTTTTGTCCACCGTGCCACCCCAGTTTAGACCCAGCCATATGCACATCAGTATTGCTCCTGTTCCCCATGGGAACAGTCCAATCCAAACTGCTAAGCCATGTCCTCCGTGGACCAGAAACAAGCATGCTCGGACCGATTTAAGGGTATCACCCCTCATCAACCAGGCTAGCTTGAATCCGGTGGTACAGTGAGCACAGACCTATATCTGGGCATACCCTTCCCTCTGAAGGCAACAAAAGCAAAAAAGAATAGACGATGGATGGAATGCTGAACATTGTAAAAATTCACCCTCAGTCACAAGGATTTGGGATTAATCTCTGTTTTTTTGCTTATCAGGCCAACCCGGTTTGGACCCAGCCACATGCAAATCAGTCTTAACCCTGTTCCCCATGGGAACAGTCCAGCTCAAACTGCCAAGCCAGGTCCTCCCAGGACCGGAAACAAGAATCTTGGGACTGGTTTCAGGGTATCAGCCAGGCTAGCTCGAATCCAGTGGCACAGTGATCAGAGGTCCCTCGTCTGAGCATATCCTTCCCATTTAGGATGACAAAGGCAAAAAGAACAGATTATGGATAGAATGCTGAGCAAAGCAAACATTCACCCCCAGTCACAAGGATCTGGATTTAATCCATTGTTTTTGCCCAGCACACCACCACAATTTGGATTCAGCCATATGTAAAGCAGTCTTGACCCTGTTCTCCATGGGAACAGTCCAGCCCGGAATTCTAAGGCAGGTGCTCCCTGGACCAGAAACAAGCACCATGGCACCAGGTTCAGGGTACCAGCCCTCATCAGCCAGGCTAGCTTAAATCCAATGGCGCAGTGAGCATGGGACTCACGTCTGGGCATACCCTTCCCACTTCAGGCAACAAAAGCAAAAAGAACAGATGATGGACGGAAAAGGGAATTTCTCTGTACTTATAATTCTAGTGCTTTGCAGCCTGACTTCAATCCACGTCTGGGGCAGAGTAAGAGCTACACTTGGTACATACTTTCCAGTCAGCCATCACACACGGAGGGCTGGGTGTGACAGAAGAGGCATCTGCATCCATCTGCATACTGATAGTCATCCTGAGCTGGGGAGAGGGAGGGTTATTCACACCTTACATGTCAATAGGCTGGGTCCTGCCCTAACACAATGAGCTGATTACCCCCTACTGATGTCTGGAGACAGGGCTGGGTTGAAAGGGTGTTGTGCTTCACTTGAAAGGGTCCCTCTGAAGTTACCCTCTGAACAAAGGCATTTTTGAAATATAAATACTGGGCCTCTGACCCCATGATATTTGGAGCACTTTTGGAAACAGGGACTGAGCATCTGCCAGATGGACTGCTGAACTGCAAAATTACTCATCTGGACGGTTCTTCTGTTGTTGCCCAGCTGCCTGCTGAGTGGCATAAAGGACTCACTGGATGGCTTTTCTGCATGTTGCCCTGATGCCAGCTGGGCCATTGCATTGAACTCTGTAAGCGGTATGTGGTGCTGCAGCATCAAGGCAGATGAAACCCAAGCTTGTGAAACGCTTCCTTATTTTCTAGTGTTTCCCAGCAGTGATCCATGAGGCCATGGAGAGGTCCTGAACCCGCTGCGAGTTCAAGGTGGCTTGGAGGAGTGACAACGCTACATCCATCTTAGCAACCGCAACGTGAGTTCACGGATGGCTGCCTTTCACTGCTTACAGTAGGGAGGACACAGTGAGGTCTCCCCAGCAGCGCTTAGCAATGTGCATGCACCCCGCCTGTGTTGGAACCTACTGGGCGGGGGGCTTGCCCTTTATTTGGGGCAATTCCGGGGAGTCCTCTCCAGAGGCCCCACTAGGGATTCAATCTCTAGATAGTTACTGTATTGGCCATAATAGGAGTGTCGGTGCTTCGCACTGTACCTAGCTGGCCAGTTGCTATAACCTATGTAAGAGAGACACAGGTGCCTCTTTGCCTGTGCTGGGGGCCCAATTACCATAGTAGGTTCTCTAGGATCACCAGTGCACAAAACCCAAGTGTTTCATGTTGGTATATGTGCTTGGTTATGGATATGCCTACAGTAGTATATCTACCACTGGTGACATACAGTAACAATTGGTCATTAATTTACCTTTTCCCTAACTTGATTTATGTCCTGCACTCAGGTGATATAATTCATATCTCTTTGTTTACCTCCTGAGCTGTTCCATTTCATGCCCTGACATTCGATATGACATTCTGGATACCTACCATGTCAACATAAGGAGTACCACCTCAGGATTTGGATAATGTACGTAGTACTTATGATTCATGTCACTTTGTCCAATGTTATATGGTTATAATACAGAAACATTTTTTATAATCCTGTCTTGAGTCTCTTTTGTGGTGTATTTATTGTGTCACTGTTGTGTGTGTGTTGAGCAAATGCTTTACACATGACCTCTGGGGATAAGCCTGACTGCTCTGTGCCAACCTACCAGGGGATGAGCACAGGTTATCTTTGGTGAGTAACTAACTCACCCTGACCAGAGTGGTGGGTTCAGCCTGGCTGAGGTGCATACCCTATCCAACCAGAAGCCCCATTTCTAACAGACACTATATGACATGACTGTGTAAGACACTTCCACTTTATGGAATTCTACTCTACAACACTTTACTCCACTCTGTGCCACTGTAGGACATCTTACTGCGGTCTATGCCAATCTATCACACTATACTCCACTTTACAACACTCTACGCAACCTCCTCTATGCCACTCCACCCTATGTTACTCCACTCTAATCTACTCCAGTACACCACTCTATGCCACCCGACTCTATTCCACTACATGCCACTCTACTCTACCATACTCTGTGCTACTTCACTCTACCACACTCTACTCTGCTGTACGCCACTCCACTGTACAACAATCTACACCACTCTCTGCCACTCCACACTACAACACTTTCTGACACTCTACCCGAAGCTACTCCACTCCACTCTATGAGTCTTTACTCCAGTGTGTGCTACACCACTCCACTCTGCTTCACTCCTTGCCACTCTACTCTATGATATGCCACTTCACTCTGACACTTTACTCTACACTACACCAATCCACTCAACTCTACTCGAATGTACCACACTTTACCCCACTGTACGACACTCTACTCTATGCTGCTCAACTCTAAGACACTCTACACCAATCTACGCAACTCCACTCTACCACATTCTACTAGACTGTATCCTTCTTCCACACTCTACTCCACTCTATGCCCCACCACTCTATTCTACTCCACTCTCTGCCACTGTATGACACTCTATTTCTCTCTATGTCACTCTACAACACTCTACTCTAGGACACTCTATGAAACTCCCTCTATGCCACTCCACCCCACTTTTCATTCTACTGTACTCTAATCCACTACACCACTCTACTCTGCGCTACTCTATGCCACTTGACTCAATTAAATTCTATGCCAATCCATTCTAAAACAATTTACAACACTTTACTGTATGTCACTACACTCTAAACACTCTGCTCCGCTCTTTGGCACACCAGTCTACTCCACTCAACCAAACTTTCTGACACTCTACAACACCCCACTTCACTGTTCGGCATGCCACTCCACTCTACTCCACTTCAATCTACTCCACTGTATGACCCTTTTCCCCACTCTGTGCCACTGTATGACACTCCATTCTATGCTGCTACACTCTACAACACTCTACTCCACCCTATGACACGCTGCAGCACTCTACTCCACTCCATGCCCCTCCACTCTACAACACTCCAATGTATGCCACTCTACACTGTGCCATTCCACTCTACTCCACTCAATGACACTCTACTCCACTCAATGACACTCTACTCCACTCTACCACACTCTACGCACCTCCAGTCTACCGCACTCTGCTCCACTCTATCACAGTCCATTCTACAACACTCTACTCCACTCTAGGCCACTCAATGAACCTCTACACAACTTCCTCTATGCTACTCTACTCCAGTTTACTCCACTCTACTTTATGATACACTGCCTCACTCTAATCCACTCTACTACACTCTACTACACTCTAGGCCACTCCACTCTACCACACTACACTCTAAGCCTCTCCACTCTACAACACTTTGCCCTACTCTATGCAACTCACTCTACCACACAGTACTATACTCTATGCCATTCTGCAACACTCTATTCCACTCTATGCCCCTCCACTCAATGCTACTCTATTACACTGTACACACCACAACACTCCTCTCTATGACACGCTAATCCGCTGTATAACATGCCACTTAAATCTACAACACTCTCCTCCATTCTACTCTCCAACACTCTGCTCAACATCACTCCATTCTACAACACTCTCCTCTACCACACACCACTGTATGCCGCTCCACTCTAAAACACACTACTCCACTTAATGCCACTCTATAACACTGTACTCCACAACACTCCACTCAATGACACTCCAGTGTACAACACTCCACTCCACTCTATGACAGCCCACTGTACTGTACGACACACCACTTCACTCTACACCACTCCACTCTAGAAGACTCTACTCCACTGTATGCTCTTCCACTTAAAGCCATTCTACGACACTCTTCCACACTCCACTCTACAACACACCACTTTAGGACACTCCACTTTATGAAACTGCACTATATGAAACTTTACTCCACTCTGCTGTCAACAATTAACTCAACAACACTCCACTCTACGACTTTGTACTCCACTGTAATCCACTCTATGCTACTTCACTCTACAACACTGCACTCCACCCTGTGCCACTCTACGACACTCTACTCAATGACACTCCACTCCATGACAGTCCAGTTGATAACACTACACTGTACGACACTCCACTCTACCATACTCTACAACACTGCACTCTACACTGCCGCTCCACTTTATTATACATCACTCTACTTCATTCTACACAAGTCCACTCTAGAACACTCTACTCTAATGTATGTCCCTCCACTGTGCACCACTGTACTCCACTCTATTACACTCTATGACATTCCACTGTATGACACACCACTTTACAACACTCAACTGTACGACACTACACTGCACTGTACTCTCCTACACTCAACTCTACAGCAGTCCACTCGATGACACTCCACTCTACACCACTCACTCCACTCCTTGCCACGTCACACCCTACTCCATTCTATACCACTCTATGACACTCGACTCAATGATGCTCCACTCAATGACACTCCACGTGACGACACTCCACTTGACAGCACTGGACTCGACACTACTGCACTCTACCATTTCAAACACATTTTTATAAAAATAGAAATTGAAACTCAATGGAAAAATCAATGGTTAAGGCTAAGTTACAGTTAAGAAAAGTATTTTTTGTATACAAAACCATATTAGACTGCACAAACCTTAGAAATTCTTAAGTTATAATAACTTTAAGTTATAATTTGTGCCCACTCCAAAACTTGGTATAACTTGCACACCTCTGTACACAGTGTTGTCAACACGCTAGCCACACTACATTAACCATAAATCAGACCCTTGTCATGCACTGCTCATTCCCCTTCATATTACATAAATTACAACATCTTAAATAATAGCATTCATAACAAGGCTCATTTAATCTCAAATAATATAATTTATGAGAACACTGTGCATGATATTGGACTGGGTTTTAGTTAATGTAGTGTGGCTAGCGAGTAATATCTGATGAGACAGTGGGCCAGATGTAGGTAGGTAACATTTTGCGAATCCGAAATAGCGACTCCATGCGAATCGCTATTTCCGACTCGCAAAACCAAATGCAAGAAAGACTCGCAATACAAAATTGCGAGTCGCAGAGGTGTCGCACCGCATTTTGCTACCTCCATTTTTAGCGAGGTCGCAATTTACGACCTCGCTAAAAGCGAAATCACAATTTGCAAGAAGGGATTCGCAAATTGCGACTGACTCGCAAATTGCCTGCAGGTGGAACCTAACAGTTGGGAAACCCACTTCCTGGCTCTTGGTGATGACATCAGAACCAGGAAGTCACCAAATAGAACTGGGAGGAGGGAGGACCACACCTATCCCAAACTGCTGAGCCACACCCAGGGGAGAGGAGCTGCAGCAACCATGGAGGAGACAGGCAGTGCTGGCAGAAGGAGAAAGATTACATTTTCAGACAAGGAGTTGGAGGTCCTTACAGAAGAGTGCTGCCTGCACCATGATGAACTCTTCGGAAAGGCACCAATGAAGTGTCCCTGACACTCAGAAGAAAAGATTATGGTAACAAATACAAGACAAAATAAATGCCGTTGGGGTAAGCCACCGCACCCTAGAGAAAATCTCCAGGACCAAGGAGAGGGTTGCAGAGTGAATGAGGGAGATGAGGGGCACCGGAGGAGGCCCATCCACAGTACCATCACCCACAGCCTTGGAAAGCATGGTGGAGCAGACACTGGAGCCAGAGGCCGTACTGGGCATGGGAGAATTGGACAGTTCAGTGCCTGGGACATCAAAAAGTGAGGACCATGAGATATGCTTTGACACCCACAAATGCAGTATACACACTATCCCAGTACACAGCAGCAGGCACCACCAGACTAGCTCCATGCCAGTCTAGCAACCTCCAGAATAGTGTGTAGGAGGCTGGACTGGCTTGTAGTGAGTACCAAGGGGTACTTGCACCTTGCACCAGGCCCAGTTATCCCTTATTAGTGTATAGGGTGTCTAGCAGCTTAGGCTGATAGATAATGGTAGCTTAGCAGAGCAGCTTAGGCTGAACTAGGAGACGTGTGAAGCTACTACCGTACCACTTAGTGTCATATGCACAATATCATAAGAAAACACAATACACAGTTATACTAAAAATAAAGGTACTTTATTTTTATGACAATATGCCAAAGTATCTTAGAGTGTACCCTCAGTGAGAGGATAGGAAATATACACAAGATATATATACACAATAGCAAAAATATGCAGTATAGTCTTAGAAAACAGTGCAAACAATGTATAGTTACAATGGGATGCAATGGGGAAACATAGGGATAGGGGCAACACAAACCATATACTCCAAAAGTGGAATGCGAACCACGAATGGACCCCAAACCTATGTGACCTTGTAGAGGGTCGCTGGGACTATTAGAAAATAGTGAGAGTTAGGAAAATAACCCTCCCCAAGACCCTGAAAAGTGAGTGCAAAGTGCACTAAAGTTCCCCTAAGGACAAAGTAGTCGTGTTAGAGGAATAATGCAGGAAAGACACAAACCAGCAATGCAACAACTGTGGATTTCCAATCTAGGGTACCTGTGGAACAAGGGGACCAAGTCCAAAAGTCACAAGCAAGTCGGAGATGGGCAGATGCCCAGGAAATGCCAGCTGCGGGTGCAAAGAAGCTTCAACTGGACAGAAAAAGCTGAGGTTTCTGCAGGAACGAAAAGGGCTAGAGACTTCTCCTTTGGTGGACGGATCCCGCTCGCCTTGGAGAGTCGTGCAGAAGTGTTTTCCCGCCGGAAGGACGCCAACAAACCTTGCTACACGCAAATTGTGCGTTTGGCGTTTTTGGACGCTGCTGGGGCCCAGGAGTGACCAGGAGGTCGCAAATTGGACCTGCAGAGAGAGGGAACGTCGAGCAAGACAAAGAGCCCTCACTGAAGCAGGTAGCACCCGGAGAAGTGCCAGAAACAGGCACTACGAGGATGCGTGAAACGGTGCTCGCCGAAGTTGCACAAAGGAGTCCCACGTCGCCGGAGACCAACTTAGAAAGTCGTGCAATGCAGGTTAGAGTGCCGTGGACCCAGGCTTGGCTGTGCACGAAGGATTTCCGCCAGAAGTGCACAGGGGCCGGAGTAGCTGCAAAGTCGCGGTTCCCAGCAATGCAGCCCAGCGAGGTGAGGCAAGGACTTACCTCCACCAAACCTGGGCTGAAGAGTCACTGGACTGTGGGGGTCACTTGGACAGCGTCGCTGGATTCGAGGGACCTCGCTCGTCGTGCTGAGAGGAGACCCAAGGGACCGGTAATGCAGCTTTTTGGTGCCTGCGGTTGCAGGGGGAAGATTCCGTCGACCCACGGGAGATTTCTTCGGAGCTTCTGGTGCAGAGAGGAGGCAGACTACCCCCACAGCATGCACAAGCAGGAAAACAGTCGAGAAGGCGGCAGAATCAGCGTTACAGAGTTGCAGTAGTCGTCTTTGCTACTATGTTGCAGGTTTGCAGGCTTCCAGCGCGGTCAGCGGTCGATTCCTTATCAGAAGGTGAAGAGGGAGATGCAGAGGAACTCGGCTGAGCTCATGCATTTGTTATCTCCAGTTTCCCCAGAGACAGAGACCCTAAATAGCCAGAAAAGAGGGTTTGGCTACCTAGGAGAGAGGAAAGGCTACTAACACCTGAAGGAGCCTATCAGCAGGAGTCTCTGACGTCACCTGGTGGCACTGGCCACTCAGAGCAGTCCAGTGTGCCAGCAGCACCTCTGTTTCCAAGATGGCAGAGGTCTGGAGCACACTGGAGGAGCTCTGGACACCTCCCAGGGGAGGTGCAGGTCAGGGGAGTGGTCACTCCCCTTTCCTTTGTCCAGTTTCGCGCCAGAGCAGGGGCTAAGGGGTCCCTGAACCGGTGTAGACTGGCTTATGCAGAATTGGGCACATCTGTGCCCAACAAATCATTTCCAGAGGCTGGGGGAGGCTACTCCTCCCCTGCCTTCACACCATTTTCCAAAGGGAGAGGGTGTCACACCCTCTCTCAGAGGAAGTTCTTTGTTCTGCCATCCTGGGCCAGGCCTGGCTGGACCCCAGGAGGGCAGCTGCCTGTCTGAGGGGTTGGCAGCAGCAGCAGCTGCAGAGAAACCCCAGGAAGGGCAGTCTGGCAGTACCAGGGTCTGTGCTACAGACCACTGGGATCATGGAATTGTACCAACAATGCCAGGATGGCATAGAGGGGGTAATTCCATGATCATAGACATGTTACATGGCCATATTCGGAGTTACCATGGTGAAGCTACATATAGGTAGTGACCTATATGTAGTGCACGCGTGTAATGGTGTCCCCGCACTCACAAAGTTCAGTGAATTGGCTCTGAACAATGTGGGGGCACCTTGGCTAGTGCCAGGGTGCCCTCACACTAAGTAACTTTGCACCTAACCTTTACCAGGTAAAGGTTAGACATATAGGTGACTTATAAGTTACTTAAGTGCAGTGAAAAATGGCTGTGAAATAACGTGGACGTTATTTCACTCAGGCTGCAGTGGCAGGCCTGTGTAAGATTTGTCAGAGCTCCCTATGGGTGGCAAAAGAAATGCTGCAGCCCATAGGGATCTCCTGGAACCCCAATACCCTGGGTACCTCAGTACCATATACTAGGGAATTATAAGGGTGTTCCAGTAAGCCAATGTAAATTGGTAAAAATGGTCACTAGCCTGTTAGTGACAATTTTGAAAGAAATGAGAGACCATAACCACTGAGGTTCTGATTAGCAGAGCCTCAGTGAGACAGTTAGTCACTACACAGGTAACACATTCAGGCACACTTATGAGCACTGGGGCCCTGGGTTACCAGGGTCCCAGTGACACATACAACTAAAACAACATATATACAGTGAAAAATGGGGGTAACATGCCAGGCAAGATGGTACTTTCCTACACAACCCCCCCCCCAAACGAAGGACGATAAGACTAGCCATTACCTGATGAGTCTTCATTGTCTAAGTGGAAATATCTGGAGAGTCCATCTGCATTGGAGTGGCTACTCCCAGGTCTATGTTCCACTGTATAGTCCATTCCCTGTAGGGATATGGACCACCTCAACAATTTAGGATTTTCACCTTTCATTTGTTTTAGCCAAAGTAGAGGTTTGTGGTCTGTCTGAACAATGAAGTGAGTGCCAAACAGGTATGGCCTCAACTTCTTCAGAGCCCAGACCACAGCAAAGGCCTCCCTCTCAATGGCAGACCAACGCTTTTCTCTAGGGGTCAACCTTCTACTAATAAAAGCAACAGGTTGATCCTGGCCCTCAGAATTAAGTTGTGATAGGACTGCCCCTACTCCTAATTCAGATGCATCAGTTTGGACATAGAATTTTTTAGAGTAACAAGGGCTTTTCAGGACAGGTGCAGAGCACATGGCCTGCTTCAGCTCCTCAAAAGCTTTCTGACAGTTTGCTGTCCATAATACCTTTTTAGGCATTTTCTTGGATGTGAGGTCATTAAGAGGGGCTGCAATGGAGCCATAGTTCTTAATGAACCTCCTGTAATACCCAGTGAGGCCTAGGAAGGCTCTCACCTGAGTCTGAGTGGTAGGGGGAACCCAATCAATAATAGTTTGGATTTTCCCCTGAAGTGGTGCAATCTGTTCCCCACCAACAAGGTGTCCCAGATAAACCACCTTACCCTGCCCTATCTGGCACTTTGAAGCCTTGATAGTGAGGCCTGCCTTTTGCAGAGCCTCCAAAACTTTCCATAGGTGGACCAGGTGATCATCCCAGCTGGAGCTAAAGACAGCTATATCGTCCAAATATGCTGCACTGAAAGCTTCCAGCCCTTGCAGGACTGTGTTCACCAACCTCTGAAAAGTGGCAGGTGCATTTTTCAAACCAAAAGGCATTACAGTAAACTGGTAATGTCCTCCAATGGTAGAAAATGCAGTCTTAGGTTTAGCATCTTCTGACAATTTGATCTGCCAATACCCTGCAGTCAAATCAAAAGTTCTTAGATACTTGGCAGATGCCAGTGTATCTATGAGCTCATCTGCCCTGGGTATAGGGTGAGCATCAGTTTTGGTTACCAAGTTGAGACCTCTATAGTCTACACAAAACCTCATTTCCTTCTTTCCATCTTTAGAATTGGGTTTTGGTACCAGTACCACAGGAGAAGCCCATGGACTGTCAGAGTGCTCAACCACTCCTAGTTCCAACATTTTCTGAACTTCTTGCTTTATGCAGTCCCTGACATGGTCAGGCTGCCTATAGATCTTACTTTTGACAGGTAAACTGTCTCCAGTATCTATAGTGTGCTCACACCAAGAAGTGGTGCCTGGCACAGTAGAGAAGAGTTCTGAAAATTGTCCTAGGAGATTTATGCAATTATCTTTCTGCTCAGCAGTAAGACAATCAGCCAAAACTACACCTTCCACAAGAGCATCTTGTTCTGTGGAAGAGAAGAGATCAGGTAGAGGATCACTGTCTTCTTCCTGTCCCTCATCTGTTGCCATGAGCAGGGTGAGATCAGCCCTGTCATAGTAGGGTTTCAGGCGGTTGACATGGAGCACCCTAAGGGGACTCCTGGCAGTGCCTAAGTCAACCAAGTAGGTGACTTCACCCTTCTTTTCAACAATTGTGTGTGGACCACTCCATTTATCTTGGAGTGCTCTTGGGGCCACAGGCTCCAAGACCCACACTTTCTGCCCTGGTTGGTACTGAACCAAAACAGCCTTCTGATCATGCCATTGCTTCTGGAGCTCTTGGCTGGCCTGAAGGTTTTTACTGGCCTTTTTCATGTACTCAGCCATCCTTGATCTGAGGCCAAGTACATAATCCACAATATCCTGCTTAGGAGCTTTTAAAGGTTGTTCCCAACCCTCCTTTACAAGTGTGAGTGGACCCCTAACAGGGTGTCCAAAAAGAAGTTCAAAGGGGCTGAAGCCCACTCCTTTCTGGGGTACCTCCCTGTAGGCAAAAAGGAGGCATGGTAGAAGGATATCCCATCTCCTGCGGAGTTTTTCAGGGAGTCCCATAATCATGCCTTTGAGAGTTTTATTAAATCTCTCCACCAGTCCATTTGTTTGTGGATGATAGGGTGTTGTGAACTTGTACGTTACACCACACTCCTTCCACATGGCCTTTAAGTATGCAGACATGAAATTGCTTCCCCTGTCTGATACCACTTCCTTTGGGAAGCCCACTCTGGAAAATATTCCCAGGAGGGCCTTTGCCACTGCAGGAGCTGTAGTGGTCCTTAAAGGAATAGCTTCAGGATATCTTGTGGCATGGTCCACTACCACCAAGATAAACCTATTGCCTGAAGCAGTAGGAGGGTCAAGGGGGCCAACTATGTCAACCCCTACCCTTTCAAAGGGAACCCCAACCACAGGCAGTGGGATAAGGGGTGCCTTTGGAGTGCCACCTGTCTTGCCACTGGCTTGACAGGTTTCACAGGACTTACAAAATTCCTTTGTGTCCTCAGACATCCTAGGCCAATGAAACAGGGGAACAAGCCTGTCCCAAGTTTTCATTTGCCCTAGATGCCCAGCTAAGGGAATGTCATGTGCCAGTGTTAGGAGGAACTTTCTGTACTCCTGAGGAATCACTAATCTCCTGGCAGCTCCAGGTTTAGGATCCCTATGCTCAGTGTACAAGAGGTTGTCCTCCCAGTAAACTCTGTGAGAGTCACTGACATCCCCATTAGCCTGTTTGACAGCTTGCTGTCTGAGACCCTCTAATGTGGGACAGGTTTGCTGTGCCACACTCAGCTCCTCTCTGGCAGGCCCCCCTTCACCCAAAAGCTCAGCAGTGTCTGCTTCCAGCTCCTCTGGTGTAGGTTCTGCACAGGGAGGGAATTCTTCTTCCTCTGAATTAGAATCCACTGTAGAGGGAGGGATAGTAGGAAGTGGTTTGCTTCTACTAGCCCTAGCTTTAGGGAGCACTTGGTCCATTGTTCCAGGATCCAAGCTTCCCTGTCCTTTTTGCTTTTTGGCCTGAGCCCTTGTCAAAGCAAAAATATGCCCTGGGATGCCCAGCATTGCTGCATGGGCCTCCAACTCCACATCTGACCAAGCTGATGTCTCCAAATCATTCCCTAATAGACAGTCTACAGGTAAATCTGAAGCTACCACAACTTTCTTTGGACCAGTTACCCCCCCCAGTTGAGATTTACAACAGCCATGGGGTGGCTTTGTGTTATGTTGTGAGCATCGGTTACTTGGTACTGGTGTCCAAGTATGTGTTGTTCAGGGTGCACCAGTTTCTCAATCACCATTGTGACACTGGCACCTGTGTCCCTGTAGGCCTGGACCTCAACACCATTTATTAGGGTTAGTTGCTTGTACTTCTCCAAGTTATGGGGGCAAGCAACCAAAGTGGCTAAATCAATAGCCCCTTCAGAGACTAAAGTAGCCTCTGTGGTCTCCCTAATCAGACCAACCCCAACTAAATTACCAAAAGTGAGCCCAGCTACTCCCTTGGATTGGCTATTAGTAGGTTTGCTCCCACCACCACTGCTATTAGTAGGGACACTAGGTGTAGCAGTAGGGGTTGTAGTGGTAGGAGCTGTGGTGCCTTTCTTTGGACAACTGGGATCTGTTGTCCAATGGCCTTTTATTTTACATAAATAGCACCATGGTTTCTTTTCCTTGTTCTGATTAAAGGAGGATTTGGACCCACCACCCCCACCAGAGTGTTTTTGTGGGCCTGATGAAGACTCATTTTTAGATTTGTCCCCACCCTTGTCAGAAGACTTACCATCCTTCTTTTTGTTGCCATCTTTGTCACCCCCTGTATGAATTTTTCTGTTCACTCTTGTTCTGACCCATTTGTCTGCCTTCTTTCCCAATTCTTGGGGAGAGGTCAGATCAGAGTCCACCAAGTACTGGTGCAACAAATCAGACACACAATTATTAAGAATATGCTCTCTCAGGATCAAGTTATACAGGCTGTCATAATCAGTAACTTTACTGCCATGTAACCACCCCTCCAAGGCCTTCACTGCCTGGTCAATGAAATCAACCCAGTCTTGTGAAGACTCCTTTTTGGTCTCTCTGAACTTTATCCTGTACTGTTCAGTGGTTAAGCCATAACCATCCAGGAGTGCATTCTTAAGAACTTGGAAATTATTAGCATCATTTTCTTTTACAGTAAGGAGCCTATCCCTACCTTTTCCAGTAAATGATAGCCATAGGATAGCAGCCCACTGCTTTTGAGGGACATCCTGTACAGCACAGGCCCTCTCAAGTGCAGCAAACCACTTGTTAATGTCATCCCCCTCCTTATAAGGGGGAACTATCTTGTGCAGATTCCTGGAATCATGCTCTTTTGCAGGATGACTATGGGGAATACTGCTGCTGCCACCATGGGTATCTAAACCCAACTTCTGTCTTTCCCTCTCTATTTCTAAAGACTGTCTATCCAAATCCAGCTGTTGCTTCTTGAGCTTCAGTCTGGTTTGTTCCACTCTCAATCTATTGAGCTCCCTTTCCAACAATCTGTCATCAGGGTGGGTGGGAGGGACATTTCTAGATACAGAGGTATGATGGGAATGAACAGAAGGAGACCTGTCCCTTACAGAGGGCACCCTAACAGCTTGGCTACCAGCATAATGTGAGAGCACACCATCAGTATGGTGTGATTCAACCTCTGTACCAACTATGCTAGACTGTCTAGTAATGGGCAGGCTGAGAAGTTTCTTTCCTGAACCTTTTCCTGGGGGAGTCCCTGGATCAGATTGAGAACCATTAGCTACTTTTTCTACAGATTGGGCACTTATGGCCTTATCCTGTACTCTAAGCATATTAATTAACAGTTCTAAGGAAGGATTCTTCCCTACACTCAAACCTCTCTCTATGCAGAGACTCCTTGCTCCTTTCCAGCTAAGGTGATCATATGCAAGTTTGGACAGTTCAACATTTTTTCCTGTGCCAGACATTTTTTAGAGAGAGTTAAAGTGATAGAAAAAGAGAAAAAAGTTTTCAGAACTTTTTGGAAAGACAGAAAAAAACTTTTTAAACTTTTAAGAACTTTTTGAAAGTTTTAGAAGTACTTTTCAGCACTTAGAAAAGAGTGAAAAGAGGAAATGCAAAACTTTTTGGCTATGTGTATATACACTGACCTTGTTTTGTATATTTTTCTCTTATGAAAAGTACAATGACAAGAGTGGTAAGTAGTCTCAAGCACTTATCCCACCACTGCACAACCAATGTAGGAGGCTGGACTGGCTTGTAGTGAGTACCAAGGGGTACTTGCACCTTGCACCAGGCCCAGTTATCCCTTATTAGTGTATAGGGTGTCTAGCAGCTTAGGCTGATAGATAATGGTAGCTTAGCAGAGCAGCTTAGGCTGAACTAGGAGACGTGTGAAGCTACTACCGTACCACTTAGTGTCATATGCACAATATCATAAGAAAACACAATACACAGTTATACTAAAAATAAAGGTACTTTATTTTTATGACAATATGCCAAAGTATCTTAGAGTGTACCCTCAGTGAGAGGATAGGAAATATACACAAGATATATATACACAATAGCAAAAATATGCAGTATAGTCTTAGAAAACAGTGCAAACAATGTATAGTTACAATGGGATGCAATGGGGAAACATAGGGATAGGGGCAACACAAACCATATACTCCAAAAGTGGAATGCGAACCACGAATGGACCCCAAACCTATGTGACCTTGTAGAGGGTCGCTGGGACTATTAGAAAATAGTGAGAGTTAGGAAAATAACCCTCCCCAAGACCCTGAAAAGTGAGTGCAAAGTGCACTAAAGTTCCCCTAAGGACAAAGTAGTCGTGTTAGAGGGAAAATGCAAGGAAAACACAAATCAGCAATGCAACAACGATGGATTCCTGACTGAGGGTACCTGTGGAACAAGGGGACCAAGTCCAAAAGTCACAGGCAGCTCGGAGATGGGCAGATGCCCAAGAAATGCCAGCGGTTGGTGCAAAGAAGCTCTTACTAGGCTGAAGAACTGTGAATACTGCAGGAACGACAAGGGCTAGAGACTTCCCCTTTGGAGGATGGATCCTTCACGCCTTGGAGAGTCGTGCAGAAGTGTTTTCCCGCCGGATGGACGCCAACAAGCCTTGCTACACGCAAATCGTGCGTTTGGCGTTTTTGGACGCTGCTGGGGCCCAGGAGGGACCAGGAGGTCGCAAATTGGACCCGCAGAGAGAGGGGACGTCGAGCAAGACAAAAAGCCCTCACTGAAGCAGGTAGCACCCGGAGAAGTGCCAGAAACAGGCACTACGAGGATGCGTGAAACGGTGCTCACCGAAGTTGCACAAAGGAGTCCCACGTCGCCGGAGACCAACTTAGAAAGTCGTGCAATGCAGGTTAGAGTGCCGTGGACCCAGGCTTGGCTGTGCACACAGGATTTCCGCCGGAAGTGCACAGGGGCCGGAGAAGCTTGCAAAGTCGCGGTTCCCAGCAATGCAGCCCAGCGAGGTGAGGCAAGGACTTACCTCCACCAAACTTGGGCTGAAGAGTCACTGGACTGTGGGGGTCACTTGGACGGTGTCGCTGGATTCGAGGGACCTCGCTCGTCGTGCTGAGAGGAGACCCAAGGGACCGGTAATGCAGCTTTTTGGTGCCTGCGGTGGCAGGGGGAAGATTCCGTCGACCCACGGGAGATTTCTTCGGAGCTTCTGGTGCAGAGAGGCGGCAGACTACCCCCACAGCATGCACACGCAGGAAAACAGTTGAGAAGGCGGCAGGATCAGCGTTACAGAGTTGCAGTAGTCGTCTTTGCTACTATGTTGCAGGTTTGCAGGCTTCCAGCGCGGTCAGCGGTCGATTCCTTATCAGAAGGTGAAGAGGGAGATGCAGAGGAACTCGGCTGAGCTCATGCATTCGTTATCTAAAGTTTCCCCAGAGACAGAGACCCTAAATAGCCAGAAAAGAGGGTTTGGCTACCTAGGAGAGAGGAAAGGCTACTAACACCTGAAGGAGCCTATCACAAGGAGTCTCTGACGTCACCTGGTGGCACTGGCCACTCAGAGCAGTCCAGTGTGCCAGCAGCACCTCTGTTTCCAAGATGGCAGAGGTCTGGAGCACACTGGAGGAGCTCTGGACACCTCCCAGGGGAGGTGCAGGTCAGGGGAGTGGTCACTCCCCTTTCCTTTGTCCAGTTTCGCGCCAGAGCAGGGGCTAAGGGGTCCCTGAACCGGTGTAGACTGGCTTATGCAGAATTGGGCACCTCTGTGTATATTTCCTATCCTCTCACTGAGGGTACACTCTAAGATACTTTGGCATATTGTCATAAAAATAAAGTACCTTTATTTTTAGTATAACTGTGTATTGTGTTTTCTTATGATATTGTGCATATGACACTAAGTGGTACTGTAGTAGCTTCACACGTCTCCTAGTTCAGCCTGAGCTGCTTTGCTAAGCTACCATTATCTATCAGCCTAAGCTGCTAGACACCCTATACACTAATAAGGGATAACTGGGCCTGGTGAAAGGTGCAAGTACCCCTTGGTACTCACTACAAGCCAGTCCAGCCTCCTACATTGGTTGTGCAGCGGTGGGATAAGTGCTTTGAGACTACTTACCACTCTTGTCATTGTACTTTTCATAAGAGAAAAATATACAAAACAAGGTCAGTGTATATAAAAACTTTTTTCTCTTTGTCTATCACTTTAACTCTCTCTAAAAATGTCTGGCACAGGCCAAAAAGTTGAACTGTCCAAACTTGCATATGATCACCTTAGCTGGAAAGGAGCAAGGAGTCTCTGCATAGAGAGAGGTTTGAGTGTAGGGAAGAATCCTTCCTTAGAACTGTTAATTAATATGCTTAGAGTACAGGATAAGGCCATAAGTGCCCAATCTGTAGAAAAAGTAGCTAATGGTTCTCAATCTGATCCAGGGACTCCCCCAGGAAAAGGTTCAGGAAAGAAACTTCTCAGCCTGCCCATTACTAGACAGTCTAGCATAGTTGGTACAGAGGTTGAATCACACCATACTGATGGTGTGCTCTCACATTATACTGGTAGCCAAGCTGTTAGGGTGCCCTCTGTAAGGGACAGGTCTCCTTCTGTTCATTCCCATCATACCTCTGTATCTAGAAATGTCCCTCCCACCCACCCTGATGACAGATTGTTAGAAAGGGAGCTCAATAGATTGAGAGTGGAGCAAACCAGACTGAAGCTCAAGAAGCAACAGCTGGATTTGGATAGACAATCTTTAGAAATAGAGAGGGAAAGACAGAAGATGGGTTTAGATACCCATGGTGGCAGCAGCAGTATTCCCCATAGTCATCCTGCAAAAGAGCATGATTCCAGGAATCTGCATAAGATAGTTCCCCCTTACAAGGAGGGGGATGACATTAACAAGTGGTTTGCTGCACTTGAGAGGGCCTGTGCTGTACAGGATGTCCCTCAAAAGCAGTGGGCTGCTATCTTATGGCTATCATTTACTGGAAAAGGTAGGGATAGGCTCCTTACTGTAAAAGAAAATGATGCTAACAATTTCCAAGTTCTTAAGAATGCACTCCTGGATGGTTATGGCTTAACCACTGAACAGTACAGGATAAAGTTCAGAGATACCAAAAAGGAGTCTTCACAAGACTGGGTTGATTTCATTGACCAGGCAGTGAAGGCCTTGGAGGGGTGGTTACATGGCAGTAAAGTTACTGATTATGACAGCCTGTATAACTTGATCCTGAGAGAGCATATTCTTAATAATTGTGTGTCTGATTTGTTGCACCAGTACTTGGTGGACTCTGATCTGACCTCTCCCCAAGAATTGGGAAAGAAGGCAGACAAATGGGTCAGAACAAGAGTGAACAGAAAAGTTCATACAGGGGGTGACAAAGATGGCAACAAAAAGAAGGATGGTAAGTCTTCTGACAAGGGTGGGGACAAATCTAAAAATGAGTCTTCATCAGGCCCACAAAAACACTCTGGTGGGGGTGGTGGGCCCAAATCCTCCTTTAATCAGAACAAGGAAAAGAAACCATGGTGCTATTTATGTAAGATAAAAGGCCATTGGACAACAGATCCCAGTTGTCCAAAGAAAGGCACCACAGCTCCTACCACTACAACCCCTACTGCTACACCTAGTGTCCCTACTAATAGCAGTGGTGGTGGGAGCAAACCTACTAATAGCCAATCCAAGGGAGCAGCTGGGCTCACTTCTGGTAATTTAGTTGGGGTTGGTCTGATTAGGGAGACCACAGAGGCTACTTTAGTCTCTGAAGGGGCTATTGACTTAGCCACTTTGGTTGCTTGCCCCCATAACTTGGAGAAGTACAAGCAACTAACCCTAATAAATGGTGTTGAGGTCCAGGCCTACAGGGACACAGGTGCCAGTGTCACAATGGTGATTGAGAAACTGGTGCACCCTGAACAACACATACTTGGACACCAGTACCAAGTAACCGATGCTCACAACATAACACAAAGCCACCCCATGGCTGTTGTAAATCTCAACTGGGGGGGGTATGTGGTCCAAAGAAAGTTGTGGTAGCTTCAGATTTACCTGTAGACTGTCTATTAGGGAATGATTTGGAGACATCAGCTTGGTCAGATGTGGAGTTGGAGGCCCATGCAGCAATGCTGGGCATCCCAGGGCATATTTTTGCTTTGACAAGGGCTCAGGCCAAACAGCAAAAAGGACAGGGAAGCTTGGATCCTGGAACAATGGACCAAGTGCTCCCTAAAGCTAGGGCTAGTAGAAGCAAACCACTTCCTACTATCCCTCCCTCTACAGTGGATTCTACTTCTGAGGAAGAAGAATTCCCTCCCTGTGCAGAACATACACCAGAGGAGCTGGAAGCAGACACTGCTGAGCTTTTGGGTGAAGGGGGGCCTGCCAGAGAGGAGCTGAGTGTGGCACAGCAAACCTGTCCCACATTAGAGGGTCTCAGACAGCAAGCTGTCAAACAGGCTAATGGGGATGTCAGTGACTCTCACAGAGTTTACTGGGAGGACAACCTCTTGTACACTGAGCATAGGGATCCTAAACCTGGAGCTGCCAGGAGATTAGTGATTCCTCAGGAGTACAGAAAGTTCCTCCTAACACTGGCACATGACATTCCCTTAGCTGGGCACCTGGGTCAAATGAAAACTTGGGACAGATTGGTACCATTGTTTCATTGGCCTAGGATGTCTGAGGACACAAAGGAATTTTGTAAGTCCTGTGAAACCTGTCAAGCCAGTGGCAAGACAGGTGGCACTCCAAAGGCACCCCTTATCCCACTGCCTGTGGTTGGGGTTCCCTTTGAAAGGGTAGGGGTTGACATAGTTGGCCCCCTTGACCCTCCTACTGCTTCAGGCAATAGGTTTATCTTGGTGGTAGTGGACCATGCCACAAGATATCCTGAAGCTATTCCTTTAAGGACCACTACAGCTCCTGCAGTGGCAAAGGCCCTCCTGGGAATATTTTCCAGGGTGGGCTTCCCAAAGGAAGTAGTATCAGACAGAGGAAGCAATTTCATGTCTGCATACTTAAAGGCCATGTGGAAGGAGTGTGGTGTAACTTACAAGTTCACAACACCCTATCATCCACAAACAAATGGACTGGTGGAGAGATTTAATAAAACTCTCAAAGGCATGATTATGGGACTCCCTGAAAAACTCCGCAGGAGATGGGATATCCTTCTACCATGCCTCCTTTTTGCCTCCAGGGAGGTACCCCAGAAAGGAGTGGGCTTCAGCCCCTTTGAACTTCTTTTTGGACACCCTGTTAGGGGTCCACTCACACTTGTAAAGGAGGGTTGGGAACAACCTTTAAAAGCTCCTAAGCAGGATATTGTGGATTATGTACTTGGCCTCAGATCAAGGATGGCTGAGTACATGAAAAAGGCCAGTAAAAACCTTCAGGCCAGCCAAGAGCTCCAGAAGCAATGGCATGATCAGAAGGCTGTTTTGGTTCAGTACCAACCAGGGCAGAAAGTGTGGGTCTTGGAGCCTGTGGCCCCAAGAGCACTCCAAGATAAATGGAGTGGACCCCACACAATTGTTGAAAAGAAGGGTGAAGTCACCTACTTGGTTGACTTAGGCACTGCCAGGAGTCCCCTTAGGGTGCTCCATGTCAACCGCCTGAAACCCTACTATGACAGGGCTGATCTCACCCTGCTCATGGCAACAGATGAGGAACAGGAAGAAGACAGTGATCCTCTACCTGATCTCTTCTCTTCCACAGAACAAGATGCTCTTGTGGAAGGTGTAGTTTTGGCTGATTGTCTTACTGCTGAGCAGAAAGATAATTGCATAAATCTCCTAGGACAATTTTCAGAACTCTTCTCCATTGTGCCAGGCACCACTTCTTGGTGTGAGCACACTATAGATACTGGAGACAGTTTACCTGTCAAAAGTAAGATCTATAGGCAGCCTGACCATGTCAGGGACTGCATAAAGCAAGAAGTTCAGAAGATGTTGGAACTAGGAGTGGTTGAGCACTCTGACAGTCCATGGGCTTCTCCTGTGGTACTGGTACCAAAACCCAATTCTAAAGATGGAAAGAAGGAAATGAGGTTTTGTGTAGACTATAGAGGTCTCAACTTGGTAACCAAAACTGATGCTCACCCTATACCCAGGGCAGATGAGCTAATAGATACACTGGCATCTGCCAAGTATCTAAGCACTTTTGATTTGACTGCAGGGTATTGGCAGATCAAAATGTCAGAAGATGCTAAACCTAAGACTGCATTTTCTACCATTGGAGGACATTACCAGTTTACTGTAATGCCTTTTGGTTTGAAAAATGCACCTGCCACTTTTCAGAGGTTGGTGAACACAGTCCTGCAAGGGCTGGAAGCTTTCAGTGCAGCATATTTGGACGATATAGCTGTCTTTAGCTCCAGCTGGGATGATCACCTGGTCCACCTTTGGAAAGTTTTGGAGGCCCTGCAAAAGGCAGGCCTCACTATCAAGGCTTCAAAGTGCCAGATAGGGCAGGGTAAGGTGGTTTATCTGGGACACCTTGTTGGTGGGGAACAGATTGCACCACTTCAGGGGAAAATCCAAACTATTATTGATTGGATTCCCCCTACCACTCAGACTCAGGTGAGAGCCTTCCTAGGCCTCACTGGGTATTACAGGAGGTTCATTAAGAACTATGGCTCCATTGCAGCCCCTCTTAATGACCTCACATCCAAGAAAATGCCTAAAAAGGTATTATGGACAGCAAACTGTCAGAAAGCTTTTGAGGAGCTGAAGCAGGCCTTGTGCTCTGCACCTGTCCTGAAAAGCCCTTGTTACTCTAAAAAATTCTATGTCCAAACTGATGCATCTGAATTAGGAGTAGGGGCAGTCCTATCACAACTTAATTCTGAGGGCCAGGATCAACCTGTTGCTTTTATTAGTAGAAGGTTGACCCCTAGAGAAAAGCGTTGGTCTGCCATTGAGAGGGAGGCCTTTGCTGTGGTCTGGGCTCTGAAGAAGTTGAGGCCATACCTGTTTGGCACTCACTTCATTGTTCAGACAGACCACAAACCTCTACTTTGGCTGAAACAAATGAAAGGTGAAAATCCTAAATTGTTGAGGTGGTCCATATCCCTACAGGGAATGGACTATACAGTGGAACATAGACCTGGGAGTAGCCACTCCAATGCAGATGGACTCTCCAGATATTTCCACTTAGACAATGAAGACTCATCAGGTAATGGCTAGTCTTATTGTCCTTCGTTTGGGGGGGGGGGTTGTGTAGGAAAGTACCATCTTGCCTGGCATGTTACCCCCATTTTTCACTGTATATATGTTGTTTTAGTTGTATGTGTCACTGGGACCCTGGTAACCCAGGGCCCCAGTGCTCATAAGTGTGCCTGAATGTGTTACCTGTGTAGTGACTAACTGTCTCACTGAGGCTCTGCTAATCAGAACCTCAGTGGTTATGCTCTCTCATTTCTTTCCAAATTGTCACTGACAGGCTAGTGACCATTTTTACCAATTTACATTGGCTTACTGGAACACCCTTATAATTCCCTAGTATATGGTACTGAGGTACCCAGGGTATTGGGGTTCCAGGAGATCCCTATGGGCTGCAGCATTTCTTTTGCCACCCATAGGGAGCTCTGACAATTCTTACACAGGCCTGCCACTGCAGCCTGAGTGAAATAACGTCCACGTTATTTCACAGCCATTTTACACTGCACTTAAGTAACTTATAAGTCACCTATATGTCTAACCTTTACCTGGTAAAGGTTAGGTGCAAAGTTACTTAGTGTGAGGGCACCCTGGCACTAGCCAAGGTGCCCCCACATTGTTCAGAGCCAATTCACTGAACTTTGTGAGTGCGGGGACACCATTACACGCGTGCACTACATATAGGTCACTACCTATATGTAGCTTCACCATGGTAACTCCGAATATGGCCATGTAACATGTCTATGATCATGGAATTGCCCCCTCTATGCCATCCTGGCATTGTTGGTACAATTCCATGATCCCAGTGGTCTGTAGCACAGACCCTGGTACTGCCAGACTGCCCTTCCTGGGGTTTCTCTGCAGCTGCTGCTGCTGCCAACCCCTCAGACAGGCAGCTGCCCTCCTGGGGTCCAGCCAGGCCTGGCCCAGGATGGCAGAACAAAGAACTTCCTCTGAGAGAGGGTGTGACACCCTCTCCCTTTGGAAAATGGTGTGAAGGCAGGGGAGGAGTAGCCTCCCCCAGCCTCTGGAAATGCTTTGTTGGGCACAGATGTGCCCAATTCTGCATAAGCCAGTCTACACCGGTTCAGGGACCCCTTAGCCCCTGCTCTGGCGCGAAACTGGACAAAGGAAAGGGGAGTGACCACTCCCCTGACCTGCACCTCCCCTGGGAGGTGTCCAGAGCTCCTCCAGTGTGCTCCAGACCTCTGCCATCTTGGAAACAGAGGTGCTGCTGGCACACTGGACTGCTCTGAGTGGCCAGTGCCACCAGGTGACGTCAGAGACTCCTTGTGATAGGCTCCTTCAGGTGTTAGTAGCCTTTCCTCTCTCCTAGGTAGCCAAACCCTCTTTTCTGGCTATTTAGGGTCTCTGTCTCTGGGGAAACTTCAGATAACGAATGCATGAGCTCAGCCGAGTTCCTCTGCATCTCCCTCTTCACCTTCTGATAAGGAATCGACCGCTGACCGCGCTGGAAGCCTGCAAACCTGCAACATAGTAGCAAAGACGACTACTGCAACTCTGTAACGCTGATCCTGCCGCCTTCTCGACTGTTTTCCTGCTTGTGCATGCTGTGGGGGTAGTCTGCCGCCTCTCTGCACCAGAAGCTCCGAAGAAATCTCCCGTGGGTCGACGGAATCTTCCCCCTGCAACCGCAGGCACCAAAAAGCTGCATTACCGGTCCCTTGGGTCTCCTCTCAGCACGACGAGCGAGGTCCCTCGAATCCAGCGACACCGTCCAAGTGACCCCCACAGTCCAGTGAGTCTTCAGCCCAAGTTTGGTGGAGGTAAGTCCTTGCCTCACCTCGCTGGGCTGCATTGCTGGGAACCGCGACTTTGCAAGTTTCTCCGGCCCCTGTGCACTTCCGGCGGAAATCCTGTGTGCACAGCCAAGCCTGGGTCCACGGCACTCTAACCTGCATTGCACGACTTTCTAAGTTGGTCTCCGGCGACGTGGGACTCCTTTGTGCAACTTCGGCGAGCACCGTTTCACGCATCCTCGTAGTGCCTGTTTCTGGCACTTCTCCGGATGCTACCTGCTTCAGTGAGGGCTCTTTGTCTTGCTCGACGTCCCTTCTCTCTGCAGGTCCAATTTGCAAGCTCCTGGTCCCTCCTGGGCCCCAGCAGCGTCCAAAAACGCCAAACGCACGATTTGCGTGTAGCAAGGCTTGTTGGCGTCCTTCCGGCGGGAAAACACTTCTGCACGACTCTCCAAGGCGAGAGGGATCCGTCCACCAAAGGGGAAGTCTCTAGCCCTTTTCGTTCCTGCAGAAACCTCAGCTTCTTCTGTCCAGTTGAAGCTTCTTTGCACCCGCAGCTGGCATTTCCTGGGCATCTGCCCATCTCCGACTTGCTTGTGACTTTTGGACTTGGTCCCCTTGTTCCACAGGTACCCTAGATTGGAAATCCACAGTTGTTGCATTGCTGGTTTGTGTCTTTCCTGCATTATTCCTCTAACACGACTACTTTGTCCTTAGGGGAACTTTAGTGCACTTTGCACTCACTTTTCAGGGTCTTGGGGAGGGTTATTTTTCTAACTCTCACTATTTTCTAATAGTCCCAGCGACCCTCTACAAGGTCACATAGGTTTGGGGTCCATTCGTGGTTCGCATTCCACTTTTGGAGTATATGGTTTATGTTGCCCCTATCCCTATGTTTCCCCATTGCATCCTATTGTAACTATACATTGTTTGCACTGTTTTCTAAGACTATACTGCATATTTTTGCTATTGTGTATATATATCTTGTGTATATTTCCTATCCTCTCACTGAGGGTACACTCTAAGATACTTTGGCATATTGTCATAAAAATAAAGTACCTTTATTTTTAGTATAACTGTGTATTGTGTTTTCTTATGATATTGTGCATACGACACTAAGTGGTACTGTAGTAGCTTCACACGTCTCCTAGTTCAGCCTGAGCTGCTTTGCTAAGCTACCATTATCTATCAGCCTAAGCTGCTAGACACCCTATACACTAATAAGGGATAACTGGGCCTGGTGCAAGGTGCAAGTACCCCTTGGTACTCACTACAAGCCAGTCCAGCCTCCTACACCGCACTCACAAAGTTCAGTGAATTGGCTCTGAACAATGTGGGGGCACCTTGGCTAGTGCCAGGGTGCCCTCACACTAAGTAACTTTGCACCTAACCTTTACCAGGTAAAGGTTAGACATATAGGTGACTTATAAGTTACTTAAGTGCAGTGAAAAATGGCTGTGAAATAACGTGGACGTTATTTCACTCAGGCTGCAGTGGCAGGCCTGTGTAAGATTTGTCAGAGCTCCCTATGGGTGGCAAAAGAAATGCTGCAGCCCATAGGGATCTCCTGGAACCCCAATACCCTGGGTACCTCAGTACCATATACTAGGGAATTATAAGGGTGTTCCAGTAAGCCAATGTAAATTGGTAAAAATGGTCACTAGCCTGTTAGTGACAATTTTGAAAGAAATGAGAGAGCATAACCACTGAGGTTCTGATTAGCAGAGCCTCAGTGAGACAGTTAGTCACTACACAGGTAACACATTCAGGCACACTTATGAGCACTGGGGCCCTGGGTTACCAGGGTCCCAGTGACACATACAACTAAAACAACATATATACAGTGAAAAATGGGGGTAACATGCCAGGCAAGATGGTACTTTCCTACACAACCCCCCCCCAAACGAAGGACAATAAGACTAGCCATTACCTGATGAGTCTTCATTGTCTAAGTGGAAATATCTGGAGAGTCCATCTGCATTGGAGTGGCTACTCCCAGGTCTATGTTCCACTGTATAGTCCATTCCCTGTAGGGATATGGACCACCTCAACAATTTAGGATTTTCACCTTTCATTTGTTTTAGCCAAAGTAGAGGTTTGTGGTCTGTCTGAACAATGAAGTGAGTGCCAAACAGGTATGGCCTCAACTTCTTCAGAGCCCAGACCACAGCAAAGGCCTCCCTCTCAATGGCAGACCAACGCTTTTCTCTAGGGGTCAACCTTCTACTAATAAAAGCAACAGGTTGATCCTGGCCCTCAGAATTAAGTTGTGATAGGACTGCCCCTACTCCTAATTCAGATGCATCAGTTTGGACATATAATTTTTTAGAGTAACAAGGGCTTTTCAGGACAGGTGCAGAGCACATGGCCTGCTCAGCTCCTCAAAAGCTTTCTGACAGTTTGCTGTCCATAATACCTTTTTAGGCATTTTCTTGGATGTGAGGTCATTAAGAGGGGCTGCAATGGAGCCATAGTTCTTAATGAACCTCCTGTAATACCCAGTGAGGCCTAGGAAGGCTCTCACCTGAGTCTGAGTGGTAGGGGGAACCCAATCAATAATAGTTTGGATTTTCCCCTGAAGTGGTGCAATCTGTTCCCCACCAACAAGGTGTCCCAGATAAACCACCTTACCCTGCCCTATCTGGCACTTTGAAGCCTTGATAGTGAGGCCTGCCTTTTGCAGAGCCTCCAAAACTTTCCATAGGTGGACCAGGTGATCATCCCAGCTGGAGCTAAAGACAGCTATATCGTCCAAATATGCTGCACTAAAAGCTTCCAGCCCTTGCAGGACTGTGTTCACCAACCTCTGAAAAGTGGCAGGTGCATTTTTCAAACCAAAAGGCATTACAGTAAACTGGTAATGTCCTCCAATGGTAGAAAATGCAGTCTTAGGTTTAGCATCTTCTGACAATTTGATCTGCCAATACCCTGCAGTCAAATCAAAAGTGCTTAGATACTTGGCAGATGCCAGTGTATCTATGAGCTCATCTGCCCTGGGTATAGGGTGAGCATCAGTTTTGGTTACCAAGTTGAGACCTCTATAGTCTACACAAAACCTCATTTCCTTCTTTCCATCTTTAGAATTGGGTTTTGGTACCAGTACCACAGGAGAAGCCCATGGACTGTCAGAGTGCTCAACCACTCCTAGTTCCAACATTTTCTGAACTTCTTGCTTTATGCAGTCCCTGACATGGTCAGGCTGCCTATAGATCTTACTTTTGACAGGTAAACTGTCTCCAGTATCTATAGTGTGCTCACACCAAGAAGTGGTGCCTGGCACAGTAGAGAAGAGTTCTGAAAATTGTCCTAGGAGATTTATGCAATTATCTTTCTGCTCAGCAGTAAGACAATTAGCCAAAACTACACCTTCCACAAGAGCATCTTGTTCTGTGGAAGAGAAGAGATCAGGTAGAGGATCACTGTCTTCTTCCTGTCCCTCATCTGTTGCCATGAGCAGGGTGAGATCAGCCCTGTCATAGTAGGGTTTCAGGCGGTTGACATGGAGCACCCTAAGGGGACTCCTGGCAGTGCCTAAGTCAACCAAATAGGTGACTTCACCCTTCTTTTCAACAATTGTGTGTGGACCACTCCATTTATCTTGGAGTGCTCTTGGGGCCACAGGCTCCAAGACCCACACTTTCTGCCCTGGTTGGTACTGAACCAAAACAGCCTTCTGATCATGCCATTGCTTCTGGAGCTCTTGGCTGGCCTGAAGGTTTTTACTGGCCTTTTTCATGTACTCAGCCATCCTTGATCTGAGGCCAAGTACATAATCCACAATATCCTGCTTAGGAGCTTTTAAAGGTTGTTCCCAACCCTCCTTTACAAGTGTGAGTGGACCCCTAACAGGGTGTCCAAAAAGAAGTTCAAAGGGGCTGAAGCCCACTCCTTTCTGGGGTACCTCCCTGTAGGCAAAAAGGAGGCATGGTAGAAGGATATCCCATCTCCTGCGGAGTTTTTCAGGGAGTCCCATAATCATGCCTTTGAGAGTTTTATTAAATCTCTCCACCAGTCCATTTGTTTGTGGATGATAGGGTGTTGTGAACTTGTACGTTACACCACACTCCTTCCACATGGCCTTTAAGTATGCAGACATGAAATTGCTTCCCCTGTATGATACCACTTCCTTTGGGAAGCCCACTCTGGAAAATATTCCCAGGAGGGCCTTTGCCACTGCAGGAGCTGTAGTGGTCCTTAAAGGAATAGCTTCAGGATATCTTGTGGCATGGTCCACTACCACCAAGATAAACCTATTGCCTGAAGCAGTAGGAGGGTCAAGGGGGCCAACTATGTCAACCCCTACCCTTTCAAAGGGAACCCCAACCACAGGCAGTGGGATAAGGGGTGCCTTTGGAGTGCCACCTGTCTTGCCACTGGCTTGACAGGTTTCACAGGACTTACAAAATTCCTTTGTGTCCTCAGACATCCTAGGCCAATGAAACAGGGGAACAAGCCTGTCCCAAGTTTTCATTTGCCCTAGATGCCCAGCTAAGGGAATGTCATGTGCCAGTGTTAGGAGGAACTTTCTGTACTCCTGAGGAATCACTAATCTCCTGGCAGCTCCAGGTTTAGGATCCCTATGCTCAGTGTACAAGAGGTTGTCCTCCCAGTAAACTCTGTGAGAGTCACTGACATCCCCATTAGCCTGTTTGACAGCTTGCTGTCTGAGACCCTCTAATGTGGGACAGGTTTGCTGTGCCACACTCAGCTCCTCTCTGGCAGGCCCCCCTTCACCCAAAAGCTCAGCAGTGTCTGCTTCCAGCTCCTCTGGTGTAGGTTCTGCACAGGGAGGGAATTCTTCTTCCTCTGAATTAGAATCCACTGTAGAGGGAGGGATAGTAGGAAGTGGTTTGCTTCTACTAGCCCTAGCTTTAGGGAGCACTTGGTCCATTGTTCCAGGATCCAAGCTTCCCTGTCCTTTTTGCTTTTTGGCCTGAGCCCTTGTCAAAGCAAAAATATGCCCTGGGATGCCCAGCATTGCTGCATGGGCCTCCAACTCCACATCTGACCAAGCTGATGTCTCCAAATCATTCCCTAATAGACAGTCTACAGGTAAATCTGAAGCTACCACAACTTTCTTTGGACCAGTTACCCCCCCCCAGTTGAGATTTACAACAGCCATGGGGTGGCTTTGTGTTATGTTGTGAGCATCGGTTACTTGGTACTGGTGTCCAAGTATGTGTTGTTCAGGGTGCACCAGTTTCTCAATCACCATTGTGACACTGGCACCTGTGTCCCTGTAGGCCTGGACCTCAACACCATTTATTAGGGTTAGTTGCTTGTACTTCTCCAAGTTATGGGGGCAAGCAACCAAAGTGGCTAAATCAATAGCCCCTTCAGAGACTAAAGTAGCCTCTGTGGTCTCCCTAATCAGACCAACCCCAACTAAATTACCAAAAGTGAGCCCAGCTACTCCCTTGGATTGGCTATTAATAGGTTTGCTCCCACCACCACTGCTATTAGTAGGGACACTAGGTGTAGCAGTAGGGGTTGTAGTGGTAGGAGCTGTGGTGCCTTTCTTTGGACAACTGGGATCTGTTGTCCAATGGCCTTTTATTTTACATAAATAGCACCATGGTTTCTTTTCCTTGTTCTGATTAAAGGAGGATTTGGACCCACCACCCCCACCAGAGTGTTTTTGTGGGCCTGATGAAGACTCATTTTTAGATTTGTCCCCACCCTTGTCAGAAGACTTACCATCCTTCTTTTTGTTGCCATCTTTGTCACCCCCTGTATGAATTTTTCTGTTCACTCTTGTTCTGACCCATTTGTCTGCCTTCTTTCCCAATTCTTGGGGAGAGGTCAGATCAGAGTCCACCAAGTACTGGTGCAACAAATCAGACACACAATTATTAAGAATATGCTCTCTCAGGATCAAGTTATACAGGCTGTCATAATCAGTAACTTTACTGCCATGTAACCACCCCTCCAAGGCCTTCACTGCCTGGTCAATGAAATCAACCCAGTCTTGTGAAGACTCCTTTTTGGTCTCTCTGAACTTTATCCTGTACTGTTCAGTGGTTAAGCCATAACCATCCAGGAGTGCATTCTTAAGAACTTGGAAATTATTAGCATCATTTTCTTTTACAGTAAGGAGCCTATCCCTACCTTTTCCAGTAAATGATAGCCATAGGATAGCAGCCCACTGCTTTTGAGGGACATCCTGTACAGCACAGGCCCTCTCAAGTGCAGCAAACCACTTGTTAATGTCATCCCCCTCCTTATAAGGGGGAACTATCTTGTGCAGATTCCTGGAATCATGCTCTTTTGCAGGATGACTATGGGGAATACTGCTGCTGCCACCATGGGTATCTAAACCCAACTTCTGTCTTTCCCTCTCTATTTCTAAAGACTGTCTATCCAAATCCAGCTGTTGCTTCTTGAGCTTCAGTCTGGTTTGTTCCACTCTCAATCTATTGAGCTCCCTTTCCAACAATCTGTCATCAGGGTGGGTGGGAGGGACATTTCTAGATACAGAGGTATGATGGGAATGAACAGAAGGAGACCTGTCCCTTACAGAGGGCACCCTAACAGCTTGGCTACCAGCATAATGTGAGAGCACACCATCAGTATGGTGTGATTCAACCTCTGTACCAACTATGCTAGACTGTCTAGTAATGGGCAGGCTGAGAAGTTTCTTTCCTGAACCTTTTCCTGGGGGAGTCCCTGGATCAGATTGAGAACCATTAGCTACTTTTTCTACAGATTGGGCACTTATGGCCTTATCCTGTACTCTAAGCATATTAATTAACAGTTCTAAGGAAGGATTCTTCCCTACACTCAAACCTCTCTCTATGCAGAGACTCCTTGCTCCTTTCCAGCTAAGGTGATCATATGCAAGTTTGGACAGTTCAACATTTTTTCCTGTGCCAGACATTTTTTAGAGAGAGTTAAAGTGATAGAAAAAGAGAAAAAAGTTTTCAGAACTTTTTGGAAAGACAGAAAAAAACTTTTTAAACTTTTAAGAACTTTTTGAAAGTTTTAGAAGTACTTTTCAGCACTTAGAAAAGAGTGAAAAGAGGAAATGCAAAACTTTTTGGCTATGTGTATATACACTGACCTTGTTTTGTATATTTTTCTCTTATGAAAAGTACAATGACAAGAGTGGTAAGTAGTCTCAAGCACTTATCCCACCACTGCACAACCAATGTAGGAGGCTGGACTGGCTTGTAGTGAGTACCAAGGGGTACTTGCACCTTGCACCAGGCCCAGTTATCCCTTATTAGTGTATAGGGTGTCTAGCAGCTTAGGCTGATAGATAATGGTAGCTTAGCAGAGCAGCTTAGGCTGAACTAGGAGACGTGTGAAGCTACTACCGTACCACTTAGTGTCATATGCACAATATCATAAGAAAACACAATACACAGTTATACTAAAAATAAAGGTACTTTATTTTTGTGACAATATGCCAAAGTATCTTAGAGTGTACCCTCAGTGAGAGGATAGGAAATATACACAAGATATATATACACAATAGCAAAAATATGCAGTATAGTCTTAGAAAACAGTGCAAACAATGTATAGTTACAATGGGATGCAATGGGGAAACATAGGGATAGGGGCAACACAAACCATATACTCCAAAAGTGGAATGCGAACCACGAATGGACCCCAAACCTATGTGACCTTGTAGAGGGTCGCTGGGACTATTAGAAAATAGTGAGAGTTAGGAAAATAACCCTCCCCAAGACCCTGAAAAGTGAGTGCAAAGTGCACTAAAGTTCCCCTAAGGACAAAGTAGTCGTGTTAGAGGAATAATGCAGGAAAGACACAAACCAGCAATGCAACAACTGTGGATTTCCAATCTAGGGTACCTGTGGAACAAGGGGACCAAGTCCAAAAGTCACAAGCAAGTCGGAGATGGGCAGATGCCCAGGAAATGCCAGCTGCGGGTGCAAAGAAGCTTCGACTGGACAGAAGAAGCTGAGGTTTCTGCAGGAACGAAAAGGTCTAGAGACTTCCCCTTTGGTGAACGGATCCCTCTCGCCTTGGAGAGTCGTGCAGAAGTGTTTTCCCGCCGGAAGGACGCCAACAAGCCTTGCTACACGCAAATCGTGCGTTTGGCGTTTTTGGACGCTGCTGGGGCCCAGGAGGGACCAGGAGGTCGCAAATTGGACCTGCAGAGAGAGGGGACGTCGAGCAAGACAAAGAGCCCTCACTGAAGCAGGTAGCATCCAGAGAAGTGCCAGAAACAGGCACTACGAGGATGCGTGAAACGGTGCTCGCCGAAGTTGCACAAAGGAGTCCCACGTCGCCGGAGACCAACTTAGAAAGTCGTGCAATGCAGGTTAGAGTGCCGTGGACCCAGGCTTGGCTGTGCACGAAGGATTTCCGCCAGAAGTGCACAGGGGCCGGAGTAGCTGCAAAGTCGCGGTTCCCAGCAATGCAGCCCAGCGAGGTGAGGCAAGGACTTACCTCCACCAAACTTGGGCTGAAGAGTCACTGGACTGTGGGGGTCACTTGGACAGCGTCGCTGGATTCGAGGGACCTCGCTCGTCGTGCTGAGAGGAGACCCAAGGGACCGGTAATGCAGCTTTTTGGTGCCTGCGGTTGCAGGGGGAAGATTCCGTCGACCCACGGGAGATTTCTTCGGAGCTTCTGGTGCAGAGAGGAGGCAGACTACCCCCACAGCATGCACAAGCAGGAAAACAGTCGAGAAGGCGGCAGGATCAGCGTTACAGAGTTGCAGTAGTCGTCTTTGCTACTATGTTGCAGGTTTGCAGGCTTCCAGCGCGGTCAGCGGTCGATTCCTTATCAGAAGGTGAAGAGGGAGATGCAGAGGAACTCGGCTGAGCTCATGCATTTGTTATCTCCAGTTTCCCCAGAGACAGAGACCCTAAATAGCCAGAAAAGAGGGTTTGGCTACCTAGGAGAGAGGAAAGGCTACTAACACCTGAAGGAGCCTATCAGCAGGAGTCTCTGACGTCACCTGGTGGCACTGGCCACTCAGAGCAGTCCAGTGTGCCAGCAGCACCTCTGTTTCCAAGATGGCAGAGGTCTGGAGCACACTGGAGGAGCTCTGGACACCTCCCAGGGGAGGTGCAGGTCAGGGGAGTGGTCACTCCCCTTTCCTTTGTCCAGTTTCGCGCCAGAGCAGGGGCTAAGGGGTCCCTGAACCGGTGTAGACTGGCTTATGCAGAATTGGGCACATCTGTGCCCAACAAAGCATTTCCAGAGGCTGGGGGAGGCTACTCCTCCCCTGCCTTCACACCATTTTCCAAAGGGAGAGGGTGTCACACCCTCTCTCAGAGGAAGTTCTTTGTTCTGCCATCCTGGGCCAGGCCTGGCTGGACCCCAGGAGGGCAGCTACCTGTCTGAGGGGTTGGCAGCAGCAGCAGCAGCAGCTGCAGAGAAACCCCAGGAAGGGCAGTCTGGCAGTACCAGGGTCTGTGCTACAGACAACTGGGATCATGGAATTGTACCAACAATGCCAGGATGGCATAGAGGGGGTAATTCCATGATCATAGACATGTTACATGGCCATATTCGGAGTTACCATGGTGAAGCTACATATAGGTAGTGACCTATATGTAGTGCACGCGTGTAATGGTGTCCCCGCATGTAGGAAAGTACCATCTTGCCTGGCATGTTACCCCCATTTTTCACTGTATATATGTTGTTTTAGTTGTATGTGTCACTGGGACCCTGGTAACCCAGGGCCCCAGTGCTCATAAGTGTGCCTGAATGTGTTACCTGTGTAGTGATTAACTGTCTCACTGAGGCTCTGCTAATCAGAACCTCAGTGGTTATGCTCTCTCATTTCTTTCCAAATTGTCACTGACAGGCTAGTGACCATTTTTACCAATTTACATTGGCTTACTGGAACACCCTTATAATTCCCTAGTATATGGTACTGAGGTACCCAGGGTATTGGGGTTCCAGGAGATCCCTATGGGCTGCAGCATTTCTTTTGCCACCCATAGGGAGCTCTGACAATTCTTACACAGGCCTGCCACTGCAGCCTGAGTGAAATAACATCCACGTTATTTCACAGCCATTTTACACTGCACTTAAGTAACTTATAAGTCACCTATATGTCTAACCTTTACCTGGTAAAGGTTAGGTGCAAAGTTACTTAGTGTGAGGGCACCCTGGCACTAGCCAAGGTGCCCCCACATTGTTCAGAGCCAATTCACTGAACTTTGTGAGTGCGGGGACACCATTACACGCGTGCACTACATATAGGTCACTACCTATATGTAGCTTCACCATGGTAACTCCGAATATGGCCATGTAACATGTCTATGATCATGGAATTGCCCCCTCTATGCCAGCCTGGCATTGTTGGTACAATTCCATGATCCCAGTGGTCTGTAGCACAGACCCTGGTACTGCCAGACTGCCCTTCCTGGGGTTTCTCTGCAGCTGCTGCTGCTGCCAACCCCTCAGACAGGCAGCTGCCCTCCTGGGGTCCAGCCAGGCCTGGCCCAGGATGGCAGAACAAAGAACTTCCTCTGAGAGAGGGTGTGACACCCTCTCCCTTTGGAAAATGGTGTGAAGGCAGGGGAGGAGTAGCCTCCCCCAGCCTCTGGAAATGCTTTGTTGGGCACAGATGTGCCCAATTCTGCATAAGCCAGTCTACACCGGTTCAGGGACCCCTTAGCCCCTGCTCTGGCGCGAAACTGGACAAAGGAAAGGGGAGTGACCACTCCCCTGACCTGCACCTCCCCTGGGAGGTGTCCATAGCTCCTCCAGTGTGCTCCAGACCTCTGCCATCTTGGAAACAGAGGTGCTGCTGGCACACTGGACTGCTCTGAGTGGCCAGTGCCACCAGGTGACGTCAGAGACTCCTTGTGATAGGCTCCTTCAGGTGTTAGTAGCCTTTCCTCTCTCCTAGGTAGCCAAACCCTCTTTTCTGGCTATTTAGGGTCTCTGTCTCTGGGGAAACTTTAGATAACGAATGCATGAGCTCAGCCGAGTTCCTCTGCATCTCCCTCTTCACCTTCTGATAAGGAATCGACCGCTGACCGCGCTGGAAGCCTGCAAACCTGCAACATAGTAGCAAAGACGACTACTGCAACTCTGTAACGCTGATCCTGCCGCCTTCTCGACTGTTTTCCTGCTTGTGCATGCTGTGGGGGTAGTCTGCCGCCTCTCTGCACCAGAAGCTCCGAAGAAATCTCCCGTGGGTCGACGGAATCTTCCCCCTGCAACCGCAGGCACCAAAAAGCTGCATTACCGGTCCCTTGGGTCTCCTCTCAGCACGACGAGCGAGGTCCCTCGAATCCAGCGACACCGTCCAAATGACCCCCACAGTCCAGTGACTCTTCAGCCCAAGTTTGGTGGAGGTAAGTCCTTGCCTCACCTCGCTGGGCTGCATTGCTGGGAACCGCGACTTTGCAAGCTTCTCCGGCCCCTGTGCACTTCCGGCGGAAATCCTGTGTGCACAGCCAAGCCTGGGTCCACGGCACTCTAACCTGCATTGCACGACTTTCTAAGTTGGTCTCCGGCGACGTGGGACTCCTTTGTGCAACTTCGGTGAGCACCGTTTCACGCATCCTCGTAGTGCCTGTTTCTGGCACTTCTCCGGGTGCTACCTGCTTCAGTGAGGGCTTTTTGTCTTGCTCGACGTCCCCTCTCTCTGCGGGTCCAATTTGCGACCTCCTGGTCCCTCCTGGGCCCCAGCAGCGTCCAAAAACGCCAAACGCACGATTTGCGTGTAGCAAGGCTTGTTGGCGTCCATCCGGCGGGAAAACACTTCTGCACGACTCTCCAAGGCGTGGGGGATCCATCCTCCAAAGGGGAAGTCTCTAGCCCTTGTCGTTCCTGCAGTATTCACAGTTCTTCAGCCTAGTAAGAGCTTCTTTGCACCAACCGCTGGCATTTCTTGGGCATCTGCCCATCTCCGAGCTGCCTGTGACTTTTGGACTTGGTCCCCTTGTTCCACAGGTACCCTCAGTCAGGAATCCATCGTTGTTGCATTGCTGATTTGTGTTTTCCTTGCATTTTCCCTCTAACACGACTATTTTGTCCTTAGGGGAACTTTAGTGCACTTTGCACTCACTTTTCAGGGTCTTGGGGAGGGTTATTTTTCTAACTCTCACTATTTTCTAATAGTCCCAGCGACCCTCTACAAGGTCACATAGGTTTGGGGTCCATTCGTGGTTCGCATTCCACTTTTGGAGTATATGGTTTGTGTTGCCCCTATCCCTATGTTTCCCCATTGCATCCTATTGGAACTATACATTGTTTGCACTGTTTTCTAAGACTATACTGCATATTTTTGCTATTGTGTATATATATCTTGTGTATATTTCCTATCCTCTCACTGAGGGTACACTCTAAGATACTTTGGCATATTGTCATAAAAATAAAGTACCTTTATTTTTAGTATAACTGTGTATTGTGTTTTCTTATGATATTGTGCATATGACACTAAGTGGTACTGTAGTAGCTTCACACGTCTCCTAGTTCAGCCTGAGCTGCTTTGCTAAGCTACCATTATCTATCAGCCTAAGCTGCTAGACACCCTATACACTAATAAGGGATAACTGGGCCTGGTGCAAGGTGCAAGTACCCCTTGGTACTCACTACAAGCCAGTCCAGCCTCCTACATTGGTTGTGCAGCGGTGGGATAAGTGCTTTGAGACTACTTACCACTCTTGTCATTGTACTTTTCATAAGAGAAAAATATACAAAACAAGGTCAGTGTATATACACATAGCCAAAAAGTTTTGCATTTCCTCTTTTCACTCTTTTCTAAGTGCTGAAAAGTACTTCTAAACTTTCAAAAAGTTCTTAAAAGTTTAAAAAGTTTTTTCTGTCTTTCCAAAAAGTTCTGAAAACTTTTTTCTCTTTGTCTATCACTTTAACTCTCTCTAAAAATGTCTGGCACAGGCCAAAAAGTTGAACTGTCCAAACTTGCATATGATCACCTTAGCTGGAAAGGAGCAAGGAGTCTCTGCATAGAGAGAGGTTTGAGTGTAGGGAAGAATCCTTCCTTAGAACTGTTAATTAATATGCTTAGAGTACAGGATAAGGCCATAAGTGCCCAATCTGTAGAAAAAGTAGCTAATGGTTCTCAATCTGATCCAGGGACTCCCCCAGGAAAAGGTTCAGGAAAGAAACTTCTCAGCCTGCCCATTACTAGACAGTCTAGCATAGTTGGTACAGAGGTTGAATCACACCATACTGATGGTGTGCTCTCACATTATACTGGTAGCCAAGCTGTTAGGGTGCCCTCTGTAAGGGACAGGTCTCCTTCTGTTCATTCCCATCATACCTCTGTATCTAGAAATGTCCCTCCCACCCACCCTGATGACAGATTGTTAGAAAGGGAGCTCAATAGATTGAGAGTGGAGCAAACCAGACTGAAGCTCAAGAAGCAACAGCTGGATTTGGATAGACAATCTTTAGAAATAGAGAGGGAAAGACAGAAGATGGGTTTAGATACCCATGGTGGCAGCAGCAGTATTCCCCATAGTCATCCTGCAAAAGAGCATGATTCCAGGAATCTGCATAAGATAGTTCCCCCTTACAAGGAGGGGGATGACATTAACAAGTGGTTTGCTGCACTTGAGAGGGCCTGTGCTGTACAGGATGTCCCTCAAAAGCAGTGGGCTGCTATCTTATGGCTATCATTTACTGGAAAAGGTAGGGATAGGCTCCTTACTGTAAAAGAAAATTATGCTAACAATTTCCAAGTTCTTAAGAATGCACTCCTGGATGGTTATGGCTTAACCACTGAACAGTACAGGATAAAGTTCAGAGATACCAAAAAGGAGTCTTCACAAGACTGGGTTGATTTCATTGACCAGGCAGTGAAGGCCTTGGAGGGGTGGTTACATGGCAGTAAAGTTACTGATTATGACAGCCTGTATAACTTGATCCTGAGAGAGCATATTCTTAATAATTGTGTGTCTGATTTGTTGCACCAGTACTTGGTGGACTCTGATCTGACCTCTCCCCAAGAATTGGGAAAGAAGGCAGACAAATGGGTCAGAACAAGAGTGAACAGAAAAGTTCATACAGGGGGTGACAAAGATGGCAACAAAAAGAAGGATGGTAAGTCTTCTGACAAGGGTGGGGACAAATCTAAAAATGAGTCTTCATCAGGCCCACAAAAACACTCTGGTGGGCCCAAATCCTCCTTTAATCAGAACAAGGAAAAGAAACCATGGTGCTATTTATGTAAGATAAAAGGCCATTGGACAACAGATCCCAGTTGTCCAAAGAAAGGCACCACAGCTCCTACCACTACAACCCCTACTGCTACACCTAGTGTCCCTACTAATAGCAGTGGTGGTGGGAGCAAACCTACTAATAGCCAATCCAAGGGAGCAGCTGGGCTCACTTCTGGTAATTTAGTTGGGGTTGGTCTGATTAGGGAGACCACAGAGGCTACTTTAGTCTCTGAAGGGGCTATTGACTTAGCCACTTTGGTTGCTTGCCCCCATAACTTGGAGAAGTACAAGCAACTAACCCTAATAAATGGTGTTGAGGTCCAGGCCTACAGGGACACAGGTGCCAGTGTCACAATGGTGATTGAGAAACTGGTGCACCCTGAACAACACATACTTGGACACCAGTACCAAGTAACCGATGCTCACAACATAACACAAAGCCACCCCATGGCTGTTGTAAATCTCAACTGGGGGGGGGTATCTGGTCCAAAGAAAGTTGTGGTAGCTTCAGATTTACCTGTAGACTGTCTATTAGGGAATGATTTGGAGACATCAGCTTGGTCAGATGTGGAGTTGGAGGCCCATGCAGCAATGCTGGGCATCCCAGGGCATATTTTTGCTTTGACAAGGGCTCAGGCCAAAAAGCAAAAAGGACAGGGAAGCTTGGATCCTGGAACAATGGACCAAGTGCTCCCTAAAGCTAGGGCTAGTAGAAGCAAACCACTTCCTACTATCCCTCCCTCTACAGTGGATTCTACTTCTGAGGAAGAAGAATTCCCTCCCTGTGCAGAACATACACCAGAGGAGCTGGAAGCAGACACTGCTGAGCTTTTGGGTGAAGGGGGGCCTGCCAGAGAGGAGCTGAGTGTGGCACAGCAAACCTGTCCCACATTAGAGGGTCTCAGACAGCAAGCTGTCAAACAGGCTAATGGGGATGTCAGTGACTCTCACAGAGTTTACTGGGAGGACAACCTCTTGTACACTGAGCATAGGGATCCTAAACCTGGAGCTGCCAGGAGATTAGTGATTCCTCAGGAGTACAGAAAGTTCCTCCTAACACTGGCACATGACATTCCCTTAGCTGGGCACCTGGGTCAAATGAAAACGTGGGACAGATTGGTACCATTGTTTCATTGGCCTAGGATGTCTGAGGACACAAAGGAATTTTGTAAGTCCTGTGAAACCTGTCAAGCCAGTGGCAAGACAGGTGGCACTCCAAAGGCACCCCTTATCCCACTGCCTGTGGTTGGGGTTCCCTTTGAAAGGGTAGGGGTTGACATAGTTGGCCCCCTTGACCCTCCTACTGCTTCAGGCAATAGGTTTATCTTGGTGGTAGTGGACCATGCCACAAGATATCCTGAAGCTATTCCTTAAAGGGCCACTACAGCTCCTGCAGTGGCAAAGGCCCTCCTGGGAATATTTTCCAGGGTGGGCTTCCCAAAGGAAGTAGTATCAGACAGAGGAAGCAATTTCATGTCTGCATACTTAAAGGCCATGTGGAAGGAGTGTGGTGTAACTTACAAGTTCACAACACCCTATCATCCACAAACAAATGGACTGGTGGAGAGATTTAATAAAACTCTCAAAGGCATGATTATGGGACTCCCTGAAAAACTCCGCAGGAGATGGGATATCCTTCTACCATGCCTCCTTTTTGCCTACAGGGAGGTACCCCAGAAAGGAGTGGGCTTCAGCCCCTTTGAACTTCTTTTTGGACACCCTGTTAGGGGTCCACTCACACTTGTAAAGGAGGGTTGGGAACAACCTTTAAAAGCTCCTAAGCAGGATATTGTGGATTATGTACTTGGCCTCAGATCAAGGATGGCTGAGTACATGAAAAAGGCCAGTAAAAACCTTCAGGCCAGCCAAGAGCTCCAGAAGCAATGGCATGATCAGAAGGCTGTTTTGGTTCAGTACCAACCAGGGCAGAAAGTGTGGGTCTTGGAGCCTGTGGCCCCAAGAGCACTCCAAGATAAATGGAGTGGACCCCACACAATTGTTGAAAAGAAGGGTGAAGTCACCTACTTGGTTGACTTAGGCACTGCCAGGAGTCCCCTTAGGGTGCTCCATGTCAACCGCCTGAAACCCTACTATGACAGGGCTGATCTCACCCTGCTCATGGCAACAGATGAGGGACAGGAAGAAGACAGTGATCCTCTACCTGATCTCTTCTCTTCCACAGAACAAGATGCTCTTGTGGAAGGTGTAGTTTTGGCTGATTGTCTTACTGCTGAGCAGAAAGATAATTGCATAAATCTCCTAGGACAATTTTCAGAACTCTTCTCCATTGTGCCAGGCACCACTTCTTGGTGTGAGCACACTATAGATACTGGAGACAGTTTACCTGTCAAAAGTAAGATCTATAGGCAGCCTGACCATGTCAGGGACTGCATAAAGCAAGAAGTTCAGAAGATGTTGGAACTAGGAGTGGTTGAGCACTCTGACAGTCCATGGGCTTCTCCTGTGGTACTGGTTCCAAAACCCAATTCTAAAGATGGAAAGAAGGAAATGAGGTTTTGTGTAGACTATAGAGGTCTCAACTTGGTAACCAAAACTGATGCTCACCCTATACCCAGGGCAGATGAGCTAATAGATACACTGGCATCTGCCAAGTATCTAAGCACTTTTGATTTGACTGCAGGGTATTGGCAGATCAAAATGTCAGAAGATGCTAAACCTAAGACTGCATTTTCTACCATTGGAGGACATTACCAGTTTACTGTAATGCCTTTTGGTTTGAAAAATGCACCTGCCACTTTTCAGAGGTTGGTGAACACAGTCCTGCAAGGGCTGGAAGCTTTCAGTGCAGCATATTTGGACGATATAGCTGTCTTTAGCTCCAGCTGGGATGATCACCTGGTCCACCTTTGGAAAGTTTTGGAGGCCCTGCAAAAGGCAGGCCTCACTATCAAGGCTTCAAAGTGCCAGATAGGGCAGGGTAAGGTGGTTTATCTGGGACACCTTGTTGGTGGGGAACAGATTGCACCACTTCAGGGGAAAATCCAAACTATTATTGATTGGATTCCCCCTACCACTCAGACTCAGGTGAGAGCCTTCCTAGGCCTCACTGGGTATTACAGGAGGTTCATTAAGAACTATGGCTCCATTGCAGCCCCTCTTAATGACCTCACATCCAAGAAAATGCCTAAAAAGTTATTATGGACAGCAAACTGTCAGAAAGCTTTTGAGGAGCTGAAGCAGGCCTTGTGCTCTGCACCTGTCCTGAAAAGCCCTTGTTACTCTAAAAAATTCTATGTCCAAACTGATGCATCTGAATTAGGAGTAGGGGCAGTCCTATCACAACTTAATTCTGAGGGCCAGGATCAACCTGTTGCTTTTATTAGTAGAAGGTTGACCCCTAGAGAAAAGCGTTGGTCTGCCATTGAGAGGGAGGCCTTTGCTGTGGTCTGGGCTCTGAAGAAGTTGAGGCCATACCTGTTTGGCACTCACTTCATTGTTCAGACAGACCACAAACCTCTACTTTGGCTGAAACAAATGAAAGGTGAAAATCCTAAATTGTTGAGGTGGTCCATATCCCTACAGGGAATGGACTATACAGTGGAACATAGACCTGGGAGTAGCCACTCCAATGCAGATGGACTCTCCAGATATTTCCACTTAGACAATGAAGACTCATCAGGTAATGGCTAGTCTTATTGTCCTTCGTTTGGGGGGGGGTTGTGTAGGAAAGTACCATCTTGCCTGGCATGTTACCCCCATTTTTCACTGTATATATGTTGTTTTAGTTGTATGTGTCACTGGGACCCTGGTAACCCAGGGCCCCAGTGCTCATAAGTGTGCCTGAATGTGTTACCTGTGTAGTGACTAACTGTCTCACTGAGGCTCTGCTAATCAGAACCTCAGTGGTTATGCTCTCTCATTTCTTTCCAAATTGTCACTGACAGGCTAGTGACCATTTTTACCAATTTACATTGGCTTACTGGAACACCCTTATAATTCCCTAGTATATGGTACTGAGGTACCCAGGGTATTGGGGTTCCAGGAGATCCCTATGGGCTGCAGCATTTCTTTTGCCACCCATAGGGAGCTCTGACAATTCTTACACAGGCCTGCCACTGCAGCCTGAGTGAAATAACGTCCACGTTATTTCACAGCCATTTTACACTGCACTTAAGTAACTTATAAGTCACCTATATGTCTAACCTTTACCTGGTAAAGGTTAGGTGCAAAGTTACTTAGTGTGAGGGCACCCTGGCACTAGCCAAGGTGCCCCCACATTGTTCAGAGCCAATTCACTGAAATTTGTGAGTGCGGGGACACCATTACACGCGTGCACTACATATAGGTCACTACCTATATGTAGCTTCACCATGGTAACTCCGAATATGGCCATGTAACATGTCTATGATCATGGAATTGCCCCCTCTATGCCATCCTGGCATTGTTGGTACAATTCCATGATCCCAGTGGTCTGTAGCACAGACCCTGGTACTGCCAGACTGCCCTTCCTGGGGTTTCTCTGCAGCTGCTGCTGCTGCCAACCCCTCAGACAGGCAGCTGCCCTCCTGGGGTCCAGCCAGGCCTGGCCCAGGATGGCAGAACAAAGAACTTCCTCTGAGAGAGGGTGTGACACCCTCTCCCTTTGGAAAATGGTGTGAAGGCAGGGGAGGAGTAGCCTCCCCCAGCCTCTGGAAATGCTTTGTTGGGCACAGATGTGCCCAATTCTGCATAAGCCAGTCTACACCGGTTCAGGGACCCCTTAGCCCCTGCTCTGGCGCGAAACTGGACAAAGGAAAGGGGAGTGACCACTCCCCTGACCTGCACCTCCCCTGGGAGGTGTCCAGAGCTCCTCCAGTGTGCTCCAGACCTCTGCCATCTTGGAAACAGAGGTGCTGCTGGCACACTGGACTGCTCTGAGTGGCCAGTGCCACCAGGTGACGTCAGAGACTCCTTGTGATAGGCTCCTTCAGGTGTTAGTAGCCTTTCCTCTCTCCTAGGTAGCCAAACCCTCTTTTCTGGCTATTTAGGGTCTCTGTCTCTGGGGAAACTTCAGATAACGAATGCATGAGCTCAGCCGAGTTCCTCTGCATCTCCCTCTTCACCTTCTGATAAGGAATCGACCGCTGACCGCGCTGGAAGCCTGCAAACCTGCAACATAGTAGCAAAGACGACTACTGCAACTCTGTAACGCTGATCCTGCCGCCTTCTCGACTGTTTTCCTGCTTGTGCATGCTGTGGGGGTAGTCTGCCGCCTCTCTGCACCAGAAGCTCCGAAGAAATCTCCCGTGGGTCGACGGAATCTTCCCCCTGCAACCGCAGGCACCAAAAAGCTGCATTACCGGTCCCTTGGGTCTCCTCTCAGCACGACGAGCGAGGTCCCTCGAATCCAGCGACACCGTCCAAGTGACCCCCACAGTCCAGTGACTCTTCAGCCCAAGTTTGGTGGAGGTAAGTCCTTGCCTCACCTCGCTGGGCTGCATTGCTGGGAACTGCGACTTTGCAAGTTTCTCCGGCCCCTGTGCACTTCCGGCGGAAATCCTGTGTGCACAGCCAAGCCTGGGTCCACGGCACTCTAACCTGCATTGCACGACTTTCTAAGTTGGTCTCCGGCGACGTGGGACTCCTTTGTGCAACTTCGGCGAGCACCGTTTCACGCATCCTCGTAGTGCCTGTTTCTGGCACTTCTCCAGATGCTACCTGCTTTAGTGAGGGCTCTTTGTCTTGCTCGACGTCCCCTCTCTCTGCAGGTCCAATTTGCGACCTCCTGGTCCCTCCTGGGCCCCAGCAGCGTCCAAAAACTCCAAACGCACGATTTGCGTGTAGCAAGGCTTGTTGGCGTCCTTCCGGCGGGAAAACACTTCTGCACGACTCTCCAAGGCGAGAGGGATCCGTCCACCAAAGGGGAAGTCTCTAGCCCTTTTCGTTCCTGCAGAAACCTCAGCTTCTTCTGTCCAGTCGAAGCTTCTTTGCACCCGCAGCTGGCATTTCCTGGGCATCTGCCCATCTCCGACTTGCTTGTGACTTTTGGACTTGGTCCCCTTGTTCCACAGGTACCCTAGATTGGAAATCCACAGTTGTTGCATTGCTGGTTTGTGTCTTTCCTGCATTATTCCTCTAACACGACTACTTTGTCCTTAGGGGAACTTTAGTGCACTTTGCACTCACTTTTCAGGGTCTTGGGGAGGGTTATTTTTCTAACTCTCACTATTTTCTAATAGTCCCAGCGACCCTCTACAAGGTCACATAGGTTTGGGGTCCATTCGTGGTTCGCATTCCACTTTTGGAGTATATGGTTTGTGTTGCCCCTATCCCTATGTTTCCCCATTGCATCCTATTGTAACTATACATTGTTTGCACTGTTTTCTAAGACTATACTGCATATTTTTGCTATTGTGTATATATATCTTGTGTATATTTCCTATCCTCTCACTCAGGGTACACTCTAAGATACTTTGGCATATTGTCATAAAAATAAAGTACCTTTATTTTTAGTATAACTGTGTATTGTGTTTTCTTATGATATTGTGCATATGACACTAAGTGGTACTGTAGTAGCTTCACACGTCTCCTAGTTCAGCCTGAGCTGCTTTGCTAAGCTACCATTATCTATCAGCCTAAGCTGCTAGACACCCTATACACTAATAAGGGATAACTGGGCCTGGTGCAAGGTGCAAGTACCCCTTGGTACTCACTACAAGCCAGTCCAGCCTCCTACACCGCACTCACAAAGTTCAGTGAATTGGCTCTGAACAATGTGGGGGCACCTTGGCTAGTGCCAGGGTGCCCTCACACTAAGTAACTTTGCACCTAACCTTTACCAGGTAAAGGTTAGACATATAGGTGACTTATAAGTTACTTAAGTGCAGTGAAAAATGGCTGTGAAATAACGTGGACGTTATTTCACTCAGGCTGCAGTGGCAGGCCTGTGTAAGATTTGTCAGAGCTCCCTATGGGTGGCAAAAGAAATGCTGCAGCCCATAGGGATCTCCTGGAACCCCAATACCCTGGGTACCTCAGTACCATATACTAGGGAATTATAAGGGTGTTCCAGTAAGCCAATGTAAATTGGTAAAAATGGTCACTAGCCTGTTAGTGACAATTTTGAAAGAAATGAGAGAGCATAACCACTGAGGTTCTGATTAGCAGAGCCTCAGTGAGACAGTTAGTCACTACACAGGTAACACATTCAGGCACACTTATGAGCACTGGGGCCCTGGGTTACCAGGGTCCCAGTGACACATACAACTAAAACAACATATATACAGTGAAAAATGGGGGTAACATGCCAGGCAAGATGGTACTTTCCTACACAACCCCCCCCCAAACGAAGGACAATAAGACTAGCCATTACCTGATGAGTCTTCATTGTCTAAGTGGAAATATCTGGAGAGTCCATCTGCATTGGAGTGGCTACTCCCAGGTCTATGTTCCACTGTATAGTCCATTCCCTGTAGGGATATGGACCACCTCAACAATTTAGGATTTTCACCTTTCATTTGTTTTAGCCAAAGTAGAGGTTTGTGGTCTGTCTGAACAATGAAGTGAGTGCCAAACAGGTATGGCCTCAACTTCTTCAGAGCCCAGACCACAGCAAAGGCCTCCCTCTCAATGGCAGACCAACGCTTTTCTCTAGGGGTCAACCTTCTACTAATAAAAGCAACAGGTTGATCCTGGCCCTCAGAATTAAGTTGTGATAGGACTGCCCCTACTCCTAATTCAGATGCATCAGTTTGGACATAGAATTTTTTAGAGTAACAAGGGCTTTTCAGGACAGGTGCAGAGCACATGGCCTGCTTCAGCTCCTCAAAAGCTTTCTGACAGTTTGCTGTCCATAATACCTTTTTAGGCATTTTCTTGGATGTGAGGTCATTAAGAGGGGCTGCAATGGAGCCATAGTTCTTAATGAACCTCCTGTAATACCCAGTGAGGCCTAGGAAGGCTCTCACCTGAGTCTGAGTGGTAGGGGGAACCCAATCAATAATAGTTTGGATTTTCCCCTGAAGTGGTGCAATCTGTTCCCCACCAACAAGGTGTCCCAGATAAACCACCTTACCCTGCCTTATCTGGCACTTTGAAGCCTTGATAGTGAGGCCTGCCTTTTGCAGAGCCTCCAAAACTTTCCATAGGTGGACCCGGTGATCATCCCAGCTGGAGCTAAAGACAGCTATATCGTCCAAATATGCTGCACTAAAAGCTTCCAGCCCTTGCAGGACTGTGTTCACCAACCTCTGAAAAGTGGCAGGTGCATTTTTCAAACCAAAAAGCATTACAGTAAACTGGTAATGTCCTCCAATGGTAGAAAATGCAGTCTTAGGTTTAGCATCTTCTGACAATTTGATCTGCCAATACCCTGCAGTCAAATCAAAAGTGCTTAGATACTTGGCAGATGCCAGTGTATCTATGAGCTCATCTGCCCTGGGTATAGGGTGAGCATCAGTTTTGGTTACCAAGTTGAGACCTCTATAGTCTACACAAAACCTCATTTCCTTCTTTCCATCTTTAGAATTGGGTTTTGGTACCAGTACCACAGGAGAAGCCCATGGACTGTCAGAGTGCTCAACCACTCCTAGTTCCAACATTTTCTGAACTTCTTGCTTTATGCAGTCCCTGACATGGTCAGGCTGCCTATAGATCTTACTTTTGACAGGTAAACTGTCTCCAGTATCTATAGTGTGCTCACACCAAGAAGTGGTGCCTGGCACAGTAGAGAAGAGTTCTGAAAATTGTCCTAGGAGATTTATGCAATTATCTTTCTGCTCAGCAGTAAGACAATCAGCCAAAACTACACCTTCCACAAGAGCATCTTGTTCTGTGGAAGAGAAGAGATCAGGTAGAGGATCACTGTCTTCTTCCTGTCCCTCATCTGTTGCCATGAGCAGGGCGAGATCAGCCCTGTCATAGTAGGGTTTCAGGCGGTTGACATGGAGCACCCTAAGGGGACTCCTGGCAGTGCCTAAGTCAACCAAGTAGGTGACTTCACCCTTCTTTTCAACAATTGTGTGTGGACCACTCCATTTATCTTGGAGTGCTCTTGGGGCCACAGGCTCCAAGACCCACACTTTCTGCCCTGGTTGGTACTGAACCAAAACAGCCTTCTGATCATGCCATTGCTTCTGGAGCTCTTGGCTGGCCTGAAGGTTTTTACTGGCCTTTTTCATGTACTCAGCCATCCTTGATCTGAGGCCAAGTACATAATCCACAATATCCTGCTTAGGAGCTTTTAAAGGTTGTTCCCAACCCTCCTTTACAAGTGTGAGTGGACCCCTAACAGGGTGTCCAAAAAGAAGTTCAAAGGGGCTGAAGCCCACTCCTTTCTGGGGTACCTCCCTGTAGGCAAAAAGGAGGCATGGTAGAAGGATATCCCATCTCCTGCGGAGTTTTTCAGGGAGTCCCATAATCATGCCTTTGAGAGTTTTATTAAATCTCTCCACCAGTCCATTTGTTTGTGGATGATAGGGTGTTGTGAACTTGTACGTTACACCACACTCCTTCCACATGGCCTTTAAGTATGCAGACATGAAATTGCTTCCCCTGTATGATACCACTTCCTTTGGGAAGCCCACTCTGGAAAATATTCCCAGGAGGGCCTTTGCCACTGCAGGAGCTGTAGTGGTCCTTAAAGGAATAGCTTCAGGATATCTTGTGGCATGGTCCACTACCACCAAGATAAACCTATTGCCTGAAGCAGTAGGAGGGTCAAGGGGGCCAACTATGTCAACCCCTACCCTTTCAAAGGGAACCCCAACCACAGGCAGTGGGATAAGGGGTGCCTTTGGAGTGCCACCTGTCTTGCCACTGGCTTGACAGGTTTCACAGGACTTACAAAATTCCTTTGTGTCCTCAGACATCCTAGGCCAATGAAACAGGGGAACAAGCCTGTCCCAAGTTTTCATTTGCCCTAGATGCCCAGCTAAGGGAATGTCATGTGCCAGTGTTAGGAGGAACTTTCTGTACTCCTGAGGAATCACTAATCTCCTGGCAGCTCCAGGTTTAGGATCCCTATGCTCAGTGTACAAGAGGTTGTCCTCCCAGTAAACTCTGTGAGAGTCACTGACATCCCCATTAGCCTGTTTGACAGCTTGCTGTCTGAGACCCTCTAATGTGGGACAGGTTTGCTGTGCCACACTCAGCTCCTCTCTGGCAGGCCCCCCTTCACCCAAAAGCTCAGCAGTGTCTGCTTCCAGCTCCTCTGGTGTAGGTTCTGCACAGGGAGGGAATTCTTCTTCCTCTGAATTAGAATCCACTGTAGAGGGAGGGATAGTAGGAAGTGGTTTGCTTCTACTAGCCCTAGCTTTAGGGAGCACTTGGTCCATTGTTCCAGGATCCAAGCTTCCCTGTCCTTTTTGCTTTTTGGCCTGAGCCCTTGTCAAAGCAAAAATATGCCCTGGGATGCCCAGCATTGCTGCATGGGCCTCCAACTCCACATCTGACCAAGCTGATGTCTCCAAATCATTCCCTAATAGACAGTCTACAGGTAAATCTGAAGCTACCACAACTTTCTTTGGACCAGTTACCCCCCCCCAGTTGAGATTTACAACAGCCATGGGGTGGCTTTGTGTTATGTTGTGAGCATCGGTTACTTGGTACTGGTGTCCAAGTATGTGTTGTTCAGGGTGCACCAGTTTCTCAATCACCATTGTGACACTGGCACCTGTGTCCCTGTAGGCCTGGACCTCAACACCATTTATTAGGGTTAGTTGCTTGTACTTCTCCAAGTTATGGGGGCAAGCAACCAAAGTGGCTAAATCAATAGCCCCTTCAGAGACTAAAGTAGCCTCTGTGGTCTCCCTAATCAGACCAACCCCAACTAAATTACCAAAAGTGAGCCCAGCTACTCCCTTGGATTGGCTATTAGTAGGTTTGCTCCCACCACCACTGCTATTAGTAGGGACACTAGGTGTAGCAGTAGGGGTTGTAGTGGTAGGAGCTGTGGTGCCTTTCTTTGGACAACTGGGATCTGTTGTCCAATGGCCTTTTATTTTACATAAATAGCACCATGGTTTCTTTTCCTTGTTCTGATTAAAGGAGGATTTGGACCCACCACCCCCACCAGAGTGTTTTTGTGGGCCTGATGAAGACTCATTTTTAGATTTGTCCCCACCCTTGTCAGAAGACTTACCATCCTTCTTTTTGTTGCCATCTTTGTCACCCCCTGTATGAATTTTTCTGTTCACTCTTGTTCTGACCCATTTGTCTGCCTTCTTTCCCAATTCTTGGGGAGAGGTCAGATCAGAGTCCACCAAGTACTGGTGCAACAAATCAGACACACAATTATTAAGAATATGCTCTCTCAGGATCAAGTTATACAGGCTGTCATAATCAGTAACTTTACTGCCATGTAACCACCCCTCCAAGGCCTTCACTGCCTGGTCAATGAAATCAACCCAGTCTTGTGAAGACTCCTTTTTGGTCTCTCTGAACTTTATCCTGTACTGTTCAGTGGTTAAGCCATAACCATCCAGGAGTGCATTCTTAAGAACTTGGAAATTATTAGCATCATTTTCTTTTACAGTAAGGAGCCTATCCCTACCTTTTCCAGTAAATGATAGCCATAGGATAGCAGCCCACTGCTTTTGAGGGACATCCTGTACAGCACAGGCCCTCTCAAGTGCAGCAAACCACTTGTTAATGTCATCCCCCTCCTTATAAGGGGGAACTATCTTGTGCAGATTCCTAGAATCATGCTCTTTTGCAGGATGACTATGGGGAATACTGCTGCTGCCACCATGGGTATCTAAACCCAACTTCTGTCTTTCCCTCTCTATTTCTAAAGACTGTCTATCCAAATCCAGCTGTTGCTTCTTGAGCTTCAGTCTGGTTTGTTCCACTCTCAATCTATTGAGCTCCCTTTCCAACAATCTGTCATCAGGGTGGGTGGGAGGGACATTTCTAGATACAGAGGTATGATGGGAATGAACAGAAGGAGACCTGTCCCTTACAGAGGGCACCCTAACAGCTTGGCTACCAGCATAATGTGAGAGCACACCATCAGTATGGTGTGATTCAACCTCTGTACCAACTATGCTAGACTGTCTAGTAATGGGCAGGCTGAGAAGTTTCTTTCCTGAACCTTTTCCTGGGGGAGTCCCTGGATCAGATTGAGAACCATTAGCTACTTTTTCTACAGATTGGGCACTTATGGCCTTATCCTGTACTCTAAGCATATTAATTAACAGTTCTAAGGAAGGATTCTTCCCTACACTCAAACCTCTCTCTATGCAGAGACTCCTTGCTCCTTTCCAGCTAAGGTGATCATATGCAAGTTTGGACAGTTCAACATTTTTTCCTGTGCCAGACATTTTTTAGAGAGAGTTAAAGTGATAGAAAAAGAGAAAAAAGTTTTCAGAACTTTTTGGAAAGACAGAAAAAAACTTTTTAAACTTTTAAGAACTTTTTGAAAGTTTTAGAAGTACTTTTCAGCACTTAGAAAAGAGTGAAAAGAGGAAATGCAAAACTTTTTGGCTATGTGTATATACACTGACCTTGTTTTGTATATTTTTCTCTTATGAAAAGTACAATGACAAGAGTGGTAAGTAGTCTCAAGCACTTATCCCACCACTGCACAACCAATGTAGGAGGCTGGACTGGCTTGTAGTGAGTACCAAGGGGTACTTGCACCTTGCACCAGGCCCAGTTATCCCTTATTAGTGTATAGGGTGTCTAGCAGCTTAGGCTGATAGATAATGGTAGCTTAGCAGAGCAGCTTAGGCTGAACTAGGAGACGTGTGAAGCTACTACCGTACCACTTAGTGTCATATGCACAATATCATAAGAAAACACAATACACAGTTATACTAAAAATAAAGGTACTTTATTTTTATGACAATATGCCAAAGTATCTTAGAGTGTACCCTCAGTGAGAGGATAGGAAATATACACAAGATATATATACACAATAGCAAAAATATGCAGTATAGTCTTAGAAAACAGTGCAAACAATGTATAGTTACAATGGGATGCAATGGGGAAACATAGGGATAGGGGCAACGCAAACCATATACTCCAAAAGTGGAATGCGAACCACGAATGGACCCCAAACCTATGTGACCTTGTAGAGGGTCGCTGGGACTATTAGAAAATAGTGAGAGTTAGGAAAATAACCCTCCCCAAGACCCTGAAAAGTGAGTGCAAAGTGCACTAAAGTTCCCCTAAGGACAAAGTAGTCGTGTTAGAGGAATAATGCAGGAAAGACACAAACCAGCAATGCAACAACTGTGGATTTCCAATCTAGGGTACCTGTGGAACAAGGGGACCAAGTCCAAAAGTCACAAGCAAGTCGGAGATGGGCAGATGCCCAGGAAATGCCAGCTGCGGGTGCAAAGAAGCTTCGACAGGACAGAAGAAGCTGAGGTTTCTGCAGGAACGAAAAGGGCTAGAAACTTCCCCTTTGGTGGTCGGATCCCTCTTGCCTTGGAGAGTCGTGCAGAAGTGTTTTCCCGCCGGAAGGACGCCAACAAGCCTTGCTACACGCAAATCGTGCGTTTGGCGTTTTTGGACGCTGCTGGGGACCAGGAGGGACCAGGAGGTCGCAAATTGAACCTGCAGAGAGAGGGGACGTCGTGCAAGACAAAGAGCCCTCACTGAAGCAGGTAGCACCCGGAGAAGTGCCAGAAACAGGCACTACGAGGATGCGTGAAACGGTGCTCGCCGAAGTTGCACAAAGGAGTCCCACGTCGCCGGAGACCAACTTAGAAAGTCGTACAATGCAGGTTAGAGTGCCGTGGACCCAGGCTTGGCTGTGCACGAAGGATTTCCGCCAGAAGTGCACAGGGGCCGGAGTAGCTGCAAAGTCGCGGTTCCCAGCAATGCAGCCCAGCGAGGTGAGGCAAGGACTTACCTCCACCAAACTTGGGCTGAAGAGTCACTGGACTGTGGGGGTCACTTGGACAGCGTCGCTGCATTCGAGGGACCTCGCTCGTCGTGCTGAGAGGAGACCCAAGGGACCGGTAATGCAGCTTTTTGGTGCCTGCGGTTGCAGGGGGAAGATTCCGTCGACCCACGGGAGATTTCTTCGGAGCTTCTGGTGCAGAGAGGAGGCAGACTACCCCCACAGCATGCACAAGCAGGAAAACAGTCGAGAAGGCGGCAGGATCAGCGTTACAGAGTTGCAGTAGTCGTCTTTGCTACTATGTTGCAGGTTTGCAGGCTTCCAGCGCGGTCAGCGGTCGATTCCTTATCAGAAGGTGAAGAGGGAGATGCAGAGGAACTCGGCTGAGCTCATGCATTTGTTATCTCCAGTTTCCCCAGAGACAGAGACCCTTAATAGCCAGAAAAGAGGGTTTGGCTACCTAGGAGAGAGGAAAGGCTACTAACACCTGAAGGAGCCTATCAGCAGGAGTCTCTGACGTCACCTGGTGGCACTGGCCACTCAGAGCAGTCCAGTGTGCCAGCAGCACCTCTGTTTCCAAGATGGCAGAGGTCTGGAGCACACTGGAGGAGCTCTGGACACCTCCCAGGGGAGGTGCAGGTCAGGGGAGTGGTCACTCCCCTTTCCTTTGTCCAGTTTCGCGCCAGAGCAGGGGCTAAGGGGTCCCTGAACCGGTGTAGACTGGCTTATGCAGAATTGGGCACATCTGTGCCCAACAAAGCATTTCCAGAGGCTGGGGGAGGCTACTCCTCCCCTGCCTTCACACCATTTTCCAAAGGGAGAGGGTGTCACACCCTCTCTCAGAGGAAGTTCTTTGTTCTGCCATCCTGGGCCAGGCCTGGCTGGACCCCAGGAGGGCAGCTGCCTGTCTGAGGGGTTGGCAGCAGCAGCAGCTGCAGAGAAACCCCAGGAAGGGCAGTCTGGCAGTACCAGGGTCTGTGCTACAGACCACTGGGATCATGGAATTGTACCAACAATGCCAGGATGGCATAGAGGGGGTAATTCCATGATCATAGACATGTTACATGGCCATATTCGGAGTTACCATGGTGAAGCTACATATAGGTAGTGACCTATATGTAGTGCACGCGTGTAATGGTGTCCCCGCACTCACAAAGTTCAGTGAATTGGCTCTGAACAATGTGGGGGCACCTTGGCTAGTGCCAGGGTGCCCTCACACTAAGTAACTTTGCACCTAACCTTTACCAGGTAAAGGTTAGACATATAGGTGACTTATAAGTTACTTAAGTGCAGTGAAAAATGGCTGTGAAATAACGTGGACGTTATTTCACTCAGGCTGCAGTGGCAGGCCTGTGTAAGATTTGTCAGAGCTCCCTATGGGTGGCAAAAGAAATGCTGCAGCCCATAGGGATCTCCTGGAACCCCAATACCCTGGGTACCTCAGTACCATATACTAGGGAATTATAAGGGTGTTCCAGTAAGCCAATGTAAATTGGTAAAAATGGTCACTAGCCTGTTAGTGACAATTTTGAAAGAAATGAGAGAGCATAACCACTGAGGTTCTGATTAGCAGAGCCTCAGTGAGACAGTTAGTCACTACACAGGTAACACATTCAGGCACACTTATGAGCACTGGGGCCCTGGGTTACCAGGGTCCCAGTGACACATACAACTAAAACAACATATATACAGTGAAAAATGGGGGTAACATGCCAGGCAAGATGGTACTTTCCTACACAACCCCCCCCCCAAACGAAGGACAATAAGACTAGCCATTACCTGATGAGTCTTCATTGTCTAAGTGGAAATATCTGGAGAGTCCATCTGCATTGGAGTGGCTACTCCCAGGTCTATGTTCCACTGTATAGTCCATTCCTGTGAGAAGGTACCCTCTTTCTCGCCTTGTTACCCCCACTTTTGGCCTGTTTGTGAGTGTATGTCAGGGTGTTTGTCACTGTTTTCACTGTCTCACTGGGATCCTGATAGCCAGGCCTCAGTGCTCATAGTGAAAACACTATGTTTTCAGTATGTTTGTTATGTGTCACTGGGATCCTGCTAGTCAGGACCCCAGTGCTCATAGGTTTGTGGCCTATATGTATGTGTCACTGGGACCCTGTCACACAGGGCCCCAGTGCTCATAGGTGTGCATGTATATGTTCCCTGTGTGGTGCCTAACTGTCTCACTGAGGCTCTGCTAACCAGAACCTCAGTGGTTATGCTCTCTCATTACTTTCAAATTGTCACTAACAGGCTAGTGACCAATTTTACCAATTTACATTGGCTTACTGGAACACCCTTATAATTCCCTAGTATATGGTACTGAGGTACCCAGGGTATTGGGGTTCCAGGAGATCCCTATGGGCTGCAGCATTTCTTTTGCCACCCATAGGGAGCTCTGACAATTCTTACACAGGCCTGCCACTGCAGCCTGAGTGAAATAACGTCCACGTTATTTCACAGCCATTTTACACTGCACTTAAGTAACTTATAAGTCACCTATATGTCTAACCTTTACCTGGTAAAGGTTAGGTGCAAAGTTACTTAGTGTGAGGGCACCCTGGCACTAGCCAAGGTGCCCCCACATTGTTCAGAGCCAATTCACTGAACTTTGTGAGTGCGGGGACACCATTACACGCGTGCACTACATATAGGTCACTACCTATATGTAGCTTCACCATGGTAACTCCGAATATGGCCATGTAACATGTCTATGATCATGGAATTGCCCCCTCTATGCCATCCTGGCATTGTTGGTACAATTCCATGATCCCAGTGGTCTGTAGCACAGACCCTGGTACTGCCAGACTGCCCTTCCTGGGGTTTCACTGCAGCTGCTGCTGCTGCCAACCCCTCAGACAGGCAGCTGCCCTCCTGGGGTCCAGCCAGGCCTGGCCCAGGATGGCAGAACAAAGAACTTCCTCTGAGAGAGGGTGTGACACCCTCTCCCTTTGGAAAATGGTGTGAAGGCAGGGGAGGAGTAGCCTCCCCCAGCCTCTGGAAATGCTTTGTTGGGCACAGATGTGCCCAATTCTGCATAAGCCAGTCTACACCGGTTCAGGGACCCCTTAGCCCCTGCTCTGGCGCGAAACTGGACAAAGGAAAGGGGAGTGACCACTCCCCTGACCTGCACCTCCCCTGGGAGGTGTCCAGAGCTCCTCCAGTGTGCTCCAGACCTCTGCCATCTTGGAAACAGAGGTGCTGCTGGCACACTGGACTGCTCTGAGTGGCCAGTGCCACCAGGTGACGTCAGAGACTCCTGCTGATAGGCTCCTTCAGGTGTTAGTAGCCTTTCCTCTCTCCTAGGTAGCCAAACCCTCTTTTCTGGCTATTTAGGGTCTCTGTCTCTGGGGAAACTTTAGATAACGAATGCATGAGCTCAGCCGAGTTCCTCTGCATCTCTCTCTTCACCTTCTGATAAGGAATCGACCGCTGACCGCGCTGGAAGCCTGCAAAACTGCAACATAGTAGCAAAGACGACTACTGCAACTCTGTAACGCTGATCCTGCCGCCTTCTCGACTGTTTTCCTGCTTGTGCATGCTGTGGGGGTAGTCTGCCTCCTCTCTGCACCAGAAGCTCCGAAGAAATCTCCCGTGGGTCGACGGAATCTTCCCCCTGCAACCGCAGGCACCAAAAAGCTGCATTATCGGTCCCTTGGGTCTCCTCTCAGCACGACGAGCGAGGTCCCTCGAATCCAGCGACGCTGTCCAAGTGACCCCCACAGTCCAGTGACTCTTCAGCCCAAGTTTGGTGGAGGTAAGTCCTTGCCTCACCTCGCTGGGCTGCATTGCTGGGAACCGCGACTTTGCAAGCTACTCCGGCCCCTGTGCACTTCCGGCGGAAATCCTTCGTGCACAGCCAAGCCTGGGTCCACGGCACTCTAACCTGCATTGCACGACTTTCTAAGTTGGTCTCCGGCGACGTGGGACTCCTTTGTGCAACTTCGGCGAGCACCGTTTCACGCATCCTCGTAGTGCCTGTTTCTGGCACTTCTCCGGGTGCTACCTGCTTCAGTGAGGGCTCTTTGTCTTGCTCGACGTCCCCTCTCTCTGCAGGTCCAATTTGCGACCTCCTGGTCCCTCCTGGGCCCCAGCAGTGTCCAAAAACGCCAAACGCACGATTTGCGTGTAGCAAGGCTTGTTGGCGTCCATCCGGCAGGAAAACACTTCTGCACGACTCTCCAAGGCGTGGTGGATACATCCTCCAAAGGGGAAGTCTCTAACCCTTGTCGTTCCTGCAGTATTCACAGTTCTTCAGCCTAGTAAGAGCTTCTTTGCACCAACCGCTGGCATTTCTTGGGCATCTGCCCATCTCCGAGCTGCTTGTGACTTTTGGACTTGGTCCCCTTGTTCCACAGGTACCCTCAGTCAGGAATCCATCGTGGTTGCATTGCTGATTTGTGTTTTCCTTGCATTTTCCCTCTAACACGACTATTTTGTCCTTAGGGGAACTTTGGTGCACTTTGCACTCACTTTTCAGGGTCTTGGGGAGGGTTATTTTGCTAACTCTCACTATTTTCTAATAGTCCCAGCGACCCTCTACAAGGTCACATAGGTTTGGGGTCCATTCGTGGTTCGCATTCCACTTTTGGAGTATATGGTTTGTGTTGCCCCTATCCCTATGTTTCCCCATTGCATCCTATTGTAACTATACATTGTTTGCACTGTTTTCTAAGACTATACTGCATATTTTTGCTATTGTGTATATATATCTTGTGTATATTTCCTATCCTCTCACTGAGGGTACACTCTAAGATACTTTGGCATATTGTCATAAAAATAAAGTACCTTTATTTTTAGTATAACTGTGTATTGTGTTTTCTTATGATATTGTGCATATGACACTAAGTGGTACTGTAGTAGCTTCACACGTCTCCTAGTTCAGCCTGAGCTGCTTTGCTAAGCTACCATTATCTATCAGCCTAAGCTGCTAGACACCCTATACACTAATAAGGGATAACTGGGCCTGGTGCAAGGTGCAAGTACCCCTTGGTACTCACTACAAGCCAGTCCAGCCTCCTACATTGGTTGTGCAGTGGTGGGATAAGTGCTTGAGACTACTTACCACTCTTGTCATTGTACTTTTCATAAGAGAAAAATATACAAAACAAGGTCAGTGTATATACACATAGCCAAAAAGTTTTGCATTTCCTCTTTTCACTCTTTTCTAAGTGCTGAAAAGTACTTCTAAAACTTTCAAAAAGTTCTTAAAAGTTTAAAAAGTTTTTTTTTCTGTCTTTCCAAAAAGTTCTGAAAACTTTTTTTTCTTTTTCTATCACTTTAACTCTCTCTAAAAATGTCTGGCACAGGAAAAAATGTTGAACTGTCCAAACTTGCATATGATCACCTTAGCTGGAAAGGAGCAAGGAGTCTCTGCATAGAGAGAGGTTTGAGTGTAGGGAAGAATCCTTCCTTAGAACTGTTAATTAATATGCTTAGAGTACAGGATAAGGCCATAAGTGCCCAATCTGTAGAAAAAGTAGCTAATGGTTCTCAATCTGATCCAGGGACTCCCCCAGGAAAAGGTTCAGGAAAGAAACTTCTCAGCCTGCCCATTACTAGACAGTCTAGCATAGTTGGTACAGAGGTTGAATCACACCATACTAATGGTGTGCTCTCACATTATACTGGTAGCCAAGCTGTTAGGGTGCCCTCTGTAAGGGACAGGTCTCCTTCTGTTCATTCCCATCATACCTCTGTATCTAGAAATGTCCCTCCCACCCACCCTGATGACAGATTGTTAGAAAGGGAGCTCAATAGATTGAGAGTGGAACAAACCAGACTGAAGCTCAAGAAGCAACAGCTGGATTTGGATAGACAGTCTTTAGAAATAGAGAGGGAAAGACAGAAGTTGGGTTTAGATACCCATGGTGGCAGCAGCAGTATTCCCCATAGTCATCCTGCAAAAGAGCATGATTCCAGGAATCTGCACAAGATAGTTCCCCCTTATAAGGAGGGGGATGACATTAACAAGTGGTTTGCTGCACTTGAGAGGGCCTGTGCTGTACAGGATGTCCCTCAAAAGCAGTGGGCTGCTATCCTATGGCTATCATTTAGTGGAAAAGGTAGGGATAGGCTCCTTACAGTGAAAGAAAATGATGCCAATAATTTCCAAGTTCTTAAGAATGCACTCCTGGATGGTTATGGCTTAACCACTGAACAGTACAGGATAAAGTTCAGAGAGACCAAAAAGGAGTCTTCACAAGACTGGGTTGATTTCATTGACCAGGCAGTGAAGGCCTTGGAGGGGTGGTTACATGGCAGTAAAGTTACTGATTATGAAAGCCTGTATAACACAATCCTGAGAGAGCATATACTTAATAATTGTGTGTCTGATTTGTTGCACCAGTACCTGGTAGACTCTGATCTGACCTCTCCCCAAGAATTGGGAAAGAAGGCAGACAAATGGGTCAGAACAAGGGTGAACAGAAAAGTTCATACAGGGGGTGACAAAGATGGCAATAAGAAGAAAGATGGTGAAAAATCTCAAGATAAGCATGGGGATAAGGGTAAAACCAAAGATCCCACTTCAAATCTTAAACACTCTTCAGAGGGTGGGGATAAAACAAATTCTTCCTCTTCTTCCCAACCTGCACACATTAAAAAGCCTTGGTGCTTTATGTGTAAAAACAGAGGCCATAGGCCAGGGGATAAGTCCTGTCCAGGTAAACCCCCTGAGCCTACCACCACTAATACATCAAGCTCTAGTGCCCCTAGCAGTAGTGGTACTAGTGGTGGGACTGCTGGCAACAGTCAAGCAAAGGGTGTAGTTGGGTTCACTTATGGGTCCATAGTGGAAACTGATGTCATCAGTCCCAAGACAGTTTCTGTCACACCTAGTGGCATTGGCCTTGCCACACTGGCTGCTTGTCCCCTTACAATGGATAAGTACAGGCAGACAGTTTCAATAAATGGTGTTGAGGCCTTGGCCTACAGGGACACAGGTGCCAGTTTCACTTTGGTGACTGAAAACCTAGTGCACCCTGATCAACACATCATTGGACAACAGTATAAGATTATTGATGTCCATAACTCCACTAAGTTTCTTCCCTTAGCTATAATTCAGTTTAGTTGGGGTGGAGTTACTGGCCCTAAGCAGGTGGTGGTATCACCTAGCTTACCTGTAGACTGTCTCTTAGGTAATGACCTAGAGGCCTCAGGTTGGGCTGATGTAGAGTTTTATGCCCATGCAGCCATGCTGGGCATCCCTGAGGAATTGTTCCCTCTCATTTCAAGTGAAATGAAAAAGCAAAGGAGAGAAGGCCTGAAAACTCAGGATCCCTCTCCATCAACAGGTAAAAAGGGTATCACAGTATCCCCTAACCACCCTACCATTCAGGATACCATTCCTTTGGTGGGAGAAACCTCTCCTGGGGTGGCACCTGTTCCAAGGGAATCATCAGCTAGCAAAGCTGGACTCCCTGAGGTGGAAGTACCTCTCTGTGGGATAACTAACATTGGTGAGAAAAAGAGCACCATTTTAGTTAACATGGAGCATCCCTCCAACCCTCCCAGGGAAACTTTAGTGCAGAAACTCTGCACTGCCTCACAACACTTAGGACAGCATCCCTGCCCTAGTGTGGAGCTGATAGGACAGCATCCCTGCCCTGCTCCAACTCAAGAGAAACAGCATCCCTGTTCTCTCTTCCAGCCAGATGGACAAAGTTGTTGCCCAGCTATGGCTTTTCTGAGACAGCATCCCTGTCTGGCATTTCCATCACTACAAATAGGTTCAGTGGACAATTCCCACTGCTCTAAACTAAAACTTACTGATAGAAACTCTGGAAATACATCTTCACATTGTTGGTTAGCTAAAAAACTTCAAACAGGGTGGTTTACATCCCCACAGGGAAGTAACCATATAGTGGATGATAAAGGGAGTAACCAGTCTATTGCAGAGCTACTCTCTACTTATCACCACTTAGACAATAAAGTCTCAACTGGCCAAGGTTAGCCTTATTGTCCTTCGTTTGGGGGGGGGGGGTTGTGTGAGAAGGTAGCCTCTTTCTAGCCTTGTTACCCCCACTTTTGGCCTGTTTGTGAGTGTATGTCAGGGTGTTTGTCACTGTTTTCACTGTCTCACTGGGATCCTGATAGCCAGGCCTCAGTGCTCATAGTGAAAACACTATGTTTTCTGTATGTTTGTTATGTGTCACTGGGATCCTGCTAGTCAGGACCCCAGTGCTCATAGGTTTGTGGCCTATATGTATGTGTCACTGGGACCCTGTCACACAGGGCCCCAGTGCTCATAGGTGTGCATGTATATGTTCCCTGTGTGGTGCCTAACTGTCTCACTGAGGCTCTGCTAACCAGAACCTCAGTGGTTATGCTCTCTCATTACTTTCAAATTGTCACTAACAGGCTAGTGACCAATTTTACCAATTTACATTGGCTTACTGGAACACCCTTATAATTCCCTAGTATATGGTACTGATGTACCCAGGGTATTGGGGTTCCAGGAGATCCCTATGGGCTGCAGCATTTCTTTTGCCACCCATAGGGAGCTCTGACAATTCTTACACAGGCCTGCCACTGCAGCCTGAGTGAAATAACGTCCACGTTATTTCACAGCCATTTTACACTGCACTTAAGTAACTTATAAGTCACCTATATGTCTAACCTTTACCTGGTAAAGGTTAGGTGCAAAGTTACTTAGTGTGAGGGCACCCTGGCACTAGCCAAGGTGCCCCCACATTGTTCAGAGCCAATTCACTGAACTTTGTGAGTGCGGGGACACCATTACACGCGTGCACTACATATAGGTCACTACCTATATGTAGCTTCACCATGGTAACTCCGAATATGGCCATGTAACATGTCTATGATCATGGAATTGCCCCCTCTATGCCATCCTGGCATTGTTGGTACAATTCCATGATCCCAGTGGTCTGTAGCACAGACCCTGGTACTGCCAGACTGCCCTTCCTGGGGTTTCACTGCAGCTGCTGCTGCTGCCAACCCCTCAGACAGGCAGCTGCCCTCCTGGGGTCCAGCCAGGCCTGGCCCAGGATGGCAGAACAAAGAACTTCCTCTGAGAGAGGGTGTGACACCCTCTCCCTTTGGAAAATGGTGTGAAGGCAGGGGAGGAGTAGCCTCCCCCAGCCTCTGGAAATGCTTTGTTGGGCACAGATGTGCCCAATTCTGCATAAGCCAGTCTACACCGGTTCAGGGACCCCTTAGCCCCTGCTCTGGCGCGAAACTGGACAAAGGAAAGGGGAGTGACCACTCCCCTGACCTGCACCTCCCCTGGGAGGTGTCCAGAGCTCCTCCAGTGTGCTCCAGACCTCTGCCATCTTGGAAACAGAGGTGCTGCTGGCACACTGGACTGCTCTGAGTGGCCAGTGCCACCAGGTGACGTCAGAGACTCCTGCTGATAGGCTCCTTCAGGTGTTAGTAGCCTTTCCTCTCTCCTAGGTAGCCAAACCCTCTTTTCTGGCTATTTAGGGTCTCTGTCTCTGGGGAAACTTTAGATAACGAATGCATGAGCTCAGCCGAGTTCCTCTGCATCTCTCTCTTCACCTTCTGATAAGGAATCGACCGCTGACCGCGCTGGAAGCCTGCAAAACTGCAACATAGTAGCAAAGACGACTACTGCAACTCTGTAACGCTGATCCTGTCGCCTTCTCGACTGTTTTCCTGCTTGTGCATGCTGTGGGGGTAGTCTGCCTCCTCTCTGCACCAGAAGCTCCGAAGAAATCTCCCGTGGGTCGACGGAATCTTCCCCCTGCAACCGCAGGCACCAAAAAGCTGCATTACCGGTCCCTTGGGTCTCCTCTCAGCACGACGAGCGAGGTCCCTCGAATCCAGCGACGCTGTCCAAGTGACCCCCACAGTCCAGTGACTCTTCAGCCCAAGTTTGGTGGAGGTAAGTCCTTGCCTCACCTCGCTGGGCTGCATTGCTGGGACTCGCGACTTTGCAAGCTACTCCGGCCCCTGTGCACTTCCGGCGGAAATCCTTCGTGCACAGCCAAGCCTGGGTCCACGGCACTCTAACCTGCATTGCACGACTTTCTAAGTTGGTCTCCGGCGACGTGGGACTCCTTTGTGCAACTTCGGCGAGCACCGTTTCACGCATCCTCGTAGTGCCTGTTTCTGGCACTTCTCCGGGTGCTACCTGCTTCAGTGAGGGCTCTTTGTCTTGCTCGACGTCTCCTCTCTCTGCAGATCCAATTTGCGACCTCCTGGTCCCTCCTGGGCCCCAGCAGCGTCCAAAAACGCCAAATGCACGATTTGCGTGTAGCAAGGCTTGTTGGCGTTCATCCGGCGGGAAAACACTTTTGCACGACTCTCCAAGGCGTGGGGGATCCATCCTCCAAAGGGGAAGTCTCTAACCCTTGTCGTTCCTGCAGTATTCACAGTTCTTCAGCCTAGTAAGAGCTTCTTTGCACCAACCGCTGGCATTTCTTGGGCATCTGCCCATCTCCGAGCTGCTTGTGACTTTTGGACTTGGTCCCCTTGTTCCACAGGTACCCTCAGTCAGGAATCCATCGTGGTTGCATTGCTGATTTGTGTTTTCCTTGCATTTTCCCTCTAACACGACTATTTTGTCCTTAGGGGAACTTTGGTGCACTTTGCACTCACTTTTCAGGGTCTTGGGGAGGGTTATTTTGCTAACTCTCACTATTTTCTAATAGTCCCAGCGACCCTCTACAAGGTCACATAGGTTTGGGGTCCATTCGTGGTTCGCATTCCACTTTTGGAGTATATGGTTTGTGTTGCCCCTATCCCTATGTTTCCCCATTGCATCCCATTGTAACTATACATTGTTTGCACTGTTTTCTAAGACTATACTGCATATTTTTGCTATTGTGTATATATATCTTGTGTATATTTCCTATCCTCTCACTGAGGGTACACTCTAAGATACTTTGGCATATTGTCATAAAAATAAAGTACCTTTATTTTTAGTATAACTGTGTATTGTGTTTTCTTATGATATTGTGCATATGACACTAAGTGGTACTGTAGTAGCTTCACACGTCTCCTAGTTCAGCCTGAGCTGCTTTGCTAAGCTACCATTATCTATCAGCCTAAGCTGCTAGACACCCTATACACTAATAAGGGATAACTGGGCCTGGTGCAAGGTGCAAGTACCCCTTGGTACTCACTACAAGCCAGTCCAGCCTCCTACAATTCCCTGTAGGGATATGGACCACCTCAACAATTTAGGATTTTCACCTTTCATTTGTTTTAGCCAAAGTAGAGGTTTGTGGTCTGTCTGAACAATGAAGTGAGTGCCAAACAGGTATGGCCTCAACTTCTTCAGAGCCCAGACCACAGCAAAGGCCTCCCTCTCAATGGCAGACCAACGTTTTTCTCTAGGGGTAAACCTTCTACTAATAAAAGCAACAGGTTGATCCTGGCCCTCAGAATTAAGTTGTGATAGGACTGCCCCTACTCCTAATTCAGATGCATCAGTTTGGACATAGAATGTTTTAGAGTAACAAGGGCTTTTCAGGACAGGTGCAGAGCACATGGCCTGCTTCAGCTCCTCAAAAGCTTTCTGACAGTTTGCTGTCCATAATACCTTTTTAGGCATTTTCTTGGATGTGAGGTCATTAAGAGGGGCTGCAATGGAGCCATAGTTCTTAATGAACCTCCTGTAATACCCAGTGAGGCCTAGGAAGGCTCTCACCTGAGTCTGAGTGGTAGGGGGAACCCAATCAATAATAGTTTGGATTTTCCCCTGAAGTGGTGCAATCTGTTCCCCACCAACAAGGTGTCCCAGATAAACCACCTTACCCTGCCCTATCTGGCACTTTGAAGCCTTGATAGTGAGGCCTGCCTTTTGCAGAGCCTCCAAAACTTTCCATAGGTGGACCAGGTGATCATCCCAGCTGGAGCTAAAGACAGCTATATCGTCCAAATATGCTGCACTGAAAGCTTCCAGCCCTTGCAGGACTGTGTTCACCAACCTCTGAAAAGTGGCAGGTGCATTTTTCAAACCAAAAGGCATTACAGTAAACTGGTAATGTCCTCCAATGGTAGAAAATGCAGTCTTAGGTTTAGCATCTTCTGACAATTTGATCTGCCAATACCCTGCAGTCAAATCAAAAGTGCTTAGATACTTGGCAGATGCCAGTGTATCTATGAGCTCATCTGCCCTGGGTATAGGGTGAGCATCAGTTTTGGTTACCAAGTTGAGACCTCTATAGTCTACACAAAACCTCATTTCCTTCTTTCCATCTTTAGAATTGGGTTTTGGTACCAGTACCACAGGAGAAGCCCATGGACTGTCAGAGTGCTCAACCACTCCTAGTTCCAACATTTTCTGAACTTCTTGCTTTATGCAGTCCCTGACATGGTCAGGCTGCCTATAGATCTTACTTTTGACAGGTAAACTGTCTCCAGTATCTATAGTGTGCTCACACCAAGAAGTGGTGCCTGGCACAGTAGAGAAGAGTTCTGAAAATTGTCCTAGGAGATTTATGCAATTATCTTTCTGCTCAGCAGTAAGACAATCAGCCAAAACTACACCTTCCACAAGAGCATCTTGTTCTGTGGAAGAGAAGAGATCAGGTAGAGGATCACTGTCTTCTTCCTGTCCCTCATCTGTTGCCATGAGCAGGGTGAGATCAGCCCTGTCATAGTAGGGTTTCAGGCGGTTGACATGGAGCACCCTAAGGGGACTCCTGGCAGTGCCTAAGTCAACCAAGTAGGTGACTTCACCCTTCTTTTCAACAATTGTGTGTGGACCACTCCATTTATCTTGGAGTGCTCTTGGGGCCACAGGCTCCAAGACCCACACTTTCTGCCCTGGTTGGTACTGAACCAAAACAGCCTTCTGATCATGCCATTGCTTCTGGAGCTCTTGGCTGGCCTGAAGGTTTTTACTGGCCTTTTTCATGTACTCAGCCATCCTTGATCTGAGGCCAAGTACATAATCCACAATATCCTGCTTAGGAGCTTTTAAAGGTTGTTCCCAACCCTCCTTTATAAGTGTGAGTGGACCCCTAACAGGGTGTCCAAAAAGAAGTTCAAAGGGGCTGAAGCCCACTCCTTTCTGGGGTACCTCCCTGTAGGCAAAAAGGAGGCATGGTAGAAGGATATCCCATCTCCTGCGGAGTTTTTCAGGGAGTCCCATAATCATGCCTTTGAGAGTTTTATTAAATCTCTCCACCAGTCCATTTGTTTGTGGATGATAGGGTGTTGTGAACTTGTACGTTACACCACACTCCTTCCACATGGCCTTTAAGTATGCAGACATGAAATTGCTTCCCCTGTCTGATACCACTTCCTTTGGGAAGCCCACTCTGGAAAATATTCCCAGGAGGGCCTTTGCCACTGCAGGAGCTGTAGTGGTCCTTAAAGGAATAGCTTCAGGATATCTTGTGGCATGGTCCACTACCACCAAGATAAACCTATTGCCTGAAGCAGTAGGAGGGTCAAGGGGGCCAACTATGTCAACCCCTACCCTTTCAAAGGGAACCCCAACCACAGGCAGTGGGATAAGGGGTGCCTTTGGAGTGCCACCTGTCTTGCCACTGGCTTGACAGGTTTCACAGGACTTACAAAATTCCTTTGTGTCCTCAGACATCCTAGGCCAATGAAACAGGGGAACAAGCCTGTCCCAAGTTTTCATTTGCCCTAGATGCCCAGCTAAGGGAATGTCATGTACCAGTGTTACGAGGAACTTTCTGTACTCCCGAGGAATCACTAATCTCCTGGCAGCTCCAGGTTTAGGATCCCTATGCTCAGTGTACAAGAGGTTGTCCTCCCAGTAAACTCTGTGAGAGTCACTGACATCCCCATTAGCCTGTTTGACAGCTTGCTGTCTGAGACCCTCTAATGTGGGACAGGTTTGCTGTGCCACACTCAGCTCCTCTCTGGCAGGCCCCCCTTCACCCAAAAGCTCAGCAGTGTCTGCTTCCAGCTCCTCTGGTGTAGGTTCTGCACAGGGAGGGAATTCTTCTTCCTCTGAATTAGAATCCACTGTAGAGGGAGGGATAGTAGGAAGTGGTTTGCTTCTACTAGCCCTAGCTTTAGGGAGCACTTGGTCCATTGTTCCAGGATCCAAGCTTCCCTGTCCTTTTTGCTTTTTGGCCTGAGCCCTTGTCAAAGCAAAAATATGCCCTGGGATGCCCAGCATTGCTGCATGGGCCTCCAACTCCACATCTGACCAAGCTGATGTCTCCAAATCATTCCCTAATAGACAGTCTACAGGTAAATCTGAAGCTACCACAACTTTCTTTGGACCAGTTACCCCCCCCCAGTTGAGATTTACAACAGCCATGGGGTGGCTTTGTGTTATGTTGTGAGCATCGGTTACTTGGTACTGGTGTCCAAGTATGTGTTGTTCAGGGTGCACCAGTTTCTCAATCACCATTGTGACACTGGCACCTGTGTCCCTGTAGGCCTGGACCTCAACACCATTTATTAGGGTTAGTTGCTTGTACTTCTCCAAGTTATGGGGGCAAGCAACCAAAGTGGCTAAATCAATAGCCCCTTCAGAGACTAAAGTAGCCTCTGTGGTCTCCCTAATCAGACCAACCCCAACTAAATTACCAAAAGTGAGCCCAGCTACTCCCTTGGATTGGCTATTAGTAGGTTTGCTCCCACCACCACTGCTATTAGTAGGGACACTAGGTGTAGCAGTAGGGGTTGTAGTGGTAGGAGCTGTGGTGCCTTTCTTTGGACAACTGGGATCTGTTGTCCAATGGCCTTTTATTTTACATAAATAGCACCATGGTTTCTTTTCCTTGTTCTGATTAAAGGAGGATTTGGACCCACCACCCCCACCAGAGTGTTTTTGTGGGCCTGATGAAGACTCATTTTTAGATTTGTCCCCACCCTTGTCAGAAGACTTACCATCCTTCTTTTTGTTGCCATCTTTGTCACCCCCTGTATGAATTTTTCTGTTCACTCTTGTTCTGACCCATTTGTCTGCCTTCTTTCCCAATTCTTGGGGAGAGGTCAGATCAGAGTCCACCAAGTACTGGTGCAACAAATCAGACACACAATTATTAAGAATATGCTCTCTCAGGATCAAGTTATACAGGCTGTCATAATCAGTAACTTTACTGCCATGTAACCACCCCTCCAAGGCCTTCACTGCCTGGTCAATGAAATCAACCCAGTCTTGTGAAGACTCCTTTTTGGTCTCTCTGAACTTTATCCTGTACTGTTCAGTGGTTAAGCCATAACCATCCAGGAGTGCATTCTTAAGAACTTGGAAATTATTAGCATCATTTTCTTTTACAGTAAGGAGCCTATCCCTACCTTTTCCAGTAAATGATAGCCATAGGATAGCAGCCCACTGCTTTTGAGGGACATCCTGTACAGCACAGGCCCTCTCAAGTGCAGCAAACCACTTGTTAATGTCATCCCCCTCCTTATAAGGGGGAACTATCTTGTGCAGATTCCTGGAATCATGCTCTTTTGCAAGATGACTATGGGGAATACTGCTGCTGCCACCATGGGTATCTAAACCCAACTTCTGTCTTTCCCTCTCTATTTCTAAAGACTGTCTATCCAAATCCAGCTGTTGCTTCTTGAGCTTCAGTCTGGTTTGTTCCACTCTCAATCTATTGAGCTCCCTTTCCAACAATCTGTCATCAGGGTGGGTGGGAGGGACATTTCTAGATACAGAGGTATGATGGGAATGAACAGAAGGAGACCTGTCCCTTACAGAGGGCACCCTAACAGCTTGGCTACCAGCATAATGTGAGAGCACACCATCAGTATGGTGTGATTCAACCTCTGTACCAACTATGCTAGACTGTCTAGTAATGGGCAGGCTGAGAAGTTTCTTTCCTGAACCTTTTCCTGGGGGAGTCCCTGGATCAGATTGAGAACCATTAGCTACTTTTTCTACAGATTGGGCACTTATGGCCTTATCCTGTACTCTAAGCATATTAATTAACAGTTCTAAGGAAGGATTCTTCCCTACACTCAAACCTCTCTCTATGCAGAGACTCCTTGCTCCTTTCCAGCTAAGGTGATCATATGCAAGTTTGGACAGTTCAACATTTTTTCCTGTGCCAGACATTTTTTAGAGAGAGTTAAAGTGATAGAAAAAGAGAAAAAAAATTTCAGAACTTTTTGGAAAGACAGAAAAAAACTTTTTAAACTTTTAAGAACTTTTTGAAAGTTTTAGAAGTACTTTTCAGCACTTAGAAAAGAGTGAAAAGAGGAAATGCAAAACTTTTTGGCTATGTGTATATACACTGACCTTGTTTTGTATATTTTTCTCTTATGAAAAGTACAATGACAAGAGTGGTAAGTAGTCTCAAGCACTTATCCCACCACTGCACAACCAATGTAGGAGGCTGGACTGGCTTGTAGTGAGTACCAAGGGGTACTTGCACCTTGCACCAGGCCCAGTTATCCCTTATTAGTGCATAGGGTGTCTAGCAGCTTAGGCTGATAGATAATGGTAGCTTAGCAGAGCAGCTTAGGCTGAACTAGGAGACGTGTGAAGCTACTACCGTACCACTTAGTGTCATATGCACAATATCATAAGAAAACACAATACACAGTTATACTAAAAATAAAGGTACTTTATTTTTATGACAATATGCCAAAGTATCTTAGAGTGTACCCTCAGTGAGAGGATAGGAAATATACACAAGATATATATACACAATAGCAAAAATATGCAGTATAGTCTTAGAAAACAGTGCAAACAATGTATAGTTACAATGGGATGCAATGGGGAAACATAGGGATAGGGGCAACACAAACCATATACTCCAAAAGTGGAATGCGAACCACGAATGGACCCCAAACCTATGTGACCTTGTAGAGGGTCGCTGGGACTATTAGAAAATAGTGAGAGTTAGGAAAATAACCCTCCCCAAGACCCTGAAAAGTGAGTGCAAAGTGCACTAAAGTTCCCCTAAGGACAAAGTAGTCGTGTTAGAGGAATAATGCAGGAAAGACACAAACCAGCAATGCAACAACTGTGGATTTCCAATCTAGGGTACCTGTGGAACAAGGGGACCAAGTCCAAAAGTCACAAGCAAGTCGGAGATGGGCAGATGCCCAGGAAATGCCAGCTGCGGGTGCAAAGAAGCTTCGACTGGACAGAAGAAGCTGAGGTTTCTGCAGGAACGAAAAGGGCTAGAGACTTCCCCTTTGGTGGACGGATCCCTCTCGCCTTGGAGAGTCGTGCAGAAGTGTTTTCCCGCCGGAAGGATGCCAACAAGCCTTGCTACACGCAAATCGTGCGTTTGGCGTTTTTGGACGCTGCTGGGGCCCAGGAGGGACCAGGAGGTCGAAAATTGGACTTGCAGAGAGAGGGGACGTCGAGCAAGACAAAGAGCCCTCACTGAAGCAGGTAGCCCCCGGAGAAGTGCCAGAAACAGGCACTACGAGGATGCATGAAACGGTGCTCGCCGAAGTTGCACAAAGGAGTCCCACGTCGCCGGAGACCAACTTAGAAAGTCGTGCAATGCAGGTTAGAGTGCCGTGGACCCAGGCTTGGCTGTGCACGAAGGATTTCCGCCGGAAGTGCACAGGGGCCGGAGTAGCTGCAAAGTCGCGGTTCCCAGCAATGCAGCCCAGCGAGGTGAGGCAAGGACTTACCTCCACCAAACTTGGGCTGAAGAGTCACTGTACTGTGGGGGTCACTTGGATAGCGTCGCTGGATTCGAGGGACCTCGCTCGTCGTGCTGAGAGGAGACCCAAGGGACCGGTAATGCAGCTTTTTGGTGCCTGCGGTTGCAGGGGGAAGATTCCGTCGACCCACGGGAGATTTCTTCGGAGCTTCTGGTGCAGAGAGGAGGCAGACTACCCCCACAGCATGCACAAGCAGGAAAACAGTCGAGAAGGCGGCAGGATCAGCGTTACAGAGTTGCAGTAGTCGTCTTTGCTACTATGTTGCAGGTTTGCAGGCTTCCAGCGCGGTCAGCGGTCGATTCCTTATCAGAAGGTGAAGAGGGAGATGCAGAGGAACTCGGCTGAGCTCATGCATTCGTTATCTCCAGTTTCCCCAGAGACAGAGACCCTAAATAGCCAGAAAAGAGGGTTTGGCTACCTAGGAGAGAGGAAAGGCTACTAACACCTGAAGGAGCCTATCAGCAGGAGTCTCTGACGTCACCTGGTGGCACTGGCCACTCAGAGCAGTCCAGTGTGCCAGCAGCACCTCTGTTTCCAAGATGGCAGAGGTCTGGAGCACACTGGAGGAGCTCTGGACACCTCCCAGGGGAGGTGCAGGTCAGGGGAGTGGTCACTCCCCTTTCCTTTGTCCAGTTTCGCGCCAGAGCAGGGGCTAAGGGGTCCCTGAACCGGTGTAGACTGGCTTATGCAGAATTGGGCACATCTGTGCCCAACAAAGCATTTCCAGAGGCTGGGGGAGGCTACTCCTCCCCTGCCTTCACACCATTTTCCAAAGGGAGAGGGTGTCACACCCTCTCTCAGAGGAAGTTCTTTGTTCTGCCACCCTGGGCCAGGCCTGGCTGGACCCCAGGAGGGCAGCTGCCTGTCTGAGGGGTTGGCAGCAGCAGCAGCTGCAGAGAAACCCCAGGAAGGGCAGTCTGGCAGTACCAGGGTCTGTGCTACAGACCACTGGGATCATGGAATTGTACCAACAATGCCAGGATGGCATAGAGGGGGTAATTCCATGATCATAGACATGTTACATGGCCATATTCGGAGTTACCATGGTGAAGCTACATATAGGTAGTGACCTATATGTAGTGCACACGTGTAATGGTGTCCCCGCACTCACAAAGTTCAGTGAATTGGCTCTGAACAATGTGGGGGCACCTTGGCTAGTGCCAGGGTGCCCTCACACTAAGTAACTTTGCACCTAACCTTTACCAGGTAAAGGTTAGACATATAGGTGACTTATAAGTTACTTAAGTGCAGTGAAAAATGGCTGTGAAATAACGTGGACGTTATTTCACTCAGGCTGCAGTGGCAGGCCTGTGTAAGATTTGTCAGAGCTCCCTATGGGTGGCAAAAGAAATGCTGCAGCCCATAGGGATCTCCTGGAACCCCAATACCCTGGGTACCTCAGTACCATATACTAGGGAATTATAAGGGTGTTCCAGTAAGCCAATGTAAATTGGTAAAAATGGTCACTAGCCTGTTAGTGACAATTTTGAAAGAAATGAGAGAGCATAACCACTGAGGTTCTGATTAGCAGAGCCTCAGTGAGACAGTTAGTCACTACACAGGTAACACATTCAGGCACACTTATGAGCACTGGGGCCCTGGGTTACCAGGGTCCCAGTGACACATACAACTAAAACAACATATATACAGTGAAAAATGGGGGTAACATGCCAGGCAAGATGGTACTTTCCTACATAGTGCATTATGGGCAATGTAGTACAGTGGTTCAAATATAGGCAAATGTTTATTATGAGGCATAAAACAGATGAGACTGACAGTGTATCCCCTATGTCCCACAGGTCCCCCACAAGTCACCCCCAGCAGTGAACAAAGGCAGGGAGAGGTACATGGGCCAGACCCACAGCAGGAGCCTGCCAGTGACACAGCAGGGCCCAGCAGAACACCACCAGGGTCCATGGAAGATTCAACGCAGGACATGGAGGCAGCAGGAATAGCACCAGGGCCCAGCCCCACAGAGAGTCACACAGAACCAGCAGATGGAGCAGTGCGCAGGCGCCGGTGCAGAGTGCAGTCTGTGCTCCGGGATGATGTAGCAGACGTAGAGTTTGCGGACTGGAGGCATCACTGATTCAGGGTCAGCGCCTGCAGAACAGACAATTAAGGTCAATAAACAGAAACCTGAATAGACTGCAGACCACAATGACCCATGGGATGGCAAATGTGGACAGTCAGTTCCTACACATGAACCAACATCTGGGGAACTTGACACAGGCCATTGAACATTTGGTCACTGAACTTGTGGCAGACAGGACACAGGCAAGGCGCAGGGAGCGCAACACTGCCGCCCGCTTTCACAGACTGGCAGCATCTATTGGGTGCCTTGCAACTAATACCACATGCCTGTAAAGGCGTACAGTCAGCCTCCAGGTTGAACTTGGGCATTTCACAGGGGATGTGGCATGGGGGCTTGGCCGCATCAGCCATACGGTAGACCTAATGGAGAGCAGGCAGGCTGCAAGCGGCACAGGGGATACCCCGCAGGACAGCGAGGAGGGGTCGACCATAAGCAGTGTGTCTGCCAGCGATTCCTGTGTGCTGCGGAGTAGCAGTGCACGGCAGGGGTCAGGGGACCCACCAGGAATGAGCCATGGTGGCTGCAGTAGAAAGAGGGTGTGAGCCACCAAACTGGACTCTGAATAAGGCACATGCATTTAATGTGTCTTCAATGACAATTGACAATTCAAGACTGTGGCATACAGCACTATTCTATATTTTTCGTAGTTTAGAAATGAAAAAGTTTTGTTTGTTTCACTTCATAACTGGGCTATGTGTGTCTGACATTAGTGAGTGTGGTCATGGTTGCCATGTACCTGCCAAAGTATTGGGTTGCAATGTGGTTCCGTCTCTGTCTGCCCTCATTTGCGATGCTCCTATCCCCAGGCTGTCGGTGCGGTAGCTCTTGCTCCTCATCCTCCGTGTCTGTGTCTTCAGGGGTGAGATGTAGCCCACGTCTGGTGGCTATGTTGTGTAGGATGGCACAGGCGGCAACTATCTTGCACGCTGTTTCTGGGGCATACTGGAGTGCACCTCCACTTTTGTGGAGGCATCTGAATCTTGCCTTTAACAAGCCAAAGGTCCTCTCCACTACAGTTCTGGTCCGCCGATGTGCACTGTTATATCGCCTCTCGTTCTGATTGCCGGGTGTTAGGTACGGGGTGAGTATCCATGGTCTCAGGGCATATGCACTGTCACCTGTTTGACAAAAAAGGCAAATTTAGCAGGGCATCAATGGGTTACACAGTGACCTGTATGTATGGCTTCAGGGTGTAGTCAGCAATACCTAATAGATATCTGTCTCCAAACTCCCCACGTTCTAGGCGTTGGTGTATCCCACTGTGCCTGAATATGTATGAGTCATGTGTACTCCCTGGATATTTAGCTACAATGTCAGTAATGACATTATGGGCTTCACATACCACCTGGATGTTTAGTGAGTGGGTACATTTCCTATTGCGGAACACATATTCCAGATTTGCAGGAGGGCAAATTTGTATATGTGTCCCATCCACAAACCTATTACATGGGGGAAGTTGGCAATTCTGTAGAAATCCAACTTGGTGCTGTTAATTTCTGCCTCATTCCTGGGTAGGTAACCACGTCAGTCTTCCCCTCGAAAAGCGAACAAAAGAAACTATACTGGCAAATGGCAAACTACGAAGACACAAGGGCTGCACTTCACACTACACTATCTTGTGACTTTGCCAACCTAAAAGAGTCATGCAAATACGAAGCTTTTTGGGACCTAATCACAGCCCCAAGGGGAAGGAAACTGTACTTCCAGCTCCGCATTGGAACACTCCCATTAAGACTTTTCACCAGTAGCTGGTCACACAATGAATCAACCGTATGCCCAGCTTGCAAAGCCCCCGTCGAGAATCGTCCTCACGTCCTTTTTGCCTGCCCCGCGTACACAGCCCCCTGAAGGAAATGGCTGGCCACGGCATGCAGACTACTGGGAGTCCGCAGCTCTGCGCTAGCCCTGCGAATCCTCAGATCACACACTAGGCCAACGCTAGTGATCGCCGTCGCCAAATTCCTCGGAGCTAGTTGGCTTGTTAGAGGGAAAACCCTTCTGGATAAAGACTCCAAATAAGACTGTCCCATCATCCTGTGTAGCACATTTTATTCCATTTTTATTCCATTTCATTCCATTTTTATTCCACTTTTTTTTCATTTTCTCTTATCTTTTACTCCCTTTTATCATTATATATTTACTTGGAATTATCATCATGTGTATTTATTTGTATTTATTACTGCTTGTGCTTTTTTGGCTTTTGTAACCGCAATAAAGCTCCTTTGAATTGACTTGGCAAGTGTGCCCTCTTGCCAGGCTGAAACCTTCCCTTTTACTACATGTAGGTTACCCCTAAGATAGGCCCAAGGCAGCCCCATCAGCAGGGTGCAGTGTATTTAAAAGGTAGTACGTGCACGAGCAAGAATTTGCCTGCAAAATAATTTGATTTTGAGAGAGCTTCATCCCTATGGAGATTTGGGACCAGTGGTACCTACTTGCCCAGAATCCACATGACATTTTGTTCTGCATGTGTCAGATCTATTTCTTTAAACTTTTGTTTCGGCTGCCAGGGCCATAAAAGTGCATCAACAATACACATACAAGAGATATCGATATCACATTGACCTACAGTCAGAGTCCAAGGAATAGATAAAAAGTTTAAACATAGATAAAATCTACAGCCATAATGCACAACATATGAGTGTGGTGATATAAAACAATAAATTCAAAAGGCAACATTGGATACCTCACAGCGTCAAACCTTTGCGGATAGAAGTAAAGATTTTGTTTGGAGAAGTCTCATGGCGCCAAGAAACCTAGGCCCTCATTACGAACACGGTGGGAATTCCCACCGTGTTCGGGCTGGCGGTCTTTCCATCGACCGCAAGCCTCCTGGAAAACCCGCCGGCCGTATAATGATCTCCCCTACAGGCTGTCTGTGTCTGTCCTAAGGATGCGAAGGGTGGTTAAATATCTGTGTACACCTATCAGTCTACAAGCAAAGGTAAGCCATTCCCTGCGAGGGGATGCATAAGCTGGACAGACAAATAAAACATGGGGTAAGTTTTCCGTATGAACATTACAAGCTGGACATACAGTAGCTCCCCCAGTCTACCACTTACAAGTAAATGATATTAACGGCACAACTCCTGCACAAAACTGGAAGTAAAGCTTCCTACCCTTAAGTACCAGGATCTCATTCCAAAATACCTCATATCTACTCTCACCTTTAAAATCAATACAATCACATGACAACTTAAAATAAGTAGTACCTCGCAATTCATCAGTGTCTACTACCATCCAGTAATGCTTTTTCAGGTCACTTTTGGAAGGAAATGAGGCAGCCTCTGGCCAGTCCTATAGCTCACGCAAGCCAAGCAGATATAACATGTTTTTGACATTCCTAAGCCAAGGGACTCTGGTGAAATCATCGACTTTCAGCACAACCAGGAGGGCTTCAGCACAGTGGTCTAGCTCTGGAGTAGTCCAGAGACGGCTTCAGTACAGTAGAGGTCGCAAACTAGCTTTGGACCCTATACCTTTAATACCCAAAAAAGAGGAATCAGCTGTGTAGTCTGTGGTAGGGAGACTAGGTTCCTCACATAGTTATTTTCTACTTTAGATAATTCCTGGACATTAGAATACCCCAATAACTTTGCACTATAAAGTGTGGATCCCAAGGCCTTAGCCTCGTAAATCTGAAGGGCCAGTCAAATTGGTTTTGTGTGCGAGGCAAAAAACTCCCTAATCAGGGCACTCATGATCTGCTTTGGTTTAATAGTCGCCTTGGCAATATGTGACTTCTAGTACATATTCTCTGAAATCATTACACCTAAATAGGTGAAAGAGTTCACCATCTCAAATGGAATTCCACCCAGAACAGTGTTCCCTTTAAATGATTTATGAGGATTGAATGCCATCACAAAGGTTTTTGAGGTGTTGATCTCCAACACATGAGTAAGACAGAACTCTTCAAAGCATTTTAGGAGTTTCTGTAAACCACTCAGGGTTTTGGAGATCAATAGGGTGTAAACCACGAATAAAAGGACTGGAACTTTAGTTTTCCCCAAAGATGGGGCATCAGACTCTACCTGAGCCAAAAAAGAAACAATGCCATTGATGAATATTAAAACTGGGGTAGGTGCCAGTACAAAGCCTTGGCATACTCCCCTGGAATCTAAAATCTTGTCTGTCACCTGGCCTTGATCGCCCCACCTAATACGTGCATAATTGTCCTCATGCAAATGTACAAGTAATGAAAGGCAGGCATTGCCATATCTGAGAGAACCTTCCTCAACTTTGCGTGGGGTACTAAATCAAAAGCTGACTTTAAATCTAAAAATGCTACATAAAGATTCCCTTTGCTGATTGTGACCGTTCTCCAATACAAAAGAAACAACTGGAACGCTTGATCAATGGTGGAGGTTTTCCTACGAAAACCAGCTTAAATGGATTAAGGATGTCAAAATCAGACATTCAATCCAGAATTTTCCCCAGAAGGCAACAACATAAAACCTTCTGTAGACAATCTAACAAGCTGATGGGTCCGTAATTACGTTGCAAAGATCTATCACCCTTTTTGTGTATTGCTATGAAAATATCACTTTTCCATGAATCAGGCAGGAACTGGGGCCCCTGCTGCTATTGCATTAGATATTATAAGAATATAGCTAGACCATAATTCCTTGTCAGTCAGGAACAGGTCAGCCAGGTCACCATTGGGACCAAAAGCCCTACCACGCTTGACCATGTCAAGTAAGTGCACAATATCAGAAAGTATAAACATTTGAGTACGAGAAGAACTAGGTAGAGGACTAGACTGAACAGAAGAAGCCAAGTAATACTCTTGGGTCATAATGATATGATCGCAGAATACAATTGACTGAAATAATCTACCCATTCTGCAGGCGCAATGTTCGTTGTTACGTCCAATGCACTCTTATGAGGGCCTCGTGCAAACAAAGAACAGAATTTAAAACAGTCCTTCTCAAGTGAGGCGCCTTTTAACGCTACCCACCACTGGTCGTTCCTATCTTGCTTAGCTTTGAGGATAGCTGCTGTTAGAAATGCAGTCTCTAGTTTGCAGAGGTTTACATTTTTGTCCAAGTAGAGAACACAATCCTAGTCAAGTTGGTCACACAAAATCCAAATTATCCTGTGCTCACCTTCTTGTAGCTTGGCACTGAACAGTCAGGCTTAACTTAGAAGGCAACGTGTAAAGTATTTTTGCAATAAATCATACAGTAACACAGTGAAAACACCACAAAAAAACAACACACAGGTTTAGAAAAATAGATACTATTTATCTGAATAAGATAAGAGTCAATAAGCACAAGTTGAAATACCACTTTTGAAAGGTTTAAAAGAGTCTTAATCCTTGGAAATAAACAGTTGTCTCTTTGTTACACACAGTACCTGGTTTCCGTCACAAATAACGATGCACGGAGACCACAGAGGAAGAGATGCGTGGGAAAAATAAAGTGTGAGTCGGATTTTCCGGCATGGCTCAGATGATGCGTCATTGCTTTCCACGCTGCAAGGGCTTTGCATCATTTTTTTGGCGTGCAGTCTTGGTTCTGCACTGAGATGCGGGGTATTTTGACGCCCAGGGAACGTGCAGGTAAAAATCCTTGACATGCTGTAAGACAACAAGGGCGCTGCATTGATCCGGTAGGCGATGCGTTGAATTTTCCAGCGCAAGGTTGGCGCTGCATCAAATTTCCACTAGGGAAGTCGGACTGTGTCGTTCCGGTCTGTTGTGCAGCGATTTCTCAGTCGCACTGCAGGCTTTGCGTCGATTCCAGCAGGTGGTGTGTCGATCTTTTTACACACAAGGAGTTTCCTGAAGAAATGAAGTCTTTTTGGCCCTGAGACTTCAGAAAATAGGGGGCAAGGTCAATCCAAGTCCTTGGAGATCGCTTTTGGGGAAGGCAGAGTCCTTCTCAGCAAAGTCAGAGGCCAGCAGAGCTGCAGGGAAACAGCAGGGCAGCAGTCCTTCTGAGCATAGCAGCCCAGATGAGTCCTTTGATCAGCCAGGCAGTTCCTCTTGACATGATGCAGCTAGAGGTCCAGAAGTGTCTGAGTTGGTGGGTCAGGGATCCGGTTTATATACCCAAAATGCCTTTGAAGTAGGGGAGACTTCAAAGAGTGGTTTTGAAGTGCACAAGTTCCCTTTTCAGTACAGTCCTGTCTGCCAGAGTCCCAGCAGGAGGCTTGGCAGTCCATTGTGTGAGGACAAAGCCACTAGCCTTTGAAGTATAAGTGTCAGGCCCTCCTCACTTCCAGACCAGGAGACCCATTCAACATGCAGATGAGTGCAGGTGTGTCTTGTGTTTGTGGTTTTCTGGGTGAAATGCACAAGGGAGCTGTCAATCAGCCCAGCCCAGACGTTGATTGGAGACAGGCTGTAAGGCACAGATGTTTTTTAAGTGCAGAGAAACGTTCACTTTCTAAAAGTGGAATTTCTAAAATAGTAAGATAAACTACAACCTCACCAATAAGCAGGATTTTCTATTACCGTTCTGGCCATACTAAATATGACCTGGTTAACCCTTTCTGATCAGAATCTACCACTCAAAAAATATATGAGGGCGGTCCTAATACTAGTCTATGAAAGGAGCAGGCCTCACAGTAGTGGAAAATGAAGTTAGGAGATTTTCACTACCAGGACATATAAAAAACATATGTACATGTCCTGCCTTTTACCTACATTGCACCCTGTCCTGTGGGTTACCTAGGGCCTACCTTAGGGTGACCTATGTGTAGAAAAGGGGGAGTTTAAGGCTTGGCAAGATCTTTTGAATGCCAAGTCGAAGTGGGAGTGGAACTGCACACACAGGCCTTGCAATGGCAGGCCTGAGACATGGTTAAGGGGCTACTTATGTGGATGGCACAATCAGTGCTGCAGGCCCACTAGTAGCATTTAATTTACAGGCCCTGGGCACATGTAGTGCACTTTAATAATAGGGACTTACAAGTAAATTAAATATTCCAATTGGGTATGAGCCAATGTTACCATGTTTTTAGGGAGAGAGCACATGCACTTTAGCACTGGCTAGCAGTGGGAAAGTATCCAGAGTCCTAAAGCCAGCAACAATGAGGCCAGAAAAAGAAGAGGAGGAAGGCAAAAAGTTTTGGGGTGACCCTTCAAAGAGGCCATTTCCAACATATCCCCTTTCCAGCCTAAAGCCAGGTAGACTAATCAATACTTTGTTGGACTTCCCCGCTTAGGGTGATACAACTTGGACAATGGCCCACTACTACAGGGGCACTTGCCAGTTCTATGCCTTTCTGAACTCAGTTGGGCTCCTCTGTCTATAATCTCTGGGGCCACGGAACTGAGTCATGGGGAACCCTTCTTCTCATCTGTGGACCCCATCTGTGAAGCTCCTAACCCTAATTTGCTCACAGATGCATCCCAGTAGGTAGACAGTACCACCATGGCCAATAAAGTGATTTGGCCTGTTCCACTTCTTGGGCCAGACTTCTGTGTCAACCCTGGGAAATCTCTGTCCATATGGACAGTAACCAACAGAAGCCACTGACAGCTGTCAATGTCAAGAGCCAAGCCCAGGTTATCCACTGCTAAGTGGAGACCCTGAGGAGGGCCATTGGGTAAGCTTCTCCTCCAGCCTTGAGGCTGACAGGGAATTCCCTATGGGTTCCTGAGGTTTCCCTGACCTCTGAGGCGTCTCAGAGTGGGGGGCAGTAGCCCCAGGGGTTTTGCACCCTATTTCCACTCTATCTCCCTCCAGTTCAGGGGTGATATCCTGACACTGGTCCATCAACCCAGGTTCGGTACTCTGAGGCTGAATAGGGGACAGGGGTGAGGGTTCCCTCACCTTGCCCCTACATCTGGGCTCCCGTACCCTCCTCTGGAGAGTGGTACTGCCAGACAACTGAACTGTCAGGGTGTCCTTAGGGGTTACCCCTCTCAGTTCGTCTGCCACTAGGGGTAACAACTCATTCCCCAGAATGCAGTTAATGGGCATCTGGGGACTAACTTTGACCCTTCTCTGGGTCACCTTCCCAACCCACTCCAGGGATACCAGGGCTGTAGGGCGGAAAAAATCCTCCCCATGGGCTGTATTCACCCTACACACCTGGCCTGTGTACTGCTCTGGGGAAACTAGTCTCTCCACCATTATAGCATGACTAACCTGTGTGTCCCTCAAAGCAGTTACTGTGACCCCATTCACTCCCACCCGGTGGAAGTGACAACTCCCACCCTCAGGGATCACCAGCTCACCCTCTGAGACTAACTCTCAACTGACAGAGATTAGGGAATGGTCTATGACCTGCCTCGGGGGACTACTTATCCCTAAGACCTCATTGGCCACCCCTGTAGAGGTCCCACCAGTGGGTGGTTTCTTTGGACAGACAGAGTCCCCCTGCTTGTGTCCTAGCTCAGAGCACTCAAAGCAGCGGGGTTTGAAATGGGGTGCCCTGGGCCACCGCCCACCAGAACCACCACCCTGATTCTCAGATGTCGCATGGGAACCCTTTCCTCCCCCCTTACTCTGGGATTTATCTGGGTCATCTTTAACCTCCCCTCACACTGCTGGGGGAAATCTGAACCACAATTCTTGGGGTCACTCCCAGGTACCTTCTTGAACATTCTGGTGCTAGGCCAGAGGTCCGCCTCCTCAGCAAGCTTCCTGGGATCAGTCAGTTTACTGTCAACTAGGTGCTGGTGCAACTCTGTAAAGCAAACTCTGAGCATATGCTCTCTCAGGATCAAATTGTACAAACCCATGTAATCATTTGCTTTACTGCCCCGCACCCAACCATTCAGTGCCTTAGTAGAAAAGTCAAAAAAGCATACCCAGGTTTTACTGGGGAGCTTGGTACTGTCCCTGAATCTTTGGCGATACCTTTTAGGGGTCAGTCCAAATTTGACAATCAATCAAAATGGCTTTCACAGGGGCATACTTGTTCAGATCCCCAACCTCTAGTGTAAGAAGTGTGTCCCTTCCAAGTATTGGCACATGGTTCCACAGGCCCGCTCCGCATTGCTCTTCAGGAGCCCCATGAGCCCTTAGTGCAACTTCATATGCAGTAATCACTTATCAATGTCATCTCCCATCACATAACTTGGCACCACATCCTTGGGCATACAAATCTTTTTTACTCCAGCAGGTCCTGTATGTATGCTGCTACCATCACTGCTGGACTCAGACTGCCTAGACTTGAGCTCCAACCCTTTCAGACTCAGTTTGTGAGCCAAGATCATTTTCTTCTCTACCAAGTCTCATCCTCAGCTCGCCTCTCCTCTGCCTCTATTTTTAACCTTGCCAACTGTAGCGAAATTCTCTTTCCTCCCTCCTTTCCTCTGTGGTTGGGCCATGATGGAAGACACTGCTTCCATGTCTCACAGGAGGAACAAAGTCAGGGGTGTCACACCCCCACTACTGCTGGTGAATACTCTGGAGAGCCATCCTGTTTCTCTCCCAACTCAACATGCTCTTGTGAGCCGGATTCTGTCCAGACCCTTAGCGCCTTTTGGTACTCCTCCTTCCTGGAGTCTCCACGAATAGGTGCCCCCGTCCCTTTGCAGAAACCCTTCAGCTGGTTGACAGTGTATGCCTCCAGCTTGGCTAGGTCAAACTCTGCAGCTCTACTTGCAGACCCAGCCTGAGACATGTTGTATAGGATTTCGATTAGAAAATGTCAAGCAGGGAAATTTGTAGCAAAAAGAAAGAAATCAAAAAAATTGTAGTGTACACGTAGCTACTGTATGGCACTGCACAAACATAAGTCCTATCTTCACTGCTGATCATCAATGTTGGAAATGGGGTCTCTAGTTGGCAGAGGTGTCACTTTTGCCCAAGTAAGGACCACAATCCTAGTCAGGGTAAATCACACACAATCCAAATTATCCTGTGCCCACTCTCTGGTAGCTTGGCACTGAGCAGTCAGGCTGAACTTTGAAGGCAATGTGTAAAGTATTTGTGCAATAAATCATACAGTAACAGTGAAAACACCACACAAATACACCACACAGGTTTAGAAAAATAGATAATATTTCTTTGAATAAGATAAGGTTAAAACAACAAAGATTCAACAAGCACAAGTTGAAATATCACTTTTGAAAGTTTTAAGAGTCTTAGGCCCTCATTACAACCCTGATGGGAAATCCCGCTTACCGCCGTGCAGAAGACCGCCAACATTCCGCTGCGGATGCAGAACTCCGCTACAGGTATTACGACCCACAGCTCGGAATCCGCCACAATACACACACTCACACAAGTCCGCCGCACCAAAGGTCAGTAATAAACTGGCGATAACAAAACCGACCCCGTCACGCCAACAAGAATACGCCCACACTATCACGACCCACGAATCAACGCAGTGGTCTTTCAACCGCGGTAATCCATTGGCGGTACACACCGCCGCGCTCAAAATACACACACATATGCAAAACACAACCACATTGGACAATTCAAAATACACACACCTAATACACATACACACACCACACCCAATCCAATATAAAACACACACCCACATTACCCACAAATCCTTACTACCAGAAATTTGAAAGCAGGCCAGAAAGAGACACTACCTTAAACAACACCAGCCTCCACAGACACACAACACCATCACTTACACAACATCCACGCACCTCAAACAACACACAACAAAACAACACGTCCCCTCACACATCACAACACACACCATCTCACAAATCACCCATACCACATTATGGCACCTCAATGACACCCCAGGTTCTCTGAGGAAGAGCTCAGGTACATGATGGAGGAAATCGTCCGGGTTGAGCCACAGCTATTCGGATCACAGGTGCTGCAGACATCCATTGCAAGGAAGATGGAGCTATGGCGCTGAATTGTCGACAGGGTCAACGCAGTGGGACAGCATCCAAGAACTAGGGAGGACATCAGGAAGAGGTGGAATGACCTACGGGGGAAGGTGCTTTCCGTGGTCTCCAGATACCAGATTGCTGTACAGAGGACTGGTGGTGGACCCCCACCTCCTCCCCCACAACTAACAACATGGGAGGAGCAAGTCTTGCCAATACTGCATCCTGAGGGCCTCGCAGGAGTAGCAGGAGGACTGGACTCTGGAAAGGCAAATCTTTATTACTTTATCCCCCACCCTACCTGCATGCCATCACACACCCCACCTTTACCCTCACACCCATCACCCCAACAACCCACAGATACCCCACCAACACAACCCACACATCCCAAAACCAAGCCCTGCATGTAACACCAATGCATTGATACCCATCACCAAAGCATGTCCAGTACAGATACCCATACAGACCCCAAACCAACTATCACATAAGGACCAAGCCAAGAATGCAAGCACTGGAGTAGAGGGTCACTCACCCATTGCACACAATGGCACACACAGATGCAATAATCATGCCCTTACACCCCTACAGGACCCCTACCCAATGTCACTGGACAGGAGTTGCCAGACATATCCAGTCCCCCCACAGAAGAGACCCACAGTGATGACAGCAGCTCTGCACAACTGGATCAAGATGACCAGTTCGGCCCATCAGGGACCTCGGACAGTTGGTTCCCCTGACACAGTCACAAGCCACCACAGATCCTCCCCCCTCAGGAAACACCAGCACAGCACCCACCCAGCAGGGCCATCCCTCTGTCCCCAGGACACGTCAATCAGCAGTGTGTCCACCACTACAGGGAACCCAGGCAACCCCACTAACACAGGACGATCAGGGACCTGGGGGCAGTGGCAGTGGGCACACGGTTCAGGGGACAGAGGCACAGGACAACAGGGAAGCTAAGAGGACTGCTGTGCAACAGGGGGAGGACAGGCCCAGGGAACCCACTCTCCATGAGGCACTCTCCAACATCATGGGAGCTTACCATCATTCCCAGGAGACGATGGCAATGGTACTGGCCAAGTTTCAGGAGACCCAGCGGCTACAGGAAGAACACTACCTTGGGATCAGGGAGGACTTGAAGTCCATTAACAACACCCTGGTCACCATTGCAGGGGTGCTGCAAGACCTTGTCAACACCAGGAGGGACACAGTGGAACAACAAGGGGCCCCTGACACTAGCCTGGATGATGAACAGCCCTCCACCTCCGCCGGCGATAGTGGACAGGAGGTACCGTCATAGGAACACGACACCAGCACCCCACCCACTGCAGATGGAGAACCACCCCACAAACGGTCCCTGAGATGCAGGAACAAGACAGAGAAGATTGCCAAGACCCCCCTAGGAAATGAGACCCCCCTGAATGTCACCCTCCTGTCCCACTTTGTCACCCTGTCCATCCTTCAACTGCCATTGCTCCACTTCCTGTGCCCCTTTGGACAATGCCCCTGTGAAACCAATAGACTGGACTCTGCCATGGACATTCATCCACCATCCCACCAGCCCATTTTGCAACCCCCTCCACTTATTAGCCAGAAATAAACACACTTCAATTACAAAACAATCTGGAGTCAGTCTGTTCTTTCACAAATGTGTAATTGCAATAACCATGGAATATAGCAATGTCAATTTACTTGTGCACATACCGATGTAACACAGTTATAGGCCAGGAGGAAATATAGCAGAGGGCACAAAGTGGGACCCACATCTGTGAAATGGAAAGGCAAAGTGACAAGTCAGGGTCCATACACTAAGTGAAAATGACAGACTTATGCTAGCTCCAACAATTGTATGAGATGTGGGAGGCAGTGACATCTTCTTACCTGTGTCTCACTGGAAGTATTGCATGATTATGTTGTTTCGGCTGTCGATATACTCTTCTTCTGCCTCCTCTTCTTCACTGTCCACAGGCTCCACAACTGCCACAAGACCACCAGCTGGACCATCCTCCTGCACAAAAGGCACCTTCCTTCGCAAAGCCAGGTTGTGCAGCATACAGCAGGCCACGATGATCTGGCACACCTTCTTTGGTGAGTAGTAGAGGGAACCACCTGTCATATGGAGGCACCGGAATCTGGCCTTCAGGAGGCCGAAGGTGCATTCGATCACCCTCCTAGTTCGCCCATGTGCCTCATTGTAGCGTTCCTCTGCCCTTGTCCTGGGATTCCTCGCTGGGGGTCAGTAGCCATGACAGGTTGGGTAACCAGAGTCACCTGCAAATATCGAGGGACAACTGTTAGACACACACTAACCCTTAGGGACAACTCCATACCCAAACACCTATTCACACTGTATTGGGTCCTTGGCCTCACCTATTAACCACACACGGTGCCTCTGGAGTTGCCCCATCACATAAGGGATGCTGCTATACCTCAAAATGTAGGCGTCATGCACTGAGCCAGGAAACTTGCCATTCACATGGGAGATGTACTGGTCTACCAAACACACCATCTGCACATTCATCGAATGGTAGCTCTTCCGGTTTCTGTACACCTGTTCACTCCTGCATGGGGGTACTAATGCCACAGGTGTCCCATCAATGGCACCAATGATGTTGGGGATATTTCCCAGGGCATAGAAGTCACCTTTCACTGTGGGCAAATCCTCCCCCTGAGGGAACACGATGTAGCTGCGCATGTGTTTCAGCAGGGCAGACAACACTCTGGACAACACGTTAGAGAACATTGGCTGGGACATCCCTGATGCAATGGTCACTGTTGTTGGAAAGGAACCACTTGCCAGGAAATGGAGTACTGACAGGACCTGCACTAGAGGGGGTATCCCTGTGGGATGGCGGATAGCTGACGTCAGGTCTGGCTCCAACTGGGCACACAGTTTCTGGATTGTTGCATGATCAAGTCTGTATGTGACTATTATGTGTCTCTCTTCCATTGTCGACAGGTCCACCAGGGGTCTGTACACCGGAGGATGCCGCCGTCTCATCACCTGCCCCAGCAGATGTGCCCTATGGAGGAGAACAGCGAGCAGAGAGTCAGCCAACACTGAGGTATCACAAAATGTAATTTGCAGAAATGTATTAATCCGCAATGTGCCTGTAACTGTGTGTATTCCAGGCCTAGATAGGTGTGATGCAATTATTATTAATGCCATGTGGCCCCCTGAAATGGCGACTGCCTGACCTTTAAGGTGGGACAAGGGGAAATGAGGTAACTGCGCTGGAGTTGTACACCGTCGCGTTGGGCGGTCGAAGACCGCTGAGCAATTCAGCATTGGTTAACATTGGGCCCTATGAGTCCGAGGAGCCAATGACGATGTACGCCAGCGGTGACAGTACGCACCGCCGCGGACGTGACTGCCATTTTCTGTCTGTTCACTCACTTGTTACCTGACCTTCAACAGGAGAGGACCTACACTGCAAGTGCTGCTTTGACCTGTGTCTGGAAGCGACAATGGCTCATGTGTCTGGGGAAAGGGCCCCTGCCTTCACTTCGGAGTAGTTGGAGAAACTAGTAGATGGGGTCCTCCCCCAGTACACACAACTGTATGGTCCTCCAGACAAACAGGTGAGTACACTGTAAGCATGCTAAATGGGCAATGCCTGCTTTGAGTGGTGAGGCTGGAAGATACATGGGGGGGCTGAGGCCTACATGTGCGGATGGTGAGTTTATGTGCGTCCTGGCATGGGTGGGAACTGGTGGGCAATGAGTATGATGGTCCGGACGGGTGAGTAATGCCCTTTTCCCCTGTACCATTCCTCTAGGTCAGCGGCAACCAGAAGAAGGCTATTTGGCGGGGGGTCTACCACAGACGGAGCACCCACTGCCGTAAAAGATGGGAGGACCTTCGCCGCTGGAGCAAGAAGATGGCGGAGGCCCAGCTGGGGATGGCCTCCCAACGTGGGAGGGGTGCCCGTCGCACCATGACTCCCCTGATGTTCCGGATCCTGGCGGTGGCCTACCTGGAGTTGGATGGGCGCTTGAGGGCATCACAGCAGCCACAAGGGGGTGAGTACACTCTCATTCAGCTGACTGCCCATTACGAGGTGTCTGGGCAGGTGAGGTGGGCAGTGGGTTCCCCTAGGCCAGGGCGATCTTGGTAGGCAAGATCCCTTTTGAGGCAGGCTATGTGGCACCCCAACCCCACTAGTGGTTAGAGCCATCTACACCTAGTCAGGCTCCTGTGACTTCCAGGTGTGCAGCAATTGGGCTTAGGCCTCGTACCCCAAAGGCATGTGAAAAATCTATGAACTATAAGTGCATGGAGTATTGCAGAGGGCTGCTCACTGTCTGTTGTGTCTGCCAGCGGTAGTGGTGTTGCATGCACTGAACATGTCTTTCTTCTGTCTCCCCCACCTCTTTTTGTGGTCTCCCTGTTCTTGTGTGCAATAGCGTCATCAGGCGGAAGAGCATTGGCACTGGAGCAGGAGGGAGCTGCATCCCACTTGGCCCTTTAGGGTGAAGCTACGGAGTCTGAAGCCACCATTGGGACGGAGGGCGATGGGAGCTCCACGGCGCGGACAGGAGCAGAGACCAGTGACAGCGACTCCTCCTCTGATGGGAGCTCCCTTGTGGTGGCGGGCCCCTCTGTGCCCACCGCATCAACAGGTACAGCTGCCAACCCCCCTACCAGCACCGCCCTCCCAGCAGCCCCTCAGTGTCTGTCCCGTGCCCGCTCACCCAGGAGGGTGGGCATCTCCTTCGCCCCAGCCACCTCAGACCCTGCCCCAGTCAGCCCAGCTGCCCTCAGTGAGGAGGCTATTGACCTCCTGAGAGCCCTCACTGTTGGGCAGTCTACCATTCTGAATGCCATCCAGGGTGTTGAGGGGCATTTGCAACAAACAAATGCATACCAGGAGGGCATTCATTCTGGCATTCATTCCGGCCAGGCAGCCCAACAGAGAGCATGTCAGGCTCTGGCCTCAGCACTGATGGCAGCCATTGTCCCTGTGTCCAGCCTCCCACCTCCAACCTCCTCCACCCAGACCCTATCCCCTGTACCTCAGCCTATCCCGAGCACACCATCAGACCAGCATGCACACACATCAACACACAAGAGTGGCTCAGGCAAACATAAGCACCACACATCCCACAGGCACTCACACAAGCAACATACCCATGCACACATACCAACATCCACTTCCTCCAATGTGTCCCCCTCCTCCACGTCTCCCTCCTCCCTCCCAGTCTCGTCTCCACTCACCCCTGCCAGCACTACATCCTCATCTGATGCCCCTCCAGTGTTCTCTCCGTTTCCAGTCAGGTATCTAGTGTGGGCTTCGCCCATGCATTTTGGGCCCAGTGGTCCACGGACAATGATTGGTGCACTATCCGGACTTGTGTAGTTGTTGTACATAATTGTATTTACTGGATTTTGAACTTTGATAATGAGATTTCACATGATTACATTCGTTCAAATCATTTCCTTTTGTCCTTGCGTTCTTCCAGGGGGTGGGGGGTGTATGTGTACTGTTGCTGCATGTATTTGTGTGTATGGTGTTGCGTGTTGCATGTGTGTGTCACTCTCTTTTCCCTACCCACTCCCCTGTGTCGTAGGTGCAGTACTCATCGTGGTCGTCGCCACCGTCTTTAGTGCTCCTGTTAGAAGAGAAGGAAGACCAGCTTCAGCAGTATTTGCAATTCGGGCTCCATGGCGTCCTGGTTTCTCGTGGGGTGTGAAGAGGTGAGTGTTTTCCCTTCTGTGTACTGTTTCCGCTGTGTTTTTGTTCGCGTTGGTTCCACCCTGGAAAAGGTGGCGGATAGGCATCTTGTGATAGGGTGGGCAGTACATTGTTTTCCACCTGTCTGTTGGCGGTGACTGCCGTGCTGTTTGTTTCTACCGCCTTGGTGGTCGGAGTGTTAAAGTGGCTGTCTATGTTGACGGTTTCCGCGATGGTCATGATTCCATTTTTTTTCCGCAGGCCTGTTTGCAGTATTACCGCCGCTTTAACGCTGACCGCCAGGGTTGTAATGAGGGCCTTAATCCTTGAAAATAAACAGTCGTCTCTTTGTTATATACAGTACCTGGTTTGCGTAAAAAATAACAAAACACAGAGACCACAGAGGAGGAGATGCGTGGAAAAATAAGGTATACGTCAGATTTTTCGGCGTGGCACGGATGATGCGTCGTTTCTTTCCATGCTGCAAGAGGTTTGCGTCTCTTTTCATCACACAGTCTTGGTTCCTCAGTGCGATGCAGGGTATTTTGAGACCCAGGGAAGATGTAGGGAAAAATCCTTGACGCGCTCGAAGAAGACACGGGTACTGCGTTGATCCGGTAGACGATGCATCGAATTTTCCATCACAAGGCAAGCGCTGTATCGAATTTCCACTCAGAAAGTCAGGCTGTGTCATTCCTGTTGGCTGTGCGTCGATTTCTCGGTCACAATGCAGTCTTTGCATAGATTCCGGCAGGCGGTCCGTCAATTTTCAACACACAAGGAGTATTCTCAAGAGATTAAGGCCAGCATTACAACCTTGGCGGGAGGCTACCGCCGGGCGGCCGCCAATGCAGCCGCACTCCCGCCGCGGCCATTATGAGATCCCCGCTGGGCCGGTGGGCAGAAACCTGGTTTCTGCCTGCCGGCCCAGTGGGGATCTCAGCCGCAACACAGGAGACGGCTCCAAATGGAGCCGGCGGTGTTGCGGCTGTGCGACGGGTGCAGTTGCACCCGTCGCGCTTTTCACTGTCTGCTGTGCAGACAGTGAAAAGCTGCAAGGGGCCGTGGCAGCAAAACAGTCCAGATGAGTCCTTTGGGCAGCCAGGCAGTTCCTCTTGACACAATGCAGCTAGAGGTCCGGAGGTGTCTGAGTTGGTGGGCTCAGAGGCCCAGTTTTTATGCCCAAAAATGCCTTTAAAGTGGGGGAGACTTCAAAGAGCGATTTTGAAGTGCACAAGTTCCCCTTTCAGTACAGTTCTGTCTGCCAGGGTCCCACTAGGGGGTTTGTCAGTCCCTTGTGTGAGGGGAGGCCACTAGCCTTTGAAATGTGTCAGGCCCTCCCCCCTTCCAGCCCAGGTAGACCCATTCAATATGCAGATGAGTGCAGGTGTGACTGAGTGTCCTGTGTCTGTGGTTGTCTGGATGAAATGCACAAGGGGGCTGTCAGCCAGCCTAGCCCAGACATTGATTGGAGACAGGCTGTAAGGCACAGATGGTTATTAAGTGTAGAGAAATGCTCACTTTCTGGTTAGCAGTAGTAAAGTGTCCAGAGTCCTAAAGCCAGCAAAGACGAGGTCAGAAAAAGAAGAGGAGGAAGGCAAAAAGTTTTGAGGTGACCCTTCAGAGAGGCCATTTCCAACAGCTGCCTTATAAGACTTCCTAATTATACTAATAGAAGCTGTGTTATTAGTTTTAATTGCTTTGGCCAGCGAAAGATTAAACGCCCAACATTCCTTATTGAACCAGGTATGTTTACCTTTAGGTCACCTACTACCAGGTTAACTGTCTGTGAAGAACTTCACCACTACAATCTCAAAAAAGATGATTGAGATGTTATCAAATGATCGTTAGTAATGGCATGGCCCACCTCTATGCATGCAAGTAAGGTTTTAAGGTCAGCATTCACATTCACTTCTATTACTGATATGATGGTAATAGAGAGGACAGAGAGTAATCACAACCCGCCCTCTATTCACATGCAAGTTCTTTGTAATCAAGTTTCTATGGTCACAGGCTTAACCTCACAGAGGACGGATATTAGCATGACTAGGGACAAACACCTTCTAAAATGGCACCAGGTGGCAGCTCGTCCAGATATAGGCCACAATATTCAGTAAACTAAGCAATAGTCTATTCTCCTTGTGTGGTTAACTTTATTGTACGTATGACAGCCCTTTAATCTGATCTAGTCCTACCATTGAGAGCCCTTAGCCCAAACTTGATGGTCAGGGCTTTTAGCTGAACAGCCACTTGTGACCACCTATTAATGGGGAGAATATCCAAAGAAGGAACGGACCACACCATATCCTCCTTGTGAGTAATGAGGAGGTCATTCAAGTCAAGAGTCTCAAAGGTGACACTGAAGTCACCAGCCACAATAGGTTGAAAGTGCCGAGGACACTGCCTAAAAAACGCCTCCTGTATAAGAAGAATACAAGATGCCATGGACGATTATAGTTGGGTGTACCAAGAAAAGCAGAGTCAACAATGGTTGCAGCACAAGAACGAACAGAGCTGGCTGTGCCATGAGAGGCGGGGTCCAAGGTGGATGTAAAGCAAAACCTAGGAACCATCAAGGGATTAAGTGCACACAGCGAGACATAGACAAATCTCGACTGACTACAACTGAGGGAGAATATATAGCTAACGTTGGCAAGGAAAGAAGATGATCTTTAGATGGGTCAGGGATCACTGTAAGTCAGTAATTGTCATTTAAATATGAAGAACAACTCGCTGGATATGAAACAGACTGCGTGTTATCAAGGTAATAAGGCCTGAGAAACTTAAACTGAATGCTAGAATACCTCTGCGCACATGTTCTGACATCTAAAGCCATCAATTTGTTCCCCTTGTCCTTATCTCTAAGGATCAGTTCAATCGTATCATAGTGTGTGTAGGAGGCTGACCTGGTTTGTAGTTGGTACCTAAGGTATTTACACCTTATACCAGGTCCAGTTATACCTTTTAGTGAAATGTAGTCTGTGTCTAGAAGCCAGGCTATCTGGAGGTAGCTGTAGTTAGAGCAGCCAAGGCTGAACTAGGAGACATGCAAAGCTCTTGCAATACCACTGTAGTCACACAGCACTTACACACAAGAAAGACAATACTCAGTGTTACTAAAAATAAAGGTACTTTGGGGCTGATTCTAACCCCGGCGGTCTTCGACCGCCGGGGCGAGGGTCGGCGGGAGCACCGCCGACAGGCCGGCGGTGCCCCGCAGGGCATTCTGACCGCGGCGCTTTGGCCGCGGTCAGAAAGGGTAAACCGGCGGTCTCCCGCCGGTTTACCGCTGCCCTCAGAATCCCCCATGGCGGCGCAGCTTGCTGCGCCGCCATGGGGGATTCTGACCCCCCCTACCGCCATCCTGTTCATGGCGGGAAAGCCGCCATGAACAGGATGGCGGTAGGGGGGGTCGCGGGGCCCCTGGGGGCCCCTGCCGTGCCCATGCCAATGGCATGGGCACGGCAGGGGCCCCCGTAAGAGGGCCCCGCAAGGTATTTCAGTGTCTGCCTTGCAGACACTGAAATACGCGACGGGTGCTACTGCACCCGTCGCACCTTCCCACTCCGCCGGCTCGATTACGAGCCGGCATCCTCGTGGGAAGGGAGTTTTTCCCTGGGCTGGCGGGCGGTCTTTTGGAGACCGCCCGCGAGCCCAGGGAAAAACTCATAATACCCTCCGCGGTCTTCTGACCGCGGAGCGGTATTATGGGGGCGGAATTCTGGCGGGCGGCCTCTGCCGCCCGCCAGAATTAGAATCACCCCCTTTATTTTAGTGACACAAAACCAAAAATATTGTAGAGGCTATACACATAAAATATACACTAGTAACCAAAATCAGGTAAGTAAACAGTCATAAAATGTTGCAAACAGTGAAAATCACCATAGGTTACAATGGGCCTAGGGGGAACACAAACCATATACTAAAATAGCGGCATGCGAATGTCGGTTTCCCACCTAAGCAAGAGTAGTGTGTAGAGAGGTGCTGGGAGTGTAAGAAAACATCAAAGGTACATAAAGTACCCTATCCCAGAGCCCAGAAAAACAGGAGTAAAGTACAGCAAGTTTCCTCAGGACACACTACAAGTCGTGATAAGAGATTATGCAAAAACCAAGCAAGACTGCAAGCCACCAACAATGGATTCCTGGACCTGAAGACCTGTGGAGAGAGGAAACCAAGTCCAAGTACAGCTGAAGAGTCCAGGCGTAACAGGAGCCCCTGCTAACCCAGATGAAGGTGTGTAGGAAGGTACCCTCTTTCTAGCCTTGTTACCCCCACTTTTGGCCTGTTTGTGAGTATATGTTAGGGTGTTTTGAATGTCTCACTGGGATCCTGCTAGCCAGGGCCCAGTGCTCATAGTGAAAACCCTATGCTGTCAGTGTGTTTGTTATGTGTCACTGGGATCCTGCTAGCCAGGACCCCAGTGCTCATAAGTTTGTGGCCTATATGTGTTCCCTGTGTGGTGCCTAACTGTATCACTGAGGCTCTGCTAACGAGAACCTCAGTGTTTATGCTCTCTCTGCTTTTAAAATTGTCACTGCAGACTAGTGACTAATTTTACCAATTCTCATTGGCACACTGGAACTTATAATTCCCTTGTATATGGTACCTAGGTATCCAGGGTATTGGGGTTCCAAGAGATCCCTATGGGCTGCAGCATTTGTTTTGCCACCCATAGGGAGCTCAGACAATTCTTACACAGGACTGTCACTGCAGCCTGAGTGAAATAACGTCCACGTTATTTCACAGCCATTTTACACTGCACATAAGTAACTTATAAGTCACCTATATGTCGAACCCTCACCTGGTGAAGGTTAGGTGCAAAGTTACTTAGGGGGTCATTCTGACCCTGGCGGCCGGTGACCGCCAGGGTCACCGACCACGGGAGCACCGCCAACAGGCTGGTGGTGCTCCCGAGGGCATTCTGACCGCGGCGGTTCAGCCGCGGCCAGAAAGGGTAAACCGGCGGTCTCCCGCCGGTTTACCACTGCCCTTGTGAATCCTCCATGGCTGCGGAGCGCGCTCCGCAGCCATGGGGATTCTGACACCCCCTACCGCCATCCTGTTCCTGGCGGGTCTCCCGCCAGGAACAGGATGGCGGTAGGGGTGCCGCGGGGCCCCTGGGGGCCCCTGCAGTGCCCATGCCCATGGCATGGGCACTGCAGGGGCCCCCGTAAGAGGGCCCCGCAAAGTATTTCAGTGTCTGCTAAGCAGACACTGAAATACGCGACGGGTGCAACTGCACCCGTCGCACCCCTGCAACTACGCCGGCTCAATTCTGAGCCGGCGTCCTCGTTGCAGGGGCATTTCCTCTGGGCCGGCGGGCGCTCTTTTGGAGAGCGCCCGCCGGCCCAGAGGAAATGTCTGAATGGCCGCCGCGGTCTTTTGACCGCGGTGCGGTCATTCAGCGGCGGTACCTTGGCGGACGGCCTCCGCCGTCCGCCAAGGTCAAAATGACCCCCTTAGTGTGTGGGCACCCTGGCACTAGCCAAGGTACCCCACATTGTTCAGGGCAAATTCCCCAGACTTTGTGAGTGCGGGGACACAATTACACGCGTGCACTACATATAGGTCAATACCTATATGTAGCGTCACAGTGGTAACTCTGCACATGGCCATGTAACATGTCTAGGATCATGGAATTGTCCCCCCAATACCATTCTGGTTTTGGGGGACAATTCCATGCATCCCTGGGTCTCCAGCACAGAGCCCGGGTACTGCCAAACTAACTTTCTGGGGTCTCCACTGCAGCTACTGCTGCTGCCAACCCCTCAGACAGGTTTCTGCCCCCCTGGGGCCTGGGCAGCCTGGTCCCAGGAAGGCAGAACAAAGGATTTCCTCTGAGAGAGGGTGTTACACCCTCTCCCTTTGGAAATAGCTGTGAAGGGCCTGGGAGGAGTAGCCTCCCCTGGCCTCTGGAAATGCTTTGAAGGGCACAGATGGTGCCCTCTCTGCATAAGCCAGTCTACACCTGTTCAGGGATCCCCCCAGCCCTGCTCTGGAGCGAAACTGGACAAAGGGAAGGGGAGTGACCACTCCCCTGACCAGCACCTCCCAGGGGAGGTGCCCAGAGCTCCTCCAGTGGGTCCCACACCTCTACCATCTTGGATGCAGAGGTGTGAGGGCACAATGGACAGCTCTGAGTGGCCAGTGCCAGCAGGTGACATCAGAAACCCCTCCTGATAGGTGCTTACCTTTCTCAGTAGCCAATCCTCCTTTTGGGCTATTTAGGGTCTCTCCTGTGGGCATCTCAGCAGATAACGAATGCAAGAGCTCACCAGAGTTCCTCTGCACTGCCCTCTTTGGCTTCTGCCAAGGATCGACTGCTGACTGCTCCAGGACACCTGCATAACCGCAACAAAGTAGCAAGAAGACTACCAGCAACATTGTAGCGCCTCATCCTGTCGGCTTTCTCGACTGTTTCCTGGTGGTGCATGCTCTGAGGGCTGTCTGCCTTCACCCTGCACTGGAAGCCAAGAAGAAATCTCCCGTGGGTCGATGGAATCTTCCCCCTGCCAACGCAGACACCAAACTTCTGCATCACTGGTCCTCGGGTCCCCTCTCATCCTGACGAGCGTGGTCCCTGGAACACAGGAGCTGAGTCCAAGTGTCTTCGACAGTCCAGTGGCCCTTCTGTCCAAATTTGGTGGCGGTAAGTCCTTGCCTCCCCACGCCAGACAGTAATCCTGTGTACTGGGTGAACTGCAGCTGCTCGGGCTTCTGTGCACTTTTGCAAGACTTCCTTTGTGCACAGCCCAGCCCAGGTCCCCAGCACTCCGTGCTGCATTGCCCAACTCGCTGAGTTGGACTCCGACGTCGTGGGACCCTCCTTTGTGACTCTGAGTCAACCGCTGTCCTCAGATCTTCTAAATGCCTGTTCAGGTACTTCTACGGGTGCTGCCTGCTTCTTCATGGGCTTTCTGTGTTGCTGAGTGCCCCCTCTGTCTCCTCCTCCAAGGGGCAACCTCCTGGTCCTTCCTGGGCCCTAGCCGCACCCAAAATCCTCAACTGCAACTCTTGCAGCTAGCAAGGCTTGTTTGCGGTCTTTCTGCGTGAAAATAACTCTGCATCCTCCAGCACGATGTGAGACATCTTCTGACCAAAAGATAAGTTCCTGGCACCTTCCGTTGTTGCAGAATCTTTAGCTTCTTTCACCGGGAGGCAACCCTTTTGCACCTTCATCCGGGGTTTAGTGGGCTCCTGCCTCCCCTGGGCACTTGCTTGACTTTTGGACTTGGTCCCCTTCCTTTACAGGTCCTCAGGTCCAGGAATACGTCTTCAGTGTTTTGCAGTCCGTTGTTGTCCTTGCAGAATCCCCTATCTCAACTTTACTGTCGTTCTGGGGTAGTAGGTTAACTTTACTCCTACTTTTCAGGGTCTGGGTGTGGGGTATCTTGGACACCCTTAGTGTTTTCTTACACTCCCAGCGACCCTCTACACACTGCACTAGGCCTGGGGTCCATTCGTGGTTCGCATTCCACTTTTGGAGTATATGGTTTGTGTTGCCCCTAGGCCTATTTATCCCTATTGTGAGTCTACATTGTTTGCACTACTTTTCTAACTGTTACTTACCTTTTTGGTTTGTGTGCATATAATTTGTGTATATTACTTACCTCCTAAGGGAGTATATCCTCTGAGATACTTTTGGCATATTGTCACTAAAATAAAGTACCTTTATTTTTAGTAACTTTGAGTATTGTGTTTTCTCATGATATAGTGCTATATGATATAAGTGGTATGGTAGGAGCTTTGCATGTCTCCTATTTCAGCCTAAGCTGCTCTGCTATAGCTACCTCTATCAGCCTAAGCTGCTAGAACACCTCTATTCTACTAATAAGGGATAACTGGACCTGGCACAAGGTGTAAGTACCACAAGGTACCCACTATAAGCCAGGCCAGCCTCCTACAAGGTGCAAAAGTTGAACCTCCAGTTGTAAGAAAAAGTCAAAGATGCACCAAAGAAGACAGCTGTGGGTTCCTGCTTGTTGCAAGAGATGTCCCACATCGAAGAGAGGAATGCAGGCTGTTTTTCATCACTGGATTCCACCAACACGCCTTCGCTCATGCAAGAGACGTGTTTGGCAGGAAAAGGTGCTGCCTGGACCGTGGACAGACCTGGAGGTCTCAACTCAGATTGAGGAGACAGACGGGGCTCTCAGCACTTCAAGGAGCCCTAAGAAGACCAAGCAGCACCCACAGGAGTCCCAGGACATGGGGACAAAGGAGTTTGCAAATTGAGGTCATCGCAGTACTACATAAAGTGATCCCACGCCACTGGAGAACAACTCAGGGAGCAGAGCATCACGGGATAGAGAGCTGGGGACCTCTGCTACTCTGTGCATGAAGGAATCCTTGGAGAAGTGCTCAGAAGCCCTAGGACCTGCAGAAAATGCGGTGCACAGGGGTACTGTCTGGCGCGGGGAGGCAAGCTCTTACCTCCACCAAATTTGGACAGTTGGACCTTAGGACTGTCAGGGTCACTTTGGTCCACCACCTGTGTTCCAGGATCCACACTCGTCATCAGGAGAGGGGACCCAGAGTACCGGTCATTGCTGCAGAGAGGTGCCTGCTGAAGCAGGGAAGTGACTCTGTCACTCCACGGGAGATTCCTTCGGTCCTCCTGGTGCAGGATGAAGTCAGGCAGTCCTCAGAGTGTGCACAACCTGGAAACTGTTGCAGTTGCTAGCAGGTTCTGAAGTTACAGAGTTGCAGTAGCCTTCATGGATACTTTGTTGCAGTTGTAGAGTTTCTGGAGCAGTTCTGTGGTTGATCCGAGGGCAGAAGCTGAAGCAGAGGTTGCAGAGGATTCCTGCTGGAGTCTTGCAATCCGAATCTGAGGAAACACCCAGAGGAGAGACTCTAAATAGCCCTGAGAGGAGGATTGGTCACCTAACCATGTAAGCACCTATCAGGAGGCGTCTCTGACGTCACCTGCTCACACTGGCCACTCAGATGCTCCCACAGTTCCCTGACCATCCTAAAAACAAGATGGCAGAACCCAGGGACACTCTGGAGGAGCTCTGGGTACCACCCCTCGTGTGGTGATGGACAGGGGAGTGGTCACTCCCCTTTCCACTGTCCAGTTTCATACTGGAGCAGAGACTGGGGGTCCCTGAACTGGTGTACACTGGATTATGCAAGGAGGGCACCATCAGTGCCCTTCGAAGCATTTGCAGAGGATATGGGAGGATACCCTTCCCATTCCTGTAACACCTATTTCCAAAGGGAGAGAGAGTAATACCTCTGTCCGAAAGGAAATGCTTTGTTCTGCCTTCCTGGGATTGGGCTGGCCAAGCCCCAGGAGGGCAGAAGCCTGTCTGTGAGGTGGCAGCAGTTGGGGCTGCAGTGGAAACCACAGACAGCTGCTTTGGCAGTACTGGGGGTCCATGGTGAAGCCCCCACGGTGCATGGAATTGGCCCCCCAATACCAGAATCAGATTGGGGGTACAATTTCCAGTTACTAGACGCCTCACATGGCCATATTCAGGGTTACCTTTGTGAAGCTGCATGCATGTATAGACACATATATGTAGTGCATACTTAAAATGGCGTCCTCGGACTCACGAAGTCCGGGAGAATGGGCCTGGACGACGTGGCGGCACCTCTGCTAGTCCAGTGGTGCCCTCACACACAGGTACTGTGCACCTAGCCTTCAGGGTCTGAAGGATAGATATAGGTGACTTATAAGTGAGTGGTGCAGTGAAAATGGCTGTGAAATAGTGCTTACATTATTTCACTCAGGCTGCAATGTAGCCCTGAAGAAGTGTTTGTATGAGCTCCTTATGGGTGGCAAAAAAAATGCTGCAGCCCATAAGGATCTCCTGGAACCCCAATGCCTTGGGTACCTAGGCAACATATACTAGGGACTAATAAGGGGGGTCCAGTATGCCAATGTGGTGTGAAATATGTAGTCACTAGACTATAGTGACAAATTTGGAAACAGAGAGAGCACAAGCACTGGAGTTCTGATTAGCAGGACAACAGTGACATGGTCAAGCATACTGACAAAACAGTAACACATACTGACATATAGGCCACATCCCATAAGCACTGGGGTCCTGACTAGCAGGATCCCAGTGACATAGTCACAACACACTGACATCAGGCAGAAATTGGGGGTAACATGGCAAGAAAGATGGTACTTTCCTACAGTGTGTGTAAGGGTCTGTTCTCCTAAAAGCCCCAATTATATTCTCACGAATCACAGAGTGACAGCCTGTGACATAACATATCACATTGTTTTTGATAGATTCTTCTCCTTCAATACGTGCCAATTAATGTAGCTTGGGAACATTAATCATCATAACAATATTAGTGGGATTTGACTCACTAGCAGCTACATGCGTTACACAGGTAATTGTACCATTACACGGATGCCTAGGAGACCGGCAGCAATCTATTGCTGCAAAGTCCTCAGCCTGCTTCCATGCAGACAAGGAGCTACTTGTACTAAGACCCTGCCTGTGATCCCCCCGGTCTGCGATCAGCTGTCCATTTGGCAGGAGGGCAAACAGAATTAGTGGAAACAGGATGGCACATAGGGAGGGAGTTCTTATTTGAACTTGGCAGGGATAGTTTGGGCAGAGCAGCAGAGGGACCATGGGTACATAAATCAGAAGTGTGCACACTGTTTGAAATGTTCTTTCCTTCTAAGAGTAACAGCTGCTTTACAATATTAGACTGATTTGAGCTCAACCACCTCAGCTTTTAAATCTTGTATATGTGAAATATACTGTGACTGAACAAGATTGAGAGAAACATTTGTATCAGTGGTCACAGCTGTAGGAGCCTCTAATGTAGAGTCACAATGTGTATCTGACATAACACTTAAGAGGCTAAAGCGATTACTACAAGGCAAAGCATCATCAACAGTGGCTTGTGTCACATCAGCCCGAATCGATGTTGTGTGAGCAGAAGCTAGATCTACCCCAGCTTCCCCTTCTGGCACCGGACCTTGCATCCCTTGCTTTTTAAACATATTAGGAATTTTCTTGTGATTGACCACAGGAATTGTAGAAGGACGTGCACTCTGCAAAGGAAAGTGAGAATTCTCTAAAGGTGATGTCAATACTTTCTCACATTCATTTAAAAGATCCACAATTCTTTCCAACACACAATTATCCCCTGCTTTTTTCAGGATTTTACGAGATTCTTTTTGACCAGACCTGTTCCACCCTCTGCAGCCTTCCTTTTACCCATATGTGAAACCATGAGCAAATTGTCTTTGGCTGACCAGATGTGACCAATGTCACTCCAGCACCACCTGAATAGACTTAACCTACATAGGCCACTGACAATCCCTCAGAAATCCTGAGGAGGGTGTTACTCCCTGGTCTATGTTCCACTGTGAAGTCCTTCCCCTGTAGGGAAATGGACCACCTTAACAATTTAGGGTTTTCTCCTTTCATCTGTTTTAACCATAAGAGAGGTTTGTGGTCTGTCTGAACTGTGAAGTGAGTCCCAAATAAGTATGGTCTCAGCTTCTTCAAGGCCCAGGCCACAGCAAAGGCCTCCCTCTCTATGGCTGACCAACGCTTTTCTCTAGGGGTCAACCTCCTACTGATAAAAGCAACATGTTGATCCTGGCCCTCTGAGTTTAGTTGTGATAATACTGTCCCAACCCCCAGTTCATAAGCATCTGTCTGGACAATTAACTTTTTAGAGTAATTTGGGCTTTTTAGAACAGGTGCAGTACACATAGCCTGCTTAAACTCCTCAAACGCTTTTTGACAGCTGGCTGTCTATAATACCTTCTTGGACATTTTCTTTGAGGTGAGGTCATTAAGAGGGGCAACAATGGAGTCATAGTTCTTAATTAACCTCCTGTAGTACCCAGTGAGACCATGAAAGGCTCTGACTGTGTCTGAGTAGTAGGGGTAGCCCAGTCTAAAAAATTGTCTGGATCTTCCCCTGTAGTGGTTCAATCTGTTCCCCACCAACTAGGTGTCCCAGATAAACCACTTTCTCCTGCCCTATCTGGCATTTTGAAGCCTTGATAGTAAGGCCTGCCTTTTGCAGGGCCTCCAAAACGTTCCACAGGTGGACCAGGTGGTTATCCCAGGTGGAGCTAAATACAGCAATATCATCTAGATATGCTGCACTGTATGCTTCCAGACCTTGGAGGACTGTATTCACCAGCCTTTGGAAAGTGGCAGGTGCATTTTCCAGACCAAAGGTCATAACTGTAAATTGGTAGTGCCCTCCAATAGTTTAAAATGCCATTTTTGGTTTAGCATCCTCTGATAGCTTGATCTGTCAATACCCTGCAGTCAAGTCAAAGGTGCTCAGATACTTGGCAGATGCCAGTGTATCTATCAGCGCATCTGCCCTGGGTATAGCGTGAGCATCAGTTTGTGTATCTGTATTGAGCCCTTTGTAGTCTACACAAAACCTCACTTCCCTTTTTCCATTTTGACTATGAGGTTTGGGGACAAGCACCACTGGGCTGGCCCAGGGGCTGTCGGAGTGCTCAATTACTCCTAGGTCCAAAATCTTCTGAACCTCAGAGATTTAATACAGTCTCTGACATGGTCAGGCTGCCTATAAATCTTGCTTGTGACAGGTAAACAGTCTCCAGTGTCAATAGTATGCTCACACCAAGTATTCTGACCAGGTGTGAGTAAAACGAGTTCAGAGAATTGGCCTAGGAGGTTCTTGCAATTCTCCTTTTGCTCTGCTGTAAGGCAGTCTGCAAGGGCAACCCCTTCCACAGAGCCATCAGCTGCAGTGTTGGAGAAGGGGTCAGGGAGAGGGTCACTCTCTTCTTCCTGCCCCTCAGTGGCCAGGAGTAGGGTCAAGTCTGCCCTATCATAGTAGGGTTTCAGGTGGTTCACATGAAATATCCTTAGGGGACTTCTTGGAGTGCCTAGGTCTACCAGATAGGTGACTCCACCCTTCTTTTTCACTATGAGATGTGGACCACTCCATTTGTCTTGGAGTGCTCTTGGTGCCACAGCCTCCAATACCCACACCTTCTGTCCTGGGTGGTACTCAGTCACGAAAGCCTTCTAGTCATGATATTGCTTTTAAACTGAATGCTAGAATACCTCTGTGCACATGTTCTGACATCTAAAGCCACCAAGTTGTCCACCATGTCCTTGTCCCTAACGGTCAGTTCAATCGTATCATAGTGTGTGTAGGCGGCTGGCCTGGTTTTTAGTGTGTACCTAAGGTACTTACACCTTGTACCAGGTCCAGTTATCCCTTATTAGTGAAATGTAGTCAGGGTCTAGATGCCAGGCTGTCTGGAGGGAGATGCAGGCAGAACAGCCAAGGCTGAACTAGGAGACATGCAAAGCTCTTGCAATACCACTGTAGTCACACAGCACTTACACACAAGAAAGACAATACTCATTGTTACCAAAAATAAAGGTACCTTATTTTAGTGACACAAGACCAAAAATATCTTAGAGGCTATACACATAAAATATACACTAGTAACCAAAATCAGGTAAGTAAATAGTCATAATATATTGCAAATAGTGAAAATCACCATAGGTTACAGTGGGCCTAGGGGGAACACAAACCACATACTAAAATAGCAGAATGCGAATGTCGGTTTCCCACCTAGGCAAGAGTAGTGTGTAGAGGGTTGCTGGGAGTGTAAGAAAACACCAAAGGTAAGTAAAGTAACCCACCCCAGAGCCCAGAAAAACAGGAGTAAAGTACAGCAAGTTTCCTCAGAACACACTAGAAGTCGTGATAAAGAATTATGCAAAAACCAAGCAAGACTGCAAGACAGCAATGATGGATTCCTGGACCTGAAGACCGGCAGAGGGAGGAGACCAAGTCCAGGAACAGCTGAAGAGTCCAGGAGTAACAGGAGCCCTTGTTAACCTGGATGAAGGTGCAAAAGTGAAACCTCCCATTGTAAGAAAAAGTCAGAGATGCACCAAAGAAGACAGCTGCGGGTTCCTGCTTGGTGCAAGAGATGTCACACATCGAAGAGAGGAATTCAGGCTGGTTTTCATCACTGGATTCCACCACCGAGCCTTGGCTCATGCAAGACACGTGTTTGGCGGGAAAAGGTACTGCCTGGACCCAGGAGGGACCTGGAGGTCTCAACTCAGATTGAGGAGACAGACGGGGCTCTCAGCACTTCGGGGAGCCCTAAGACGACCAGGCAGCACCCACAGGAGTCCCAGGACATGGGGACAAAGGAGTTGCAAATTGCGGTCTTCGCAGCACTACATAAAGTGATCCCATGCCGCTGGAAAACAACTCAGGGAGCTTAGCATCACAGGATAGAGTGCAGGGGACTTTGGCTACTCTGTGCATGAAGGAATCCTTGGAGAAGTGCACAGAAGCCCTAGGACCTGCAGAATATGTGGTGCACAGGGGTACTGTCCGGCACGGGGAGGCAAGATCTTACGTCCACCAAATTTGGACAGTTGGACCTTAGGACTGTCTGGGTCACTTTGGTCCACCACCTGTATTCCAGGATCCACGCTCGTCGTCAGAAGAGGGGACCCAGAGTACCGGTCATCGCTGCAGAGAGGTGCCTGATGAAGCAGGGAAGTGACTCCGTCATTCCACAGGAGATTCCTTCTGTCCTTCTGGTGCAGGATGAAGACAGGCGGTCCTCGGAGCGTGCACAACTTGGAAACTGTTGCAGTTGCTGGAAGGTTCTGAACTTACAGAGTTGCAGTAGCCTTTATGGATACTTTTTTGCAGTTGTAGAGTTTGTGGAGCAGTTCTGTGGTTGATCCGAGGGCAGAAGGTGAAGCAGAGGTTGCAGAGGATTCCTGCTGGAGTCTTGCAATCCGAATCTGAGGAAACACCCAGAGGAGAGACTCTAAATAGCCCTGAGAGGGGGATTAGTCACCTAACCATGTAAGCACCTATCAGGAGGGGGCTCTGGCGTCACCTGCTGGCACTGACCACTCAGATGCTCCCAGAGTTCCCTGACCATCCTAAAAACAAGATGGCTGAACCCAGGGAGACTCTGAGGAGCTCTGGGCACCACCAGTGGGGTGGTGATGGACAGGGGAGTGGTCACTCCCCTTTCCATTGTCCAGTTTCGTGCCAGAGCAGAGACTGGGGGCCACTGAACCGGTATAGACAGGATTATGCAAGGAGGGCACCATCTTTGCCCTTCGAAGCATTTCCAGAGGCTCTGGGAGGATACCCCTCCCATGCCTGTAACACCTATTTCCAAAGGGAGAGGGTGTAATACCCCTGTCCCAAAGGAAGTGCTTTGTTCTGCCTTCCTGAGATTGGGCTGCCCAAGTCCCAGGAGGCAGAAGCCTGCCTGTGAGGTGGCAGCAGTTGGCCCTGCTGTGGAAACCTCAGAAAGCTGGTTTGTCAGTACTGGGGGTCCATGGTGGAGCCCCACATTGCATGGAATTGTCCCCCCGATACAGAATCAGATTGGGGGTACAATTTCCAGTTCTCAGACACCTCACATGGCCATATTCGCAGTTACCATTGTGGAGCTACATATAAGTATTGACCTATATGTACTGCACACTTATAATGGCGTCCCTGCATTCACGAAGTCCGGGAGAATGGGCGTGGACAACGTGGGGGCACCTCTGCTAGTGCAGGGGTGCCCTCACACACAGGTACTGTGCACCTAGCAGTCAGGGTCTGAAGGTTAGATATAGGTGACTTATAAGTGACTGGTGCAGTTTAAATGGCTGTGAAATAGTGCTGACTCTATTTCACTCAGGCTGCAATGGCAGTCCTGAAGAAGTATTTGTATGAGCTCCTTATGGTTGGCAAAAGAAATGCTCCAGCCCATAAGGATCTCCTGGAACCCCAATGCCTTGGGTACCTAGGTACCATGTACTAGGGACTTATAAGGGGGATCCAGTATGCACATTTGGAGTGAAATATGTAGTCACTGGACTCTAGTGACAAATTTGGAAACAGAGAGAGCATAAGCACTGGAGTTCTGATTAGCAGGACAACAGTGACATGGTCAAGCATACTGACAAAACAGTAAAACATACTGACATGTAGGCCACATCCCATAAGCACTGGGGTCCTGACTAGCAGGATCCCAGTGACACAGTCAAAACACACTGACAATCAGGCAGAAATTGGGGGTAACATGCCAAGAAAGATGGTACTTTCCTACAGTGTGTGTAAGGGTCTGTTCTCCTAAAAGCCCCAATTATATTCTCACAAATCACTGTGACATGACATATCCAGTGAATCACATTGTTTTTGATAGATTCTTCTCCTTCAATACGTGCCAATTAATGTAGCTTGGGAACATTAATCATCATAACAATATTAGTGGGATTTGACTCACTAGCAGCTACATGCGTCACATATTTAATTGTACCATTACACGGATGCCTAGGAGGCCGGCAGCAATCTATTGCTGCGAAGTCCTCAGCTTGCTTCCATACAGACAAGGAGCTACTTTTACTAAGACCCTGCCTGTGACCCCACACCCCCGGTCTGCGTTCAGCTGTCCATTTGGCAGGAGAGCAAACAGAATTAGTGGAAACGGGATGGCACATAGGGAGAGAGTTCTTATTTGAACTTGGCAGGGACAGTTTGGGCAGAGCAGCAGAGGGACCATGGGTACATAAATCAGAAGTGTGCACACTGTTTGAAATGTTCTTTTCTTCTGTGAGTAACAGCTGCTTTACATTAATAGATTGATTTGAGCTCAACCACCTCAGCTTTTAAATCTTGTATATGTGAAATATACTGTGACTGAACAAGATTGAGAGAAACATTTTTATCAGTGGTCACAGCTGTAGGAGCCTCTAATGTAGAGTCACTATGCGTATCTGACATAACACTTAAGAGGCTAAAGCGATTACTACAAGGCAAAGCATCAGCAACGGTGGCCTGTGTCACATCAGCCCGAATCGATGTTGTGCGAGCAGAAGCTAGATCCACTCCAGCTTCCCCTTCTGGCACCGGACCTTGCATCCCTTGCTTTTTAAGCATATTAGGAATTTTCTTGTGATTGACCACAGGAATTGTAGAAGGATGTGCACTCTCCAAAGGAAAGAGAGAAGTCTCTAAAGACGATGTCAATATTTTCTCACATTTGTCTAAAAGTTCCTCAATTCTTTCCAACTCACAATTATCCCCTGCATTTTTCATATTTTACGTGATTCCTTTTGCCCAGACCTGCCCCACCCTCTGCAGCCTTCCTTTTACCCATATGTGACACCATGAGCAGATTGTTTTTGGCTGACCAGATGTGACCAATGTCACTTCAGCACCACCTGAATAGACTAACATACACAGGTCACTGGCAATCCCTCATAAAAATCCCCAGGAGGGTGCTAGAGGGATGGCCCAGCCCAGCCTCCTCCGGGCTCCGACGGGCATGGACGGGCCCGCCCTTGGCCTGGGCTTCATCTGGGCACAGCCTACACAAGTTCCTCACCGCGGGGTTGTAACCAGTGCTATATAGCTCTCACAGATGCCTCAAGTGGCTGCAGCTGGGTGAGAAAAATGGCAGTCTCCAGGGGCCAAAAGCCGTCTGGGAAGTTGAGTTCCCCTTTCAGCAACAAGTGTGTCAGAACTCACTCACGCACTAATACAGCTTTTTTCTGGTACTGGCAGGAGTGATGCACTTACCACAACACCCTCCTTCACAATGCAGTCTCGGGAGGAATGAGTGAAGGGAAAGGGGATTAGGATGAGAGAAAGAAAAGACTAGTCGTGACTTAGACTATGACTACAGCTTTCCTTCAGACTGGCGTGACAGTACATCCTTTAACTGCCTTGGAGATTACCTCTTAATTGCGGAATCTGCACTGTATAAACCAATGACAACATAATTACTACACACCTGCAAACTTACATCTAGCACCTTTAGACAGGTCAAGGATTGTCAGAATAAAATACCGTCTATCAATATAAAATATCTCCAACTGACTAATTATGTGACTTGCCTAAATGCCATGATCAAGAATTCATGAACACTGTCATATCAATTGCTTTGATAGTATGAACTAGATCATCAGAATTTGAGCTTTCATTTGTTTTTTTTTTAATTAGACTATGTTTTGACTATGTTGACTGGTTATTCAGTTCCTTCACTGAGGACAAAAATTTACTGGCCCAAATCATTGTCTTTAAATTACCAGAAATTTCAGAATCCTTCACATTATCACTCGAATGTCAAATTGTCAAAATGTTTATATACTGTCTTGTATTGAGTCTTGCATAAAATATGAACAAAGTGTCTTTTATCAAAACAACTATTTCTGAATATTCAAATCAAATCTGGACTTTCTCTCTTAACTATGCTCTTGTCTTTCTTCTTTTCAGAAGATGAGAACAGTTGGCTTGCCAGAACTAAGACAAGCTAATTGTGCTTTCTGGAGAGCCTGTTAAAGTTTGCTATCAGGTAAGTGTCCCAAAACTGGTGAAATATTTGGGGATGCAAGTTTGGATAACAAGTTACCTTAACATTCTCCATTGTATCTTGATACGTTACAGAAAATAATCTTGCTGATGATATCTGTAACAAATGCAGCATGTCTCGAGGACTGACATGGAGGATGAAAGGATGGCAAGTTGGTATGAATTTCTCTTAGTGGGTTCTTATCCCTCTGCAAAACCTGAAAACTGAGAGGGTCCCGAGAGCAAAAGTACATCTTGCTGCACCCAAGATGAAACCTCGCACCACATGACTATGGTACTCTCAAGAGAATATTAAGGAGAACACTGAGGACGCCTCCCAATCATCCTCCAAGCCCCCAAAGGTCATTCAGGCCATAATCAGTGATAGTGGAATACAAGGAGCAAGTAACGTGAGAGGGCAGACAGGGCATGAGTAGGGGAAGGCAGCACTATACAGCGAGGGAGTTGTATTCCAGAGAGTATGAATAGGTAAAGATAATGATGCTGGACAATGCTCAGCGACCTACTCATCCTTGATTTGCAAAATCCTTGCCTTGACAAAATAATGTCAATTAGGTCCTCTCAACACAAGAAGTTTCTGCTGCCCACGGGCCGTAAAGTGTTGCAGACATCTGTATATGTAATTAACCTTACTGAATATCACATGCAGCCTTCTCAGCAGAATACTCCAAATCGAGATGTTTAAATATCTTCCTATAAGCCAGTAAGAAACTATCATAACTATCCACGCAAGGGTCCGAAAACAACCAAAGTAGTAGCCCAAGCCAAGGCAGGTCTAGAAAGTCAACTGATTAGGAAGTACATTTTTACTTGATCTTGTGTGAATTGAACCGGACAAAGAACGAGATGCATTAGGGATTCTAAAAATGTCCTTCTAACAGGATCCCTGAAAAAGGGGGTGTCTGAAAGGATTACTGAAAGATTGGTGGACCGTAAAATGAAGGTTCTTGAAATGTGAATTCTCTAAATAGAGCTCTTGTAACTCTTGATCCAAAGCCTGAGCAGGATCCAACACACAACTTGTCAAAGGAGTCTATGGAGTCACAATCTGTCAATGACTGGTCACAAAGAAGGTCTCTCTAGTTTGATTCTTGATTACACGAGGAAAGAGTGACTTATCCTTGTTGCCAAAGTGCCCTAGCACTTTAATACACATGTGCAAGGTGTCAAGTTTCTCCTTCAGAAGGTCCCAATTAGGAGGGAAAAGCTTTAGGGGTAAAAACACTCCCTGGGAATTGTGATTGTTCTTCATTGTAGTCGAGAGGCAAGGCTAAAGTAATTAAGCAAGGCACCAAAACGAACCTGAACCAGGGTTGAGAAAGCACCCAGCATATGTCTTCCTCAAAACCAAATCCATGACAAACCTTAATAGGGAAAAGGCAAAATCAGGACAAAAAGAATAGCAGTGGACGATGAACGATCAGTGAACAAATGTGTTACAAGGCATCCTTCAGGATTCCACCTTAATACTGGCTTCAAAAAGATTGAGATGTAGAGAACACCATGGGAAATAATATCAGAAATTTAATTTTGTTTATTTTAAAATAGTTGTAAATAATGTCTTATTTTGCTTTATTTCTTCAAGTTGTATTTCTTTTTATATTTTTGTTACTGTTAGATGGGTTTTGTTAATGCAAGCATGTTTTACATTATTTAAAAATATTTTAGTAGTGTTTATTTTTATTAATGTTTACTTTAGTCACTCTTTATGAAGTACAATATGCCTTAGTGTTTCTTATTATAACTTTTAAATTTATTATTTTTCATACAGACTGCTGTATTGATGTTGTAAAATCTTTGATGGATATCGTCTGCGTGTATATTTGCCTTTGTGAATTATTTGTTTGAGGATAGGAATTTATTTTGATTTTTTACAGGTCACCTAGGTCCTGAAAACAAGTTTTTGTTTACAAAGAATGTCTATCTTTTGTTTTAGAACGAAAATGGTTTAGGTTTTGTTTATATCCAAAGCTTAATATTCATGTTCTATGTTTCTTATTTGGTGGCCTGAAGTGTTTATTTCTATTAAATAAATGTTTGGATTTTGAACGAATCTAAAGGATTTTGTATGTGGACCTGATTTTTTGAAGGATTATTTTTGTTGACTAAATATATGTTTGCATTTTTTGGGAGGAATTGTTTTAAACTGGATTATTGCCGGATTTTACATTTCTCTTCAAGGACATCAGTTACTAAATTACAAGCACTTCTGAATTATTTTATTTAACATGAAATGTTGGGTGGGATAAATGTACATTTTATGTATAGCTAATATATGTGTATGAATTCATGTTTGTATGTGGTTGTCAATTACTACGTTTAACTGTTGTTTTATTTGATACATTTATATTTTAATGGAAATTATATATTTTTAACAATTTTGAAAGAAAGAATTGTACATCATTAGTTATGTTTGTTCTTACTATGTTTTGTGAATTTATTTCTGTTCTATTTCATCATGGTTTGTTTTTTTAATAAATCTTTTTTATTCGAGTTTTGTTGCCATTTTTAACCATTAACACATTATATCATTCACACATTGACAGGATCAATCAGCTATAACAATTCTGGTGGAGGTATGCCATAAAATGCGTACAGCTATACAGCATATCCCTTGATTCAGGATTTCCACGTTACATGTTTTATGTGTGTATGATGTGGGTCCGTTTTAGCTAAAATGTCTCTCAACATAACGGAGTACAAAGACAGATTGCAATGAAAACGGTCATCCCATATCCACAAGCTTCTATCTGGTAAGCAGGACTGTCAGACCAGCATGGCATGCATGAACAGCTCCTCTGTTGCATAATGAATGTGTCGGAATAGCTCAATTTAACAAGTGAGAACACTAATAATTTCAATAACCAGAACCAAAGCCTGCCAACTACAGCTCGCCCTCATACAACCCCCACCGCATATTTAACGCCTCCTCCTGGACCCCTGCTTGCCAGATACAGAGGCATATCACAGTTCAAACTGCCTACACTAAAGGAGTACCTTTAACAGGATTAGGAACCTCCTCCCACATCCCACAAATAGTGCATTGTGTCGCGCCCCTAGGTGCTTAAATTGTCAGCAGGTGTATCCTGTAAAGATTCAAGCTCAGTAAGCATGGTGTCCCAGCTAGTAGATAAAGGATACTTGTGTCAACTCAGCGCATCCTCCTCTGCAGTGCCACCCCCTCAGCCAGTGCCCATACCAGAAAAGAGCGCAGCCAAGCCCTCGAAGGCGTAGGTTCAGAGGCCTTCCACCTCCTAGTGAGGAGGCATTTTGCTATTAGCAAACCCAGGTCCAGGAAATGGGTAGTTACTTTATGCCTCGTATATCTGGGGAATAAACCCAGCAGGCAGGCCTCCCATCCATTTAAAGCTGGGCGCGTCGTGCAGGTAGAAAGGGAAGTAACTTCATACTGCCAGTAGGCACCTAGTGAGGGGCAAGACCACATCATGTGCAGGAATTCAGCCACAACCATCGCACATCTAGGACAGGACGCATCCGTTTGGTGAAAGTACCTATTTATCCTCTCAGGAGTGAGGTACGTCCTGTGGAGTATATAGAACTGGATCAGGCAGAAGCACGCAATCTGTGGGACACACATTGGGCCCGCCTGGCCAACTTCCACTCCTTGTCCGTGAAGGGTCTAGTGAGGTTGTCTTCCCAGCGGGCGCACAGCTCAGCATGTGGAGGTGTGGTATGAATTTATAGTGCACTAGATAGCCAGTGAGCCAGGTGTGTGCCACAACCCATAACCTGCATGTACTGGGCCATTAGGTGGGTTAGGAGTTCTCTCAAAACATCTCCTCAGTGAAGGGCAAGGATGTTTTCAAGGAATTATACAGCAAAAATTGATCCGCTGGTGTCCCAGTCTCTTCCACCAGAGTGTTGAAAGGAATGAGTGTGCCCTCTCTATATAAATCTCCTAGTGAGTGTATCCCAGCTGCATGCCATGTCTCTAGCTCTGCTGTCGACGTAAAAGTGATATTCCTAGGAGAGCACAAAAAAGGCAGTGCTGGTGCATAAGGAGTTATCAGGCGTGTAATCTTTAAGCTCCTACGATAGCAGCGTTAGCGTCTTCCAGAAGGCCATTATGTGTGCGCGGATAGAGGTGACTGTGTTCCTGGTGTTGCCATCATGTAATTCAGTGTTGGAGCGATATACTCGAACCCAAAGGTATCTGAAGGATCTGGGTTGCCACAACCCCAGGGTACCGGACAGGCACAGGGCTGGGTCTCCTAAGTCTGGGTGAAATAGAATTAGGCAAAATTTATCCCAGTTAACTCGTAGGCCCTATAGTGAGGAAAAAAGTTGCAGCACTTCCACTACTTCAGCAGGCACTCCTGAGATAGATCTAAGATAAAGCAGTAAATCATCCGCATAAAGGGACATCACATGGAGACCGCCCCCTAGTGGAATGCCCCAATTTGCCCCGCGATGGCAGAGCTCCACTGCCAGTGGCTCTACAGGGAGTGCAGAATTATTAGGCAAGTTGTATTTTTGAGGATTAATTTTATTATTGAACAACAACCATGTTCTCAATGAACCCAAAAAACTCATTAATACCAAAGCTGAATATTTTTGGAAGTAGTTTTCAGTTTGTTATTAGTTTTAGCTATGTTAGGGGGATAACTGTGTGTGCAGGTGACTATTACTGTGCATAATTATTAGGCAACTTAACAAAAAACAAATATATACCCATTTCAATTATTTATTATTACCAGTGAAACCAATATAACATCTCAACATTCACAAATATACATTTCTGACATTCAAAAACAAAACAAAAACAAATCAGTGACCATTATAGCCACCTTTCTTTGCAAGGACACTCAAAAGCCTGCCATCCATGGATTCTGTCAGTGTTTTGATCTGTTCACCATCAACATTGCGTGCAGCAGCAACCACAGCCTCCCAGACACTGTTCAGAGAGGTGTACTGTTTTCCCTCCTTGTAAATCTCACATTTGATGATGGACCACAGGTTCTCAATGGGGTTCAGATCAGGTGAACAAGGAGGCCATGTCATTAGATTTCCTTCTTTTATACCCTTTCTTGCCAGCCACGCTGTGGAGTACTTGGACGCGTGTGATGGAGAATTGTCCTGCATGAAAATCATGTTTTTCTTGAAGGATGCAGACTTCTTCCTGTACCACTGCTTGAAGAAGGTGTCTTCCAGGAACTGGCAGTAGGACTGGGAGTTGAGCTTGACTCCATCCTCAACCCGAAAAGGCCCCACAAGCTCATCTTTGATGATACCAGCCCAAACCAGTACTCCACCTCCACCTTGCTGGCGTCTGAGTCGGACTGGAGCTCTCTGCCCTTTACCAATCCAGCCACGGGCCCATCCATCTGGCCCATCAAGACTCACTCTCATTTCATCAGTCCATAAAACCTTAGAAGAATCAGTCTTGAGATATTTCTTGGCCCAGTCTTGACGTTTCAGCTTGTGTGTCTTGTTCAGTGGTGGTCGTCTTTCAGCCTTTCTTACCTTGGCCATGTCTCTGAGTATTGCACACCTTGTGCTTTTGGGCACTCCAGTGATGTTGCAGCTCTGAAATATGGCCAAACTGGTGGCAAGTGGCATCGTGGCAGCTGCACGCTTGACTTTTCTCAGTTCATGGGCAGTTATTTTGCGCCTTGGTTTTTCCACACGCTTCTTGCGACCCTGTTGACTATTTTGAATGAAACGCTTGATTGTTCGATGATCACGCTTCAGAAGCTTTGCAATTTTAAGAGTGCTGCATCCCTCTGCAAGATATCTCACTATTTTTGACTTTTCTGAGCCTGTCAAGTCCTTCTTTTGACCCATTTTGCCAAAGGAAAGGAAGTTGCCTAATAATTATGCACACCTGATATAGGGTGTTGATGTCATTAGACCACACCCCTTCTCATTACAGAGATGCACATCACCTAATATGCTTAATTGGTAGTAGGCTTTCGAGCCTATACAGCTTGGAGTAAGACAACATGCATAAAGAGGATGATGTGGTCAAAATACTCATTTGCCTAATAATTCTGCACTCCCTGTATAGCTAGTGAAAACAGTAAGAAAGGGGCCAACCTTGCAGAGTGCCTCTGCCCATTAGTATCGGGGCAGAGATCATCGTTCATGGTGATGGCGCCATATATCCGTCAAGCGCCAATATTGACGCCAGATACACAATGATGCAGCAGCGTATACTGCTGGCGCTGTGGGCAAGGGCGGAAAGGAACGTTCTAAGCCCAGGTTGATGACACTGTTATAGTCTCCACCCAAAAGCCACGGAAGAGCGCTCCATCGGGAAAAAACACCAGACAATTTATGCAAAAAGGATGCTTGTTCTGTCTTTGGTGCATATATGGATCCTAAAGCTAGTGCTCAACCACTTAAACGTCCTTGTACAAAGACATAGCAACCGCCAGCATCCACTATCTGCTCTTCAACTAGAAAGGGTGTACCTAATCCATATGAGCACCCCCCATGGCAAAGGAGGAGTAATGCGTGGCAATGAGTTGTCCACGCCAGCGCCTCTGCAGCCTGGTGGCCTCCGTCAGAATGAGATGTGTTTCTTGTAGGATCCCAATATGTATTGAATGTCTTTTGAGATATGAATAAATAGCGCAGCGGCGTGCGGGTGTGTACATACTCCTTACATTCCATGTGAGTATATTAATGGGTGCCATGTGTGTGGTGTATGAAAGTGAATGTAGAATTGTGAAGGGGGTAAGAACCTGTGTCCCTCGCAGGCAACGGGCTGGGCTCACAGCGAGAGTGACAGCAGAGGCTCCTAACAACAACAGACCAATAAAACAAAGTCCAAATAAAAAGGGCCAACACAACTAGTACAAATACCATAAGAGTGGAGAGGCAAACTGCTCCCGCCCAAACTTCCAAACATACTGTCATGTTTGGTCAAACACAGCGGAGAGAAAAACGCCTTTGGGGGAATTCGCACGGGGAGAACTCACACAAAAGACCCATCCCAGTATTGCTGCTTAGTTGACACCGCAAGGGGACATGAAGACGGCTCCCTCTAACCCCCCCAGTAGCCAAAACATCCAGTTTCCGTGTGCTCAACCAGTGAAGCATCACTCACAGGGGGGTCCCGGCACAGCAGGAGGGGAGGAGGGGGAAGGGGGACCCTCCCCAAGAGGAGCAGCGACCGGGAGAAGTAGAGATTCAAAAAGAGTATGCAATTGCCCCGAACATGTCATTGGCCATGAGTTTTTGGTTGCAGTTTGGCAGCTCTCTGTAATCGCAGTGCACCCACCCTACATAAGACTGCACCAATTCGCTACTCAAACAATCTCATCTGCCGTCTGCGGTGTCACCACAGGTGAGGTAACTGTCCCAGTCGCTGAAAGGCTCCCACTCTATGAGGCTTTATCCCCACCGGCAGTGTCAGTCCTCTCCTCCTGCTGGTCTGAGCAACAGGCAGGATCCACAATGGCCACCGCCGATTGTAGTGTGCTTTTCCTGTCCTGTATGATTTTCTCAAGGTCCGGAGCATGCAACAGTCGTTGCACAGTCATTCCTCCACGGCCCCTGGTTCGATGGTGGCGGGGCCGCGTCCCTCGCTTCCCATCCCGCGCCTCCAGCGTTGCAAGCCGGTGCGCCCGGTCTGTCACCTCCAGCCAGTCCCACGCCGCCTCTGGGGTATTGAGCCACCACCCAAATTCGTGCTGGGAAAAGAAGAGAGTCCTTCAAGCTGAGGGTGCATAGTGGCCGCTTCACCGTCATGAAGGAGCTCCTTTGCTTTTGCACAGACATTGTGTTGTCCAGAAACAGCATTACCGTGATGTTTTCCACCTGAATGCTTTGCAGGGACCTCGTCTCCTGCAAGATGGAATTTCTATCGGCATAGTGTAATAGGCGAAACAGAAATGGTTGCAGACCAATCCCCGGTGGCAAGGTTCTTGCCAGCACCATGTGCCCCCTTTCAACAGTTAAAAAAAGGTGTAAACGCTTCAGCAGGGACCAGTTCTTTTATCCATTTTTCCACGTAGGACACTGCATAGTGACCCTCAAACCCTTCCGGCAGCCCCAACACTCGGATGTTGTTTCCGCGGGAGCGTCCCTCGGAGTCCTCTAGTCTGCGCTCCAAGAACGCCACTCTGTCCATCAGTGACTCCATCAAGGCCTCAATTTTTTGAGTTTTAGGGGTCAGTTCGAGTAAGGAGCACTCCATGGAGTGTGATTTGTCCGCTAATTTCCGGTGGTCCGCATGTAGCAGGTTAAGGTCCGATGCCACAGTGTCTATCTTTTGCTCCAGGGACATTCTGGTTTGGTCCAATGAGGCTCCGAGGCATTCCACCGCCTCCAGTACCGCGTCTAATTTGTTCTCTAATGTGGATGAGTAGACTGCGCCCCCAGCCAAGGGGCCACCACTTATTCCAGTGCGCAACTGTCCCATGCCTGCGGGTGGTCAGGAGCAGATTCTCTTACTTTCTCTTGGGGCAGAGGTTGATGTATAGCATGATGGCCACGTCCACACGGGCCCCCCTCAGAACTGCGTAACTTAACCAGCCACCACTGTGCAGTCCCAGATCTGATTTGTAGATCACACGTGGCTAGAGAGTATGGAGGGGTCTCCAGTGTCTGTACCTCCAGCAGCACCCCAAAATTAATACATCAGCCCTGTTTCTGGTTGGTGCTGGCTTCAGTAGCTTCCCAGCTTCTTTACCGCTCTGTTATCGTGGGGGAGACAATAACCAGCACCGCACCGCCTTGATGGGGGCAGCTCCCAGTCTGTGTCACGCTCCACACCTTGTTCCTCAGGAAACCTCGGCAGCAACATCTCTCTGTGACACCCTCCGCCTCTCAAACCCGTGTCTCCTCACCTCCAACAACGCCTTTGTCATAAGTCAGCGGTATCACGTGTCACTGCGCCGGATCTGTCATCCCTCTAGGCCCTGTACCTGTAAGGCCGCCGCCTCTCCTTTTCCAGGCTTTGCTGTCCTTGCGCTTATTAAAAAATAAAAAGGGGGGGAGTGCATACACTCCACAGGCTCTGAGGGCATCTCCTCACCAGCAAGGGAGCGCCTGTGTGGTCACCGCCACCCGCTCATAGCCGCTCCCCCATCCCTCTGCTCCACAGGTCCACGCTCAGCAAGGCCACCGCCGCAATGGGCTGTCCCTCGCCAATGACTCCGCTGCTCCTCTCCGAACTCCACGGGGGTGGTTTTGCCACTCTGGCACCACAGACCCCCGGAAGGAGACCCCCACACCTGCAATGACGCCCTGCTGCTCCTCTTCTCCTCTCTTGGGCTGCATCTTGGGGCGCTCACACCTTCCACCCCTCCTCTCCGCCGGCCGACCACTCCACTTTCTTACACGGTGCAAGGCCGCGGTCCACAATCCAGGATTAACTGGGCCTCATGGCAGAGCCCGGTTAAAGCATGTATGCCATGTTGGCTTCACAGGCCACACCCCCTTCATTATGTTTTTGTTCATTTTTAAATATATTAGTTTATTTTATATCATTCTGCTTTGTATTAGGACCTTATATAAATAGTTACATTTCTTTCAGAATGATAGGAAATAAATTATTATTTTTGTCATCTTAAAAATTACTTTATAGAGGAATTATGTATGGTTTCTTTGTTTGTTTTTTGGTAGGTATGTTTTCATGTGGCAGTTTTTATTAAAGTGGAGTGTGAGCAATGTAGTCCTTAGTTGTTTGGGAAGAATCTGGCTTTGCTGGCTAGTATGTACTACTTTAAATGTTTGTTTTCATTTGTTATGCTAGGGACTTTTTAACCATAGTTTTTGTAGCTTTACTCTTGCTTAACATTTCTATGAATTGACATAGGATGGGGAATCTTCCACCAACAGTGGCTTGAAGCACTTGTGCCACCATTCTGCTGCATTACTAATTTTTACCTCCGTAGATAGTTTACCCTTGTACTCAGTCCACCAGGGTAAGTGGAAATTGGTTTGGCTCATGTTCCCTGAATGGTGCATGCGTCCAAAACAAATTTAAATAATCTAACAGCTGTGTTAGTTTTTCCTCCCTTACTTTGCTTTGTAGAATGGTGCTTCTAGCAATAGACCATAATGGCCCTCATTACAACCCTGGCGGTCGGTGTTAAAGCGGCAGTAATACCGCCAACAGGCCTGGGGAAAAAAAATGGGATTACGACCGTGGCGGAAACCGCCAACATAGACAGCCACTTTAACACTCCGTCCGCCATAGCGGTAGAAACAAACAGCGCAGCGGACACTGCCAACAGACAGGCGGGAGACAAAGTACCGCTCACTGTATTACAAGAGGCCTATCTGCCACCTTTTCCGGGGCAGATCCAACGCGACCAAAAGTATGGCGGAAACAGTACACAGAAGGGAAAACACTCACCTCTCGACACTCAAGGAAGAACCAGGACGCCATGGAGCCCGAACTACACGTACTGCCCATGTTGGTTTACCTCCTCTTCTACCAGGAGTACGAACAGCAGCGACCACCGTGAGTACTGCACCTACAACACAGGGGAGGGGGGGAGGAAAGAGTGACACACACCCGCAACACGCAACACCCCCACCCTCACCCTCACACACAACATACACACAAATACATGCAGCAACATTACATATACACCCCCCACCCCCTGGAAGAACGCAAGGACAAAAGGAAATGATTGTAATAATTGTAATTGTAATCATGAAAAATCCATTAGTCAAAAGTCAAAAATCAGTATATACAAATATGTACACCAACTACACAAGTCCGGATAGTGTATTAATCATTGTCCATGGACCACTGGGCACAAAATGCATGGGCGAGGCCCACACATGATACCTGACTGGAAACTGAGGGAACACTGCTGGGGCATCAGATCTAAAATAAACAGGCACCTCAGGGGGGTAGGAGGGGGGGCACCTCAGCAAGATGAACGCATGACCCCACTGCTGTACGAGGGGGCTCCATGCCCATTGATGTATCCTGGGGAGTGCAAAGCCACAGTCTCTCAAGTCTCTCCAGTGGGTGGTTTGTCCACTGCTTTATCCTGGGAAATGCAAAGCCACAGTCTCTCAAGTGGATGTCATTCTCCACTGGTTCTGGAGGGGGCTTTGTGCCCAGAGTGCTTCATCCTGCCAAAGACTGAGGTACTGGATGCCTTTCTCCACTGGTTCTGGAGGGGGCTTTGTGCCCAGAGTGCTTCATCCTGCCAAGGACTGAGGTATTAGATGTGATTCTCCACTGGTTCTGGAAGGGGCTTTGTGCCCAGAGTGCTTCATCCTGTCAAGGACTGAGGTAGTGGATGCCTTTCTCCACTGGTTCTGGAGGGGGCTTTGTGCCCAGAGTGCTTCATCCTGCCAAGGACTGAGGTAGTGGATTTGATACTCCACTGGTTCTGGAGGGGGCTTGGTGCCCAGAGTGCTTCATCCTGCCAAGGACTGAGGTAGTGGATGCCTTTCTCCACTGGTTCTGGAGGGGGCTTTGTGCCCAGAGTGCTTCATCCTGCCAAGGACTGAGGTAGTGGATGTGATACTCCACTGGTTCTGGAGGGGTCTTGGTGCCCAGAGTGCTCCACGTGCAGTGTGGCCGGTACAGTTCCCTCACCTGTGTGTGTGACACGAGATTTGCGAGGTTCAGGTAGCATGATACGCCATGGAGGCAACAACATACCGCACACTGCTGTGGGTGCGCCCTCCACCTGCAGGTGCAAACAGTGATGGAAGAAATGCCTCATGGAAGCTGCCCAGGGTCCAGAAACTCTCTTCAAGCCTCAGACGACTGACCACTGGGGATGGAAGCCATGTCAGCGGTGGTGCCTGTGTCCGAGGATGCTGCGGGGCTGGTGGCGGTGCTTGCGGCGGTGTCTGTTGCGGCGGTGCTGGCGGCGGTGCATGGCTCAGCACCTGCTGAGGGACACAGCAGGACGTCTCCTGCAGCCTCAGACAGCTGCCCATTGGGGAAGAGGGTGGGGACTGTCGTTGAGTCTGTAGACGTGCAGGGGCGGTGCAGGTGGCGGTGCATGTGGCAGTGCAGGTGGCGGTTGTGGTGGCGGGGCAGCTAGCAGTGTTCACCGCCGTACAGGTTGGCGATGTCGTGGACAGAAAGTGTGACACTGGTCCCTCAGTAGGTGCCACCATGCCCTCTCCTTCCCTAGCTCTGATGGTGCCGTAGTTGTCTTGCCACTATCCCCTTTGTTTTTTGCTTAGCCCTTGGTGGCTGGTACTTTTTGCTTCTCCCTACGCTATGTGGGCACCTTTTTCACCTTGGCAGGTGGCGGAATGTCCTTGCCCTCGCTACGTGGCACACTGGCAGCCCTGATGGATGGCGCACTCGATGACCCCACAGTTGCTGGCACCACTGTGCCTGGGAATTTGGTGGCTGAGGTGATGGGCTGGGACCTGGAAAGCCTGGCCCTAGGGGATGGACGGGGGGTGAAGGGAAGAGGTCAAGGTTTGCCAGGAAAAGTCTTTTAAACACACTGGGATGGGAAGATGGAGGGGGTTTGGGAGTGGAGGTAGAGGTAGTGGTTGTAGGAGGTGTACGTCTCCTGAATTTGAGTGAAGGTGCATGGGCCGGAGGCTTTTGTGAGGTGGATGGCTGTTAGGTGGGTGTGTTCCTGCATTTGTGTACTTTGGGAGGAGGACTCACTGACACACCTGGAGAGGACACAGGGGAAGTGTGCATGGTAGTGGGGGTGGTGAGTGCACGTGAGCGGTGTGTGGTGATGGGCGTGCTGGTGATGGAGGCAATGGCTGAAGATGTAGTGCATGCAGGTGGAAGTGGAGATGAGACAGGGAGGGAGGAGGAGGATGTGGAGGAGGGGGACACAGTGGAGGCAGTGGATGTTGCTGTGTCTGCATAGGGATGGTGCTTGTGTGAGTGCCTGTGGGATGTGTGGTGGTTATGTTTGCCTGAGCCACTCTTGTGTGTTGATGAGTGTGCATGCTGGTCTGATGGTGTGCTTGGGATAGGCTGAGGTACAGGGAATTGGGTCTGGGTGGAGGAAGTTGGAGGGGGGTGGCTGGACACAGGGACAATGGCCGCCATCAGTGCTGAGGCCAGAGCCTGAAATGCTCTCTTGAAAACAAATGGCAACTCATTAATTGAAATAAATGCACATTCAAATTATGTATTCGAAAAGGAAATTATGGGTGCTCATACACTGAAACACATCGTTGCCTTGATGTGTAAAAGCGGGTTCACAAAAGTAAACCCGTTCTAGTAACAATGAAACAGCTTTTTGATTATTCATACTATTTAAGAAAAGGAGAGGACTAAAATAGCATTGTAGTTAAACTTATTGTGATCCTTTCACTTACCTCATTAAGATATTACATTGGTGGTCATTCTGACCTCGGCGGTAAAAGGCGCCTACCGCCGGTCAGAAATCCTCCATAATCCCGCCGCGGAAACCCGCCACGGTCATTCTGACCCGCAGAAGGCAAACCTCCGAAAATCCGACCGCCACAACAGACCGCCAGACCAGCGGTCGGCGGAAAGGTGGAGGTGACCAAACCTCCACCGCCACGCCAACAGAAATACGCCCATCCCATTACGACCCACGAATCCACGCGGCGGTCATTCAAACGCGGTATTCCATTGGCGGGACACACCGGCGCGGTCAGAATACACACCAACGAACAAAACTCACCCACATTGGACGATTTGAATCCCACACACCTGATACACATACACACACCACTCCCACACACACAATACAATATAAAACACCCACCCACATCACCCACAAACCCCTACGCTTACAAAATCGTAAAGAAGGCAAGAGCGAGACACCAGCATCCAAAACATAACAGCCACAGCCACTCAACACCATCACCCACACACTATCCACACACAAAACAACACACACCACCACACTCAACTCACTTAAATACACATACTCCACCCCACACATCATACACACCACCCCATGGCACCCCAAAGACAACCCCGCTTCACAGACGAAGAACTCAGGGTTATGGTGGAGGAAATCGTTCGTGTAGAGCCCCAGCTGTTCGGCACACAGGTCCAATACACCAGCATTGCCCGGAGGACGGAGCTATGGCAGAGGATTTTCGACAGGGTGAACGCAGTGGGACAGCACCCCAGAAATCGGGAAGACATCAGGAAGCGATGGAACGACCTACGGGGGAAGGTGCGTTCCATGGTATCCAGGCACAACATCGCCGTGCAGAAGACTGGCGGAGGACCCCCACCTCAACCCCCACAATTCACATCATGGGAGGAGGAAGTCTTGAACATCCTGCATCCTGACGGCCTCGCAGGAGTCGGCGGAGGAATGGATACTGGTAAGTTGAAGCTTCAATACTGCTTCCCCCCCACCTGCATGCCAAATCAGACCCCAACCCTCACCCCCATCCTCGAACCCCACCCTCACCCCCACCCCCATCCTCACCCCCACCCTCACCCCCACCACCATCCTCACCCCCACCACCATCCTCACCCCCACCCCCAGCACACCTATTCCCCGCCAATGTCTCACCATCACAACCCACACATCCCAAAACCTAGGCCTGCATGCGTCCACTAAGCATGGACACCCATCACCAAAGCATGCCCAATGCATATACACATCCCCCCCACAAGCCACCCTCACCAAAGCCCCCACACACAAATGCCAGCACTTGGGGACACGGGAACCCACAGATACACCCATATGCGACACATTGAAACTATAACCATACCTCTATACCCCTGCAGGACCCGACCGTCAACACACCGCGGCGGAGGGGCCAGAATTATCCACACCCCCCACCCAAGAGGCCGTCAGCGATGACAGCAGCTCTGTCGATCTGGACACCGATGACCAGCCCGGACCATCGGGGACCTCTGGACAGTCGGTTCCCCTCACACAGGCACAGGCCACTATAGACCCTAACCCCTCTGGGAACACCAGCACAGCTCCCACCCAGCGGGCCCATGCCTCTGTCTCCAGGGCGCGTCAATCTGCGGTGTGTCTACCACTACAGGGCACCCAGGATAACCCACCACCCCAACAACAACAGGGACCTGGGGGCAGTGGTAGTGGGCAAACCGGCCAGGGGGCAGAGGCCCAGGGAAACAGGGCAACTCGGCGGGCAGCTGTGCGACAGGGGGGGGAGGAGAGGCCCAGGGAACCCACTCTCCACGAGGTCCTCACCACCATCATGGGAGCATACAACCGCTCCCAGGAGACGATGGCGACGGTACTGGCCCGGTTCCAGGAGATCCAGGTGCTGCAGGAGGAACACTATCGGGGGTACAGGGAGGACATCCGAGCCATCAACACCACCCTGGTTACCATGGTAGGGCTGCTGCAGGACCTCGTAAACAGCAGGGCGGACACTGAACAACACCCAAGGGCCCCTGGCACTAGCCGGGACCAAGAACAGCCATCCACCTCCGCCGGCGCTAGTGGACAGGAGGCCCCCGCACAGCAGCAGCCCACCAGACCCCCACCTCCTGCAGGAGAAGAACCACCCCGCAAGAGGGCCCTGAGATCTCGCAAGACAGAGTAGGATGTCAAGACCCCCGCCAGCAATGGATACCACCTGATGTCATCCCACTGTCCCACATTGTCACCCTGTCCATCCTCGAACTGCCCATGCTCCATCTCTCCACAGGCCTCTGGACAATGCACCTGTGTGACTGTTACTCTGGACTCTGCCATGGACATTCCTTCACCATAGCCCCCACCCACTTGAAACCACCCATCCCATTTTGAGCACTTCAATAAACACCTATTTTGCACCAAAATATCAGGAGTCTGGCTGTGATTTCAATAGATTGTAATTGACATGACAGTGCAAATATGTCCTTGTACATGGTGAAGTCAACAAACAGCTGCCACAAAGCTGTAGTCCATGGGGAAACGAAGCACAGGACTCGTAGTGGGGACCCCAGATCTGAAATAGGGAGGGAAAAGCCAAAACTCAGTCATCATACACTGGGGCAAATAGACAGGCAGCAGAGATGCTGCAGAGTAGTTAACTTTTACTAAATTATCTTTGAAATGTTACCTGTGTCCTATTGGAAGTACTGTTCAATGATTCTGTCCCTGTTGTCTGTTTCAGCCCCGTCGTCTTCCTCCTCGTCACTCTCCTCAGGTTCCACCGCTGCCACAACACCACCGTCTCGACCATCCTCCTGCAGGAAAGGCACCTGGCGGCGCAAAGCCAGGTTGTGAAGCATGCAGCAGGCCACGATGATGTGACACACCTTCTTAGGTGAGTACATTAGGGATCCACCGGTCATATGCAGGCAGCGAAACCTGGCCTTTAGGAGGCCAAAGGTGCGTTCGATCACCCTCCTAGTACGCCCATGGGCCTCATTGTACCGTTCCTCTGCCCTGGTCCGGGGATTCCTTACTGGGGTCAGTAGCCACGACAGGTTGGGGTACCCAGAGTCCCCCACTAGCCATACACGGTGTCTCTGTAGCTGTTCCATCACGTAAGGGATGCTGCTATTCCTGAGGATGTAGGCGTCATGCACTGACCCTGGGAATTTGGCATTTACATGCGAGATGTACTGGTCAGCCAAACACACCACCTGGATGTTCATTGAATGGTAACTTTTTCTGTTCCTGTACACCTGCTCCCTGTCTCTTGGGGGAACCAAAGCCACATGGGTCCCATCAATGGCACCAATTACGTTGGGAATATGTCCAAGGGCGTAGAAATCACCCTTCACTGTAGCCAGTTCGCCCACCTCAGGGAAAATGATGTAGTTCCTCACGGATTTCATCAGGGCAGACAACACTCTGGATAACACCTTTGAAAACATGGGCTGAGACATCCCAGAAGCAATTCCCACGGTTGTCTGAAATGACCCACTTGCCAAGAAATGGAGTACTGACATGACCTGCACCAGAGGGGGAATCCCTGTGGGTTGGCGGATGGGGGACATCAGGTCGGGCTCCAGCCGGGCACACAGTTCATGGATAGTGGCACGGTTAAGACGGTAGGTCAGGATAATGTGGCGTTCTTCCATTGTCGACAGGTCCACCAGCGGTCAGTACACGGGAGGATTCATCCGTCTCCTCGCCCAACCCAGCGGACGGTGCCTAGGAAGGACAACATGGAGCACACAGTCAGGCAACCCACAGGTACGTACTCACAGCTAGCACAGTATACGATTCTCTATGCAGTGAATGGCGTGTATGAGTGGCTATGCAAGGCCTAGGCCTGTGTGACGCAGTTGAAATTGAGCCATGTGGGCCCTGGAAATGGCGGCTGCCTGACCTGTGAAGTGTGACAATGGGATGTGAGGTCAATGCGCTGGCGTGGCACACCGCGGCGGGCGGCGGGCGAAGACCGCGGCGCGAAGCCGCATTGGTTAACATTGAAGCCTATGGGTTTCAGGAGCCAATGGCGAAGGGCGCCGGCGGTGGCGGGACGCACCGCCGCGGTACGCACCGCCGCGGACGTGACCGCCATTTTCTATCTACTTATCCACTTGCGACTTGAACTTTCACAGGAGAGGACCTATACTGCAAGTGTTGCTGTGACCTCGGTCTGGAAGGGACAATGGCTGCTGCGACTGGGGAAAGGGCCCCTGCCTTCACTGGAGAGGAGTTGGAGAAACTTGTGGATGGGGTCCTCCCCCAGTATGCGCTACTCTACGGTCCTCCAGACCAACAAGTGAGTTTAATTCTATCTGGATTTGGGGCCACTGGCTGGCTTGGGGGCCTGGCGGGGATGGGGGGCATGTTGGGGCTGGCGGGGGGCCTGGCGGGGGGCCTGGCGGGGATGGGGGGCATGTTGGGCATGGCGGGGGGCCTGGCGGGGGGCCTGGCGGGGATGGGGTGCATGTTGGGGCTGGCGGGGGGCCTGGCGGGGATGGGGTGCATGTTGGGCATGGCGGGGGGCCTGGCGGGGGGCCTGGCGGGGATGGGGTGCATGTTGGGCATGGCGGGGGGCCTGGCGGGGGGCCTGGCGGGGATGGGGTGCATGTTGGGCATGGCGGGGGGCCTGGCGGGGATGGGGGGCATGTTGGGGCTGGCGGTGGGCCTGGCGGGGATGGGGTGCATGTTGGGCATGGCGGGGGGCCTGGCGGGGGGCCTGGCGGGGATGGGGTGCATGTTGGGGCTGGCGGGGGGCCTGGCGGGGATGGGGTGCATGTTGGGCATGGCGGGGGGCCTGGCGGGGGGCCTGGCGGGGATGGGGGGCATGTTGGGGCTGGCGGGGGGCCTGGCGGGGATGGGGTGCATGTTGGGCATGGCGGGGGGCCTGGCGGGGGGCCTGGCGGGGATGGGGTGCATGTTGGGGCTGGCGGGGGGCCTGGCGGGGATGGGGTGCATGTTGGGCATGGCGGGGGGCCTGGCGGGGGGCCTGGCGGGGATGGGGTGCATGTTGGGCATGGCGGGGGGCCTGGCGGGGGGCCTGGCGGGGATGGGGTGCATGTTGGGCATGGCGGGGGGCCTGGCGGGGGGCCTGGCGGGGATGGGGGGCATGTTGGGGCTGGCGGGGGGCCTGGCGGGGATGGGGTGCATGTTGGGCATGGCGGGGGGCCTGGCGGGGGGCCTGGCGGGGATGGGGGGCATGTTGGGGCTGGCGGGGGGCCTGGCGGGGGGCCTGGTGGGGATGGGGGGCATGTTGGGCATGGCGGGGGGCCTGGCGGGGGGCCTGGCGGGGATGGGGTGCATGTTGGGGCTGGCGGGGGGCCTGGCGGGGATGGGGTGCATGTTGGGCATGGCGGGGGGGCCTGGCGGGGGGCCTGGCGGGGATGGGGTGCATGTTGGGCATGGCGGGGGGCCTGGCGGGGGGCCTGGCGGGGATGGGGTGCATGTTGGGCATGGCGGGGGGCCTGGCGGGGGGCCTGGCGGGGATGGGGGGCATGTTGGGCATGGCGGGGGGCCTGGCGGGGGGCCTGGCGGGGATGGGGGGCGTTGGGCCACTGGAAAGGAAAATGCTGAGTAACTTGAACGTGGTATTTCTCCCTCCCTGTACGTGTCACATAGGTCCGCGCCCATGAGAAGATTGGGATTTGGCGTGCCATCGCCAAGGAAGTCCGGGGCCTGGGGGTCCACCATCGACGGGGCACCCACTGCCGCAAGAGGTGGGAGGACATCCGCCGCGGGACCAAGAAGACCGCCGAGTCTCTGCTGGGGATGGCCTCCCAACGTAGGCGGGGTGCCTGCCGTCAACTGAGCCCCCTGATGTTCCGGATCCTGGCGGTGGCCTACCCTGATTTGGATGGGCGCGTGAGGGCAGCACAGCAGACACAAGGGGGTGAGTACAAGCATCATCTACTCTGTTGTGGTGCAGTGGAGGTGTCTGGGTGGGGGAGGAGGGCTGTGGGTCCCCCTAGGCCAGGGCGATATCTGTAGGCTGGGCACCCCCGTAAGCCCCTGTGTCCCCAGCCACCACCCTCAGTAGTGTGTCAGTACAGCCATCCCTGGGCCGTGTCATCCATGGGTGCAGTTGACAACTCTAGGCGTGTAGGGCATGTTCCACGGAATGCGTAGCGGACCCCAAGTGCGCAACTTAGTGCAGGGGGCATCTGTGTCTGTCATGTCCGCTAACTGTACCGGAGATCCATGTACTCAATATCCCTTTATTTCTCTCTCCCCCACCCTTTTTGTTTGTCTTTCTGTGCTTGTGTGCATCAGCATCATCAGGCGGAGGAGAAGTGGCATCGGGGCAGGAGGGAGCTGCATCTCACATGGCCCAGGAGGGCCATGCCACAGAGTCAGACTGGACCAGTGAGACGGAGGGCGAGGGGAGCTCCACGACGGGGACGACTGGAGCCTGCAGCGACACGGACACGTCCTCGGAAGGGGGCTCCCTTGCGGGGGTGGCACCATCCGTGCCCCCCGCCATTACAGGTACAGCCGCCACCCAGCGCACCATCTCCGCCCTCCCAGCAGCCCCTCCGCGTTCGCCCCGTGCCCGCTCTGCCAGGAAGCCGGGCATCTCCTTCGCCCCAGGCACCTCAGGCCCTGCCCCTGTTACCCCCGCTGCCCTCAGTGAGGAGGTCATTGACCTCCTCCGAACGCTCATTGTTGGGCAGACTACCCTTTTGAATGCCATCCAGGGGGTGGAGAGGGAGGTTCATCGCAGCAATGCGTACCTGGAGGGCATTCATTCAGGTCAGGCTGCCCATCAGCGATCGTTCCAGGCTCTGGCCTCAGCACTGACGGCAGCCATTGTCCCTGTCTCCTGCCTCCCTCTACTAACTCCCTCCTCCCAGTCTCCTGTTCCTCTGCCTGTCCCACCCACACCATCAGACCAGCCTGCACACACCTCAACACCCAAGAGAAGCTCATCCAAACATAAGCACCACAGATCACCCAGACATTCACACACGCAACATTCCGATGCAGACATGCCAACAGTCACTACCACCTCTGTGACCCCCACCTCCTCGTCTCCCTCCTCCCTCCCTGTGACGTCTACACTCACACCTCCATTCACCTCACCATCAGCCAGTGTTTCCATCACCAGCACACCCTCCACTCCAGTCCGCACACGTGCAGTCACCATCCCCACTGCCATTTACACGTCCCCTGTGTCCTCTCCCACTGTGTCTGTCACCCCCTCTTCCACACCACACAAACGCAGCCACCCACCCACCCAACAGCCATCCACCTCACGACAGCCTATCCCTCCTGCACCTGCACCCAAAGACAGCAAACGTGACTCACCTACAACCACATCCTCTCCCTCCACTCCCATTCCCACTGTACCTACCACTCTCCATTGTCCCAAGAAGCTCTTCCTCGCCACTACTAACTTCTTTCCTGACCCTGAGCCCCCCCCTCCTTCTCGTCGGGGTAAGAAGAGCACCTCAGCCACCACCAGCCCTGCAGCCCCCTTGACAAGGGTGCAGGGGTATTGGAGCCCGCCAGCCCGCATGTCTGGATCTTCGCCCAGCAGCAAGGGGACAGCCAGCCCACCCCCTGGGAAGAGGAGCAGAAGGCGGAAGGGGCGCCGCAGGAGCCCGCCTTCTACATCCCCCCCGGACACCACCCAGAGACAGTCACCTGCCACAGCTCCAAAGGGAGGAAAGGGCCACAGGCCGACGACTAAGGAGGGCAAGGGCAGCAAGTTGGAGAGGTCAGGCAGCAGGCCTGCTGCCCAGGAGGAGCCCACAACCCCCATAGCCGCTGCCCCGGGAGGAACCGGCACAGCTGCCCCGGGAGAGCCCACCAGCCCCATAGCCGCTGCCCAGGGAGGACCCAGCCCAGCTGGCCAGGAGGGCCCCACCACCCACAGCCCAGGTGGGCAGTGAAGGAGCACCATCCCCGCTGCCCAGGAGGGCACCACCAGGCATTTAGCAGTTGGCCATAGACCGTCCGCCGTCTCAAGAACCGCTGAACTGGGCCCTTCAAGGCAAGAACCGCTGAACTGGGCCCTTCAAGGCAAGAACCGCTGAACTGGGCCCCGCCGTCTCAAGAACCGCTGAACTGGGCCCCGCCGTCTCAAGAACCGCTGAACTGGGCCCTTCAAGGCAAGAACCGCTGAACTGGGCCCTTCAAGGCAAGAACCGCTGAACTGGGCCCCGCCGTCTCCAGAACCGCTGAACTGGGCCCTTCAAGGCAAGAACCGCTGAACTGGGCCCTTCAAGGCAAGAACCGCTGAACTGGGCCCTTCAAGGCAAGAACCGCTGAACTGGGCCCCGCCGTCTCAAGAACCGCTGAACTGGGCCCCGCCGTCTCAAGAACCGCTGAACTGGGCCCTTCAAGGCAAGAACCGCTGAACTGGGCCCTTCAAGGCAAGAACCGCTGAACTGGGCCCTTCAAGGCAAGAACCGCTGAACTGGGCCCCGCCGTCTCAAGAACCGCTGAACTGGGCCCCGCCGTCTCAAGAACCGCTGAACTGGGCCCTTCAAGGCAAGAACCGCTGAACTGGGCCCTTCAAGGCAAGAACCGCTGAACTGGGCCCCGCCGTCTCCAGAACCGCTGAACTGGGCCCTTCAAGGCAAGAACCGCTGAACTGGGCCCTTCAAGGCAAGAACCGCTGAACTGGGCCCTTCAAGGCAAGAACCGCTGAACTGGGCCCCGCCGTCTCAAGAACCGCTGAACTGGGCCCCGCCGTCTCAAGAACCGCTGAACTGGGCCCTTCAAGGCAAGAACCGCTGAACTGGGCCCTTCAAGGCAAGAACCGCTGAACTGGGCCCCGCCGTCTCCAGAACCGCTGAACTGGGCCCTTCAAGGCAAGAACCGCTGAACTGGGCCCTTCAAGGCAAGAACCGCTGAACTGGGCCCCGCCGTCTCAAGAACCGCTGAACTGGGCCCTTCAAGGCAAGAACCGCTGAACTGGGCCCCGCCGTATCAAGAACCGCTGAACTGGGCCCTTCAAGGCAAGAACCGCTGAACTGGGCCCTTCAAGGCAAGAACCGCTGAACTGGGCCCGCCGTCTCAAGAACCGCTGAACTGGGCCCCGCCGTCTCAAGAACCGCTGAACTGGGCCCTTCAAGGCAAGAACCGCTGAACTGGGCCCTTCAAGGCAAGAACCGCTGAACTGGGCCCCGCCGTCTCAAGAACCGCTGAACTGGGCCCTTCAAGGCAAGAACCGCTGAACTGGGCCCTTCAAGGCAAGAACCGCTGAACTGGGCCCTTCAAGGCAAGAACCGCTGAACTGGGCCCTTCAAGGCAAGAACCGCTGAACTGGGCCCCGCCGTCTCAAGAACCGCTGAACTGGGCCCCGCCGTCTCAAGAACCGCTGAACTGGGCCCTTCAAGGCAAGAACCGCTGAACTGGGCCCTTCAAGGCAAGAACCGCTGAACTGGGCCCTTCAAGGCAAGAACCGCTGAACTGGGCCCCGCCGTCTCAAGAACCGCTGAACTGGGCCCCGCCGTCTCAAGAACCGCTGAACTGGGCCCTTCAAGGCAAGAACCGCTGAACTGGGCCCTTCAAGGCAAGAACCGCTGAACTGGGCCCTTCAAGGCAAGAACCGCTGAACTGGGCCCCGCCGTCTCAAGAACCGCTGAACTGGGCCCCGCCGTCTCAAGAACCGCTGAACTGGGCCCTTCAAGGCAAGAACCGCTGAACTGGGCCCTTCAAGGCAAGAACCGCTGAACTGGGCCCCGCCGTCTCCAGAACCGCTGAACTGGGCCCTTCAAGGCAAGAACCGCTGAACTGGGCCCTTCAAGGCAAGAACCGCTGAACTGGGCCCTTCAAGGCAAGAACCGCTGAACTGGGCCCTTCAAGGCAAGAACCGCTGAACTGGGCCCCGCCGTCTCAAGAACCGCTGAACTGGGCCCCGCCGTCTCAAGAACCGCTGAACTGGGCCCTTCAAGGCAAGAACCGCTGAACTGGGCCCTTCAAGGCAAGAACCGCTGAACTGGGCCCCGCCGTCTCCAGAACCGCTGAACTGGGCCCTTCAAGGCAAGAACCGCTGAACTGGGCCCTTCAAGGCAAGAACCGCTGAACTGGGCCCCGCCGTCTCAAGAACCGCTGAACTGGGCCCTTCAAGGCAAGAACCGCTGAACTGGGCCCCGCCGTCTCAAGAACCGCTGAACTGGGCCCTTCAAGGCAAGAACCGCTGAACTGGGCCCGCCGTCTCAAGAACCGCTGAACTGGGCCCTTCAAGGCAAGAACCGCTGAACTGGGCCCTTCAAGGCAAGAACCGCTGAACTGGGCCCTTCAAGGCAAGAACCGCTGAACTGGGCCCCGCCGTCTCAAGAACCGCTGAACTGGGCCCTTCAAGGCAAGAACCGCTGAACTGGGCCCTTCAAGGCAAGAACCGCTGAACTGGGCCCTTCAAGGCAAGAACCGCTGAACTGGGCCCCGCCGTCTCAAGAACCGCTGAACTGGGCCCCGCCGTCTCAAGAACCGCTGAACTGGGCCCTTCAAGGCAAGAACCGCTGAACTGGGCCCTTCAAGGCAAGAACCGCTGAACTGGGCCCCGCCGTCTCCAGAACCGCTGAACTGGGCCCTTCAAGGCAAGAACCGCTGAACTGGGCCCTTCAAGGCAAGAACCGCTGAACTGGGCCCTTCAAGGCAAGAACCGCTGAACTGGGCCCCGCCGTCTCAAGAACCGCTGAACTGGGCCCCGCCGTCTCAAGAACCGCTGAACTGGGCCCTTCAAGGCAAGAACCGCTGAACTGGGCCCTTCAAGGCAAGAACCGCTGAACTGGGCCCCGCCGTCTCCAGAACCGCTGAACTGGGCCCTTCAAGGCAAGAACCGCTGAACTGGGCCCTTCAAGGCAAGAACCGCTGAACTGGGCCCTTCAAGGCAAGAACCGCTGAACTGGGCCCTTCAAGGCAAGAACCGGTGAACTGGGCCCCGCCGTCTCAAGAACCGCTGAACTGGGCCCCGCCGTCTCAAGAACCGCTGAACTGGGCCCTTCAAGGCAAGAACCGCTGAACTGGGCCCTTCAAGGCAAGAACCGCTGAACTGGGCCCCGCCGTCTCCAGAACCGCTGAACTGGGCCCTTCAAGGCAAGAACCGCTGAACTGGGCCCTTCAAGGCAAGAACCGCTGAACTGGGCCCCGCCGTCTCAAGAACCGCTGAACTGGGCCCTTCAAGGCAAGAACCGCTGAACTGGGCCCCGCCGTCTCAAGAACCGCTGAACTGGGCCCTTCAAGGCAAGAACCGCTGAACTGGGCCCCGCCGTCTCAAGAACCGCTGAACTGGGCCCCGCCGTCTCAAGAACCGCTGAACTGGGCCCTTCAAGGCAAGAACCGCTGAACTGGGCCCTTCAAGGCAAGAACCGCTGAACTGGGCCCCGCCGTCTCCAGAACCGCTGAACTGGGCCCTTCAAGGCAAGAACCGCTGAACTGGGCCCTTCAAGGCAAGAACCGCTGAACTGGGCCCTTCAAGGCAAGAACCGCTGAACTGGGCCCTTCAAGGCAAGAACCGCTGAACTGGGCCCCGCCGTCTCAAGAACCGCTGAACTGGGCCCTTCAAGGCAAGAACCGCTGAACTGGGCCCTTCAAGGCAAGAACCGCTGAACTGGGCCCTTCAAGGCAAGAACCGCTGAACTGGGCCCCGCCGTCTCAAGAACCGCTGAACTGGGCCCCGCCGTCTCAAGAACCGCTGAACTGGGCCCTTCAAGGCAAGAACCGCTGAACTGGGCCCTTCAAGGCAAGAACCGCTGAACTGGGCCCCGCCGTCTCAAGAACCGCTGAACTGGGCCCCGTCGTCTCCAGAACCGCTGAACTGGGCCCCGCCGTCTCAAGAACCGCTGAACTGGGCCCTTCAGGGCAAGAACCGCTGGCCCTTTGGCAGACGTGGCAGGGCAGGATCTATCTCGGGCAGGGCTGCAGGATGTCCTCTGGCCAACTTGCCTCCTCCAGTGGCAGTGGGGTCTGTTATGGACTGTATGGACTGTGGCTTTGCTCTCCCCAGGATGGCCCAGTGGGCAGGCCACCCACTGTATGGACTGTATGGACTGTGGCTTTGCTCTCCCCAGGATGGCCCAGTGGGCAGGCCACCCACTGTATGGACTGTATGGACTGTGGCTTTGCTCTCCCCAGGATGGCCCAGTGGGCAGGCCACCCACTGTATGGACTGTATGGACTGTGGCTTTGCTCTCCCCAGGATGGCCCAGTGGGCAGGCCACCCACTGTATGGACTGTGGCTTTGCACTCCCCAGGATGGCCCAGTGGGCAGGCCACCCACTGTATGGACTGTGGCTTTGCACTCCCCAGGATGGCCCAGTGGGCAGGCCACCCACTGTATGGACTGTATGGACTGTGGCTTTGCTCTCCCCAGGATGGCCCAGTGGGCAGGCCACCCACTGTATGGACTGTATGGACTGTGGCTTTGCACTCCCCAGGATGGCCCAGTGGGCAGGCCACCCACTGTATGGACTGTTTGGACTGTGGCTTTGCTCTCCCCAGGATGGGCCAGTGGTCATGGAGTCCCCTCGTGGATCTGGCGTCGTGTACTCAAGTGGCTGAGGTGCCCCCCCTTCCCTTCCCCCTGAGGTGCCTGTCCTATTTTCTTTCTGATGCCCCTGCAGTGTTCTCTCCGTGGAGTTCTTGTCGTGGGACTGGGCCTTGCCCCTTTGCACAGGACCCCTGTGATCCACGGACAGTGGTTGGACTACATTTAGTAGCTGTATATATTTTGTACATAGTTTATTTATTTATTTGGATTACTGGTGTCCATATTTCAATATATCTGCCCGTTTATGATCTCTTCTTTTGGTCTTTGCATTATTTCGGAGGGGGGTGGTTTGTGGGTTGTGACAGTGATCTGTGGGAATGCATTGATGTGTGTGTTGTAGTGGGTGTGGGTGGGTGGGTGTGTGCCGGTAATCTTTTCCCTCCCCTGTGTCGTAGGTGCAGTACTCACCGATGTCTTCCGCGCCGCCGGGCGTGCTCCTGGTATATGAGGAGGAATAGGAGTGCGGGGATGACCTGTAACTCTGGCTCCATACTGCCGGAATCTCGCGTGGAGTGCGTAGAGGTGAGCGTTTTCCCGTTCGTAGTCTGTTTCCGCCGTGTTCTTATCGGCGGTGCTCCCGCCCCGGAAAAGGTGGCAGATTGGTGGGTCGTAATAGGGTGGGCGGTACTTTGTCTGCCGCCGGGCTGTTGGTGGGAACCGCCGCGCTGTTTGTTTGTACCGCTGTGGCGGTCGGAGTGTTAAGTTGGCGGGCTGTGTTGGCGGTTCCCGCCAGGGTCAGAATGCCATTTTTAATACCGCCGGTCTGTTCGCGGTCCGACCGCCGCCTCTCCGCCGACCGCCAAGGTCAGAATGAGGGCCATTATCTTTAAAGCATAGATATAGATTTGTTGGTGTGCCCCACTGGTTTGTTTCCCTGAAATGCTCTCTGTTGGGCTGCCTGCCCAGAATGAATGCCCTCCAGGTATGCATTTGTTTGTTACAAATGCCTCTCAACACCCTGGATGGCATTCACAATGGTACATTGCCCAACAGTGAGGGATCTCAGGAGGTCAATAGCCTCCTCACTGATGGCAGCAGGGCTGACTGGGGCAGGGCCTGAGGTGCCTGGGGCAAAGGAGATGCCCACCATCCTAGGTAAACGGGCACGGGACACACGCTGAGGGGCTGCTGGGAGGGTGGTGCTGGTAGTGGGGGGTGGCGGCTGCACCTGTTGATGCGCTGGCCACAGAGGTGCCCGCCACCGCAAGGGAGCTCCCATCAGAGGAGGAGCCGCTGTCACTGCTGTCTGCTCCTGTCCCCACCGTGGAGCTCCCCTCACCCTCCATCTCACTGGTGGCTTCAGACTCCGTTGTTTCGCCCTCCAGGGCCAAGTGGGTTGCAGCTCCATCCTGCTCTGGTGCCAATGCTCCTCCGCCTGATGATTCTATTGCACACAAGAACAGGGAGACCACAAAAAGGGGGGGGGGGGAAGACAGAAGAAAGACATATTCAGTGCATGCAACACCACTACCGCTGGCAGACACAACACACAGGGAGCAGCCCCCTGCACTACGCCATGCACTGCCAGTTCCTAGAAATTTAAGCTGACCATGGGGTACGAGGCGTAAGACCAATTGATGCACACCTGGAAGTCACAGGGGCTGACTAGGTGTTGATGGCTATTACCACCGGTGGGTTTCGGGTGCCACATGGCCTGCCTCACAGGGGACCTTGCCTACCAAGTTTGACCTAGCCTAGGGGAACCGACTGCCCACCTCCCCCGCCCAGACACCACGTAATGCACGCAGAGTCAGCTGAATGAGAGTGTACTCACCCCCTTCTGGCTGCTGTGATGCCCTCAAGCGCCCATCCAACTCCGGATACGCCACTGCCAGGATCCGGAACATCTGGGGGGTCATGGTGCGACGGGCACCACTCCCATGTTGGGAGACCATCCCCAGCTGGGCCTCCGCCGTCTTCTTGCACCAGCGGCGCAGGTCCTCCCATCTTTTACGGCAGTGGGTGCTCCATCTGTGGTAGTCCCTAAGGGTCCGAACGTCCTTGGTGAAGGCACACCAAATACCCTTCTTCTTGTGGGCGCTGACCTAGAGGAATGGTACAGGGGGAAAGGAAATTACTTACCCGTCCGGACCGTCATACTCATTGCCCTCCAGTTCCCACCCTTGCCCTGATGCACATACACTCCCCATCCCCACATGCAGGCCTCAGTCCCCCCATGTATCTTCCATCCACACCACTCCAAACAGGCATTGCCCATGCAGCATGCTCACAGTGTACTCACCTGTTTGTCTGGAGGACCGTACAGTTGCGTGTACTGGGGGAGGACCCCATCCACTAGTTTCTCCACCTCCTCCGAAATTAAGGCAGGGGTCCTTTCCCCAGACACATGAGCCATCGTCGCTTGCAGACACAGGTCACAGCAGCACTTGCAGTGTAGGTCCTCTCCTACTGAAGGTCAGGTATCAAGTGAGGGAACAGACAGAAAATGGCGGTCACGTCCGCAGCGGTGCGCACCATCACCGCCGACGTACATCGTCATTGGCTCCTGGGACCCATAGGGCCCAATGTTAACCTATGCAGAATTGCGCTGCGGTCTTCGACTGCCCACCGCGACAGTGTACAACGCCAGCGCAGTTACCTCATATCCCCTTGTCCCACCTTACAGGTCAGGCAGCCGCCATTTCAGGAGGCCACATGGGATGGATGTTAACTGCGTCACACCTATCCAGGCTGGGAATATAGACAGATACCGGCACATTGCGAATTAATAACGTTTCTGCAAATAACAGATTGTGATACCTCAGTGTTGGATGACTCTCTGCTTGCTGTTCCCCTCCATACGGCATGTCCGCTGGGGCAGGTGATGAGATGGTGGCATCCTCTGGTGTACAGACCCCTGGTGGACCTGTCGACAATGGAAGAGAGGCACATCCTAGTCACATACAGACTTGATTGTGCAACAATCCAGGAACTGTGTGCCCAGTTGGAGCCGGACCTGATGTCAGCTATCCACCATCCCACAGGAATCCCTCCTCCAGTGCAGGTCCTGTCTGTACTCCATTTCCTGGCCAGTGGGTCTTTTTAAACAACAGTGGCCATGGCATCAGGGATGTCCCAGCCAATGTTCTGTAACGTGCTGTCCAGAGTGTTGTCTGCCCTGCTGAAACACATGCACAGCTACATCGTGTTCCGTCAGGTGGAGGATTTGCCCGCAGTGAAAGGTGACTTTTATGCCCTGGGACATTTCCCCAACATCATTGGTGCCATTGATGGTACAAATGTGCATTTGTACCCCCTCGCAGGAATTAACAGGTGTACAGAAACCGGAAGAGCTACCATTCTATGAATGTGCAGATGGTGTGTTTGGCAGACCAGTACATCTCCCATGTCACTGCCAAGTATCCTGGCTCAGTCCATGACGCTTACATTTTGAGAAATAGCAGCATCCCTTATGTGATGGGGCAACTCCAGAGGCACTGTGTGTGGCTAATAGGTGAGACTAAAGTCCCCAAACAGTTTCATTTGCTGTCTGGGTATGGGGCTGTCCCTAAGGGTTAGTGTGTCTAACAGTTGTCCCTCGACATTTGCAGGTGACTCTGGTTACCCCAACCTGTCATGGCTACTGACCCCAGTGAGGAATCCCAGGACAAGGGCAGAGGAACGCTACAGTGAGGCACATGGGCGAACTAGGAGGGTGATCAAACGCATCTTCGGCCTCCTGAAGGCCAGGTTCCGGTGCCTCCATCTGACAGGTGGCTCCCTATACTACTCACCGAAGAAGGTGTGCCTGATAATCGTGGCCTGCTGTATGCTGCACAACCTGGCTTTGCGACGCCAGGTGCCTTTTCTGCAGGAGGATGGGCCAGATGGTGGACTTGTGGCAGCTGTGGAGCCTGTGGACAGTAGAGAAGAGGAGGCAGAAGAAGAGGATATCGACAACCGAAACAACATCATCATGCATTACTTCCAGTGAGACACAGATAAGAAGTTGCCACTGCTTCCTACATCTCATTCTATTGTTGGCACTAGCATAAGTCTGTCATTTTCATTTAGTGTATGGACCCTGACTTGTCACTTTAACTTTCCATTTCACAGGTCTGGGTCCCACTTTGTGCCCTCTGTTATGTTTACTGCTGGCCTACAGCTGTGTTACATTGGTATGTGAACAAGTAAATTGACATTGCTATATTCCATTGTTATTGCAATTACACATTTGTGAAAGCACAGACTGACTCCAGATTGTTTTGTGATTGAAGTGTGTTTATTCCTGTACTAATAAATGGAGGGGGTTGTAAAATGGGCTGGGGGATGGTAGTGGAATGTCCATGGCAGAGTCCAGTCTCTTTGTTTCACAGGTGCATTGTCCAAAGGGTCATAGGAAGTGGAGCAATGGCATTTTGAGGATGGACAGGGTGACATAGTGGGACAGAAGGGTGACATTCAGGGGGGTCTCATTTCCTGGCGGGGGTCTTGGCAATGTTTTCTGTCTTGCTCCTGGATCTCAGGGACCGTTTGTGGGGTGATTCTCCATCTGCAGGGGGTGGGATGCTGGTGTCTTGTTGTTCGTGTGGCGGTGCCTCCTGTCCACTAGCGCCGGCGGAGGTGGAGGGCTGTTTATCGTCCAGGCTAGTGTCAGGGGCCCCTTGTTGTACCACTGTGTCCCTCCTGGTGTTGACAAGGTCTGCCAGCACTCCTGCAAAGGTGACCAGGGTGTTAATGGACTTCAAGTCCTCCTTGATCCCAAGGTATTGTTCCACCTGCAGCCGCTGGGTCTCCTGAAACTTGGCCAGTACCGTTGCCATCGTCTCCTGGGAATGATGGTAAGCTCCCATGATGTTGGAGAGTGCCTCGTGGAGAGTAGGTTCCCTTGGCCTGTCCTCCCCCTGTTGCACAGCAGTCCTCCCAGTTTCCCTGTTATCCTGTGCCTCTGTCCCCTGAACCGTGTGCCCACTACCACTGCCCCCAGGCCCCTGATTTTCTTGGGTTGGTGGGTTTGCCTGGGTTCCCTGTAGTGGTGGACACACTGCTGATTGACGTGTCCTGGGGACAGAGGGATGGGCCCGCTGGGTGGGTGCTGTGCTGGTGTTTTCTGAGGGGAGAGGCTCTGTGGTGGCTTGTGACAGAGTCAGGGGAACCGACTGTCCCGAGGTCCCTGATGGGCTGGGCTGGTCATCTTGATCCAGTTGTGAATAGCTGATGTCATCACTGTGGGACTCTTCTGTAGGGGGACTGGATATGTCTGACACCTCCTGTCTGGTGACGTTGGATAGGGGTCCTGTTGGGGTGTAAGTGCATAATTATTGTATCTATGTGTACCATCTTGTGCAATGGGTGGTTGACCCTCTACTCCAGTGCTTGCATTATTGGCTTGGTCCTTGTGTGAATGGTGATTTTGGGGCATGAGTGAGTCTCTGTAATACCTGTAGCGGAATTCCGCGGCCGCTTCAGTATGTTGACGGTCTTCTGCACGGCGGTAAGCGGGATTTATCACCAGGGTTGTAATGAGGGCCAATGTTTGGTAACTTCTGTTGGTGCTATGTATTCTAGGGTAATTAACTTTTTTAATATTTATAAATTGGTCTTTATTGATTTTTGTACACAAAATACCATAGTATCACTGTTGCTTGTCTTCTAAACCTCAATCAATGAGAACACCATTGCATCACAACTAGCAGTGTGAAAAGCATTGTTCACAGTATTGCGGCATTACTGCTAGTCACAGGATAGACATGATCTAATCAAGCAGAGCAATCACTTTCTTCAAAAAACTCTAAGAAAAAAAATAACAAACACACCATAACCCATGAATCCCCCTTTAATCTCAAACCATGTCACTGGTCAGTCAACTCCAGCATTGACTGGTCTGTACTCACATGTCAGTGGGATTCTGTGTTAGGCAGGTACAAAACATTAACTGCAGTATCATCAGTGCTTGTTGGCCACAGTCAAGGGGGCTGTAGGTCTGATTTAGCCTCCAATGCTAGTAAGATGTTGTCTTAGGAGTCAGATGATGGGCCTTTACTGTTTCTTCCCCGCAGGGCTGTTAGAGTGGCTATTTTGACCCATGACAATTGGCGACAAACTGCAGTCACTTCCGTACGCTGGGAGTCCTTCATGCTTCTCAGCAGATTGCAATATTTCTTTTGGCTATTACTGGTGCCAGGTCAATAAATCTACATATTAACCTCTTTGACTTAGGTCTGGGGATCTGACCTGGCAGACACTTCAATGATTATGCTGGAATGTCCAGTCCTGAAACCTCATTGACGATCTCCAGATTCTCTGCCCAAAATAATTGTATATGATAGCACTCCCAAACAATATGATAAAATCAGGCTTGCCTCTGCTGGCACCGAGGACATGTCATCAGCAACACAATACATTTTAGCTCTTCTGTATGGGCTGTATGGGGACAAGTATGTTTGTTGTATATAGTTAATCTCTTCCTTTCCACTTGTCGTTTATCAGTTCATTACCTACTGGCTTCCCCCACGTACTTCTAGCTTTCAATGTATCATTCAGAAAAGCTGGGGATATTGAGGTGTGCAAAATGGATATCGAGTGAGTGCAATTACCTAGTGTGAGAACATTGACTAGAAGCTCCGATGTGGATGGCTCAGCTGGAATTTCCAGCCACTCTGTCCGATCGCCTTGAGAAATGCAGAAAGCCATAAACTGCGAAGCTCCCACACTGAAGTCATTCCTGACTGAGTTAGATGTCATATGTGTTTGTCCCTTGTATAAGTCACACATCATGGAAAAGCCTGCTTTGGACCATATCCATTTGTTGGAGTGTCTGATCAAGATACAAAATTTTGGCAAGCACCACAGGGGGATCTCTGCGACATCGACTGTGGACCACCTACAGTGTGTTTATATCTTTGTACACAATATCCTAGAGATCCTAAGTGCCCTTGGGTGTTCCTTCATCAGTGCTTTATTGTACAACAAAACAATGAGCAGTGGTTCACGCTGTTTGGATATTGAGCATTTGAGGGCATCCTGCTCCAGTGGCTTGCCAAACCACTTCATAGGTTGTTGTGTAGCCATTTTAGTTATAGCTCTGTAGAGGCTGGGGTATAGCCTTACTGAAGGGGAGATGTGAATAACTCTGTCGGAGTCCCAATACTTTTTACAAGAACAGCAGCTTTATTCGGTTCAAAGACCATCAAAGCAAACACAATACAATAATATAATAACAATTAATAAATAATGATCCCATTTAAATACAAACATCAATATCTGAATAATAAAAAATATAAAAGCTGATATGCATAAATACCTAAAATCATAAGATATAAGATAAGGTCCTGTAAATTTAGGTTAATTTTATATTAAAAAATGACGGCGTATATGCCATGCTGCCACTAGAAATTTGCTGACTGCGAGGATCAGATCATGGGATCTGTGGGTTTTTAAAATCCTTATTGTAGCATTACAATTAATAAGACTCAATTCTCAGCATATTTTACGAATCCATTTTGCCCGTGGGTTGGAATAAACAGGACAAAAAAACATAAAGTGCTCAACAGTTTCAGTAGCTCCACCACATGCGGGCGCAAATCTGTACTGGTAGACTGGCCCCATTTGCTGGTCAGGGACGCTAAGGGCAAAGTTCCTAACCGGAATCTTACATATAGACTTTTGCCCAATAAGTTAGTTATAATGTCTAGATAGGGTTCGTACTGGGGCAGCCATTTAAAATCAAAGTAGCTGTTGATTAAACGGCCGTGGGATTTACAAGTTATATAATGATCCCTGATGTATGACCAGTACACTTTTTTTAGAATGTTTTTATGGCGTCTTTCTAATTTATGAGGATTTTCCCAGTAGTCAGCCAAACCTAATAATCGAAGCCAGTTACAAACATGCCTGATCCAGGGGATTGTTGCAGCATCCTTTCTTTTCAATAAATCGAGTAAGGATACTTTAAAGATAAGCAGCTCGGGGGTAGTCCACAGCCTTATCCAATAAATTAAGGGTCTCAGGGTAATTATATGGGCTACTCATTTTAGCCCTAAATCTAAAAATAGCGGGGTCAAGGGAGTACTACGGGGCACGCAACCAGAGCTCTAGCAAAAGTATTTTCACCCATTGTTATCTTATTGGAATTGCTGTTACCCCAAACATCCGCACCATACAGAGCTGCTCCCTGCGCCTTAGCTATGTAAGTTTGAATCGCTGGGAGTACTGCCTTAGTTGAGGAACTCTGATAGAAGCGGAGTATCGTTGCTGCTCTATGCTGTAAGAGGCCTGCGCTCTTAAGGATCTGATCCTCCCAAGATAGTTTACTAGATAATCTAATGCCCAGATAATCTATAGAGTTAACCTTGGTTAATGGAGCCCCATCAATTTTGATGGAATATCTTTTGCTGGGACCTGAGTGGAGCACCATTAATTTGGTTTTACTTACTTACCTCCAATCCATATTCACTACAGAAGTGATTGAATTTATCAACTAGGATCTGCAATCCCATTGGGGTTTTGGAGATAAGAAGCGAGTCATCCGCAAAAAGAAGGATGGGTATTTTTTGGGCAACTAACGAGGGGGCATCATTTTGGCAAGAAGTCATGTGTTTCACCACCTCATTAATGAATAATGAGAATAATAGGGGGGCGAGCACACAACCCTGACCAACGCCCCTTTCTGTTGGAAGTTTTTCAGTCAGTTCGCCTTGGTTTCCCCATCTCACTTGCGCATAAGTGTTTTTGTGGAGTCTCTTTATCAAAAGTAATATATCATCCGGGGCCCCCATCTTGCCCAATACTTCCCACAGCTTGGCTTTAGAGACCAGGTCGAAGGCAGATCTTAAGTCAATAAAGGCTACATACAAGTGCATTTTGGCAAGAACTACATATTTCCAGTGTAGTACTGCAAGCCTAAAAACCTGGTCCACCGTATTAGTTTTTTTCCGGAAGCCTGCCTTTAGAGGGGAGAGAATCTGATGGTCATCAACCCAATTAGTTAACCTCTGAAGGAGTTGTTTCGCAAATATCTTTTGCATGATATCTATAAGGCTAATTGGCCTATAGTTAGTTGGTAAATTAACGTTGCCCTTCTTGTAAATGGGTATAATTTCTGCCCCCTTCCATGTTTCCGGGATTGACCCTCCTGCAGCAATGCTGTTCGAAATTGCATTTATGTACCATGTCCACATGTTTAGTTCCGATCTATAAAGATCACCTGGTAGCTTATCTGGGCCTGGTGCTTTGCCTGGTTTGAGGGAGTTTATGGCTTCAAGAGTCTCTTCCATAGAAAAAAAGATGTAATTGCTGCTAGCAGCACCAGCTCCCCCCCCAATACAGACTGACTAGAACTGTGATCTGGTCTTACGGGGGGCAAGGTACCCCGGTAGCTGACAATACATCCACTGGCTTGGCATAGAGAACAGAAAAATGTTCCACCCAACTTTCAGGTTGTATATGTTTGCGGGGATAATCCTGCCTCCTGTTTCTCTTTTTGCCAGAAGTTCCCAAAATAACTTGTTATTATTTGTTCTTGCAGAAACTAATAATTCCTGCCATATATGATCCTCCCACTTCTTTTTTACCTGGGTTGTAGTTGCTTTATATTTGTGTCTAGCTAATTGAATCTCCTCCTGGGAACCGGTAATAAGCGCTGTTTTTAGACCAGATTTAGCACTGGAACAGGTTTCATTAAACCATCCACTATGTCCCGTTCCCCTCCTATTTAACCTGATTCTTCCCTTTTTATAAAAGAACTTCTGCAGTTGCTCAGTCAATTTAACATGAATGTCAAGAATCTGAATATTATCTGCATCTTGGTCCTCATATACTGCCAGGTTATCAATGAAGGCTTGGTAAATTCCTCTCATTGCTTGGGGGTTTGGACATTACTTTTGGCCACGTTACATTAGTAAAATTGCTGGTCCAACGTGGAAGGGGGACCTCAGTAAGTAAGCTGTTTGTTGTTCTCTTGAACATTTCTCCTGATAGTGTAAGTAGCAAGGGGAAGTGCTCACACTCACATATTACTTCTACTTCCATATCCCTCAAGTGTGGCCATAATCTGACATCCACCAGGATATAATCAATTGTACTTATAGATATTCCCCGTTTAAAGGTCGGGGCTATGTTTGGGTCAGCAGGTGTCCTGCCATTACAGGCCCTTAGGCCAAATTTTAGACATAGTGTGGCCAACTGTGTGGCCACGCAGGAACGTAAACAGGGCTGGGTGCAAGTTAACTGAGGTATCCCCCATAGCTCGTCTTCTTCGTCGGTTAGACCATTGAGCAGTGGAGATGGTTCAAAAGCACAGTTCAGATCACCAGCTATAATCAATAGACAAGATGAATGTAGGGTTTCTAAGAAATTGATCAGCAAAGTCAATGTCTGGGATTCAGTACTGCGCCTAACAGATCGTATATATACATTGATAATAATGATAGTAAGACCTTGATTTAATTTTATTCGTGTGCCCATTAAATCGGGAGAGTCTATTTCCAGTGTCTGGAAGTAGCATTGTAAATTTTTATTCAGGCATAACAGGAGCCCACCCTTTGCTCGACCCATACCCTTCTCAGGGGGTATAGCGGGAACAAAGAGGGAAAGAAATCCATCGATATTCATTGCTTCCTCTGCCCAGGTTTCTTGGAAAAGGCAAATGTCTAAGGGGGTCATTCCGACCCCGGCGGTCAAGGACCGCCGGGGCCGGGATTGGCGGGAGCACCGCCAACAGGCTGGCGGTGCCCCGCAGGGCATTCTGACCGCGGCGGTTTGGCCGCGGTCAGAACAGGAAAACCGGCGGTGTCCCGCCGGTTTTCCGATGCCCTGAGGAATCCCCCATGGCGGCGCAGCTTGCTGCGCTGCCATGGGGGATTCCGACCCCCTCACCGCCATCCTGTTCCTGGCGGTTCCGACCGCCAGGAACAGGATGGTGGTGAGAGGTGTCGTGGGGCCCCTGGGGACCCCTGCAGTGCCCATGCCAATGGCATGGGCACTGCAGGGGCCCTCGTAAGCGGGCCCCACATAGAATTTCAGTGTCTGCATTGCAGACACTGAAATTCGCGACGGGTGCAACTGCACCCGTCGCACCCTTCCCACTACGCCGGCTCCATTCGGAGCCGGCGTCCTCGTGGGAAGGGGTTTCCCGCTGGGCTGGTGGGCGGCCTTCTGGCGGTCGCCCGCCAGCCCAGCGGGAAACACAGAATGGCCGCCGCGATCTTTTGACCGTGGTGCGGTCATTCGGCGGTTCCCGCCGCCCGCCGGGGTCTGAATGACCCCCTAAGTCTTTAATGAAAGAGACCCATCAGGGTCATCCAATTTCTTTTCAAGACCTGCTACATTCCAAGACATTAGAACCATTGAAGTATTTCCTGCTATTTCCTCAAATAATAACCATCCTGTGTCCCTCTGGTCCTGGGCGTAAGCACTGATATCCGGCAATAAGCTCCTATCACTCTCATTGCAGGTCTCATTAGGTGCCCAAAATATCGTTAGACAGTCACATGGAATGTAACTGTGGAGGGGGGTTAGTGATTAACTTAGATTTGCTACCTCTACAAGCACTGTTTGAATCTACTGATGAATGAGGATTAGGGGAGTTCGACGTAAACTTTAACCTTAACCCCCCACCCTTATTTACCCCATTCAAACAGGTACAGGTGTCAAAATCTTTAAGCTGTGTTACAAGGGTCTTATTTACAAAGTGGATGGTAATTTTGTCAAGGTTGGTATCTGGGTCACAGCTTCTGACTACTGCCAGGATATCTGAACGAATGATGGAAAGGCAATTGCGCCGAAAATGCAGCCAGTGAGTAACTTTGTTTATCAGAGAGTCCTGGCTCTCAGTTAACCCTAAAGGTAATTTTGGGACATCTACCAGGAAGATTATATTATCACCACTGTCCCTGTCCTGTTCCAACAACGTGTTCCCCGCACCATCCTTTTTATTACAATTTTGGGGAGGATTAACTGACCTTAAAAGCAGAGGAGAAGCTATGGTCACTAACTCAACTGCAGTCGAGGGGTCATACCTCTTTACCCTTCCTCCCTTTTTATCGCCATACGGATAGACTTGATTGGTCGTCCCAGGCCTTGGGTTACTGCTACTTCTGTTGGTTCTAGCAAGCAGTTCCCCATGACTCAGATGATCACTATGATCAGACGGGCCGTCCTTCATACCTAGAATGGGTGAGATCCCACAGGCCGACGGGGGGATATCCCTCTAGCCAGGGATCCCGACAATGAGTTACTTGCTTTTAATACTTCATTCCCCTTATCCTTCCCGCTGCCCCTTAGGCATTCACATCTACATTGGCAAGATGGTTTCCCCTTGATTAAATTTGTTAGGGCCAAGACCAGAACCTTAAGTTCGTCCACTCTCTGTGCAACTATGGCCAAATCTGTTCTACTGACTTGTGGTACCGATTTTCCTAGGCCATAAGGGAGACTATAAGGATTGTCAACAGGGATAACAGTTCTTAATGAGCAGGATAAGTCTCCCTTTTCCATCAGCGGCTCTAAGCGATTGGAACGCGGTATACTGGGGTCCAGTCTAATCTCCGAGCTCGGCGGGTAAGAGTGAGTCTTTCCCAACTCGTGAGAAGGACTCTTCTGGGGTGCCGTTGGACTAGATGCATTGCTTCTTGGGATCAACTTGGGTACCACCAAGGGGGATCTGGAGGGATCTTGGCTTTTCCTGCCTTCAGGCACAGATGCATTATCAGTAGGACAGCTTCTTCCCTTCGTTTTAAATATTTACGGGATTTTCTTGCGCTTGGTCAGACTCTTCTTTGGGACTCTCAAGCCTGGAGAATGAGCACTTAATATAGTCTCAACTTCTTCAAAAAGTAAATCAATAGCTTCAAACGCATTCCGGCCACTTGGGGGGACATGGTTAGTTGGTTTGTCAGGCCGTTTTTTTGCCTTCTTAATCCCCTTAGTTGATGCCGGCATATCCACAGCCTTTCTTTTCCCCATGGTATATGGGCGATAACAATATCAAGGGTTAGTATAATAAACCTTACTTGTATACTTTCCTTCACTACTGCAAGATGGTTGGCCCTGCCCTGGCCTCTTCTGGGCGATGACGGGCAGTCTTTGCCCAGGCGCACGCCCGCCCGCGTCTCGCTGCGTGTGCTACCGCAGTGTTTATATTGTCCACAGGAATGGAGAACACCTGGGGGACGTAGTCCCACCCCAGGTTAGGCAGTCAGGCAGAGTCTAGCGCGTGTCCCGCTGCGCGTGTTACCGCGGTGTTTATATGGCCCACAGGAATGGAGAACACCTGGGGGACGTAGTCCCACCACAGGTTAGGCAGTCAGGCAGAGTCTAGCATGCGTCCCAATACTTTTTATAATACCGTTATTTATTTGATATGCGGAAGTGTCTACTATCTTAAGAGTCCTGAACAGTCTTTGATCTCTTCGCTTTTGGTTTTCCTTCCTTGGGTCTCTCTGTTCTTCTGCGTCTTTTCCTTTTCTTTAATCCCTCTGTTTCTTATTCCTTTCTTTGTTTCTTTTTAGGGGATCTTCTTCTTCGGCTGGAACCTCGACGACATCAGAAGGGAACAGCAAAGAGACGTTGTTCGGGGAAAAGGGATAAAGGTGAAGAAAGGTAAGTGGTTTGCTTCTACTGTTATTTGTAAGGGTTAGAAGGGAAGGTACGCAGTGGTGGGTGACGGAGCTGAAAAGAACTTAATAGGTGCCCATATTCTCACTGCTGTGTTGGGGTGCTCTCTTGCAGACTTCAAGGTTTTCTCTGGTTGTTTTATATGCAAGCCCGTTATAGTCACAAAGCTCGCTTAGTGAGGGTTAGTAGAAATGGTGAGCAAGAAACCAAGCAAAAGAAAAAGAAAGAAAACTAATCGTTTTTGTAGTCTTTTACTTTAAAGCAGAGTAAGTATATGTAGGGCAAAAGTAATCACTAGATTGTTGGCTCTGAGTTTATTTATTTCTTTATTCCCTCCCAGGAAGAAAATCAACTTATTTTTCTGAGAGATTCTTCAAACCTCGGAATCCTCACCATAGAATAGATACCAAAGCAGAACCTAAGATGGAGGATTATCGAGTGGACTCAGTCCAAAAAGTGTTGCATGACCGAGGTCCCGCCGTTCTATGGGACTCAAGAAGTAGGTACGTACCTGCGATAGCCACGTCCCTTCAGGGACGTGGCGGGAAGTTGCTTCCAAATGCTGCTCATCCACAGGTGTACCTGTGCCTCGGTTACAGGTCAGCTCTCCGGTTGCTGGGGTTTTCCTTTCGCTCTTCGGGTCCGGTCGATCTCCCTGGCTCTCTTCTCCATCTCCATTTTCCGCGTTCTGGTTCCTCCCCGAACGAGCCGGTGGTCCTTCCTTTAGTTCTGCTTTCACCCAGATATCCGGGTTTGCGGGGGTCATTTCTGTTTCTTGTCTCCCGTCGGTGCCCCCGGGGTATTGGTTGGCTGGTCCATGGCTGATATTCATAAACAGGGTCCCCGAGACCCTGTTACAAGCTCCATGCACGTTATTTTAGCACACTAGGCCTGTCGCTGTGCACTTTAACCGAGATATATTTTATTCAGCTTTGTTTTATTATTTTAACAATAGCCACTTTTGCAGTCTTGTTTTATTTCTCTCTATCTAACTGTTTTTGCTTAGGCCAGCACTATGTTCTCAAACAAGACATTCTTGCTCACTCTGTGCTTCTTTCAAGGCTGTAGTAAGATAGGTTACCGGTGAACGTGGTAAAAGTTTTGTCTCTGACATTCATAGAAAAACACACATCCTTACATAGGGACATTTTCTCAGAACATCAGCTGTTTTATTATAAAAACACTTCCTTGTCCCTTACACGTTAGAGGGAGATTCCAGCCAGATGACCACGACTGTATGCTGAATGCTTCGCTTCGCTACAGCTGCTTATGCAGACTTCAGGCCTTTTCTCAGGTATGGGAGATTATGTCTTCCCAGGGAACCTGAAGAGCAGAACGAGAGCTTAACATGCTGTGCTCTAATATAGCCTAGGTAGGAATTAGTCTATTAACTCTAGTGACAACATGATAGTGTTATTTCTATGCTTTACTCTCCTTGTCACAATTTGAATCCTGTCATGCTTCATCGTCCTGGTTATTGCAGTACATGCTTTATTATCTAAGTTGCAGTTGCTTTATTAAAACCTTATTGAAACATATACTGCCTCTGTTGTCATTGTATATGTGAGACTAATGTAACTGAGAGAAACGGATGAGATCTGAGTGACCACGATTTCCCTGAGGAATCAATTGTGTCATGCGCTCGGATGTCCAATCATCCATGCTCTTGGGCAGAGATGAGGCATTGCTAATTAGCTGGCGCAAAACCCGGATTTGGGTGACAGGTGTCACCTGTAGTGGGTTAAGACTCAGTCTCCCACACTGCAGGTGATTCTGCCATTCAAATCCAGTAGTCTCATTAGAATAATGAGTGCCTACGCGACAAGGTCAAACCAACTGAATCGCCAAGTATTATATATCTCTAAATTGGGCACTGTTAGACCTGTCAGCCTTAGAGTGGTCTTCCCCAAACCTTTTGCCTGTTTGCCTCCATTTTGTTCTGGATTTCTTTCTTCTGTTGTGCTTACACTCTGTGCACTGTACCACTTCTAACCAGTGCTAAATTGCTTGTGTTCAGCCACCTAAACATGGTTTATTTGGAATATACCTAACTGGCATATTTGGTTTACTCATAAGTAGAAAGGTATTCCATACACCCAGGGCCTGTAAATTAAATGCTACTAGTGGGCCTGCAGCACTTATGTTGCCACCCGCTTAAATAGCACTTGCAAACATATCCAAAGCCTGCTTTTTCAGCCCGAATGCAGTGTCACACTGTCATATCAGCTTGGCATTTAACCCCCCTGCCAAGCCTTAAACTCGCCTTTTTAAGTCACCCCTATGTAGCCCATACGGAAAGGGTGCTGTGTAATTAAAAGGTAGGACATGTACTTTTAAGTTTTGCAGTCCTGTTTAAAACTCCAAAATTAGTTTATCTCTACTGTAAGACCTACCTCTCCCATAGGATAACATTGTGAATTTCTTATTACATTTAATAAGCTGTAATTCCTAAGTGAGAGGAGGTCAATATGTCATGTTTGGTAACTATGGAAGTATAATGCTAACCCCTCTTTAATGGTAACATTGGATTTATCATTACAATTAAAAAAATGCCTCTTCTAGAAAATTGGCATTTTACTTCCCTTAGAACCTTGTACCTGCAGCCTGTCTTGGGTTATATGAATGGGTGTAGCTGACAGGGTTTGCAAATTCCTCTTGGAGAGTCAGACAATAGTGGGATTAGCTGAGCCTCCACAGGTCATCAACTGGTAGGACAGGGGGGCGGAGCTGAGCACAGCCCCACTTACACCTGAAAAGGCTGTGTCGTGACTCCTCACAAAAGGCCTAATGACTCTCTGCCGTCAATGCAGCCAGTTCGGAGCCAGGGCATGGAAGGCAGAAAATTCCCTGAACTTCAAGGAACCTTTCCAGAAACGTCTCCACCTTCTATGTGCAGGGAACCAGTGTATGAAAAGAGGACTGTCAGACCCACTCTTCAATTCACTACTGGACCTGCGAAAGGACTCTCAGAGGATTGCTTGCTGCTGTGACCTGCTGTGCACCATGCCAGACTGCTGCTGTATCTGGAAGGACTGCTTTGTTGCCTGGAGCCTGCCTTAAACCCTCAGAGGCCTGCCTTGCTATTGAGCCCTGCATCTGCACCTGCACCCAGGACTATCAGAAGTGACTCCAAGAGCTAGATTGCTGGCCTCCTGTTCAGAGCCACAAGTACATAACAGGCTCCCACCATGTTAACCCGGCACTTGGACGGAGTGAGTCTTGAACCCCCTAGATGTCACTATCCACTCCAGAACCCTTGGTTGTGGTGCTAAAGGTGCCCAGATGGCCACTTTCCAAAATCGAGCTGTGAGAATTGGCAGGAGACTGGGACAAACCTGCTCACCTATCCACCCGAGGTGCATTGCTGGACGGATTGACTTTGCAACTTCTCCCGCTATGTTCTTCTCTGCAGCAGCTAATCTGTTTTAGCAGTCCTTTGCCAAAGAGTATCTGACCTCATGGAATTGTCCAAAGCTACAGCCTTCTGTTTCGTCCGAGAGACATTTTCAACTTCCATTTCGATGACTAAGTCAGAAGGTAAAAACCTTCATCACAGCATCGCTCCACGGCTATCTGATGACAACGGTCCTACAGCCTTGTCCCGCTGTACTTCTACCTTCTCAGACATTTTCTCTTCAAAATCTTTCTGAGTCCAAAGGTAACTGCTGACCTGGCCCAATTTACATCTTGTATCTGAACCACGCTCCATCACTGACAGCCTTAACTCTTGACTTTGCTCCAGTCTAACTTAACCAGATGTCCGTGGTTGATGCTTTTATCTTTCAGGCGCTATTTTGAACCTTAAATTTAAAATAAAATCATAACTCTGGTTCTACTGATTTGATTTTTGTTGTTTTGGTGTCAATGAATGTATTGAAATGTATTCCATTTTTAAAAAATTGGTTTGCCATTTTTCTTGTTTTCACTTTATTACTGTTTGTGTGCTACATAAATACTTTAAACATTGCCTCTAAGTCAAGCCTTACTGCTTTTTGTGCCAAGCTACCCAGGGTCCTTGGACCTTGAAGCGACCTCTAGGGGCCACGTCCATGGTTGTAATTAAAATGTGATGCCCTCTATGGGCTGCTTTTATAATTGGAATTTTATGGTTGGAAATGTATAAAAATTACACAAACACATGTTTTGCTCACTTTCAATGCTGTATTGATTTAATAATGTTGTTTATGATTATCAATCATAGGGAACACACTTTATCCACATTAATAAGTGTATTTGCACACAATCATTATTTCTTTATGATTGCATCTAAGTACAAAAATGATGATTTTAACATGTGGTTTGTTACTCTTGACCCTTGATTAAGCCAATAGACTAACCTTTGGGGGGTCAAGGGTGATTATGCAATGTCATCTATGGTATTTTCCATCTGCCAGCGTATATATTTGTAAATTACTGCATAGTATTTAATAGTGTGTGTATGTGTGTGTGCGTAATAAATGCACTTCTCCTTTTTCTAAAGAAAAAGTACTGACTTAACAATACTTTATTGAGTGTGATTATTGCGTGCCAGTGAAGGGTGATTGCTGGCCCATACCACCTTCCCTGAGTAGGCCTTTGACTGTGCTCCCTCGCTACCTTGAGAGAATGAAGGGCTACAATAGGGCGCTTGGTTCCCAGCAAGGAAATTGTGAACCTATTACTTGTGCAGGCCACACAACTAATAACCTAATTTCCTACTGGCACCTTTCTCTTCTGAATTGCCTGACTCTTCCTTTTACCTGCCCAAATTAAGTCTGACAGTAGGTTTTTTAATTTCCTGAAGGAAAGCCGCTTCTGAGGTTCGGGTGTTATTTAAAAAAAGTGTACTTATCTTGGCAGATCAACATTTTGATAATGGCCGTAGGAGAAAATGGCAGTGCCCTCCAGAAAGAATGTAGTTGAAGGAAGAATAACAGTTAATGCCTCTCCTATGTTTCCTTCTATCAGTGGATCATCACTGTTTCGTCACATATCCAAACTCCCAGATATTTAAAAGTGTCAGGGTTCCAGATCAACAAGATCGCTGTAGGAAGCTAGCTATCTATGCAGTGTACCAAATGTAGGGTTATGCTATGCAGACAGTACAGGCGCACCTTATTGGTTTACAAGGGTAAAAGTGATACTCCCAAAAGCTCTCTTTTGTGGTAGTGTGGGCAAGCAGTTTGGCATATCAGAGGGTAGTGTTAAGCGTTTGTTAAACACACAGGGCGTCATTACAACATTGGCGGTAAAAGCCGCTTACCGCCGCGCAGAAGTCCGCCAACACACCGCCGTGGCAGCGGAATTCTGCCACGGTCATTATGGCCCACAGCTCAGAATCTGCCAAAATTTAGACACCCACACAAGTCTGCCACACCAAAGGTCAGTGATAAACTGGCGAAAACAAAACCTCCACCATCACGCCAACAGGAATACACCCACACTATCACGACCCACGAATCCACGCGGCGGTCTTTCAACCGCGGTATTCCATTGGCAGTACACACTGCCGCGCTCAATATACACACACTCTTACAAAACACATCCACATTGGACAAATCAAAATACACACACCTGATACACATACACACACCACTCTCACACAGCCAATACAATATAAAACACACACCTACATCACCCACAAACCCCTACGACCAAAATCCCGAAAGAAGGCCAGAGAGAGACACCACAATCTACAAACAAGCATCCAAAGGCACACAACACCATCACCCACTTAACATCCACGCGCCTCCCACAACACACCACTAAATATCACCCCACACATCACAACACACACCACCCCACACATCACCCACACCACCCCATGGCACGGCAAGGACAACCCAGTTTCTCTGAGGAGGAGCTCAGGGTCATGGTGGAGGAAATCATCCGGGTAGAGCCACAGCTATTCGGATCACAGGTGCAGCACACCTCCATAGCTAGGAAGATGGAGCTATGGCGAAGAATAGTGGACAGGGTCAACGCAGTGGGACAGCACCCAAGAAATAGGGATGACATCAGGAAGAGGTGGAACGACCTACGGGGGAAAGTGCGTTCCGTGGTCTCAAGACACCACCTTGCGGTTCAGAGGACTGGCGGCGGACCCCCACCTCCTCCCCTACAACTAACAACATGGGAGGAGCAAGTCTTGGCTATTCTGCATCCTGAGGGCCTCACAGGAGTAGCTGGAGGAATGGACTCTGCTAAGTCAAATCTTTACTACTATATCCCCCACCCTACCTGCATGCTATCACTTATCCCCGCCCTCGCCCTCACCCCCATCACTCCAACTCCTCACAAATGTCCCAATATCACAAACCACACATCCCAACACCAAGCCCTGCATGCAACAACAAAGCATGGACACCCATCACCAAAGCATGGCCACTGCACATACCCATACACCCCCCTAAACCATCATCACACAATGTCCCACACAGGAATGCAAGCACTGGGGTACACGGGCACCCACCCATTGCACACCATGGCACACACAGATGCAATAATCATGCTTTTACACCCCTGCAGGACCCCTACCCAACATCACCGCACAGGAGGGTCCAGACATGTCCACACCACCAACAGAAGAGGCCCACAGTGATGACAGCAGCTCTGTCCAACTGGATCTAGACAACCAGCCTGGCCCATCTGGGACCTCGGGACAGTCGGTTCCCCTCACACAGTCACAGACCACAACAGAGCTTCCCCCCCTCTGGAAACACCAGCACAGCACCCACCAAGCGGGCCCATACCTCTGTCCCCAGGACATGTCAATCAGCAGTGTGTCCACCACTACAGGGAAACCAGACTAACCCACCACCCCAACAACAGGGACCTGGGGGCAGTGGGCACACCGTTCAGGGGACAGAGGCCCAGGGAAACAGGGGAACTGGGAGGGCTGCTGTGCGGCAGGGGGAGGACAGGCCCAGGGAACCCACTCTCCACAAGGCCCTCTCCAACATCATGGGAGCCTACCATCATTCCCAGGAGACGATGGCAACAATACTGGCCAAGTTTCAGGAGACCCAGCGGCTGCAGGAGGAACAGTATTTGGGCTTCAGGGAGGAACTCAGATCCATCAATTCCTACCTGGGCACCATCGTAGGGGTGCTGAAGGAAGTCCTCAACACCAGGAGGGACACTGTGGCACAACAAGGGGCCCCTGACACTAGCCTGGACGATTAACTGCCCACCACCTCCGCCGGCGCTAGTGGACAGGAGGCACCACCACAGGACCACCACACCAGCACCCCACCCCCTGCAGAGGGAGAACCACCCCGTAAACGGCCCCTGAGATCCAGGACAAAGACAGAGAACGATGCCAAGACCCCCGCCAAGAAATGAGACCACCCTGAATGTCATCCTTTTGTCCCACTTTGTCACCCTGTCCATTCTCAAACTGCCCCAGCTCCACTTCCTATGCCCCTTTGGACAATGCACCTGTGAGACTAATAGACTGGACTCTGCCATGGACATTCCCTCACCATCACCCCTCACCATTTTACAACCCCCTCCAATATTGAGCACTTAAATAAACACCCTTAAAGCACAAAACAATCAGGAGTCTCTCTGTGATTTCAAATTAGTGTATTCGCAATTACAGTGACAAAATGCTCTTTCAATTGTAATGTCAACATACCTATGTCACACAGCTCTAGTCCATGAGGAAACAAAGCAGATGACACACAGTGGGACCCACATCTGTGAAATCGTAAGGGAAAGTGACAACTCAGTGACCATACACTGGGTAAAAGGGACAGACAGTAGAGAGGTAGTAGTGTTAAAGTACATGTAGTAGGCAGGTTTGTCTTCTTACCTGTGTCTCACTGGAAGTATTGCAGGACCACAGAGTTCCTGTTGTCGATGTCTTCTTCTTCTGCTTCCTCGTCTTCACTGTCCACAGGCTCCACAGCTGTCAAAACACCTCCACCTGGACCATCCTCCTGCAGAAAAGGCCCCTGTCATCGCAAAGCCAAGTTGTGAAGCATACAGCAGGCCACGATGATCTGGCACACCTTCTTTGGTGAGTAGAATAGGGAACCACCTGTAATATGTAGGCACTGGAACCTGGCCTTCAGGAGGCCGAAGGTCCGCTCTATAATCCTCCTAGTTCGCCCATGGGCCTCATTGTAGCGTTCCTGTGCTTTTGTCCTGGGATTCCTCACTGGGGTCAGTAGCCATGACAGGTTGGGGTAACCAGAGTCACCTGCAAATGGCGAGGGACAACTGTTAGACACACACTAACTCTTAGGGATATCCCCAGACCCAGACAACTATTCCCACTGATTTGGTTCCAGGTGCTCACCTAGTAGCCACACACGGTGCTGCTGGAGTTGCCCCATCACATAAGGGATGCTGCTATTCTGCAGGATGTAAGCGTCATGCACTGAGCCAGGTAATTTGGCATTAACATGGGAGATGTACTGGTTTGCCAAACACACCATCTGCACATTCATCGAATGGTAACTCTTCCGGTTTCTGTACACCTGTTCACTCCTGCGTGGGGGGACCAAGGCCACACGTGTCCCATCAATGGCACTTATGATGTTGGGGATATGTCCCAGGGCATAGAATTCACCTTTCACTGTTGGCAAATCCTCCACCTGAGGGAAAACGATATAGCTCTGCATGTGTTTCAGCAGGGCAGACAACACTCTGGACAACACGTTGGAAAACATAGGCTGGTACATCCCTGATGCTATGGCCACTGTAGTTTGAAAAGACCCACTTGCAAGGAAATGGAGTACTGACAGCACCTGCACTTGAGGGGGGATTCCTGTGGGATGGCGGATAGCTGACATCAGGTCTGGCTCCAACTGGGCACACAGTTTCAGGATTGTGGCACGATCAAGCCTGTAGGTGAGGATTACATGTCTTTCCTCCATTGTCGACAGGTCCACCAGCGGTCTGTACTCCGGAGGATGCCGCCATCTCCTCACATGTCCCAGCGGACGGTGCCTATGAAGGACAACAGCGAGCACAGAGTCAACCAACTCAGAGGTACGTAAACACAGCTTACTCAGAAAACTATTCATAACCCAAAATTTGCCTGCATGAGTGTTGAGCCAAGGCCTAGGTATGTGTGAAGCAGTTAAAAATAAAGCCCTGTGGGCCCCTGAAATGGCGGCTGCCTGACCTGTAAAGTGGGACAATGGGATGTGAGGTAACTGCGCTGGTGTTGTACACCGCTGCAGTAGGCGGTCGAAGACCGCGGCGCAATTCTGCATTGGTTAACATTAGACCAATGACAAATGACGATGTACGTCGGCGGTGACGGTATGCACCGCCACGGACGTGACCGCCATTTTCTATCTGTTCAATCACTCGATACCTGATCTTCGACAGGAGAGTACCTACACTGCAAGTGCTGCTGTGACCTCAGTCTGGAAGAGACAATGGCTCGTGCGTCTGGGGAAAGGGCCCCTGCCTTCACCACTGAGGAGTTGGAGAAACTCGTGGATGGGGTCCTCCCCCAGTACACGTTACTCTACGGTCCTCCAGACAAACAGGTAAGTACACTGGGAGCATGCTGTAAGGGCAATGCCTGTGTGGAGTGGTGTGGATGAAAGATTGGGGGGGGGAGAATGATGCTTGCATGAAACGACAGTGAGTGCATGTGCCACATGGTAACGGTAGGGATGCAGTCACCACCCCCACTACCATTCACACATCCCCTGTGTCCTCTCCCAGTGTGTCTGTGAGGCCACCTCCCAAGGTACACAAACGCAGCCACACACCCACCTAACAGCCATCCACCTCACGACAGCCTCCAGCAATGCACCTTCACCCAAAGTCAGCAAACGGACACCTCCTACAACCACAACCTCTTCCTCCACTCCCAAACCCCCTCCATCTGCCCGTCCCAGTGTTCCTAAGAAACTTTTCCTAGCCACCCTTGATCTCTTTCCCTCACCTCCCCCACCCCATCAGTCTCCTAGGGCCGGACTCTCCAGGTCCCAACCTAGCACCTCAGCCACAACATCGGCGGGACCAGTGGTGCCAGTAGTCCCCGGATTATGAAGTGCACCAGGCAGTAGGGCAGGCAGTGTGGCAAGGAGCCACAGCACGGACAGTCCCCCACCTGTCAAGCATCAAAAGTTGGCCAGTGCCCAGCGGGAGAGGGGGAAGACACCAGCCACCAAAGCCGCTCCCAGGGGTACAGGTGGGAGTGTGGAGTCAGCTGCGACACCTTCCAAGGTGGGGAAGGGGCACAAAGAAACCGGCAAGTCTGGGAAGATCAGCACAGTGGAGAAGACCGCCATCAGCCCCGCTGCCCTGGAGCCGACCGCCAGCAGCCCCGCTGCTCCAGACAGGACCGCCAGCAGCAGCCCCGCTGCCCAACGGGCGACCGCCAGCAGCCCCGCTGCCCCAGACAGGACCACCAGCAGCAGCCCGCTGCCCCAGACAGGACCGTCAGCAGTAGCCCCGCTGCCCAGAAGGCGACCGCCAGCAGCCCCGCTGCCCCAGACAGGGCCACCAGCAGCAGCCCGGCTGCCCAGGAGGTGACCGCCAGCAGCTCCGCTGCCCCAGACAGGACTGCCAGCAGCAGCCCCGCTGCCCAGGAGGCAAGGCCCCCTCCAGAACCAGTGGAGATTTACATCCACTACCTCATTCCTTGGCAGGATGAAGCACTCTGGGCACAAGGCCCCCTCCAGAACCAGTGGAGAAAGACATCCACTACCGCAGTCCTTGGCAGGATGAAGCACTCTGGGCACAAGGCCCCCTCCAGAACCAGTGGAGAGATACATCCACTACCTCTGTCCTTGGCAAGGTGAAGGACTCTGGGCACAAGACCCCCTCCAGAACCAGTGGAGATTGACATCCACTTGAAAGACTGTGGCTTTGCACTCCCCAGGATTGAACAGTGGGCAACCCACCCAATGTAGAGACTTGAGAGACTGTGGTTTTGCACTCCCCAGGATTGAACAGTGGGCATGGGGCCCCCTCGTGCATTTGGTGTTGTGCTCTCAACCGGCTGAGGTGCCCAACCTTTCCCTTCCCCCTCAGGTGCCTGTTTTATTTCTATCTGATGCCCCTCCAGTGTTCTCTCTGTCTTGTTCGGGTATCTTGTGTGGGCCTCGCCCATGCATTTTGGACCCAGTGGTCCACAGACTGAAATGGTGGAAACCTTGGACTTATATTATTGATGTATATATTTGTTAATAGGGTATGTATATTTTTTGAATACTGAATTTTAATATATTGCAATCGTTCACCTCATTTCCTTTTGTCTTTGCATTCTTCCAGGGGGTTCGGGGGGTGTTACTGTAATGTATCATGCTGTATTAGTGTGTGTGTTGTCGTGGGTGAGGGTGGGGGTGTAGCGTGTTGCATGTGTGTGTCACTGTTTTTCCCTACCCCCTCCCCTGTGTCGTAGGTGCAGTACTCACCGTGGTCTTCGCCGCCGGCGTTCGTGCTCCTGGTAGAGGAGCAAGAAGATTAATGCTGGAAAAATGTGGAGCTCTGGTTCCATGGCGTCCTGGTTCCTCGTGGGGTGTGTAGAGGTGAGCGTTTTCCCTTCGAAGTCCTGTTTCCGCCGTGTTTTTGTTCGCGGTGAATCCGCCCCTGAAAAGGTGGCGGATTGGTAGGTTGTAATCCTGTGGGCGGTACATTGTCTTCCGCCTGTCTGTTGGCAGTGACCACCGCTGTGTTTGTTTGTACCGCCGTGGCGGTCGGAGTGTTAAAGTGGCTGATTATGTTGGCGGTTTCCGCCACGCTCGTAATTCCATTTTTTTTACCGCCGGCCTGTTGGCCGTCTTACCGCCGCTTTAACACCGACAGCCAGGGTTGTAATGACCACCACAGTCATTAAATGAGACACACACTTGAAGGAACTCAAGACCAATGTTTAGAAAAATAGTTACTTTGTTTATATACTGTTTCAACACCAGAAAACGTCATAGCAGATAAGTACTGTTGCAGTTGTAGTGATTTAGGAAGTAATGAACACTTTTACTCAAATGCGTTTTTACGCCGTAACGTTTCCAAAATACTTTCACTGCAAAGGGTTCCTTGCAAACTGTTGTTGGGGGTTCGTGGGGGTACCCTGTGGATTGTGGTGTGCTAGGGGTTGCACGGTCACAAACAAGACCAGCGATACAGTTCTACCTGCCATGGGACATCCAGGTGTAGTGCTAGTCGAGTCGGGTGTCTTGCGCACCATACAGTTGGCGACGCGGGGGGCTACCTAGAAAGAGACTGCAAGGGGCAGACTTGCAGACTAGTCTGAGAGTTCTCAACGAGGGGCTAGGTCGTTGGGGGTCCTGGGAGTAAGGGAGCATGATTGGTGGGTGTGGAGCTCAGGTGCAGCGGCTCTTTGTCGTTGGTGCTCCTACGTCAAGGCGCACACTGTTCTTTGGTGGACCTGCAAGACAAAGGCCAAACCAAGGCAGCTGGTCTCCTCTGGATGGTCTTTGGATGAAATGTTGGAATCTGGATTAGACTTCAACATCTCTTGGCTGCTGCAAGGGGTCGGTATCCCAGGTATTGGTGTAGGACTGCTCCGGTTAGTTCTGCTGTTTTCTCACTTGGTGGGGGGACAGGACAGGCCTCTTTGAGCATGGTGACCTCCTACTGGGCGGCTGCTGCATCAGTGGACCCGGATGTTAGCAAATCGGTGGACCGGACTTTGCGGTTGGTGCCTGCAGGAAGGAGGGAAGTGGCTCCTCCACTCCAAGGGAGATTCTGATGGGCTGACAAAGTTCTATAGAACGTCAGAGGTTTTAGGAGTCCCTACAGCTGCAGGATGAGTCGGGATGTCGCAACTGTCAGGACAGAAGCAGGTATGCAGGCAGGGATTTCACGCAAAAAGTCCACCAGTCGTCCATAGTTTTTTTACTTCTGCTCTTCTTTGTTCTCTTCTTCTTGAGTAGAACAAATCTGTTCTTCTGGTGTCAGGGCGCCACCTAAACACTCAATTAAGGGGTGTTTGGAGTCAGAGGAGACCTAAACACTCAATTTAAGGGGCTTTGGTTGTGTTGGGCCTCGCCCGTCAAGTCACCCACTGGTCTTTGGTGGACCTACAAGAAGAGGGACAAAACAAGGCAGCTGGGCTGCTCTGGACAATGACTTCTGTAATGCTGATGTCCTTCGATGGCTGGTTTTCAGATGTGATGTTGGAATCCGGATTGGACTTCAATAAGCCTTGGCTGCTGCAAGGGTTCCAGTATCCCAGGTATTGATGCAGGACGGCTCTGGTTGGTCCTGGTGTCTTTTACCTTGGTTGGGAACTGGGCTGGCCTCTTGGAACATGGTGACCTCCTCCTCTGTGGCTGCTGTGTCAGTGGACCCAGTAGTCAGCAGATCGGTGGACCAGACTTTGTGACAGTTGCCTGCAGGAAGCAGGCCAGTGGATCGTCCACTCCAAGAGAGATACTGATGGGCTGGCAAAGTGCTGGAGAACCTCTGATGTTTTTGGAGTCCCCACAGCTGCCGGATGAGTCAGGATACTGCGGCTGTTGTGACAGAAGCAGGTAGGCAGGTAGGATTTTGTATGAAAAGTCCACCAGTTGTCCACAGTTTTGCTCCTTTGGCTTTTCTTTGTCCTCTTCTTCTTTGGTCAGAAACATCTGTAGAACCCAATGGGCTATTTACCCTTAGGGTGACTATAACCCCTGTATGACCACTTCCTGTGGGAAGTGGGCATAACCGGGTCCCAGAGTTCCTAGTTCCACCAAAATCAAGGTCGTGGAACTCTTCTTGAATGTCCATTTTAGGTAGCCCACCATAGTGGTGTGGCTAGCCCAGAGGTGGAAAACACCTACTTCATATCTAATTTTCCCACCTGTCCTGGTGCCAAGTGGGCCTCAGGGCAGGGGTTGGCAGCTCCCAGGTCTGTGGAAGCCAGGGTCACATACAACAGGCAGTAGGGTCTTTGAAGTCCCTGGCGTTGGTATGCAGATTTACTAGTCATCCTGCTGGAGTAGGCGATAACACTTTCCTCTGGAGCAAGCATTGCTTCTGGCTTCTGAGAGTGTGGGCTCTCAGCTTCAGGTGTCAGAAACATGTCTGTGTTGGCAGGCTGGTCTGTACCAGTCAGCCAGAACACTAAGGGACTAGTAGGTTTCAGGTGGCATCTCTAAGGTGCCCTCTGGTTGCACATCATAATAAATCCAAGGCTGGTATCAGCATGGATTTATTAAGATGAGCTGTTTGATACCAAGCACCATAGGTTTCAGTGAAGCCATTATGTAGCTGGAGAACTCATAATGACGAGTATCCAGTAAATATTTTAAGTTGGCTTCCCTGTTAACTTACAATATCCAGTAATTGAACTAAACATCATTTCACATCAAATATAATGCACCCTGCCTTAGGGCTCTAAGGCCTGCTATGGGGTGACTTACATATTTTTAGATGCAGTGATTGGAGCAATGCACACAATGGGTGTGCCATGTCGTCTTTCCACCTGGCTTGCACCAAGACACACAGATTGCAATGGCAGATGTGTGCAAATTTTTAGGGGGGTTCCCTTAGGGTAGCAATACATGGTGTAGTCCTTAGGGACCCTCTACAGTACCCTGGTCCTAGGTAAACGGGTACCATTTACTATGGACTTACAGAGGCACAGAAGTGTGTTGTACACATTTTTCCTGTTTTGGGGAAAGAGCAGTGGCACTGGGGACCTGTTTGGCAGGGACCCATTGCACCTCAGTCGAAAAACAGTCGTAAAACCTCAGTACCAATGAGCAAAAAGTAAGGGAGACCATGCCCAAAAGAGGCACTTTCCTACATATACTCCTCCCCCAATGAAAAGAGTGTGACTAATCTTTCCCAAGACAGTTTTCAGTGTCCAAGTGGTAAAACCAGGAACGGTCATCTGCATTGGCATGGTCAGTCCTTCATACCCTTTAAGGAGATGGACCACCTCAACTGTTAAGGATTTCCTCCCTTCATTTGCATCAGCCTTCTGAGAACCCTTAGCAGGTTTGAACAATAAAATGAGTACCAAACAAGTATACTGTAGTCTCAGCTTCTTCGGGGACCAGACCATAGCAAAGGCTTCCATGTCAATGGCACTCCAGTGCTGTTCCCTTGGAAGTAACCTCCTTCTAGTAAAGACAACCTGCTGTCCCAGCCATCATCATTGGTTTGGGATAAGACCACTCCTATCCCATTCTCAGAGGCATCCGTCTGCACAATGAACTGTTTTGTGTAATCTTGAGCTTTTAGAAAGGAAGCTGAACACAATGCCTCCTTCAGGGTGTCAAAAGCCTTTTGGCAACTCATTGTCCAATTTACATTTTTTTGTTGCTTCTTGGAGGTGAGTTCTGCGAGGTGCGTTGCCACAATGGTGCCATACCCCTTCACAAACCTCCTGTAGTACACAGTCAAGCTAAGGAATGTCCTGACTTGGTTCTGGGTTGTTAGAGCCTCCCAGTCCACAACTGTCTGGATCTTGGATTGTTAAGGTTGAACTTGATCTCCACCCACAAGGTGGCCCAGGTATACAACAGTCCCCAGCAAAATCTTGCACTTGCTTGCCTTGATAGTGATGTCTACCTGTTGCAGAGCCCCAAAGACCTTTCTAAGGTGGATCAGGTGATCCTGCCTAGTAGAGTTATAAACAGCAATATCATCTAGATGTGCTGCAGTAAAAGACTCCAACTCAGCAAGAACTTTTTTCACCAACCTTTGGAAAGTGGCAGGGGCATTCTTTAATCCAAATGGCATTACCGTGAATTTGTAATGTCCATCTGGGGTTGAGAATGCTATTTTCTCTTGGGCTTCTCCGGTCAACCCATTCTGCCAGTACCATGATGTCAAATCGAAAGTACTGAGGCATTTGACTGTACCGAGCCTGTCAATTAGTTAATCAGCTCTTGGAATGGTATGAGCATTTGTGTTAGTGACCACATCAAGGCCCCTGTAGTCGACACAAAACCTCAGCTCTGGTTTACCTCCTTTGGAATGAGGTTTGTGGACTAAGACCACAGGGCTAGCCCAGGGACTTTCAGAGGGCTCAATCACCCCAAGTTCCAGCATCTTGCTTACTTTAGCTCTGATGCTTTCTTTAACTTGGTCAGACTCTCTGTTATTTTTTTGCTCTTGACAGGCACACTGTCTCCAGTGTCCACATCATGGGTCCACTAGTCTGTGCAGAGGTCAAAGAAAAGAGCCCAGCACACAGAACTTGCCTGCAGTCAGCTTGCTGTTGGGCCGTGAGGGTGTCTAAAAAGACAACTCCTTCAACAGACCTATCTGCAGGGTTGTAGGAGAGGAGGTCAGGGAGAGGTTCACTCTCTTCTTCCTGGCCCTCATCAGTAACCATGAGCATGGTCACATCCGCCCTGTCATAATAGGGTTTAAGGCGGTTCACATAGATGACCCTGTGACGGCTCTGGGGAGTGTCACGTTCCCCCAGATATGTGAACCCCCCCCCTTTTCTCTCAAGAATAGGGTAGGATCCACTCTATGTCTCCTGGAGGGTGCTGGGAGCTACAGGCTCATAGCAATTGAGGTGGACATAGCACACCCGGTTCCATTGACCCTGGTGCTACCACAGGTCTGTAAGTCACTCTCTAGATCTGAAATAAGCACTATTCACAGCACTGCAAAGGTCTGGAAAGAACTGGTGAAGCAAGTCAATAAACTACTGTTATGTGCATCTGCGGTGCCACTGCAACACCATCCAGTGATTTCAGTCACACAAGAGACAGAAGCCCACGCCAGGTTGGACACAGCACTTGAAAACAATGGGGGATGCATTCCTGAGTGGTATGTTTACTGACTTCATAGAAGTATCAAGCCAACAGCATAAGATGACAGTGTTGGCCCTCCTGTACTATTGGTTGTGCGCAGCTTTGAAAGTGCTCTATCCCTCCTTCCTAGAAGAATCACCTACACTTAACGCACTACAGATCACTCTCACCAGCACCTCCTACTACGCTGTATAATGCAAATTTAGGGGGGAAAAATTGACGCTGTCTGGAGCACTTAAAAATCAAACAAAATCCTTGATTCTCCTCTCTCATTGGAGGACTGGAGATTCACTTGTGCATTGACACATATGCTCACACCCAATTGTAACCTGAGAATTATCCACTTCTAGGATTTGCAACAAGTGTATTACAGGCCTGTAATACTGCTAAGATATGGACTACAGGATGATACATCCTATTTGAGATGCAAAGCATCAGACACAGACTTTCTGCACATGGTCTGGCTTTGCAGACCTATACAACACTACTGGGTGCATGTGCTGCCAGAACTGTTGACCATGGTTATAGAACTAGTAAGTTGCACCCCACAGATGTACTTACTTGCCCTAGTCAAGGAAATACAGCCGACACAGCGCAGGTGTGTGGCACTGGCCCCGCTGCGGGTAAAACATAGGGTGGCTATGCATTTAAAAAAACACTCTATGCCCAAACCCAATGATGAATTCAGGATATGGTTTACTGTAGAGATCAGCTGGAACTTTTTGCTGAGGAACTACCATCCTTCTCAAGACCTAAGGACATTACGGGGCCTCTTACAGGGGACTGATTGACAACTCAGGATCTGGACTAATATCATTGGGATAGACTGGGGGGGCTTGGCCGGCGACCGATGGAGCTGCACGCGCAACGCTGAGCTCCGAGCAGCGTCCACCGGGCCCGATTTTATCCTGACACCAAATAGCCTTCAATCATCTACATAAACAGAGTTCCGCAAACCGGAATATCCGGAGCACGAACACGGAGAATGGCTCATCCAAACAAGCACTGAAAAACAGGAAAGAAAAACCCAGTCGGCGAATCCAAGATGGCGGCCGCAAGTCCACGCTGAAAAGGAATAAAGATCCCACGACGGCCGGAGCAGCCCCGGACAACCCCCGGAGCCCGCGGTAGGTACAAGCCCCAATACACCCCCCTCCTCCACCCTTTAAGAGGAGAGGGGGCAAAACACAAACATTAGCAAAACTAACCTGCCGAGGGCTCGGGGAGGGAGCGAGGCGCAAGTAGGGAGCGAAGAGAGCGGCTGGGTCCGAGGTAGTCTGAAGAGGAACGGAGAGACTGAAACACAGCGGCCCTCCTTGATTCTGGCGATACGAGGGGTGGTGGAGCACAGAAGACCCTGCCCCAGTGGGAGAAGCAGTAATACCTTACAGAAGCTTAATACCCAGCACCCACGGAAGTAGAGTACAACTGAATACAAGCATTTACAATGCAAAGGGTCTCGCGTTTGCTCATGTTAGAGCTGATCGCGTTGTAAACTCTTAACCCGACTTTTCACCTATCGGGCAAAATTGCATTTATGTACATAACCCGAAAAAGTGAAATCAAGTATGTAAAGCGCTCGACTTCTGCCAAGCGAGATCGTGCTCGTAAATTACAGAAAAAAAAGTCCACGAGCCCGATGGAAAACAGCGAGCCTCGCATGTTTTCTGTACTTGGTCGCTGCGCTCGAGGAGGGCTAGCCACCGGAAAAGGCATGACGTATGCGTGCCTTCGACTAATGAAAGCAAGCAGATTTTATTAGGGAAGCCCACGAACCAATAAAAAACACTGACGTGAAGTTGACAGGGCTCCGAGCCCTTTTCTAAATACAAAAGAGTCTCGCTGCGATACGCATGCGCGAGCGCATGCAACGCAGGCTCGACCCTAAAAAGTAACAAATTGATCTAAAACTAACAGTGAGTGCTCCCTGGGCCGAAAGACAGACTGCCCACTGGCTATCTCCGACCTACAGCCCTCACACTAACGATCTGTAGCTGCACTAAGGGTGAATCCAGTACTTGGATACACAGACACCCTAATAAAAACAAGCAGGCTCATTGAACACTGTACAATGGGTAAACCCAAGAAAAGAGAAGGACCTGAACGAGAGGACACTACTTTGGTAAAACCCTCATCTTAACCGCAAGCGGAACGTCAAACACCGACTCACCTTCCACAGAAACCACGCTGAACACAATACTATTAGCGATAAGAGACTCCCGGGAAGCACTAGACCAAAAAATAGACTCCCTGACAACGGATCTCTCTCTCTTAAGAGATGACCATAGAAAATTGACAGATAGAGTATGTGCAAATGAGAGAGCACTGGAACAACGGATCCCAGATCAAAAATCCAACACTTCTGGCCTGAACAAACTAGCTGCCAGAGTGAGACATCTTGAAAAAAACTGAGCCGAAGACGCCGAAAACCGCTCCCGAAGAAGTAACATTCACATAGTGGGTCTTCCTGAAAAATCAGAACTTGGAGCACAATGCATGGAGCCGTTCCTTGAAGACTGGGTAAAACAAATAATCCCACCAGAGGGGCTGTACCCGTTTTTTGCAGTCGAAAGAGCGCATAGAGTACCAACCAGACTCCCCCCACCAGGAGCAGGACCAAGACCTGTAGTCGCTAAACTACTGCATTTTAAAGATAGAGACTACATCCTCTCACAGGCAAGACTCAAAGGGGAAATCATGCTTGATAATCAACAAATAATGGTGTTCCCAGACTTCATCAAGGAAACACAGAAGCAAAGAGCATCCTTTAGAGACGCCAAAAAACGGCTCTGAAACATGGGAATCCAATATGCCATGCTCTTCCCAGCTAAGTTAAGAGTGGCACACGGAGATAGAACTCACTTCTTTACATCACCCCAACTGGTATAGGGACTGGCTGGAAATGATGGAGCAGCCCACATCCACTCCACAAAAAAAGAGACAGATGACGACCAAAAAACAGCAGAATGGTGCAAGCAACCGCAACCCAAGAAGAACACAACTGGACCAGCTACCACCTAAAGAAAGACTGGAAGCGGTATCTAACGTAGCTATAATAAGTGGAGGAGACCTGACCATTACGAGATCACTGGAATCACTCTCTGATCATGACTCCAACTCAGGCCACACGTCCATTTCCTCCCAAGGCACTTCAGTTAGCATGCCAAAAGTAACTCCCAAGTCATCAGAAGAACTTTTTTGAACTTTTAACCTCGAAACACCAAGAACACGGGGAAAAAACAAAACTAAAGGATACCCCGATGCTACCAAAGGAATGAACAAACTACGTGAGCTGCATAAAACAGACGAGAACTCCAAATTAAGTACTATCAATACCAGATGACTCCTTGCTACAACGGACTGAATCACTCTCGACGAGTGAACCAAAAGTTAAGAGTTATTAATCTAAATGTGACAAGAGCTATGTTTGAATTGATATTGGGCTATAATAGAATGTAATAATAGGCTCGGAGGTCCAACCTGGAGACAGGCTTTGAGTCCCTGGTACACTGCCTTACCCAATAGTTACTAGTCTTATATCTAAAACGTTGGACGAGGATAGTTCTAAATACCGGTCCTGGAGTAGGGAGGGGGGGAGTTGGGGAAGTACACTGTTGAGTAATAGGGGAACTACATCCAGCACCAATATGTTAATCACTCTGTACTGTATAGAAACAAGAGGAAGGAGGAACCTAGGAGAGGATGGGAAGGGAGGGCAGAAAGCATACATCTATGACCGTTTAGTATGGATTCCCCCCTGAAATACAAAATTCTTACTTGGAATGTTAGAGGCTTGAACAATATGAACAAAAGATATAAAAATGTATAACCAGCTTAAAAGGAGAGGCGCCCATATGGCAATATTACAGGAAACCCACTTACGGGAACAAGAGGTCAGAGCTCTAGCAAAACGTTGACGTGGCCAAGTATTTACGACATCCTACTCAGCCTATGCTAGGGGAGTGCTGATCTGCATACGCCCGGGGGTCCCCTTCCAAAAAACCCAAGAGATACTAGATAAAGACGGCTGTTATGTCCTGATCACTGGGAGACTGGCGGGTAGAGATATTACAATAGGAGGAGTGTATGCCTCAAACCAAGAACAGGGTTCCTTCCTAACTAGGCTCTCAAGGGAATTAGGCTTTAATTTTACCCAAGCTACCCTCATAGGGCGGGGACTTTAATTGCATTGTGAACCCATTCTTGATAGATCTCACCCCCCCCTACAGGGATCACCAACCACTAAAACGGCTAAACAATATTCTGATTGGCAATACCAATGGGATTTAGCGACTGCTGGAGACATGTCCACTCTATCACTAGAGACTACTCATTCCATTCTACAATTCATGACCTACATGTCAGACTAGACACAATCCTAGCATCCCCCGAGAAACAAAGTGTGGTGAGCTCCGCAGAATATCTATGTCGTACCCTCTCCGATCATAACCCATTCATGATTTCATTGTCCTGGGGGATGGAAAGAACCTGCATCCCAACCTGGCGAATAAGAGTGGAAATGCTGGAAGATGAAGCATTCAAATGCTCCATATCCGAATCCATTAAAGATTTTTTCAATCTCAATACAGGAACAGCATCTAGCAGGGCGATAGAATGGGAGACTTTTAAGACAGTAATTCAAGGGAAATGTATAGCAGACAATGTTGGAGTGAGGAGATCACTGGAAGAAGATATCCAAAAATTTGAGAGAACCCTTAGAGAACTAGAGCGCCAGAGACCCAAGCACCCGGAAGTTGCCTCTGACATCACAACTATTAAGGGGAAAGTAGCGGAAGCCTCATAAATACTATGCACATTTGACTATAAGAAATATCTAGACAGACAACACACAGAGGGAGATAAAGCAAGCTCACTCTTAGCTTGGATGGCAGCCCGCCGAGACAGCAATCAGTGATAATGGAGATAGAAGACATAGATGGGAGTCATTTATTTGAACAAAAATCAATGAATCAAAGATTTGCAAATTATTACGCACAGCTCTACACCCCCCCCCCGGAGCTGCTAACCCCCACTCAAGTGAAGTCCCTAGAAGATCTCGAGCTCCCACAGCTAGAAGAGAGAGAAACATTAACCTTAGCTGAACCTATTTCGATACCTGGGATTAAAACTACAATACAAAACATGGCCAGAGGGGAAGTACCTGGGGCAGATGGGCTCCTAGTGGGGTTCAACAGTGTATTCCTCGAACAACTTGCCGCACAATTATGTAACCTATATATAGAAGCCAAAGAAAAGAAAGCCCTCCCTCTAACCACCAATGAGGTGATTATGATCCCTCTACTAAAACCCAATAAACCAATGATGGATGTACACTCATACCGCCCTCTCTCCATGTTAAACCTAGACTATAAAATACTTAGCAAAATATTAGCCTCCCGGCTGTTACCCTTTATGTCACAACTAATCCACAAAGATCAAGCTGGATTCATACCACAGCGCAGCACCATGCAGAATATACGGAGACTTGGATCAGTTATCCAATCGAGATCACCATCCCTACAAAGGGCTGCACTAATTTCAGTAGATATAGAGAAAGTATTCGATAGTCTTTGATGGGACTACCTTGAAAAAGTAGTGCTGAAATTGGGCCTTGGACCTGAATTTGTGAAATGGACGCAGTTGCTTTACATGAAACCTACAGCACGGGTACGTACGGGCAGAACAATCTCAGACTCCTATATAATTGGCAGAGGCACCATACAAGGTTGCCCACTGTCCCCATTACTCTTCACCATCACAGTGGAACCACTGGCCAGAATGGCTAGATCAGGGTTACACTTTGGGGGACTTCAAGTGGGAACGCAGAGACACCATATTGCACTATATGCGGACAATATGTTAATTTTCTTTGGAGACAAAGACAAAGAGCTCCCCGGGGCGATGGCCATGTTAGAGAGCTTCGGCGAGGCCTCAGGTCTTAAGATAAACTGGAGGAAATCGTCAATCTTCCCGTTAGCGGAAGGAGTCCAAACGATGACCGATACCAGAGGCCTCCCCTGGACACCCACCACATTCCGATAACTCGGCGTCAACATATATCACAAACCCACAGATCTATTAGACAGAAACATATACACTGCAATCAGGAAACTTAAAACTGATATACAGTTCTGGAAGACACTGCCCCTGGCAGTTATGGGAAGAATAGCAATATTAAAAATGATAGTACTTCCAAGATTTCTATATTTTTTCTCCACCATACCCCTACTCATACCCAAAGCAGTATTCAATGACTTGAACTCTATCATGTCTAACTTTATATGGGGAACAGGCAGACATAGACTAGCTCTGAATACGCTCAAGAGACCTAGTTTGGAGGGAGGCCTTGCAGCCCCTGATATGGAAACCTACTACTGGGCAGGCCAACTACAATGGTTGGCAAGATTCCTAAACGAGGATGCAACAATTTTGGAGCTACAGAACAATACTAGGTCATTTTCCCATACACTGTTAGGAGTACTCATATCCCCGGGAGGGAAAAAAATATCACTGCCCCAGATTGGCAGGCAGTTAAATTCTCCTGGGAGAGAGCACTCAGACGCTCACACTCACACACTCCATATGCACCTGACATTCCAATAACGAGCCTAGTAAGCCTGATGGGAAATCAAGCTTTAACCGGTTGAAATAAACTAATCAGACATAATATTACCTCACTGGGAGACTTATATCATAATGGGCAACTCAGGACCTTCGCCGAATTACACGCGCATTTCGATATTCCACCAGGAGCATTTTGAATACATTCCGCAATAACTAGAATTATCCAGAGAACTTGAAACTGGGAATACAAGAACCACCTATACATGAGGGTTGCAGAGTTATATGTACCCGAGGAGGAGATAGAGGGTTGGTTTCTATACTTTAGAAAACACTACACGAAGACACTCTTACCCAACTAGATAGCCTTAGACTAAAATGGCAAACAGAACTAGAGACCACGATAGAAGCACAACAATGGGATAGAATTACCTCACATATACACCCTGTATCAAGAAATGCTCGATTTAAAATAATAAATATTTATATTTACCATAGAGCCTACCTCACCCCCGTAGACTTGCAAAGATGTTCACCTCCAGTGGAAGCGACTGCCCCAGATGCACGGAGTCAGAAGCAGGCCTGGAGCACATGCTCTGGAACTGCCAGCTGGTAGTTCCATACTGGATAGAAGTATTTAAAACCTTGGAAACGATCACGGAGCGCATACTGCGGCCTTCCCCGATGTCCGCCTTGTTAGGGGACTTTCCCCGCCCAGCTAACAAAAAAACAACTAATAAATTTATCGATTTAACACTACTTCTAGCTAAAAGAGAAATAACAAGCCACTTGAAAGCATCAGCAGATCCTCAAATACAAAGATGGTTGAGTGCATTGTTAAAGTGGGCGGAAGTGGAGGGACGTATATTACATAGAGATGCTGCCCAAGGAAGGGGTTCCGGAGATACTGCAAGCCAATGGGACACAATAATAGATGAACTCAAATACCCCGAAGAACCAGAATCAGAACACTCACAAAACATATCTGATCTAAGCTCAGATGAAGCCTCTTAATATACATGACAAGAAGTTAACGGCCCTAAGAGAAACTGATTTACTGTACAGTATTCAATTATATATCAGAAAAAAATGTAATGGTTGCTGTATGTAAGCAGGGGTGGAGTGGGTAGTTGGGGTGTATTTAACATAGTGCAAGTGGAAATGTTAACGCTTGTTTTGAAAATTAATAAAAGATATTTAAAAAAAAATAAGAAGAAGAATTGGGATGGACTGGGGCAATCCTGACATGGGGTGTGCAACTTGCCGTTAATGTACTGAAAATCTAATATAATATGTCAACGGGGATCATGGAAGGATTTGTGGTTGACTACTGTTTCTATACTGATCTAAAATTCAAGAAAAAGTATTTTTGTTGGCTTTTTCCATGTACTCAGTCATCCTGGAACATAGGCCAAGTACATAGTCTGCTATGTCTCGTTTGGTCTCTTTGAGAGGCATCTCTCAGCCTTCCCACACCAGACTCATTGGTCGCCTAACAGGATGACCAAACAAAAGTTCAAAGGGACTAAAGCCCACTCCCTTTTGAAGCACCTCAATGCAGGCAAAATGCAGTCATGGCGAGGGGACATCCCATCTCTTTCCGAGTTTTTCAGGGTGCCCCATGATCATACCTTTCATGGTTTTGTTGAATCTCTCAACTAAAACATTTATTTGGGGATGGTAAGGGATGCAAACTTATACGTCAGAACACATTCCTTCCGCATTGCCTTAAGGTAAACAGACATGAAGTTTGTACTTGTCTGAAATCACCTCCTGAGGGAAACCCACCCTAGTAAAGATACTGATGAGGGCTCCGGTAACTGCAGGGACTGTGGCAGTCCTAAGAGGAATTGCATAGGGTACCTGGTAACATAATCCACTACCACGAATATAAACTTGTTCATTGATGCTGTTTGAGAGTCCAGGGGGGCAACAATGTCAACCCTACCCCTTCAAAGGGTACCAAAACGAATGGTAGTGGAATTAAGGGGGGCTTTGGTTTGCCACCTGTCTTACCACTGGCTTGCCATGTGACACAGGAGTTCCAAAACTCCTTACCTTCTGGAACATACCTGTCCAGTAGAAGTAGTTCACCAACCTACTCCATGTTTTGGTCTGGCCAAGTTGCCCAGCCAAGGGGAAGTCACCGGCCAATGTGAGTAAGAACCCTCTGTACTGTTGAGGCACTACATCTCTCCTGGTGGCACCAGGTTTGGGGCCTCTGACCTCAATGTAAAGGATCCCATCCTCCCAATAGATCCTGTGGGAGACACTGATATCTCTCTTTTCCTGGTTAGCAGCTTGTTGTCTCGGGCTTTCAAGAGCGGGGCAGGTGCTCTGGCTCTGGCAAAGATCTTTCGTAGAGGGTCCCTCTGGGTCTAGCAGCTCTGCCATGTAAAGCCCAAGTTCCTGGGGCTCAGTTCCTTCACAGGCTGACAGTTCTTCTCCCTGAGGAGAGGGGACTTGAGCTTGTGCTTCTTCAGAAGTTTTCTCAGACTTCTTGCCTTTTCTCATTGAGGATTGGGCCATTATTATACGCTCCAACCCCTCTTTTTCACCCTGGGCTTTGCTCTGCACTCTGGTTTTTACACACACACATTCAAGTATCCCCAGCATGGCTGAATGAGTTTTCATCTCTACCTCAGCCGATGCTGAGGTCTCCAGATCATTCCCTAACAGACACTTTACTGGAATTGCAGAGGATAGGACTACCTTCTTTGGCTAGTAACCCCTCCCCATCCAAGGTCACCATAGCCATGGGATGAATCTTGACAATGCTATCTGTGATGATAACTGAATAAGTTTGTCCAGTTATGTGTTGGTCTAGGGATATCAGTTTTTCAGTCACCATGGTGACACTTGCACCTACATCCCTCAGTGCTTCTACTTCAACCCCATTAATATGTAGCTTTTATCTGTATTTCTCCAAGTTAACTGGCCAAACAGCCAGGCTAGCTACATCCACCACACTCTGTGAGATTAAAGTGGCTGTAGTGTGTACTCTGACCTGGTCAGAGTCCACCAAGGATCCCATCTGGAGACTCACCCCCACCCCCCAGCAGTAGCTGAGAGTGCGTTAAAGGGGGCTTTTTAAGAAAGGAAGAGCCCCCAGTTTGATGTTCATTGGCATTACATTTGAAACTCCAAGCCTTTTTGGGATCCCAGTTCTTACCCTGGTATCCACACTTTGATTAGGATGAGTCTCAGGGTGCACCCTGCTGAGTAGATTTTTGGGGCCCTTTAGAAGTCTCTTTATTTTTTCTTTCCATTTGTGCCCACTGTCTTTCCCTTGGGAGGGATTGGCAAACCCTTTCTTTTGGTGACCCCCCACCATGTGTCTTCTTGGATAACCTTGTTTTGATCCAGTGGTCTACCTTCTTCCCCAAATCTTGAGGGGAGAGCAACCCTAAGTACACAAGGTACTGATCCAATTTTTCTGAGGCACAGTTACTCAACAGATGCTTCCTCATTATCAAATTACAGAGCTCTTCATAATCATGCACCTTATTTCTCTTTAACCCACCTCCTAGTGTTTTAACTGAAATGTCTTCAAAATCTACCCAGGACTAACTTGAGGGTTTGTGAGTCTCCCTGAACATATTTCTGTACTCCTCAGTAGTGAGTCCAAAGCCGTCAATCAGGGTATCCTTCATGTTGTCATAGGACTAAGCCTCTTCTTTACTCAGTCTCAGGAGTCAATCCCTGCACTTGCCTGAGGAAAGCTCCCAAAGTAGAGAGCCCCAGTGCCTTTGGTGAATCTTCCTCATCTTACAAGCCCTCTCAAAGGCTGTGAACCATTTTGTGATATCATCACCCTCGACAAATTTTGGGACAATTCCTTTGGGGATTTTGGGATCCAAAATGTCCTTCCCTTCCCTATTTATTCTGCTGCCACCACTCAGGGGTTCAAACCTCAACTGAGCCCTTTCCTTCTCTATAGCCAAGATTTGGTCTTCAAGGATGCCTTTCTGATTAGTCTCTCAAGAATTACTTCTTCATCCTCTAGCTCTTCTCTGTGCGTTGAGTGGCCTTCCCTACACTCAGTTGGAGTAGGCACTCTAGGTACAGTCTTAGGTAGCTGTGAAGGGGTATCTTGTCACATTCCCTATCAAGTTGTAATGGACTATCCCCACTTAAATGATCACTGTCCACCTCACCCTCTGCGGTGTCAGGATCCTCTGTGATGTGGGAAGCTTCAAACTCTGCAAGTATCTCCTGGAGCTGTGTGTTTGTAGGGATGGAGCCAGTTTTAATTTTGCTGGCCTTACAGAGGTTCCTTGGCTGCTGCATACTGAGCTGCAGGTAAGGGGTCAGATTGAGTTCTTGGAATCTCTCCTCTGTGCCAGACATGTTTAAAGTAGTTAGAACCTTTTTAGGAACCTACCACAAGATTCTAAGCAGTGTTTACAGGCCTATCTAATAAACGTTTTACATTTCTAACACAGTTGGACTGGGTAACTTACCACAAGGCCCTAACATTTTAGATTAGAAATTTCTAAAAATCGAAAAACTAAAGTCCATTGTGAGTCTCTTTGTGGAAACACCTAGTGACAGAGTGGCATCAGCAAATGCAAAGTCTATCCCACCGCTGAACCATCAATGTAGGAAACTGGCTATCTCTGCAGTGCACCAAATGTAGGGGTACAATATGTAGATAGTACAGACAACCCCTATTGGTTTACAGAAGTAAAAGTAATAATCCCAAAAGCTCTCTTTTGTGGTAGTGTGGGCAAGCAGTTACAATTAACAGAGGGTAGTGCTAAGTATTTGTTGAAAACACAGAGTCAATAAATGAAGCACACACTCAAGAAGAAACTTGAAACCAATGTTTAGAAAAATAGTTACTTTGTTTGTATCATGTTTCATCACCAGAAAACTTCAAAGAAGGTAAGTACTGTTTCAGTTTTAGTGATTTAGCTAATAAGTAACACTTTTACTCAAAGCGCTTTTACATGGAAAAGTTCTCAAAGTATTTTGACTGCAAGGGGTCCTTGCAAACAGTTATCAGGGGTCCCCTGTGAATTGTACTTGATAGAAATGAGGTCTCTAGTTGGCAGAGATATACACCCTTGTCCAATTAGGGACCACAATCATAATCAGGGTTAGGTTAAAATATCAAGCAGAAAAAAAGAATTCCAACAAAAGAGAAAAAAATCAAGTTGACCTTTAACTGTGAGTAGGCAGTGTATAAGTAGTTATTGTATGTTACTGCACAAATACAAGTCCTATCCTCACCGCTGATCACCAATGTTAGAAATGGTGTCTCTAGTTGGCACAGGTATACACCCTTGTCCAAGTATGGACCACAATCCTAGTCAGGATAAATCACACACAATCCAAATTATCCTATGCCCATCCTCTGGAAGCTTGGCACGGAACAGTCAGGCTTAACTTAGAAGGCAATGTGTAAAGTATTTGTGCATTAAGTCATGCAATAACACAGTGAAAAACACCACAAAAATACACCATACAAGTTTAGAAAAATATGAGATATTTATCTGAGTAAATTAAGGTCAAAATGATCAAGACTGGATAAGCACAAGTTGAAATATCATATTTCAAAGATAAGAAGAGTCTTAAGTCTTTAAAAATCAACCAATGTCTCTTGTGTGCACAAAGTACCTGGTTTGCCTCAAAGGTACACGCACGGAGAGTGCAGAGGGGAGGAGATGCGTGGAAGAAGGAAGGCGTGTGTTGGATCTCCGGACGTGCACAGACAATGCATCGACTTTTCCCATGCTGCAAGGGCTTTGCGTTGATTTCCGACGCACAGTCTTGGATCCTTACTGGGATGCGGGGTCTTTTGGCGCCCACGGATGATGCGTGGAAATCCTGGGCATGTAGGACAAAATCACAGGTGCTGCGTCGATCCGGTGGGTGATGCATTGGAGTTTCTGACACACAGCAGGCGCTGCGTCGATTCCTCACGCAGGAAGTTGTGCTGCGTCGTTCCAGCTTGGCGATGTGTCGACCCGGTGGGCTGCGCGTCGAAGTTCCAGTTGCAATGTTGGTGCTGTGTCGATCTCCACTCAGGGAGCCAGGCTGCATCGTTCGGGGTCGGCGATTCAGTGATTCTTTCACCACAAGGCAGGCTGTGCGTCAATTCCAGCAGGCTGTGCGTAGATTTTTGCTGCACAAGGAGTTCCTTTTGAAGAGAAGAAGTCTTTTTGGCCCTGAGACTTCAGGAACAGGAGGCAAGCTCAATTCAAGCCCTTGGAGAGCACGTCCAAGGAGAGCCAGGGGCCAGCAAGGCAGCAGGGCAACAACAAGGCAGCAGTCCTTCACAGCAAAGCAGTCCAGGTGAGTCCTTTGGGCAGCCAGGCAGCTCCTTTTGGCAGGTTGCAGGATCTGGTTCAGTGTCTGTCCCAGGAAGTGTCTGAGTTGGTAGGGTCAGGAAACCAGTTTACATACCCAAAAGTGCCTTTGAAGTGGGGGAGACTTCAAAGAGTGGTTTTGAAATGCACACGGTCCACTTTCAGTAAAAGGTCTGTCTGCCAGGGTCCCAGTAGGGGGTTTGGCAGTCCTTTGTGTGAGGGCAGGCCACTAGCCTTTGAAATGTAAGTGTCAAGCCCTGCCACCCTTCCAGCCCAGGAAGACCCATTTAGTATGCAGATGTGTGCAAGTGGGACTGAGCATCCTGTGTTTGTGGGTGTCTGGGGTAAATGCACAAGAGAGCTGTCAACCAGCCCAGACGTGGATTGGAGACAGGCTGTAAGTCACAGATGGATTTTAAGTGCAGAGAAATGGTCACTTGCTAAAAGTGGCATTTCTAAAATAGCAATGTAAAGTCCAACCTCACCAGTAAACAGGATTTTGTATTACCATTCTGGCCATACTAAATATGCCCTGTTTACCCCTTTCTGATCAGAATCTACTACTCAAACTGTATATGCGGGTAGCCCTAATGTTAGCCTATGAAGGGAGCAGGCCTCTCAGCAGTGGAAATGAATTTAGGAGTTTTCCACTACTAGGACATATAAAACACAAAGGTATATGTCCTGCCTTTTACCTACACAGCACCCTGCCCTATGGGGTACCCAGGGCCTACCTTAGGGGTGACGTATATGTAGAAAAAGGGGAGTTAAAGGCTTGGCAAGTACTTTCAAATGCCAAGTCGAAGTGGCAGTGAAACTGCATACAGGCTTTGCAATGGCAGTTACCTATGTGGGTGGCACAACCAGTGCTGCAGGCCCAATAGTAGCATTCAATCTAAAGGCCCTGGGCACCTGTAGTGCACTTTACTCGGAACGTACAAGTAGGTCAAATTTGCCAATGTTACCATGTTTTGAGAGAGAGAGCATATGCACTTTAGCACTGATTATCAGTGGTAAAGTGCGTAGAGTCCTAAAACCAGCAAAAACAGTTTAAAAAAAAGTGGAGGGAGGCAGGCAAAAAGTTGGGGGTGGCTGTCAGGTCTAACAGTAGTGTGCTGGGGTATAAGGGCACAAGCAAGACCAGCGAAACAGCTTTACCTGCCATGGGGCGTCTGCAGGCAGTGGTGCTAGTCGAGTCGGGTGTCTTGCACACCACACAGCTGGTGACGAGGGGAGCCACCTAGAGAAAGACTGCAAGTGGGGACTTGGGAAGAAGTCTAGGAGCTCCCAGTGGGGGTCTCGGTCAGTCCGGGTCCTGGGAACTCCGTTCGTTGTCTTGGATCTGGGACATCAATGCACCCACCGGGCTTTGGTGGACCTGCAAGGATAGGGACAAAACAAGGCAGCTGGACTCTTCTGGACAATGACCTCTGTGATGCTGATGTCCAGCGAAGACTGGTTTTCGGATGCAACATTGGAATCTGGATTGGACTTCAACAAGCCTTGCTGCTGCAAGGGGTCTGGTACCCCAGGCATTGGAGCAAGATGGCTCTGGTAGGTCCTGGTGTCTTCTCACTTGGTGGGGAAATGGGGCTGGCCTCTTGGAGCATGGTGACCTCCTCCTGGGTGGCTGCTACTTCTGTGGACCCAGTGGTCAGCAGATCGGTGGACCAGACTTTGTGGTTGGTGCCTGCAGGAAGCAGGGAAGTGGCTCATTCACTCCAAGGGAGATGCTGACAGGCTAACGAAGTGCTGCAGAACCTCCGAGGCTTTTGGAGTCCCCATCACTGCAGGATGAGTCAGGATGTTGCGACTGTTGGGACAGAAGCAGGTATGTAGGTAGGGTTTTGCACCATAAGTCCACCAGTTGTCCACATTTCTACTCCTTTGGCTCTTCTTTGTCCTCTTCTTCTTGGGGGAGAAAAATCTGTTGTTCTTGTGTCGGGGGGGGCACCTAAATACTCAATAATGGGAGCGTTTATGGGAGTGTAGAGTAGCACCCAATGGGCTACTTACCTGTGGGGTGACTACACCCCCATGTGACCACTTCCCGTAAGCAGTAGGCATAAACCTCTCCCAGAGTTCCTAGTGCCACCAAAATCAGGATGGTGGAAGCCTTCCTCGAGTGTCCACTTCAGGTAGCTCACCATAGTGGTGTGGCTAGCCCAGAGGTGGAACACGCCTACTGCATAAATCATTTTCCTGCCTGCCTGCCTGCCTGCCTGCCTGTCCAGGTGCAAAGTGGGCTTCAGGGCAGGGGGTAGCAACTCCCATGGCTGGGGAAGCCTGGGTCGCATACCAAAGGCAGCAGGGTCTTAGAAGTCACTGGCCTTGGTATACAGATTCACTAGCCATTCTGCTGGAGTAGGTGATAACACCTTTCTCCGGAGCAGGCATTGTTTCTGGCCGCTGAGAGTATGATCTCTCACCTCCAAGGGGTCAGAGACATGTCTGTGGTGGCAGGTTGGTCGGTACCAGTCAGCCAGCACACTAGGGGAAAAGTATGTTTCAGGGGTCTCCTGTAAGGTGCCCTCTGGGTGCACATCATAATAAATCCAAGGATGGCATCAGCCTGGATTTATTAAGACGAGGTGTTTGATACCAAACACCATAAGTTTCACTGAAGCCCTTATGTAGCAGGGGAGCTCACACTGATGAGTGTCCAGTATATACCGTAAGATGGCTCATGCAGATATATTCAAACATCAGATATAATGCATCCATCCTAAGGGCCCTAAGGCCTGCCGTAGCTGTGACCAACATATATTTAGATGCAGTGAATGGGGCATGGCACACAATGGGTGTGCCATGTCATGTTTTTGCCTGACTTGAACCAGGGCATGCAGATTGCAATGGCAGCTGTGTGCAACTTTTTTAAGGAGTCCTTGAGGGTGGCACAATACATGCTGCAGCCCTTAGGGACCCTCTCCAGCACCAAGGCCCTTGTTACTGAGGGCACCATTTACTATGGACTTACAGAGTCACAGGAGTGTGTGCCAATTGTACACAGTCTTACCTGTTTTGAGGAAAGAGGACTGGCACTGGGGACATGTTTTTCAGGGACCCAGTGCACCTCAGTCAAAAATCCTCAGTACCAGTTAGAAAAAAGTGGGGGTGACCATGACCAAAAGAGGCACTTTCCTACCATCTGAAATGGCAGCCACCCTCAATAGCAATGATCAAGAACAGGATGCACTTTTCCCAATTTGTTCACAGAGTTCTGAATTCTGACAGGAGTTCCATCAACTCTGGCAGACTGGACTCTGCGTCCCATAGATACAGTAATACATCATTTGCATATATGGAGGTGACATGATGATCCTGATCCAGAGTGAGCCATAGTTTGGAACATACACTCCAAAGTCTCAAAAGCTAAGGCAAATATTGGTGGCGAAAGAAGGCATACCAGCCATGTGCTCCATGTTTTAGAAAACACCCTTCCTATCTTAACTCTCTGCATAGGCTGCATAGAGTAACCACCCAGCATACATATTTATCACCTAAACCCATCCTGTGTAAGACCTCGAACACATACAGCCATACCAGTGTGTCAAATGCCTTCTCAGTGTCCATAGGGGTCATCATAGGTATTGTTTGGAGTGGAGGGTCTTGTACATTACGCAAAGGAGCCTAATTAGGTTCACATGCTTGTGTGTTCCCAGAATAAACTCTATGTGAACAAGTGCATAGTCAGAGGGGTCAGCTTATTGACCAGTAGCTTCCCAAGAACCTTGTACTTGGAGTTCAAGATTGAAAGTGGTATGCAGGAGTGTACATCCAATAGCGCTCTTCCTGGTTTTAGTAGTACTGCTATTGTTGCAGCCATTGTGGTTCCCAAATGAACACCTCTCTCTACCTAGTCATTGTACATCTTTAGCAATTTAGCGGTAAGGTGGACCCGTATGTAATATAAAACTCTATCTGCAATCCATCAGTGCCTCATGTTTCCCTTAGCAAGAAGGTCCATAGCTGCATTTCTTTTTTTGGGTAGTTAACAGTTTTTAGGGTCGAGCCTGCGTTGCATGCGCTCGCGCATGAGTATCGCAGCAAGACACTTTAGTATTCAGAAAAGGGCTCGGAGCCCTGTCAACTTCAAGTCAGTGTTTTTTATTGGTTCCTGGGCTAGCCTAATAAAATCTGCTTGCTTTCATTAGTGGAAGGCACGCATACGTCATGCCTTTTCCAGTGGCAAGCCCTCCTCAAGCGCAGCGACCAAGTACAGAAAATATGCGAGGCTCGCTGTTTTCCATCGGGCTCGTGGACTTCTTTTTCTCGAATTTACGAGCGCGATCTCGCTTGGCAGAAGTCGAGCGCTTTACATAGTCGATTTCACTTTTCGGGTTACGTACATAAAAGCACTTTTGCCCGATAGGTGAAAAGTCAGGTTAGGAGTTTACAATGCGATCAGCACTAACATGAGCAAACGCGAGACCCGCTGCATTGTAAATGCTTGTTTATAATGCTAATCCTTGCTCCTTGTTTAATTTGGGAATTGTTATATTCTGGAAAAGGGAACTCTCTTCTTGGTGATCCATCTTTTCTGCTAAATATTTTGTATATTTCTCATTATGTGTGTACCAGGTCTCCCACACCAGTCCTTATTGTTTTCACGTCGGCTTCAAAATGCACTAGCCACGCTAACAACAGACCAGCTCTATTTCTCTCGCAGTGTTCTTGGTCTACATTCTTTATATTGAACCCCTCTTAATCTGTCCCAAAGTAATGCATGCTCCCTCGTTGTTTCCACTTTAAATGTGCAGGTGCTGGCATTCTGAACCACCGCATTTTCACAGTCTTAAAGATGTCACTCGATGGCTCCTTCGGTCGCGGGCCCTTATTCTCCCTGAAATACTGTTCCATGTGGTTCCCAACCGCTCAGCGGAAAACAGAATCAAGCAATTCCTCAGTGTTCAATCTCCGGAAGGGCATTATTGATCTTACCTTGCCCAAACCTAACGTTATTAACAATGCGTTGTGATCTCAAAAAGTACGGTTCAGATATGTGGAATGTTGAAGTTCCCATGTTTCTCCTAACATGCAGCCAAACATATCAAGCTGTGTGTGAAGCTAGTGCATGGATGAGTACTATGAGAAGTCCGTAGCCCCTGGGTGAAACTCTCCAGGCCCCTATCAACCGCCACTGCCTTCTCCATTCAGCAAAGCATTATGTTTGTGTTTTGCAGTGGGATCCCTGCAAGGAAGGTATCGACCTGTCTTTTATTATAACTATGAACATATTTTAAACTCCGCCAATTAGGCAATATCTGTCTTGTGTCAAAAACATATAGGGGTACATGTCCTGAAGGTACTGTGTTTAACTTACAGTTGGGGCATAGACTCATCAATATCAGATGTTTACCATACAGTGTCCCCACCAGGGCCTTCAGTGTCAATGTACATGCTGTCCACTACATATGGGACCTCTGTAGATATCCAAATCAATGCCCCTTGCAAATGCTGCATAGGTGGTTCCAAATAATTGGCCTGCCATTTCCCGTGCAATTTGTCCAACTCCGCAGATGTAGAGGGGGTCTTCTGTAGACACGCAATGTGTATCTTCCTGTGCCTCTCATATGTAAGAAGTCTATGGAGTTTAATAGGAGTGCTAAGACCCCTCACATTCCATATAACACAACTTAAAAATCTGCCATTTGCCATTCCTTAGGATTGTAGAAGTGCCTAACCAAATGTCTGTGGGTTACTGACAATACCATTAGCACTGCTGTGTACTTCACAAGTGAGCAGTGGGAAAGAACTCTTGGAGCTACCTCACCACCACATATTACTAAGGGGTCTGTGAGGTTCATCTCTAAAAGCAGTGATCTGGTTATAATGTGACTAGTGTCTTCTTATTCCCTATCCCTTGCTGTGATTTTTGTAACTACCTCATCAATCCTAACTTTACAAATAACATATGTTGAAATGCTTTCCATAGAGAGTAATTGTGTGTGATTGTGTCAGGAAAGCTAGTAACTCCAAACTATGCACTCTAACTTGTATTAATTATTGATCCTTTGTTGGCCACCCACTTCCCCAAACAATAATCTCTGATTGTAGGAAAGTACTATCTTTCTTGGCATGTTACCCCCAATTCCTACCTGTATGTCAGTATGTTTTGACTGTCTCACTGGGATCCTGCTGGTCAGGACCTCAGTGCTCATAGTTTGTGGCCTAATGTGTGTGTTGTCAGTAGTGCTTAACTGTGTCACTGAAGTTCTGCTAACTAGAACTTCAGTGCCTATGCTCTCTCTGCTTCCAAATTAGTTGCTGTAGTTTAGTGACTTCATTCACCAATTCCAATTGGCACACTGGACCCCCCTTATAAGTCCCTAGTATATGGTACCTAGGTACTCAGGGCATTGGGGTTCTAGGAGACCCTTATGGGCTGCAAGATTTCTTTTGCCACCCATAAGGAGCTCAGATAAACTCTTTCACAGGACTGCCACTGCAGCCTACGTGAAATAGTGCACACACTATTTAACAGCAATTTTCACTGCACTTAAGTAACTTATAAGTCACCTATATGTCTAACCTTCATTTACTGAAGGCTAGGTGCAAAGTTACTAAGTGTGAGGGCACCCTTGCACTAGCAAAGGTGCCCCCACGCTGTCCAGGGCCAATTCCCCGGACTTCGTGAGTGCGGGAATACCATTACACGTGTGAACTACATATAGGTCAATACCTATATGTAGCTTCACATTGGTAACTCCGAATATGGCCATGTAAGGTGTCTAAGATCATGGAATTGTCCCCCATTCCTAATCTGGAATTGGGCCCAATCCCATGCATCCTGGGGGCTCCACCATTGACCCCCAGTACTGCCAAATGAGCTTTCTGACGCTTGCACTGCAGCTACAGCCACCTCACAGACACGGTTCTGCCCTTCTGGCCAAAGCATTTCCTTTGGGAGGAGGGTTTTGCACCCTCTCCCTTTGGAAATAGGTGTTACAGGCTTGGGAGAGGTAGCCTCCCAGAGCCTCTGGAAATGCTTTGAAGGGCACAGATGGTGCTCCCCTTGTATAAGCCAGTCTACAACGGTTCAGGGACCCCCAGTCCCTGCTCTGGCGCAAAACTGGGCAAAGGAAAGGGGAGCGACCACTCCCCTGTCCATCACCACCCCAGGGGTGGTGCCCAGAGCTCTTCCAGTGTGTCCCTGGCATTAGCCATCTTGCTTTCCAAGGTGTGGGGACACACTGGAGATCTCTGAGTGGCCAGTGCCAGCAGGTGACATCAGAGACCCCTCCTGATAGGTGCATACCTGGTTAGGTAGACAATTCCCCTCTCAGGACTATTCAGGGTCTCTCCTGTCGGTTCCTCTTCAGATTCAGCTTGCAAGTTTCCACCAGGAATCCTCTGCAACTCCTGCTTCATCCTCTGACCATCAGATCAACCACAGACTGCTCTAGGAACCGCTGTAACTGGAACAAAGTATCTAGAAAGGCTACTGCGACTCTGCAACTTCAGCTCCAGCCAGCAACTGCAACAGTTTCCAAGGTGTGCACGCTCTGGGGACTCCCTGTCTTCACCCTGTACCAGAAGGACCGAAGAAATCTCCTGTGGAGTGACGGAGTTACTTCCCTGCTCCAGCAGGCACCTTCTAAGATGACGACTGTTTCTCTGGGACTCCTCTCCTGGCGATGAGCATGCTCCCTGGAACACAGGTGGTGGACCCTTCTGCACAGACTGTCCTAAGGTCCAGCTGTCAAAATTTGGAGGAGGTAAGAGCTTGCCTTCCCCGTCTGCAACACCCTGTGCAGCGCGTCATCTTTACCTCCTGAGGCCTGTGTGCACCATTTGCAAGAATCCTTCGTGCACAGCCTGGCCCAGGTCCCCAGCACTCTATCCTGTGACGCTCAACTCGCTAAGTTGTTCTCCGGTAGTGTGGGACCTTCTTTTGTAGTGCTGCAGCAACCGCAATTTGCACCTTCTTTGTCCCCGTGTCCCGGGACCTCCATGGGTGCTGCCTGGTCATCTGTGGGTTCCCTTCAGTGTTGGGAGCCCCCTCTGCCTCCTCAGTCTGTGTTGAGGCCACCAGTTCCCTCCTGGGTCCAGGCAGCACCATTTTGACACAATCTGCGACATTGCTTGAACCAAGGCTTGTTAGACTAATTCAGGGCTGCAACTCGCCTACATCCAACATCTTCACGTGGGACATCCTTTGCATCTTGCAGGAACCCGCAGCCATCTACTTTGGTGCTCTTCTGCAGACTTCTTCCAACCGGAGAATCCCCTTTTGCACCATCTTCTAGGTTGGCAGGAGATCCTGTCCTTCCTGGAATCTTCTGCAACTTCTGGACTTGGTCTCCTCTTTTCACAGGTCTTCAGGTCCAGGAATCCGCCATTTGTTGCTTGCAGTCTTGCTTGGTTCTTGCATTAACTCTAATCATGACTTGTAGTGTGTCCTGAGGAAACTTGCAGTACTTTACTCCTACATTCCTGGGCTCTGTGGTGGGGTATTTTACTCACCTTTGTGGTTTTCTTACACTTCCAGTGCCCCTCTACACACTAAACTTGCCTAGGGGGGAATTTGTGATTTGCATTCCACTTTCTTAGTATATGGTTTGTGTTGCCCCTAGGCCTATTTCTTCCTATTGGATTCTATGGTATTTTCTATTGTTTTCACTATCCTGTAACTATTTACTTACCTGATTTTGGTCTCTAGTGTATATATTGTGTATAATACTTACCTCCAGAAAGAGTATTGCCACTAAGATATTTTTGGCCTTGTGTCACTAACATAAAGTACCTTTATTTTTGGTAACTCTGAGAATTGTTTTTTATTGTGTATAAGTACTGTGTAACTATAGTGGTGTTGCAGGAGCTTTGCATCTCTCCTAGTTCAGCCTAAGCTGCTCTGCTACAGCTACCTCTATCAGCCTAAGCTGCTAGAACACTACTAAATGTCACTAATAAGGGATAACTGGACCTGGTAGAAGGTGTAAGTACCCAAGGTACCCACTACAAGCCAGACCAGCCTCCTACATTGCTCATGTCTCTTCACCAGCCCAGGTACACCCCCTCAACCTGTCATTTTGTATCCACCCAACCAGCAAACACAGGGCTAGTCACACCTTCGCAGGACTTGAGGTCTGCCGTCATCAGTCAGTTTAGGGATTCGAACTAATGCATACAAGGTCATGGCATCATCAGTATTTCCATTGTCTTCCAATTTTCCCTGTTAAGATTCTTATGCCTAGTGATGTCAGGTCCTGTTGTATGAAACATTTCCTTCGAAGAAGGCCCTCTCTGCAGCAGCCTACCCATTGGAGGGTTGACCATCACCTCAAGGTGCATCCCTTCTCCTGCCATGTCTGGTTCCGAGCTGTGGTCTCCCTTCTCTGTTGTGGGTAGATTGTTTGATGCCTGTACTCCATAACCAAGGCCAAGTGACTTCGGAGGAGCCAGATATCTCGACCGCTATGAATCTAAGCTTGGTTGTGAACAGCATTGCAAATTGGAAGTTGTGTTGCCACAGACACTACTTATACTCCAGAAAAGCTTGATATTGTCATAATCTGGAGAAATGTGGAACATGTGAGCCTGTTCAATCACAAAATGTTTTGGTAAAGTGAAGTAGAAGACATTCTGTATCATCTACTGCTCAAAAAATAATTCTGGTACCTCACCTATGGACGTCCCTGGAATTCCGAGAGAGAGAGTACATTGTTCCAAGGGAAGTGCTCCTTCATGTCCCCTGCTCTGCGAGCCTTTGTTTGTACTGTCAGTGAGGGTTCCTCCACCCAGGCCTGGAGGTTCCCCACTGCTGTTTCTTGGACTATGTTGGTTCTGGCACTATGAGGGTGGTATGTTAATTTATTCCTGCGATTATAGTCTTGAGTTTTTACATGTTCTTTTTGAGGGCTTATTTGTTCTGTGTTCATCTTTTCCTATAATTCTTTTGCGCCATTTTTATACACATGTACAACAATAAGTGTATTCTACTATGCTTTGCTTCTTTCAACATAGAATGTGGTTGCCAATATAGGGAGGCAATTCAGTAATCCAGAAATTATACCATCTTTCGAGAATTTATGCTCATAATAGGGCCCTTCCTCTTTTCAATTGCACTGAGGTCTGTTATAAGTGATGTATCTTTATATAGCTATCCTTGAGTCCAATATTCTCCTGACTTTATATTTCCCTTTCACACCACCTTGCTTCCTCTTTTCAATTGCACTGAGGTCTGTTATAAGTGATGTATCTTTATATAGCTATCCTTGAGTCCAATATTCTCCTGACTTTATATTTCCCTTTCACACCACCTTGCTTTGGCTATCCTTTTTCCACACTTGGGTGATCACATATGCACCTGTCCATTCATCCCTATGTCTGTATTCCGTAGTTGCACTGCTGAAGCGCCGGTACGCTGTATTCAGCTCCGAACGCCCGTTCACCGTGGCGACTGCCGTTTCTCTGCACCTATATACGCATTGTGACTTGTTTCACCATTCTGTCATGGTCGACACATTTCGGCACTTTGGTGCACGCAGTGCTTAATTTGTGCTTGTTGTTCCGGTGCTGAGCCCCGGCACTTATTTTTGAGGGCCGGGGCTTAGTCTTCTGCCTCAAGCATTTACTGCGAGCAAAAGACACATATGGGGAAGACGGAGGACCGGAAAAAAGAAAAAGCGTTACAAAGGAAGAAAGTAAAAAGCTGCAGGAGTGAGCTGAAGGGGCAGGGCGTAGCTTTATCTGGATTGAAGAGGCCCAGATGGCTTCAGGATTACGCCGCCTCAGCATTCCTTGTTCACACATTTAATTGCAACAGCCGCGTGTTTAAGAGGAGGGCTTTGGGCACCGGCACCTCTTTATTTACAAATTAAGCACTGGGGGCACGTAATCACACAGGCCTGTGCATGTGTACGCTATTATTCTTACAAACCCGGGGGCTTCCTGCCCAGTGTGGCTTTGGCCAGCTGTAGCACCGTCAGACTACAGACAGCTCTATACGCGTGTCGTTGAGGTACAGTGTCAACACGAGGCTATGACTTGGTGTCTTGTGTATTAATTACGCAATCAACGACAATGCATTTTTCTATTTTCTAGTCTGTACCTGAGACTTTCATCATTAGGGGTAACTATATGTTTTGTTACTAGACATATGTTATGTTGTGGGTGGTTTCTCAGGTTAGCATTGTCCTTGACTGCGTGTCTCGTACATCCGCTTTTACAAGTCAATCATGGTCACTCGTTTTTGGTTATTTTAGAATATCGGCATTGGTTTTTGAACCGCCGTCCACAATTATTGGTGATGAGCTGTAATTACGTAATTGTGAGTCACATAGTGGCTCAAAACAGGTTAGTTTGACTACTTTCTGCCTTCTTGGCATGTGGTTATGACACCTTATGGCGTTAATTGGCTAACTCACACTGCCTACGGATACTGACTCCAATATGGCTGGTAACACATCACGTTTGTGTCCAGCTGTCTTTGTGTCTACATTAAAGTTTACTTCGCATCTTAGTTATTCACTGTATATTGGTTCTGTACAACGACTCCAACTCTGACCGAGGCGATTGTTAGCTTCTGAGCACTACGCTGAATGCCTTCACTGGCCCTGTTGATGGCCGCTGTCTGGTTGCATGCACACGCATCTCACATGATCACCGTTGGCTGTCTCTTACCTCCCTACTAGTTTTTAGAGGTGGCTTCGCATGTCATCACCATTACAAGTCTGTGCATTGTTTGATAACTTGTATGAAGGTTTATATGGCAATAGAGGGTAATTAATACACGCCAATTTTTACCGCCTTGATTTCCTCTCTCTTTTTTCCCTTCACTTTCTCTTTCTCTTTTCCTTTTGCTTTTGCTTTTCTTTTCTTTTAATGATATAGGATAGGCATCTGTTTAGTCAGGTGATACTTGTCTCACCTCAGGCTCAATTGCTGTCCTGATGATGATCAAGCTATGAAGATAAGGGATTGAAACGTTGTTTACTGAAGGAAATATTTAACATAGTGCCTCTAAGTTAAGCCTGATTAGTTTTGTGCCAAGCTACCAGAGGGTTAAGAACAGCTTAATTTAGTGGCTTTTGTGGTTCACCCTGACAAGGATTTTGGTTGTTGCTTGAGAAGTGATTTCCCCCCAAATCATTCTCCCCATTTCCTACAGGTGTTTAGTTGCTGCATGGCTTTTTATTTTCCAGTCTGCTCATTGGGGGGCCATGGTGCTTAAGGGCAGTTATAAGCCGCCTCCCTACATTTATATAGAGGTTTTCTCCTTTATTATTTTTAGTCATTTTATGTATGTGGTGGTTTTCTTATTTGGTAATGGTGCATAAATTAGTGTTATATCAGTGTTCTGATGCTGCCCGTGAATTTTGTATATTTGAGTAAAGGGTGGCGGGGAACATTTAAAAGTGCCATTCATTAACCAGGAAGTGCATTGCGTGAGGGTTAGTAAGTTATTTGTTGTACACAAAATTCAGATTATGTTTTACATTGTTGTCATTGTCAAAGAGAAAGTTCTGTTTTGTGTGAGTTACTTTTAGGGAGCAATTTATATTTAGCTCTTCAAATGTTGGGATTCTTGTGGCTTACCTTATTGTTCTTCGGTTGTAGTAATTATTCTTTTTAAATTATATATTGAGGGTAACTGACCCATTACTGCTTCAGGAACATTTGGAATAATGTCTGATAAAATAGTTCCTGTTGGTGCTGATGACTTTGTGATAGCTGCTCCCAGGTCTTGTACAACACTACAGACTTGTACTTCAGCTATATGAAGAGGATGATTATGTTTTTTATGTTTCCTACTGTGTCATTAACTGTGTTTGCTCAACCATCATAGCCATTAGGGCAGTGTTCACTTCATTTCATGTGTAACCTATATGGCTTAGTAGCAGGGTTCCATTTTTGTGAGGTTATGTGTTGTACTGGACATATTGGTATCTGTTAATAATATAATTATGGAAAATATATATTATTTATATGTTAACTTCAGGCTTTTTGCTTTTTTCTCTAAAACATTTCTATATGATTGTTTGAAGATCTAGTTAGGCATTATTTTTATCTTTAGATTCACTGTATAGAGAACATGCTTAATGTTTGTTATTGTGTTTTATTAAAATAATATTTTAATACATTTGCAATTTTGTTATGTTTTAGAGCATTAATCAATATTTAAATATATTTTATTAAGTATTATTATAATAATATGGGAAGATAGATAAAGGCCATATTGGTTTAGGGTTTTCAGGCAGTAGGCACTTGAGAGACATTCATCTTGGATAGGTGAAGAAATAAGGTTAAATCAGCCTACGTCTCCAGAAGCATGAAGGTTTCCAAATAATGTCTTGCACAGGAAGAAGAATCCCATATTTGATATCGCTCATGCCTCAAGACCTTACAGTGCATCTCTTGTACTCAGTGCTCTGCATGTCCTGCAAAGTGGCCGCAACCGTGGGATATTAACACTGGCAATGCATGGCATGCATCCATTAAAGCCAGAGGTTTATTTGCTCGCACTTCCAGAGTTGAGTAAAGAAGAAGATGGTGGGAAAAATACCAGAATATAAAGCAGCAAACAAAAATGAAGTTTAATGGGGCAAAGCTCGGTGTTAGGAATTTACTGATGTTGGAGGGAATTGTGAGAAAGAAAAACCAAGACACAATTGACAATAATATAGGTTTACTCAAATACTGCAGGGTAGATAAGTTACCTCTGTGGAGATGCAATGTGATGTCCAAAGTACTACACGGAGGCAGCTGATATTTATGTCCAAAAATCACAACTCACATCCTATAAGTACAACGTCACATGACATATTGACCTTTTGGTACTGCCATACAGGATACATGGAAAGCACCCTTGTGGGTTTCTGTTCTCGGAATCTAAGCATAGAAGCATACACAAGTGCCTATGGGTTTCTGTTCTTAGAATCTAAACATACAAAAATATGTTTACATGATAGTACAGAAAACGCCTATATCTTGCTAAAAAAGCTAAATGGGTCAAGCTGTGTGGTTTCTGCAGAAGCAAATGTCCAAGCTATCTAACATTTAGGTGTGATCTCTGCAGAAGTGTGCACATTTCATCAGTATATGTCCTAAGGCAGGATGTGTATCTTCCTATGTACATGTTTAAGCAAGGGGTTTAAGAAACCGCATCAGTTTAGAAAGGAAGCAGGCTTTAAGGTGAGAAGCATCTCAGCTCATTTCCCTAGGAGATGAGGTTTGTGGTGACCTAATTTTGTGCATCAGCGCAATTAAACTAAACAATACATTTTCTGTCAGTTTCCTGAAACTGAAGATTTCTATGTGAGGAACATCTAACCTGCCGGTCTCAGCTGAACCCGTTGCTTTCTTCTTTAGCATTGGTATTTGCTTCCATGTTGGACCTGTCACAAATTGCATAGGTTTAAAACTATCTCTAACCTAAAATGATCACATGGGGGTCTGGGGTCTCAGATCTGTGAGGGTCTCTACACGATGTTCCCATTCTTCCCTCTTTCATTCCCCCCTCTAGTTGATTCTTCAACTACCTCTATTAACCTCCCATCTTCTTGGGGGATTACCTCATTTTCACTATCCTGCCCCCTGACCTCCTTAGTACATTTCCTAACCATCAACACTCCCCCATCTTAGCTGTCATCGTCTTGCAGTAGGCCGTTAATATCTGAAAAATACAACACATCAAGAGCAACAGCACCACCAGAGGCAATAAGCTTTGAACAACTCCCAACACCCACGATGGCACCCATTCAAACCACACACAAACCACTCATCAGGGGCACCCCCCTCGTTGACCATTTTCTTTTGTAAGTCATGCCATGTCTGGATGGCCTCAGTCAATGTCCCATTGTCTGCATCTTTAGTCGGCACATATGTACAGCAAGCTGACCCACTCTTCTTGCACACACACCCCTCCATGGCCATCATTGAGTCCAGTACATATCTGAGCTGCATTATCAGTCTAATGGCATGCAGTTCTTCTTTAATAGCATTGAATCCATCTTCTGTTGCGTCGTTGGCTTTCATCAACTTCCATCGTGTGATTTGCAACCATCTGGCAGTGGCTTTTGTCTGAATAAATGGTAAGATGCTCCTGAACAATAGTTGAGCATCATTGAAAATTCTGAGTACCTGTGAGATGTTTTCCCAAACTACAGTGCCATAGTATTCTACAGCTCTTTTCTTCTGGTGATGGTGAAGCAAGGTCGTTGGACAGTCAGAGAGATCCACTCCTGGTATCACCAGGGAGGAGGTGTGTAGAGTCACGAGGGACCAGAGGCCATTCCAGTTCAGAGGTAGTTGCATGTGGTGTCAGGCCCGCATTGCCAGTAGTGGTCCATCAGCCTAGCAGTGCCTCCCTGCATATCGTTGTTGTATATGGTGGTGTTGCACTCAAGGTTACTGCGAACCTTTACTGCCCCATTTCTTTTCAAATAAAGAGAAAATTGCATTAATTTCATTTATAGTCTAGGATATGGGTAGTTCTGGTCCATGTATATCTCTGTATATTCGCATCCAATATTTGTTGATACTGTCCTATTATCTTATCAAATCATAAAGGACTGCCTGACTCAGTACCATTCCATAATTATATTGCTCTACATGTGAACTTGGCTTCAGTATGCCATTTGGCGTGGGCAAATACTGATACTGTGATGCTGAGACCTGTCTGCCGGTGCAGTCAGGGGGTAGGGGCTTAGCCTTATATTTAGTACATTCTGACGGTGGTTGAGTTACCCCTAAGATACCCATGTCTAATATTGATTTTGCCCACTTAGTCACTGTCTCTTATGACCTGCTTTCTTCAATCTTGATATATGATCTCTTATCTCATGTCTATCTGTCAGGCTCTGTAATACTTCAGGGATGGTATCAAATATAGTTGTGTTAACTCTCGCAATAACAGGGCTAACATGTCAAAGTTGCAGCTGTGCTTTTAATCCACATTATAATAGGTGCAGGAGACAGTGTTAATGTTTGGAGATACCTGTTTAGGGTTATGCAATTTGTCTACTGCGGATGGCCTGGGGAATGAGGGAGCATACATAACAGTTGGTGTTGGACATGAATGTGCCCATACTGTGCATATTCCAGTATAACATATTCTCAAACAAAGCAGTGTGGAGAGGGTTATGGTCACTATAATTATCAGCAATGCTGCGCTTGCGAGTAATAGTTGATGTAGGAAAAAAGACATAGAAAAATACAAGGACTGAAATCATCAGTATTAGTTCATTGAGGAGGAAGAACAAAAGTGAAATACATAACTTGAAATACGTAGTGTTCCTCGTTGGAGCAGTAGAGGGAGACTTTACTCCGGTAGCTTCTCCTGTTCTTCCCCCACTTTTTCCTGCTCAGTGTCCGAAGGGATGGATGGCACAGCCGGAGCCAGGTAAATTTTGCTGAGGCAAATCCATGGTTTGTGGCAGTAAACATTAACTGCAGTAGCTGTGTGTCTGTTACAGGGAAGGGTCCTTGGGGCTCAGATCTTCTTCACTTGCAAACAAAGTTTTCAATGTAAATTGGAGTTCCCAATGGCAAGGGTATCTGTTGGCCAAACACTGGAGGGGCATTAACACGCGCACATGTGTAACCTGTTTAGAGAAGAACTTTACCATCTTTGTTGGTTCAGACACATAAACAAACATTTCAGTTGGTACTACTTCAGGTGCACTCTCAATCAAATGGCCAAATGGTAATCTGATCTTGGGGTATTTCTTAGGGCGAACAGTGCTAGTGGGAGACAGCACAACCATTTATTTTCCAGTGTTACTCACAGTTTACTGATTTTGTTTTAAGAGGCTGGTTGAGGCGCTCCAGAATGCCATTGCTGTGGGAGTGGTAAGCTTGAGGAGAGTTGGAGTTATTCTTAACAAAGTGGTGAGGTGGGAAAAGATATTATTGAGGAAGTGTGTGCATTTTCGGATATGGTCCCCTCAGGAACCCCCCCACCAGAAAATTAGCAGCAGACTTGGCATCACAGTGGACACAAGGTCCGGCTTCAATCGATCTTGAGAATGGACAGACTACAACCAGAAGGTAGCAATGGTTATTCAATCAATGTGCAATTCCTTAATGGGTCATTGTGGTTGAGGTATTGTGAAAACTATTACTTTAAATGTGGGACTTGGTGAATACTCCTGACACACAGTGCAAGTGTGAATGTGCTTTGTTTTCATCTCATGTAAGTTGGGAACAAACCAATCCTGGCATATTTGGAGAAAGATGTTGTCTCTAGCAGTGTGTGAGGGAAGATGTAGCTGGTTTAGTGCTACCATTAACAATGCCTGAGGCATGACAGGTTTCCCTTTTGATATCTGTCTGTATATTAAATATGTTCCTGTCTGTGTGCATCTTCCCAGCTTCCCTCAACTGTTTCTCATGCTCTGGGGTGCTTTCTTGAATCTATCTTAAATGCAAGTGAGCTGTCTCTATGTAATGTCTGGAAGTATCCAAGGGGCCTGAAGGTGGCAATGTTTCACTAACTAACAAAACTGTGGTATGTGTGTTACTAAGGGGGTGTTTTGCAATGTTGTGGTAACAGAGGCTGAGTCAAAGTATACTGTTATTGCTTCTTCTTCCCCTTGTTTGAGAGTTGCCATTAAAACTACTGGTTCGGCAGTCTGGACTAAGTAAAGAGGTGGCAAAGTATTTGGCCTGTTATTTCCAATATATCTGAAGAGTCATGCTGCATGACTTTGATCCTGCACCTGTGTGTCTCAATCCTGTGTTCTAATCTATTGTGGAAAACTCATCTACTAAATATACACTTCTACCTGGAATTGGGTCTTCTGCTGTGTGGCTACACTCATTTAAAGGATATGTGGCCCATTCTAGGGCATCATCGTCCGTACCTGAAATGGGGTATACAAACAAGGCAGCTGTGTGGACTTTATGACACTTAACTACCTTGGTGATGAAAGCCAACTGAAGAGAATATTGTTTTTCTCTCAATGTCCCCTCTTCTGCTTTGTTATCACTAGGACCCTCTGGCTTTGGCCATTTTCAGGGCCTTCCTCTTGGCCTCTTTTGGGCTTGTGCACCTACTAATTGTTTCTGTGAGTGGCTTATTTTTGCACTGCCCTTAGATCTGCCCCTGGGTCTCTTCTGGGCTTGTGCATCCACTACTTGTTTCTGTGAGCGGCTTTTCTTTGTACTGCCCTTAGGTCTGGCCCTCGGTCTCTTTTGAGTGGGAGGGCTGGAATTGTCCTGGGGCCACAGGTGTGTGGTGTTTAGTGGCTTTGTGCCATTCTGTACAATGTTTTCCTGTAGGGTCTTTGTCACTAGGGAAGACTTCGACCAACCATTCTTTGTAGGTTTTTTTTACCTGGTCTCCGGCTCTGGGGAAGACTTCTGCCAGGTATTCTACAGGGGAACACCATGCTATTTTGGTGGACTTTGTCTTTAAATTTTTAATCCTATACTTCGTCATAACTTTGTTTATAATGTAAATAAATAAATCTCTCTAGTTTAAATATCTATATAGTACTTTGTTACACTGTCTATGTAACCTGTACAACATAAGTGAATCCTTATTTACTTTTTGGGATGCTGTTGGACTTCACAAAAGTATTGTTAGGTTGTAAAGGTGAACATCAAACATATTTATCCATAATCTCTAAAAAACTTCAGCAATACATATGCCTGAGGTGGGTGCATTCATGGGGTGGCCTTAGTGGATTATTACATGACGCAACAGACCCTATAACATTATCATGAATGTATAGAATTATTTGTGGTGTTTGTGGGTTATTCATATCCTAAAATCCCACAACATTAAACATCCATGAGAAATGCATTAAGTAAAATTTCTAATAGTAGGGGCAAGTCTGTTATTTTTCCGGGGATGGTACAACACACTGGTTGTCCTTGGTCCCACTGAAATGTTAATATGACATCAATATCATCTGTCACTGGCCACAAGGTGGCAGCAGTGCCACACATGAAGTTCTGTGCATTCTAAAATGAATATCTTTATACAAGAAGGATCATAAACCCAGACTTGTGACTGGGGGTGAATGTTTGATTTCTTCCACATTCTCTCCATCATTTGGTTTGTCTGTCCTATTTATCAAGAAGGAAGTTTCCCCACTTCCAAAATGTTTTAGTTTTTACTTCATATATACCAAAAATGTTATTTTCTTCTCTATTTATATTGGTTAGTATGGGAGTCAGTAGTGTGTTTGGCCAGTTTTTCACTCTGTCCTTGATGGTTATGATAGATTATACTTTGATCACTTCCCTCAATACTCATAGAAGGGATGAGTCAGTACCTCGCCATTGGTTGGGCATTTGCAACAGGGTTTGTACAATTGACAGCAATCTCCTCTATTCTAACTGTATGAAAGTTCCACTCAGAATCATATTCATGTCTATACTGTTCTCCAGTTCTTTACGTTTCCAATCCTGAGGGGGTGTAGTTATAATTCTATGATGGGGGTATTATTTGTTATTATTACTATTTTTTATGGTGTTCATGAGGCCACTACACTGCTTCAACCCTTTGATATAAATAACATTATCCTTGTTGGCTGTTGTGGTGGCAGAAGCACTCAGGCCCAGATTTAAGAGGGCCTAGCGCTATTCCAATGCCACATTAGCATAATTTTGGCATTGGAAGGCCAAAAACGCTGCGCCATATTTACAAAGTTGTGCAATGCTTGTGCCAGGCATAATGTGATAAAACTAACATCTCCCTTTTCCATACCTCCTCTGTTCCATACCTCCTCACAATTGTAATGTGGAGAAGCACAAATGACACAGGCACATGTGTGACTCCATCCTGCTCATACGATGGATGTGAGTGTCAGTAGCACCCAAGCATTGTTTATGAGCAGCTCCCTCCATCTGCATTAGTGTCTCTGAGGTGTCAGTCCCCTACCATCTATGTAGGCTATCTGTATATGCAACTGTGTGACTGTACTTTCATCACTGGGACAAGGTATATCATGTAATGTTTTAGAAATGTTTCTAACCAGTTCTTTGTCGGGCTCAATTAATCACCCCAAAAATCCACTGTTATCACATCAATGTATGTTGTCTTTAGTCCTAAAGGTGATGTACTGTTATTACCTAGGCATTCAAGAATTTCTTCAAGTGCTTAATTTGAGGCAGTGGTTTCCGGTGAGGGACGCAGGCAGTTATTTTTGACAGCAAGCACTTATTTGTTTGCATCAGGCATTTACTGCGAGCAAAAGACACTAATGGGAAATACGGAAGAAGAGAAAGACAGAAAAGCGTCACAAAGGGAGAAAGCAGAAAGCTGCTTTTTATTTACAAATTAACCACTGATTTCTTCCATTAAGGGATTATTAGGTGGTATTGGTATTGGTAGTTTACTGGTGCCAGTGCTGTAGGAAAAGCCAACATGCCAACTGTTATAAAGAAGGACAATTAATTTGGGGACTTGTTGTGATTGATCATTCGCTGACTTTTGAGGAATTTGCCTAACTCAGTCAATTACTTAAATTTCCTCCCCTAACATTTTCCAACATTCCTCACAAAATTGGAAATCCTTGAGTTATACAATACATAACATCAAGTTGCAAAATAACATTAATCTGTGGCCACATTTCTATTTACATATACATATTCATCAATTCTAAACTACATACAAGGGCAAAAATTAATTGGTCACTTTCCTCTGCATTCATAGAGAGGATAAACTTTCAACAGGTGTAATTAGAAATGACTTCCAGACCTAAGGTCTGGGATTGCAGAGTCGACTCTAATGTTTTATTCATACTCAGAGTAAAATATAATGATACCGGTCCAGCCGTTTTCTTATTGTAATATTAAAACATAAACTGCAAAAACCCAACCTTAAGTCCTACTTTGCGTCTTTGACCATTTTCAACTACACAGTCAAGTTTCCTGTATCTTTTATCACTGTGATCCCTAAATATTGTGTCATACAATGTATACACAATCTTTTATGCAAATACCAAAATCATCCATATCACAATGCCATATGTAAAGTCTGTAAATAAAGAGGAATAGACTTCGCACAGTCCTTACCTAAATGATGCCAATTCCAGATCCTAGCCCCCCACCGGGAATGAGCAGTACTTTTTAATGAAGGCAATGTCTGCTTACCTTCTTTCAAAGTGTGCAATCCATTCAGTGTGTGTAGGCGGTGTCCTGGACAGTGGCAATCAGTGAGGCCAAATAGAAGTCCTGGCTGAAACTTGCCAATATGTTGGAGGGGAATCTGAGAAAGAAAAACCAAGACATAATTGACAAAGTAATATAGGTTTACTAAAATATTGCAGGAGAGGTCAGTCACCTCTGTGGAGAAGCAATCTGATGTCCGAAGTACTGCACGCAGGCAGCCAATATTTAGTACCAGAAATCACACTCACAATCCACAAGTATAAAGTCACATGTCACGTTGACCTTTTGATACTTCCATGCAGGATACATGGAAATCACCCATGTGAGTTTCAGTTCTTAGAATCTAAGCTAACAAGAGCACCTGTGGGTTTCTATTCTCGAATTCTAAGCATACAAAGATATGTTTACATGATAGCCCATGCCTCTATCTTGCTAAAAATGCTAAATGGGCCAAACCTTGTGGTTTCTGCAGAAGCGACTGAGCAAGCTGTCTGACCTTGAGGGTCTCTGCAGAAGTGTGCACATTTCATCTGTATATGTTCTAAGGCAGGAAGTGATACTGGTGTTTCTTCCTATGTACATGTTTAAGCAAGAGGTGTAAGAAACCACATCACTTTGTAAAGCAGGCTTTAAGATGAGAAGCATCTCGGCTCATTTCCCTAGCAGATGAGGATTGTGGTGACCTACTTGTGTGCACCATTGCAGCTACAGTAACCAGGAAATGTTCTGTCACTTTCGTCACTTTCCTGAAACTGCAGAATGCTATGTGACCTACAAGTGACCTGATGGTCTCTGCTGAACCCATTGTTTTCTTCTCCAGCACGTATATTTGTTTCCATGTTGGGCCTGTCACTAATTACATAGGTTTAAAACGATCTCTAACCTGTAAGTTTCACATGGGGGTCTAAGATCTGTGAGTTCCTCTACATGATGTATCCCATTCATCCCTCTATCACTAAAGACAAAAGAACCATGTACAGATCAAAGCCATCTGGCAAAAAAGGCAACCAGTGAATAAATGCACACACTCAAGGATGGGCATGTTGCATATGACACATGTATGCATGCATGCATAACAATAATTTCTTTTCAAATCATTAGAAGCAGCTACTGCTTCCCTCAGTAGGTGTAGTATTATATGCCCCACAATTATTAGAGTAAATCTAAAGCACTAGTGTGCCTCCTTCTTCCTCTGTGGCTCTTCTGGTTTTGCTTCCTAATTCATTCAGACTTCTCCTTGGTCCATCTACAAATAAATCTTCCACCATACTGTACATGAATACCACTGAGCTCCAGCTCTGTGTTCCTAGCTACTTGTTGTTCCAGACTGTAAAATTAAGCTATGTGTAATGGATGCTGTTTTGAGTCATGGACAAGTGGGTTACATTATTGGCTGTGAGCACTGGCAAGTGGTTGTGTCTAAAATGGGGGCCATGGGCCTTTTCAAGGGTGTATAATTGTAGTCATATTGAGCCCTAATAACAGTCCAACTTGCTGCCCACTAGCAAATGCCAGAATGCCCTAGAGGCTACTGTGACTCCCACCTCAGTCCAGCTAGCAAGGAACATGAAAAAACTGCCATTTGGATAGTGAAACTGTAACATACCCTGTCTTCAATGAGAATGTAAGCCTGTGCAAGTCTGACTGATTATGTACATGGATGGCACAGGCATCTCTCGTCCCAAGTCCCAGAAGGATCAGGAGGCAATCTACTTTTACACTCCTGGTTCATAGTCAAGTATTATTGCATGGAGGAAGTTATCTTAGTTCTGAACCATTTGAACAATCTTTCTAGTCTGTTTAGTCTGTACTTTAAAGTTGCAGTCAAGTCCTAACCTGAAAACCCACTTACTAGTGCAAACTGGTCAAGTTAGTAACTGTAGGTGGTTCCTCTGGTCCTGTGTGTGTTTCCTATGCCAGCAAATTGCAGTTGTGACTGGTAGAGGGAGAGACAAATGCACCCAAATTAGTCTTAGTAGTTGCTTGCCCACACCTAAATCTGTCCCACCAAACCAGAGCCAGTGCCCAAACCCCTGGTCACCATCGACTTCACTAGTTACTTTTCTAGGGTATGGTTCTTGTTCTATGACTTGTGGGCTTTTAGGCACAGGGATATTTGTGTGACCCATTATATTATCTTGGGTACTAGGAACTCAGCAGCTGAAGCTTCAGTCCAGTAAGTTGTCCAGTGCTGTAGCAAATGTCACACCAGTACCATAATTAGGTCCAGAGTCCCTACATCTGTATCTCTTGCACAAACGTGAATTAATTGACATGTGAAAACTCTGCAAAAGACTACTGTTCAGACCCAGTCTGACAAACGCCAAGTCGACCTGAGCACAGCCCTATCAGACAGTACTTGCACTGGACCATTGTATCTGTACCTGAGTTTCTAACTCATACCACATCTTAAAGTGATTACTTTCCCTCACTGCCTATAAGGGCTCAAGTGTGAAAGGGAGTAACTTTTGTATTCAATCAGGTTACAATAGTATTCTGGCTCTATAACACCAATGGTAAATGCAGTAACAACTGACTTACAAGGCCCACAAAAAAAGTACTCACAATACCTCTGTCACATTATACAGCCTCACACCGTACCCCAATGGTTACATTAAATATGACAGTTGTGGGAGACTGCACAGGTTTACCAGCAAGTATAGGTAAAAACGCTGCTTGTGTTTATCAAATCATATACTACTAATTGACCGTCTAAAAATCCATCATTTGCCTCTATAGGCTGATGTATGCTTTGGATTCTTTTCAGTCCCACTGTTCCTGATGATCTTTCCGTGGAACAAACAAAGCAACATTGAGCACTTCAATGCTCTCAGAAGTTGTCTGCACTGTGCTCCACTGTGCAGCAACATTCCTTTACAGCAGTCAAATTATCTTAACAAAAATTGTCAGTGAAAGTCCTCAGGATTATAATTAATTTATATTTATATGTAATATAAACTGGTTGAACCAAGTATGAACCAGTGAAAGCCAATTAGAATAAACTAAAACTGGTTGAAACCTGTGGGAACAGAAAGTCCTCTGCATGACCCCGAGAAGCAGTGCTACCCTGACCTGTTATGTTTTTCTCTTGATCCTGACATTTTTCCCTCATCAGCTTCACAATGATGTACCATAATTGAGGTTACTTCAGGAGTACACGACTGCAATCCCAAACCTAGGATCTGAGGTAGCAGGGGCACCAAAATGCAATGTTCCTTTATAGAGTGATTACTGCCCTCTCTACCTGGGTTATGCAAGACTGACACTGATGGCAACAAAGATTAGAATGAAGGGACAGGCCTTTTACCCGAACAACCAAGAGGCAAAACCTACAGGCCAATAAACATTTATTTTAAACAATGCTATTCCTGTTAAACCCCAGCGTCCACTGCGTACAGAAGGCTGGATTTCTGTTTAGTCTCTAGCACTTTAGCCCTGCACATTGTAAATGTTGCTTATCATGCACAGTACCTATCAGATCACTGCCCTTGCTGTTCTCTTGTAGGAGTAATAGAAAAGTCCCAGGGATTTCTCTGTGGAAAATGACGACTGAGGCCTTAACTCACCCAGTTTTCGCATAGACTATTGATGAAACTGTAAATCGTTACTTTGAGGAAAACTGGGAGAGTTCTGCTAATCGTGTAGCTGAATGAGATGGCATGAAGATGGGGCTGCGAGGGGAATGTATGAAGGTGACGTGTGGCATGAAGACGCAATTGATGCGAATGCTAGATGTGCATGAGGAAAACACAAATAAATTAAAGGAGGAGATGGTGGGTTCATACCACATAGTAGGTGAATGGAAGGACACGAAGAGAGAGCTGTTGGATATGTGGCATAGGCTTGACAAATTTGTGTGCACTACACACAGGCAGCTCCTTTATGTAGAGGGTGACAGGGCCAGTAGGATGGTGGATTGGTTGATCAGTAATGAACCCGAGGACAGCATATGGCGTGGATTAAGGATGCGCTGGCTTGGATGGAGACTGCAACAAGGAATTGCTGTGGTCTTTGCTGCCCATTTATAAAAGGTCTACACACAACTGTGTTCTTCCAGTTCTACTGGGATTGGGGTCTACCTGGCAGACTTGCAGATAGCTAGTTTATCGGTAAAACACAGGAATGCCATGGCTGTGTCACTCACTGAGGGAGCGATTGTGGCTGCCTCCACACTTTTCATACATCTAAAGCCCGTGGGGGAAATGGCCTACCGGCCAAGTTTAATCAATAAAAGGCCAACTGCCTTGTGGGATGCCTACTATTGGTGTATCAGGAAGCTCTGTAAAGAGGGAGATTGCCAGACTCGATGAGAGAAGCAATCATAGTTTTAGTGCCCAAGTCAGGTATCCTAACAAGGTTTCTTCCAATCTCCCATTATCTATGATCAATGTGGACGCAAAGATACTTAGCAAGCTCTTTCCAACTAGGCACTTAGCCTATCTACGGGCCTTAGTCCACGAGGATCAATGCAGCTTTATCCCTTGCAGGAACCCACTGTGCAATCTACGTCGGTTGTCCCTGGTGCTGCATGAACCAAAAGTGTGGGAGAACCCCTGTGGACTTGCACTTCTAGATATAGAGCAAACTTTTGATTCCCTTGGGTGGGAATACCTACGGCACGTCTTACGCAAACTGGGAATGGGAGAAGGATTCATTAAATGGGCTCAGCTGCTTTATCATTAACCAGTGGTGTGGGTTGGTAGAGCGGTGTCTCCCCAGTTTAGCTTCCAGCACAGGACTAGACAGAGGCACCCACCATCCACATTATTGTTTGCGCTGGTGATAGAACTCTTGGCTTGCTGGCTGCATTCAATGATGTAAAGATGGGGCATGACTGTTGGTGGCACCTCACATGTGGTCTCATTATATGTGGATGACGTGTTGATCTACTCGTGTCAGCCAGAGTAATCTGTCCCCGTTTTACTAGTGCTACTAGAGGAGTTTGGAGAGATATTGGGGCTCTGTGTTAACAAGGCAAAATGTAAGCTGTTCCCATTGGGAATCCTGGGTGAGACTCAATCGAGTTCACTCCTGGAAATGCCCATTCAGTGGGAGACCACGGGTAAGTGATACCTTGGTATTCAATTAGACAGGTATGTGGAAGGCTTTCTATCCCTGAATATGGAATGGGTTTTGTATGACCTGTGCTCTTCCATCAATTGTGTTTAAATCCTACCTCTATCCTTAATGGGTAAACTGGCATTTGTCAAAATGGTGGTCCTCCTGTGAAGTCTTTATATATTCCAAAGCTGCCTTCTCTTTGATATCCCTAAATGGCATTTTTAGGAGCTTGATAAGCTCATGGTTGAACTGCTATGGGCTTCTGGCAGGAAACGTGTAAGACTAGCTACAGTAAGAAGACCCTGGAACCATGGTGGATTAGAATTGCCAGATTTAGAACTCTATTATTTAGCAGCCCAGTTGCAACATGAGGTGCACTGGTTTGATGACGAGGACAACTGGGAGAAGTGTCTCCTTAGTGATTTGCATGGCGCAACCCCCCTTCCGGAATTTCTGATGTTAGCGGAGAGAGGGCACCGGGTGCTATACGTTATATGATTGGTCAGGTATTCCGGGCATGGGAATGTGCAGTCAGAAGAACCATTAGGCAAGCGCCCTACGCTTTATGGTGCTTAAAACCATTCCTCCAAATAACACAATTGATGGCAATGGATAAATGGCAGGCGGGCGGTGGTTGCCACACACTTCGGGATTTGTACTCAAACAACAAGTTTAAGATGGTCGTAGATCGCTTAAACCTAAAGACAAACTGGACGGTACCTAGGGATCCTAGACAATGTTTACTGGGCCTACTCCTGGTGAGAAATAAGAAGGGACTGAGCAGGAAGATCCTAGTGTTGAGGTTGGTTCTGACAAAGAGACGAATCGCAATGCACTGGCTAGCACCATCACTTCTAGGCATACGTATGTAGGTGAAATATATGGCTGAGTGGGTGGTGGTGGAGTGCCCCATAAGTCAATATAGGGAAGTGTTATGCCATTAATTGTGTTTGACCACTGAATTTGTGTTTCACCACTGCGCATATTAGTTGTTCAATGTTCACCAGTAGCACATTAGATGTTGTATTCAGTTTAGCTGCCTATTGGCTTTAACGTGGCATTAGACATTACATTCTGTATTCAGTTTAGCTGCCTATTGGCTTTAACATGGCATTAGACATTACATTTTGTATTCAGTTTAGCTGCCTATGGGCTTTATCATGGCGTTAAACATTGCAGTTGAGACATTGCAGATGAGCTGTGTTTTTCCGCATGGTAGACCAAGCTGTGTTTTTCGTATTTTGAATACTCACCGAGCCCTAGCGTGATAAGAGAGCGTATATTTTGTGTTTTTCCCTCTCTACCCAGCCTTGGGAAGGAACGGGCTTTAGGAGATCTGGCCAACCTCCAAAGGCTTGTTTTTTTCCCAACTCTGATCTATGGTGCCAGCATGTTTTGACCATTAGAGGAAAGGACTTGTTAGCAGGCTTTTTCATTATAAACGGTGTCCCTGGGCAGCAGCGGGGGGAATTTTCCAAGACTTCAGTCAGGAGCGGACGTCGGCGGCCTGACCTCCCGTTTGGGTGGAAAATCTCTTTCTCGCAGTTGAACAGGAGTCATCAACTTGCAGGCATGAGAAAGATGACGAGCAGTGATAGGCCCTACGGTGATGAATTTGGACTTTTATTCTTTGTTTTGAAGTTATGCTATAACATAATCACATGTATTTACTGTGTACATTGCAATTGAGAATCACTTTGATATATTTTCCTTTCATTGCTGTGACTACTTTTAAACGTGTGCCTCCAACCTACTAATCTCTTCTCTCAGGAACCTCGTGGTGAAGTAATAATAAATGTCTTCTTTAAACTAAGAAGTGCATTGCAGAGATTGTTTTGTCAGCTCGGTCATAAGATTAATGAAAGCAAAACAGAAAGACAGATGATTTACATGCATGGGCCGCTATGCTTGCTGAATTACTGGACCTCCCCTCGGGATACTAGGCCCCCATGGAAGATGCGCATCTGGGATATCCTGGACGGTTGATATACTAGCTGATTTGAGAAGGCTTGATCCAGGGGGGTGCTCAGGTTGGGTGTGATGGTATGCTATGACGTGAACTGATGGGTATACCCGACGATTTCTAAGGATGGTGTTGAGTAGAAGTGGAGCGGGATGCACACCCCTGTTGCTCACTTCCTTTTCTTGTTTAATGCTCTTATCAACCAATGTCATACCATGGAAGAGTGGGGTGGGGATTGAGAGAGGGAGGTTGGTGGATACCTATAAGCACATTTTAAAATGTCAATGTGATGCACAGTTCTGATATGTTCAAATGTCAATAAAAATATTTTAAAAAATGACTCTTCGACTGGGTAAAACTGGCTCTGGAAGGAACACAGTGTGCTATGGCCCCAACATGCACTAATCATGGAGTATCAATGATCTGCCAGGATTGGAGAGGACCTCCAAATTCGAAAGATGCAGGCATTTTAGTCAGGCTTGAAAATAAGTCCTGGTCTCCTAACTAGTAGTTGGTTCCATGATCGCACAGCATCCAGTGATGGAGCTGCACACCACTGTAGCTGAAAAGGACTGGGTTCTAGAGATAGGATTTTGCTGACTGCTACTTCCTTCCAGTCTAGGACTAAACATAGAAAAAGATCCAAATATAAATGCTGAAGCGATTAATTTGCAAATTGAGATCCGATCCCTACATGCTTGACGAAAAGGTGCTGGATTGTGTTGCTTCTTTTGAGAGGACAGCCTATTTGCTATCTATGTTCATGAGTATGGATTGAGATACAGTGTCAAAAGTTGCTGAGAAGTCTAATTGGGTCAGTGTATTCATGTCACCCCAACCCAGCATCATCCACAGCTCATCTAACATGGCTGACAGTGCAAAGTCAGTACTATAAAGTGGTCTGAATTCTGATTGAGCAGGATCGAAAATGTCCTTAGACTGCAGAAAAGTTGAAAACTTAAAATTAACATGATTTTCAAGATGTTTAGCTGAAAAGGGAAGCTAAGAAATAAATCAATATTTTTTAATCAGAGGTATTTTTTTCAGTAGTGCCCTACCCATTGTTTTACTGGTGATAGGTCTTGCTGCCAATGCTGGACCTAATGGGGCCAAGAAAGGAAAAAGAGGGACTCCGGTGAAGGATCAGAGGGAGACCTGCACTACAAAACATAGCAGAGTCTCACAAATCAAGAAAAAAGAATGAAGAGTAGGGAAAGGAAGGTTGTCCCCCTCTAAGAACACCAGAGTGTTGTTAATTATGGATTCCCAAGTGTCAAGGCACGTATGTTCTTAATCTTATAATTAAAGCAATATGAAAGATAAATGCATAGTTATAGACCCGAGGGAATAGCAAATTGTGCTTGAGCAGGACAGGGCATATTGAACACTGCTTTAAGAGAATTCTTTGACCCCATGACGTGAAGGAATATGTATCATTTCATGCACCCTCATCTTCTTATAGATATTTAGTGCCACAGAATAGGAAAGTGTAGTGACCTCATATTAATCCAGGCACCAGAGCTTTGCACATATCTTTTCAGTCACTGAGCTCAGGAGAATACCATGGATAAAATGATTTAAAGTGATGCGATTCAGCAAGTTTAAGAAGTGCTACCACGTCAAGGGCTAGAGAGCCATGGATTGAAATTTAGCACACCGTCCTATACAGTGAGGCTAGATGAGAACCAAGAAGAATCCATAACTAAAAATAACTCTCTGGTGGAAATGTAAGACCGGAATCAAGTGAGCTTTGTTGATTTTGTAGTGAAGGGTGCTCCAAGGGTTCAGCCATGCAGGCCAAAGGGACACCTAAATGGTCTATCCATGGGAAGGGGACTGGTGAGAAAGTGATCGTTTTGGAGCTTTTACCACGAATAAGTTCCAAGATATGACTACCCACAAGAGTGGGTGAGGAAACAAATTGTAACAGGCTTACTGCTGAACAAAAATATAAAAGAGAACCAGTGTGGTGCACATGTTTAGTTTCCATAAAATAAAAAAATATAAAAATTAGACAACTGAATAACATAGGGAGCAGCAGAGGCAAGGCAGCAGTATAACATCCCCTATGAAAGAGGTAGACAAGGAGATCCAGATTTGAAGTAAGAGGACTTCCTCAAATGTGGGATGCATAACAGGTAGAAGAGAAACCTGGAACTCAAACCTGGAGTATCAATGCCACACTTAGAGGTGCAGTCTAAATGCAGATTTGTATATGCTAGAAGTGGAACTACCTTGAAGCCCTGTGTCTGTCAGGAAAAGTATGACAAAGTTAGGGGTGTGTTGGGGCAAATTTAGCTCATTCAAGTGGCATGGGAGAGAGTGAATGAGGTAAACAAGCTTCATTACAATAGCCATAGTGCAGGGGTGGCAGACAAATGACTGGGTGGATAGGGAAAGAAGGTGGACGTGTGGAGTTTTACCTGTGCACTAGAAGATTGAAGTAGATTAAGAGTAGTAGTTCATCTCATGAGTAGGAAATAAATGAAGAAGCGAATGCCTGGTTCAGATCCTTAGATAAAGCAAAGGCTTGAATGGGTAGTGATGGGGTTTCCTTAGAAATTGCACATTGAGGTGCCCCTAAAATTGTACCAGGAACATTAAAATGTACATTTCACATAGAAAATAGTTGCACAGATCAGTCCATATTATACCATGCAGGTCATGGAGTCAAATAGTAAGGTCACTTGATCAATCCAAAGTTTATTCAAAATGTGATTTCACACTGAACAGTCTGTAATCCAAAGACATTTGTACTTCCAGCCTTCTAGCCAACACGTGTTTCGTCTTTAGGAATTGTTTACATCCTTTACGACTTCTTCAGGGCTAGAAATCATAAACAATACGCACGAGTTAAGACCAATATGCTCAACCGTCAAATCAGTAATAAGTTTGTGTCAAAGCCCAAAGGGAGGTGAAATGTGAAACTTATAAAGTCACCTTAAATTTGGTGAAAGGGAAGTAAGTCACCAATTGACAATTACTAAAAGAACTTCAAACAAATACCCACAACCACTACAGAAATAAAAACCAACAGCATGCTACAGATATGTGATAGATTAATTACAAACTAAGTCTCAACCACAATTGTGCAACCCATAGTGCCGTAAAGCAACCCAAATACACATATTGTATATCACAATACCTTAAAAATCCATTAACACTTAAGTACTACACAGTAATGCCAGTTTGCCCGAAACCGATATGCTCCAATGTATAAATTCACTGAATAGAAGTTCCAATCAACTGTCAAGAAAAAATAAATCAATACATCTCAAATGGCTGCAATTCACACACTTTTAACCACAAAAGTGGTAGTAAATGCCCTCTAGGCATAGACAGTAAATCATACAGGAGTAGTGTCTAGTGAAACCTCTGTGAAAAGATTTAAAATTCTAAAATACCTGTTACCATTACATATGTCACAAGCAACAAATAGCTAATGTAGTCTAATTCAAGTACGTAATATAAGTCCCAAAACAAACTATTCAACTCGACAATCAAACTCACCTCAATCTTCCCGAATATCGCCTCCGTATACAAATATCGGCGTCTTCGTGTCAGGACGCCTAGCGAGTACGCTAGCAGAACGCACAGGAACTTGGAAGTTAAATATACTTCCGGGTTCCCTCCCAAGACCAAGGACAGCAAAATCAAGGACGGACAACCGATCGGCCGAGTCTAAAAATAACCGCTGAACAAACAAATCCACCCGTTCCTAACAGAAACGTGTATTGTATAACCACATACCATTTGCAGAAGGAAATATCCGAAAGAAAGACTCCTAATCAGCTGCTCCAGGAATAACTAAGTAACAGTTAGAAAAACTCAAATAGAATACTTACACTTGACAACCTGTCACCAATACCTAAACGTTTAAAGGAGAACACAATATTGCCTCAAACTATCACAACATTTTTACTTATCGTATACCGTCATGAATTTCATCACTGTAAATACGTTGCCAAACAACCAACTAAATCCAAGCTACTGACTACCTCAATGGACCAATATGAGGAACACGAATAAATATGGAAATGAATCTATGTGAATAAATAGAGACCCCCATGTTTGTTACACTTATGACGTTTGAGAATCTTGGCATACAACTCGTAAATACAGAAATATCTTGAATATTTAAACAGTAATGTTCAAGCCAAACATATTACATCTACATATGCACCATTAACATTATCAGTGTAGTCAATGAAAACATCCTAAAACACAGATAATCAGAAATTAGTCCCCCAGGAAAAATTCTAATTCTCTATCGGAATTCAAACCTGATTCCACAGCTCTTAATCTCATGATCCATAATGCTTCTTGTCTGCGTAACCGTAATTCCCTGTTACCACCCCTAGGGTCACGGGGAATATGTTTAAGTCCAAAGAATTCAAAACTTTTATGAGTTGGTTGTGCATCACAGGAAATCATGTGTGCCACCAAGGGATGTCTCACATCAACATTCTTGAGTACCCACACATGCTCTCCTATTCTAATTTTAAGTGGTCGTATAGTACTTCCAACATAAATTCTAGAACATTTACAGCGTATTATATATACAACAAAATTAGAATTGCAGTCCATAGTGGAGCAGATTACAAATGATTTGCCATCATGAGAGAATTCTTTAACCTTATGACAAGCCCAGCGGCAGACGCCACAAAAACCACATTTGAAAAAACCCATCCCTCTTTGGGATAACCAAGTTTTATTAGGGGAGATAGTGGTAAAGCTAGGACTTAATACATTTCTAAGGGTTCTGCCTCTCCGAAATGATGTAACTACTGTTCCAGGCACCACATCCTTTAGTGATTCATCCTGCAAAAGTAGATTCCAGTGCTTAGTTAAAAACAAATTCAGGATAAAGGACGCATCATTGTAATCTGTTATGAACCTCACCAAATTAGATGTCTCCTTAGTCTCATTCCGTTCTTTAAGTTTCAAAGTTACATTCCTGTCTAAGTACCTTGCTTTATGTCGAGCTCTCTTTAAGATCTTTTTAGAGTAACCACGGGCTGCAAATCTCATTTCCATATCGTTCATTTGGGCCAAATATTCATCATTTATGCTGCAATTACGTCGTGCCCTCATAAACTCTCCAAAAGGAATTGATGCCACCTGATGTCTGGGATGAGCACTTTTGGCATGCAAAATCGAATTACAGGCGGTTGTTTTACGGAAAAGTCTACTATGAATTTTGTCATCAATAGTAAAAAGTTCAATGTCTAAAAATTCAATCTTATCAGCACTAAATTGATATGTAAATCTGACATTCATGTGGTTAGAATCAAGGAAATTACAAAATTTAACAAGTTTCTCCTGACCTCCAGTCCAAATCATGAAACAGTCGTCTATGTAGCGACCCCAAAATAATATATATGTTTGCCAAGCAACAGCACCTGGACCCCAAATCCATGTGTGTTCAAACCACCCCATGAATAAGTTCGCATAGGATGGAGAGAACTTGGAGCCCATTGCTACACCTTGTTTCTGTCGAAACCACATATTATTGAACAAAAATAAATTATTCGTAGTAATCATGTTAACCATATCCAAAATCATCTTGGTGTGATCCCAAAAGTTTGCTGATCTTTTATTTAGAAAATATTTTAAGGCTTCTAAGCCTAGATCATGATTGATACAAGTGTTCAGTGATACCACGTCTAAAGTCACCAACAGCATGTTACTCTCCCACTCCACATCACTCAAAATACTAAGAATGTGTGTGGTGTCTCTAATATAGGAAGGAAGATTATGTACCAGTGGTTGTAGGAAACAGTCCACAAACTCTGAAAGCCTTTCCGTGGGACCAAGTATACCCGAAACAATGGGTCTCCCCGGTGGGAAAGGTAACCCCTTATGTATTTTAGGTAAAGTATAAATACACGGATACCGAGGATGGTGCACCTTCAAGTACAGATATTCATCTTTGTTGAGTAACCCCTGTTGTTGCCACACCATTAATCTATTATTGATCGTAAGTGTGAGGTATGGGATGGGATTATGTAAAATCTTCTCATAACAAGACACATCATTAAGTTGTGACATAATCTCATTGTCATAATCCACTTTATTCATAATAACCACATTTCCGCCTTTATCTGCTTGTCTGATGACAATGTCTTTATTGAGTTTCAATTCTTCTAAAGCAGCTAGTTCCTCTGTGTTTAAATTCATTGAAGGTTGTCGAAATTTATTCTTAGCTAGATAGTTGTCATAATCTTGGCACACCACATCAAAAAACTTGTCCAAAGAGTTGGTGCCTAAAGATCTCGGAGTCCACCTGGATTTCATTTTTAAACCCCTTGACACACTTCTATTAGGAATCACATCTAGATCATTTAAAATTCTAGCTGTAATATCAGGATCCTCATCTCGTTCAGCTAGAGATAATAAGACTGCTGTATCATGAACATCCTCAATGGATAAAGTGCTAGAGAAAGAATCACTAACCACAGAATGCATAACACTGCCTGAATTCATTTGAAAGTGCTTTTTGAGTTTAAGTTTGCGTATAAACTTAAACAGATCAATTTTGGATCTACATGGGTCACCAAAATTCTTAGGGCAATAACTCAGACCTTTAGATAGAAGGCTTTTGATCCCTGTTGTTAAAACCAGACTTGATAGGTTGACTATGTTGATTACTGATACATCCTGAGAGTTTACACTTTCTTGTCTCGAGATCTCGTTTTTACCCCTTCCACCTCTTTTGTAGTATTGACCCGTACCTCTCCTGCCCCTCCTAGTTTTTTTGTGTACACCAACTCTCTGTTTTGAGCATTTTTGCCACGCCTCATCCTCATTAGTTCTAATAAAAAACTGGCAATAATTTTTTCATAATCAATAATCAACATAGTCAACCTATCAAGTCTGGTTTTAACAACAGGGATCAAAAGCCTTCTATCTAAAGGTCTGAGTTATTGCCCTAAGAATTTTGGTGACCCATGTAGATCCAAAATTGATCTGTTTAAGTTTATACGCAAACTTAAACTCAAAAAGCACTTTCAAATGAATTCAGGCAGTGTTATGCATTCTGTGGTTAGTGATTCTTTCTCTAGCACTTTATCCATTGAGGATGTTCATGATACAGCAGTCTTATTATCTCTAGCTGAACGAGATGAGGATCCTGATATTACAGCTAGAATTTTAAATGATCTAGATGTGATTCCTAATAGAAGTGTGTCAAGTGGTTTGAAAATGAAATCCAGGTGGACTCCGAGATCTTTAGGCACCAACTCTTTGGACACGTTTTTTGATGTGGTGTGCCAAGATTATGACAACTATCTAGCTAAGAATAAATTTCGACAACCTTCAATGAATTTAAACACAGAGGAACTAGCTGCTTTAGAAGAATTGAAACTCAATAAAGACATTGTCATCAGACAAGCAGATAAAGGCCGAAATGTGGTTATTATGAATAAAGTGGATTATGACAATGAGATTATGTCACAACTTAATGATGTGTCTTGTTATGAGAAGATTTTACATAATCCCATCCCATACCTCACACTTACGATCAATAATAGATTAATGGTGTGGCAACAACAGGGGTTACTCAACAAAGATGAATATCTGTACTTGAAGGTGCACCATCCTCGGTATCCGTGTATTTATACTTTACCTAAAATACATAAGGGGTTACCTTTCCCACCGGGGAGACCCATTGTTTCGGGTATACTTGGTCCCACGGAAAGGCTTTCAGAGTTTGTGGACTGTTTCCTACAACCACTGGTACATAATCTTCCTTCCTATATTAGAGACACCACACACATTCTTAGTATTTTGAGTGATGTGGAGTGGGAGAGTAACATGCTGTTGGTGACTTTAGACGTGGTATCACTGTACACTTGTATCAATCATGATCTAGGCTTAGAAGCCTTAAAATATTTTCTAAATAAAAGATCAGCAAACTTTTGGGATCACACCAAGATGATTTTGGATATGGTTAACATGATTACTACAAATAATTTCTTTTTGTTCAATAATATGTGGTTTCGACAGAAACATGGTGTAGCAATGGGCTCCAAGTTCTCTCCATCCTATGCGAACTTATTCATGGGGTGGTTTGAACACACATGGATTTGGGGTCCAGGTGCTGTTGCTTGGCAAACATATATATTATTTTGGGGTCGCTACATAGACGACTGTTTCATGATTTGGACTGGAGGACAGGAGAAACTTGTTGAATTTTGTAATTTCCTTAATTCTAACCACATGAATGTCAGATTTACATATCAATTTAGTGCTGATAAGATTGAATTTTTAGACATTGAACTTTTTACTATTGATGACAAAATTCATAGTAGACTTTTCCGTAAAACAACCGCCTGTAATTCGATTTTGCATGCCAAAAGTGCTCATCCCAGACATCAGGTGGCATCAATTCCTTTTGGAGAGTTTATGAGGGCACGACGTAATTGCAGCATAAATGATGAATATTTGGCCCAAATGAACGATATGGAAATGAGATTTGCAGCCCGTGGTTACTCTAAAAAGATCTTAAAGAGAGCTCGACATAAAGCAAGGTATTTAGACAGGAATGTAACTTTGAAACTTAAAGAACGGAATGAGACTAAGGAGACATCTAATTTGGTGAGGTTCATAACAGATTACAATGATGCGTCCTTTATCCTGAATTTTTTTTTAACTAAGCACTGGAATCTACTTTTGCAGGATGAATCACTAAAGGATGTGGTGCCTGGAACAGTAGTTACATCATTTCGGAGAGGCAGAACCCTTAGAAATGTATTAAGTCCTAGCTTTACCACTATCTCCCCTAATAAAACTTGGTTATCCCAAAGAGGGATGGGTTTTTTCAAATGTGGTTTTTGTGGAGTCTGCCGCTGGGCTTGTCATAAGGTTAAAGAATTCTCTCATGATGGCAAATCATTTGTAATCTGCTCCACTATGGACTGCAATTCTAATTTTGTTGTATATATAATACGCTGTAAATGTTCTAGAATTTATGTTGGAAGTACTATACGACCACTTAAAATTAGAATAGGAGAGCATGTGCGGGTACTCAAGAATGTTGATGTGAGACATCCCTTGGTGGCACACATGATTTCCTGTGATGCACAACCAACTCATAAAAGTTTTGAATTCTTTGGACTTGAACATATTCCCCGTGACCCTAGGGGTGGTAACAGGGAATTACGGTTACGCAGACAAGAAGCATTATGGATCATGAGATTAAGAGCTGTGGAATCAGGTTTGAATTCCGATAGAGAATTCGAATTTTTCCTGGGGGACTAATTTCTGATTATCTGTGTTTTAGGATGTTTTCATTGACTACACTGATAATGTTAATGGTGCATATGTAGATGTAATATGTTTGGCTTGAACATTACTGTTTAAATATTCAAGATATTTCTGTATTTACGAGTTGTATGCCAAGATTCTCAAACGTCATAAGTGTAACAAACATGGGGGTCTCTATTTATTCACATAGATTCATTTCCATATTTATTCGTGTTCCTTATATTGGTCCATTGAGGTAGTCAGTAGCTTGGATTTAGTTGGTTGTTTGGCAACATATTTACAGTGATGAAATTCATGACGGTATACGATAAGTAAAAATGTTGTGATAGTTTGAGGCAATATTGTGTTCTCCTTTAAACGTTTAGGTATTGGTGACAGGTTGTCAAGTGTAAGTATTCTATTTGAGTTTTTCTAACTGTTACTTAGTTATTCCTGGAGCAGCTGATTAGGAGTCTTTCTTTCGGATATTTCCTTCTGCAAATGGTATGTGGTTATACAATACACGTTTCTGTTAGGAACGGGCGGATTTGTTTGTTCAGCGGTTATTTTTAGACTCGGACGATCGGTTGTCCGTCCTTTATTTTGCTGTCCTTGGTCTTGGGAGGGAACCCGGAAGTATATTTAACTTCCAAGTTCCTGTGCGTTCTGCTAGCGTACTCGCTAGGCGTCCTGACACGAAGACGCCGATATTTGTATACGGAGGCGATATTCGGGAAGATTGAGGTGAGTTTGATTGTCGAGTTGAATAGTTTGTTTTGGGACTTATATTACGTACTTGAATTAGACTACATTAGCTATTTGTTGCTTGTGACATATGTAATGGTAACAGGTATTTTAGAATTTTAAATCTTTTCACAGAGGTTTCACTAGACACTACTCCTGTATGATTTACTGTCTATGCCTAGAGGGCATTTACTACCACTTTTGTGGTTAAAAGTGTGTGAATTGCAGCCATTTGAGATGTATTGATTTATTTTTTCTTGACAGTTGATTGGAACTTCTATTCAGTGAATTTATACATTGGAGCATATCGGTTTCGGGCAAACTGGCATTACTGTGTAGTACTTAAGTGTTAATGGATTTTTAAGGTATTGTGATATACAATATGTGTATTTCGGTTGCTTTACGGCACTATGGGTTGCACGATTGTGGTTGAGACTTAGTTTGTAATTAATCTATCACATATCTGTAGCATGCTGTTGGTTTTTATTTCTGTAGTGGTTGTGGGTATTTGTTTGAAGTTCTTTTAGTAATTGTCAATTGGTGACTTACTTCCCTTTCACCAAATTTAAGGTGACTTTATAAGTTTCACATTTCACCTCCCTTTGGGCTTTGACACAAACTTATTACTGATTTGACGGTTGAGCATATTGGTCTTAACTCGTGCGTATTGTTTATGATTTCTAGCCCTGAAGAAGTCGTAAAGGATGTAAACAATTCCTAAAGACGAAACACGTGTTGGCTGGAAGGCTGGAAGTACAAATTTCTTTGGATTACAGACTGTTCAGTGTGAAATCACATTTTGAATAAACTTTGGATTGATCAAGTGACCTTACTATTTGACTCCATGACCTGCATGGTATAATATGGACTGATCTGTGCAACTATTTTCTATGTGAAATGTACATTTTAATGTTCCTGGTACAATTTTAGGGGCACCTCAATGTGCAATTTCTTGAGTTCAGAGGTTGTTTGACCTCTAAGGGTTGGGTGTTTCCCTTGTGAGGCTCCCCGGCACCTACATAGGTAGATTGGCATCCTGAGCGCCATATCTCCTCAAATTACACCCTGCTCTATGATTGGGGTTTCCTTAGGCATACCCTACTTGGGCTAATGGTACACATACTGTGCCAGTCCATCCCAAATCCTGTTTAGGAGGCAATTCAGGACGTGAGATGAAGGTGTGGGAAGAGCGCATTGGTTAGCAGTCAGCCCTTGCTACTTCTGACAGTGCTGATTCCTTTAAGATAACATCCAGCGAGCAAGTGCAGATGCAAGCACAACAGCAGATCTTTATTGTTGAAAGGCTTCTTAAATACATCTGCTTAAGTGACACAGGTTTGTATCATGGTAACAATAACCTTGGCAACTGCTTTAAAGGATAAATAAGATCTCACTATATCAAATAAAATCAAACCAGCATCCCTCACTGCAAAGCACCCATCGTGAAACATTCTCTAATTGTAATTAAAAAAATACCCCCATTCACATTCATCTTCCATACAACACATTCCATCACAACTTCACCGAACCCCACACCCCTTCCCCTCACTCGAGCTGATCTGCCTGACTAACAGTGAGACCAACCATTAGTGAAACATAAATCTGAACACATTACAAACTGCCACTCAGAAAAACCTTCCCAATCGGTTTTCCTCACCTCCCCCTAATTCTAAAATGTCTCTCCTAGCAATGGAGCCAGTTTTCCCTAAACTGTTAACAAACAAAGTTCCATACCGTTGAAGAACAAGTGCACATCATAATCACAAAAATATTATTTTCCTGAAAGCATATCTCTAGAGTCTTAGCCAACCTATGTTCTTTACCCTACTAAAATTACAATTCTCCCTAAGTCTCATCCTATACTTCTCTCAATGCTGTTGGAAATGGCCTGTTCTGCAGGGTTTCCTCCTGACATTTTGTCTCTGACCTCATGTTTTTTTATCCTGTGCTGAATTTCGTTTTTGCTGGCTTCAGGACTCTGTACACTTTACCATTGCTAACCAGTGCTAAAGTACATGTACTCTCTATCTAAATAGTATTGGCAGTTGGCCAATCCAGGATTGGCATATTTGATTTACTGGTAAATCTCTAATAAAGTGCACTATGTGTGCCAGGACCTGTAAATCAAATGCTACTAGTGGGCCTGCAGCACTGATTGTGCCACCCATATCGGTAGCCCTATAAACCGGTCTCAGACCTGCCACTGCAGTGTCCGTGTGTGCAGTTGTTACTGCTAGTTCGACCTGGCAAGTGCATTCACTTGCCAGGCCCAAACCTTCCCTTTTACTGCATGTAAGTCACTGGTAAGGTAGGCCCAAGGCAGCCCCATGGCAGGGTGCAGTGTATTTAAAAAGTAGGACATGTAGTGCTCTGTTTTACATGTCCTGATAGTGAAATACTGTTAGAGTCAGTTTTCACTATTGCAAGGCCTATCTCCCCAATAGGTTAACATTGGGATTGCCTTGAAATATTTTTGGGAGCAGATGGGAATATGGAGTTTGGGGTCTCTGAACTCACAATTTAAAAATACATCTTTTGGTAAAGTTGGTTTTTAGATTAGAAGTTTGAAAATGCCACTTTTAGAAAGTTAAAACTTAAACATTCTGTGCCTCTGCCTGGCTGTGGAATACACATCTGGATCAGACTGACAGTTGGGCTATTTGTGAATTCACTCTAGACAGTCACACAAAGGGAGCTGAGGTGTGTCCTGCATATATTCATGGGTCTTCCTGGGCTCGAGTGGCTGTGCCTGTCCTGACACAAAGCAGTCTCTAACCCTACTAGAGTGTGTCTAGGGCCAGGAAAGGCAGGGTCTTGTACACTTAAAAGACTTTTCTTTGAAGTTTGCCTACCTCAAAGGCAGAAATGAATATAAGTATTGGACTGCTGACCCCACAACTTCAGAACACTTCTGAACTGAGGACATTCTGCCAGAAAGAAAAGATGGATGCTGTAGGAGGAACTGCCACTCTGCCTGTAGCTTTGATGTGTTAGCCTGCTGCTTGCTGCTTCTGTCCTTGGAGTGAAAGGACTGGACGTGGCTTTTTACATCTTGCTTTCCAAGGTTCTTTAAGTGTTTGAACCGAGCTTGCCTCCAGTTGTGAAGTCCCAAGGACATCAAAAACCTCATCTGCCAGTGCTTGGGCTCTTCTGCTGAGAGCCCTGACTTGCTAAGTGGTGTCAAATCTAGTCCCTGGGCCCTTAGACGTGGAAGCTGGTAACCTGAGTGAAAATCCACGGACTGAGGCCATTGCAGAAGAAATATTGACCCAGCGCCTGCACCGCGGCTGAAAAATGGATACATCGCTTGACTCGAGGCTGCAAAATTGAAGCATCTCCTGTTTCAATGTGGATCCATCATTGCTGTGTGTCTGGATTTTCCATGCATCATCCCAGGTGCCATTGTTTTATCAATGATGTTTCGCAACCAGGAATTGAAGCATCGCTAGTCTGGCAGAAAAATAATCCACACATCACCAGCCGGGTGGGAAAAGAATCCACGCATCATCTGTCCAGCATGAAAATAATCGACGCATTGCTTGCTTTTCTGACGCATCACCTCCTTTGCAGCCTGCATCATCTTTGTTTTGATGCATCTAAGGTACTGTGTACTATAAGGATACAACCACTGATTTTTCAGGATTAAGATTCTTTTATATGTTTAAAACATGATATCTCTACTTGTGTTTCTTGGATTTTTGTCGTTTTGGTCTTGTTTTACTCAGATAAATATTGGTTATTTTTCTAAACTGCTGAGTATGTTGGCGGTGTTTTCACTGTGTTACTGTGTGTGTGTATGTGTGTGTGTACAAATACTTAACACATTGCCTCTGAGATTAGCCTGCCTGCTTGTGCCAAGCTACCAAGGGGGTGAGTAGGGGTTATCTTAGGTGTGTGAATCCCTTACCCTGACTAGAGTGAGGGTCCCTCCTTTGACAGGGTGTAAACTGACTGCCAACTAGAGACCCCATTTCTAACACTGGTGATCAACGGTGAGGATAGGACTTTTATTTGTACTTTGCATACAGTTGTTGGTGTACACTACTGTCTAATTTCAGACCATTACGCAATCACACACAGTTTTTTTCTTTCCTTTCTGGATTTCTCTTGCCTTTTTGAACTTTGCAACTTTTGAGCCTTGTCTACAAGTGTGTCTCAATCTAGGGGGCCATTGGTAGTTGCTGCAAACGTAGTGTTTGAGGAGGAGAAGTTGAAGACATACACAGTGTCTCTGCTCAGGAAGTTTTGTTAAGAGCTCCAGTGTTCAATTAAAGTCCTTAGTAAAAAGGAGGAGCTGCAAAAGGAGCTGATGGCCTAGTTGGCAAAGGAGGCTGGTGGGCCTGCAGAGGAGGAGAATGTTGTTGTGGAAGGAGAGTGCAGTGACAGTGTAGTTATGGAGAGGGCATTTGTGTAGAGTGCAGTGGTTAAGAGTAGAGTGGTGTAGAGTGCAGTGGCATATTGTGGAATGCTGCAGAGTGGAGTAGGGTGGCATAGATTGCAGTGGTGTAGAGTAGGTTGTTTCAGAGTAGATTGAAGTGGCGTAGAGTGGAGTGGCACAGGGTAGAGTGCAACGTGTAACGTGACATAGAGTGTAAAGGCGAAGAGTAAAGTGGAGTAAAGTGCAGTGGCATAGAGTGCAATGGTGCAGAGTAGACTAAAGTGGCGTACAGTAGATTAGCATAGAGTGCAGGGGCATAGAGTTGAGTGTTGCACAGTAAAGGAGATTGGCATAGAGTGTATTGCATACAGTGCTGTGACATAGAGTGCAGTGCTGCAGAGTGTTGTAGGGTACATTGGCATACAGTGGATTTGTGTAGAGTAGATTAGTGTAGCTTAGACTGGAGGGGTGTAGAGTCCAGTGGTGAAAAGTGCAGTAGTGTATAGTAGAGTGTCAAAGAGTGCATTGGCATAGTGTGGTACAGGGTAGAACAGGGAGGCTTAATATAAAGTGGTGTAGAGTGCAGTGGTGTGGAGTAGAGTGGTGCGGAATGCATGGGTGTGGGGTAGTGTAAAGTGGAGTGGTGCAGAGTAGAGTGCACTAGTGTAGAGTGGTGCAGAGTAGAGTGGAGTGTCTAGAGTGGAGTATTCATGGTGTAGTAGTAGACTGCCATTACAGACAACACATTGTCAATTGAAATCGCCATTACGCTGGCACAGACATACAGTTTTACTAATAAATCTTTACAGTGGATAGACAAACGTGTGGAAATTACATCACCTAGGTTAATGATGTGTTTTGATCATATGTATTTGTTTCAAACACACTTCCAAAATAACAAAAAATGTACTTCGCTGTGTTCCTAATTCTGATATATTCTGAAATACTTGCACAGTTCCTTCAAATGTTGTTGTGTGGTAGAAAAAAAGTGTTCCTACCCGGAGTATCCAGCAAGGTTGGCACCTAAATCCTCTCACTTTAAAATCAGAGAAAGAAAAGTAAACAAGCGCATTCGGAAGACAGCGCCTGACATTTGACCTCAGTCTTTGAATGCACAGTAAATGTGATGAGATAAAAACAAGATTTAGAGGCCTGTTCACAGAAAGGAAGCATTCTGAAGGTTATTGTAAATAAGGTGTTGGTGATGGATGGACCAAACTCAAGTAGGACTGTCTAAAATAAATAATAAAGCCAGAAAACGGAAAGCAAGAAAATGTGAGTTACAAACCACAAAGCCAATGATAAGCAACAAGCAAAATGCATTCCTAGGGCAATCTTTCTGAATGTCCCCAAGATGTCTTTAGCAAACCAGACAACTGCGCTGTCTGGTAGGCTGCGACCTAAAAAGCAAGTGGAGCCATTGTAGAAGAGTATGGGATCTGGTTCAGAGTCACCTCGACTTCACCCATTGTCCTTGAGATTTGGAGAGCTGTCTAGAGGTGGTCTCCCCAGGCTTGACCATTGACCTCATTGCTCCATCACTAGCAGTCCTGTGATATTCACATTTAAACCCCAGGTCACTAGCACACCAACAAAACGTTTCCAGCTTTCCCCTTGATGGAGTCATAATTATTAACCATGACCTTGTATCTGTGGTCACCATCCCCAGTTGAATTTCTTGAATGTAATTGCAGGGTGGTGACTTATAAGCTATTGAAATGTACAAGCTAACTTCATAGGCATTCTAATGTACTCTCACCAGCATTAGCTGTGAGAGAGCGTAGTTTAAGTATTACATATTATAGACATGAAATGCCTATGTTTAACAATGCTGCATTAATAATAATATTCATTGAAACGTATTCATAAACGTGGAGAATTGTTCATATGTGTAAACTAATGTCGACTGTAAGAAATAATCGTTTATAGAATGCCTAACTGAGCACATTAACACGTATAAAACTGCATTCATTAGAACCCGTATATCTTAAGTTAGCGTGAGTCGAGAACTAGCTGTGTAACTCTCATATTTAAGCGTATTTTTCTGTTTCTCCAGTGTGCTGACTTGCAAAAGACCATGACCCAGCGATTGTTCTTTTCCTTACTTATTTGCAACAATACTAAATTCTCCCATCCGCATGCTAGCAGCTTTTAGTATAAATTATGAAACTTCGAAACAATTATGGACACTTCCAAGGACGATAAAGCGTGGAGAAGAGAACTTTTGACCTGACATGTTGTGAGAAGGTAGCCTCTTTCTAGCCTTGTTACCCCCACTTTTGGCCTGTTTGTGAGTGTATGTCAGGGTGTTTGTCACTGTTTTCACTGTCTCACTGGGATCCTGATAGCCAGGCCTCAGTGCTCATAGTGAAAACACTATGTTTTCAGTATGTTTGTTATGTGTCACTGGGATCCTGCTGGTCAGGACCCCAGTGCTCATAGGTTTGTGGCCTATATGTATGTGTCACTGGGACCCTGTCACACAGGGCCCCAGTGCTCATAGGTGTGCATGTATATGTTCCCTGTGTGGTGCCTAACTGTCTCACTGAGGCTCTGCTAACCAGAACCTCAGTGGTTATGCTCTCTCATTACTTTCAAATTGTCACTAACAGGCTAGTGACCAATTTTACCAATTTACATTGGCTTACTGGAACACCCTTATAATTCCCTAGTATATGGTACTGAGGTACCCAGGGTATTGGGGTTCCAGGAGATCCCTATGGGCTGCAGCATTTCTTTTGCCACCCATAGGGAGCTCTGACAATTCTTACACAGGCCTGCCACTGCAGCCTGAGTGAAATAACGTCCACGTTATTTCACAGCCATTTTACACTGCACTTAAGTAACTTATAAGTCACCTATATGTCTAACCTTTACCTGGTAAAGGTTAGGTGCAAAGTAACTTAGTGTGAGGGCACCCTGGCACTAGCCAAGGCGCCCCCACATTGTTCAGAGCCAATTCCCTGAACTTTGTGAGTGCGGGGACACCATTACACGCGTGCACTACATATAGGTCACTACCTATATGTAGCTTCACAATGGTAACTCCGAATATGGCCATGTAACATGTCTATGATCATGGAAGTGCCCCCTCTATGCCATCCTGGCATAGTTGGCACCATCCCATGATCCCAGTGGTCTGTAGCACAGACCCTGGTACTGCCAAACTGCCCTTCCTGGGGTTTCACTGCAGCTGCTGCTGCTGCCAACCCCTCAGACAGGCATCTGCCCTCCTGGGGTCCAGCCAGGCCTGGCCCAGGATGGCAGAACAAAGAACTTCCTCTGAGAGAGGGTGTGACACCCTCTCCCTTTGGAAAATGGTGTGAAGGCAGGGGAGGAGTAGCCTCCCCCAGCCTCTGGAAATGCTTTCTTGGGCACAGATGTGCCCAATTCTGCATAAGCCAGTCTACACCGGTTCAGGGACCCCTTAGCCCCTGCTCTGGCGCGAAACTGGACAAAGGAAAGGGGAGTGACCACTCCCCTGACCTGCACCTCCCCTGGGAGGTGTCCAGAGCTCCTCCAGTGTGCACCAGACCTCTGCCATCTTGGAAACAGAGGTGCTGCTGGCACACTGGACTGCTCTGAGTGGCCAGTGCCACCAGGTGACGTCAGAGACTCCTGCTGATAGGCTCCTTCAGGTGTTAGTAGCCTATCCTCTCTCCTAAGTAGCCAAACCCTCTTTTCTGGCTATTTAGGGTCTCTGTCTCTGGGGAAACTTCAGATAACGAATGCAAGAGCTCATCCGAGTTCCTCTGCATCTCTCTCTTCACCTTCTGATAAGGAATCGACCGCTGACCGCGCTGGAAGCCTGCAAACCTGCAACATAGTAGCAAAGACGACTACTGCAACTCTGTAACGCTGATCCTGCCGCCTTCTCGACTGTTTTCCTGCTTGTGCATGCTGTGGGGGTAGCCTGCCTCCTCTCTGCACCAGAAGCTCCGAAGAAATCTCCCGTGGGTCGACGGAATCTTCCCCCTGCAACCGCAGGCACCAAAAAGCTGCATTACCGGTCCCTTGGGTCTCCTCTCAGCACGACGAGCGAGGTCCCTCGAATCCAGCGACTCTGTCCAAGTGACCCCCACAGTCCAGTGACTCTTCAGCCCAAGTTTGGTGGAGGTAAGTCCTTGCCTCACCTCGCTGGGCTGCATTGCTGGGAACCGCGATTTTGCAGCTACTCCGGCCCCTGTGCACTTCCGGTGGAAATCCTTTGTGCACAGCCAAGCCTGGGTCCACGGCACTCTAACCTGCATTGCACGACTTTCTAAGTTGGTCTCCGGCGACGTGGGACTCCTTTGTGCAACTTCGGCGAGCACCATTTCACGCATCCTCGTAGTGCCTGTTTCTGGCACTTCTCCAGGTGCTACCTGCTTCAGTGAGGGCTCTTTGTCTTGCACGACGTCCCCTCTCTCTTTAGGTCCAATTTGCGACCTCCTGGTCCCTCCTGGGCCCCAGCAGTGTCCAAAAACGCCAAACACACAATTTGCGACTAGCAAGGCTTGTTGGCGTCCTTCCGGCGGGAAAACACTTCTGCACGACTTTCCAAGGCGAGAGGGATCCGTCCACCAAAGGGGAAGTCTCTAGCCCTTTTCGTTCCTGCAGAAACCTCAGCTTCTTCTGTCCAGTCGAAGCTTCTTTGCACCCGCAGCTGGCATTTCCTGGGCATCTGCCCATCTCCGACTTGCTTGTGACTTTTGGACTTGGTCCCCTTGTTCCACAGGTACCCTAGATTGGAAATCCACAGTTGTTGCATTGCTGGTTTGTGTCTTTCCTGCATTATTCCTCTAACACGACTACTTTGTCCTTAGGGGAACTTTAGTGCACTTTGCACTCACTTTTCAGGGTCTTGGGGAGGGTTATTTTTCTAACTCTCACTATTTTCTAATAGTCCCAGCGACCCTCTACAAGGTCACATAGTTTTGGGGTCCATTCGTGGTTCGCATTCCACTTTTGGAGTATATGGTTTGTGTTGCCCCTATCCCTATGTTTCCCCATTGCATCCTATTGTAACTATACATTGTTTGCACTGTTTTCTAAGACTATACTGCATATTTTTGCTATTGTGTATATATATCTTGTGTATATTTCCTATCCTCTCACTGAGGGTACACTCTAAGATACTTTGACATATTGTCATAAAAATAAAGTACCTTTATTTTTAGTATAACTGTGTATTGTGTTTTCTTATGATATTGTGCATATGACACTAAGTGGTACTGTAGTAGCTTCACACGTCTCCTAGTTCAGCCTAAGCTGCTCTGCTAAGCTACCATTATCTATCAGCCTAAGCTGCTAGACACCCCATACACTAATAAGGGATAACTGGGCCTGGTGCAAGGTGCAAGTACCCCTTGGTACTCACTACAAGCCAGTCCAGCCTCCTACACATGTGCCAAGGAAATAAAGTAACCCCGGATGTGCCACCTACGAAAAACGTCAATTATGAAGACCAATTAGGATTCAGAGATATATCGTGAAATGACAAATGCATTACTTAATGTATAATATGATAGGTTACCGATAGTGGGGTGTAGTGACTGACCAATAGAATTTTGGGGGAATGTATTACGAAAAAGGGATAAAAACCCATGACACAAGAGACAAAGGGCATTAGGTAGGGAATGATATCGATTGCATCCAGAAACTCTGTCACTCTATTTGGTGATTTGAGACTTAGACAAAACCATCCTTGCCCATAGACTGCCCCATTACACTTTCCTCCTTATGAGGAGAGTGTCCCTTGCCTTTAACTTAGACAGACCGACGGTGATCTAACTGATGTCCTGAAGACGAAGACTGATCCTGTATGCTGACCTATTCTGAGGAGGGTAATTACAATTATTGCTAATGGAAATACATGTATTTGCCTTTTCTTTCTAGGTACCAACTGCTGTATGTTTTGATTAGAGACCTTAGTTAGAAGTTTCCAAATTGATGATCTAAATTGTTTTGCATGAAGCCCAACATGGCAATGCTAATTTGAGGATAGATGAGGTATTCATTACGACTGACGAAACTAACTTGACTGACGTAGTGCTATGCTGAACTAAGACCTTTAGGAGGTATTATGTATCGCAATCTGTTCTTATTCGCATGATTATCTTATGTTCCTGATCTTTGCAGCTTATCATAGTTGTCGCCTTGTGATTATGTTTATATACTTCTTGGTTTCGAGATTAATGCATTTGCTATTAGATTGTAATCAATAGGGAATAAAATTCACTAAAACTCCATTAAGGTGTGGTTATTCGTGACTGAAAGGTCATGATTGCGCCGAATGTTTATTAATGACTAAAGTAAGATATATTTTGGTGTTTACTGTTGACAATGTTATTGCCATATTAATTGATATATTGATCAGTTATCTCGTCTTATGGTGTCTCACCACTGGGTCCAAAGATTCATCGGCCTAAAACGAGTCCTGATGTGTATAAATTAACATAGACGGACGCGTTAACAGCTGTTTTTACATCAATGGTTTATTTTAGTGACATAAAAACACATAAATATGACATATTAAGACTTACCACATTAAATAAATAATACTGACAGACACTGTTTTAATAGAAATTCTCCTAAACGTGCAAGCTAATTTAATAACATTTATTTCAGTTGAGTTCAATAAATCATTCCCAGAGGCTGAAATTGTAAAATTGTTTATATTAGGAATTTGCTTCTGTACGTCCATACAATTCTGACAGTATATCATTAGTTTCAGTTGGGTCTCTATTTCACTCTGTTGCAAAATCATCAAGTTCTACACCTTCTTGCAATACCAGACCACCAGATTGGCCATTCCACGACTCTTACTAGACCTAAATGTTTCCTTATTAAAATAGCTCTCATCACATGACTTGAGCTCAAAAATAAATATGCGGCAATTGGTTCCATAAAATATAGTAACGTGAGATTTTTGTGCACGGTTCCCCATAGCATGTTTATTTTGTGATTTTATAGATCTTACATCTAATTGTGGATTTACATGCATAAGCTTTTACGTCGAGTCCGAGAATGGAGAAACACCGTCGTAAAATGTTAGCGATTTATTGAAGAAAGTGTTACAAATATTTGTATTTTACACAGTCTGCATTCATAGTTCATTATATATAACTGCAGATGTTGTTAATTCCCCTGCTTAAAATACCACATTAAAGGAGCAAATAGGAATACATTTTTTTCAAATATAAGATTAAATTCCAATATTAAAACTTTAACATTTAAATTGGAATATTTTGGGAGAAACAAGACTCCTTAATAGTTAATACCACAATGGATGGTTTAGTACAGTGGTTCTTAAGCCGTGGTCTGCAGACCCATAGATTTCCATGACTGTTTAGAAAAATAAGTAATTTTAGCTGATTAATAATGCATATCGTCATAAAAAAGGACCATTTTGAAATGCTCTTTACTTTTAAAGGACTTTGACATTGGAGGCTAAACATTGAGTTGATAACCTTAACTTGACTCATTGGAACAGCACAAGTACCACAAACAGAATCTGGTGTGGATGATTGGTGGCCTCAAAAAAAGTATAAATTAACAACGAAAAAGACAAAGGAAAATGCTAGAGTCTACAATACTGTTTAGCCTGTTAGAAATAAAACCAAATACTAAAAAGTTCCAATCTTCACATTAAAATTTCATCTGAAGGCCTGGTTTTTGTGGGTGGAAGGGCATTTGTGGACTCGCTGAATACTATCATGACATTCCACTGGTCCAACAACTCTGTTCGATACTTAGGCATTCAATGTACGCCAAACATACAGGCATTGCGCAACTTAGCTTTGACCGCCTTATTTGTAAGACTAAAGCTTCCTGAGCAGCATGGAGAAATCACTTCCTTTCTTGGGAGGGGTGCATCTCTGCACTCAAAATTATATTACAACCGCGCATCCTATACCTATTATATGCTATTCTGCTCCATATCCAGAAAGACAACATCTCATGTTTGCAACAGCATATGTTGGATCTGGCCTTTTCTGCAGGGTCAACCCACAACTTTTTGTCTTCCTCCTCCTCTTTTGCTGAATCAATTTTTGCTGGCTTTAGGACCACTGCTGCCAAGTGCTAAAGTGCAGGTGCACTGCATTCTAAACACGTTAATATTGCCTTATCCACAATTGGCATATTTAAACTACCTGTAAGTCCCTAGCATCTGTGCCCAGGTCCTGTATAATAAATGCTACTGGTGGGCCTGCAGCACTGATTGTGCCACCCACTACAGTAGTCCTTTAACCCGTAGGGTGCCCTGGACGAGCTGGTCTCGCCCTCGGCCAAGGTCACCGCGTGCCAGGGACAAGACCAGCTCTTCCTGCACCCGGAAGGTTGGGTGGTAGGAAATTTGCACCGGTGCGGTGATCGACACAGAGGTTTGCTGAGGATTCTGGGTAAGAAAACACTGGCCTCCCTCGACTTCCTCGGTGTCTAGTTTTCAGAAATGTTTGGGTTTGGCAGATTTCCCTATATGGCTGCTGAGCTCAGGACCAAAAACGCAGATGCCCCCCCCCCCCCAAAACAGGTAATTTTGTATTTGATAATTTGAATTTGTCCACATAGTGTTTTGGGGCATTTCCCTTTGCGGGCACTAGGCCTACCCACACAAGTGAGGTACCATTTTTATCAGGGGACTTCGGAGAACGCTGGGTGGAATGAAATGTGTGGCTTCTCTCAGATTCCAGACCTTTATGTCACCGATATGTGAGGAAAAAGTGTTTTTTGGCCAAATTTTGAGATTTGCAAAGGATTCTGGGTAGCAGAACCTGGTGAGATCCCCACAAGTAACCCCATCTTGGATTCCCCTAGGTGTCTAGGTTTAAAAAATGCACAGCTTTGGTAGGTTTCCCTAGGTGCCGGCTGAGATAGCGATCAAAATCCACAGCTAGGCACTTTAAAAAAAACACATCAGTTTTCAATGGAAAAATGTGCTGTGTCCATGTTGCGTTTCCTGTCATGGGCATTAGGCCTACCCTCGCAAGTGAGGTACCATCTGTATTGGGACACTTGGGGAAACACAGAATAGCAGAACAAGTGTTATTGCCCCTTGTCTTTCTCTACATTTTTTCCTTCCAAATGTAAGACAGTGTGTATTAAATACGTCTATTTGAGAAATGCCCTGTAATTCACATGCTAGTATGGGCACCCCGGATTTCAGAGATGTGAAAATAACCACTGCTTCTTAACACCTTATCCTGTGCCCATTTTGGAAATACAAAGGTTTCCTTGATACCTATTTTTCACTCTTTATATTTCACCAAATGAATTGCTGTATACCAGGTATACAAGGAAAACCCATTGTGAAGTGCAGTTCCTTTATTGGCTCTGGGAACCTAGGGTTCTTGATGAACCTACAAGCCCAATATATCCCTGCAGCCAGAAGAGTGCATCAGATGTAATGGTATATTACTTTTGAAAATCTGACATTGCAGGAAAAAGTTAGAGTAAAATGTGGAGAAAAATTGCTTTTTTTTAACCTCAATTTCAATATTTGTTTTATTTCAGCTGTTATTTTGTGTAAGAAAACCTTGTAGGATCTACACAAATGACCCCTTGCTGAAATCATAATTTTGTCTACTTTCCAGAAATGTTCCGGGGTCAGGCATTGGTTTCACACTCATTTCTATCACTAACTGGAAGGAGGCTAAAAGCACAGAAAATAGTAAAAATGGGGTATGTCCCAGTAAAATGCCAAAATTGTGTTGAAAAATGTGGTTTTCTGATTCAAGTCTGCCTGTTCCTGAAAACTGGGAAGATGGTGATTTTAGCACCACAAACGCTTTGTTGATGCCATTGTCAGGGAAATAACCACAAGCCTTCTTCTGCAGCCCTTTTTTACCATTCAAAAAAAATTATTTGCTGTATTTTGGCTAATTTCTTGGTCTCCTCCAAAGGAACCCACAAACTCTGGGTACATCTCGAATCCCTATGATGTTGGGAAAAAGGTCACACATTTGGCATGGGTTGCTTGTGTGGACAAAAACTTATGAGGGCCCAAGTGCAAACTGCCCCAAATAGCCAAAAAAAAAGCCCTGGCACCTGAGGGGGAAAAGACCTGGCAGTGAAGGGGTTAAACATGACTCAGGCCGTCCGCCAATGCAGAACCGGTGTGTGCAGTTTTAAACTGCCATTTTGGCCTGGCAAGTGGCCGCACTTGCCAGGTCCAAACCTTCCTTTTTATTGCACATAGGTCACTCCCAAAAGTAAGACCTGGTTAACCGAAAGGGCAGGGTGCAGTGTATTTAAAAAGTTGCACATGTACTTTTAAGTTTAAGATATCCTGGTAGTGAAAAACTGTTAACTTTGTTTTTCACTACTGCAAGGCCTATCACTCCAATGAGCTAAAATTGGGGTTACCTTCAAGCCACCTTTAAATGTAACTTCCCATTGGGAAGCGATGGAAATTTGGAGTTTGGTGTCCCATTACAGTTTATGGCAAAGTCAGATTTTAAACTGTAAGTCTGAAATGCCACTTTTAGAAAGTTGGCATTTTCTTACTTTAACCATTCTGCCTGTCTCTGAATACCCATCTGGGGTGAGTGAAAGCTGGGCTTTGTGCATTTCCTCTAGAAAGACACACACAAAGGGAGTTGGGGTGTGACATTTGCATGCTAATGAGCCATCACCAGGGTGATGGGTCTTCCTGGCTTGGATGGGAGGGAGGAGCTGATATTTACACCTGAACAGGGCAGTGCCTCTCTCCACACAAAGGGCTGCATAATCCCCTGTAAGGTATCTGGGGCCAGGGAAGGAAGGGCAGTGATCTTGTGCACTTTAAAGTCTCTCTTTGAAGCCTCCCCCACTGCAAAGCTTAACTGGGTATAGGTACTGGACCACAAGCCTAGGACATTCTTTCTGGAAGAAGAGCTGCTGTGTTGCAGGACGGATTGCCACTTTGCTAGGTGCTTTGCTGTGTTGGCCTGCTGCTTGCTGATTGCTGTGCTGTAGGAGGGACTGCCACTTTGCTACCTGCTTTGCTGCATTGGCCTCTTGACTGCTGCTTTTTGTTTGGAAGTGAGAAGGACTGGACCTGCTCTCTACATGCCAGAACCCAAGTTTCTCCAAGGGCTTGCTGGCTTGCCCCCTAATCTTGAAGTCTCGGCCCATCAAGGACTTCCATCAACTTTGCTTCAGCTGCTGGACTCTGCCAACTGTGAGTCCTCCCTTGCCTGAGGAGCAAATCTAGTCCTGGGCCTCAGAAGTGGGTTCTGCAACAGTATTCTACCAAAAAGCGATGCATTGAGTCCTTTGCACTGCTCAGAACCGACAATGTGTCCTCTGACATACTGCCGATTCGACAACGACGCGGGACCCAACTGCAAGGTTCATTGACGGCACAGCGCCGATCAGAGGATATTGCTGCACGGCTCAATGACACATAGCCTACATCTCAACAGAGCTCAATGCCATTGTGGGACCCAACTGCAAGGGTCGACGCTGACGCATCTACCCGATTGCACGGATCAGAACCAATGCATCAAGTCTTCGACATCGCTGCTTGCTACATCCAAGGTGCTTTTTCAGCAGGCTCTGTGTGAATCCTGTAGCACGCCTGCCCTCCATCGCAGTCAGCCTGCACTTTGGATTTACCCCAGTCTAGTGTGTCCTCAAGTAACATTTTAGCGCTATAGTCTTTAAAGCATTACATAGCAGTTTATTCTTTTAAAATTCATATCTTTAGTTCTACTCATTGGATTTTTGTTGTTTTGGTCTTGTGTTACTCTGATAAATATTCTCTATTTTTAGAATTGGTGTGGAGTCTCTCTGTGGTGTTTTTCACTATGTTACTGTAATTTAACTGTTGCACAAATGCTTCACACATTACCTCTTAAGTAAAGCCTGACTGCTCTGTGCCAAGCTACCAGAGGCTGAGCACAGGTTAATTTAGGATGTGTTTCTGACTTCCCATGACTACGATTGTGGTCCCTATATAGACAGGGTGCATATCTCTACCAACTAGAGACCCAATTTCTAACACAGACCCTCATCTCTTTTAACAAGATGCACAGACCTCAGGTTACATTCCCTGTCTTTGGAGCCAGGCTGCCCCACAGACACCAATCTTTAATTTCAGCAATTCTTTGCATACTTTGAGCAGCATTTCCTTTCTTGTTCTTGAGGAACTTGGCACTGGAACCAAGTGGGGTAATGTGGGTCCCATTTTCGTATACACATACCAGACAGGAAATATTGAGCCACACTGTTTGGGGTGGTTCTTTTTCATATTTCATGTGTTTTTCTGCAGTGCAGACACGGTCTTTGTAAAAGGTAATAGTTCTCAAAGCGGGTAGTGTTGATACTAGTTACCGGCAGGAGTACCCACAAAATGTGCAAAATGACAGGTGAAACCTCTGCTCCTAACTGCCATCAGCCTTCCTGAAGCAGTGTTCACGGAAACAAAAGGGGTTAGTCTTGCCTAGAAGCTTTCCTCCCACTAACAATAGAATTTGTTCACTCACCCAGTCCCCAAATATCCTAAATGGCAGCACTTGGGAACAAATAATCAGCAATCCCCTGCTACTAGGTCACACAGAGTTTTAAAAAGAGGTCCTGTCTACATGCACCTATTCTTCTGTATCTAGGATTACACCCTCCAGCTCAGGAATTGTGTTGGGGAAGATGTATCACAATCTCCACCTTTCCATCTAAAACCAGTCCAAAATGGATCCCACCGGTCTCATCAATCTAACAGTTACATCCACCCAGTGTCCTGCTACCATGCAAGCTTTACACAGCAAGAATTTTTGACATGCATAGAGAATGTCAGCTTAAGGGTCTTGGTGTTGCAGAAAAGCAGAACTTTACACGAGTGGGACCAGTAAATGCCACACCCCTTCAGAAAAAAAAGTCTGTTCTGTGCTATGATTATAAAAATAGTACACTGCCACCGTTCTTTAATTTTGTAATCCCACGACATGGATAATTGTTCAATGTCAGCTTAAGGGCACGAGATCTGTGCACCCCATCCAGGTTTCAGAACCACGCTGTGTACCTCAGAGTCAAAGGACAGATAGGCCTCAGTGCACATGCTGGATTACCATGGGAACTGGATCACATAAATTCAGAATAGCAAATATCACATGCAGTTGAGTAATGCAGAGCAGGGGTATGATGTATGATGCATGTAGCCATGGCAAAACTGGCTTCCATTTTGTGTGTCTCTATGCTTGAGGGAGAAAGCGCAGACAGCTAATGTGATTTGGTGGACTCTTTCAGGCATTCCGGGAATCTTTGTAGTGGGCCAGACTAGATCATGTTTAGGAGAAGAGGCGGAGAGCTCTTTGAAGTTAGTGAACATCCTCCTGCCCTTTCCTAACCCCTCTCATCTAGGAGGGCTATTTCCCAGAGGTTACCACGCAGCTGAGAGGGACAGACCACATACAATTTGTACCCTTGGTTTGTGGTTCTCCTGGAAGGAGACTCTAAGATCCACCCAACCTCCCTGTTTACACTGTGTGGAAAACACAAAAGTGAAGGGTTGCTGAGAACCAGTCAAAGATCTGAACTGATAGAATGCCCCAAGTCTGTCTGCAACTTGTGTTTAAACATAAGATAGAAACTTCCAGTCCGGGCACAAAGATTTCCTGGCCAGTACCATGGGGTCACACACCAGTGGAGACCTGGAAAATCCTTAAAGCACTAGGGTTGAGGAAACCCATTCTAACACCCCTTGCCACACTTGGAACCAGTAACCTGGGGAAACTCAACAGATCTGTCAGGAGTACTGCGTGGTCTCTGCTTCAAGGGCAGATCTGTTCAACTGGGAATGCTAGAAGCACTTACCAAAGGAAGTCGCTGCTGTGAAGAGTAGGGGCTGCAAAGGAGCCCAGCTAGATGACTCCACAACAGTGCTGTATCAGGAGAGGCGTACACTGCTCTGCCATGGTGAGGCTTGAAGTCCCGGTCAAGTGAATGAACTGCAAGGTGAATTGAAAGGTGTCAGGGGAGAACAGCAAAGCGAGTTCTGAAGAAAAGCATCTAGTGCCATAAAGCATTCACGTGCTGGAACAAGCCTACCACTGTTACAGTTGTAACATACAACAAGCATTTACAATGCAATAGGTCCCGCATTTGCTTGAGTTAGGGTTTTTGGCATTGTAATTTCATAAGTGGACTTTTCTTGTCACACAAATTGGTCAACCCTGCCTCATAATTTCGTCTTTTCCACCATATAATTCCAGTGGCCTTGCATATAACTAAAGCACTTCTCTTCTTTCTTTACCTGCATCAAAAAAAGAAAATGTTGCCATTTAGCATCCTAATTTAAATCTGCCATGCTAATTCCAATAAAACACCACTTTCTCCACCCCACCATCAGAGCTGCTGGCTTGCACGCTCGACTTAAAAATGAAAGCCACCGGACTAGTCAATGCTTTTTTTTTTTTTTTTGCAACTCCCATTCCCTCTTATAGCTTCTTCCTTCTGTGCCTCCTTGCAAAACAAGAATGACAGCAAATTGTTTTTAGATGAGAAACAACTGTGCTGAAGTTGACATTAGGAACAGAAGGGAAGCACAACGGGTACATACAATTTCCCATGTTCTCGTCAATTGCGGTCTGGAGTACTTCAACTAAACAGTGAGAACTGCATGTATAATTACAGGCATACGGTAGCAAGACAGCATATACTTTTCTTGTCAATGACATGTACACTGCAAGGCGCCTTCCCTGTTCTCAGTCTACATAAAATGGTATTTACATTCATTAAACAATTCCAAAGCGTAGATAAAATTCTTCCTTGAAAAAAAGACAAAAAACGACTTTTTAAAATCAACTCTTGTACATCAACATAGTGAAACCAGTGTCAAGGCCACATTAGCTGTATCGAAGTACTATATAAATGCCAATTTCAACACCATACCAGAGCCGTTCTAAAGAATAAACTGGCAGTATTTGGTAAAACACAGGTACAGACTGGACAGGAATGAAAGTCACTTTAAATATGAAACTAAAGTTAAAAATGTTTGGATGTTCTCTAACTCTCCAGCTTTTAGTGTCATAATCTTATTGATCATTTCACACTCAAATTCATCCAATTGCAAAATAAAGCAGAAGAACTTAAATAGTGTTTTTAAACAGATACATGTTCTTCATAGTTGTGTTTAAATAGCTTGTTTCAGAAGTGCATTAGTTGTATTTCTGGGTGAGTGGCAGCTACTTAACATTTTGTTCCCTGAGGCGTTGTCTTCTGTATGTTACCGTGGTGCTGGCAAGAACCTCTCACCAAATGCAAGCCCACTATTCTCCCAGATTCTTACATATTTTCACAGCTCGTTTGCTGCTCTCTGCATTAGAAACAAGAAATTCAAACTGTTTTGTAACCTTCAATATGAGCATTTCATGTGAGGCGATAGAAATTCGAGAACCTATGAAAGGTTCCGGCCTCACGGCTTCTTTGCCTTTAAACAATTGAGCAAAGTTACCATTGTACATACAGCTCTGAAACATGGTAGTAATACTGCTGGTTGTCAAGATGAAATATCTTTGAAATGTTGATGGCTCCATCACGCAAGACATTTTCTTGGTCTGTGGTCGCCACTGAGTGGGCAGCAGCGCTAAAAGCTTCTAGATGGAGTTTAGCTGGTGTTTAGTTAGAACTGCTCCCTGAGGAGGAGGGGCGGGGGTCATGTGAGATTCTTGTGAGAGATTTTGTCTTGGGATGATGGTTAGGAGCAAAGAGCAGAAGCGGCTGAGGAGGATTTCAAGATGCAGATGTGTACAGACATGATATGTTGATACAAAGCCACTGACTGCCTGGCTGGGAACACTGTGTCTGCAAAGGAAGCTAAGAAAACAAGCATTTGAACTGCAATGAGTCTAGCGTTCGCTCAAGTTAGAGCTATTAGCGTTTTCTTGCCACACAAACTGAAAAAAGTAAAACAGTTGACATAAGCTGCTGGTTCAAGCGCCACAGTGAGCTTGCAGAGACAGACAAAAGGAACAAGCATTTGCAATGCAAGAACAGAAAATGCATGAGGGAGAGTAAGGAATGGAATAAACGAAATCACACATGACTGCAGAAGAAAATAAGTAATAGACTAGAGCCCTGTTAACAGAAACAGACTGGAGCCACTGAAACATCCAGCGCTCTGGTCAAATGCTATTAGCCTTTGAAAACAGTAATCCCTAAGCACATGCTACATAGGCACAAGTGAAAGGGTACAAGTACTAGGGCCATGCTCCAGGGGACTGTACAACTGTGGAAAAGGTGGGACAAAGAGCAAGGATTGACCACTAGCAAGCACGGATATTTTAAGGACACTGAAATAAACCAGTGAAAAAGCAGAGACCCCACAAAGAAGTATAGAAGTATATACTAAAGTATATGCAAGAGGTCTTGAATGCTCAACCTGAAAAGGACTTATGAACATTGTTAACCACATCTGTGCCGCGGACGTAATGGTTACGTCCCGCGGCACAGTGCTCGTGTGCCGAAGACGTAACCATTATGTCCTAGGCACAGACCTGGTCTTCCCTCCCAACCCCCCAAGGCAGGGATGGAAGGGGACCCCCGACACCCCTGACCACCCCACCCCCCCTGTGACGTCAGTGCGTGATCGCGCGCTGACCTCACAGAGGCCGCCTCCCATCGCGCTGATCGGAAGAGAAATGCAAAAGTATTTCTCTTCCAATCATGTGATGGGGGCCTGAGAGGCTTCAAAGGAAAGGAAAGGAATTTCCTTCCCTTTGAAGTCTCTCAGAGCATTTCAAAAGCCGGATCGTAAAGCGATCCGGCTTTTGAAATGCCCACTAGACACTAGAGATTATCTTGTAAAATGGATATTGGCATGAGGGGAGCGACCGCTTGGGCAAGGGTCGCTCCCCAGGGGGGCATTTTTTTTCAAGGCCTTTTCTGCTCCCCGGGGGCAGATCGGACTATTATTAGGCCGATCTACACCTCTAGGCGCCAGGGATCATTTTTTTTTTTTTTTTTTTTTAAGAGGTGGGGTATGACCCCTTAGGCAAGGGTCGCTCCCCTGGGGGGCAAATTGTATTTAGACCATTTCTGCCCCCCTGGGGGCAGATTGGCCGATTTTTGTTAGGCCAATCTGCCCCCAAGGGTGGCAGAAACCACTTAGGCACCAGGGATTGGTGCGTGTATATGCGTGTGTTTTCTTTAGGGGGGCAGCCCCTTGGGTAATCTATAGCATTGTCACATCTATACTGATAAAAATTCTGCTGCACTTGTCAGCCTAAAAATGTTTTATTGCAAACTGCCCTTTTGGATCCCCTTTGGTTCCCCCTCAATATCGACAAGTTTTTGGCTCTTCCCTTTCACAAGCACTTAGCCCACCCACACAAATGAGGTATGCTTTTTACTGGGAGACTGAGGTGAACGTTGAGTGGTATGAAATTTGTCCCAGTGCGGTAATCCCACACAGAAATGTTGGAAAAATGTGCTTTTTTAGCTACATTTGAGGTTTGCTGAGGATTCTGGGTAAGAAAACATTGGGGGATCCACGCAAGTCACACCTCCCTGGACTCCCTCGGGTGTCTAGTTTTCAGAAATGTCTGGGTTTGGTAGGTTTCCCTAGATGGCTGCTGAGCCCAGGACCAAAAACGCAGGTGCCCCCGCAAAAACAGGTAGTTTTGTTTTTGATAATTTTGATGTGTCCAGACAGTGTTTTGAGGGATTTTCTTTCGCGGGCAGTAGGCCTAACCATGCAAGTGAGGTGCCATTTGTATCGGGAGACTTGGGAGAATGCTGAGTGGAATGAACTTTGTGGCTCCTCTCAGATTCCAGAACTTTCTGTCACCGAAATGATAGGAAAAAGTGTTTTTTGGCCAAATTTTGAGGTTTGCAAAGGATTCTGGGTAACAGAACCTGATCAGAGCCCCACAAGTCACCCCATCTTGGATTCCCCTAGGTGTCTAGTTTTCAAAACTGCGCAGGTTTGCTAGGTTTCCCTAGGTGCCGGCTGAGCTACAGGCCAAAATCCACAGCTAGGCACCTTGTAAAAAACAGCTCTGTTTTCTTTGTGAAAATGTGATGTGTCCACGTTGTGTTTTGGGTCATTTCCTTTTGCGGGCGCTAGGCCTACCCACACAAGTGAGGTACCATTTTTATTGGGAGACTTAGGGGAATGCTGGGTGGAAGGAAATTTGTGGCTCCTCTCAGATTCCAGAACTTTCTGTCACCGAAATGAGAGGAAAAAGTGTTTTTTGGCCACATTTTGAGGTTTGCAAAGGATTCTGGGTAACAGAACCTGGTCAGAGCCCCACAAGTCACCCCATCTTGGATTCCCCTAGGTGTCTAGTTTTAAAAAATGAGCTGGTTTGCTAGGTTTCCCCAGGTGCCAGCTGAGCTAGAGACCAAAATCCACAGCTAGGCACTTTGTAAAAAACACCTCTGTTTTCTGTGGAAAAATGTGGTGTCCACGTTGTGTTTTGGGCCATTTCCTTTCCACAAGTCAGGTACCATTTTTATCGGGAGACTTGGGGGAACGCTGGGTGGAAGGACATTTGTGGCTCCTCTCAGATTCCAGAACTTTCTGTCACCAAAATGAGAGGGAAAAGTGTTTTTTTGGCCACATTTTGAGGTTTGCAAAGGATTCTGGGTAACAGAACCTGGTCAGAGCCCCACAAGTCACCCCATCTTGGATTCCCGTAGGTGTCTAGTTTTTAAAACTGTGCAGGTTTGCTAGGTTTCCCTAGGTGCCGGCTGAGCTACAGGCCAAAATCCACAGCTAGGCACTTTGTAAAAAAACTGCTCTGTTTTCTTTGTGAAATGTGATGTGTCCACGTTGTGTTTTGGGGCATTTCCTTTTGCGGGCGCTAGGCCTACCCACGCAAGTGAGGTACCATTTTTATCAGGACACATAGGGGAGCACAGAATAGCAAAACAATTGTTATTGCCCCTTGTCTTTCTCCACATTTTTCCTTCCAAATGTAAGACAGTGTGTAAAAAAGACATCTATTTGAGAAATGCCCTGTAATTCTCATGCTAGTATGGGCACCCTGAAAATTCAGAGATGTGTAAATAACCACTGCTTCTCAACACCTCATCTTGTGGCCATTTTGGAAATACAAAGGTTTTCTTGATGCCTATTTTTCACTTTTTATATTTCAGCAAATGAATTGCTGTATACCCGGTATAGAATGAAAACCCATTGCAAGGTGCAGCTCATTTATTGGCTCTGGGTACCTAGGGTTCTTGATGAACCTACAAGCCCTATATATCCCCGCAACCAGAAGAGTCCAGCAGACGTAACAGTATATTGCTTTCAAAAATCGCAGGAAAAAGTTACAGAGTAAAAGGTGGAGAAAAATGGCTGTTTTTTTACCTCAATTTCAATATTTTTTCTTTCAGCTGTTATTTTCTGTAGGAAACACTTGTAGGATCTACACAATGACGCCTTGCTGAATTCAGAATGTTGTCTACTTTGCAGAAATGTTTAGCTTTCTGGGATCCAGCATTGGTTTCTTACCCATTTCGGCCACTAACTGGAAGGAGGCTGAAAGCACAAAAAATAGTTAAAATGGGGTATGTCCCAGTAAAATGTCAAAATTGTGTTGAAAAATGGGGCTTTCTAATTCAAGTCTGCCTGTTCCTGAAAGCTGGGAAGATGGTGATCTTACCACCCAAACCCTTTGTTGATGCCATTTTCAGGGGAAAAAACACGAACTGCCTTCTGCAGCCCTTTTTTCCCATTTTTTTTTTTTAAATGACATTTTCGCTGTATTTTGGTTAATTTGTTGGTCTCCGTCAGGGGAACCCATAAAGTCTGGGTACCTCTATAATGCCTAGGATGTTGTAAAAAAAGGACGCAAATTGGGCGTGGGTAGCTTATGTGAACAAAAGGTTATGAGGGCCTAAGCGAGAACTGCCCCAAATAGCCAAAAAAAGGCTCAGCACAGGAGGGGAAAAGGCCTGGCAGCGAAGGGGTTAAGAGATTGCATCTTCACTGGAGCATCTTCAATGTGGCATGTGGTTGGCATCTAGTTTGTTCGGGCGGTGGGCTGCCACTTGGCTCTGGGAAGAAATCCAAGCCTCAAACCCATTACCCGAGCTCCTGGAACAAGACAACAAACACTACAGCTGGACTGAGGCAGAGTCAACATCTGAGCCACTATTACTGTAGCTTAGTACCCCTGCTGACAGTGACACTAGCAGGCACACCCAGCCTTCAGCAAGTCACACAAACTTTGGCCAGATAAGTATTTACTGTGACATTGAACCCAAACAAGGGGGTAGAAGAAACTTTAGAGACTAGTGAATGACTGGAAAGTGAAATTGAGCTAAAGGAGCTGCCCAAAGTAGCCAAAGATTACATGCCGTAAGGATAATGGGCCAATGCACTTTAACTGCCAGAGACTGTCCCCATGGCACTGTGGGTGCTCTTCCCCTTAGTAGGCGTAAAAACTGCCCTCTGATGGATTATGCTAGTGATTTGTGTGAATAGAAATAAAGTACTTTTCTTTTTATAAACCAAAGACCAAGACACTGGAGAGGGGAAAAGGAACACACGACTCACTTTAGAAATCTGATTTGGTTCTTTTGTTGCTAGGAACTACTGATTAGTGTTCCTGAGCACTGCTATTTGGTAGATGGTGAGATTGAAATGTTGCACTGCAGTCTCTGTTGGGTGAGTCCTTTGGGTGAGGCCAGCCTTTCATCTCTCTTCCTGATCACTATTAAGTGTGGCTGTTGCTAGCCAAGGTCACACCTCACTGGTGTGAGTAACATTACTCTACGCAAAGGCTGTGCCTATAAGAACAGTCTGAAAAGGATACATGTAGGAAGAACTGATCTACTGAAAGTGTAGACAAGAATATGTGGTTTCAGTATGAAAATAGGAGCTGCTGATCTACTTGATGTTCCAAGTTCTATTGAACCAAGGAAATGGGTACTCTGCAGAGGACTGCTGTGCATCCAGAGTTGGTGTCTGTTGACAGCCAGCATCCAAGAGGTCTCAGAAGAAGGGGCTTTACAAAGGAGATTGTCAGGTATACAAACTCTGTACCAGCTGTACCCATGAAAGCTACTGTATTGCCTGTGGGTGAAGGGACCCAAAAGAGTTCTGTCCCCCTTAAACTAGTTGCTCTGGACATTTTGGAGAGGAACCCAGATGCCTTGGAACACATACATCCACTACATTATGGGGTTTCTGTTAGAAGCTAGTATCAATGAGAGCTCAAAAACAATGGTTTAGGTGGTTAGGAGGAAGTAGCTCAAACCTGAGGAGATTCACCATGGTTCTAATGGTGCAGTGGAGCAAGTGGAGAGGACATGGAGTATCTGATTGCCCGAGTTGAGGTAGAAATCAATGGAAGTTAGTCATGACTGATGAAGGGGTGAGAGAGAAGCAAGGTTCCTACTGTGTCTTGGGCAATGATGTGATTTCCTCTGGTTTAGTGCAAGGACCAGAGGTCTACATGGCTTTGATAATATCAAATGTGTTGACCAGAGCGCAGGTCACACTTCAGTCTGTGGAAGAGACTGAGACAATTCTGTATTTGTAGGGGCCAGTACACAGTAGTAATTGGATCAGGACGGGCTCTAAAAAGGCACTGACCATGGTATCCACTGCCCCTTTTCCAGGCAGTGAGGAGACGGTGTTACCTGAGGCAGACCAGGTGTTAGGGTCTGGGTCACTGCCAGAGCAGCAGCAGTTGTTAGCTATTAGAGGGCCTACCCAGGAGGATTTCCACAAGGCACAACTTGAGTGTCCTGTGCTTATGGTACTTTGTAAGTAAGCCCAGGAATTGGTCAGCAGGCAAGTGGTCGGAAGACATGATGTTGGGGGGAGTGAAGCAGTGAATACTGGGCCAGGTGCTAGCAAGAGGCTAGTGTTTCCAATGGGCACAGAGATTTTCATTTGCCACTGACCCTTGTTAGGATACTTGGGCATTAGAAAGACCCAGGCCAGAGATGTCTAGAAACACAAAAATGTTCTGCAGAACCTGTCCTGCTTGCCAGCTGTGTGGTAAGTCAAGAGGTAACATCTAGGCACCATTAGTGCTTCTTAGGGTCGTAGGAGTTCCATTTGAGCATGTGTGGCTGGAGATAATTGGTCCATTTGACCCCACCTCAGCATCAGGCAACAGGTACATTTTGGTTGTGGATCATTCCACCAAGTATCCACATTTGTTACCCCTGAGGAGCACAACTGTGAAGGTGGTAGATAGAGTCCTTCTAAGAATCTTTTCAACAGGTGGATTTCCTAAGACTGTGATTTCCTTGCTTACATAAAAAAGAGGTGGGAGTAAGCTGTTGTGACTTACCACTTCATTGCAGCATACCACCAGGACTGGTTCTAGGATGGTGTGACCGGTGCGACCACAATGGGCATTGACTTAGGGAGGAGCTGTGTTTTCAAGTATATTAGGATTTTTGAAGAACCTGCTGCCACGTTCCTTGCCTCCAACAATTTTCATGCAGCAATAAAAACACCAAGGTAGCTCTGGTGATTAACGGTCCTGCTGGAGGGAATTCAGAGTTTTGTTTAGTGGTAATTTTGAGTCATCTAAAACAGAGCAGATAGGGTTAATATGCCTGCTGCAAAGCATGTGTGCCATGCAGATTACAAGATGCATATAATCTAGGTCACTGGGTTGCTGCTTTTATCAGAGAAATTCTTTTGTTACTTGCAGTTTATAGTATAAAATCCTAATAGAGAACAGTTAGCTAATAATTGTCATCAGCGAGCTGCATGCAAACTGCAAGATATAGGTTAGAGGGTTATGATCTTTCCCCAGTCTTTCATTATCCTAATGTTGTAAAAAGGGTTCATAGAAATCAATTATCATTAGTAAAGACAACCCTCAACCATGGTGTTAAGTTTTAAATTCTGTGTTTATGCTTCTTCAGACAAATCACTCTTAATATACGCGTATGGATGGCAGGTGATATCTTGTAGTCCTCTGTCTTAAGTAGAAATTATTTAACACTGATTTATACACGTATGATCAATTGTCCCTGAGTAATGCATGTGTGATGTAAAGTGTTCTGACACCCTACGTTGGTATGAGTGGCACTATAAAACAAAAGACATGCATGTGGGATAAAGTTGTTATGGGGACTTAAGGGGCACTGTTGAATGGTGGTGGTGAGGGAATCAATAGAGAAGCACGTCATTGGGCTGTGAGAACAAACATTGTCGCACGGGGCACCACCAGCGCTAAAGTCAGCCCTGCATATCATCCACAATCCAATGGAGGACTGGAGGGGTTTCACAAGACCCTTAGGAGCATGATGGGAACTCTAACAGAGAGCCTCAGGAGGAAGTGGGACATCCTCCTGTCATGGCTCTTCTTCACTTACCAGGGGATTCCACAGAAGGGAACGGGTTTCAGCCCTTTGAACAGGAACATCTTTTCAGCTTGAGAGGGGGCCTGGAGTTTTTCAACCTAAAATGGCCCAAAAGTGTTATTTGCAACAGTCAGGGCAGGTCAATATTCATGACGTCTTTGATGAAATCCAAACGCTGGGCCCCAAAACAGCCATATCTTAGGGTAGTCCCACCACATGTGGATGCAGGTCCCCAGGGAGTCACCTCCCCTCCAGCAAGTGTCAGGACCCCTATTCTTAGATCTCAAACAGACTGGGGTCATGTACCATTGTAACATCAGTTTAAATGCGTTTGTCCTCTATTGAAGGCCCGGGGGAGCATTTTGCCACCTAATCCACATTTGTATCTAGTCCGTCTTTGTCACTGCTTTTAATGATGATGCTGGTACGAGCCTCAAAAAGAAGAAGTCCGAGGCGGTCTCTGATATGGGGGATTAAGAATTAAGACAGGGCTGATAAAGCCCCTATTCCAACAGATTTATAGAGCAAGTACATTGCCAAAGACATGATGGTGGATTTAGTAGTTCATATAAGGGGAAATATAATTTTTCCTCTTGTAGACAAGTCAGAAACTTCAGAAAATCATGCTACCAAGATTGATGGCTAAGCTCTATAGTCTTGAGAGTACAGACAGTATGTCACCAGACAGTGTGTATGTAGATTCCATGGTGGCAATTCTCGTATCCATGTCAGCAGAGAATAGTCTGAAAGACTTGTCGGATAAAAAGGTGGACTCTGATTTGAGAAAGGGATTTATAGGAACAGACATGGCCATGAGAGCTGGGATTTATAATGCTTATACACCCCCAATTTATTGCTTCAAATTTAAAAAAAAACTGTTTTCAGCAATTCAGAATGGGCTGAATTATCTTCCTTTGTTGGAACAAATAGAGTGCTCTGCAGCTCCCATGAAAAGAGCTTCCATGGCTGCATGGAGGAACTTATAACTCAAAGACTGGAACACTGATGCGGCTCCTCAGAGGACATCTGCCTTTAAAATGCCATTTGAGGGTTCCAGATTATTTAGCGCCAAGCTGGAAGAAAAGCGTAATCTTATATTTAAGGAGGCAAAGCATTCTTCATCCTCACAGCATCAGTCATCTAGACGTTCAAGTTCTTCAAAGTCAAAATCTTTGTTTTCCCATCCTTCAAGGAGACAACAGTGCCAGGAGCTGCAACCAAATTTCAAGGAAAATCATCCTTCAAGTTCTACAAGAAACAAACCAGTGTGTAGGCACCAGAAATCAATAATCCTGACTGTGCTGAGAGGAATGCTTTTCCATCAAAAGCAGGAGGAAGTATACAATTCAACAATTCATTTCACAATGGGAAGAAAAAACAACGGATCATTGGGTTCTTCAAGATGTCAGCAAGGGGAATCTCATAACTCATTTGTCAAAAACAATTCCTGCATGGACCACTGCCTTGAGATCCAGCCAAAAGAGAGGCTTTATTGAAAGAAGTATCAGGCCTTCAAATGAAAGGATAAACTGTCCTAGTTCTCAGGGAAGACACTGGGCTGGACTTGCCTTTCTATTCCCGAAAGCATTGGGAAATTATCAACTGACTAAAAGTGAAATCCAAAATCTCAACATCTCAACATTTTCATCCATATCAGATTTAGGAGTGTAAGGAAATGCCTCTTTTTGCATGATCACCCCCAAACATTTGGACTGATGGTGCTGGTTTTTCAACTCTCAGAATGTACTGAGCCCAGCAGAAAAGACCTCAGTGTCAGTGCTTTGGCCCTTAAAAGGTGTATGTTTAATTGGCTCACCCACAGTTGGCATAACTTAATTTACTAATAAGTCTCAAATATAAGGAACTGGGGTACCCAGGACCTGTAAGTTAAAGCGTCCCTTGTGGACTGCAGCACGTATTGTGCCACCACAAGTGTGACAAAGCAAAGCAAGACTCCCAGCATGCCATTACTGGCTGGAAGAGCAGTTTTCAAACTACTAACTCGACTTTGCCATTTAAACTAATGACAAAGTCCAGGCGTTCCTCTTTATGGTCTGGCTTGACACCACACCTGTCGCAAGATAATTATGTGAGTATCACGAGGAGAGGCGCGTTGGCTCCGCCCAGCAGAAAAGGCCTCAGTGTCAGTGCTTTGGCCCTTAAAAGGTGTATGTTTAATTGGCTCACCCACAGTTGGCATAACTTAATTTACTAATAAGTCTCAAATATAAGGAACTGGGGTACCCAGGACCTGTAAGTTAAAGCGTCCCTTGTGGACTGCAGCACGTATTGTGCCACCACAAATGCGACAAAGCAAAGCAAGACTCCCAGCATGCCATTACTGGCTGGAAGAGCAGTTTTCAAACTACTAACTCGACTTTGCCATTTAAACTAATGACAAAGCCCAGGCGTTCCTCTTTATGGTCTGGCTTGACACTACACCTGTCGCCAGATAATTATGTGAGTATCACGAGGAGAGGCGTGTTGGCTCCGCCCAAATGTTGGGAGGCAGGAGTACACTATTTGACTGGGCAGAAGTTGTTCGCTTCATCTGAAAGACAGCTTCTCACTCAACTTGGCTGTGGAAGAGTTTTTTCTTCACCTAACATGGCTGCGCGTTAAAACATGATCACGTTGCAGCATGTAGGGTTGGTCTTATTTTGTGCCACTTTTGGTGGAGCAATTTGGTGGAGTAGTGGTTTGCTCCATTGGAGACCACCTGTGCCAACAGTCCCTTCTTTACTTTGTGACAATTTTCTTTACATTGCCCATGTTGGTTGTGTCAATTCTAGAATTTGAAAATATTTGGTGGTGTTGCGCTGAGGGATTCACACCTTGTTAGCCTGGTCAACAGGTTCTATAGGCCACATCTACTGGCCAGAAGTTTACACCTCAAACACAGAAATAGTACAACAGTTGTGCTGGGCCTGCAGGAGCACAGAGGAATGTAATTGTGTTTCGGATTATTTAATTACATGCTGCAAACGCCACGGTTTCTTGGATACAGAATAATTTGCGTGGATATGTCATTAAATGCGTCAGTTACAATTAAGGAAATGTTTGTCTACATGTATACCTAAAAAAACCTCAATAGTTTTTGTTTTCACCATATCGAACCATGGAGGCTTTTGTGAAACCGCACGTCAAAAAGTGTATCAGCTGTTACTGAGCAGTGGTGGTTACTTCAGTGCCTCTAAGATTTCACCCAAAACTTGAGTATATCTAATGATAACATGAAGGCATTGGACAAATTGATCAAATAATAAAACAAGAATTTGCAATGCAATCGGTCTCGCATTTGCTCGAGTTAGAGCTATTGGCGTTGTAAATTCCTAACTGGACTTTTCTTGTCACATAAATTAAAAATGAAGTGTAACATAAGCAAGCCAATTCAAAGTGCCTTGGCCACCATGAGCATGAGCACAAAGGAGAGACACAAATGGACAAAGAAGTTCGCTTACAGTCAAACATATCCACACTCGTGTAATTATCCATGAAACCGGGTCAGTCGGCAAGATGGTAACAAAACCTCTCAAAGGCGGGACAAACATACAGCAGTTACCAATGATAACAATTGATTTTTGAAAGGCAAGCCAGCGAACGAGTGGAATTCCTGGGCGTGATGTGGGCATGGTTAAAAACCCATAATTCTTACAACAGGTCAAAGCGCTTGCAAGCACAACCTAAAAACACAGCCTTGGTTAGCTTACAGTAGTCTCTGTAGCAGAGATAGTAAATAAAAGAACGCAGTGTGTGTCTTGTGAGTTTTCAACCAGAGGGGCGGCTGGCTGTTATGGAAGTGACTGTGTGAAATTTGAAGCAAATAGAGAGCTTTGTCAATGAATTAGATCAAACAACAAATGGCACATACAGACAGGGGATCGGAATCCTCTGGCATATTCACAGAGCCCCTGGGATAGAGGAGAGCAGGTGCCCAAGACTACAAGCCGGCAACAAGAAGTCAAGTGGGGCTTGATAAGGTCCTAGACGAGCAGCAGAGAAAGTGAGAGGGGGTATGTCTGTTAGGTAGCTGTAAAAAGTAGTTCAGGTATCTGCAGATAATTTTTTTAACCAACTTAAGCGAAAACATATTTGCCAAAAGTTTGGGTGTTTCATCTCAGGCTGACTCACTTCTGGTTGTCAACATTTGTATCCATTTAGGGCATTTTGCCTACCCACGTTTAATGCATTGATTTAGCAGAGAGCAACAGGTGACAAGCAAAGTCATTGTCAGTGCAGAAACTTCGGAAAGCATTAGAGCGAGGTTAGGTGAGCTGTGTCCTTACAAGTCAAACAGGTACACTGTTCCAAGAAAAAATAGGTAAGTAAAATATGGCGCTGCAATATCTGACGGGCCCCTCGGGGTGCTCTTTACCTGAGATCTTGACCATGACATCCAACAGATGTGTGAGGGCTCTTGCTTCTAATTTGCTTTGTGCCTAGTGGAGTCCTGCTTACTTATTTTTTCTTGGAATAGTGTACCTCTTTGATTTGTGTGACACTTGAGAAACTGTACACTGGACCAGTTAATCTCCCAAACCCTCTTATGGTTGAATAGAGCTGTATCCTTATTCATGTCTTATTGACTTTGCTTATTTCTTGTAGTGAGTGCAATCTGCTTTGGTGGCCAACTGTATCCTGATCAAGGGTGTCAGAGTGCAGGGTGGGCAGTGTCTGAGTGCAGGCTGAGAGGTGTGTGAGAGGGCAGGGTGAGCCGTGTGTGAATAAACACAGTGTCTTTCTAAGTGCAGGGTAAGAGGTGTACCCTTGTGAATGCAGAGTGAGTGGCTTGCTTTGTTCTGTGCAAGGTGCAGCTCATTAAAGCCAGAACTATTGCCATTGCCAATGCTTGTTAATATATATGTGTCACCCATAATGTAGACCTATCAAACCCTAAGTCAAGGTGCTGTATAATAAAAAGTAAACATGTGTTTTTATATGTCCTAACAGTAAAAAAAACCAAGTTGTCTTTTTTGTGTAGAAAGGCTAGTAGCCCCATTGGCAAGTACAGGGTTACAGGCTGACAACTCAGCTGTGCTATCTTTTGAATAGGGCTACTAAAGTTGGAACTTCAAGGTATCAAAGAATAGTTACAATAAACCTGACTTAATGCCTAAGTCAACTTGAATGCCCCTGTTAAGCAAATGGTGTCTTTAGAAAGCTGCTTCTCTGTTGTGCATGTTTTCCAAAGACTCTTTACAATTGCTAGCCAAGAGATACCTTCCGCACTCCTGGGGATAGATGTGAACCACACTCAGCAAGGAACACAAAGGGCCTGCCATTGGGAGAGGTGTTACTTCTCCCTGGCGGGAAGGCCAAACAGGGTTTGAGCCCAAAAGGCGAGCTTTAAAGGGGAAGCAGCCTCTGAAGGGCAAATGGTGGACACACACAAGAGGTGCTTCTCTTTTGTTTTGGTAGACTGGTGTCGGGGACCGAGATGTAAACAGTTGCCAAACAAGTTTTGCAGAGAGCATGTAGCCCCCAGTAAGCCACACCTCTAAGGTGTGCTACGAAGCTCCACACACCGAGGCAGGTGTCCTACCATCTTGGGAGTGTGCAGAATATTGTATTCTGTGATAGCTAGGTGTGGTACAAAGCTCCACACACCAAGAGAGAGTTCTATTATCTTGGAAGTGGCTAGAATATTGTGTTCTGGGACAGCTAGATTTCACACTATGCAGGGTGTCGTGAAGGCTGAAGTGGACCTGGTAGCCTATGGGCTAGTAATCACCACATCCCCAGAGGGCAAGCCCGGGGCATAAAAGAGGCACCCCTGGCACCCAGACCTTACCCACTGATCGCCAATGTGCTGCCCTGGAAACCAAGTCTTGATGCTCAAAAGTTGCATGTGAGTCTGCTGGACCCAGGAGAGTCATCGGCATGCAGTTTGGTCAGTCAAAATAGACACTAGCCTTAATTAAAGGGACCGCTGAAGTCTCTTTAACTGGAGTCCAGCAGAACAATGTCAACTGATTTTTGGCTGGATTTCAACTGGACTTCGAGGGAAATTGACCCCTGTGACCAAAGCCACGCCACCATGTTTGTGCACAGAAAGGTGGCTCCAGGAAGACCCCCATCACTGAATCAGTATCCTTCAGCATTGTTAGCATCCTGTATCCCTTACATCACAACGATTTCCTTGATATCTATGGCAGTTCGCCCATAGAGCCTGGAACTGAACTGGAGATTGCTTTGACTGCATGGTAACTGTCCTGCCTAGTCCTATTTCCCCCTGCAACTCGCTCCCCGCAGGAGTTGATTGCCCAATGTGGGCCAGAGTAGTCAAACACAACTTTACAAAAGTTTTCCAAGTAATCGCTAACAGAGGCAGTTGCCAATCCTTATTTGCAATTTGAATGAAAAGCAGTGATATTTGATTTGCTTAATCATTTATCAATTTCAAGTTTATTCAGTTGTTTGAAAATAGCCATCTTACACAATTTAAAAATACAATAAAGATATACAGTAAAAACCTAAAAACATAAAACAAGGATACAAATATTTAAAAACCTTAAAAAGCAAAAATTAAATATTTACCTGATTATGCCAATACAAACCACATTTGTAGGAAGTTGGCTCTGTATGCACTATTTCAAAGTAAGGAATAGTATGCACAGAGTCCAACGGTTCCCCTTAGCGGTAAGATAGTGGCAAAAAGAGATAATACTAGTGCTCTATTTTGTGGTAGTGTGGTCGAGCAGTAGGCTTATCAAAGGAGTAGTGTTAAGCATTTGTTGTACACACACAGGCAATAAATGAGGAACACACACTCAGAGACAATTCCAGGCCAATAGGTTTTTGTATAGATAAATATATTTTCTTAATTTATTTTAAGAACCACAGGTTCAAGATTTACATGTAATACTTCAAATGAAAGGTATTGCAGGTAGGTACTTTAGGAACTTTGAATTAGCAAAATAGCATATACAGTTTTCACATAAATCACATATAGCTATTTTAAAACTAGACACAGAGCAATTTTCAACAGTTCCTAGGGGGAGTAAGAGTTTGTTAGTTTTTGCAGGTAAGTAAACCACCTATGGGGTTCAAGTTTGGGTCCAAGTTAGCCCACCGTTTGGGGGTTCAGAGCAACACCAAAGTTACCACACCAGCAGCTCAGGGCCGGTCAGGTGCAGAGGTCAAAGTGGTGCTCAAAACGCATAGGCTTCAATGGAGAAGGGGGTGCCCCGGTTCCAGTCTGCCAGCAGGTAAGTACCCGCGTCTTCGGAGGGCAGACCAGGGGGGTTTTGTAGGGCACCGGGGGGTGACACAAGTCCACACAGAAAGTACAGCCTCAGCGGCACGGGGGCGGCCGGGTGCAATGTGCAAACAAGCGTCGGGTTTTCAATAGAAAGCAATGGGAGACCAAGGGGTCTCTTCAGCGATGCAGGCAGGCAAGGGGAGGCTCCTCGGGGTAGCCACCACCTGGGCAAGGGAGAGGGCCTCCTGGGGTTCACTCCTGCACTGGAGTTCGGATCCTTCAGGTCCTGGGGGCTGCGGGTGCAGAGTCTTTACCAGGCGTCGGATCTTAGAAGCAGGCAGTCGCGGTCAATGGGAGCCTCGGGATTCCCTCTGCAGGCGTCGCTGTGGGGGCTCAGGGGGGGCAACTCTGGCTACTCACGGTCTCGCAGTCGCTGGGGAGTTCTCCCTGAAGTGTTTGTTCTCCACAAGTTGAGCCGGGGGCATCGGGTGCAGAGTGCCAAGTCTCACGCTTCCGGCGGGAAACACGAGTTGTTTCAAAGTTGCTTCTTTGTTGCAAAGTTGCAGTCTTTGGTGAACAGAGCCGCTTTCCTCTGGAGTTCTTGGTCCTTCTAGATGCAGGGCAGTCCTCTGAGGCTTCAGAGGTCGCTGGTCCCTGTGGAAAGCGTTGCTGGAGCAGTGTCTTTAGAAGTGGGGAGACAGGCCGGTAGAGCTGGGGCCAAAGCAGTTGGTGTCTCCGTCTTCTCTGCAGGGTTTTTCAGCTTAGCAGTCCTCTTCTTCTTAGGTTGCAGGATTCTGAGTTCCTAGGTTCTGGGGAGCCCTTAAATACTAAATTTAAGGGTGTGTTTAGGTCTGGGGTGTTAGTAGCCAAAGGCTACTAGCCCTGAGGGTGGGTACACCCTCTTTGTGCCTCCTCCCTGAGGGGAGGGGGGCACATCCCTAATCCTATTGGGGGAATCCTCCATCTGCAAGATGGAGGATTTCTAAAAGTTAGAGTCACCTCAGCTCAGGACACCTTAGGGGTAGTCCTGACTGGCCAGTGACTCCTCCTTGTTTTTCTCATTATCTCCTCCGGCCTTGCCGCCAAAAGTGGGGCCGTGGCCGGAGGGGGCGGGCAACTCCACTAGCTGGAGTGCCCTGTGGTGCTGTAACAAAGGGGGTGAGCCTTTGAGGCTCACCGCCAGGTGTTACAGTTCCTGCAGGGGGAGGTGTGAAGCACCTCCACCCAGTACCAGCTTTGTTACTAGCCACAGAGTGACAAAGGCACTCTCCCCATGTGGCCAGCAACATGTCTGGTGTGTGGCAGGCTGCTAAAACTAGTCAGCCTACACGGATAATCGGTTAAGGTTTCAGGGGGCACCTCTAAGGTGCCCTCTGGGGTGTATGTTACAATAAAATGTACACTGGCATCAGTGTGCATTTATTGTGCTGAGAAGTTTGATACCAAACTTCACAGTTTTCAGTGTAGCCATTATGGTGCTGTGGGGTTCATGCATGACAGACTCCCAGACCATATACTCTTATGTCTACCCTGCACTTACAATGTCTAAGGTTTTGCTTAGACACTGTAGGGGCATAGTGCTCATGCACTTATGCCCTCACCTATGGTATAGTGCACCCTGCCTTAGGGCTGTAAGGCCTGCTAGAGGGGTGACTTATCTATACTACATAGGCAGTGTGAGGTTGGCATGCCACCCTGAGGGGAGTGCCATGTTGACTTAGTCGTTTTGTCCTCACTAGCACACACAAGCTGGCAAGCAGTGTGTCTGTGCTGAGTGAGGGGTCCCCAGGGTGGCATAAGATATGCTGCAGCCCTTAGAGACCTTCCTTGGCATCAGGGCCCTTGGTACCAGGGGTACCAGTTACAAGGGACTTACCTGGATGCCAGGGTGTGCCAATTGTGGAAACAAAAGTACAGGTTAGGGAAAGAACACTGGTGCTGGGGCCTGGTTAGCAGGCCTCAGCACACTTTCAAATCAAAACTTAGCATCAGCAAAGGCAAAAAGTCAGGGGGTAACCATGCCAAGGAGGCATTTCCTTACAACATTTTAAAGAGGATCTGACCCCACAACACACTATATCATCAGACACCATATGTAGATAGTTCAGAGCTGAAACACATTGTAAAAAACCCTTCTCATTCAAATAGGTACTAAAAATCTACACCTAAAAGAAGCATGAAATTCACATAAAAAGGTAAAGTGCAGAAGTGTCTGTAAAGAGACACCATCACATAGACAAGTAAGAATGCTCTTTGGGTCAAACTGACCTAAGGGAAAACACAATTTCGACCTAATGGACCCAAGACGGAATCTAGTGATAAGTGCCCTTTCCCCCACATTGTTGAACAATGTTAGATAGGCCTCAATCCCTGGGGTGACCTTTATGAACAAAAAATCATGGACAGAGGGTTTCAGTAACTCCTTATCCTCCCTCTGCCTCAACCTGAGTTTGTAAAACTCTAACTTAGTCCAGCCCCTGTCAGAGTTATTTAACAGGTGTGGTGAATAGAAAATCTCAGGGCGCCCCAACAGAGTGCAATATCCTTTAAATAGTTCAACCAGGGAATACCCTCCTTTTCACAGGTGAAACAATCAACAATAAGCTCTCTCTTGAAGGTAGCCTTCTCATTGGACCAAATATAAATCCATAGTAGCAAATAGGCTAACTTAATACTATCCTCATGTAACTTAATTCCAGTTCCTCATGCAGGCAAAACCCTGGGCTAATCGGGCCCCCACCCAACAACCTTTTGCAGAATCTATCTTCTTCTATTTGGGTGGAAGGGCAATTCCGATAGCCCCATATCAGTGCCCCATATGTCAGGGAATAACTGTTTTACGCCCAACCCTCAAAGAAAATTCAAAGATGGCACAAATTATAACATTAAAGGGCAGACAGTGCTTAGAAATAAAGGAATGTGAATTTATTTTTTCATCGAACACAATGCCCAAATAAGGGAAGTCGTGGATGTAGCTAATGATATGGCGTTGGATAATCACAGGACCCAACTTACTCTGGGGCTTTCCACACACCATATAGTGCGTCTTTTACTTCTGAGTCTAAATTGGCCATAAAGTCCACAAAAGCTTGAACTGCCCTGCGTAAACCATTTATGGTATGTGCCAGGAGAACCGCATCATCAGCATAGAACAAAGTTGCTTTTTTCCATTGATTACAGGGACATTTTTGCACCTTTCCCCAAGAAATCATTCAAACCGATTTGCTTAATCGTTTATTTCTCTGGAACCCTCCAGTGGATTTTTTTGTTTTTGTGTCTAAAAATTCATTAAAATAATTGCTATTTTGATAAATTGATGTCAGATTTTCTTTGCGTCATGTTCCTCTCTGGTTCAGCTGCTTTGGTACTTGTAAATGCTTTGCTAGTGTTCCGCCGACAAACTCTGACTGTTCAAAGCCACAGCTATGCAGGGTTTAGCTAATGTTTTGCAAACGAACTTGACTGGAATAAAGATGGGTTTGTGAGATTGTTACACTGTAAGGTTGCATGGCCACACCATATACTAAACCGCTGGGTTTATTAAAGGGCGAGCCAATTACAACACCTCAGGTTGTAATGAACATGAACGCCGTTTTACTGACAAGAGTACGCACAGCATGCAGTGAGCGGAGTACAGAAACACAAATTGACTTGGTAGTTGCTCGTCACCTGTTAATCCAACTTGGGGCACAATAATGGTTGCGCTCAAGGTGTTCTATATTCAGATAGAGCAGGTTTAATGGGCATACATCATTTGATTTTTAGATTCGCTGCATCCCACCACACACTCATCAAGAGACTGTACCACATCAGAATCGAGAGAGGCACACTCAGATGGATTGCATCATTCCTCACTTGACGTACACAGAGAATCGGCCTACCCCTTCACTTCAGAGCCCACGAACACCATTTGTGGTGTCTCTCAAGGCTCATCCCTCAGCTCCACCATCTTCAACATCTACATGACGCCTCTAACTGACATTGTCAGAACCCACACTATCAACTTCATATGCTATGTGGACAACAACCAGCTCATACTCTCAGTAGACCCCACCACCCCAAGACCATCTTTCATAACTAAATGAAGAACATCGCAGCCTGGATGAAGAAGAACTGCCTGAAGCTCAACACAGTGAAGACCAAAGTACTGATCTTTGGCAACTATATCTCTCTCTGGAACGATACCTGGTGGCCCGCCAACTCGGACCCACTCCCATACCTAAAGACCACACCTGCAACCTCTGCATAATCCTTGACAGCAAACTCACCATGAAATGTGAGTTCAGCACAGCCGCAAATGCCTGCTTCCACCCTCTCTGTTTGCTCCTGAGAAACTTCAAATAGCTCCCCATAAGCACAAGAAAAATTGCAACACAAGCCCTGATCACCAGCCATCTTGACTACAGCAACGCACTGTACGCAAGAACCACCATCGATCTCATGAGAAGTCTCCAGACGGTAGAGAACTCCGCAGCCAGATTGAGCCTTAACTTGCCCAAATAGACCCACATTACCCAACACTAGAGGAATCTCCACTGGCTCCCCATAAAGAAAAGATACCTATTCAAACTACTGACACACGCCTACAAAGCCATCCACGACCTAGGACCAGTATACACGAACGACAGCCTGAACTTCCACCAACCATCCAGAAACCTTCGCTCCACCTCGCTCGCTCTTGCCCAAACACCGTGCATCCGATGTAGCCACAAGTCTGCCAAGTCCTGGAAAGCCCTCCCTTTCCACCTCTGAACATCACCCTTTCTGACGGACTTCAGGCTCTTCTACTATGCTCAGCAACCCAGCACCTGAATAGCTTCAAGGGTGTTAAGCCACGCTCTACAAGTAGTGATTGATTGATTGATTGACTGATTAATCTGATCTGGTTAGATTTCATTTTGGGTTGATATGTCTTCATGAAACATGGGACAGAACAAGCTCCTTTTGTCTGGACAGTGTAGATTATTTTATGGGCCAACCACTCCTTCCTATTGTGGCAGGGCTAAAGGAGGTTTGATGATGTTGATGTAATTCACCATTAAGAGAAAATCGCTGGATGTTCATACAGGTTCTCCAAATTTATAGGTGGTATTGTTCTGTTGTTCAAAACCTTTCAAATTGTTGATAATTGACTTTTATAACTCAAATTTATTGTTGAGAAATCTTGAACACTTATACTCCCGGAGTGCTTTCCTGGAGCAGTATAGTAGCAAGATCTGCTCTTTATCTCTTATGTCTTAATGGGTGGCTTCAATATCCACCTATGTAGGGGAGCCTCCCCACGGCCTAACACACATATTAGGAGCCCTCTTGACAGGGTGCTACATACGGAATACTCAGGGCAAGAAGACATTTTAGATACTCTTATTCATGATTTTAATTTTGTTTTTTTTCTCTTTTGAAACAATTGGTTCCCATTCCCAGTATTCTATTCCCTCCAAATGTATTGGACAAGACTGTTCCTTGGTCATTGATTTCATCTTTGTCTCTGCATCTCTTTTTAGTCTTTTAAGATGTATTACAGATTCTTTGTTTGGAGTTTAGTTATCATAACCCATTCTGTCTTTCCCTTAGGCTGGATTTGCAATTCGGAAACCCATATGGGGAAGCAGTTGTTTGTTGAAAACAGCTGACAGAGGTCAGAGGCTAAAATGGTCTGCAGTAGTTCCAGAAGACTTTAAAGGTAAAATATTTTTCTCCAGAGCAACTGATTTTCATTCTTGTTTCAGTGAGGATTGCCAGGGGACGAGAATTCTTAGTGCTTTCAATTCCATTGCCAAAAAAAGGATTGTGAATTTTTGAGCGTACTCGGCATTCCCAAAACAACCCTGTTAACTAGGTGGTTTGATGATACGTGCTCTAAGACCCATTGCGATTTGCAGAAGGCACTAAAGGAATGACCTGGGGTAAAGAAAAGGTAACCATCTATTGGTCTAGAAATAAACTGGAGGTCAAACAACTGAAAAAAGTTCTGAAAGAGGAAGCTTGGGACCAGCTTCTTCAAGCCACTTGCCTCTCCAATAGTTCCTTATTCTGGAAGGATATTAACTGGCCCGTATTTGCACAAGTCAAGGAAGGGTCCCTGTGTGCACATATTCTCCCTGATTCCTGGATTAAGCATTTTGGAAGGATTTATGATGATATGGTTTCAGTTCCCACTTCATGTGACTTGAATCCCTTGAAGGTTTTTCAAACTTTTTATTTTTGCTAGTAGAAGTGAATGAAGCAATATTATGGCTTTCTAAATATAAAACACTAGGTCCCAACTGGATTCCCCCAGATTTACATATCTCCAAGCTTAATTAGAGCTGGTAGTTGCCGGTTGGGCCCACTGGTACTCATTTTTGGGGACCAGCATTTATTTTTCTTCATCTGACATTTCCCAAAAGAAAGAGAGGGGAAATATACACAAAGGAGAAATAATGAGGACAAGAAAGAGTAAAATGTGTTACAAAAGAAGAAAGCACAAACGTAAACAAGTGAAATAAATGGGTAAGGATTGTCTGGTAGTGGATTAAAGAGGCATGAGGTGGATTCCAGACTATGCAGCCTTGGTAGTCATGTGATAGTGCTAGCCATTGGCTTCTGGGACGAGCTTTGGAACTAGCACTCATTTTTCTCAAATTAAGCACTGTTAATATCTCAGATCCTGAGGTTTGGACTCCTTTGCTTACCCAAACTTTACATACCTCAGTCAAAGTTGCAAACCTGACATCTTGGTCATAATCCATTATCATTCCTGACTTTCAAAAGGGTGATCAGTGGAAACATCACTGCTGTAGACCTATTTCTCTAATGGATTCAGTAGCCAAGGGCATAGGTGATCTTTAATAGATGAACAACCTGGGCTGAACATAATCAAATGCTTTCCAATCTGCAATAGGGGTTCAGAGGTGGGTAGGGTACTATTGATAGATTGGTGCCTTAATCTGTACCTTTTATGGAACAAGTATACAGTGGGTAAACTTGGTTCAACATATATGGCCTTCATGGTTCTTACCTCGACCTTTGAATGAGTTAATATGGATAAATTATGGAAAATATTAATGACCATGGGAGTAGAACTGGATATTTTCAATTTCCTATGGGATTTGCACACTAATATGTCTGCAGTAGCTAGATAGAATATTGATGGTTCTTGTACTGAGGCTTTCCCAATCAAATGCAGCACATTACAAGAAGGTATTCTTGCACCTTTTTTGCTCATGTCATATATAATTAATGTTACATATAATTAACTAGTAAACAGTATTACCTAATATTATTGACTTGCCTCATGTTGAGAGTCACTCTATCCCAGCATTATTACATGTGGGGAATGCAGTTCTACTGGCTAGAACAGCAACATGGTTGCAACGGCAGTTACACTCCTTTGTTACTTTTAGGGACTTATTGAAGTTGTCTAATAATTATACCAAATCATTTGTTATGGTGGCAGTCTCTAGATTTACTTAGTTATTATTATTTTGGTGGAAGGTGAAAGGCTGAGAAACATCTAGGGTACACTCTTTTCGATATATGGGAGTTCTGTTCGAACGCTCAGACCATGGTCTTCCCTATTATCTGCAAAGAAAATATTTTTTAGGGGACCATGTTTCTGTCTTTGATTTTGCTTATAAGCTGAGAAATAAGCTGCTCAAAGTCATGTTGATGATTCATCAGGTAAAGTGTGTGGCTGCAATGGTTTAAGGCTGTGGCATTTGTGGGGAGCAGGATACTGATCTTTCAATTTTGCATAAGGTAGAAAATCAATTTGCCAGACTGCTATTGAATTTACCAAAATATTATGCCTCTAGGAAATTGGGATATAAGTTGTGTGGCAGTGTGGCATGCTCAGGTAATAGGTTCACAATTGTCCTTACTGGGAACCAAACACCCCATTGCTGCACTTGATGGAGCGGAGCAGTCCAAGGACTACTCAAGGGAGGTGGTGCCCAATAACAACACTCAATAAATGATTGTCCAGTCAGTCCTATTTTCTTTAGAAAAAGTTAAATGTATTTATTACACATACACTACTAAATACTACACATTAATTTACAAATATGTGCATTTGCAGGTGGAAAATACAATATGTGACACTGTGTCACCACTGGTGACCACCCAAACATATCAAGTGAATATTACCATTATATTTTCATTATTGCAGTATTCAATAAAGCCTTTTAAAATCATTAAGGTGAACCATTGAAGCGTTTGAAATCATTATGGTGAACCACTAAAGCAACTGTCATGAATAAACCCTGTGTTAGTGCATTTCTTATACCTTTTATATCAAATTGCAATTACAAAAACAGCCCCTAGAGAGCATCACATTGAAAGAACATTGTATTGTAACCATACACTTGGCCCCTAGAAAGCATAATTAGGCTAGCATTACAGATAACAATTTTTAGGCTTTTCAGGCCCTCAGAAACGTCTTCATACTCATAGCACCTAGAGAGCACACCACTTCCCACCACAGAGTAAAGCCATAACACTTCCCCCCATAGAGGAAAGCTGTAGCTTTGGAAGTGGTTGGAAACATGAAGAAATTCAGGAAGGTGATGATTTCGGGTCCCTCCCTACTTAGGGTAAGGGCACAGGAAATCCATGTAGGGGAAAGGTGGGATCCTGCTGAGTTTGTTGGTGGTGGTGGTCCCATCGTCCTGGGGCCACCACGAAGGGAGATATAGGCAGAAATTGCAGGCAAAACGATCTGGCCGGCAAGGCATTATAGGACAACTTGTGCACTGCCATGGATAACATAGCAGCAGCTCTCCCACTGCATCGGGGAGAGCTATTTCAGGTTTCCCTTTGGTCTTTTTAGTTATTTGGCTGCCTTCTGCCATGTCTTTAGGCTTTTAGGGGTCCCCACCCCCCCCCCCCATCCAGGCACCCACAAATGGTTCCCTCATTGCAGGACAGCTCCGGAAGCCCACCCTAGCTGTCCTCGCTGGCTTCCCGCACTGGCAGCACTCCAGTGACAGGGTTCCTTGCACTCTGAAGCTTCAGGGAAGCGTGACTGCATCTCCCTGCATCAATTGGCACCCCCATTATGAAAATGGCCTGGGAATAGGGTCCCCAGACCTGCAAGAGCGTCTAGGACGGGGCCCCATGTAGGCCGTCTCCCAGCTCCATTTGGCAGTGGGTTATTCTTTGTGCCATCCCCTAGGCCCTGGCCCATCCTGGCGGAAGCTACCAGAACATCAGCGGAGCCCCACGTGCTCTGAGGCTGAAAAGTAGGTCAAAGGTCACCAAACTATTGCATGTGATGTTGCGGGCCCCATCGGGTTGATTTGGGCCATCCCTCTAGCTACCAGGGGCAGTTGCAGAATTCTTCATCTCCTCCAAAAGTAATGCAGTCCTCCGAGAGCGGATCCTTCTGGCTTCCTGTGCCAGCTCTCATCTGGGTCCTGGTTTCTGGGTGCAGAGAAGTCCAGGGCTTTCCCCCAACTGGTCCTCAGGTGGTTTAAGGGGGCAAACCTCACTAGCCCTTGTGAATACCCGCTGGTTTTGGAGTCAACTGGGCAGAGTCCTTGGTCCTAAGTGGGAGTCAGTGGGTTCCTCCTTCCAGTTCTCCATTGGTGCTCCAGGATCTAGCAGCGAAGTGTAGAAAACTCCATAGGCATGAGAGAGTCTCCTCCTTGTGGATAAGGTTTCAAAGGGGAGAGGGAGGTTCCAGAAATCAGGCACCCATCTTGGGGTGCCACTTCACCTCTCCACCCCTGTCCCAACCCTCCTGCAGACTATGCTAGGACAGTTCAAAAGGGTGTCAAACAGGAGCCAATAGTCTCATCAGCTCCTGGGGTCTCAGCTCCATCCCTCGCTGACATCACTGCTAGGGACTTGCTCTCTAGAATTTCAAAGGGAGCCCTCCTGTGGGTTGGCTCTAGTTGTCTGGTCACTCTCCTTTTTCAGTGGGCTTGGGAAGGCCCGCCCACCCCTGCTATAGTGTGACAGCTGGGTTATTGATGCAGACTATTCCGCCCCACCCCTTTCCTCCTCATGACCTGGGAGAAGTACTTCTAATTGCCCTTTTTGTGTGGGATGGCCTTGGTTTCTGGAGAAAATGTAATTAATGGGGCACCACAGGGTGCAAAAATCCATGGGCTGTGATCCCGAGCTGAGCCAGGGAAATATGAAAACCTTGGATGACCCATAAGGAGTACAGATATCATTTTGGAGGCTACAGAATTGATTTTCCCCACACAGGTTACACTCCAATTCGAGATGTCAATGGTCTCTGTAGGCCAAACTGGAGTGAAACTGCACTCTCTCTCTATGTGTATAATGAGGTGCTACTATAGACAAAACAGTAAATCACACTGACCTCCCCTATTAGTGTACACTACCCTAATAAGGCCTATCCCAGATGATTACCCAATCCCGCAGAGTCCCCTTTGTGCCAGGCTACCTGTGCGCTATTACCAGGCTGTGCACGACTGTACCCATGCATGTGTGTGCTCATGTGTTCATATGTAACCAGGGCAAAAACAACAAGTGATGGACAGAATGCTGAACATTGTCAAACACTCACCCCCAGTCATAGATCTGGGTTTAATCCATCGTTCTTTTGCTCCCCATGCCACCCCAGTTTGGACCCAGCCATATGCAAATCAGTCTTGACCCTGTTCCTCATGGGAACAGTCCAGACCGAACTGCCAAGCCAGGTCCTCACTGGACCGGAAACAAGCATCCTGGGACCGGTTTCGGGGTATCACCCCTCATCAGCCAGGCTAGCTTGAATCCAGTGGCATGGGAAGCAAGGGACCCACGTATGGGCATACCCTTCCCACTTAGGGCGACAAAGCAAAAACAACAAGTGATGGACGGAATGCTGAACATTGTCAAACACTCACCCCCAGTCATAGATCTGGGTTTAATCCATCGTTCTTTTGCTCCCCATGCCACCCCAGTTTGGACCCAGCCATATGCAAATCAGTCTTGACCCTGTTCCTCATGGGAACAGTCCAGACCGAACTGCCAAGCCAGGTCCTCACTGGACCGGAAACAAGCATCCTGGGACCGGTTTCGGGGTTTCACCCCTCATCAGCCAGGCTAGCTTGAATCCAGTGGCATGGGAAGCAAGGGACCCACGTCTGGGCATACCCTTCCCACTTAGGGCGACAAAGCAAAAACAACAAGTGATGGACGGAATGCTGAACATTGTCAAACACTCACCCCCAGTCATAGATCTGGGTTTAGTCCATCGTTCTTTTGCTCCCCATGCCACCCCAGTTTGGACCCAGCCATATGCAAATCAGTCTTGACCCTGTTCCTCATGGGAACAGTCCAGACCGAACTGCCAAGCCAGGTCCTCACTGGACCGGAAACAAGCATCCTGGGACCGGTTTCGGGGTTTCACCCCTCATCAGCCAGGCTAGCTTGAATCCAGTGGCATGGGAAGCAAAGGACCCACGTCTGGGCATACCCTTCCCACTTAGGGCGACAAAGCAAAAACAACAAGTGATGGACGGAATGCTGAACATTGTCAAACACTCACCCCCAGTCATAGATTTGGGTTTAATCCATCGTTCTTTTGCTCCCCATGCCACCCCAGTTTGGACCCAGCCATATGCAAATCAGTCTTGACCCTGTTCCTCATGGGAACAGTCCAGACCGAACTGCCAAGCCAGGTCCTCACTGGACCGGAAACAAGCATCCTGGGACCGGTTTCGGGGTTTCACCCCTCATCAGCCAGGCTAGCTTGAATCCAGTGGCATTTATATTTCTGTGCCGTGCCAGCCACCAAAGCACTGAAAAGGCACCTCTTAGGAGAGACCCTAATGGTGCTCTGTACTGAAGAGGACAGGAGGCTGTGCTGGTGGGATTTTTTTTCCCTGTATTTCATACCCTGCTGGTCCCGCAATGCCAGACATCATTTCAGCTGGCTGTTTCCTTTTTTTTTTTTTTAATCTTTATTTCATTTTATTAGTCACACAGCAGGTTACAAATTCATCGAGTACCTTAATCCATCATGCAAATTCCTTGACCATACTTTTACTAATCTGTCCTCTGAACCCTTTGGAACCATGACAGCAGAGGGGCCCAAATTTTCAAACCCCTTTTTCTAGAAGTAAAACTACATAAACAGGACTCCAAGTGGTACGCAGACAACAGCCGCATAATCCATTGGTTCCAGGAAGGGGGTTCGGCTTTCAGCCAATCAGATGTGACACACCCACGCAATACTAACATTGCCAGGAAAAGAAAATAAAGATATTGACTTTTACAAACTATTTCATCCACCCCTAGCAAAACCAGTTGGAGTGTTCGGCTAATGTCTGGCTTCAGCACTTTTCCCAAAAATTCCAAAATGTCGCTGATAAGCCTGGATAATTTTCCACAGCTGACGAACATATGACAAAGATCAGCTTCCGAGCTCCCACACCGAGGACAGATAATACCCTCTGTCCTACCCCAGCTAGCAATCTTGGCAGCTGTATAATAAAGATTTAATAAAACTTTATAATGCTGAGCTTCAAATCAAATCAAATCATAAACATTTATAAAGCGCGCTACTCACCCGTGCGGGTCTCAAGGCGCTAGGGGGATGGGGTTACTGCTGCTCGAAGAGCCAGGTCTTGAGTTGCCTCCGGAATGCGAGGTGGTCCTGGGTGGTCCTGAGGTTGGTGGGGAGGGAATTCCAAGTCTTGGCCGCCAGGTAGAAGGATTTCCCACCTGCCGTGGTGCGGCGGATGCGAGGGACGGCGGCGGGAGCGAGGTTGGCGGAGCGAAGTTGACGGGTGGGTGTGTAGAAACTGTGGCGGCGGTTGAGGTATTCGGGTCCCTTGTTGTGGAGGGCTTTGTGTGCGTGGGTGAGGAGTCGGAAGGTGATCCTTTTGTTGACGGGAAGCCAGTGCAGGTGTCTCAGGTGGGCGGAGATGTGGCTGTTGCGGGTATGTCGAGGATGAGGCGGGCTGTGGCGTTTTGAATACGTTGCAGTCTTTTCTGGAGTTTAGCGGTGGTTCCTGCGTATAGGGTGTTGCCGTAGTCCAGGCGGCTCGTGACGAGGGCATGGGTCACGGTCTTTCTGGTGTCGGCGGGGATCCAATGGAAGATCTTTCGGAGCATGCTGAGGGTGAGGAAGCAGGAGGATGATACGGCGTTGACTTGTTTGGTCAGGGTGAGAAGTGGGTCCAGGATGAAACCGAGGTTGCGTGCGTGGTCTGAGGGGGTTGGTGCGGTGCCAAGGGCTGTGGGCCACCAGGAGTCGTCCCAGGCGGTCGGGGTGTTTCCGAGGATGAGGACTTCCGTTTTGTCCGAGTTCAGTTTCAGGCGGCTGAGTTTCATCCATTCTGCGACGTCTTTCATTCCATCTTGCAGGTTGGTCTTGGCGCTGTTGGGGTCCTTGGTGAGGGAAAGTATCAGCTGAGTGTCGTCGGCGTAGGAGGTGATCTTGATGTTGTGTTTGCGTATGATGTCGGCGAGGGGGCTCATGTAGACATTGAGGAGAGTCGGGCTGAGCGAGGAGCCTTGTGGACGCCGCAGATGATCTCGGTGGGGTCTGAGCGGAAAGGTGGGAGGTAGACTCTTTGGGAGCGGTTGGAGAGGAAGGAGGTGATCCAGTCCAGGGCCTGACCTTGGATCCCGGTGGAGCGGAGGCGGGATATTAGGGTTCGGTGGCAGACGGTGTCGAAGGAAGCCGAGAGGTCGAGGAGGATGAGGGCGACTGTTTCTCCGTTGTCCATCAGAGTTCTGATGTCGTCTGTGACTGAGATGAGGGCGGTTTCTGTGCTGTGATTGGCTCGGAATCCGGACTGAGAGGAGTCGAGTAGGTTGTTGTCCTCAAGGAAGTTGGTAAGTTGCTTGTTGACGGTCTTCTCTATGACTTTGGCAGGGAAGGGGAGGAGCGAGATGGGGCGGAAGTTCTTCAGGTCGCTGGGGTCCGCCGTAGGTTTCTTCAGTGGGGCGTTGACTTCTGCGCGTTTCCAGCTCTCAGGGAAGGTGGCAGAAGCAAACGAGCTGTTGATGATGGTCTGGAGATGCAGGGCGATGAGGTCGTCAGCTTTGTTGAGAATGAAGTGTGGGCAGGGGTCCGAGGGGGCACCGGAGTGGATGGAGTTCATGGTGGCTTTGGTCTCTTCCGTGTTGATGTGAGTCCAGGCGTTGAGGGTGATGGCTGGGGTTGTAGGTTCTGTGGTGGTTGGCTGGGTCTGGTGTCCGAAGCTGTCGTGTAGGTCGGTGATCTTACGATGGAAGAAGGTGGCGAGGGAGTTGCAGAGGTCTTGTGAGAGCGTGATGGCGTTGGCGTTAGGGTTGGAGAGCTCTTTGACAATGTTGAAGAGTTCTTTGCTGTTGTGAGTGTTCTTGTCGAGTCTGTCTGTGAAGGAGTTTCTTTTGGTGGCGCGGATCAGTTGGTGGTGTTCGCGGGTAGCGTTCTTGAGGGCAGCCATGTTATCTGCAGTGTGGTCCTTGCGCCAGGCTTTCTCGAGGGTGCAGCAGTTTTTTTTAGATTCCTTGAGGGTGTCTGTGAACCAGAGAGGTTTTTTGGTGTTGGTCTGTCTTGGGAGGCGTCTGAGGGGAGCGAGGTTGTCAGCGCAGTTGGTGATCCAATGCGTGAGGCTTAGGGCTGCGTCGTTGGGGTCGGTGGAGAAGGTGGGTTGGTTGTCGCTGAGAGTGGAGAGAAGCTGTTCCGCGGGGATTTTGTTCCAATGTCGGCGTGGGATGGGTTGTGTGCGGAGGTGGCGAGTCTCGCGTCGGAAGGTGAAGTGGACACATCTGTGGTCGGTCCAGTGTATAGCGGAGGAGTGGCTGAATGATACGTGGTTGCTGGCGGAGAAGATGGGGTCGAGCGTGTGTCCGGCGATGTGGGTGGGGGTGTTCACCAGTCGCTTAAGACCGAGGTTGGCGAGCAGGGCGGTGGTGTTGGGGTCGTTGTTCTGTTCCAGGTGGAAGTTGAGGTCACCGAGGAGGATGTAGTCCGGCGAGGCAAGGGCGTGTGGGGAGATGAAGTCAGTGATAGAGTCGCTGAAGAGGGCGCGTGGTCCAGGGGGTCTGTAGATGAGAGTACCTCTGAGGGTGGTCCTGGGGTCGCTGTGGATCTGGAAGTGCAGGTGTTCGGTGGCGAGGGGGGTGTCTTCGGTGGACGTGGTGACGTTGATGGAGTCCTTGAAGACGATGGCGATTCCTCCCCCTACTTGGTTGGTGCAGTCTCTCCTGGAGATCTTGTAGCCGTCGGGGATAGCTATGGTGATGTCGGGGGCCGAAGAGGCGTTCATCCAGGTCTCAGTGATGAAGGCGACGTCCGGTGCGGTGGAGTCCAGGAGGTCCCATAGTTCAACGGCGTGCTTGTGGACGGAGCGTGCGTTGATCAGGATGCATTTGAGGTGGTTGTTGGCCCGTGGGCTGGCTGGCGTGGTGGTTTCGCGGTGGAAGGTGAGTTTGCAGGTGTGACATGTGAAGGGTCCATGGGTACGTTTCGGGTTGGCTTGGAAGCAGGTGCTGGAGCGCCCCGGGTTGAGGGCGTGGAGGGTGATGGGGTCGTAGCGGTGCTGCGGGGCTTGGGAGTGCTGGGGGCCAGGGGTCGTGGCACTGGGTGCGGTCCAGGCGCGGATGGGCGCAGACGGGCTTGCCTTTGCCGCGCCAGCGGCGCAGCCGCCATAAAAGGGAGGGGGGGGAGGAAGGGTCAGCTGGGGGTGGGAGGGGGCGACGAATGGGAACAGGGGGGGCAGGGCCGAGCAGGAGGTGGCGCCGGGAAAGCGGAGGGTGGGGGGGTCAGGTAGATGGGAGGGGAGAAAAGATAGGGGAGGGGGTTAAAGGTGGAGGGGAGTAAGGAAGAAAGATAGGGGAGGGGGGTTACAGAGGTGGAGGGGAGTAAGGAAGAACAGAGAGAAGAGTCAGGAACAGAAGAACAGAGGAGAGAAGAGTCAAGAACAGAAGAGTCAAGAACAGAAGAGCCAAGAGGAAGGGTAAAGAAGAAGAGGAGAGAAGAGTCAAGAACAGAAGAACAGAAGAGCCAAGAGGAAGGGTAAAGAAGAAGAGGAGAGAGGAGTCAAGAACAGAGGAGAGAAGAGTCAAGAACAGAAGAACAGAAGAGAGAAGAGCCAAGAAGAAGGGTAAAGAAGAAGAGGAGAGAGGAGCCAGGAACAGAAAAACAGAAGAGAGAAGAGCCAAGAAGAAGGGTAAAGAAGAAGAGGAGAGAGGAGCCAGGAACAGAAAAACAGAAGAGAGAAGAGCCAAGAAGAAGGGTAAAGAAGAAGAGGAGAGAGGAGCCAGGAACAGAAAAACAGAAGAGAGAAGAGCCAAGAAGAAGGGTAAAGAAGAAGAGGAGAGAGGAGCCAGGAACAGAAAAACAGAAGAGAGAAGAGCCAAGAAGAAGGGTAAAGAAGAAGAGGAGAGAGGAGCCAGGAACAGAAAAACAGAAGAGAGAAGAGCCAAGAAGAAGGGTAAAGAAGAAGAGGAGAGAGGAGCCAGGAACAGAAAAACAGAAGAGAGAAGAGCCAAGAAGAAGGGTAAAGAAGAGGAGGAGAGAAGAGCCAGGAACAGAAAAACAGAAGAGAGAAGAGCCAAGAAGAAGGGTAAAGAAGAGGAGGAGAGAAGAGTCAAGGAAGAGGAGTCAGGCAGAGGAGGAGAGACCTGAGAAGCAGAGGATACGAAGAGCACAGATGAAGAACACAGAAGAAGGACAAAGAAGAAGAGAGAACACGCAGGACGGGGTGCAGGGAAGAAAGAAGAACACAGATGAAGAACACAGATGAAGAAAGAAGAAAGCACACGCAGAACGGGGTGCAGAGGAGAAAGAAGAAACACAGATGAAGTACACAGATGAAGAACACAGAAGAAGGACAGAAGAAGAGAGAACACGCAGGACGGTGTGCAGAGGAGACAGAAGAAACACAGATGAAGAACACAGATGAAGAACACATAAGAAGGACACAGATGAAGAAAGAAGCAGGAAGAGAACGCTGTGAGGAAGAGGAGCGGGGCCGAGGAAGAGGAGAACACGTAGCAAGAAGGCTGCAGAAGAGGAGCAGAGAGCGAAGGGAAGAAGGACAGCGGAGGTGCGGAGAGAGGTAGGAGGGGAGAGCGTAAGGCAGAAGACAGAGGTACAGGAGAAGAGGTGAGTAGCGCGGGGCTGGGCGGGGGGAGTACTTACTGTTTTTTAGCGGGACTTGCTGGGAGGTTTCAGGAGCCTGGCCTGGTGGAGCTGCAGCGGCAGGGGGAGAGACCTACCCTCAGGTCAAGGGTTGCTAACTCTGTCGCGCAGCGGCCGCCATAAGAGAGAGGAGGGGGGGGAGGAGGGGTCAGCTGGGGGCGGGAGGGGGGCGACGAATGGGAGCAGGGGGGGCGGGGCCGAGCAGGAGGTGGCGCCGGGAAAGCGGAGGGTGGGGGGGTCAGGTAGAGGGGATGGGAGAAAAGATAGGGGAGGGGGGGTTAAAGGTGGAGGGGAGTAAGGAAGAAAGATAGGGGAGGGGGGGTTACAGAGGTGGAGGGGAGTAAGGAAGAACAGAGAGAAGAGTCAGGAACAGAAGAACAGAGGAGAGAAGAGTCAAGAACAGAAGAACAGAAGAGAGAAGAGTCAAGAACAGAAGAACAGAAGAGCCAAGAGGAAGGGTAAAGAAGAAGAGGAGAGAGGAGTCAAGAACAGAAGAGAGAAGAGTCAAGAACAGAAGAGCCAAGAAGGGTAAAGAAGAAGAGGAGAGAGGAGTCAGGAACAGAAAAACAGAAGCGAGAAGGGCCAAGAAGAAGGGTAAAGAAGAGGAGGAGAGAAGAGTCAAGGAAGAGGAGTCAGGCAGAGGAGGAGAGACCTGAGAAGCAGAGGATACGAAGAGCACAGATGAAGAATACAGAAGAAGGACAAAGAAGAAGAGAGAACACGCAGGACGGGGTGCAGGGAAGAAAGAAGAATACAGATGAAGAACACAGATGAAGAAAGAAGAAAGCACACGCAGGACGGGGTGCAGGGAAGAAAGAAGAACACAGATGAAGAACACAGATGAAGAAAGAAGAAAGCACACGCAGGACAGGGTGCAGAGGAGAAAGAAGAAACACAGATGAAGAACACAGAAGAAGAGAGAACACGCAGGATGGGGTGCAGAGGAGAAAGAAGAAACACAGATGAAGAACACAGAAGAAAGACACAGATGAAGACCACAGATGAAGAAAGAAACAGGAAGAGAACGTGGTGAGGAAGAGGAGCGGGGCCGAGGAAGAGCAGAACAAGCAGCAAGAGGGCTGCAGAAGAGGAGTAGAGAGCGAAGGGAAGAAGGACAGCGGAGGTGCGGAGAGAGGTAGGAGGGGAGAGCGGAAGGCAGAAGACAGAGGTACAGGAGAAGAGGTGAGTAGCGCGGGGCTGGGCGGGGGGAGTACTTACTGTTTCTTAGCGGGACTTGCTGGGAGGTTTCAGGAGCCTGGGCTGGTGGAGCTGCAGCGGCAGCCCTGCGGTCCGGCCAACAGAAGTACACATTGAGCCATATCTAAAGACTCTCGGACTGCAGCTTCACTAGCACCTATCCGCCACTCCCAATTCCTAGCAAGGAGTTCCAGATCATCTTCCATTGAATCTAACAAAATCGAATAAAGATTGCTGATGGTACAGCATGCCATTTTGCCCAAAGTCTCCATTAACCTAATCTTTCCCACCCACCCATTAGGTTTAAAGGTGGTCAGTAAGAAATTCCTAATCTTCAAAAAAAATTAAAACTCATTATTATCCAGGCCAAACTCCACTTTCAAGTCCTCAAACACCTTTAACTGACCACTCTTGTGAAAAAGATCACCCACTTTCTGAACCCCATGGTTGAACCATTTTAAACAACCCCTCTCTTTAAAAATCCCCGGGAACATTGGGGTATTCCAGAGTGGCGTATAATAACAAACCCGCCATATACCCATCTTGCACTTAATCTGAGCCCAAGCTTTAAAAGCCGCCCTAATTGTTTTAAATTTAACTTTCTTAAAATAGCTGGGTTCCACTACCCTTAAAAAATCAGCTTCTTTACCTAAAATCAGTGCATAAATGGAGGAAGGGGTATCTTGTACAGCTTTAGCTGGAAAACATAACATCTGCGCATATTGTAATACCACTGCTAAGTAATATAGCTTAAAACTAGGAAGAGCCCATCCTCCTCTCTCTCTTGGTAATATTAAATAACGAGCAGCCCGACGAGTTTTAAAGTAGGACCATATAAAGCTATTGGTCAGTTCCTCCATCTGCTTGAACAACTCCTGTCCTATTTCTAGCGGTATAGTCCTAAAAAAATATAACACCCTGGGTAAGAAATTCATTTTAATCACAATATCTTAGTACTACCCCCTTTAAACTCCACTGGCTTAATCCCTCTGTTACATAATAATTTTCTAATCAGTGGATTGATATATAAAGTTAAAAACACCGGTGAGCACGGGCAGCCCTGCCTTGTGCCCCTCTGAATAAAAATAGGATCCGATTTGGATCCCGTCAATTGTATAGTGGCCATGGGATTATGATATAAATTCTGGATAGCCCTAATAATTCCAGTGCCAAAATTGTTCTTACGCAAGATTGCCCATAAAAATGTCCAGTGCACCCGGTCAAACACTTTCTCTGCATCAAGCAGTATTACTGCCTTCAGCAAGTTTGCCACTTCCTGGGCGTCCAATAATGTAATTACGTGTCTAACGCGGTCAGTCGTGCCTTTCCCTGGGATAAACTCATGTTGCCAGGGAGAGACTAAATTGGTAATCACTGAGCTTAACCGGGTAGCCAATACCTTAGCGTAGATTTTAGCATCGCTATTAATTAAGGAGATAGGACGAAATGAACCCGGTAACCGGGGATACTTACTTTTTTTCAGAAAGACTACCATGTTTGTACAATAAAATTCAAGAGGGATCTGATCTGGACCAGCAGCTTTCCCACTCGAAAATGTACTAACACCTGCTCCTACCTCCTTATCCAATAAAGGGACCTCCAGCTCATTTTTTTCCCCATCATGTAGCTGTCCCACCAAGATATTACCGTGCATTGAGTCAGCTCGCCCTCCTGAAGGTATATTTCTTGTGAATATAGTTTCTGATCAAAACCCCTGAACACCCTCAAAACTTCAGAGCTGCCACTAACCAATTGTCCATCTTCGTCATCAAGTATATTAATATTGCTATGGGCTGTCTTCTGTCGTGCTTTTAAGGCCAGCAATTTGACAGCCTTTTCACTATATTCATAACATTCTTGGCGGTGTGCCAAGAACTTGGCCCCAGCCATTTCCATGTATATTTTCACAATCTCAGCTTTTATTACGACAATTTAATTTGAAATATCCAACATTGCAGAGTCATTGATCGTTGCCTCACCCAACCGTCATTCGGCTGAAGTCAGTTTCCTTTGTATTAACTCCAGCTGGCTAGTGCGTAGTCTCTCTTTACCAACCGCATACCTAAGCGTCTCTCCTCTACTAGCACCCAGACTACATGACTAGATGCAGTGCCGCGATTCACCTCCAAGAACTCAGGAATCCAACCCCTCATGTATTGCACATACACTGGGTCGGCTAACAAACATCTATCGAAAGACCAGGTCCTGGCCTGACATCCATCCCTCCCCAAACACACTTCCACAACCAGGGGATTATGGTCCGATATTATTCTCAGATATCTCTCATTCATAAATCCTCTTGCAGAGTGGCTGACACAAAAAAATAGTCTAGCCTCACTGATTTCATATGTGGAAAAGAGAAAAACGTGTGGCCTAGTTCTAAAGACCTACAATTCTGCCAGGCATCAACCAGGCCAAAGTTCAATATCAATGTCTGTAGTGCAGCAAAGACTTTGGGTTTCCTCCCCTGATATAATGTATGTTCTTGAATAGAATTTATGTTATTTAAGTGTATATTTAAATCACCACATATTATCACCACAACCTAGCCCAAACCAAACCCACCCCCCACCCTATTAAGTTTGAACGCCAGACCGCAAGGTCTGTAAGATGGAAGTCATCCTACCCCTCACCCAGCTTGCTGTGTGACTACCCTTCAAACATATAAAATCCATCCTTAAAGCTAACACCGCTACCCATCCACCTATCAACGGAGGGAAAAAAACAACCCAGAGAGCCAAGGAGAAGGGGGGAGTCATTGTCAGCCACCGACCACCAGCCACCCCCCCAGGCTTCAGTGAGCTTTAATTTCTCCCCCACCAGTTCCAAGATTTCAAAGCTCATTTCGGCCCTTCATTGCTTCTGTCCTCTTTCAGCTGGGCCAAATATTCCCTGGCCTTCATTTCTGAGGTTAACATACGTATTGAAGCCTTGTATACAATCTTTAGACCAGCAGGATTTTAAAGATACGCCTCAGCCCCCTCTTCCTGAAAAGGCACTATTATGTCCCTCAGCCACCAGCGTCTTTCCACTGTAGCATGTGCAAAATCTGGTTGCCAAAAAAAAGATACCCCATCCACGCTTATCATTGAGTTGGGGCGGGCTTTTTCGAACACAGCTTGATGAATCAAGAAGTTACCAAAGTACATAATGATGGCCCTAGGATGTTTCTGGCCATTAACGCCCGCCTCTTGTTTTTTCAAAAATAGTGGAAACTGATGTGCTCTCTATATCTCCATGACCCAGTTCCAACCGACAAAGTCCAGGAAGGCCTTCTTGAACAGTGAGACTCTATAGGCCCTTGTATCCTGTCCCTTTAGACCTTCCTTTATGCCCAGGATCCGTAGATTATTACTGCGTTGGCGATTCTCTGCCTCTTCCAATTTCCATTGAATATCTGAGAGTTGCAGCTCCTGCACAGCAGCCTGCTTAACTACAGTCTTAACTTCAGTATCCAATATATTGGTGCGAGTCTCCATTGTTGTAATCCGTGCACTTATATCTTGGCAAGATTTTGCGACCCTCTTAATTGAGGTCTGTAGATGTTTATTTGCCATCTTAGCTTTGCTGCTATCCTTTTGTACTTGCTCATGATTGTGCGCCAAAGATTCTGCAACAACGGAAGGTGCCAGGAACTTCTCCTTTGGTCAGAAGATGTCCCACGGCATGCTGGAGGATGTAGAGTTGTTTCCACGCAGAAAGACCGCAAACAAGCCTTGCTAGCTGCAAGAGTCACGGTTGAGGATTTTGGGTGCTGCTAGGGCGCAGGAAGGACCAGGAGGTTGCCCCTTAGAGGAGACTGAGGGGACGCTCAGCAACACGGAGAGCCCATGCAGAAGCAGGCAGCACCCACAGAAGTTACCTGAACAGGCACTTAGAAGATCTGAGGACAACGGTCGACTCAGAGTCACAAAGGAGGGTCCCACGACGTCGGAGACCAACTCAGCGAGTTGGACAATGTAGGACGGAGGGCTGGGGACCTGGGCTAGGCTGTGCATGAAGGAAGTCTTGCAAAAGTGCAGAGAAGCCTGAGAAGCTGCAGTTCATGCAGTGCACAGGATTACTGTCTGGCGTGGGGAGGCAAGGACTTACCTCCACCAAATTTGGGCAGAAGGGCCACTGGACTGTCGATGACACTTGGACCCAGCTCCTGTGTTCCAGGGACCACGCTTATCAGGAAGAGAGGGGACCCAGAGGACCGGTGATGCAGAAGTTTGGTGCCTGCGTTAGCAGGGGGAAGATTCCATCGACCCACAGGAGATTTCTTCTTGGCTTCCAGTGCAGGGTGAAGGCAGACAGCCCTCAGAGCATGCACCACTAGGAAACAGTTGAGAAAGCTAGCAGGATGAGGCGCTACAACGTTGCTGGTAGTCTTCTTGCTACTGTGTTGCGGTTATGCAGGCGTCCTGGAGCAGTCAGCGGTCGATCCTTGGCAGAAGTCGAAAGAGGGAAGTGCAGAGGAACTCTGGTGAGCTCTTGCATTCGTTATCTGGTGAGATGCCCACAGGAGAGACCCTAAATATCCCACAGAGGAGGATTGGCTACTGAGAAAGGTAAGCACCTATCAGGAGGGGTCTCTGACGTCACCTGCTGGCACTGGCCACTCAGAGCTGTCCATTGTGCCCTCACACCTCTGCATTCAAGATGGCAGAGGTCTGGGACACATTGGAGGAGCTCTGGGCACCTCCCATGGGAGGTGCTGGTCAGGGGAGTGGGCACTCCCCTTTCCTTTGTCCAGTTTCGCACCAGAGCAGGGCTGGGGGGATCCCTGAACCGGTGTAGACTGGCTTATGCAGAGAGGGCACATCTGTGCCCTTCAAAGCATTTCCAGAGGCCAGGAGAGGCTATTCCTCCCATACCCTTCACACCTATTTCCAAAGGGAGAGGGTGTAACACCCTCTCTCAGAGGAAATCCTTTGTTCTGCCTTCCTGCGACCGGGCTGCCCAGGCCCCAGGGGGGCAAAAACCTGTCTGAGGGGTTGGCAGCAGCAGTAGCTGCAGTGGAGACCCTGGAAAGTTAGTTTGGCAGTACCCGGGCTCTATGCTGGAGACCAAGGGATGCATGGAATTGTCCCCCCAATATCAGAATGGTATTGGGGTGACAATTCCATGATCCTCGACATGTTACATGGCCATGTTCATAGTTACCATGGTGACGCTACATATAGGTATTGACCTATATGTAGTGCACGCGTGTAATGGTGTCCCCGCACTCACAAAGTCTGGGGAAATTGCCCTGAAAAATGTGGGGGCACCTTGGCTAGTGCCAGGGTGCCCACACACTAAGTAACTTTGCACCTAACCTTCAGGAAGTGAGGGTTAGACATATAGGTGACTTATAAGTTACTTAAGTGCAGTGTAAAATGGCTGTGAAATAACATGGATGTCATTTCACTCAGGCTGCAGTGGCAGGCCTGTGTAAGAATTGTCTGAGCTCTCTATGGGTGGCAAAAGAATTGATGCAGCCCATAGGGATCTCGTGGAACCCCAATACCCTGGGTACCTAGGTACCACATACTAGGGAATTATAAGGGTGTTCCAATGTGCCAATGAGAATTGGTAAACTTAGTCACAAGCCTGCAGTGACAATCCTAAAAGCAGGGAGAGCATAAACACTGAGGTTCTGGTTTAGCAGAGCCTCAGTGATACAGTTAGGCACCATACAGGGAACACATATAGGCCACAAACTTATGAGCACTGGGGTCCTGGCTAGCAAGATCCCAGTGACACATATCAAACACACTGACAACATAGGGTTTTCACTATGAGCACTGGGCCCTGGCTAGCAGGATCCCAGTGAGACAGTAAAAACACCAGGACATATACTCACAAACAGGCCAAAATTGGGGGTAACAAGGCTAGAAAGAGGCTACCTTCCTACACTGTTGAGTTGCCGTGTAATCCCAATGCATCTCCCCTGCACCGGCCCTGTCATTCAGCTGTCCTTCTTTGTTGACTCCCCTTGGTTAAATACATTGCTAAGCTGTAAGCATTTCAGTTTCCTTCTGCAGGTCCGCTTACTCGACCCCCATATACTAGCAGTAGAGCTTTCTGCTGAGTCAATATCTTCATCAGTCTCTTTCGACTGATCAGATAAAGAGAGAAAGCTCTCTGCATTGTCTATTTGGCCAGTATCCCCCCTCTTATCGCTCTTGCCCCCAAAGAAGGCCCACCCAAGATTTTCTGAGGGAGCTGATGGGTTATCAACCTGTCTCTCTTGACTGCTATTGGATAAATCTATTTTGGATATTGAGAGTCTTACGTCTCCCCTTTATAGTCTCTTGGAGAATCTCCAATTGAATTGAACGGCAAGGTTCAGTTTCCTTAATAGCCCCCCCTAAGTCGACCCGCTCCCCTGGCACAATCTGAAGGGAGTCTGCCACTTTAATCCCCTGCAAGGAGACTGGGTCGCTGAACAGAGGATCCCTAATTAGCAAAGTCATTCCTGCTCCATCCTGGATACGTACTGCCTCAGCCATGCTGGTCATGCCGATAATGCCATTGCCGTCCTGTGTAAAAGCCTGGGAGCCTGGTGTTCCTTCTTTATCAGTAACTTGGGGGGGCGCAGTCTGAACTCTCAGAGGCTGTTTAAACATTTCGGGGATCTGTGGTCCCACATCCCCTGTCGTCGAGCCACTTGCCTGAAGCGGCAGCTTCTCCATCAGTGAGCTGCTCTGTTGTGCCTTTCTCTGTATGATTGTCCGGTTTTTCGAGGGACCCGAGATATGCCTTTGGTCCCTCTTCTCAGTATTTATCTCCACACCAGCCTTCCCCCCCTTTGACACTCAGGGTTTTTTTAACATCTTCACCACTTTTGGGGCCATCAGAAGCACACCAAGCACCTCTGCGCTTCCAGCGCAGCCGTAAATGCCGAAAGAAAGCAGCCGGCGCGGCACACTACGACCGCCCACAAGCCGTTTCAGTTTCAATAAGCCGCTCCCAGGCACAATTCCCTGGCTCCACACTCCATAACGCTGCACTGACCAGAGCCACGAAAATGCAGCTAAGATGCCACCTTTGGTCATCCCCAGAACACACAGAAGGAAGGGCGGCAACTACGGTGATAGCGTTTCTCCATCAGAATGCATGCTGGGTAAGGACGCAGGTCCGAGTCAGCCAGTCAGCCGGTGTACTGCCTCTTGACGCTCCCCCGTCCGAATCTGCACCCCCTACGTCAGAGGGTGCTTGTTCATTCAGCTGCTTTCTGAATGTTTCAGCTCGGATGCCCGTCTCCGCTCCCCCAGCGCGATGTTCCGCATGCGCGAGCAACACAGATTCAAACGAGGAGTTTAACCCCTTCGCTGCCAATGTTTAACCCCTTCGCTGCCAGGCCTTTTCCTTCTCAGGTGCCAGGGATTTTTTGGTCTATTTGGGGATCTTCGCTTTTAGGCCCTCATAACTTTTTGTCTACATAAGCTACGCAAGCCAAATTTTAGTCCTTTTTTCCCCACATCCCAGGGACTCTACAGGTACCCAGACTTTGTGGGTCCCCCTGAAGGAGAAAAAGAAATTTGCCAAAATGCAGCAAAAATTTCGTTTTTTCAAATAAGGGAAAAAACGGCTGCAGAAGAGGGCTCGTGTTTTTTCCTTGAAAATGGCATCAACAAAGGGTTTGCGGTGCTAAAATAACCATCTTCCCAGCTTTCAGGATCAGGCAGACTTGAATCAGAAAACGCAGTTTTTCAACCCAATTTTGGCATTTTACTGGGACATACCCCATTTTAATGTAGACAAAATTTATTATTCACCAAGGGGTCATTTGTGTAGATCCTACAGTGTTTTCCTACAGAAATAACAACATAAATAAAAAATAATAAAATTGACGTAAAAAAAAACCAACTGTTTTTCTCCACGTTTTACTCTGTAACTTTTTTCTGCGAAGTTAGATTTTTGAAAGCAATATACTCTTACGTCTGCTGGACTCTTCTGGTTGCGGGGATATATTGGGCTTGTCGGTTCATCAATAACCCTAGGTACCCAGAGCCAATAAATGAGCTGCACCTTGCAATGGGTTTTCATTCTGTTCCGGGCGTACATCAATTCATTTGCTGAAATATAAAGATTGAAAGATAGGATTCAAGAACACCTTTGTATTTCCAAAATGGCCACAGGATAAGGTGTTGAGAAGCAGTGGTTATTTGCACATCTCTGAATTCCGGGGTCCCATACTAGCATGTGAATTACAGGTCATTTCTCAAATAGATGTCTTTTTTACACACTGTCTTACATTTGGAAAGAAAAAATGTTGAATAAGACAAAGGCCAATAACACTTGTTCTTCTATTCTGTTTTCCCACAAGTCTCCTGATAAAAATGGTACCTCACTTGCGTGGGTAGGCCAAGTGCCTGCGACAGGAAACCTAACATGGACACATCACATTTTTACATTGAAATTTGACGTGTTTTTTGCAAAGTTCCTACTTGTGGATTTGGGCCCCTAGCTCATTCAGCACCTAAGAAAACCTAGCAAACCAGGACATTTCTGAAAACTAGACACCTCTGGGATTACAGAATGGGTTGGCTTGTGGGGCACTCACCAAGTTCCTTTACCCAGAATCCTTTGCAAACCTCACAATTTGTCCAAAAAAAAACATTTTCCTCTCCTTTCAGTGACAGAAAGTTCTGTAATCTGAGAGGAGACACAAATTTCCTTCCACCCAGCGTTCCCCCAAGTGTCCTGATAAAAATGGTGCTTCACTTGTGTGAGTAGGCCTAGCACCTGCAACAGGAAATGCCCCAAAACACAACGTGGACACTTCACATTTTCCTAAAGCAAACAGAGCTGTTTTTAGCAAAGTGCCTAGCTTTGGATTTTGTCTTCAAGCTCAGCCGGCACCTAGGGAAACCTACCAAACCTGTGCATTTCCCCCAAGTCTCCCGATAAAAAATGGTACCTCACTTGTGTGGGTACTCCTAGGTCTTGCGACAGAAAATGCCCCAAAACACTATCTGGACACATCAAAATTATTAAATACAAAACTACCTGTTTTGGTGGGGAGGGGGGTACCTGCGTTTTTGTTCCTGGATTCAGCAGCCATCTAGGAAAACCTACCAAACCCAGACATTTCTGAAAAATAGACACTAGAGGGAGTGCAGGGAGGTTTGACTTGCGTGGATCTTCCAATGTTTTCTTATCCAGAATCCTCAGCAAACCTCACATTTAGCTAAAAAATCTAAATTTTCCAACATTTCTGTTTGGGATCACCCCACCGGGACAAATTTTCTACCACCCAATGTTCCCCTCAGTCTCTCGTTAAAAATGATACCTCACTTGTGTATGTGGGCCAAGTGCCTGTGATAGTGAAGAGCCAAAAACATGTGGAAATCGAGGGGGAACCAAAGCGGGTCCAAAAAGGCAGTTTGAAATAAAAAAATGTTGTCTGACAAATGCAGCATCATTTTTATCGATATAGATGAGACAATGTTGAGAGGTAGGAGGTTTGTGTATTCCTGCAGATTCCGGAAGGTTCCATCACAAAAATGTAGTAGAAATGTGTGATTCCCAGCAAAGTTGGAGGTTTGCAAGGCATTGTGGGAAAGAAAATGGTGTGGGGTGTATGTGAAGCACACTATCCTGGAATCAACTAGATGTTTAGTTTTCAGATGTGTCTAGGTGTTGTGGATGTTTCTAAATGGTAGCGTCCCAAAGTCCAAAAAGCGCAGCCCTCAACATTCCAAGTGGCACACTTTTGAGAGTTACCAAGCTCTCATGGCCCAAATGTAAAACCAAGATCCAAAATAATTGGGGTGGGGTAGGAATGGCCTAAAAGTAATTAGGCCCCACCGGGAGTGACCCTTGACTAAGGGGTGGCTCCCCACATATAAAAAATAAAAAATAAACAACAAAATAAGTTATCCCTGGTCTCTAGGGGTTTTCTGCCCACCGTGGGGGCAGATCGTCCTAATTATATTAGGCCGATCTGCCACCGTGGGGGCAGAAATGGCCTACAAATGTTTTGCCCCTCCTTGGGAGTGGCTCTTGCCCAAGGGGCCACTCCCCTTCTGAGTAACTATAAAAACAATAAAAATTCCCTGGTGTCTAGTGGTTTCTGCCTCCCTGTGGGCAGTAATGGCCTAAAAATAATTCCCCCCCCCCCCAGGGGGTGACCCTTGCCTAAGGAGTCACTCCCCACATATAAAAAAATAAATAAAAAATAAAAAAATATATATATCCCTGGTGTCTAGGGGCTTATATTAGGCCGATCTGCCCCCATGGGGTTGGTGGGACTGGGCAGAAATGGCCTAAAAATATTATGGGCCCCTAGGGAGCGACCCTTGCCCAAGGGGCCGCTCCCCTTATGTGTCACCATGCTAAAAAAATAAAATTCCCTGGTGTCTAGTGGTTTCTGCCCCCAGGTGGGGAAGAATTGGCCTGAAAATAATTTGGCTCCCGGGGAGTGACCCTTGCCTAAGGGGTTGCTCCCCACACATTAAAAAAAAAAAAAAAAAAAACAATTATCCCTGGTGTCTAGGGGCTTTCTGCCCCCCGGGGGCAGATCGGCCTAATTATATTAGATCTGTCTGCCACCAGGGGCGGCAGAAATGGCCTAAAAATAATATGGACCCCTATGGAGCGATCCTTGCCCAAGGGGCTGCTCCCCTTATTGACAGTACCTAAAAAAAAATTCCCTGGTGTCTAGTGGTCATTTCTGCTGCCCAATCGCATTGCGATCGAACAGCAGAAATGCTGTGAGAGACAAGAAAGGTAAGGTCTTTCCTTTCCTTTCTTGTCCCTCCCGCCCCACCTCCCGGTCGGAAGAGAAATGCAAAAGCATTTCTCTTCCGGTGTTCTAGCTGTCTGCGCATTCCCGTCTGTCTGCGCATCCCCGTCTGTCTTCGCTCCCCCTGATGTCAGAGGGTGCTCAGGAATACCGCTGCTGCCTGTATGTTTGAGCTTGTACGTCTGTCGGTGCCTCCCCAAACGTGATGTTATACAGGCATATCGCTGGATGAAATACTTATCCTTGCAAGGTCACACAATCTGTCCAATAGTCGCAGAGGACATGGATGCTGCCCTAGCGCGATCTGCTCCGGCACCAGGCCAGGCCAAATTGGGCCCAGTAAAGGAAGAACGGGTTGACGCCGTCCAAGGATGCTACAATCAGCCGCATGTGGCTCGACCACCGAGACTGGAGGAAAAGAGGTACGGTAGCTGTGGTCTAGAGCACAGGATACCAGGAATATGCCCTGCCAAGGGAAAGAACTTCTCCAAATGTGATAAGCCCAACCATTTTGCCAAAGTTTTCTGAGGGAGGAGGCCCAGATCCGTGACCATGTTGGCCCAGAAGGCGGCAATAAAGCAAGTTACGCCAGACGATGGCACTGGGATGGTGGCGGTTGACGCATACCCAGGCAACAAACCCTACGAGGATGATGAAGATAAGGAGATATTTGTTGTTTCGTTTGCTGACAGGTTGGACCAGAGGTGGAGACCACCACCCATGTGTACCATAACGGTAAATGGCACGACAGTGCTCATAGACACTGGGGCGTCAGTAAACGTTATGGATGTGGAACAATACAGCAAGATATCTCCCCCACCAGAGCTCACACCATGCTGGACCAAGATATATGCCTATAGGGGCGTGGACCCGTTACCCCGGCGAGGGGCGATAGAGGTTACTGTTGGTAGTGAGCGCCGTTCGACACATGCCAAATGCCATGTGTTGGAAGGCAAGAAAGGAACCCTTCTCCGATGCCACACGGTGGAAGACCTGGAGCTAGTGTTTTTCGCCCGGCAAGTCCACGACTCCCTGGCTGAGGCGGTGCTGGCCCATTTCCCGGAGTTGTTTCAGGGGCTAGGAAAACTGAAAGGAAAGTAGTTCCAGTTACATGTTGATCCTGCAGTACGACCTAAGGCACCGGCAGGTGACTTTCCACTTACGACCCCAGGTGGAGAGTGAACTACAGACAATTGAGGAGTGGGGGTCATAGAGAAGGTGACCGGCCCGACGCCCTGGGTGTCGTCACTCGTCATCGCCCCAAAGCCTAAGCAGCCTGACACCATTCGCCTGTGTGTGGACATGCGCCTTCCCAACATTGCCATAAATTGAGAACGCCACATCACACCCACCATGGATGATATTGTTGTGGATCTTAACAGGGACTAGTGGTTCTCTAAGTTGGACCTATACTCGGGATACCATCAGCGGGAGCTAACCCCAGAAAGTGCCTTAGCTTTGGGGGCTCTTCGGCCGTGCATATCTTCCACAATGCCATACGGGAGACACTGTCCGGTTTGACCGGCGTCATTAATCGACATCTTAATTTTCTCCAACACGTTAGAGGAACATCAAAAACAGCTGAGAGCCACTCTCCAGAGGTTAGCAGAAGCAGGACTAATGTTGCACCGGAAGAAATGCGCCTTGTACCACAACTCCATTGACTTTTTTTGGTTACATCTTTTCAAGGGAACTTCTGAAGGTTGACCCCAAGAAACTAGAGGCCATCCAAGGAGCAGCCTTACCTCACAACGCCACTGAAGTCAGGAGCTTCCTAGGTATGGCAACGTACTATGGGAGGTTCATCCCCAATCTGGCCACACTTTCCGAACCTCTTCGACAGCTCACGAAGGCCAACACCCCGTGGGAGTGGGGCATAGAAGTGGACAAGGCGTTCCAAGCAGTCAAAAGTTCACTGTTGGACTCTGAGGTCATGGCATACTTCCATCCGCACAAGAAAACGGAAGTCATGGTGGACTACAGCCCCATTGGGCTCGGAGCCGTATTGCTGCAGGACAGAGCCACCAGCAGTGGACGCCAGTGGCCTATGCCAACATGGCCCTCTCAGCAACGGATGCCCGGTATGCGCAAATTGAGCTGGAAGCGCTGGCCATACGACGGGCCTGTCAGCATTTCAACTTGTATTTTTGAGGGCACAAATTTATGATGGTTACCAACCACAAACCACTGGTATCCCTCTTTGCGGGCACGGCCCGAATTGCCCCGCCAAGAATTGAAAGGTGGGCGGTGCTCCTCCAGCCCTACCGGTTTTACATTGTCTACTGGCCTGTAGTCAACAATCCTGCAGATTACTTATCACGCCATCCGTTGCGGCCACGCTTGCAGGTAGAAGAAGAGGAGGAGGATGGACGGACAGAGAGTTTCGTAAACATGATTGTGAACCTAGCATGTCCCACAGCGCTGATGGTGACGGAGATCACTGACGCCTCAATCCGAGATGCAGTCATCGGCTGAGCCAATCGGTCATGCAAATGTTTCCTTGACAAGAAGTACGATTTTGACTCTGAGGAGCTCAAGACGATGCAGTGGATTTGGAATGTGAGGGCTGGAGCTCTCTGTGAGTCCAGAAGGTCTTCCTCTCCAGGGCCAGTGCTTAGTAATACCCCGCAGTCTACACCTTAGAGTTGTAGAATTAGCTTACCAGGGTCATCAGGGGACAGCGAAGACTGTTTGCGTGAGAAGGTGTGGTTCCCCAGGATGAACGCCATGGTAGACCTGATACCAACAGGTGATCCCTGTGCGATCACCGCTCGAGATCCCGTCCTTGCTCCAGTGATGACCAAACTGCCCAGCACTCGACCATGGCCCCGGGTAAGCCTGGATTTTGGTAGTTTTCCTGATGGCTGGCTGACGGCTGTCATGACTGACTTGTGCGCCCGGTTCCCGATGGTGGAACTGGTGACGTCCACGGCATTTGAGCATGTCCATCCTGTCTTGGAGAAGGTTTTCGCTCTCCTGGGTCTGCTGGAGGACATAACAATGGACAATGCTCCTCCATTTCACGGCCAGGAGTTTCAGGTTTTGTTCGCCATATCACACTGGTGAATTACCCCTCAATATCCCCAGGCAAACGGGGATGTTGAGCACTTCATGTGGACCTTGAACCCCGCTTTACGAACTGGAGTAAGTCAACAAGAGAACGCCAAGATATGCCTGAGGGCATACCGGCAGACACCCCATAGCACGACGGGGTGTGCCCCGGCAGCGTTGATGTTTCGTTCGCCACCACAGGACTGCAGATACGCTGATGAGCAGTGGCAACCTACTGAATTGGATATACTCAAGACGCAGGAGAAGCGAAAACAGACCAATGTCTAGGCCAGCAAGAGGAGAAGGGCGAAACATTCTGACCTAAAAGTGGGGGAATCCGTCATTCTGAAGGATCGCCACCCAGGTTGGAAGTTCCATACCCCTTTTGAACCTGACATCTAGATAGTCGAGAAGAACGCTGGGACCATCGCTGCTGCCACAAAAGTGGGGCGTCAGGTGACCCGGAATGTGTCGTGGTTCTGGAGGGTGGAGCCTCGGGATGGCGATTCAGGAGCTGACCCGCTGGAGGAGAGTGGCGAAGAGCTTGAAGGAGGCTACGTTTCACAGCCAAGTTCTCCAGATAAATGCTGACCAGGAAGTGACGGAGGTCCCAGCAGAGATCTCGAAGGGTCCTGTTCCCCATATCGGGGACCCGCACGAGGGCTGAAGCAGAGCAGGAGAAGTGAAAGGTACCACCTGCTGCCCAACCCTGAACCCAGCCAAAGTCTTAAGAGACTTCATGTGTTTAAAAGAAAAGTGACTGGTGTGCGTGTACAGCCAGTAACTCCTGCTGTTATCTTCTTTTCCTTTCTCTCTCTTTTCTTTTGTATCCCTGGTTGTTATTGTTATTCATATGCCTTGTTCGAGGGTGAATGTTTTGTAGTAGTTCACTAAAACATGGGGGGGAGTAGACAATCACCCGGGCTCTTCCCTACATTGTTGCCTGCTCTGTGACACCATACGTTGTCCGGGGCAGAGGTTATAAAATAAAGAGGTGCCCGGCCTGCGCGGTATTGGCGCACTAGTTAACTGTACAGCTTGCTGCAACGAGGTTTTGTTCCCCCATTAGGCCGTACAGTCCACAGTCAGTGCAACGCACCCAGCCGTGCTACAGTAACTAGAACCTCCGCTCCGCCATGCAGTTATGTCATCGAACATTTTCCTACAAATGTTATGGCCACACATCAATTTTGTTATAACAGATGTAATGAGTGCTGTAATATATGGGTTAATGATCAGCGCACGGCGAGTGCACAAGTTATATTTAACCTTTATCATATTATTTCACTTTTAGCCCTGCGGAAGTGGTGGTCTCCAGGGTGTGGGGGCTAGGTGCAGCCCTTGCATAGTTACTAAGCTTAGCCCTGGGGAGGTGGTGGTCTCTGGGGCTTCTAAAAGCACTAGTAAGGGGGATCCTGTGTGCCCCCATCCTATTTTTAAGCCATAATGCCCTGAGGACCTGGCCAACCCTGGGGCAAAATAACTGTGAAACTTGGGAGACCATTTTTTAAAACCTCTGCAAAATCTACAGATCCAGCCGCAGATTTTGCAGAGATTTAAAAACAAAATACCTTTAAGCCCTGGTGGGGTCCAGGGGGACCCCTGGACCAAAGCTAGTGTGTTAGACTATACATATCCCGTTACATTTTCTTTTTATGTTTTTATTGGGACTCTGGGAAGCTGAATTCCACAGGTGCCTGGAAGAATGTATGGGATTTAGGAGTGTACGTACGTCTGATGTCTTAGGGGTCACCTCCTCTCCATTCTTAGGTCTGCACTACCCACAGTGCATTTACTGCCTCTGCAATATATACAGCTTACCTTTTGGGGTTTGTAGCCTATTCATTGCTTGCTGTTGGACCAGACGCAAAAACAACAAGGTGATGGATGGAATGCTTGAATTAACCCCGGCCCATGGAAATTGCTCGGGCAGCATCCCATTACAACATTTCTTTTGCCCACCATGCCACCATATCACCCCAGTTTGGAACCTGCCATATGCAAAGCAGTTTTTACCCTACTGCTCAAGGAACAGTCCAGCCTGAAATGCCAGGCCAGATCCTCCCTGGACCATAAACAAGCATTCTGGGACCGTTTTTAGGGTATCACCACCTATGGGCCAGACTAGCTTGAATTCAGTGGCACAGTGACCACAGGATAAACATCTGGGCATAAGCTTCCTACGTAGGGCAACACCACACCACTCAACTTTACACTACTCCTCCCTACAACACTCTACATCACCTCACTCTGCAACACTCTGCTCCACTCTATGCCCTTCTACTCTATGCAAGCCTCACTTCATACCGTGCTACTCCACTCCAAGACACTCCACTGTAAGACTTTCTATGACACGGCTCGCCACTCCACTCCACACCGCTACACTCCATTCTACCCCACTCCACTCCAATTCAATACAACCCAATCTACCCCACTCCACTGCACTACAATCTATGCCACTCCACTCAAACCTTCCATTTCAATCTACCATACTCTAAATTACCCAATCTACTCTGCTCCAGTGTATCACACTCCATGTTAACCTACCCCCACTCTACTTCACTCCAATCCACCCCACTGTACTCCACTACAGTTTAGCCCACTCCACTCTAATCCCCTTTACCACTTTGTATTTAACCCCAATCTACCCCACTTCACTCCAATCAATCCCACTAACAATGTACCACACACCACTGCAATCTAACCCACTCCACCCCAATCTACGGCATTACAGTCTAGTGCAGTATACTCCACTACAATCTACTTCACCTCAATCTACTCCACTATACCCCATTCTTCTCCACTCCAACCTACACTATTCCACTATAATCTAACCCCCTTCAAACTACTCCACTCCAATCTACTCCAGTATACCCCAATCCACTATTCTCCAATTTACCCCATTCCAGTGTATCTCAGTCCACTCTACTGCAGCCTACCCGGATATACCTCAATCCTATCTACCGCAATCAACACAGACTTACTCCTTTGAGACGTGCATCAGCTGCAAGGTGCTTCATTTGCATCTATCTTTACTTATATAGCTGAGCTATTGTCTTAATGTATCAATGCTCATGCTGTATGACAGTTTATTCACACCTCATGATAGTATATTTCATTAGTGTGTAGCTCACTCTTGCAGGGATGCATTTCTTGCACTTACCTTGTTGGAGACTCAATAGTAGCCAAGCCTGGTTTGTGTTTATGTAACTTTCTTCACATAGAGAGGTAGGCCTCTTTTTGCCCTTGGTTGTGTGACCTTAGCTGTTCTTGCTAGTCCAGTTGATGCCTTGTTCTTTGTTGTTTAGCAGGGCTCCTTCTCTGCCCCACCATCTCCTAGCACTGTTTTTGGTCTGCAGTTGCCCTTTTCATTGCTCAGCTCGGCCCCTAGGCACTGTCACTCGATGCTTGTTGTCGGTTATGTCTTGGCTGGTGGGTCTGTGTGTTTCTTTTGCACTCTTTGCATTTTATTTTGCCCTTTTATTGTTGTCCTACTGCTACTGCATTGACTTAATAGTGTCTTATTCAAATTCCAACATGTAGTCCTCTTTTGTACTTGGTGTACTCCTCTGTGTCTATGGCCGGAATATTGCTATTCCTCTTTTTCTCATAAGTCCATGTACATTTGTGGGTTCCAGTATGGCTCCACTCCACTCAATGCAACTGCAAGCCACACAGTGCCACTTCACTATACTCAGTGCCTCACCACTTCACACCTCACACCACATAATGACTACACTCCATGCCACTATACTCCAAGCCACACAATGCCACCCTACACCACACAATTACACCGCTCTTAATACCACACCACACAATACCAACTCCACTCCACCAGCACTAAGCCACTCCACCCTACACCACTGATCTTCAAACTTTTTAACCCCAGGCCCACACAGACACATACACCCACACAGACACACACACCCACACCCACACCAAATTTTTCACAATTATTCTATTAAATGTGCAATGTTTAAACTTTTTTAAATATTGCAGATAACTTGTGTTACTGTTATAAAAAATGCAATCAAATACATGATGCCAACCATACTATTCTGGTCAGGCATGTACTGCTCATTTTCTTCAGCTTAAGACACAGCACGGTTCTCAGCATAATGCTTCTCTTGGCCATAGCCTGGTGCCTCACCTCCCTGGGATCATTTGAGGCCCCCCCAGGGGAACCCACCTCCCAGTTTAAAGGCCCCCTGTTCTACACAATGGCACTGTACTCCACTCCTCTAAGTGCAACTCCACACCACTTAATGCCACTCCAGTACACTCCAAGCCACACAGTGCCACTCCATCCCACAATGTACCACACTACTCTAATCCACACAATGCTACTCTTTTACATGTTGCACAATGATACTTCAAACCATGCCAGTCCACTAAATGACAATACACTACACTCCAGGCCACAAAATGACACTTCCCCCAAGCCAAGGCACTCCACTTCAGTCAGTGCACTATACTTCTTGCAACATAACATAAGTCCACTTAATAAAATTTCACTCCTCTACACTCCACTCCACACAGTGCCATGCAACACAATGCCACTCCACTCCTTCTAAATCAATATAGTTTACATATGTGCAGGAGCAGTGCGTGGCGGGGGCGGCTGGTGCGGGGGTGAAGAAAAATTAATAATTGAAGAAAAAAAACTTACCTGAATGCGCTGCCGCGATCACCACCACCAAGCATCACCTCTTTCCTTGGCAACAGGCACAGGCTCCCAGCCTGCCCTGCAGCCAATCTAAATGTTACCATCATGACACAAGTGTTCAGATTTGGGGGAGTGCCAAGCCAGGGTGCTCCTAGGCAGACTGCGAGAGTCTGCCTGTTCTCTCCAACCCAGCACTGCATTGCTGGATTGGACAGAGCTTAGTGCGCATGTATGTTTGCCCAGCCTGAGACGGCCGGCTAAACATACATGCGTACTGAGGGGGAGTACTGAGTATTCCCCCTCTGTGCTCGTCAGGGCCCGTGGCCCCACCCCTTCTACAATACAACAATAATAAACATAGTTCATTATTGCTGTATTGTAGAGGTTTGGCAGCTGCTGCTGCTGGCGGGGGCGATGCTCCTCCAACCTAACGGAGGTTCCACCCCTGCATATGTGAGATCTATTGATTTTGCCAATGCTTGTTTTGCAACACCTTTGGCGTCCCGTAATCTTTGTGTTCCCAGGAGGTATAATGAGGGCAGATCTTCCAGTCTTTCCCACGGGTGAGTGAGAAGGACCATTAGAGTCCAAGGGGCTGGAATTCTGGTCTGAGGCGGGCGGTCTCCAAACATATTTTACTTCATATTTTTAGATACATCTTTGAGTGCAATGGGTTTTTAACCACCCCTCACGTCCCCACCTCCAGAGATCATGACGGTTGGACTGTGGGTAATCCTCCAATATCATTGATAACTGTATTCGCAGCAACTGATGCTGAGACTGTGTGTTAATTTTCATTTATTGGTGAACATGTGTTTGCGTCATATCATTTTAAATGTTTTTATTTGTTCTCTTTTTAAGTTAAATCAGAGTTTAACTTGTTGTGGAGCAAAATATACATGTCAGATTAGAGGCTAACCGTAAACTTTCATACGTCAATACAGGTGTTGGAAATATGGCTGAAGGTGGTCTAGTGTTTTCAAGGGCAGAAACAGACACACTTGCCACGATTCTTAAGGAAGTTAATTATATATGAAGATCTCAACCTTTAACACTACTCTACTAGACATGGCACCCAATGTAAAATATTTCATATTAGAACTGATTTTTTTTCATCAACATGTAGATAACACTAATAAAAGTATAGATGAAATATATCATGTCTATGGTCAACCGCCTGATTGGGGTACAGATATTGCCAGGTTACAGTAGAAGCTAACCAATTTGAAAGTCCGTGGAGATATACATATTATGTCCATCCTATACAGTATTAATAGGCCTCACTTTTTTGGGCAATCTGTAAAATATTTCCGACATGATGATGTCATGTCAGATGGCTATTTTGTTCTTCGGTGAGTCTGACTGCCAGGGTACATTACAGAGCCTTATTGTGTGAGCCCTCTGAAATTCTAAATCTGCAATACTCAAACGTCCTATTACCTAACATTACATGGACGCTCTGGCAGAAAAGGTCTAGGTAGAGTTTTTGATGCCCTGTTGCTAGAACATGGCAAAGAGAAATCAAGACCGCCCCCCTCCCCCCGGAAAGAATAACTCATGGAAGGATTATAAAAATTACCTTTTCATCAAGGTTTAGTTATGTCCATGGTATGCTGTGGCTTACAATTGCTAAATCTTTATTGACAAGTGTTGAAAGAATGATAAAACAATTCGTATTGGGGGTCAACTAAACCTAGGACCCGGAGGACTAAACTGTAGGCTCACACAGAGGCTGAAGGCCTGCGTCTCCTAAATTGTGTTTTTATTATAGGGCTAATCATCTGTCACAGATTGTATCTGATAAGTGCAAAATGAGATTGCAGAATGAATCCTATGTGCAGACAACTGGAGTTTTTTATGTTGCTAAGAAACTCTGCACTGGACTTGTTTCACTCAACTAAGGGCCCGGTTTAATTAGTGGCCAACCCATCATTGAGTAAATTATGAGAACATGGAGTCTTGGGTATATGGAGGGGGGCTGGATCCATGCACACGCCCCTACATGGAATACTGCTCAATTTAACTATACCCAACAAGGACCTCCCTGATATGCAAGCCCTAGTATATCCAATGGGCTCTTAACACAATAAGATATTGGGGTATTAACCTAACTCCCACACTGCCACCTTGGACGCAGGCCAGTTGGCCGCAATACTGGTTCCACATGGATCTGGCAGTGGACTGCTAGCCCCTCTGGTTTCTAGCCTGGCTACCCAAGCACGTTTCATTGTTCAGCACCTACATAGCTACCCCCCATTAGGACGGTACTTGACATATGAGACAGGTTGGGAATCAGGTGAGGGCTTACTACCTTCCCCTCCTCCAACACTCCAATTGCACGCAACCCGGATTTCACTCTTGTGCTACTGCCTCCATTATTTACCAGCTTGGAGGCAGAGGAGTGTAGGAAATTAACAGACCTCTTTGCGGGAGCCTCCATTAAGTCATTTGAACAGTGTAAGGCTTATTACTCTCTCCCTGAAACAACAAGGCTACAGTACTGCCAGCTGCATCATTGGGCATTGCACCCCTCCAATTATTCTGGGGCTACCATATCCTATACTGACTTGAAAAATTAGTGAGCGCATATGACGGGTCTAAAGGACTAATCTCCAATACATACCGGACCATTCAACACTCTACACCTCTTCAAACCCACACATTTCAAACTTGCAGGCAGACTACCACTGCAGATGGCATTTTGTCTAAGCAATTGGAACCCATTTGGCGAGACATACCTAAAACTTAAGAAAGCTTATCCCACTGTAAAATAGCTTATATGATCATTTTTCAATGGTATTATATACTGGCTTACCTCTCCACCATATACCCCTCCACATCTTTTTTCTGCTGGTAAAGCAGACTAGTTGTGGGAGATTATTGACAAATCCGCTGTTGACCCCCAAGCAGGAATTGGAATGTTTGGGGATCAGAGTGTGCTGGTGTCATGCTAACTGACAAAGCAGGCCGCTTCCCTTTTGCGACCCACCCGCCACCACAAAACTCTTGGCCACAGCAAGGCCTGATACCGGGGGAGTTCAGGGCATAGGCGACTTTAGATAGCATCTTACATAGAACTGCCGTAGCATAGGAGCTTGCACCACACATCAGTGAACAGACTTTGGTTGATACCAGTTACTGAGAATCCCGGCGACCCAGTGGGCCTGAACTTCGACCAACAACCCCACTGCGGGCTTCACGAAGGAGTGCAGACTGAAAGTGGGTGTGGGCTACCACCCATTTTTTCCCCAGGGCCTATAGTGACCACACTTGAGTATTTGCCAGTGCAACACTGGGACTGCCTGTCCCCCTCTGCTACGTGGGGTAATTCGGGTCTTACAACATATATTACTGGGTGTAGAGTGCAGCAGGGGCTGACATTGCTGCTGGTCAAGTGGTGTGCACAGGCTCTCAGCTAGAACAGCAAAGCCATTCCGTTACAAAAATGCCAGTATTCCTCTTCCCGGATTATATCAGTGCAGTGCCGCAGGGCTCCCTTTTTTGGGGTGACGTGCAGATTGAGGCAGGCTGACCTCCACTATTCCCTCCTTTTTCAAGTTAAGCTGAAGGCCATGGTTTGAATTAAAAGTTACTGCTTTACCAAGCCCATGGATGCCTGGGACTGGGTTGAGACATCCGCTTTCCCTTCACTGCCATGCCGACAACATGAGACACAAACATCGCATCGCCAGAAGCACTGGGCACGCAAACATGGTGGTGCTGGATTCAAAGGGGCATCTACCCCAGAACAGGCAAAGGAGGGACAAACCCAGAATTGAGGTTGGAGGTTACATTGTGGGCAGACTGCATTCACCCCTTGTTTACTGTTCAGACGATGGCATAGCCGATGTCAAAGCATGGTCTCAGCAACCCTGCAGGAGCTGACAAGGGAAACAGCAGAGGAGCTTATATCACAACAAGAACCTCAGGTGAAGTAATCTGTATTCATCAGATTGTAGTAACAGGTCGTCCCAACTGACCCAGAGAGAGTAGAACTGCAGACTGCTTACACACTGTGGAAACTGAAGACAGCCTGGCTACCCCCTTGCCTAGCAAACATGATGCATGCTGGTAACATGCAGGACCTTTTCATCCATTGGCCTTTTTTTTTTTTTTTTACTGTTAGGTGATCATAATGTTTGAGGGCTGTCCACGGTAGGGATTTTTTTTTTTTACAGTTTTGTATAACTGTGATGATGTGGCTTATGATCCGCTACAGAGCCCACACTCTCCCCACTTAGGATACTGACATGTCTAAACTTAGCATAATCAGGTAGAATGTCCATGGTATGGGCTCCACACGTAACAGACATGTGGTTCAGCAGTATCTTAGGTGATGGGGTGTTCAAATTGCACTGCTATAAGAGACTCATATCATGGGAGGGGAGGGTTCCCGTTTTAAAAAATGCTGTAGAAGGAAATGTTTTGTACCACATAGTCTGGCTTTGCTTGCAGAGCCATAATCTTGCTTAGACCAGGTCTTCTCTTCAGGCTCACAGTAATCAAAATTGACCTGAAGGGCGGTCCCGTGCTGGTCGAGGGGCAACTAGATGGGAGGAATGTCTTGTTAGGAAGCATATAGGGCCCTCCATTCAACATAGCAGGCCTACTTCTCACGTTTGTTCTCCATATTCACTAAATGGGCCCACATCCCCTGTATCATTGACTTTAGGTGTGTAGTTGACCCACAGCGTGATTGATCCCACCTACAACTCCCATACTCCCCGGTGTAGGCTTCAACAATGGACTTTGTTGGACTGAAGGAGATTGCTGAACTCAGACTCTAGGGAATGTTCCTTTAATTCTCCCGCTCCCCCCCCCCCCCACATGCTTTGCGTATCCGATTCGATTGGATACTCTGTGTCACAGCTACTAGGCTATTGGCATCAAGGGCAGAATATCTGGGGGAAGACTTATTCCAACCTTAATCCCCTCCAGGTACAGTTTTAGTGGGGTGTGTCATAGTCACAGGTTCCCACTAGGCATTTACAGCCCACCATGCTTGGAGATAAGGTATTCTGTGACACAACAGCAGAGACACTCTCCATAGCCTACTCGACAACTGGGGAACATCTGTGTCCAAGGTAATTGACTGGGAAGCGATGAAAGTTATCCTCAGAGGTCACTGCATCCATGCGGTTGTAGGGGTGAAGGCAGGCCCACACAGTGACATGTCCTGTATTTAGACATCCCTGGGTGCACTGCAAACTACGGCCCAAGTTGACTGTACAATGCTGGGTGCAATGATTAAGGCACTGCATAGACATGCTCAAATGAGTGAGCAACTACAACACCTCGACATCCGTGCGTACCAAGAGAAGCAGTATGCATATGTTTATTGTCCTGGCTCCTGCGCAGCATGAACCTGCCCACACAGATCACGATAATCAGGGATTCACCAGCAATTGTCACAAATCAGTCAGATTCACAAGGCATTTACTATGCATTATCAGACCGCATATGACCCTCTATTATGGACAGTCAGGTTGCAATATGTCACTTTCTTGCGTCTGTCAATTTAGTAGTCCGTCGTCCACTAGATAGAGAAGATCTTAACGCACCCCTTTCATGAGAGAAAGAGACGGTGTCAGGCGGGGCACAGCAACTCATAAAACACTGGGTATGGATTCCAAATCTAATTCTCCAAAGCCTACAAGCACCTTTTAGCCCTGAAACTCCTCAAACCTTAACAAGAGTTCCAAACGGACTGTTGACTTCTGCCCACCCTCCGCAAATCTTAGTATCCTTTTCCAAGCCTGTGAAAGACCCCATGGAGCTTGCCTCTTAATACCCGCATTCTATGTTGAGGTCTGATTATAAAATCCTGAACAAGGTTATAGCGGGCAGGCTGTGTGAACACATGCCACGTCTGGTGCACACAGGTAGGTCCACCACCACTTTAAATATACACCTTCTGCACAGGGTAATGAAGCTTCCTCTGGTCCAGTGGCCATTTGCTGCATGCTTGGTGCTGGACTTGCATGAAGCATTTGATATAGTGGATTGAAATTGCCCGTTTTTGACCATGACTACTTTTGGCATCAAGGGATGACTAGATGCGTTAATTTTACTCATATACATTGAACGCACAGTGCGGGTGAATATTGGCCAGTGTATCTTCCCCTGTTTCTGAGTGAGCAGAGGAATGTGGCAAGTCTGTCCGCTGTCCCCTCTGCTCGCAATGGAGCCCTTATCCCTGAGGCTCCAACAGTAGGGGCGTTCCTGGAGTATCCCATTGTCTGGGGAGATTCATGTAGTCTTGTTATATGCAGATGATGCATTATTCTACATCCGAAACATACAGTAGGGCATAGCTGATATCCAAGACATACCCCTGGAGTTTCATGTTGCTTCTGGCCTGGGGGTGACCTGTGCCAAATCATGCCTGCTGCACCCGAACTGTCCCCAGCAGCATTTCATTGTGGATTCCAATCCTTTGTGTTAGGAGCCCCGCACGTTTTGATACCTTGGCATAAACATCTATCACGAGACAAAGCATCTAATAGATGACAACCTTATAAGAAGCATAGCAACCCACATCCCCACATGGCTTTTTGGAGCACTTTGCAAGGTAGAGTGTCCCTATCTAAGATGGTAATGCTCCCTCTGCTACTTTACTTTTCCTATAACCTCCTGGTCTGTGTCACCCAGAGGCACATCCCATCCATTACACTTCGCCAGAAGGAGTTTCATTCAAAACAAGGGGAGTTGCCACATTGCACTCCGTAAACTACAGTTGTCCCTAGACTAAGGGGTATTTGGGGCTCCAGATTTTGAACATTACTAGTTGGCGGCCCAGGTGCATTGGTCGGCAAGTTGTTTGTCAGGCCATCACACAGAAGAACTTGAATCTCCCACAGCAGCCCGAGCACACTTTGTGGTCTAGTGGATCTTCCTTCCCCAGGACAGGCTTTCACATGATGCTAATGGATTATTGCTGATCACATGAGAGTTTTAATCAGAGCTTGCGATACATCATGCAGATTCTTTGCTTGAGATACCACTGAGCTACATAACCTCATTCAGCAAAATGTTTGGTAGCGTGGGCACGAGGGCCTGGGTAGAGGCAGGCATAAGTACACTAGTTGCTTTGTATCAGGGGGGTACATTATTTTCTTATAAATGCTTACAGGAGGAACATGCCCTTCCAGCAGGTCATTTCTTGGCATACGGGCACTTGCTGGGCCACCGTAGAAATACTCTGGGCCATCACAGACAATATGCCAGTACAGCGACAAACAACACATTACACATAGTTTATACAGTGGAAAAGGAAATTTGGCAGTGAATTACATCATGCAATACATAGCTATCAGCTATGTAGGTACCTTGCAATCTTGTGTGCATGGGAACGTCACTCGAGGGTGGCCGTACTCCAGCTTGGGATATCATGTGCACTGCATTGTGAGGGCTGTCTGGTTGGGGCAGTGGAAATTGCCTGGTACGATTTGCAATTTGAGGGCGGCTAACTATGGTGGAAGGCTGCTGGTCAAGGAATTCAGGAGCACTCGGAGTTACGCTGTATGTAATAAGTGCTGTGTTGGGAAATAAACAGAAATAATTATTTGGAAAAGAGCTGAACTCTCTAATTGGGAGCAGAAAGGCAAACTTTGGCCATGTGTCCGTTGTCCTTCAGGCCTCTTAATTGTATGAAGTTCCTGGTGACAGTGAGCACATAAAGGGTAGTTACATGAGAGGTTGCTTTAACAGGAGGGGATGGGTGGATTGAGGAGAAAGGTGGCGGTTCTCCTTTGTGATGTGTACACCTGCATAGGGGCATTGCAAGAGAAGTTCTCATCTGACTGGGGAATTGAGAGGTGTTGTGTGGGTAAACTGATGAAATCGTGATAGCCTTCATCAATATGGGGCCTCCCGTTGGCATGGGTAAGGTTCCACTTTGTCATTGGGTAAGGCTGTGGTTTAGTGAGTTATGGGTTTTTCAAGGGGAAGCACCTGCTGTAAGGGCCTTATATTGTAGCAACATCACATCCCATGCTGCTGCGATGGGGCACTGTCTGATACAGCCGGCCTACAACCAGTGTAGTGCAAGCCTATCTGCCTCATCCTAGCAGGACACTGCCAATTGCCATAGGCCTGCGACGCGGTTGCGGGACCTTTCAATACAAAGAGAGGAGGCATTTGTCCAATAAGAGGGCCAGCTTAGCAAATTTGGCTTGTACTTTGTGTTGGTTCCATCAATGGGAATAATCCTAGTGCGGTGGCGTCCCATTTTTTCAGTGCATTAAGTTATGGGACTGTGGCCAAAGTGCTATGCAGCTTGTCCCAAAAGTGTGCCAATGTGGAGCAGGACTAGAGCATGTGTTGAAGGTGCACCACTGGGAAAGAGCATCTCAGGCAGGTGAGGTGTGCCACTAGGAATATTCTGTTAAGGGGGGGGAGGGGTTGAGGTAGCCCTTATGTAGAAGCACTTATTGGTTATTCTTGTAGCATGCTTTATGTCTTACCATCTTATGTGATTCCAGGGCCCTGGCACATTGATGATCATGAAAATGCCTCCTGTGGTTCTCCATACAGAACTGCCTAAGTTGCATTAGGGGTATGTCGAAGTGTTCCAATGGCTTTACAAAGCCAAATGATAAGATGTCACCCGTGTACCATTTGATATATTGTACAAACAACTTTGTGTCTAGTTTTTTCTGTAAGGATTTACCATAGGTAGTCCATTGAGGCAGCAGGCATCAGTATGGGATGAATTGTCCTGGGAGATGGCATAGTCCTGGTCAAAAGCTGGCCGTCCCGGAAGAGGTCTTCCACTGTGTCAAATGAGTGTGCCTGGCAGTCTGGTAGCTGCTCTCTTGTCAATGAGCCCTACACGCTGGTGAGGCCCTGTATTGCAATGTTAGGGGCATATGGAGAAATCTGGTTTGTTTGTTAGGCGAAAGTTTCTGGTTAGACATTTCCACGGCAACCATCCAGGAAAGGAGCAGGGCATCATCAGTGGTGATCTTGAATGTGTTTTTGCCCACCAGCCATCGAGCCACCCAATCAAGCTGTGCCACCAGGTAGTAAGACTCGAAACATGGGTCCCCTCAAACCTCCCTGAACCACTGTCAACCCATCATTCCAGATTGTATCCCCCATCAAATGATCTAGATCACAGAAGTGGTATGGTGGAAAGGCTGGTACATTGACAAAATACTGCAATTGGGGAAGGATTATCATCTTTGAGAATGCAATCTTGCCGGTGAGGGCTCTGGGGAGCTGCTGACAGAGTTGCCCTCAAATTTGTCTTCCTGCAAGTGGTGAAGTGGAACCCCAGGTAACGGAAGGCTGTGGACTTCTAAGCTAAGGGTGTAGGGGCAATGCTGGCGGTGTGGGGTTTCACCTCGGAACAAGAAAGTATAGAATTTTCCCTAGTTAACTTGGAGCCCAGTCACCGCTTCGAAGTCCTGAAAGACAGATGTCGAACAGGAGGTGTCGATTTTCATGTCTCAGATGTAAAGTAGAACATAATTTGCGTAAAGGAACACTAAGTTCCTCCGTGCAGCTGTATTTCTCCCCCCCCCCCCACACACACAAACGGGGCTCTTCCAACTGAGGCAGTGCGCCATTGGCTACATGGATATGGAGAACAGGATTGGGGAGATGGGACAACCCTGTTTAACCACGACCAACAGGAAAGGGGGGCAATATTAGGCAGCCCACTTGGACCCTTGAAGAGAGGTTTATGTTTAGTAGTTTGTTGTAAGCTAGGAGGCATGGACCTAGAACGAAGGATGATAGGGTGGCAAACAGGTGCTCCATAAGACTCAATCAATACAGACTATTAGGCTGATCTAGTATATAGTGGGGATGCCTGGTCTATTACACTGAATAGGCGACAGATATTTATAGGGGTGGCCAGTTAGCTGTGTAGGTCAGAGTGATACATACTGAAGAATGGCAGATTGCAATTGTAATATCCAGCCTGTAGGCAGGGTGATTTCTGTTCTTGTAGGGGACCACCACACCAGCAGTTATCAAGGTTTGTCCCCTTATGAGTGGATTCGAGCTGTGTATTTGCTAGAGTTAGGCTGGCAATCTGAGAGATACTGCAGTACGGTGCCTCAGGAAGCCCTCGTTAATAGTGTGGAGCAGACTGATTAAAAAGCCGCCTACAGTGTTGAAGAAAAAAGTGGATGGGCTGGCCCGTGGTCTTTGGTTTTTACAGGTAGTCTGCTAATGGCAGGGTCACAACCTGGTCATGAGTTTCATTGGCATGCTTCACTTGGCGTTAGCCTGGCATGACTCAGCATGTACCTAACAAGTGCACTTTGTCCAGAAGGTCTTGGGTGGTCTGTTTTTGGGTCTTCAGCTGTGGTACCATCTCTGTGATATTACGTTCTGTGTTGGTGAACCGGAAAGCCAGTTTTCGCAGGTCCTTCTGAAGGAGACCAAATTCCACACATATCTCCTTTATGTGCGCTTCTACTGATGAGCAATAGGATTTATTGGTAAGTAGGATGGTGGCCTGTTTTTCACCCAAGTCCTGTGGAGAGCTGGAGGTCTTTGCCCCGTGTCAAAGCTCCTCCCCATGATGGAGTGTGGGATAGGGTGGACGGGGGTGAGGTTTTGGTGATTTCGGTTTACCCATGGTGTGTTCCCAGTCTACCGCGCCAATATGTTGCTGGATCACTGTATGCAGGATGACTAAAATCATGTTCCGTGGGGTAAAAGTCTGCTAGTGTCAGCTGTGGTCTTTGTAGTAGCCAGCTCCCTACACCCTCCCCCTCCCCCTGTGCTGGGCATGCCCCGGTATGGTATGCAAGGTTGGTTCTGGCCAGTCGACAGTCTGATGCAGCACTGTGTCTGTCTGTGTGTGTGTCGTGTGTGTGTAATGGCAGGATTAATGTTGATTGCGGCATTCAGGTCCTGGAGCAAAGTTACTCCACGGCTGCCATCTTTGGCTCCATGGCAACCCCATAAGCACCCTCTCATACACACACTGTATATAATGGGTTGAGGCTGTAGACTTGTCACCCGGTTTGTTTGTGCACTAGCATACACCGCACACAACCTGTTAAATGTAGTCCTTAGGGAGTGGGGCTTAGGTGGCGAGTCGACAAGGAAATACTGGAAACAGTACTTACATACCCCAGGATGATGCAGAATACCAAGTTCAGTAGATCCTGCATAATATATTTCATATAGCTTACCTCACTCCTGCAACTCTGTCCTAAATGTTTGGGTCCTCCTCTGTTTGCCCGAGATGCCAACATGCAGGTGCTGACACGATGCACGTATTCTGGAGTTGCTCAGTCTGTAACCTTATGGGTGTCAGTGTCCAACTTGCTGAGAGGTGACTGGATGTGTTCACAATGGAAGTTGCACTGTTGGGATTGTTCAGGTGCTCAAAAACAGATAAAGCTGCGAACCGGTTTATAAACCAAGCATTGCTGATAGCATGCAGACTAATTGCCATGCACTGGAAAGCCTAGGTATTGTTAGATATAGCCCACTGGTGTGCGGCAATACTGAAGTGGGGACAGGGAGAGGAGCTCAGGAGGCAAGAAATATGAGGACTACGCAAATACCCCAGAAATGTGGAATGGGAAGCACTATTACTTGACTTGCACACATTCAAGAGTTGGTGGCCCGTACTTAAACCTAACCTGGCGGGGACATAACCCCCTCCTCCCCCATCCCCTTTTATCCAATTTCCCACACCTCCATCATAACCCCTTCCAGCCTGTCCATGGGTGAGTGACAACACCCTTCTGTTACACCCTTTGATGTCCCCGAATAGCTTCCTAGTGGCCATTATAGCTTCATGGATGTCACTGTTGATTTTCAATGTTTGCAGTACCTGCTTGAGATAGGAAGATTGAATAGCACTTATGGTAATGGCAGAATGTGAGTTAACATCGACACATGACTTCTTTTTTCCAATGTTGCTGTTAAAGGACTGAACCAAAGACTCCTGCTGATACTGATGTGAAACTATTTTATTAATGACGATGTAGCTGGATTGCGGATTTTACTAATGATAATGTAACTTTCATAGATGTAATTTACTCAAGATTGTGATATTGAAAATGCAATTTAAAACTGGTTAAAAAAAAGTTATTGGAGATGCAGTTGGGTAGTTAGCTTTCACTAAAAAATACTAATGGTAGGTCAGCACTAATGAGGGACACATTAGCAAAGCACATTTACTTTTGATAATTATTGAAATTATGAACTATGATTCAATCTCAAGACCGGAGCCATGGATTATGCATTTCCTTTGTCCATTTTATTAATCAGCAGCCTTTACAATTAGAAAAAAAACCTTTATTTCACAAAAATCTTAGGGAAGGGGTATTCCACATAACCTATCAAACTCTAAATTCATAACATAGTCAATGTTTATGTCCCCTCTTTCTTCGTGAGATAAAAATGGTCAGTTCCTTCTTGTTCATTCCCGTTTAGAGCCGTCATTCCCTAGAAGAGAAAATACACCTTGTAACTATTCCATGCAGAACCAATATGACGTTCAAGTGGAGGGCACGCAAATAGCAATGTCACCTTAAATCTCAAATACAGTATTCACAAGCATGATAATGGCAAAATAGTCATACTACTACCATAGGAAAGTCCCAAATGTATCCTGCATCAACTTTGTCACCGGGTCAACAGAAACCTCTTGCTAAAGCGGGTGTTGTCTTCATGTCCTTAACCCCTTCACTGCCATGGACATAATGCTATTAAAGAACGAGTTACTTACCTTCGGTAGCGACTTTTCTAGTGGATACATTAGCTTCCTGTGGATTCCTCACCTAATGAATACTCCCATTGCGCCAGCATTCGACGGAAATCTTCTTCCTAGCTTCTGCACGTTGACGAGGACGTCACAGTTGCCCACGCGATGCCGTCTGATGTCATACAGGCAATAAGAGGTCTTCGCCGACGTGCCGACGTCAGTACCAACATTTTTTACGTGCCTCAGAATAATAGGCCATTGAGATGAAAGAACAATAGTAATATTTAATGATATTCCAAACAAAAACATCATTCTGAGAATTCAACCTACCATTTTTTTTTTTTTAAACAAGTAAATAAATATATGAACTATATATATAGATATAAACATATATACATAATATATACAAATCCTCAAAACCAAGAGGAGCACACTCAAGAATTACTTGGTTAGACCAAACAGGCAACGGGGAGGCGGGTGGGACCGCGAGGAATCCACAGGTAGCTAATGTATCCACCAGAAAAGTCGCTACCGAAGGTAAGTAACTCGTTCTTCTGATGGATACAACTATCTGTGGATTCCTCACCTAATGAATAGAGTCCCAAAGCAGTACCGCACTCGATGGTGGGTGCCTGAATGGTCAAACCAAGAAATCCTGCAGCACTGACCGTGCAAAATGGCCATCCCTTCTGACCTCAGAGTCCAAGCAGTAATGCTTCGCAAAAGTATGAAGGGATGACCAAGTTGCGGCCTTGCAGATGTCGACCACAGGAACAGCCCTAGCCAAGGCCGAAGAGGCCAACTTAGCTCTGGTGGAATGAGCTCTTATACCATCAGGAGGATTCTTCTTTGCTAAAGAGAAACACATTTTAATGCAAAGAGCAACCCACCTGGAGAGTGTTCTCTTGTGGACTGCCTTTCCTCTCCTCTTTCCCACGTATCCGATGAAAAGCTGATCCTCCAGCCTGAAATCCTTTGTCCTGTCTATATAAAAGCTTAGCGCCCTCTTTGGGTCCAAGCGGTGTAGTCTCTCTTCTTCCTTTGACGGATGAGGCGGAGGATAAAACGTGGATAGAGTAATTGTTTGGGCCAAATGAAAGGGTGAAACAACCTTCAGAAGGAAAGCAGCCTTCGTCCTCAACACCACCAAAAGATGTATAAGGGGGTTTTACCGATAGAGCCTGCAACTCACTCACTCTCCTTGCAGAGGTAATTGCAACCAGGAAAACCGTTTTAAGAACCAATAATCTTATGGGGCAAGAATGCATAGGCTCAAAAGGGGACCCCCATGAGGAAAGTTAGATCCAAGGTCAAATCCCATTGAGGCATAACGAAAGGAGTTGGAGGGATTTTATTCATAAGGCCCTTCAAGAATCTAAGTACTATTGGGGATTTAAATAAAGAAGGCTGGTCTGGAAGACAAAGAAAGGCTGACAAGGCCGACAAGTAACCCTTAACAGTAGCCACTGCACAACCCCTCTGTGCTAAAGACAAAGCAAAAGATAAAACATCTGACAAATGAGCACGTAAGGGATCAATCTGCCTCTCTCCACACCAAACCACAAATTTAGACCACCTATTAGCATAGATAGATTTAGTGGAGTGTCGCCTGGCCGATAAGATAACATCCACAACATCAGGCAGGAGAGAGAAAGAACTCAGGTTGCCCCGTTCAATCTCCAGGCATGAAGGTGCAGGCTCTGGAGGTGGGGGTGTAAAACCTGCCCCTGCGACTGCGAGAGGAGGTCTGCCCTGAGAGGGAGACGGAGCGGAGGGCACAGTGAGAGTTGGAGAAGCTCCGAGTACCACACCCTCCTTGGCCAATCCGGAGCAATTAAGATGACTTGAGCCCGGTCTTGGCGAATTTTACTCAACACACAAGGAATCAAGGGTATGGGGGGGAAACGCGTAAAGCAACTGGTCGCACCAGGTCATCTGAAACGCATCCCCCAAAGCTCCTTGTACTGGATACTGGAGGCTGCAGAATAACGGGCAGTGCGAGTTCTCCCGGGTGGCAAACAGATCTATCCGAGGAAACCCCCACATCTGGAAGATTAACCGGACTTGATCTGGATGGAGACGCCACTCGTGATCAGCCGAGAAATGGCGACTGAGATTGTCCGCACGTACGTTCAAGACTCCGGCCAGATGATTTGCTACCAAGCAAATCTGATGGTCCTTTGCCCAGGACCATAGCCGTAGAGCTTCTCTGCAGAGAAGGTACGACCCTACCCCTCCCTGTTTGTTTATATACCACATCGCAGTAGTGTTGTCCGTCAGGACCTGAACCGACTGACCACGAAGGGATGGGAGGAAGGCCTTGAGAGCCAGACGTACAGCCCGTAACTCCAACAGATTGATTTGAAACACCTGTTCTACTGGAGACCAAAGTCCCTTGATCTCCAGGTCCCACAGATGAGCTCCCCACCCTAGAGTGGAAGCATCCGTTATTACTGTGGCCACAGGCGTAGCTTGCGAGAACGGCCTTCCTCTGGAAAGACTGCCGTCCGCAATCCACCATTTCAAATCCATGGCAGCATCTCTGGAGATTCTCACCGAGCCTTCGAGATCCCCTTTGTGTTGAGACCACTGCCTTCGGAGGCACCACTGAAGAGCCCTCATGTGCCAGCGAGCATGCATGACCAACAGTATGCAAGAAGAAAACAGACCGAGCAGACGTAGGACCTTGAGGACTGGAATGACTGCTCCACTTTGAAACATTGGAACCAACGCCTGAATGTCCTGAATCCGCTGAGGCGGAGGAAAGGCTCGGTTCAGTGTTGTATCCAGTACTGCCCCTATGAACAGGAGGCGCTGAGAGGGCTCTAGGTGAGATTTGGGCATGTTCACCCAAAAGCCCAGGTCGAACAACAACTGGGTTGTCGACTGCAGGTGATGCAACACGAGCTCCGGAGACCTGGCTTTGATCAACCAGTCGTCTAGATAAGGAAATACTGCTATCCCATTCCTTCTGAGCTCTGCCGCAACCACCGACATCACCTTCGTGAAGACTCGAGGTGCTGAAGTAAGACCAAACGGGAGGACCGCAAACTGATAGTGCTGCGACCCCACCACAAAACGGAGATACTTCCTGTGCGACCTGAGTATCGGGATATGAAAGTAAGCATCCTGCAAGTCGACAGACACCATCCAGTCTCCATTGTTCAGCGCCAAAAGCACCTGAGCTAGGGTCAGCATCTTGAACTTTTCCTGTTTGAGGAACCAATTCAAGATCCTTAGGTCCAGGATTGGTCTCAACCGACCATCCTTCTTGGGAATCAGGAAGTACCTTGAATAACAACCTTGAACCCTTTCCTGCTCTGGAACCAACTCCACCGAGCCCTTTGAAAGGAGGACTTGAACCTCCTGTTCCAACAACAGGAGGTGTTCTTCTGAACAATAAGATGGGCGGGGCGGGATGAGGGGGCGGAAACTCCCAAAAGGGAAGGGTGTAGCCTTTTCTCACAATGCTGGTAACCCAGGAGTCTGAAGTTATGACCTCCCACTTGTGGAGAAAATTCAGTAACCTCCCCCCTACAGGAGTGGAGTGAGTGGGAATTGGTGGAAGCCTAAGGCTGCTTCCCCTGCTGCACCCCTCCAGAGGAAGAGGAAAAGGCAGAGTGCTGCTGAGAGGCTCCCCTGGTACGGACCCTACCCCTCCCTCTAAAAGATCTATAGGAGAGAGCAGAGGTAGGCTGCTGGAATTTCCCTCGAAAGGAGGAGGAGGAGGAGCCACGACCAAATCCTCGAAACCTCCTAAAAAATCTGGAGGAGGCAGAAGAAGTGGCTTGCAAGCCCAGCGACTTGGCCGTGGCCCTGCTCTCCTTGAACCTCTCTAAGGCCGAATCCGCCTTGGCACCAAAGAGCTTGTCCCCATCAAAAGGAAGATCCAGTAGGGTCGACTGCACATCAGAGGAAAATCATGAGTTACGAAGCCAAGCCTGCCTCCTCGTAACTACAGCAGTGCCCATTGCCCTAGCAATGGAGTCAGTTGTATCCAACCCAGATTGGATAACCAGAGTTGCAGCTGCCTGAGCGTCGAATACTAGATTTAACAGCCCCTGAGGGACCTCCGTATGCGTTGATGCAATCTCGTCCATCAGGGCATAAATGTACCTTCCTAAAATACATGTAGCATTGGTGGACTTCAATGCCATGCTACATGAAGAGAACACCTTTTTGGATGCCATGTCCATCTTCTTGGAGTCTCTATCCGAGGGCACAGATGGAAAAGAGCCATGAGCAGACCTTGCCGAGCAGGAAGCCTGGACCACCAAGCTTTCAGGTGTTGGATGTCTGGTAAGAAAACCAGGGTCAGCCGGTGCAGCCCGATACCTCCTAGCCACAGATCTATTGACAGCTGAAGAAGACCCCAGCTTCTTCCAGACTTCCAAAACAGGGTCCAACAAAGCCTCATTGAACGGCAAAAGTGGTTCTGCCGATGTAGAGGCCGGGTGCAACACCTCTGTGAACAAATTCTGCTTGGCTTCAGTTACCGGCAAAGGAAGATCCAAGAAGCTAGCTGCCTTCCTGATAACAGAATGGAAAGTGGCCGCCTCTTCTGTATACTCCCCAGGAGATGACAAGTCCCACTCGGGGGAAGTATCTAGGCCACTAGCAGTGTCCAGCCCATGGAGACCCTCACGAGAGTCCTCAATCTCTCCTTCCTCCATGTTTTGTCTCTGGTACTCCTGCTCTTCAAGGAGGCGGAGAGCAAGCCTCCTCGAGTGCAGCCTCTCCTCTATCCTCGGCGTCGACATGGCATCAGCGGATGTTGAAGAACGACGCCGATCGAGGAGTCGCATGGAGAGAAGACTGCTTCGGAGTTGCAGGAGGTCTAGACGGCGCCACTGGTTGAAACATCGAAGCCGCCGGAGCCGAAGTCTCAGGAGCCACCGGAGCCGATACCGGCGCCGAGCCCACGTTCCCCAGGGGGAGAAAGGGCATAAAGGGTGCCGGTCGAAGCGGAGCCGGAGCACCCATGTTGAAGGCCAAAGGGCCCGAAGGACCAGCCGGTCCACCACCTGGAGCCATCTGCTGGAAGATGGAAAACATTGCATTTAAAAATGCGGTACTATCAGCTCCAGGGGCCGGGAAAGCCGGGGACTGGGGTGCCTGGTTCGAAGGCGACACCGACCTCGACGTCTGCAACGACGGAGAAAATATTTGAGGCTGCGGAACCTCAAACACTGAAGGTGGTTGGCCCGATGACCCGGGCGAAGTCGGTGATGCTGGAGAAGGCAACGGCGTCGACGGATGGGGAGTGACAGTGGGACTGACCTCCCAAGTCTTCCGACGTCGAGTTGATAGTGACCTCGACCTCTCTTTACTCGACCGGCGCCGTGATTCTCGATGACGCCGGGAGTCCCGATGACGCCGATGAGACTTCGGTGCCGAGGATTTTCGATGATGTCTCTTTTCCTTCCTTTTCGACTTCGCCAGAAAAAGCTTAGCCTCGCGCTCTTTTAGGGCCTTAGGATTCATATGTTGACAAGAATCGCACTTGTCAACATCATGATCGGAACTAAGACACCACAAACATTCTTAGTTAGTTACCGACATTTTGCCCCCACACTCATGGCAGGGCTTGAATCCTGACTTTCTTTGCGACATTGTAATCTCAAAGAAAAAAATAGATCCAAAAAACACACTGTAACTGTCGAACAGCAACAGTAGCTCCCTCGAAGATAACCGTTTCAAATGGCACGGAAAAAAGTGAACTGACGTCGGCGAGGACCTCTTATTGCCTGTATGACGTCAGACGGCGTCGCGTGGGCAACTGTGACGTCCTCGTCGACGTGCAGAAGCTAGGAAGAAGATTTCCGTTGAACGCTGGCGCAATGGGAGTATTCATTAAGTGAGGAATCCACAGGTAGTTGTATCCATCAGAAATAGGCTGATCTGCCCCCAGGGAGGGCAGAAGCCATTAGGCACCAGGGATGCTTTTATTTATATTGAGAACAGGAGTGACCCCTTAGGCAAGGGTTGTTCCCCCCCTCAAGCAATTTTTTTAAAAGATCATTTCTGCCCCCCCCCAGGGGGGCAGATTGGCCTTTATTAATTAGGCCGATCTACCTCTTTTGGCAGGGGGTGGGGTGCAGAAGCCACTAGAAACCAGGGTTTTGTTTGTTGTTTTTTGTTTTTATACCTTTATACTGATAAGGGGTGCGACCCCTTATGCAAGCTCCCAAATGGCCTAAAGTACAAATTACTTACCTTCGGTAATGAAATATCTGGTAGAGACATATTCTAGTTGCAGATTCCTTCCCTTAGAATTTCCCCCAGGCATTAGACTGTATCTGGAGATTTTTCTTCGAGCAATACCCTTGGGCGTCTGTAGGTGGCATTGTTCGACTCCGCAGGCATCGACTGATGCCTTGATGACGTCTGGAGTAGTACATTGACGCCGCCCTCGCACAGTGATGTCAGTTTCTTTTAACGACTTTCCACGCCAGAGCGCAGAGCCGCTAAGAACACTGAGATTGGTGCGACAGAGCTAAGGACCTGAAAGGGGGAACACCTGTCCCTAGAAATAATTTCGCAAAGCGGGGAGGATGGGTGGGCGGTAAGGAAGCTGCAACTAGAATGTGTCTCCCACCAGATATTTCAAATACCGAAGGTAACTAACCTGTACATCTGATAGAGACTTCTAGTTGCAGATTCCTTACCTTAGAATTGATTCCCAAGCAATGCCATCCTATGTGGTGGGCTGCGAACAAAGATCATACTAGAAAGTCTTGCAGGACTGAACGACCAAAGTAGCCGCCTCGACGGACCTGACTATCCAGGCAGTAATGCTTATCAAACGTGTGCAGGGATGCCCATGTAGCTGCCCGACAGATATCCAGGACAGGAACTCCGCGTGCTAACGCAGTGGAAGCCGCAATTTCTCTGGTGGAATGAGCAAGCAAGCCTTCAGGAGGTTGCTTTTTAGCCAAAGTGTAGCACATTTTGATGCAAAGAAGCACTCATCGAGAGATGATATGCTTTTGCACCGCCTTCCCTTTCTTAGCACCCACATAGCCAAAGAGTTGATTGTCCACCTGGAAATCTTTAGTACAATGGAGGTAGAACACCAACATTCTTTTTGGGTCCAGACAGTGGAGTCTCTCCCCTTCTCATGGGAAGGGTGTGGGAGTGTGTAGAAGGTAGGCAAAGTGATGGACTGGCCTACATAAAATTGTGTAAATACCTTAGGAAGGAATGAAGCTCTAATGCGTAACACCACTTTCTCAGGGTGTACAGACAAGTTTGGAGGCATTGAAGAAAGCACCTGGAGCTCACTCACCCTGCAAGCAGAGGTGATAGCGACAAAGAAAGACAGTTTGAATGCGAGGATCCGCAAGGGACAATTATGCATTGGCTCAAAGGGGGTACACATTAAATAAGTAAGTACAAGATTAAGATCCCACTGAGGCATAATAAATGGAGTGGGAGATAATAAGTGGGTGAGCCCTTTTAAGAACCTACTAACAATAGGAGATTTAAAGAGTGAGGGCTGATCAGGTAACCTTTAAGGATGCCCAAAGCAGAGCCCTGCTGGGCTAAATAATGAACAGAAGAACCTCTGACAGAGGGGCACAAATGTGATCAACAGATTTGTTGGTACACCATGCCACAAGATTTATTCCAACGACAGGCATATACAGTTTTAGTCGATGGATGCCTGGCTGCCAAGAAACATTACAGACTTTGGGTGGAAGGGCAAATGCATTCAACTGTTGCAGCTCAATCTCCACGCATGAAGGTGGAGGTTGGACAGGTGCCGGTGGAGAACCGTCCCCTGCTGCTGTGACAGAAGATCCGCCCAAAGAGGCAGTCTGAGTGGAGGATGGATGGACATGCTCAATAGCTCTGGATACCACACTCTTCAAGCCCAGTCCGGAGCCACCAAGATAACTTGGGCCCGGTCGTACTTGATTTTCTTGAGAACTCTGGGTAGGGTAGAAGAGGGCTAGACGGGAAGGCGTACAGAAGGCTGGAGCTCCACTCGAGATGAAAAGCGTCTCCGAGCGAGTGCCGTCTTCGAAAATTCCAACGTGCAAAACAGCTGACATTGCGTGTTCTCTGCGGAGGCAAACAGATCTAACCAAGGCTCTCCCCACTTGAGACCTTGCGTCACCTCCAGATAGAGACGCCATTCGTGATCGACTGTGTGTCGGCGGCTGAGTTTGTCTGCTCTGGCATTGAGAGCCTGCCAGATGTTCAACCATCAGCGTAATGCCCTGATATTCCAGTCATGTCCAGAGGCGTAGTGCTTCCTGACAAAGGGTCCAAGACCCTACCCCGCGTTGTCTGTTGGAGTACCACATGGCGGTAGTGTTGTCTGTGAACACCTGCACCACTTTCCCTTTGAGAGAGGGAAGGATTGTTTTTGACCTAAGCCTGATTGCCCAGAGCTCCAGCATTTTTAAAAAACCAGAGACCTCTGATCTCTGCTTCTCCCATGTGGCCACACCAACCCACAAGTGACGCATCTGTCACTATAGAGAGATCTGGTTGGGGAAGGGAGAGGGATCTGCTGTTGACACAATTTGGATTCTAAAGCCACCACTGCAGGTCTTTCGCAGTCCCCTCCGAGATCTGGATGATGTCTGAGCGATTTCCCTGATGCTGCGCCCACTGGAACTTTAGGTCCCACTGCAGAGTGCGCATATGCCATTTGGCATGTGTACTAGCAGGAGACAGGAGGCCATGAGGCCCAGCAGGCTCACACTCACCGAAACCCAAGACCGAGGCTGAAAGAAAGATCTGAATCATAGCCTGAAGGTCTTGGACTCGCTTGTCTGGAGAATAAGCGAGAAATTGCACTGTATCCAGAACAGCTCCAATGAAAGTGAGCGTCTGAGAGGGAGTCAGGTGTGACTTTGGCACGTTTATAGTGAACCCCAGCTTGTGCAGGAGGTTCGCCATAGTCTGAAGGTGAGAGACGACTGTCTGGGGAGAAGGCGCCTTCAACAGCCAGTCATTGAGGTAGGGGAAAACTGAGACCCCTAACCTGCACAGATGAGCTGGTAAGGCAGAAAAGGAGCATGGTAAACTGAAAGTGCTTGTGACCTACCATGAATCGTAGGTAACGTCTGTGGGCAGGCAGGATGGGGATGTGAAAATAAGCGTCCTGCAAGTCCAACGTTACCATCCAGTCTCATGGGTCTAAGGCAGAAAGAACCTGTGCCAGGGTGACCATTTTTAATTTCTCCTTCTTGAGGAAGTAGTTCAGGACCCGAAAGTCTAGGATTGGATGTAAGCCCTTGTCCTTCGTTGGTATAAGAAAGTAGCAGGAATAACAACCACGACCCACTTCTGGCACAGGGACTCTTTCTATAGCTCCCTTGGCCAAGAGAGCCATGACTTCCTGGTAGAGAAGCACAAAATGATCCTCCGGAAGATGATGGAAGGATGGTGGCATGTGTGGGGCTGCAGATTCGAAAGGAGGGTGGGGAGGAGTAGCCCTTCCGAATGATCTGCAAAACCCACCCATCAGTGGTGATAAGTTCCCAGTGGGGCAGGTGATGGCGGATCCTGCCCCCAACTGGTTAGGAGTGACGGGACGGACTAGGAGGGTTTGGAGACTGCAGCGGGGGGGGTCAGAGGTGGAATGGACAGACCTATGGTTCCCTGTCTCACAGCCATGTGGAATTCCGAGACGGGTGCCATCAAAGGGCATGTCCATGAGTGACTGTTTGACATCCCCCGAGAAGCCACAAGTGCGTAACCAGGCATGGCGCCGTAAGACCACTGCTGTTGCAACCGATCTGCCCAGAAAGTCTCTCGTATCCCGCCCACAACGGATAGTGAACTTTTCTGCATCTCTCCCATCTTTCACTGCTTGGGAGACGATAGCACGGGCCTCCTCCGGTATCTGCGGCAGGACTTGCGCAACTGTAACCCACAGGGAGTGGGTATAATGTCACAAAAAACATGCAGTGTTCACAGACCGCAGTGCGAGGCTGCAGGAAGGAAACAACTTCTTGGAAAATTGTTCCAGCCTTTTGGATTCACTATCCTGGGGTACGGAAGGGAATGCGCCTGAAGAAGTGGAAGCCTGGATAACACGACTCTCAGGAGTGGGGTGTTGGGACAGGAATTTTGGGTCGGTCGGTGCAGGCCAATGGCGGCTAGCAATAGTCCTGTTCACAGGAGCCCCTGTGTTGGGTTTGGACCATGTACCCAAAAGGACATCGGTGAGGGCCTCATTGAATGAGAGAAGGGGTTCTGAAGTAGAAGCCCCAGGCTGAAGCACCTCAGTCAGGAGATTAGACCTGACTTCCACAGTAGGTAGCTCAAGGCTGAGGACCTCAGCTGCCCTACTGACCACCATACTGTAAGTTGCTTCCTCCGCCGTAGCCACAGTAGGAGGAGACAGCATGCCAGCGTCAGGAGAAGTATCCAGACCACTGGCTTCGCCCAAATCCTGTTCCCAGTCCACAGCATGGTCATCCTGGTATTCATAATGGTCCAGGGATCCATCCAATTCCTCCCTATAGGAAAAAGGGTCTGAATCAGACCTTGGGTGAATAGGCCCCACTGAAGCCGATGGTGCCGTCGACCGATGCCTCTCCGAGTCGTCTGGGATAAATTCTTGTTCTACTCCAGGGGAACCCACAAACTATGGGTACCTCTCGAATCCCTATGAAGTTGGCAAAAAATATAAATAAAAATAAATAAAAAAATTTTAAACGCACATTTGGCATGGGTAGCTTATGTGGCCAAAAAGTAATGAAAGCCTAAGCACGAACTGCCCTGAATAGCCAAGAAAACGCCTGGCACCTGAGGGGGAAAGGCCTGGCAGAGAAGCGGTTAGTAAAATGTAAACTTTGTTATTAAAGCTGGGAAATGTTATATTCGGTGTCAGGAAAAGAGGTGAGGATCATGCTAGCCGCAGACACCTAACGTTAGAATCGATACCCAAGCAATACCATCTCCGGTGGTGTGTTTGCAGACGAATTTCAAAGGAGTAAGTCCTGATGGGGCAAAGGGGCAAAATTCTCATTTTTATGGACCTGGGCCTACCTGGCAGTAGTGTCTGATAAACGTGTGCAGGATGCAGACGCTGCTGACTGGCAGAGGTCCAGTAACAGAACTCTTCATGCCAACGCAGGGGTCGCATCTTGAGATCTGTTGACATGAGCCTGCAAACCTTCACATGCATCAAAAATTCATAAATATCTTACCCGGCCTGCAGAACGATTAGACTGAATCTACTTGAACTATCTGTAATATACTTGACCCTCACACTGTTGTTAAGTTGTGTGATCCTAGGCAATATTTTATTTAGCTGTAATTTTTTCATTATCGTATATGAGAGCACCTTCAAATATGAAAGTTCAGCATTTCTGCTGTACAAAAAACCCTTTTTGATTTAATAGGCCAAACGTTTGCTTCATGCATATTACAAATCTAGCCCACATTAGGCTACACATGAACCCTGACTTGCCTCTTAGTTCACTAATATCATTGTCATCAGGGTGGGGGCAGAAATTTATTAATTCTTGATAAAGATCTCAGTTAAAAAAAAGATATTGCTAAAAATGATATGGTTGTGCACTGTCATTTTCAAACATTTTCCATTGACATAATACATTTTCAGAATAACCTTCGGTAATAATTTATCTGGTGGAGAAATTTTCTAATTGCAAATTTCTTACCTTTGGATTTCTCCCAGGCGTCAGACTAGATCCGGAGATTTTTTTATTATTGCAGTACCCTTGTGCACAGTCAAGTGGTGGCAGTCGTCTCTGCGTCTGTCGTTGGCGTCGTGGTCGCCGATGATGTCGTAGGAGGTCGTATATAGGCGCCACCTCAGCGTAGTGACGTCAAGTTTCTTTTCACAACTTTTACGCCAAAGCACAGAGCCATGAAGAACACCAAGAACGGTGTCCCAAAACTAAGGCCCTGTAATGGTTATCCCTGTCCAATGAAATCAGTTCGCGAGCAGGAAGGATTGGTGGGTTGGTAAAGAAACTGCAACTATAATGTCTCTACCAGATACATTTTTATTGAAGATAAGTAACTAGTTCATCTGATAGAGACTTCTAGTTGCAGATTCTTTTCTCAGAATAGATACCCAAGCAAGACCATCTTCTGAGGTAGGCTGATAATCTAAGCTCATACTAGAAAGTCCTGCAGGACCGAATGACCAAAGCAGCCGTCTCTGCGGACCTGACTGTCCAGACAGTAATGCATTTTAAATGTGTGCAGAGATGCCCACGTTGCTATTTGACAGATATCAATGACAGAAACTCCAGGTGCTAACGCTGTGGTAGCAGCATTATCTCATGCAGAGTGAGCACGCAACCCCTCAGGGGCTTGCTTCTTAGCCAAAGCGTAGCACTTTTTGATGCAAAGAAGCACCCATCGTGAGATGTTACACTTCTGCACCGCCTTCCCTTTCTTCGTGCCCCCCCCCCCCACAAAAAAAGAGTTAATCATCCAACCCGAAATCTTTGGTAACATTGAGGTAGTATGCCTAGGCTCTTTTTGCATCCAGACGGTGGAGTCTCTCCTCTTCGTGAGAAGAATGTGGCAGTGAATAAAAAGGGAAAGTGAGGGATTGGGCGTGACCACTTTGTGAAGGAATGAGGCCCTCGTATGGAGCCCCACCTTGTCAGGGAAAACAGACAACAACGGGGGTTTAGAAGAAAGAGCCTGAAGCTCACTCACCCAGCGAGCACAGATCACGGCAACCAGAAGAGCAAGTTACTTACCTTTGGTGTATTGCTACATACACTACGTAAATGTATTGCTACATACACTACGTGCATGCGGCAGCACTACGTGCAAGGTAAACAGTGGTGCAGAGTGTGGACCATTGGCCTCTGCTTTCATTGGCCTTCGCTTCCATTTTGGTTCACGATCACGACTCCATTTTGTCGAGTCTGGTTCGGTGCGTAAGGCACTGTTCTGTGTTTTTCCACAAGCTTCGGCAAGCTGAAGGGTGGGGTGTTTTTCTGCTCAACTTCGCTCCATCTGCCTGGTACGAAGGGCGCTATTTACATTCCACGAGCTATCAGTTAGAACAACAGGGGGATGCGCCTGTACACAAGGAGGAATGCAAGCTTCACCTTGGAGTCCTCTCCTGGGAACTTGGCCCGTTCTGAGGAGACGTCTCGAAGGGTGAACAAGGTACCGCCGATTGCACAATTTGTAAAGGAGGGGGTCTTTTTCTAGAAAAGACTCCTGGGCGTTAGTAAATACTATAAAAGTTGGGGGCCTGGATGGGCTGGTTTAGGAACTCTCTCCTGGGTTGGACGCAACGCCAGGAGGACTGATTGTCCCGAACAGAGGCTCCCTGTGTCAGCTGATTTGGGTTCCCCAGCTTTGTGTACGGCGGAGGGATGCAGACGCTCTTTTCGGTGAAGCTTTTCAATTTATTAAGTGTATTGTGTGTGCGCGCGTAATGTGTACTTATTCTTGCAGTCATTTTCATGCTATTGAGCATTGAAGTATATTGTGTGTGCGCGCGTAATATGCACTTACTCTTACAGTCATTTTCATGCTATTGAGCATTGAGGTATATTGTGTGTGCTCGTATTATATGCACTTACTCTTGCAATTATTCACAGAGTGCTTATATCTTTATCATTATTCTCATGTTATTCTCCTGATGTATATATATATATATATTAGTGTGGTTTAGTTTTGCTAGCTGAGAACTTGCCCCTTAAATAAACTTGATTATTCTACTTACGAAGGTGTTTGAGAGTGATTGCTTTACATTGTGCCTTAAAATATCCTGAAGTGCATAGTTTTGATATTCTGAAGAGTAAAGCAGCACAAATTGGCGTAGTCGGCAGGATTCGAAAAAAAAAAAAAAGGGAAAATGCTTAATAAGATCAAAGCGAGCTCAAAAGCAGGTTCTCAGGTAGCAAATCCAGACATAGAGATACCGGGGTGGGAAACTGCTCCGTATAAATTATTAGCTCAGGAATGGTCACGTTGTGCTGGTTTGTGTGAAAATTGGAATGCGTGTATGTTAAATGTGGAACCTGAAGATCTTCTCATTTGTTTACGGAAAGTGTCGATTGACAAGGGAAGGGAGGTTTGTGCGTTGGGGAGGCGAGGCTGGATCTTGCTTTCTGCGTACCGAAAGTTGTATGAAAAATGTTTACAGTTACAAAAAGATCACGAGCAGCTGGAGAAGGAGTTAGTGGAAGCCCGAAATTCCTCTACCATGCTAGCTTGTCAAAATAAATTATTAAGTGATAAGTTGGAAATGTACCAACTGGTTGCAGAGAGAACGGCTGTTAGCGTAGCTAAATATAAACACAAGAAACGAAGAGGGAAAGTTAATAAAAAGAAGGTGCATTTAGCTATCTCTCAGGCAGGATTAGCCTTTGACCCTGAATTTTGGGATGGAAACATCTGGGATACATCTGATTTTTCAGAAGGGTCCGGGGGCGATGACTGCCAAGATGTTAGACAGGAGAAGACAGAGCGCAGGAATGTTGTCCGTGCGCAGCCCATATATCGGCGAAAGTTACAGCATAGCCCAGCTAATCCTGGAGGGGTGATGTTGGATGCCCTGGAGGATTATACACAGCAAGAACTAAGTGATGTGATAGACAGATTTCGACAGAGGTCTGGGGAAACATTGCTTACGTGGTTGGTGCGGGTGCACGATATGGGGGGCCAGGGGGTCCAATTGGATCACGGCGACGCCCCGAGGCTTTGTATGTTAAGTACAGACCCGGTTATTCAAAATGAGTTTAGAACCTATCCAGGGAATGGTCCCATGACCAATTTGTTAGAGCTAGCGGCGCAAGGGTGTGCTCAGAAGTATCCGACAGAGTCAGACTGGCCGCCTAATGATAAACCTTGGTACACTTTGAGAGATGCAGTACAGAGATTGAAGGAAGAAGGGATGAAAACAGCTATCTTTATGGGTAATGCCCATGATTTGATGAATGGAATTTTAAGTGTGTCTGTGCGAAACCGGCTGATTAGGGCCGCTCCTCCTGCATATAAGCACGTCATCATGACTTTGTTAATTAATCAGACAGGTAACCCATTGTCTCAGGTGGTAGAAGCGGTGCGTGAGTTAAGTGATTTAGGAGAATGGGCTAAGCCAGAGAGGAATTCACGGTCTGAGAATCGTACTGATAACAACAGGGTGACAAGGCGAGACATGTTTCAGGCCTTGATGCGAGATGGGGTGACCAGGAATGAAATTGATGGGATAAGCACCAAGGACATGTGGGAAATGTATCACAAACGCGGTTTGGATAAAAAGGAGGGGAGTAGGAAAGGGAACAAGAAGGATAACAAAGTGGTGAACCAGAGAAAGGCAGGAGGGGAGGAGCGTGAGGGTGAAAAGGGAGAGAGAGGGAGAAAACCCCACAGTAGAGAGAGATCCCCAGAGGACGGAAATTGGGAGGAAGAGCACCGAAGCGCAGAGGGAACCCGGAGCAGGGAGAGAGACCGAGAACTGACAGGTTCTGGGAAAACTCGAGGAAGAGAGTGGGAGAGGGAGCTGGTAAGCTCAGAGAGGTTGCGAAGCAGAGACAGGGAGGAGGAGTTCCCTGAGAATTACCGCAAACTGTATCCAGATTTGACCTGGGCAGACTCTGATGTGCGCAGAGTGAAAATAGATTAGGAAACAGGCCAAACTCCGGTGCAGGGATGGGCTCGCAAAGATAACAGACCTCATGTCAAAGTAGAAATTTATTGGAAACGTGGAAATGTTCAAAAAGTTCGAGCCCTCGTTGACACCGGAGCGGAGGCCACTTTGATTCATGGCAATCCGAGAAAATTCAGGGGACAGTACTTCACCATTACGGGATTGGGCGGAAAAGAAACCCCGGCAGTGCAGATAGTGGTTCCCATGAAAATAGGGGGACTTCCAAAGAGAGAATACACTGTCCTGATTGTGCCCATTCCCGAATACATTATTGGAATTGACATTTTGAAAGGGATGACCCTACATTTGGAAGATGGATGTTATCAATTTGGTTCCAAAAGATTTATATCAATAGCCGCCGCAAGGGTGGGGCTGTTGAAGATTCCTCCGGTAACACTTCCCCAAGCTACTAAAGTGATTCAAATGAAACAGTACAGAATACCGGGAGGACATGAGGAGATTAGCCAGACTATACATGATTTACTAGAGGCCGGGGTAATAGTTCCCATCACCACTGCGTGGAATAATGCCCTCTGGCCTGTTCGTAAAAGTGATAACAGTTGGAGGATCTGCATTGATTATCGCCAATTGAATAAACATACACCTCCTCTGACTGCAGCGGTCCCAGACACCATTACCTTGATTGAGAACATACAGAAACACAGTGGGACTTGGTATGCAACCATTGACATTGCCAATGCCTTCTTTACGATACCAATAGCTACTGAGAGCCAGCCTCAGCTGGCATTCCAATGGGCGGGGCGTCAGTACACCTTCTGTAGATTACCCATGGGGTATTTACATAGCCCCACTATCTGCCACCGGCTGGTGGCAGAGCATTTGGATGAAGTACCAGTGGTTCCTGGAGTGCAAATTTCCCACTATATAGATGACGTGATGATGCAGGGAGAGACGCAAGAACAGGTGCAAATTCAGCTAGACAGGGTGGTGGAACATTTGCAGAATCAAGGGTGGGAGATTAACCCCGAGAAAGTGCAGGGACCGTCTCAGAGCGTGAAATTTTTGGGCATTCAGTGGAATCAGGGACACAGAGAAGTGTTGCCAAAAGTGAAACAAAAGATTAAGGAATTCGCAGTACCGCGAAATCGGAAGGAAGCCCAGAGTTTTATAGGACTATTCGGGTATTGGAGACAACATATACCCCATTTGTCTCAGATTTTGGCCCCATTGTACAAAGTTACACGAAAGAAAAATGCGTTTGAATGGGGAGAGCAGGAGCAGCGCGCGTTTGAATTGGCGAAAGACGCCATTCAGCATGCTTTGGATTTGTGGCCGATTCGAGAGGGAGACATTGAATTGAATGTGACAGTCCAGGGGCAGTATGCCAATTGGAGTTTATGGCAAAAACAAGGAAGAAAGAGGGTGCCCCTGGGATTTTGGACAAAGAAGTTACCTGAGGCAGGAGAGCGGTATACTCCCTTTGAGAAGCAGCTGCTGGCCTGCTATTGGGCCCTGGTTGATACTGAGCAAATTACACTGGGACACAATGTGATTTTAAGGCCGGAAATTCCCATCATGCAGTGGGTGATGAGTTCCCCAAAAACTCATAGAATTGGACATGCGCAAGAAGCCAGCATTATAAAATGGAAATGGTATGTCCAGGACAGGGCACGAGCGGGTCCAAAAGGGACCGCCGTTTTGCATGAGCAGGTAGCGCAGGCTCCAGTGGAGAATTCCGAAATGTTGCATGATGTACCTTCAGTGTGTGAATCCCCAGTAGGGTGGGGCCAGCCGTTCGCAGACTTGTCTGCAGATGACAAAAAACATGTGTGGTTCACAGATGGTTCAGCAAAATATGTTGGAGCGAAAAGGCACTGGAAGGCAGTGTCCTATAATCCTGTTACCAAGAAGCTTTTGACAACTACAGGACAGGGAAAAAGTAGCCAGTATGCAGAGCTTTATGCCGTGTATCAGGCTTTAAAACAGGAGCTACCCGGAAAATGTCACATTTATACAGATTCCTGGTCTACCGCCAATGGGTTAGCTACTTGGCTTCCCACGTGGCATGTACATCAGTACAAAATCCATAACAAAGAGGTATGGGGGAAGGAGTTATGGCAGGAGATCTGGGAAATGTTACCTCAAAGCACCGTGACTGTCTATCATGTGGACGCTCACTGTCCAACTGATTCATTAGACCGATGGTTCAATTGTCTTGCAGACGATCGAGCCAAGATTCAAGAGGCTGAAGTGGAGGCGCAGAGTTCTGATTTGGTGGGAATGGCTAAATGGGCACACCAGAAATGCGGACATCTTGGAGAAAAGGCTACTCACAGGTGGGCTGAGATTAGAGGGATGCATCTTCCCCTAGATTTGATTAAAACAGCGATCATTGAATGTCCCATTTGTCAGCATGCACAGCACAGACCGGTCCCACAGGTGGTGAGAGGCCAGCTAGGTAGAGGTAAATTGCCAGGACAGATTTGGCAGATTGATTACATTGGACCAATGCCAGTGAGCAGAGGGTGTCAGTATGCCTGCACCGTGGTAGACACTTACTCTGGTTATCTCATAGCCTTTCCCTGCAAGCGCGCAACTCAGCAGAGCACCCTGAAAACACTAGATCTGTTGATTCTGTACTATGGAGTGCCACTCCAGATTCAAAGTGATAACGCCAGCCACTTCAAGGGCAGACTAGTGCAGGACTATTGTGCACAACGCAATATTGAGTGGATTTTTCACATACCTTACTACCCACAAGCAGCGGGACTGATTGAGAGAATGAATGGGTTGCTGAAAGAACAATTGCGTAAACTGAATGATGGGACACTGAAGGGGTGGAGGGATAATTTGTATGATGCTTTGCAAATTTTGAACAACCGACCCCTTACAAATGCTGAGACACCTCTCATGAGAATGCTCACACCTGCTTTACAGATTAATCCGTTTACAACGAGCAATACCATTGTGTATTGGGAAACAGCTCCAGGAGCTTTGGCCCCATATCGAGCTACACCAGAATCTGCAGGACTTGACTTACATGCTTTACACATGCATCGATTGAAACCTAGAGACATTACTCTGATTGAAACTGGGGTGGGAATTCAGATTCCCCCTGAGCATTACGGTCTGATCGCCCCTCGATCTGGGCTTGCCTTGAGGGGCATCCAAGTTTTAGGAGGCGTGATAGATGCAGACTACCAAGGCGAGTTGAAAGTCATTCTCTTGAACAGTGGTGACACAGACCTAGTGGTGCAACCTGGTGATCGCGTTGCCCAAATTGTCATTATGCCGGTTTATGGAGGTGTTGTTAAGAAGGGGAGCGCCCCAGCTCTTCTCACTGTGAGAGGCAAAGGAGGGTTCGGATCTACTGACAAGAACCCAGGGGCCAAAGTGTGGATTGAATCCCCAAATAACCCTCCTCAACCCGCTGATGTCATCGCCACTGGACCAGACAATGTCCTGGTAGTTATGCGACCTGGTCAAGACAAATGGGAACATGTTCCCGCTGACAAATGCTATCTGCGAGAATGATAATACGTGTTTTGTCCTTTGTTCTTTTCAGATCATCCTGTGGAGTGCCTGTGCCATGAGTGTGGTGTATGGAGCCCGTTCGGGAGACTCCACCGGGGAGCGGGAGGGGCTCATAGCCCAAAAATTCAACCGTCAGCCGCAGATGCCAACGCTGCTGCATCAACCGAACAATGTTTGGATTCATCTAGCGCAGGAAGTGCTGAATATATCTCACTTCTGTATGAGTAACATGCAAAGCGTTCAAGATTTGATTACCACTTGTCTAGTGGCAGTGCCCACTCCTGCTGCTGTATTATTACACATCTTTAACAATACAAACCAGGATGGAATGGTGGATGTGAGTGACGTTCGCTCCCATCTGTCACTCTATGAGTACTGCCGTCATTGCCCGGAGGTGGGCAGGCGGTTGTGGAGGAACATGACATCTATACTCACGTTTAACATCTCAAGTGGGGATGTGTGCTATTCATTGACCTGTGATCCTATGAAAATAGGTAAATGTGCTCAGCTCAAATTGGAGAAAAGAGACAAAAACTTAACTGCTGCACAACGGACGTTGTGCCACTCACGGACTGACCTAACCTGTTTGAATGTAAATAATTCAATGTTTTGCCAACATGTGGTGCCTGCTGCCAGCCACATTCAAAATGTTAAGTTGCCTAAAGGTTGGCTCTTTTCTTGTGGTAATCTTTCTTTTACTTATATTCCAGCCAATCTAACCGGAGGGCCTTGTGCCTGGTCACGCTTAGGCTTTCTCATGTTTCCTATGGATACTGCTCTACACCCTCGCTATACCAGAGACACTATTCAATTACCTACGGACTGTGATTCTGAAATTTCATTGCTGTCCAAAACAGAGTATGTTAGTTTAGCTAGTTCTATCGTAGGGGTGCCAGGACTTGCAGTATATAATACCAGAGTTATTAATAAACTTGCATGTTTAGTAGTCAAGAATATTAACTATACATCAGCTGCCTTAGCTGAGCTGTTATTAGATGTACAGGGAATTAGAAGAGCTGCTTTGCAGAATCGCGCTGCTATTGATTATTTACTGCTTAAACACAACCATGGCTGCAGTGATTTTGAAGGATTATGTTGCTTCAATTTATCCGACCACTCCATATCAATCAACTCCCACATAGAGGCCCTGCATAAATTGGTGAAGGGGGTGCAGCAGGATGTTGACAAGGGGTGGTGGGATTGGGCTTTTGGATGGCTGCCTAATTTAGGCCAACTGCGTTATATCTTTGGTGTAATCATTATCATAACAGTTATTTTAATTTCATTATGTTGTTGTATTCAGTGTGTGCCTAATCTTCTATCTCAGTTTCGCCCAAGAGCATTGCCATTTCAGCTTATAGGATATACTTAGTTGTAAGTTGGCCAAATGGTCCAAGGGTGGAGATGTATTGCTACATACACTACGTAAATGTATTGCTACATACACTACGTGCATGCGGCAGCACTACGTGCAAGGTAAACAGTGGTGCAGAGTGTGGACCATTGGCCTCTGCTTTCATTGGCCTTCGCTTCCATTTTGGTTCACGATCACGACTCCATTTTGTCGAGTCTGGTTCGGTGCGTAAGGCACTGTTCTGTGTTTTTCCACAAGCTTCGGCAAGCTGAAGGGTGGGGTGTTTTTCTGCTCAACTTCGCTCCATCTGCCTGGTACGAAGGGCGCTATTTACATTCCACGAGCTATCAGTTAGAACAACAGGGGGATGCGCCTGTACACAAGGAGGAATGCAAGCTTCACCTTGGAGTCCTCTCCTGGGAACTTGGCCCGTTCTGAGGAGACGTCTCGAAGGGTGAACAAGGTACCGCCGATTGCACAATTTGTAAAGGAGGGGGTCTTTTTCTAGAAAAGACTCCTGGGCGTTAGTAAATACTATAAAAGTTGGGGGCCTGGATGGGCTGGTTTAGGAACTCTCTCCTGGGTTGGACGCAACGCCAGGAGGACTGATTGTCCCGAACAGAGGCTCCCTGTGTCAGCTGATTTGGGTTCCCCAGCTTTGTGTACGGCGGAGGGATGCAGACGCTCTTTTCGGTGAAGCTTTTCAATTTATTAAGTGTATTGTGTGTGCGCGCGTAATGTGTACTTATTCTTGCAGTCATTTTCATGCTATTGAGCATTGAAGTATATTGTGTGTGCGCGCGTAATATGCACTTACTCTTACAGTCATTTTCATGCTATTGAGCATTGAGGTATATTGTGTGTGCTCGTATTATATGCACTTACTCTTGCAATTATTCACAGAGTGCTTATATCTTTATCATTATTCTCATGTTATTCTCCTGATGTATATATATATATATATTAGTGTGGTTTAGTTTTGCTAGCTGAGAACTTGCCCCTTAAATAAACTTGATTATTCTACTTACGAAGGTGTTTGAGAGTGATTGCTTTACATTGTGCCTTAAAATATCCTGAAGTGCATAGTTTTGATATTCTGAAGAGTAAAGCAGCACATTTGGTAATGCTTTTTCCGGTGGATACATTAGCTACCTGTGGATTCCCCACCTAATGAATTCTCCCCATGCGCAGCATTAGACGGAAACTTCTCTCTCTAGCTCTGCACGTCAGGCGAGGACATCACAATTGCCCGACTCCACGCGGCTCCGCTTGACGTTATCATGGCAATAAGAGGTCCTCGCCGTCGTGCTGACGTCAGTTCATGCAATTTTTTAGGTGCCTTTGAAACATATAAAGAACATCGACAATCTACACCCTTTAAGATTAACAAGAATAAACTTTATAGAGAATCTTCATCTAAAAACTTTTGCACAGTTCTTTAAATAAGGGCACATACCAACATGAATGGTTTGCAAACTTGAAAATAACTTGAATGTGAACTATAAACATATATACATATGTAGAAACATTGAAACTGAAGTGCACACCCAAGCCGATCCTGGTATGACCAGACAGACAACGGGGAGGCGGGAGGGACCGTGAGGAATCCACAGGTAGCTAATATATCCACCAGAAAAAGCGTTACCGAAGGTAAGTAACTTGCCCTTCTGATGGATACAACTACCTGTGGATTCCTCACCTAATGAATAGAGTCCCAAAGCAGTACCACCTCGGAGGGTGTCCGTCTGGTCAAACCAGGAAATCCTGCAGCACCGACCGCGCAAAATTGCCATCCATTCGCACCTCTGCATCCAAACAATAATGCTTCACAAAGGTGTAGAGGGAAGACCAAGTCACAGCCTTGCAGATGTCCACCATCGGAACACCTCTGGCCAAAGCCGATGAGGTTGACTTGGCCCTGGTGGAATGAGCCCTGATCCCCTCAGGAGGATCCTTCTTTGCCAATGAGTAACATATTTTAATACAAAGAACGGCCCACCTGGAGATCGCTCTCTTGTGGACGGCCTTCCCCTTCCTCACGTATCCAATAAAGAGTTGTTCATCCAACCGGAACTCTCTCGTCCTGTCGACATAAAAACTGAGAGCCCTCTTAGGGTCCAGACGATGGAGTCTTTCCTCCTCCTTAGATGGATGTGGAGGAGTGTAGAACGTCAAGAGAGTTATTGATTGTCCCAAGTGAAATGGAGACACCACCTTGGGGAGGAAAGCCACCCTGGTCCTCAAAACCACCTAATCCTTATAAAAAGTGGTGAAAGGCGGGTGAGCAGAAAGAGCCTGCAGTTTGCTAACACGTCTAGCCGAAGTGATGGCCACCGTTTTGAAAAACAAATATCCTAATGGGCAGCAAGGAAGTCAACACCAAATTCAAGTCCCACTGCGGCATAATAAAAGGCCTGGGAGGAAATTTATTAGTAAGCCCCCTCAAAAATCGAACAACCAAAGGAGATCTGAATAGGGAGGGCTGATCTGGAAGATATAAAAAAAGTCGAAAGGGCCGAAAGATAGCCCTTAACCGTGGGCAAAGCACAACCACGCTGAGCCAATGGCAACGCGAACAACAAAACATCAGAAAGATGGGCACTTAAGGGATACATTTTCTTCTCCCCACACCAACGAACAAAATTAGCCCACCTACTTGCATAGACCAACTTGGTGGAGTGTCGTCTGGCTGATAAAAGTACGTCCACCACCTCCGGTGGGAGAGAAAAGGAACTCCGGTTGCCCCGTTCGATTGCCAGGTATGAAGCTGCAGGCTTTGGAGGTGGTGTGTCGAACCTGCCCCTGCGAAAGGAGGTCTACCCTGAGAGGGAGACAGAGCGGCGGGTACAGTGAGTCGGAAAAGGTCTGCATACCACACCCTTCATGGCCAATCCAGAGCTTTCAGAATGACTTGGGCCAGGTCTTGCCGAATCTTCCTCAAAACCCGAGGAATCAAGGGTATGGGAGGAAACGCGTAAAGCAACTGGTCGCACCAGGACATCTGAAACGCGCCCCCCAACGCTCCTTGCATCGGATACTGGAGGCTGCATAACGACTGACAATGCGCATTCTCGAGTGGCAAAGAGGTCTATTCAGGTAAAAAACCCCATCCGAAAGATGTAAAGAACTAGATCTGGATGCAGACACCACTCGTGGTTGTCCGAGAAGAAGCGACTGAGCTTGTCCGCATGTACGTTTAGGACCCCGGCCAAATGGTTTGCCACTACACAAAGCCGATGGTCCCGCACCCGGGACCAGAGTCGCAGAGCCTCTCTGCAAAGAAGGTACGACCCTACACCCCCCTGTTTGTTGATATACCAGTTGTGTTGTCTATCAGAATCTGAACTGACTGACCGCAAAGGGAAGGGAGGAAGGCCTTGAGGGCCAAACTAATCGCCCGCAGTTCCAGCAGATTAATATGAATCCTCTGCTCTACTGGAGACCAACGACCCTTGATCTCCGGATCCTCCAGATGACCTCCCCACCCTACGGTGGAGGCATCCGTTATCACTGTGGCCACCAGAGTTGGCTGCGAGAACGGCTTCTCTTGAGAAAGGTTGCCTTCCACAGCCCACCATCGGAGATCCGCTGCAGTGTCTCTAGAGACCCTTATCGATTCCCCGAGATCTCCTCTGTGCTGAAGCCACTGCTTGCGGAGGCACCACTGAAGAGCCCTCATATGCCAGTGCATGTGTGACCAACAGAATGCAAGAAGCGAACAGACCGAGCAAACAAAGGACCTTGAGGACCGGAACTACCGCTCCTTCTTGAAACATTGGAACCAGCACTTGAATGTCCCATATCCGCTGTGGCGGAGGAAAGGCTCGATTCAATGTTGTGTCCAGTACTGCCCCTATGAACAGGAGACGTTGAGAGGGCTCTAGGTGAGACTTGGGCACATTTATTGAAAAACCCAGACTGAACAACAACTGGGTTGTCAGCTGCAGATGACGCAGCACAAGCCCCGGAGACTCGGCTTTGATCAACCAATCGTCCAGGTAAGGGAATACTGCTACTCCCTTCCTCCTGAGGTGTGCTGCAACAACTGCAATCCCCTTCGTGAAGACCCGTTGTGCGGAAGTAAGACCAAAAGGAAGGACCGCAAACTGGTAGTGCTGCGATCCTACCACAAACCGGAGATACTTCTGTGCGACTTGAGAATGGGAATGTGAAAATAAGCATCCTGCAAGCCGACCGACACCATCCGAGCAAACAAAGGACCTTGAGGACCGGAACTACTGCTCCTTCTTGAAACATTGGAACCAGCGCCTGAATGTCCCGTATCCGCTGTGGCGGAGGAAAGGCTTGATTCAATGTTGTGTCCAGTACTGCCCCTATGAACAGAAGACGTTGAGAGGGCTCTAGGTGAGACTTGGGCACATTTATTGAAAAACCCAGACTGAACAACAACTGGGTTGTCAGCTGCAGATGACGCAGCACAAGCCCCGGAGACTCGGCTTTGATCAACCAATCGTCCAGGTAAGGGAATACTGCTACTCCCTTCCTCCTGAGGTGTGCTGCAACAACTGCAATCACCTTCGTGAAGACCCGTGGTGCGGAAGTAAGACCAAAAGGAAGGACCGCAAACTGGTAGTGCTGCGATCCTACCACAAACCGGAGATACTTCTGTGCGACTTGAGAATGGGAATGTGAAAATAAGCATCCTGCAAGCCGACCGACACCATCCGAGCAAACAAAGGACCTTGAGGACCGGAACTACTGCTCCTTCTTGAAACATTGGAACCAGCGCCTGAATGTCCCGTATCCGCTGTGGCGGAGGAAAGGCTCGATTCAATGTTGTGTCCAGTACTGCCCCTATGAACAGGAGACGTTGAGAGGGCTCTATGTGAGACTTGGGCACATTTATTGAAAAACCCAGACTGAACAACAACTGGGTTGTCAGCTGCAGATGACGCAGCACAAGCCCCAGAGACTCGGCTTTGATCAACCAATCGTCCAGGTAAGGGAATACTGCTACTTCCTTCCTCCTGAGGTGTGCTGCAACAACTGCAATCACCTTCGTGAAGACCCGTGGTGCGGAAGTAAGACCAAAAGGAAGGACCGCAAAATGGTAGTGCTGCGATCCTACCTCAAACCGGAGATACTTCTGTGCGACTTGAGAATGGGAATGTGAAAATAAGCATCCTGCAAGCCGACCGACACCATCCGAGCAAACAAAGGACCTTGAGGACCGGAACTACTGCTCCTACTTGAAACATTGGAACCAGCGCCTGAATGTCCCGTATCCGCTGTGGCGGAGGAAAGGCTCGATTCAATGTTGTGTCCAGTACTGCTCCTATGAACAGGAGACGTTGAGAGGGCTCTATGTGAGACTTTGGCACATTTATTGAAAAACCCAGACTGAACAACAACTGGGTTGTCAGCTGCAGATGACGCAGCACAAGCCCCAGAGACTCGGCTTTGATCAACCAATCGTCCAGGTAAGGGAATACTGCTACTCCCTTCCTCCTGAGGTGTGCTGCAACAACTGCAATCACCTTCGTGAAGACCCGTGGTGCGGAAGTAAGACCAAAAGGAAGGACCGCAAACTGGTAGTGCTGCGATCCTACCACAAACCGGAGATACTTCTGTGCGACTTGAGAATGGGAATGTGAAAATAAGCATCCTGCAAGCCGACCGACACCATCCAATCCTCCTTGTCCAACACCAAAAGCACCTGTGATAGAGTCAGCATTTTTAATTTCTCCTGTTTGAGGAACCAATTCAAAATCCTCAGGTCCAAAATAGGCCTCAGATGACCATCCTTCTTGGGGATCAGGAAGTACCTGGAATAACACCCCAAACCCCTTTCTTACTCTGGAACCAACTCCACTGCACCTTTCAATAATAGGAACCTCCTGTTGTAACAGCAAGAGATGATCTTCTGAACAAAAAGGAAAGACGGGGAGGGAAGTGAGGCGGAATCTCCCGAAAGGGAAGGGCGTAACCTCTTCTCACCAAACTGATGAAGTCTGTTGTTATGGACTCCCATATGGGAAGAAAGAGTGAAAGCCTCCCCCCTACCGGAGAGGTATGAGAAACAATGGTGAGAGGACTAGGGCTTCTTTCCTTGAGGTAACCCTCCAGCGGAAGAGGAAGGGTGCTGCTGCTGGGTGGCACCTCTTGTGCCGACTCTACCCCGCCCCCTGTATGAGCGATAAGGGAGGCTGGAGGACTGCTGCGATCTCCCACGAAAGGAAGAACCTCTTCCAAAAACATGCAGCCATCTAAGAGATCGAAATGGGGTAGCAGCAGCCTGCAGACCCAAAGATCTAGCTGTGGCCCTACATTCTTTAAACCGCTCTAGCGAAGAGTCCGCTTTTGAACCAAACAGTTTTGCCCCATCAAAGGGCAGATCCAGCAACATAGACTGGACGTCTGTCGAAAATCCGGAAAAAAACAGGCTTCTTCCAAACCTCTTCGATCGGATCCATCAGGGCTTCATTAAATGGTAAAAGAGGATCCACCACGGCTGTAGCAGAATGCAAATCCTCAGTCGAAAGGTTGGTCTTCACCTGCGCCGTCGGTAAAGGAAGATCCAGAAATGCTGCGGCCTTCCTAATAAGATTGGTAAGAGGCTGCCTCCTCTGTATATTCATCAGGGGAGGCCAGATCATATTTGAGAGGTATCAAGACCACTTGCTGTGTCCAACCCAGGGAAATCACCCTGGGGGTCAGTGATCTCCCCTTCTTCGAGGAATTGCTGCTGATATTCCCTCTCCTCTAAAAGTCTAAGTCATGGAGCAGAGCAACGTCGGTGAATGGCGCCGGGAGGCGTCATGACAGGTTCTCCGGATCCACCGACGCCGCAGATGGATCCATCAGCGCCATGGAGAAGGCACCCGCATCCGATGCCGACATCCGACCCCATCACCTCCAACACCAGCATCAAAGGTCTCTCCCTCGACGTCGAGGGCTGCACTGTCGGCAGAGGGGCCTGACTTGAATCTCCAGCCAAACAAAATGGTATAAACGGCGTCGGTTTATATGGAGCTGGAACGAGATTGAAAGCCAGGGGACCAGTGGGGCCAGCCGGCGCACCAACTCCCGGAGCCATATTTTGAAAAAATCTGGAACATGGCATTAAGGAATGCCGCAGGATCCGTACCTGGAGCCGGGAACGAAGGATAAGCCTGTGGAGCCGGTGCCGGGCTGGACTCTTCAGGTTCAGGATGCACCGGCGAAGCCAGATGACTGAGGATCCACAACTTCAAAGACTGACGGGCCGGGGACGTTTGCGGCGTCGCAGGTTGAGGGGGACACAGTCGGACTCACTTCCCAAGACTTTTGGTGCCGGGACGATGGAGACCTCGACCGACTTCTGGACTGACGTCGGGAGTCACGATGACGTCACTTCTTATGGGATGACTTTCCAGAAGAGGACCGATGGTGCCGCTTCCTCTCCTTCTTGGACCTTGCCAAGAAAAGCTTTGCCTCGCGTTCCTTCAATGCCTTCGTATTCATCTTTTGGCAGGATCCGCATTCTTGGAAGTCATGATCGGAACTGAGGCACCAAAGACAATCGTTGTGCGGATCAGTCACAGACATGCAACCTCCCCATTCACTGCAAGGCTTGAACCCTGACTTTTTCGGAGCCGACATCCTGGAAATACACAAAGTATACCTTCCGAAGAGCTAATGATACAGGTAACAGAAAAGTGACCGTTATCGAAGGCACGTAAAAAAGTGAACTGACGTCAGCACGGCGGCGAGGACCTCTTATTGCCACGATGACGTCATGCGGAGCCGGGCAATTGTGATGTCCTTGCCGACGTGCAGAGCTAGAGAGAAGTTTCCGTTGAATGCTGCGCATGGGGAGAATTCATTAGGTGAGGAATCCACAGGTAGTTGTATCCCTCAGAAATGCAGTTTTAAGAATAAGGAGCCACACAGAACAGCTGTGTAATGGCTCAAAGGAAGCACATATCAGCTAAGTAAGAACAACATTAAGGTCTTACTGAGGCGTGATAAAGTGGGGGGGGGTTACAAATGGGTAAGACCATTAAGTAATCTACCCTCAAGAGGAGACTTAAAAAGAGAATGTTTGTCCGCCAACATTAGGGAGGCTGAGAGCCGCCAAGTAACCTTTAAACAGTGCCAATGCAGAGCCCTACTGGGTGAAAGATATGATGAACCAAAGAACTGCAGAGAAAGAAGCAGGGGGTGGGGGGAGGGGGTCGGGGGAGGAAATCAAGAGACTTGTTTCTACACCATAACACAAATTGATGCCGACAAGCGTATACCATTTTGGTGGAGGGACTCCTGGTTGCCAAGATAAACTCACAGACTTCGTGTGGAAGGTCAAAAGCCGTCAACTGCCGCCGCTCTATCGCCACATGGAAGGCGAAGATTGGACAGCTTCAGATGCAGAACCATCCCCTGCTGCTGCACCAGAAGTGCCTCCCTAATTTGCAGTCTGACTGGAAGATCGGTGGCCATGCTCAATAGCTCTGGATACCGTACTCTCTGTGCCCAGTCTGGAGCCACAAAGATTACTTGGGCCAGAAGAGGTATTGGCAGGAAGGCGTAAAGGAAGCCCGAAATCCACTCAAGACTAAAAGCGTTGCAGAGCGAGTGCAGTCATGAAAACGTCAACATGCAAAACAGCTGACATTGAGTGCTCTCTACAGAGCCGAACAGATAACCAAGGCTCTCCCCATTTGTGAAAGAGACCTTGCACCTTTTCTAGATGTAGACGCCATTCTAGATCGACTGACTCAATGACTGCATTTGTCTGCTCTGACGCTTGGGGATCACACCAGATGTTGAACCACCAGTGATATGCCCTGATGTGCCAGCCATGTCCAGAATCACAGAGCCTCTTTATAAAGGGTCCAGGACCCTACTCCACCCTGTTTGTTGCAGTACCACATGCCAGTAGTGCTGTCTGTAAACACTTGCACTACTTTCCCTTTGAGAGAGGGAAGGATTTCAATGCAAGCGTGATTCCCTGGAGCTCCAGAAGGTTGATGTTGGGCCCAGAATCCGCATGAGACCAGAGGCCTATGATCTACGCCTCTCATATGTGGCCGCCCAATCCCAGTAGTGAGGCATCTGTCACTACTGAGATATCTGGTTGGGGAAGCAAGAGATCTAGATTCCAAAGCCACCACAGCAGATCTTTCACAGTCCCCTCCGAGATCTAGACCATGTCGGAGAGATTACACTGATGCTGTGCCCACTGGAACTTAAGTCCCATTGAAGAGCCCGCATATGCCATCTGGCATGTGTCACTAGCAGGATGCAGAATGCCATGAGGCCCTGCAGCCTCTGAGTTGTTTTCACCGAAAGCCAGGATAGAGGCTGAAACATCAGAATCATAGCATGAATATTCTTGATTCGTTTTTTGGGAGGATAGGTCCGAAACTGCACTGTGTCCAGAACAGCCCCGATTAAACGGAGCATCTGATAGGAAGTCAGGTGAGACTTTGGCATGTTTATAGTGAACCTCAATGTATGCAGGAGGTTCGCCTTAGTCTGAAGGTGGGAGACAACTTTCTGGGGTGTGTCTGCCTTCAACAGCCAGTCATCGAGATAGGGGAAGACCGAAACCCCTAACCTGCGCAGATGAGCTGCAACCACCGCCATCACTTTCTTGAACACCCGAGGGGTGCTGGTAAGGCCCAAAGGGATCACAGTAAATTGAAAGTGCTCGTGATCTACTAGGAATCGTAGACAGTACCCGTGGGCAGGCAGGATAGGAATATGGAAACAAGCACCCTGCAAGTATAACGCTACCATACAGTCTCCTGGGTCTAAGGCAGACAAGACATGAGCCAGAGTGAGCATTTTGAACTTCTTCTTGCAGAACAGAATGAGGGCCCGAAGGTCTAGGATAGGACATAAGTCTTTGCCTTTTTTGGGCACCAGAAAGTAGCAGGAATAACAACTACAACCTACTTCTGGCACAGGGACACTCTCTATGGCACCTTTGGCGAAGAGAGCCGTGACTTTCTAGCAGAGAATTGCCAGATGATCATCTGGTAAGGGGCCGTAAGATGGAGGCATGGCCGGTGGGGATTACCCCCTTTGTATGATATGCAAAACCCACCTGTCTGTCGTGATGGTCTCCTAGTGGGGCAGGTGACTGCGAATCCTGCCACCAACTGGTATATGAGGGTGGGTACGGACTAGGAAGGTTTGGAGGCTGCACCAGGGTGGAGTGGGCAAACCTGTGTTTTCCTGTCCCATGGGCCTGCAGGATTCTGCATCCCCGGTGGCTGTAAAAGGGACCCAACAGGAAGCCCGTTCCGTTGCCACGAAAGGGGCAAAATATGGACTGTTGGTGGTGAGGTGAAACAGAGAGGCCAAGGGATCGAGCCATAGCCCGGCACTCAAACCATCCTCTCATGCGCGGAGTCCGCCTTGTCCCCAAAGAGACAGGTGCCATGAAAGGGCATGTCCATGAGGGTCTGTTGGACATTTCCTGGAAAAAAACAGATGCCCTCAACCAGGCATGGCTCCTCAAGGCCACCGTCAACGCATCCCATTTACCTGTAGAATTGGTTGTGTCCATTTCACACGGAATGGTGAACTTAGCTGCATCTCTCCCATCAGCAAAGGCTTGGGAGATGTTAGCCCGGGTCTTCTCCAGGATCTGCGGCAGAACTTGCACGACCGTATCCCACAAGCAGTGGTTAAAGCAGCAGAAAAGGCATGCAGTGCTCACCGACCGCAACGCCAGACTGGAGGAAGAAAACCTCATCTTCTTACCAAGTTGGTCTTTGATTCTCTATCCGGGGGAGTGGAAAGTAATGCACCAGATGACAGTGATGCCTGGATGAAAAGGCTCTCAAGTGAGGGGTGTTGGGCCAGGAATTTAGGGTCGTTTGGAGCAGGCTGATGGGGGCGAGCAATTCTACTGTTTACAGGAGCCCATGTTCTGGGTCTGGACCAAGTACCCGGAAGGACATCAATGAGGGCTTCATTGAAGGGGAGGCTCGGCGGTAGAAGCCCCAGCTTGAAGCACCTCCGTCAGGAGATTCGTCCTGACCGCTACAGTGGACAGCTCCATGTCAATGACCTCAGCCACCCTACTGACCACAACAGAATAAGAGGTTCCCTCCGCCGTAGCCACGGTAGGAGGAGAATGCATGCCAGCATCTGGAGAAGAATCTAGACCATTAGCTTCACCCTATTCCTGTGCCCAGTCCAAATCAGGGTTATCTAGCTGGTATTCTAAAGGATCCAGCGTCCCCTCCTATCCTTCCTTGTATTTGTACCCATAGTAATAAGGGTCCAAACCCAATCTGGGGTGAGAACCACATCGAAGTCAGAAGCAGCGTCGGCAGGCGCCGTTCTTTCTCCGGGTCATCGTGGGTAAGAATTGGGTCAACGTCGATCGTGTGCACCACCAATGTCAGAAGCACTGATGACCTAGCTGGTGTCGAGGAAGGTCGCGATGGCACGACCAGGGTCAGCAAGGATCCGGAGGGACCACTGGGGGCAGAGGCCAAAGACGCTGGCGTGGAACCAAAAGGGCCCTCATATGAACCCCTAGGCCTCGAAGGTGCCACAGAAGGGTCAGAATGACCAAATATGAGACGCATGGCCTCAAAACTCCTTGAGTTTGGCAAGGGTCGCCCTGGCTCAGGGAAAATTGGGGAGGTGCGAAGCACAGCAAGGAGACTCCTCCCACGTCGCATCGGCTGAGCGATGCGGTGAAGTTGGAAAACGCCTGGCCTTCTTTGACGACTTCTTTCTCTGACCTGAAAGACACGAATATTATGATGATGAGTGGTGGTGACTCCGCGAACAGTCTCAAGACACTCCTCATGAGTGACACCATGAACGATGCAGAGTCGAGCGTCGGGCCTTCATGAGCTTTAGGGACCGCTCCCTCAAAGCCTTCGGGTACATGGCCTGGCACTCAAAGCACAACTTCGGGTTGCACTACAAACACAAACGGACCGGATGACGATCTGTCCCCGACATCATATGGTGACAGGCCTCGCAAGGCTTGAACCCGTTCTTCGGGGACATCATGATGCGCCAAGGGTCAACACAAAAAACAGACAAAAGGGTCCAATACACTTAAAAAATTAACAGGGTATCTCTTCTCCACATCAGCGTGTGGCACAGAAAAGAACGGACGTCACTACGCCGATTTCCTCATGTAGTGGAACTAAAATGTGGATGATTGCATGGCAAAGTAGTGGCTTATGGAAGGTAGGTATTTATACACAGACTTTTGAAAGGTTTCTCTAATGGAAGGTAAACCTCAGTCAATTTCGAAGTACTTAACTTTTGTATGATACAACAAGATACAAGTAGGAAAATACAGGTCTCGTTGAGATGGGAACTGGGGGCAGCAAACAACACTCTACAGCCTTTTCCCCTGCTTAGGTCAGACTTTAGAATGACAACATGGTTGAGCCTTTTTTGGGCGTTTCAGGTATGAAATCACAAAGTGTCCTTTTCACCCTTGCTACGTTCTCCAGAACATATGAAGTGGAGGCTGCCGCTTCTGTAACAGTAAGACTTTCAATGACAGGCAAAAGAAAGTGAAGGAAAAACACAAGACTTCATGTGGTTGTCTGATGAGGAACAAAATACGCAATATACTTTACCCTCTGGATTTGGAGGATAAACAATTTCTAGTACCAAGAAGTTTTATGACTCACATTGTATGGATGAAAAAACTGGTTCTTATCCAGTCCGCCCAATGAAATCAGGTGATCAGAAGATGAGCTGGAATCCAAAGGCACCTAACAGTGAGCTGTAGCCTCGGAGTTCTGAGCAGTATCCACCAACTGATAGGGAGTAAGTCCTTAGGATTCACAAAACCTATTGGTCCTTGAGGTGGGCAGAAGACTTTAGTAGGAGTGTGAACCTCTGGGGCCATGTGTAGGAAGTTGGCTCTGTGTATACTATTTCAAAGTATGAAATAGTCTGCACAAATTCCAAGGTTTCCCCTTACAGGTAAGATGGTGGCAAAATCAGATAATACTAATGCACTATTTGTGGTAGTGTGGTCGAGCAGTAGGCTTATCAGAGAGTAGTGTTAAGCATTTGTTGTACACACACAGGCAATAAATGAGGAACAAAGACTTACTCCAGTCCAATAGGTTTTTATATTGAAAAATATTTTCTTAGTTTATTTTAAGAACCACAGGTTCAAGATTTACAGTTAACACTTTAAATGTAAGGTACTTCACTTAGATACTTTAGGAACTTTGAATAAAAGCACTATCATATACAGTGTTTGTAAAAATGGCAATAAGCTATTTTCAAAATGGACAGTGCAAAAATCAACAGTTCCTGGGGGAGGTAAGTAAAGGTTAGATTAGGAGGTAAGTAAAACACTTTCAAGTCTCAGTTCTGGGGCACAGGCAGCCCACCGTTGGGGGTTCAAGGCAACCCCAAAGTTACCACACCAGCAGCTCAGGGCCAGTCAGGTGCAGAGGTCAAAGTGGTGCCCAAAACACATAGGTGCCTATGGAGAACAGGGGTGCTCCGGTTCCAGTCTGCCAGCAATTTAGTACCTGCGTCCTTAGGGGCAGACTGGGGGGGGATGGAGGGGGGAGGATTGGGCGCACAAGTAGGCATACAAAATACACCCTCGGCAGCACAGGGCCAGCCGGGTGCAGTGTGCAAAGCAGGCGTCTGGTTTTAATGGAGGGACCTGGGGGTCACTCTAGTGGTGCAGGCAGGCACAGGGGGTGGTTCTTGGGACAGCCACCACCTGGACAAGGCAGAGGGTCACCTGGGGGTCACTCCTGCACTGAAGTTTGGTTCCTTCAGGTCCTGGGGGCTGAGGGTGCAGTGTTGGTTCCAGGCACCGGACCCTTGTTGGAGGTCGCGGTCATGGGGCGCTTCTCGATTCTCTGCAGGCATCGCTGTGGGGGCTCAGGGAGGGGTCGTCTCTTGTCACTCACTGGCTCGCAGACACCGGGTAGTCCTCCCTGTAGTGTTTGTTCTCTGGATCTTGAGCCGGGGGCGTCGGGTGCAGAGTGTGAAGTCTCACACTTCCGGCGGGAAACGTGAAGTCTTTGAAAGTTGCTTCTTTGTTGCAAAGAAGTAGCTGGTTTTGAACAGGGCCGTTGTTCAAGGGAGTTTCTTGGTCCTTTAGTCCAGGGCAGTCCTTTGAGGCTTCAGAGGTCGCTGGTCCCTGATGGATGCGCCGCTGGTTGTAGGTTTTCGAAGTTGGAGACAGGCCGGTAGGGCTGGGGATAAAGCAGTTGTGGTCGCCAGTCTTCTCTGCAGGCTTGTAGGTCAGCAGTCCTCCTCGTTTCTTCAGGTTGCAGGAATCTGATTCCTGGGATCTGGAGTGCCCCTAAATACTGAATTTAGGGGTGTGTTTAGGTCTGGGAGGGCAGTAGCCGATGGCTACTGTCCTGGAGGGTGGCTACACCCTCTTTGTGCCTCCTCCCTGTGGGGAGGAGGGCACATCCCTAATCCTATTGCCCCTAATGCCCATTGCTTCACAGCTTGTGTGCTGGTGGGGAGAAAATGACTAAGTCGACATGGCACTCCCCTCAGAGTGCCATGCCTACCTCCCACTGCCTGTGGCATAGGTAAGTCATCCCTCTAGCAGGCCTTACAGCCCTAATGCAGGGTGCAGTCTACCCCAGGTGAGGGCATAAGTACTATGCCCATACAGTGGCCAAGCAAAACCTTAGACATTGTAAGTGCAGGGTAGCCATAAGAGTATACGGTCTGGGAGTTGGTCAAACATGAACTCCACAGTTCCATAATGGTTACACTGAAATCTGGGAAGTTTGGTATCAAACTTATCAGCACAATAAATGCACACTGATGCCAGTGTGCAATTTATTGTAACATACACCCAGAGGACATCTTAGAGATGCCCCCTGAATGCCAACCAGAATTCTAGTGTAGGCGGACTAGTTTTTGCCAGCCTGCCACAGACCAGACATGTTGCTGGCCAGGAACAAAGCCTGTACTGAGTGGAAGTGCTTCTCACCTCCCCCTGCAGGAACTGTTAACACCTGGAGGTGAGCCTCAAAGGCTCACCCCTTTTGTTACAGCACCACAGGGCATCCCAACTAGTGGAGATGCCCGCCCCTCCGGCCACTGCCCCTACTTTTGGCGACAAGGCTGGAGGAGATAATGAGGAAAACAAGGAGGAGCCACCCACCAGTCAGGACAGCCCCTAAGGTGTCCTGAGCTGAGGTGACCCCTGCCTTTAGAAATCCTCCATCTTGAGTTTGGAGGATTCCCCAATAGGATTAGGGATGTGCCCTCCTCCCCACTGCGAGGAGGCACAAAGAGGGTGTAGCCACCCTCCAGGACAGTAGCCATTGGCTACTGCCCTCCCAGACCTAAACACACCCCTAAATTCAGTATTTAGGGGCTCCCCAGAACCTAGGAAACTAGATTCCTGCAACCTAAACCAAGAAGGACTGCTGACCTGAAGCCCTGCAGACAAGACGGAGACGACAACTGCGTTCGACCCAGCCCTACCGGCCTGTCGCCTGACTCAAAGAAAACTGCAAAAGCGATGCATCCAACAGGGACCTGCGACCTCTGAAGCCTCAGAGGACTGCCCTGAACCTAAGGACAGGAGCCCTGTTCAAAACCAGCTACTTATTTGCAACAAAGAAACAACTTCCAAAGATTGCACATTTCCTGCCGGAAGCGTGAGACACTACACTCTGCACCAGACGTCCCCGGCTCGAGATGCAGAGAACCAACACCACAGAGAGGACTCCCCGGCGACTGCAAGCCTGTGAGTAGCCAGAGACGACCCCCCTGGGCCCCCACAGCGACCCCTGCAGAGAGAATACAGAGGCTTCCTCTGACCGCGACTGCCTGTAACAAGGGACCAGACGCCTGGAACCAACACTGCACGCGCAGCCCCCAGAACCTCAGTGCAGGAGCGACTCCCAGGTGACCCTCTGCCGAGCCCATCCAGGTGGTGGCTGTCCAGAGAAGCCCCCGCTGTGCCTGCCTGCAACGCTAGATGGTGGGCTGCCTATGCCCCAAACTTGAGACTTGCAAGTGTCTGTCTTATCTCCAAAACTAACCTTTACTTACCTCCCCCAGGAACTGTTGATTTTTGCCCTGTGTCCACTTAAAATAGCTTATTGCCATTTCTACAAAGACTGTACATGATATTGTGTTTATTCAAAGTTCCTAAAGTATCTATGTGAAGTACCTTGCATTTAAAGTGTTTGATGTAAATCTTGAACCTGTGGTTCTTAAAATAAACTAAGAAAAGTTATTTTTCAATATAAAAACCTATTGGCCTGGAGTAAGTCTTTGAGTGTGTTTTCCTCATTTATTGCCTGTGTGTGTACAACAAATGCTTAACACTACCCTCTGATAAGCCTACTGCTCGACCACACTGCTACAAAATAAAGCATTAGAATTATCTCTTTTTGCCACTATCTTACCTCTAAGGGGAACCCTTGCACTCTGTGCACACTACTTCTCAATTTGAAATAGTATATACAGAGTCAAGGTCCTACATATATGTACTCCCTTAAACATATACTGCAACCTGCCCATGAGGCTACCAAGGGCCTACCTTCGGGGTGCCTGACAAGTAGTAAAAAGGGAAGGTTTAGGCCTAGCAAGTGTGTAAGCGTGCCAAGTCGAATTAGCAGTTTAGAACTGCACACACTGACACTGTAGTGGCAGGTCCGAGCCATGGTTACAGGGCTACTAATGTGCTGCAGGCCCACTAGTAGCATTTGATTTACAGTCCCTGGGCAACTCTAGTGCACTTAACTAGGGACTTACCAGTAAATCAAATATGACACTCATGGATAAACCAAACGGTACAAGCTCTATAGGGAGCACTTGCGCACTGATTAGAAGTGGCGAAGTGCACAGACAATAAACCATCAAAAACGGACCAGAAAAATATTGTAGGAAGGCAGCAAAACGTTTGGGGATAACCCTGCAAAAAGGGCCATTTCCAATATCACACCTGCAGGAGCTGATGGTGAGCCTCAAAGGCTGAAGCCTCTTGTTACAGTGCCATGGGGCACTCCAGCTAGTGGAGTTGTCCGCACACGGACAAAGCCCCACTTTTGACAGCAAGGTGATCAGGAAAATTATGGAAAGCAGAGAGGAGTGACCCCCCCAAAACTCACCCCTCCCCCTGCCATCTAAAGCTAGGGCCATCCCTAGGGTGTCCAGAGCGGAGGTTGCCCCCCCCCTTCCTGCAGAATCATCCATCTTAGTTTGGAGAACAGAAACCAATAGGGTTAGGTTTGCGTCCCCCTCCCCAAAGGGAGTGGACACAAGAACGGGGTGTAGCCACCCTCTGGGACAGTAGCCATTGGCTACTGCCCTCTGACCCCTGTAACCCCCCTAATTCCAGGATTTAAGGGCTTACCTGAACCCAGCTCATGAGATTCAGGCTGACCTGACAAGAAAGAAGGACTGCTGAGCTGAACCCCCAGCAGAGAAGACAACGACAACTGACGGCCTCAAACAACCTGCACAAAAACAGTGAGGCATCCAGCGGGGCCAGCCACCTCGACCAAGTTATAGAAGTCTGTCCTGCACCCAAAAGGACCAAGAACTGCAGTGGACAGTGGCCCTGTCCAAGAAGGAAACATCCAGGGACTCTGGCACACCTCCAGACACGCAAGTCCTGACCACCCTGCACCAGACACCCTACGGCCGGTGACCACGTGGCCCAACCAGCTAAAGAATCATCAGGTGATTGTGAGCAAGTGCCCACCCTGGGTTGACCTTTCGACCCCCCCACAAAGATGCCTGCAGAGGGAAGACCGAGGACCCCGACCCCTGAACGCGAAAGCACTGGATGAATATACCCGCACTGTGAGAGACTGGCACCTTATTGCAGTACTCCCCCACATTTTTGCCTGGTTTCCGAATGCAACTTGGACTGGAGTGCACTGGGATCCTGCTAACTAGGTTCCCGGTACCAGTGTTCTTTCCCTAAAACATTTTAAAAGTGATTGGATACATCTTTAGCTATCACTACAAGTCCCTAGTAAAAAGGTACTTAGGTACCCAGGGCATGCAGTACTTTGGATAAGCCCCTGGTGGCAGTGGCACTGATTGTGACAACCTCAAGGGACATGCATCAAGATGTGCACAGCACTGCCATAGCAGACAGTCTCCTGCTGCAAACCTAAAATACAAACTCTACTTGGCACACTACCTGTGTGCCCGGTCCACCGTACACTGCATTAACTATGGGTAAGACACCCCTATAGCAGGCCTTACAGACCTAAGGCAGGATACTCCATACTATATGTGAGGGCACAGCTGAATGAGCAGTATGTTCCCACCGTGTCCCTGGAAAACCTGGGATATAGTGAGTGAATAGAGCTGCCATTTTAATGTATGTGCTGGACACTGGCCAACACGAGATTCCCAGCAAAATAATGGCTACTCTGAACCCTGGGTTGTTTGGTATCAAACCACTCCGAATGATAAATTAAAACTGGTACCAGTACTGGATTTATAATAAAAATGTACCCAGGGATCACCTTAGAGGTGTCCCCTGCAAAAGCCAACTATCCTGGCATATTTTCTGACTGGTTTCATCCAGCCTGCCACACCCACACAGTCCATATACAAACCTTGGTGGAGAGCCCAGTCTCCCTGGTTCGTAAACCAATGCCCTCCCTTGGTGGAGGAGCTAACCACCCACTCCCCCAGGAACGTGCAAAACCCCGGTAGTGAGCTTCAAAGGGCTACAGCCCCTGAAACTCGAGCCTCCAGGCCTGCTGCTAGCATCTGAGGGGTTGCCACTTTGCAAAACACCCACTTTTTGAGTGAGCAAAGGTGGGAAACCACACAAAGATTAGGAGTGGCGGCCTAGCATGCACCACCTCTAAGGTGTTGTCTGCGAAGTGGACCCTCAAATTCAGTTTCCTCCATCTTGAAATGAAGGAAACTATCCTATCAAGTTTAGGGAAGTCACCCTTCCCAAAGGAAGTGGACACTAAAGTGGGTGGAGCCACCCATAGGTAAGTGTCCCATTGGACATTACCAGGTTTCCCCTAGAACGCCCACTACATTCTGTATTTATTGGACATCCCTAGAACAAGAAATCAGATTTCAAAATACAAAGAAGACCTGCACCAAAGAAGATCTAAAGCAAAAGAACTACAGACCTGTTGCACAAGAAAAGGCGCCAAACCCTGCCTGCTGCACCCAGGACCTGCAAATTGCTGCTGTGGAGGAGCTGAACACTGGACCGAGCCCAAGAAACCCAGGTAATATCCAGGCTTAAAGAATCACCCCAGATATCCCTTTTGAGTGGAGGCACCACTCAAAAACCAAGCAAGATCCAATAAGCCAGTGAAGGTCGCTTCACTGGCTGGCCGATATGTCCACAACCGGAATTTGCAGCCAGACCCCACGACACACTAACTACCGGCCCGGACGTGACCTACAAGTGTGCCAAGATTGGTGGCACTGTGCCCTCCAGTGGCCGAGTTACGCCAATTCCCTGGGACAACCTCAAACCAGCTCCCCAAGAGCTGAAAGGATCAGGAGGAAGCTCCTGTAGAGGGACTTTAATAACACCCTGGGACCTACCACCAGAATGCTCACAGTGTCCTGTAAGCAGCCAGAGAGACTCACCTCCAAAAGGACTCAGTTGCGCACAGCTCTGGATCTCACCCCGCATCCGGCCGCTCTGCGCCTGCAACAAGGAACCAGCTGTGCTCCACTGATCCCCAAACCCTTGCGACCTCGACAGCCCAAGGGCCCCCCAGAAACCATCTTTTCCAAGTGGCCCCTACAGGTGGCCCTGTGCCAAAAGCATTTCCTACACTGCTCCCGCCGGAAACGGGAGCCGCAAGAGGCTCTCCGGCTGGTGCAAGGTGCCTACTGACTGCTGCGACCACCCTGCAAAAAAAAAGAAAAAAAACACAAAAGAGACTGGTAACTTAATTGTACAATTTTGAATGGTAACTGTACATTGATTCCAATGATGCGTAATTATGGGCAGAAAGACTAACTTTATTACAACTTTTAAAACTAATATCTAAAAAAGTATATGAAAGATCTTGGTCTTAAAAATTAAATAAAACTGAAGTATTTTTATAAACTCTGGTCTCGAGTTATTTATTGAGTGCATGTGCTACATGATTGGTTTTGTGAGCACAACAAATGCTTAGTACATCTCCTGGATTAGCCTAACTGCTCGACCAGCTACCTTAACAATTGTAGCATTAAGTGGTCTAATTTTTGATCATGGAAACCAAAGTGTGGTCGCCTGGACCCACTGCATAGTGTGCCTAGTTTTGCACACTGCATAGAAGGCCAGCCTCCTACAGAAGCCTAAAAGACCACTGCACCCGCAGCCCCCAGAGAACCCGACCTCCAGCACAGGTACATTCCTCCCTATCTAGCTTAGGGTTTGCTCCAGGGGACCCCCTGGTCCTCACATGCAGCATCTGAGTGACCCCGGGGTCTCCTCACAGAGATCTATTGGAAAACCAATGCCTTGTTTGCATCCTGCACCCAGCTGCCATAGTGCCACTGAGGGTGCGCGTTTGATGCCTCCTTGTGGCCCCAACAGTGCCCCTCTAACCCTCCCCCTCCTACCCCCAGGTCTGCCCACCAAAGAACAGGTACTTATCTGCTGGGAGATCTGATTCAGAGTGCACCCTGTCTCCATAGGAGCCCACTTTAAAATGGCTCAAATTTGACCTCTGCACCCGAACGGCCCAGTGTTGCTGGGAGCTTGGGGTTCACTTGAACCCCCAGCTGTGGACTTCCTAAGCCCCAGAGACTGAAACTGTTAAGACAAGTACTTACCTGTAAAACTGTGCTTTAGTTTCTTCCCCAAGGATGTGTCCTGAAAATTGCAGTGTCAACATTTAAAATAGCTTTATTGGCATTTATTCAAAAACTGTATGCTATATGAATTCCATTCAAAGTATTATTATTGATATATATGTGAAATAATATCTATTGATGTAATTACATGCAAAGAGAATCTTGTGATTCTAGAAATAAACAGAATTTATTTTTCTATATAAAAACCTATTGGTCTGTAGTTTAGTCATTAAGTGTGTGCTTCTTCTATTGTGTCTGTGTGTAGAACAAATGCATTTGTAGTATCTACTTTAGCCTCTGTGGAACACCTGGAGTCTGTGCATGTCATTTTGATATAGTATATAAAGAGTGAGCTTCCTACAAAGGGGGACTGACTGAGTTGGCGAGGTAGCATGTTCCAGGTCTGTGCTGCGATGTAGGAAAAGGATCTCCCTCTGGCTGCATTGTTACCAATTCTAGGGGTGGCAGCAAGGGCAACTTGTGCAGAGCGGAGTTACCGGTCTCTGTTTGGGTCTGAGAGACTCAGTTGGTGCACGAGTCGCTGAGTCTGAGTGGCTCTGTGAGTGTGCGCATGAGTACCTCAGTGAGTGTGAGTGCTTGGGGATTCTCTGAGCAGGTCTGTGTGAGTTCACGAGTGCCTCTGTGGGTGTATTACTGGGTGCATGAGTATATGAGTATTGTAGGAAGCAGCATATATAGTGAACCAAAACGAGGTACACTGCGCAAAAAGTCAAAGCAATCAGAGGAACAAATTACATCCCAAATGCTCCTTTTTTCAGTAGTGTGGTCAAGCGACTCCTACGGTAAGTGAGACACACACTGAAAGAAATCACACCAATTTATAGTAATAACATGTACTTTTATATAAAGTCTGATATTTTGATTTATAAATTTTTACAGTTTGCAAAACGTGATACAGTGCATTTTTCAGATGTGGTAAAGTTATCCTATGAAGGAAGAACTAGCACTGCATACAGGTATAGTAAAGCGACTCACGTGATCAATCTCCTGGACTTCGGCCACACGGACCATTCACCTCAGGCAGCAGGGTGCATGGGTACAGCTCAGCGTCAAGTGCCCCATGTAAGTCTATGGGGACCGGTTTGGTCACAAAGTTGCTTGAGGGATGGATTGGGAGTCCACATCAGAGGAACTCACGTGGGTTTCGAACCTTGAGACCCTTAGGCACGTAGGGACACCACCGATCCACTTCACCTCAGGCTGTGGGGTGCAGGTGCAGTGGTGTTTTATCGCATCAGGTCTGGTGCTGGAGTTCCTTGTGGTTGTAAGGAGCCCCGCAGAAACAGTCTATAGGCATCGACTTGAACAAGCCAACAAGTGGCCTCAGGTCTCACGAGGCAGAGAGATGTGGGGACAACCTTGGTCCTCTTCTCTTAGGCCCAGGGCAGACGGGTGCAGAGGTGTCCTGAGACATGGGGTCTTTGTCACTCACTGTTGCTAGGGGTCTGCAGAATCAGGCTGCAAACGCTGTCAGGAAGTCCACATAGGGCAAGCTCTGGGTAGGCTGTGTCTGAACGGCCTGGGGACCATGGTGACACCACTGGACCACTTCAACTCGGCCTAGGCAGCTCAGCTGCAGTGATGTTGCCCAGTGTTGGGTTTTTGGCAGTCAAGGTCCTCATGGTTCTTCCTTGGGTGCCTGCAGATGCAGGGCAGCAGCTCCTGTAATCCAAAAGAGTTCTTCTTGGTGATTTGTGAAGCACGGACAGCGCTCCCTGATTTTTGGAACCTGCAGTGGCAGGACAGGTCAGATGCTCCTCAAGGGCCAGGCGCAGCAGGCTTGGCACCACGTCAGTCGTGCTTCTTAGGTCTATGGTTTTGCAGTCTTGTTGCACACTCCTTTTGTGTCATGGAAGAAAGTCAGAGAATCTGTGTAGGAAAGTGCCCTTGTTGGCATGGTTGCCCCCCACTTTTTGTCTGATATTGGTGATAACTTGACAGAGCGTGATGGGATCCTGCTAACCAGGCCCCAGCACTAGTGTGCTTTCCCAAAACTGTAGCATTGTGTCCACACAACAGCACACCCTTGGTACACAGTTAAGTCCCTTGTAAAAAGTACCCACGGTACCAATGGCCCTGTTAACTGGAAAGTCCCCAAGTGCTGCAGCATGACTTATGCCACCCTGGGGACCACTCACCTAGCACATGCACATTGCCATTGCAGCTTGTGCCCGCTGGTGCTGAGAGAAAGGCAAATTCGACATTGCACCTCTCAGTGTGCCACACCACAAACCACTGCCAATGGTATACGTAAGTCAACACTCAAGCAGGCTTTACAGCCCTAAGGGAGGGTGCACTATACCATAGGTGAGGGCATACCTGTATGAACAATATGCCCCTAAGTGTCTAAGTCCATTCTTAGACATTGTAAGTCTAGTGGGGCCATATTAAGTATATGGGCTGGGAGTTTGTCATTATGAATTCCACAGATCCATAAACTAAAGTCTAGAATGTTTGGTATCAAACTTGTCAGCACAATAAACCCAAACTGATGCCAGTGCTGGTTTTATTGAAACATGCACCCAGAGGGCATCTTAGAGATGCTCCCTGTATTTACCCATTCCTTTAATGCAGGACTGACGGGTCTGCGCCAGCCTACCACGAACAGACAAGTTTCTGATTCCATGGGGTGAGAGCTTTTGTGCTCTCGTAGGCCAGAAACAAAGCTGACACTGTGTCCGTGCTTCACACCTCCACCCTGCAGGAATTCTAACACCTGGTGGTGAGCCTCAAATGATCAGGCTTCTTACCTAGAAGCAGGCCTGATTCTGAGTGCCCCCAGTCGCCATAGGTTCCCACTGTAAAACCCGGCAGCAACGTTGACCTCTGCATAAAGCCAGCCCCGTGTGGCTGGTGGAGGGTGCTTGGCACTAAGTCAAACTCAGACCCATGGTATTATAACCCCCAGAGAATGGAACTGTAGGTCTGGTACTTACCGCCATAACTGTACTTTCTTTTATTCCCAACGGAACTGTTCCTGAAAATTGCAGTGTGTCAACTTTTAAAACATATTTGCTATATTCACATAAGCCATTTATATTGCCAAATTAAAACAAATAGGTATTGATACATATTTTGGATACTTACTTGTAAATGTGCTTTCCTTGCAAATTGAATCTTGTGGTTCTAGAAATAAATGGACAAAAACAAGTTTTGGTATCTAAAAAGAATTGCCCTGAAATTAGGGCTTTGAGAGCATGCTTCATTTATTACCTGTGTGTACAAAAAATGCTTTGCACTACCCTCTGATAAGCCTAACTGCTCGACCACAGTACAACAAAACAGCATTAGTATCATATTTGTTGCCTCTAAACTCTGGTGAATCCCTGTACAGACTATGGGGGTGATTCCAACCCTGGCGGTCCGAGACCGCCAGGGTTGGGGACCGCGGGAGCACCGCCAACAGGCTGGCGGTGCTCCCTTGGGCATTCTGACCGCGGCGGTACAGCCGCGGTCAGAAACGGAAAACCGGCAGTGTACCACCGGTTTCCCGCTGCCCTGGGGAATCCTCCATGGCGGCGCAGCTTGCTGCGCCGTCATAGGGATTCCGACCCCCATACCGCCATCCTGTTCCTGGCGGTTTTGGCCGCCAGGAACAGGATGGCGGTATGGGGTGTCGTGGGGCCCCTGGGGGCCCCTGCAGTGCCCATGCCAATGGCATGGGCACTGCAAGGGCCCCCGTAACAGGGCCCCACAAAGATTTTCAGTGTCTGCCATGCAGACACTGAAAATCGCGACGGGTGCAACTGCACCCGTCGCACCCCTTCCACTCCGCCGGCTCCATTCGGAGCCGGCATCCTCATGGAAGGGTGTTTCCCGCTGGGCTGGCGGGCGGCCTTCTGGCGGTCGCCCGCCAGCCCAGCGGGAAACCCAGAATAACCGCGGCGGTCTTCTGACTGCGCAGCGGTATTCTGGCGGCTCCCGCCGGCCCTGCGGTTACCGCGGCCGGCGGGAGTCAGAATGACCCCCTATATCTCAATTTGATATAGCATATCCAGAGCCATCTTCCTACAATCTTGTATCAGTGGTTCCCCTAAATAGTCAATTTAGGGGAACCGGTATTGAGAGTGAAGGGTAGTAATCACTGGAGTACTGTAGGAATCTGGCCTGGTGTGTGCTAACTACCTATGGTATGATCACCTTATACAAGGTCCATGTATCCCTTATGAGTGAAGTGGAGTCAGTGTCAAGGAAGCCAGGCTCTCTAAAGGTAGCTGTGGATAAGTAGCCAAGGCTTATTTAGGAGACACGCAAAGCTCTCATGCAATACCACTGTAGTCATACAGCACTTACACAAATGAAAGAAGGCACTCAGTACTACGAAAATAGAGGCTCTTTATTAGAGTAATACAAACACTGGTTAGGCAATACTCTAATTGTAGGTAAGTAAACATACTACACATGTACAGTAACAATCAGGAATAGGCTTAAAAAGCAATTCAGAACACTGAAAAACAGCAGACAAAACTGTAGACCAGGGGGTGTGGGGTGGTGTTGTTGTTAGGTGGATGCAGGAGTTGGTCGACGGTGGAAAGAAGACGGTCAACACTGGGGCAGGTGAAGAGTTCCTGGCTGATGCGGTCGACGTCCCACGCTGGATGAAGGATTGCAGTCAGTCTGTAAAGTGAAAAAAAAAACACATACAAGACCTGAAAAAGGAAAATATCACAGTTGCTAGCAGTGGAGCTGTTGGGGTCCAGGAAGGCCAAGTGAGTGGGAGAGGGAACTAAACCCACAGGGGATGTCCGTAGCGACCCTCTGCAGTGCGGAGAGTCCAAAGAAGAAGATACAGCCCACACAGATGACTCTCAGGCAAGGAGCACAGGAGTCACAGTGAGGCCCATGCAGGACACTTAAAAAGGAGTCCCACGTTGCTGAATAACCATGCAAAGGGCTGAGCATCACAGGGAAGAGTGATGTGGACAGGAGCAACACAAAGACTGAAGTTTCCCTGGAGGCGGTGCCATCAAGCCTTGTCAGTTGCAAGAGACACTATGCATGGAGAAGGGAAGGTCCTACCTTCACCCAAGTTGGACAGCTGGTAGGGAGGACGCAAAGGACCACCAACTGTGATGCAGGATCCACACAGTTCCATAGAAGAGGAGATCCATGCAGCCGGTCATCATTGCAGCAGAATGCCTGCAGATGCACAGGAGCGACTTTCATTCTACGGGAAGTTTGCTTCTTAGGGCAGACTGAAGACTCGCCACCCTCATATGATGCACAGCCGGGGAAATGTTGCAGTTGCTAGAAGAAGCCAGAGAAACAATGTTGGAGAGCAGAGGCGTAGCTGTAGATGCGGACTGTAGGTCCCTGTGGAGTCCAGCTGCGGTTCGAGAGGCCAGAAGTTTCAGTAAACGATGCAGATGATTCCTGCTGGAGTCTTGCATGTCGAATCTGGGAACCCACTCATGAGGAAGACCCTAAATAGCCCTGGAAGGGGAACTGGTCACCTAACCACATGGCCAGTAAGATGCCCCCAGAGGCCTCTGCCCACCCTAAGGTCAAGATGGCAGAATCAAAGGGCCATCTGGAGGAGCTCTGGGCACCAACCCTGGGGTGGTGATAGACAGGGGAGTGGTCATTCCCATTTCCATTGTTCAGTTCCAGGACAGAGTAAGGATTAGGGGTCCCTCAACTGGCGCAGATTGGTTTTATGAAAGGATGGCACCAATGGTGGCCATCAAAGCATACCAGTGGCTTGGCGAGGCTACCCCTCCCAAGTCATTTAACACCTTTTTTCTACCCAAAGGCAAAGGGTGTTGCCTCCGTCACCTAAAGGAAATTCTTTTGTTCTGCCTTCCTGGACTACAAGTCAGAAACGTTTGATAACAAACATGCCCATGTTCAGAGTTACCCTTAGGTAGCTGGCAAAGGTCCAGTACACGCGTGAAATGGCATCCCCGCACTAATGAAGTCCAGGAAAATGGAGATGAGTCTGTGGGGGAATCTCTGCTCATGCAGGGGTGCCCTCCGACATCGGTACTTGCAGCAGGCCCTCTGGGCTAGGAGGCCCTGCCTTAGGAGTGACTTACAGGGACCTGGTGCAGTGATCTTCAGTGAAAGGGTGCATGCAGCTTTACATGCAGGCTGCAATGCCAGCCCTGCAAACACATTTTACATAGGTCCCCATGGGTGGCATAACATGCTGCAGCCCATGGGGAACCCCTGGTGTCTCCCCGCCCTGGGCACCATATACTAGGGACTTACATGGGGGCACCAGTATGCAAATGTGGGAGGTATGAAGTCATAGCAAACAAATGTACAGGGGGAGTGCACAGTAACTGGGGTCCTGGTTAGCATACTGACAAGCAAAAAGTGGGGGTAACCATGCCACAATAAGGGTACTTTGCTACAGCTACATACCCTGGAGTCACAACACCCTGTAGATGACCACTTTCTGTGGGGAGTGGGCAACACCATGTCCAGAGGTCCTAAATTCCACCAGACACAAGTAGAATTTCCTAGGCTGTGTCCATTTCGGGCTGGTCACCCTAGGGGTGTGTCCAGCCTCGAAATTCAAAATGCCTCCTACATAGCTAATGTTCCTGAATATCCAGGTGCCAGATGGGATCTGGGGGTGGGCATCTCCCTCTCAGAGACTAGATCTGTCTTGGAATGCCGATCATGCTATGGGAAGGGGTGTCCAACACCTCACCCTGAGAAGCTTTGTGTCTGACCTCCAAAGAGCAAAGGATCTCACCCCTGGATCTCACTCTAGTCTGTTGGTGGCAAACTGGCTAGAACTGGTCAGTTAGCTCAGAAGCTGTTATGTTTTCAGGAGGAAACTGTAAGGTACACTCTGGATGCGTGCATTAATAAATCCATCGCCAGGGCTTATAAAACATGAGAGGTTCAACATCCCTATTTTCATTGAAGACATCATGGAGCTGGGCAACTCGTATTAATCAGTGGCCAACACATCAATTTAAAATGGATTCCCTGTTCACCTAATATATCTAAGAAACAACAGACCTAGCAGGGGCATATCTTCTCTTGCAGATATGACCACGCATATAATAATATGCACCCTGCCTTAGGGCTATAAGGCCTGCTATAGGGGTGACTTACAAATATTACATGCAGTGTTTTGGGGACATGGCACACAGTCCATAATTTATGTTGCATTTTCACTTTTAGGGGGCACCTTGTCAAGCAGTCTGCATGAGGTCAGTGCTGGGTCCCTTAGAGAAGAACAAGTTCTGCTACAGCTCTTAGCGACCCTCTGCAGTACAGAGGCACTCTAGGTAACACTTACTATGGCACTTAGAAGGGTGCTACAGAGCCTTATCACTTGGGATCAAGGGATCAGGTGTCTTGTTTTGGGGAAAGACTGGCACTGGGGACCAGCTTACCAGGAAGCCAGTGAACTTCAGTTAAAGCTGCATCAAAACTTGGCAACAAGTTGGAAGGGGGCAAGGGACGGACAGCTAAGTACAAGTGTGAGTATCACTTTTTTGTGATGTTCGTTAATTGGTTGCAATGTTACACAAGGAGGACGGGCTGGGAGTTGAGATGAATTTGTGAGTATGGCACGTGGTGCCAAAAAAAACTTGCCATTGAATGTATTATGACCTTGGCCTAAGTTGTTAAATATAGGGCTGCTCAGTTCCAAGGCAACCAAGACTTACTTGGTTTCACCTTATCCCATTTTCTTCTACCGTCCTACTCTTCCTTTATCCTTATTTTATCCTTGCAGGTTAATTTTCTTCTCTACTTTCTCCTGGTGATTGCTTCTCTATGACCCTGTTCCCCTTCCCATTCTGCCTTTTGCTCTTTGGCCAGGTCACTGGCACACTGGTCTACATTCTAAAAGTTTTAACATCTCATTTTCAGTGATAGGGAGGTTTTTCCATTATTGTAACACATGAGCAGCTCACTACTATTCATGGAAATAATATGTGTGACACCCTCACATTTACAATATATGAGGTTCTATTTTGATGTATGTAGGAAGTTGGCTCTGAATATACTATCTCAAAGTGAGAGATAGTGTGCACGATTCTAAAGGATTCCCTTAGAGGTTGATAGTGGGAAAATTAGATAATTTGAATGCTCTATTTTTTGGTGGGGTAGTTGAGCAGTAGGCTTGTCAGAGGGTAGTGTTAAACATTTGTTGTACACACACAGGCAATAAATGAGGAACACACACACTCAAAAGACTTAACCCAAGTACAATAGTTTGCCTGCAGAACATCAGGATCCCTCGGCGCCGTCGAAAAGTGAGGGCTACTTTGAGCGACCTCAAAAACTGAAGGGACCAGTGACAACTCCGGACTCTCCTGCTGAGGCGTGACAGTAGGACTCATCTCCCATGTCTTCTGGCATCGTGAAGATCGAGACCTCGACCTCGATCGCCTCCGCTCCGAACGGCGCCGAGAGTCATGATGACGCTGCTTCTTATGCTTTTTGGGAGAAACATGGAAGGAATCCTTTTTATGGCCCTTCTTTGCTTTGGCTAAGAAGAGCTTCGCCTCGCGCTCCTTCAGAGCTTTTGGATTCATGCTCTGACACGAAGAGCAACCTTCCACATCATGCTCTGAACTAAGGCACCAAATACAGTCCGAGTGGGGGTCGGTCACTGACATCCGACCCCCGCATTCTCTACACAGCTTGAAACCGGACTTCTTCGGAGGCGACATTGTAACCACCAAAAATCGTTACAGTTAACAACGAGCCAGGAAGAAAAACCATTGGCGTCGAAGGCACGGAAAAAAGGAAAACTGATGTCAGTAAGCCGACAAGGACCTATTATTGGCACGTTGACGTCAGACGGAGTCACGTGGAGCCATGCCATTATGACGTCCTCGTCGACGTAGACAGCTAGGAAGAAGACTTTCCGTCGGATGCTGGCGCAAGGATCCAATTCATAAGGTGAGGAATCCACAGGTAGTTGTATCCATCAGAAATATATTTTAATTTATTTTAGAAACACAAGATTCAACTCAGGTTACTCATGTTATCGCAGTCGCCTGGGAGTCCCCTCTGCGGTATTGGTTTTCTGGAGCTCGAGGTGGGAGCATTGGATGCAGAGTGAGAAGTCTCACGCTTCCGGCGGGAAGGGAGAGTTCTTTCAAAACTTGCAAAAATGTTGCAGTGTCCTCAGAGGTCGCTGTTCCCCGACAGATGCGTCGCTGTGCAGTTTGAGTCTGGGGACAGGCCGGTAGGGCTGGAGCCAAGTCAGTTGGTGTTTCCGTCATCTCTGCGGGGCTTTCAGGTCAGCAGAACTTATTTGTGCAGGTTGCAGGAATCTGATTTCCTGGGTTCAGGGTCGCCCCTAAATACTCAATTTAGGGGTGTGTTTAGGTCTTGGGGCAGTAGCCAATGGCTACTGCCCTTGCGGGTGGCTACTCCCTCTTGGTGCCACAACCCTGAGGTGATGGGGGCACATCCATATTGCTTTTGGGGGCATCTTCCAATCTCAAGATGGAGGAATTATAAAAGTTAAGAGTCACCTCAGGGCACCTTAGGGGCTGTCCTGACTGGTGGGTGGCTCCTCCTTGTTTCCCTCATCATCTCCTCCAGCCTTGCTGCCTAAAGTGGGAGGGGGAGGGGGGAGTCCATCTCCACTAGCTGGGATGCCCTGGGGTGTTGTAACAAAAGGCATGAGCCTTTGAGGCTCCCCGCCAGGTGTTACAGTTCCTGCAGGGGGAGGTGAGAAGCATATCCACCCAGTACAGTCTTTGTTCCTGGCCACAGATTGACAAAGGTACTCTCCCCATGTTGCCAGAAACTCGTCTGGTTGTGTCAGACTGGCAGAAACTGGTCAGCCTAGCACTAGGAGTCGGACTGGTATTCCGGGTCCCTCTCTAAGATGCCCTCTGGGTGTATTTTAAAACAAATACCTCACTGGCATCAGTGTGCATTTATTGTGCTGAGAAGTTGGATACCAAACTTCTCATATTTCAGTTTAGCCATTATGGAACTGTGGAGTTCGTGCTTGTTAAACCCCCAGACCTTATACTCTTATGGCTAACCTGCAATTACAATGTCCAAGGTTTTGCTAAGACACCGTAGGGGCATAGTGCTCATGCAGCTATTCCCTCACCTGTGGCATAGTACACCCTGCCTTAGGGCTGTAAGGCCTGCTAGAGGGGTGACTTATCTATGCCATAGGCAGTGTGAGGTTGGCATGGCACCCTGAGGGGAGTGCCATGTCGACTTAGTCATTTTCATCCAACCAGCACACACAAGCTGGCAAGCAGTGTGTCTGTGCTGAGTGAGGGGTCTCCAGGGTGTCATACGGCATGCTGCAGCCCTTAGAGACCTTCCTTGGCAACAGGCCCTTGGTACCAGGTGTACCATTTACAATGGACATATCTGTGTGCCAGGGCCGTGCCAATTGTGGGTACCGGTTAGGGAAAGAACACCAGGAAGATCTTATCCTCCAAACCCACCCTTGCTGCCATCCACAGAATCAGGAAGAGCACATCTGAAGGCAGATGCTTTTCTTACCTTGTAGCCCAGTCAAACACGCTTCCACTCAAACCCAGACATGCAGACTCACTAAACCAGCTCACAAAGGATCTAAAGACATGGATCGCAGAGTGTGCAGCACGTCCGCAACAGCTATTTGAACCTCCATGGGTGATAAGCCGCCCTTTAAAAGCGTCTGATTGCTCAAATGACTGATGTGTGCAAAAATACCTTTATTAGGAATGAAAAACTTGCCTAACAATAGCTTTACAAGTATGTCTCAATAAAAACATAAAAGAAAAGAAATGTTTTACCTAGAAGTTATTTTGAAAGATTAGCAACACATAACTCACCCACTGTTCAATATCAGTCATGTTTGGCCACTAGAAATGGCTGCCAATACTCTTTTTAGTTTTGTTAGTTCCAGAGTGACCTCCAATTAGTGAAGAATCTAACTTATTAAAAATGTGTTTTGCCAATTCTTCACCAACGATAACTTGTGCCTTCTTCCCCTTTCCTACAAAGAACATCTTTTCACCTAATTTGCCAAAAAAACATGAGAACGTTTAAAGGACGATTTCTATTTACTGCAGATGTTGCACGAGAGATACATTAAAAGCACGTAATATATATATATATATATATATATATACACACACACACACACGCTAACAATCATTAAAAAAAAAAATATATAATGAAATGAATCAGACTAAACAATATTTGTTAACACATAAGTAGGTAGATCAATATAATTGAAAGGATCACCAATTCATGAAGCTTCATTCAAACAAGTACAGTAAATTGTATGAATGTATAACAATTTTCTAATTCCAAAGTAATTTGAAAAATAACTTACCATCAATGGTGATTTTTTTGGAAAGTCTCCGTAATTCATGCTTCATTATTTTACTGAAATCATCAGGGTACACATTACTGCGTATATAAAATTCAGAATCTGGTTGTACTTTGTAGCATCCATTGTTCTTTACAATAACAAAATAAATATAAACTGAAGAAAATCTAAACATCGTAATAGTAAAAAAATAAAATCACATGGATGAATATACGTTAACAAAGGTAAATAATGTGTTCCTCTGATTGACAATTTGCACCCACACATTCGTTTTTTGAGAATGGATACCATAAGAATATCTCTCCACAGTAGCTGCCTCCGCTCTGGTGGGAGGAGCACATAAGCCATCAGAAGTCTGCTTCTTCGCCAAGGCATTGCACCTTTTAATAGGAAGAAAAAGATAGTTGGAGATGGTCCTCTTCTCTCATCAGCTTGCCTAATTTTCACAGCAATTAAGCCAATAAAAAGCTGATCATCCATTTAGCGTTGTTTAGTACAATGAAGGACCGCTGTGGGTCAAATATATGTAAGAATGAGGAGGTAGAGAAAAAGTTGTCAGGACAATATATAGACCAACGTGAAAGAGTGAACACTTTTGGAAAAAGAGAACCAGCTTGCCTCAATAGATGGTAGTTAAAATGTGTGGCTACAGAGAGGGTTAGATGCTCGTTAACCCTTATGTAAGAAGTAATTACGGGAAAAAAAGAATATTGTATCGTCAACAAACCTATAGGTCCTCATTACAACCCTGGCGGTCGGTGTTAAAGCGGCGGTAAAACAGCCAACAGGCCGGCGGTAAATAAAATGTAATCACAACCGTGGCGGAAACCGCCAACATAGACAGCCACTTTAACACTCCGACCGCCACGGGGGTACAAACAAACAGCATGGTGGTCACCACCAACAGACAGGCGGAAGACAATGTACCGCCCACAGTATCATGAGAGGCCAATCCGCCACCTTTTCAGGGGCGGATTCAACGCGAACAAAAACACGTCGGAAAAAGAACTTGGAAGGAAAAATGCTCACCTCTACACACCATACGAGGAACCAGGATGCCATGGAGCCGGAACTCCATATTCTACCAGCCATTGTCTTCCTGCTCCTCTACCAGGAGCACGAACGCCAGCGGCGAAGACCACAGTGAGTACTGCACCTACGACACAGGGGAGGGGGGAGGGAAAAGAGTGACACACACACGCAACACCCCCACCCTCACCAACTACAACACACACACACATAAATACATGTTGATACATTACAGTTACACCCCCCAAGGCCCCCGGAAGAATGCAAGGACAATGGAAATGATTGTAACGATTCTGATCAATAAAAATCCAGTACTCATAAATATATATACACACTATTAACAAATATATACACCAAGAATTAAAGTCCATGTGCTGCACATACATAGTCTGTGGACCACTGGGCCCAAAATGCATGGGCGAGGCCCACACAAGATATCCAATCAAAACGGAGCGAACACTGCAGGGGCATCAGATCGAAATACAATAGGCACCTCAAGGGGAAGGGAAGGGGAGGGGCACCTCAGCCGGATGAGTGCACAGGGCTCCATGCCCATTGATGTATCCTGGGGAGTGCAACGCCACAGTCTCACAAGTCTTTTCAGTGGGTGGTTTGCCCACTGCTGCATCCTGGGGAGTGCAAAGCCACAGTCTCACAAGTGAATAACAGTCTCCACTGGTTCTGGAGGGGGGTTTGTGTCCAGAGTGCTTCATCCTGCCAAGGACTGAGGTAGTGGATGCTTTTCTCCACTGGTTCTGGAGGGGGCTTTGTGCCCAGCGTGCTTCATCCTGCCAAGGACTGAGGTAGTGGATGTGAATCTCCACTGGTTCTGGAGGGGGCTTGGTGCCCAGAGTGCTTCATCCTGCCAAGGACAGAGGTAGTGGATGTGAATCTCCACTCACGGTGGGCCATGGAAGCTGTCCAGGCCCCTGAAACTGACCACCAGCTTCGTACGACTGACCACGGAGGATGGCAGCCATATCTGCGGTGGTGCCACTGGCATATGTGGCGTGTCCACTGGCGGTGATTGTGGCAGCCTCAGTAGCGGCAGTGCTTGCGGCGCTCATTGGCCTGCAGTGCTGGTGGGTGGCTCAGTGAGCATGCTGGTGGCGGCGGTGTCCTGGGATGCGGTGATGGTAGCGGTGGTGCCTGGGAAGCGGTGCTGGTGGTGGCGGTGTCCTGGGAAGCAGTGCTGGTGGCGGCGGTGTCCTGGGAAGCAGTGCTGGTGGCGGCGGCGGTGTCCTGGGAAGCAGTGCTGGTGGCGGCGGTGTCCTGGGAAGCAGTGCTGGTGGCGGTGGTGTCCTGGGAAGCGGTCTTGTCCGCCGTGCAGGTTGGCGGCGACTTCCCTTTCTTTCTGTGCCCCTTCCCCACCTTGGATGGTGGCGCAGCTGTCTTCACACAACCAACTGTAGTCCTGGGAGAGCCCTTGGTGGCAGGTGTTTTGCCCTTCTCCCTCCAGGCTGTGGCCAACTTCTTATGTTTCTGAGGTGAGGGGACTGTCTGTGGTCTGGCTCCTTGGCACACTGGCTGCCCTGCTGCTTGGCGCACTCCAGAAGCCGGTTACTGCTGGCACCACTGTTCCCGTTGATGTGGTGGCTGAGGTGCTGGGTTGTGACCTGACAAGCCGTGCCATAGGGGACGGAAAGGGTGGGGGAGGTGAGAGGGAAGAGGTCAAGGTTTGACAGGAAAAGTTTTAGACACACTGGGAAGGGTAGATGGAGGGGGTTTGGGAGTGGAGGAAGAGGTAGTGGTTGTAGGAGGTGTACATCTGCTGAATTTGGGTGAAGGTGCATGGGCTGGAGGCTGTTGTGAGGTGGGTGCCTGCGTTTGTGTACTTTGGGAGGAGGGCTCACAGACACACTGGGAGAGGAAACTGGGGATGTGTGACTGGTAGTGGTGTGGTGAGTGCACATGAGCGGTGTGTGGTGATGGACGTAGTGGCTGAAGATGTAGTGCATGCAGGTATGAGTGGAGACGTGACCGGGAGGGATGAGGGAGACGAGGAGGAGGGGGACACAGTGGAGGCAGTGGATGTTGGTATGTCTGCATGGGTATGATGCTTGTGTGAGTGCCTGTGGGATGTGTGGTGCTTATGTTCGCCAGAGCTACCCTTGTGTGTTGAGGTGTGTGCATGCTGGTCTGATGGTGTGCTTGGGATAGGCTGAGGTACAGGGGATTAGGTCTGGGTGGAGGAAGTTGGAGGGGGGAGGCTGGACACAGGGACAATGGCTGCCATCAGTGCTGAGGCCAGCGTATGAAAAGCTCGCTGTTGGGCTGCCTGACCAGAATGAATGCCCTCCAGGTATGCATTTGTCTGTTGCAACTGCCTCTCTACACCCTGGATAGCATCCAGAATGGTAGACTGCCCAACAGTGAGGGATCTGAGGAGGTCAATGGCCTCCTCACTGAGGGCAGCAGGGCTGACAGGGGGAGGGGCTGAGGTGCTGCTGTGAGGGCGGTGCTGGTGGGGGGGGTGGCGGCTGTACCTGTAGATGCAGGGGGCACAGAGGGGCCCGCCACTGCAAGGGAGCTCCCATCAGAGGAGGAGTCCATGTCGCTGGTCTCAGCTCCTGTCCCCGCCGTGGAACTCCCCTCGCCCGCCGTCCCACTGGTGCCTTCAGACTCCGCTGTTTTGCCCTCCAGGGCCATGTGGGATGCGGCTCCCTCCTGCTCCGGTGCCACTGCTCCTCTGCCTGATGATGCTGATGCACACAAGAACAGGTAGACCACAAAAAGGTTGGGAAGACAGAAGAAAGACATGTTCAGTGCATGCAATACCGCTACAGTTGGCGGACACTACAGACACAGCAGCCCTCTGCACTACGCCATGCACTTAGAGTTCCCTAATTAATCACAGGGACATGGGGTACAAGGCCTATGCCCGACTGCTGCACACATGAGTCACAGGAGCCTGACTAGGTGTAGATGGCTCTTAACACTGGTGGGGTGCCACATAGCCTGTCTTACGGAGGGAACATGCCTACAAAACTCGTCCTGGCCAAGGGGTACCCACAGCCCACCGCCCCCAACCAGACACCTCCAATGTGCACTGAATCAGCTGAATGAGAGTGTACTCACCCCCTTGTGGCTGCTGTGATGCTCTCAAGCGCCCATCCAACTCCGGGTACGCCACCGCCAGGATCTGGAACATCAGGGGTGTGATGGTGCGAAGGGCACCCCTCCTCACCCCCCCCCACCTTGGGAGGCTTGAGGGGCCTCCGCTGTCTTCTTGCTCAAGCGCCGAATGTCCTCCCATCTTTTCCGGCAGTGGGTGCTACGTCTGTGGTGGATACCCAGGGTCCTGACTTCCTTGGCGATGGCACGCCAAATATCCTTCTTCTGGTGGGCGCTGACCTACAGGAATAGGACAGGGGAAAAGGAGAAGATATAACCGTCCGCACCGTCACAGTCATTGGCCCGCATTCCTACCCTTGCCATGACACACATACACTCACCGTCGTTTCATGCACGCCTAATTCTCCCTTCCATCTTCCATCCACACAGGCATTGCCCATACAGCATGCTCACAGTGTACTTACCTGTTTGTCTGGAGGAACGTAGAGCAGCGTGTAAAGGGGGGGGGGACCCCATCCACTAGTTTCTCAAACTCCTCCGTGGTGAAGGCAGGGGCCCTTTCCCCAGACACCTGAGCTATTGCCTCTTCCAGACTGAGGTCACAGCAGCACTTGCAGTGTAGGTCATCTCCTGTTGAACATCAGGTATCAAGTGAGTGAACAGATAGAAAATGGCGGTCACGTCCGCTGCGGTGCGTACCGTCACCGCCAGCGTACATCGTCATTGGCTCCTGGGACCCATAGGGCCCAATGTTAACCAATGCAGGATTGCGCCGCGGTCTTCGACCGCATACTGCGGCAGTGTACAACGCCAGCGCAGTTACCTCATATCCCATTGTCCCACCTTACAAGTCAGGCAGCCGCCATTTCAGGGGGCCACATGGCATTATGTTTAAATGCGTCACACATACCTAGGCCTTGCATACACACTAAGACAGGCACATATCGGATTGAAAAATATGTGCAATAAAGTTGTGTTTTCGTACATCAGTGTTGGCTGACCCTCTGCTCGCTGTTCTCCTCCACAGAGTACGTCTGCTGGGGCAGGTGAGGAGATGGCGGCATCCTCCGGTGTACAGACCGCTGGTGGACCTGTTGACAATGGAAGAGCGACATGTAATTGTCACCTACAGACTGGACCGTGCCACAATCCATGAACTGTGTGCCCAGTTGGAGCCAGACCTGATGTCAGCTATCCGCCATCCCCCTATAGTGCTGGTGCTGTCAGTACTCCATTTCCTGGCAAGTGGGTCTTTTCAGACGACAGTGGCCATAGCCTCTGGGATGTCCCAGCCTATGTTCTCCAACGTGTTGTCCAGAGTGTTGTCTGCCCTGCTGAAACACATGCACAGCTACATCGTGCTCCCTCAGATGGAGGATTTGCCTACAGTGAAAGGTGACTTCTATGCCCTGGGACATATCCCCAACATCATAGGTGCCATTGATGGGACACATGTGGCCTTAGCCCCCCCGCAGGAGTGAACAGGTGTACAGAAACCGGAAGAGCTACCATTCAATGAATGTGCAGATGGTGTGTTTGGCTGACCAGTACATCTCCCATGTGAATGCCAAGTTTCCTGGATCAGTGCATGACGCTAACATTCTGAGGAATAGCAGCATCCCTTATGTGATGGGGTAACTCCAGAGGCACTGTGTGTGGCTATTAGGTGAGGACATGGACCCTATACAGTGTGACTAGGTGTCTGGGAATGGGGTTGCCCCTAAGGGTAAGTGTGTGTCTAACAGTTGTAACAACATTTGCAGATGACTCTGGCTACCCCAACCTGTCATGGCTACTGACCCCAGTGAGGAATCCTAGGACAAGGGCAGAGGACCGCTACAATGAGGCACATGGGCGAACTAGGAGGGTTATAGAGAGGACCTTCGGCCTACTGAAGGCCAGGTTTAGGTGCCTACATGACGGGTGTTTCCCTATTCTACGCACCAAAGAAGGTGTGCCAGATCATCGTGGCCTGCTGTATGCTGCACAACTTGGCTTTGCGACGACAGCTGCCTTTTCTGCAGGAGGATGGTCCTGAAGGAGGTCTTGTGGCAGCTGTGGAGCCTGTGGATAGTGAAGACGAGGAAGAAGAACAGGAAATCGACAACAGAAACAAGGTGATTCATCAATACTTCCAGTGAGACACAGGTAAGACGACATCACTGCCTGCTACATCTGATACACTTTTTCTACCTCTCATCTGTCTGTCACTTTCACCCAGTGTATGGACCCTGATTTGTCACTTTCCCTTTCGATTTCACAGATGTGGGTCCCTCTGCTATATTTCCTCATGGACTAGAGCTGCGTGACATAGGTATTCTGACAATACAATGGATATTGCTATTTTCCTCAGTTATTGCAAATACACATTTGTGAAAGCACAGACTGACTCCAGATTGTTTTGTGATTTAAGTGTGTTTATTTAAGTGCTAAATAGTGGAGGGGGTTGTAAAATGGTCAGGGGTGATGGTGGAGGAATGTCCATGGCAGAGTCCAGTCTATTTGTTTCACAGGTGCATTGTCCAAAGGGGCATAGGAAGTGGAGCTGGGGCAGTTGGTGGATGGACAGTGTGACAAAGTGTGACAGAAGGATGACAATCAGGGTGGTCTCATTTCTTGACGGGGGTCTTGGCATCGTGCTCTGTCTTTGTCCTAGATCTCAGGGACCGCTTGCGGGGTGGTTCTCCATCTGCAGGGGGTGGGGTGCTGGTGTTGAGGTCCTGTGGCGGTGCCTCCTGTCTACTAGCGCCGGCGGTGGGCAGTTCATCGTCCAGGCTAGTGTCAGGGGCCCCTTGTTGTGCCACAGTGTCCCTCCTGGTGTTCACGAGTTCCTTCAGCACCCCTACAATGGTGCCCAGGGTGGTATTGATGGATCCGAGTTCCTCCCTGAACCCCAAATACTGTTCCTCCTGCAGCCGCTGGATCTCCTGAAACTTGGACAGTACTGTTGCCATCGTCTCCTGGGAATAGTGGTAGGCTCCCATGATGTTGGAGGGCCTCATGGAGAGTGGGTTCCCTAGGCCTGTCCTCCCCCTGTCGCCCAGCAGCCCTCCCAGTTCCCCTGTGTTCCTGGGCCTCTGTCCCCTGAACCGTGTGCCCACTGCCAATGCCCCCAGGTCCCTGCTGTTCTTGGGGTGGTGGGTTAGCCTGAGTTCCCTGTAGTGGTGGACACACTGCTGCTTGACGTGTCATGGGGACAGAGGTATAGGTCCGATGGGTGCTGGTGTTTCCAGAGGGGGGAGGCTCTGTTGTGGCTTCTGCCAGTGTGAGGGGAACCGACTGTCCTGAGGTCCCAAATGGGCCGGGCTGGTCATCTAGATCCAGTTGGACAGAGCTGCTGTCATCAATGTGGGCCTCTTCTGTGGGTGGAGTGGACATGTCTGGAACATCTTGTCCGGTGACGTTGGTTAGGGGTCCTGCAGGGGGTTTAAAGGCATAGTTTATCTGTGTGTTCCATGGTGTGCAATGGGTAGGTGACCCTGTACCCCAGTGGTTGCATTCCTGTGTAGGAGCTTGCGTGCTTGATGTTTAGGTGTCTGTGTGGGTATGTGCAGTGGACATGCATTTATGATGGGTACCCATGCTTTGTTGTTGCATGCAGGGCCTGGTGTTGGGATGTGTGGTTTGTGATAGTGGGACATCTGTGAGGAGTTGGAGTGATGGGGGTGAGTGTGAGGGTATGTGATTGCATGCAAGTAGGGTGGGGGATGAAGTAGTGAAAGCTTTGATTTACCAATTCCTCCAGCTACTCCTGTGAGGCCCTCAGGATGCAGTATAGCCAAGACCTGCCCCCCCCATGTTAGTTGTGGGGGAGGAGGTGGAGGTCCGCCAGTCCTCTGAACCGCGATGTGGTGTCTTGAAACCACGGAACACACCTTCCCCCGTGGGCCGTTCCACCTCTTACTGATGTTATCCCGTGTTCTTGGGTGCTGTCCCACTGCGCTGACCCTGTCCACGATTCTGCGCCATAGCTCCATCTTCCTAGCTATGGTGGTGTGCTGCACTTGTGATCCGAATAGCTGTGGCTCTACCCGGATGATTTCATCCACCATGACCCTGAGCTCCTCCTCAGAAAACCTGGGGTTTCTTTGCGGTGAACATGGGGTGGTGTGGGTGATGTCTGAGGTGATGTTTAGGGGTGTGTGGTGTTTTGTGCATGGATGTGTGTGTGATGGTGTTTTGTGCCTCTGTATGGTGTTGTCATCTTTGCTTTGCTGTCTCTCTGGCCTTCGTCAATATTTTAGGTAGTAAGGGTTTGTGGGTGATGTGGGAGTGGTGTGTGTATGTGTATAAGGTGCGTGTATTTGGAATTGTCCAATGTGGTTGTGTTTTGTAAGAGAGTGTATTTTGAGCGCGGCGGTGTGTTATCGCAAGTTTATCACTGACCTTTGGTGTTACCGCCAATGTTGTAATGAGGGCCATAGTGATTAGGCTCAAATGGAGTTCACGAGAAAATCTCCAAAAACAAATGTAAGATTTCAGTGTGCTCTAAAAAAACATGTTTAGGCTGCTAGTGAAACAAGCTGCTTGAAATACTATCGACAGCTGGTGACTAACATGAAAGATCGGTCAGGCACCCGCAAACAGGCTGGAAACACTGAAAGATAACCTTTGTTTGTGCTCAAAGATGATGATAGTCCCACGCCAATGAGCTGACACCACCATCATCAGTTTTGTGAAGACACGAAAGAGGATCACAGTAAACTTAAAAAGCTACTTGCTCACTTTGAAACACAGTTAACATGTGTGAAAAATTCAGGATGCGGGTGTGTGAATAAGCATTGTGAAGGTCCAACACTACTATAAAGTATCCTGTTTGAGCACTGACAACACCTCAGCCAGGGTGTGCATTTAGAAATTGTCTTTGTGGAGGTAGCTGTTGACTGACCACAAAAAAAAAAAAAAGGACCTTTTAGTTTTTTTTGTGCACAAAGAAATGAAAAAGAAAAAGAACCACAACCTATCTCTGGAGGTAGGACAACCTACTCTGCGCTTGTGCAGAAGAGAGATGGAAACACCCACTGGAGCAAGGAAGATTAGCTCTCCATCAGACACTAAATGAACATAGCAACAGGTCATGAGCTTCGCAGGTTTCTAAACGTAGATGACCACTGCTGTTGCTTTTGCCATCTCTATTCCTCCCAATGACTCCCTCCCATTTCTGTTAGTCAGCATAAACCTTGGCACTGAAAAAATAAAAAATACCAAGCCAAAGGCACTTTACCGTCAAGTCTGCGAAGATCCACATCCAGAGCCGATCCCAAATAGCCTGCTCTTCCTTGCCAGCACCAAATGTTGCGGCGTTAGTCACACAAGCGCAGAACATTTTGATAGCTGCCTGTGGATCTTCCATGGTGTGTACAAGCTTGAACTTTCTGGTGCAGAGCCTGTGGGTGTCTAAAACTGAAACTTTATAACAGAGGGCACAAAAACGCATAGACCTCAGCCAGATTTTGTTGTGACTTTAAAGACTCATATTGACTAGCAGGATGTATGTCACCACACTAGACTGAGGAATAATAGTGGGTAAGAGACAAAGAGCCCACACAAACAGTTGTAGACTACAGTTCTAAGAAAGACTATTATTTTGCCACACTATGTTCTATCTTGCGTGTGATGTTTAATTGAAAGACAAGTATTAAATGGAACATTTGTTGTACACACACGGGCAGTAAATATGAACACACACTCAATGCTTAACCCCAGACCAATAGGTTTTTTATATAGAAAAATATTCTTCTCTTAATTTATTTTAGATCCACAAGATTCTGAATTCAAGTAAGTACATAAATTGTAAGGTACTTGGCATAAGCAAATATAGAACTTGGAATGAAAACAGTAAGGTACACAGTTCTGGCAAATATGCAAATAACCTATTTTAAAAGAGGACACTGCAAAATTCAACAGTTCCTGTAGGAGGTAAGTAGAAGTTAATTTAGCAGGTAAGTAAAGCACTTACAAGTTCAGTCTCCAGGGCATAGACAGCCGACTGTTGGGGGTTCAAGTCAACCACAAACACCCAGCACCAGCAACACAGGGCCGGTCAAGTGCAGAGGTCAAAGTAGCATGGACGCTTATGGAAAAAAGGGGTGCTCCGATTCCACTCTGCTAGCAGGTAACTACCTGCGTCCTCTGGGAGCAGACCCGGGGAGTTTTGTAGAGCACTGGGCTGGGGGGTGTCCCAAACAGGCACACAGGGCCAGCCAGGTGCAGTGTGCAAAGTAGGTGTCAGGTTTTGAATAGAAATCAACGGAGGGACCCAGGGGTCACTCTGGTGATGCAGGCAGGGCATGGGGTCCTTCTTGGGCCAGCCACCGACTGGGCTAGGATGAGGGACGCCTGCTGGTCACTTCTGGACCGGTAGTTGGTTCCTCTCGGGCCTGGGGGCTGCAGGGGCAGTGCTTCTTCCAGGCGTTGGGGTCTCTGTTACCAGGAAGTTGCGGTGAGGGGGAGCCTCTGGAATCTCTCTGCAGGCTTCACCGTGGGGATGCAGGGAGATTGTCTCAGGGTGGCCACGTCGTTGGAGTCACCTGGGGGTCCACGCTGCAGTGTTGGTTTCTCTGGACACAAGCTGGGGGCGTTGGTGCAGAGTGGTGGGGACTCACGCTTCAGGAGTGAGGTGGGTGTCCCTTTAAAGATGGTTTCTTCCTTGTTGTTTGACACAGCCCATATCCACTAGAGTTTTTTGGTCCTTTGGGTTGAAGGGCAGTCCCCCGAGTCGGCAGAGGTCGCTGGTCCCGCAGGATGCGTCGCTGTTGCAGGTTCTTTGAGTCTGGAGACAGGCAGGTAGGGCTGGGGCCAAGTCAGTTGTTGTCTCCATCTTCTCCACGGGTGTTTTGAGGTTAGCAGTCCTTTAGGTTTTCAGGAAATCTGAAATCCTGGGTTCAAGGTCGCCCATAAATACTGAGTGTAGGAGGGTGTTAGGGCTGGAGGGCAGTAGCCAATGGCTACTGACCTTGAGGATGGCTACACCCTCCTTGTGCCTCTCTTTGGGGAGGGGGCACATCCCTATCCTTATTGGGTAAATCCTCCAAAACAAGATGGAGGATTTTCCAAGGAGGGGGAGAGGGTCACTACAGCTCTGGTCAACTAAGGGGTGGAACTGGCTGAGGGGGTGACACCTCCTTGTTTTTCTCATTATCTCTGCCGGACTTTCCGCCCAGAGTTGGGGCTGTGTCCAGGGGGCGGGCATCTCCACTAGCCAGAGTGCCCTGTGGCAGTGTAACACGAAGCCTGAGCCTTTGTGGCTCACTGCTAGGTGTTACAGTTCCTGCAGGGGGAGGTGTGAAGCACCTCCACCCAGTGCAGGCTTGGTTTCTGGCCTCAGAGAGCACAAAGGCTCTCACGCCAGGAGGTCAGAAACTAGTCCCTCTGTGGCAGGCTGGCACAGACCAGTCAGTCTTGCATTGAAGGATTGGGTAAAATACAGGGGGCATTTCTAAGATGCCCTCTGAGTGCATTTTGTAATAAATCCAGCACTGGCATCAGTGTGGGTTTCTTATTTGGAGAACTTTGATATCAAACTTCACAGTGCTCAGTGTAGCTATTATGGAGCTGTGGAGTTCGTTTTGACAAACCCACAGACCATGTTCTTAATATGGACACACTATATTTACAATGTGTAAGAATGGACTTTGACACTGTAGGGGCATATTGCTCATGCAGCTATGCCCTCACCTGTGGAATAAAGCCCTAAGGCAGGGTGCATTAAGGCCTGCTAGAGGGGTGACTTACGTATGCCAAGGCAGTATTTGGTGTGCATGCCATCCTGAAGGGGATGCCATGTCGACTTTGCCTTTTTATCCCCACCAACACACACCAACTGCAATGGCAGTGTGCCTGTGTTAGGCGAGGGATCCCTTAGGTTGGCACAACACATGCTGCAGCCCTTAGGGACCTTCCCTGGTCACAGGGCCCTTGGTACCACATGTACCTTTTGCCAATCAATCATTAATCAATCATTAAATTTATAAATCGCGCTATGTACCCGTTAGGGTTTCAAGGCGCTGGGGGGGGGGGGGGGGGGGCTACAGCTGCTATTGGTCAAAGAGCCATGTCTTGACGAGTCTCCTGAAGGTGAGGAGGTCCTGGGTCTGGTGCAGGGAGGTCGGGAGTGAGTTCCAGGTCTTGGCGGCGAGGTAGGAGAAGGATCTGCCGCCGGAGGTCGTGCATTGAATTCGGGGAGCAATGGCGAGGGAGAGGTTGGCAGAGCGGAGTTGGCGGGAGGGGACGTAGAAGTTGAGTCTGTTGTTCAGGTAGGCGGGTCCGGCGTCGTGTAGTGCTTTGTGCGCGTGGGTGAGGAGTTTAAAGGTGATCCTCTTGTCCACGGGGAGCCAGTGGAGGTCCTTCAGGTGGTGGGAGATGTGGCATCGGCGGGGTATGTCGAGGATCAAGCGGGCGGATGCGTTCTGGATGCGTTGGAGTCGTTTGATGTCTTTTGCTGGGATGCCTGTGTAGAGTGTGTTGCCGTAGTCAAGTCTGCTACCGACGAGGGTCACAGTTTTTCTGGTTTCCGTCGGGATCCACTTGTAGATTCTGCGGAGCATGCAGAGGGTGTTGAAGCAGGAGGAGGAGACTGCGTTGACCGGTTTGGACATGGTGAGAGCGGAGTCGAGGATGAAGCCTAGGTTGCGTGCGTGGTTGGCAGGTGTAGGTGGGGGACCCAGTGCGGTGGGCCACCAGGAGTCGTCCCAGGCCGAGGGAGAGCGACCGAGGATGAGGACTTCCGTCTTATCGGAGTTTAATTTCAGGCGGCTGTTTCTCATCCATTCGGCGATGGATTTCAGTCCCTCGTGGAGGTTGGCTTTGGCGGTGTGTGGATCTTTAGTAAGGAGAGGATGAGCTGGGTGTTGGCGTAGGAGAGGATGCTGAGGTTATGCTGACGGGCCAGCTGTGCGAGGGGTGCCATGTATACGTTGAACAGTGTTGGGCTTAGCGAAGAGCCTTGGGGGACGCCGCAGATGAGGTTGGTGGCTTCGGAGCAGAAGGGTGAGAGTCGGACTCTCTGGGTTCTGCCGGAGAGAAAAGAAGAGATCCAGTTGAGGGCTTTGTCTTGGATTCCGGCTTCGTGGAGACGAGTTAGTAGGGTGCGGTGGCAGACTGTATCGAAGGCGGTGGATAGGTCTAGGAGGATGAGGGCTGAAGTTTCGCCGTTGTCCATTTGCTGTCTGATGTCTTCTGTGGCGGAGAGGAGTGCAGTCTCTGTGCTGTGATTGCGTCTGAATCCGGATTGGGAGGGGTCTAGGGTGGAGTTGTCTTCGAGGTAGTGGGTGAGCTATGCGTTGACGATCTTCTCGATGACCTTCGCTGGGAAGGGGAGAAGGGAGATCGGGCGGAGGTTTTTGAGGTCGTTGAGGTTGGCCTTGGGTTTCTTGAGGAGGGCTTGGATATCGGCGTGCTTCCAGCTGTCCGGAAAGGTTGCGGTGTCGAAGGATAGGTTGATGATCTTACGACGTTGGGGGGCGATGGTGGAGTCGGCTTTGTTGTAGACGTGGTGTGGGCAGGGGTCTGAGGGGGATCCTGAGTGGATGGAGTTCATGGTCTTTCAGGTTTCGGCGTCATCTACGTGGGGTCCAGGTGGTGAGGCGGTCGGCGTGGGAGGAGTTGTCGGGGGTGGGGTCTGGCGGAGGTGTGGTGCTGAGGCTGTCGTGGATGGCGGCGATTTTCTGGTAGAAAAAGATGGAGAGTGCGTCGCAGAGTTTCTGGAATGGTGGGACGTCGTTGACGCTGGCGTTGGGGTTGGAGAGCTCCTTCACAATGCAGAAGAGTTCCTTGCTGTCGTGCGCATTGTTGTTTAGGCGTTCTGTGAAGTGGGAGCGTTTGGCGAGTCGGATAAGTTGGTGGTGCTTGCGGGTGGCTTCCTTGTGGGTTGCGAGGCTGTCGGGTGTGCGCTCGAGAAGCCATTTTTTCTTGAGTTTCTGGCAGGTGCGTTTGGAGGTGATCAGTTCGTCTGTGAACCAGGCTGTTTTTTTCTTTTCTTGGTTGACAGTGGGCCTCTTGAGTGGTGCGAGGGTGTTGGCGCAGTTGAGGATCCACTATTGGAGGTTGATGGCGGCGGAGTCCGGGTCGGTGGGGTCGGACGGTGGGTTCTTGGCGAGGGTGCTGGTTAGTTGGTCTTCAGTGACTTTTCCCCAGCGGCGGTGTGCCGGTAGTGGGGTGCGGTGGTGTTCGGTGTTTTTCTTGAATGTGAAGTGGACGCAGTGGTGGTCGGTCCAGTGGAGTTCGGAGGTGTGGCTGAATGAGATGTGGTTGCTTGCAGTGAAGCGTGGGTCTAGGGTGTGACAGGCGATGTGGGTGGGTGTGTTGACCAGTTGTCAGAGTCCGAGGTTGGTGGTCAGTGATGCGGTGTTGGCGTCGTTGTTGTTCTCCAGGTGGAAGTTGAGATCTCCCAGGAGGATGTAGTCCGTTGAGGCGAGGGCGTAGGTGCTTGCGAGGTCGGAAATGGTGTCACTGAAGGGGGCTCTTGGTCCTGGAGGTCGGTACCAGGGACTTATCTGTGTGCGAGGGGTGTCCCAATTGTGGAAATAATGGTACATTTTAACTGAAAGAACACTGGTGGTGGGGCCTGGTTAGCAGGATCTCAACACGCTTCAGTACTCAGTAGAGTCAGCATCAATAGCAGGAAAAAAGTGTTTGTGGTAGGTGGGGGTTGTGGACTGAAAAAAGGAGGCATTTTCCTACAGAGGGTATGTAATCTTGTTGAGGAGACAGCGTTAATTTGTTGTGTTATTGATAGAGAAGCCAAGGGTAAAGGCCAGGTTACGCAATTGGTTAATGTGGGTGGGGGCATTAACATGAGTGTGGGGGCCACCAGGAGTCGTTCCAGGAAGAATGGGGTGTAGGCAATCACAAGCATTTCTTGTCTGAGTTGAGCTTGAGGCAGCTGACGTCAATCCAAGGGCAGACTGCTCTCCTCCCATTGGGAAAATGCATCTTGGCTTGAGCAGAGTCGTCCGACATGGAGAGGATCAGTTGGGTGTCATTGTCGTAGAAGACTATCTTTACCTCGTGTTTGATGATCTTAGTGAGCGAGCCATGTAGAGGTTAAAAAGCTTCTGGCAGTGTGTGGATCCTTGGGCCACTCTGCAGCAAGTGTCTAAGTTCTGATGTGAATGGTGGTAGTCTGACCCTCTGTGTTCTTCTGGTGAGGAAGGACCATATCCAGCTCAGGGCTTTGTCTCAGATGCCGGCGTCGAGCAGCCTGTCACAGAGGCTGAAGTGGGAGACTGTCTAAAATGCAGTAGAGAGGTCTAGAAGGTTGAGTGCGGCAGTACCTACGCTGTGCAGTATGATGCATATGTTGTTGGTGGTGGCTAAAAGTGCAGTTTCGGTGCTGTGATTGCTTCCAGATCGGAAATGGGAAAGTTCTAGGATACAGTGTCTCTCGAGGAACTCTATGAGTTCCTAGTTGATGGATTTTTCCGTTACCTTGGCTGGGAAAGTGAGCAGAGACATGGGTCAGTAATTCTTCAGCTCCCTAGGGTCGGCTTTGGGTTTCTTGAGTAGCGGGCGGATTTCTGCGTGTTTACAGTCTGAGGGGAATGTGGCAGTCTTAAACGATAGGTTGATGGTTCAGCAAAGCTCTGGTGAAATTATGGGAATGACAAGCTTGAGGATGTGATGAGGGCATGGATCTGAGGGTGCTCCCAAGTGGATGGAGTTCATTATTCTTTGGGTGTCCTCTACAGTAATGGTGGTTCAGCAGTTCATATCTGGTGGGGGAGCAAGGTCCATGGTGCTGAGCGGTGAAGGCGGGCTCTGTATGCTGAAGCCTTTGTAGATGTCCCAGATCTTACAGTGAAAGAAGGTGGGGAAGATCGTTGCGGAGGTCTTGGGAGGGAGGGATGGATGAGGTTTCTGCCCTGAGGTTTGTGAACTCTTTGACAAGGATGAAGAGCTCTTTGATATTGCGAGTGCTGGTGTTGAGGCATGCTTGAAATGCAGCTTTTTGGGTGGCTCGTATGTTCTGGTGGTACATTGTGTCAATATTTTTGCAGGCAGTGCGGTTTGGTGGATTTGCGGAGGCTCCATTTGCATTACAATCGTCTGCAGGCGCGCTTGGATTGATGTAGGTCTTGCGTAAACCACTTGGGAGTTTTGCTATGTAGATTCCATGCCAATTTCCTTAGGGGGGCTATATTGGCTGCACATTCAGAGTCAGCGCTTTAGTTTGCCTGCGGATTCATTGGAGTGGTTGACAGCGTTTGGTGATCTGTGCTTCCGTGACTATACCCCAATGTTTGCCAGGGGGTTAGGGAATGTGGTGGGGTGCAGTGTTTGAGTAGGTTAAGTAGATGCACTTGGTCAAGCCAACAGTGTCTGAAGGTGTGGATGAAGGTGAGGTTGTCCCCTGCTGAGAGAATGGCGTAGAGGATGTGAAGGGGTTTGTGGGTAGGGACGATGACTTGTTGTTTGACGCCGAGAATTGTGGGGTCGTACAGGATGTTTGATGTATTGGGGGTCATTGAGGGTATCAAGCTGTAAATCGAGATCACAGAGTGGGATGTAACAGGAGGAAGTGAGTGCTTGGAGAGGCAATGAGGTTGACAATGTCTTGTAAAGACTGGGGTTGAGGTGCAGGTGGCCTGTAGATGAGGGTGCCACGTAGGAAGGTGTTTCGGTTGGTCAGGATGTGGAAATGTAGATGCTCATGCGTTGACAGAATGTGACTAGATGATGAAAGGCGGAGGTTGTTCTAGTAGATTATGGCAATGACACCTCCAGGAAGGTTGGCTCTGTCCTTGTGTATGATTTTGTAGTTGTGCGTAATGGCCGTGGCAATGTCCGTGGTAGCTGCAGGGGTGATCCAACTCATAGCGAGATGGTGACGTCCAGAGCTGTTGAGTCGAGGTCTCAGACTTGTAGTGCATGCTTGACGAGGGAGCATGTGTTAAGGAGCAGTGAGGAATCATGGGGTGGTACTTGGGAGTATGCTGGAGCAGGCGCAGCAAGAAAATGATCCATGTTTGTACATGTGGTCAGCTTGGTGGCATGCTGGTGATCTTATGGGGTTGAGGGCACGTAGAGTGCTTGCGTTAAACCAGCAGAAGGGGTGAGAACCAGGGTCCCTGGTGCTGGGTGGCGTCCATGCACAAACAGGCTTCCCTGTGGCGCACTAGCGTGGCGGCAGTCGTTAAGGAACAGAGGTATGGAGGCGGTGGTCCAGCGATAAGGAGGTGGGAGAAGCGCTTTGCATGGGGCGGGTGGGGATGCTGGGACACCAGCAGTGCGGGGTAAACACAAGAGGGAGAAAAAGAGAAAAGGACAGAAAAGCAGCAAGTGAAAGGGAAAAAATGGTACAATTATTATGCCCAGTGGTGCCTCTGAAATGGGGGAGACTTAAAAAAGAGGCCTTTGAAGAAAGTGCAAATAGGACAGGAAGTGCAGTGACTAGTTGCAGACTCGCTAAGGGGGATTATGCATCCATGTGTGGGAAGAATAGCAAGCCCATTTAGATGTGCCAGCTGCACCATTTCATCCTGCCAAGGGTGGGCCATCAGGATATTTATGATCCAGTCACACCTGAGCTCCCCTGGCGTGTGCCTGTCTGGAGGGAATGCACAAGAGATGATGCGTCACCCACCCAAACATGTAGACATGCCAGTAGGCAGTAAATATTTAGGAAAATAAAACGGCAAATTTTTTAATGTGACATTTTCAGCCACACAAATTAATGTTAGACTTGACCATAAGTTGTGATTTTGAATTGCGAGTCCATAGACACCAAAGTCCAAATTTTGTTTTTTTCAATTCGAAATTAGACAGGCTGCTTCAAGGTAACCCTGATGTTAGCTTAAGTGAAAGTTAGGCCTTGCGGTGGTGAAAGACAAGTGTAATAGTTTTTGTATTACCACAACAGGTTAAAATTAAAAATACACGTCCAACTTGCCCCTGCCCTTTGACCTGTCCCAGGCCCACTAAAGGGGTTACATATGTTTTAAAAATAAAGGTTTGAACCTGGAAAGATTTAACTTGACAGATCAAAATGGAAGTTTAGAACTGCACACACAGACTCTGGAATGACAAGCAAGTTATGTTGACATACTACTTAATTGGGATGCGCAATCATTACTGTGGGCGCACTAGTAGCCTTTAATTTACAAATCCAGGGCATAGGTAAGTACAATTTATTAGGGACTCATAAGTAAATGAAATATGCCAACTGTGTTAAGCATACATCACCATATTTTAAGGCAAGAGCGCATGCACTTCAGCACTGGTTAGTAGTGGTAAAGTGCTCAGAGGCCCGACAACAAGAAAAAGTCTGAGAAAGAGAAGGAAGGCCAACATTTGGGGGTGAACCTTAAGAGAAGGACATTTGACAATAAGCAAAACGCAAAATACATACAGATATTGTATTTGATTCTCATTTTTGAACCACTGTAACAATATGTCCTGCAGAAAAAAATATAAACTGAGCAGATAGGATAGATGCTCGTACAAAATACCAGTAGACTGGACTAACCAAGTAACTGAAAGAAGAAATTGACTGCCCATACACAATTAAGTTCAGCTGCTAACTGTACATCAACTATATTAACAGGGGAGCTATACTATATGTGAGTTATACGAAGTATGATGATGTACCTCAACTAACCAGTACCTCACCTACTTATCTCAAATGTCCGTAATACAAATGAAGGTCACTCTTCTTTCCATGAAAGAAACAGTAATGGGGCAGATGTCAGACAATACAAGATCGTATAGATCCTCTGAAAAATGGCCATTTAATTTTGGAATCCTTGAGAAACACTGCACTGGTCGCCACCATACTCTACACCACTCTACTCTGTACTAATACATTCTGCACCAATACACTCTATTCCACTGTATTCTATGACACTGCTCTGTCCCATGACACTGTACTCTACGCCAGTGCACTCTAAACAACTGCACTGTATGCCGCTGCCCTTTACTCTGCACCACTGTACTCTATGCCACTGTTCTCTGTGCCACTCCACTGACACTACAAAACTGCACTCTATCAATCAATCAATCAATCATTAGATTTATAAAGTGCGCTATGTACCCGTTAGGGTTTCGAGGCGCTGGGGAGGGGGGGGGGGGGCAGCTGCTATCGTTCGAAGAGCCATGTCTTGAGGAGTCTCCTGAAGGTGAGGAGGTCCTGGGTCTGGCGTAGTGAGGTCGGGAGTGAGTTCCAGGTCTTGGCGGCGAGGTAGGAGAAGGATCTGCCGCCAGAGGTCTTGCGCTGGATTTGAGGGACGATGGCGAGGGCAAGGTTGGCAGAGCGGAGTTGGCGTGAGGGAACGTAGAAGTTGAGTCTGGTGTTCAGGTAGGTGGGTCCAGTGTCGTGTAGTGCCTTGTGTGCGTGGGTGAGGAGTTTAAAGGTGATCCTCTTGTCCACGGGGAGCCAGTGGAGGTCCTTCAGGTGGTGGGAGATGTGACATCGGCAGGGTATGTCGAGGATTAGGCGGGCGAATGCGTTCTGGATGCGTTGGAGTCGTTGGATGTCTTTAGTTGGGATGCCTGTGTAGAGTGCGTTGCCGTAGTCGAGTCTGCTACTGACGAGGGCTTGGGTCACCGTCTTTCTGGTTTCTGTTGGAATCCACTTGAAGTTTCTGCGGAGCATGCGGAGGGTGTTGAAACAGGAGGAGGAGACTGCGTTGACCTGTTTGGACATGGTGAGAGCGGAGTCGAGGATGAAGCCGAGGTTTCGTGCGTGGCTGGCTGGGGTGGGTGGGGGGCCCAGGGCGGTGGGCCAGCAAGAGTCGTTCCAGGCCGAGGGAGAGCGACCGAGGATGAGGACTTCCGTCTTGTCGGAGTTTAGTTTCAGGCGGCTGTTGCTCATCCACTCGGCGATGGATTTCAGTCCCTCGTGGAGGTTGGCTTTGGCGATGTGAGGTTCTTTGGTCAGGGAGAGGACGAGCTAGGTGTCGTCGGCGTAGGAGAGGATGCTGAGGTTGTGCTAACAGGCCAGTTGTGCGAGGGGGGCCATGTAGACATTGGACAGCGTTGGGCTTAGCGAGGAGCCTTGGGGGACGCCGCAGATGAGGTTGGTGGCTTCGGAGCGGAAGGGTGAGAGTCGGACTCTCTGTGTTCTGCCGGAGAGAAACGAGGAGATCCAGTTGAGGGCTTTGTCTTGGATACCGGCTTCGTGGAGGCGATTTAGTAGGGTGCGGTGGCATACCGTGTCGAAGGCAGCGGAGAGGTCTAGGAGGATGAGGGCTGAAGTTTCGCCGTTGTCCATTAGTTGTCTGATGTCATCTGTGGCGGCGAGGAGTGCAGTCTCTGTGCTGTGGTTGCGTCTGAAGCCGGATTGGGAGGGGTCTAGGATGGAGTTGTCTTCGAGGTAGTGGGTGAGCTGGGCGTTGACGATCTTCTCGATGACCTTCGCTGGGAAGGGGAGGAGGGAGATCGGGCGGAAGTTTTTGAGATCGTTGAGGTCAGCCTTAGGTTTCTTGAGGAGGGGTTGGATTTCTGCGTGCTTCCAGCTGTCCGGGAAGGTAGCGGTGTTGAAGGAAAGGTTGATGATCTTGCGGAGTTGGGGGGCGATGGTGACGACGGCTTTGTTGAAGACGTGATGTGGGCAGGGGTCAGAGGGAGATCCTGAGTGGATGGAGTTCATGGTCTTTAGGGTTTCGGCGACGTCTACGTGGGTCCAGGTGGTGAGGCGGTCGGCGTGGGAGGAGTTGTTGGGGGTGGGGTCAGGGGGAGGTGAGGTGTTGAAGCTGTCGTGGATGGCTGCGATTTTCTGGTAGAAGAAGGTGGAGAGATCGTCGCAGAGTTTCTGGGATGGTGGGACGTCGTTGACGTTGGGGTTGGAGAGCTCCTTCACAATGCAGAAAATTTCCTTGCAGTCGTGTGCGTTGTTGTTAAGGTGTTCTGTGAAGTGGGAACGTTTGGCGAGTCGGATCAGTTGGTGGTGTTCACGGTTGGCTTCCTTGAGGGTTGCAAGGCTGTCGGGTGTGCGCTCGAGGATCCATTTTTTCTTGAGTTTCTGGCAGTTGCGTTTGGTGGTGATCAGTTCGTCTGTGAACCAGGCTGTTTTTTTCTTTTCTTGGTTGACGATGGGCCTCTTGAGTGGTGCTAGGATGTTGGCGCAGTTGAGGATCCACTGTTGGAGGTTGATGGCGGCTGAGTCCGGGTCGGTGGGGTTGGGTGGTGGTTTTTTGGCGAGGGTGCTGGTTAGTTGTTCTTCTATGGTGACTTTTCCCCAGCGGCGGTGAGGCGGTAGTGGGGTGCGGTGGTGTTCGGTGTTTTTCTTGAAGGTGAAATGGACGCAGTGGTGGTCGGTCCAGTGGAGTTCGGAGGTGTGGCTGAAAGAGATGTGGTTGCTTGCAGAGAAGAGTGGGTCAAGGGTGTGACCGGCGATGTGGGTGGGTGTGTTGACCAGTTGTCTGAGTCAGAGGTTGGAGAGGTTGGTGGTCAGAGATGCGGTGTTGGCGTCATTGTTGTTCTCCAGGTGGAAATTGAGGTCTCCCAGGAGGATGTAGTCTGTTGAGGTGAGGGTGTGGGTGCTTGCGAGGTCGGAGATGGTGTCGCTGAAGGGGGCTCTTGGTCCTGGAGGACGGTATATGAGGGTTCCTCTGAGGGTAGTGTTGGGGTCCGTGTGGATCTGGAAATGAAGGTGTTTGGCTGTCTTGAGGGTGTCTTCCGTGTGGGTGTGGATCTTGAGGGTGGATTTTTGGGCGATGGCTATCCCTCCACAGATTCCGTTGGTGCGGTCTCTTCTGGTGCTCTTGTAACCGTCAGGGATTGCGATGGCGATGTCTGGGGCCGAGGAGTCGTTCCACCAGGTTTCGGTTAGGAAGGCTACGTCTGGGGCGGTGGTGTCGAGCAGGTCCCAGAGCTGGATGGCGTGCTTTCGTGCGGAGCGTGTGTTGAGGAGGATGCAGTTCAGGTGGTTGGTGTTGGTTGTTGTAGGCTTCGTTGTTCTGTTGCAGGTGAACTTGCAGGTGCGGCAGGAGAAGGGTCCTTTGGTGTGCTTCGGGGTGGCCTGGAAGCAGGCTGTGGATGGGACAGGGTTGAGGGCGAGGAGTTCGCTGGCCGAGTAGCGAAGGCTGGGGATGCGGGGGCGTGAGGACCAGGGGGGGTGGCACTGGGCGTGGTCCAGGCGCGGACGCGCAGCGCCAGCCATTAAGAAGGGAGGGGGGAGGGAGGAGCAGCTGGGAGGCGGGAGGGAGCGGCGAATGGGGGCGTGAGAGGGGCGGGCCGCAGGGAGGCAGGGGCAAGGGTAGATCGGCAGGGGGGAGCGCCCAAGGGGCGAAAAAACCAGGGAAAAAAGCAAGGCACAAACAGTAAGGATAAGTTCAAAAACAGTCACAAAATACAATTCTGGCACAAATTACAATCGGGGTACAGCAATCAGAAGAGGCACAACGGGGGCAGAAGCGCAAGGAGGCAAGGCGCTAAAAAAAAAAAAAAAAAACACTTACAGGACGGCGAAAAGCGGCACACGGGTCAAGTGAAGCTTAAACAGAGCCCACTAGACACCAGGGATGAGGCACAGGAGGATGCCTGCGGGTGGAGGAGGGCCTCGAACACGCTAGTAGCAGCGTGGGTGGGGGTCAGGGCCACGAGACAGCAGGGTGGTGCTGCGGACGTGGGGGGTGAGCTCTAGACCTAAAACAGGTCAGAGGTGGCTCACTCGCGACGCGCAGCGCCAGCCATTAAGAAGGGAAGGGGGAGGGGGGAGGGAGGAGCAGCGAATGGGCGGGGCCGCAAGGAGGCAGCGGCAAGGGTAGATCGGCAAGGGGGAGCGCCCAAGGGGCGAAAAAAACAGGGAAAAAAGCAAGGCACAAACAGTAAGGAAAAGTTCAAACACAGTCACAAAATACAATTCTGGCACAAATTACAATCGGGGTACAGCAATCAGAAGGGGCACAACGGGGGCAGAAGCGCAAGGAGGCAAGGTGCTGAAAAAAAGGAAAAAACACTTACAGGACGGCGAAAAGCGGCACACGGGTCAAGTGAAGCTTAAACAGAGCCCACTAGACACCAGGGATGAGGCGCAGGAGGATGCCTGCGGGTGGAGGAGGGCCTCGAACATGCTAGCAGCAGCGTGGGCGAGGGTCAGGGGCACGAGACAGCAGGGTGGTGCTGCGGACGTGGGGGTCGAGCTCTAGACCTAAAGCAGGTCAGAGGTCGCTCACTTGCGACGCGCAGCGCCAGCCATTAAGAAGGGAGGGGGGAGCAGCTGGGGGGCGGGAGGGAGCGCCGAATGGGGGCGCGAGGGGGGCGGGCCGCAGGGAGGCAGCGGCAAGGGTAGATCGGCAAGGGGGAGCGCCCAAGGGGCAAAAAAAGCAAGGCACAAACAGTAAGGAAAAGTTCAAAAACAGTCACAAAATACAATTCTGGCACAAATTACAATCAGGGTACAGCAATCAGAAGGGCCACATCGGGGGCAGAAGCGCAAGGAGGCAAGGCGCTGAAAAAAAGGAAAAAACACTTACAGGACGGCGAAAAGCGGCACACAGGTCAAGTGAAGCTTAAACAGAGCCCACTAGACACCAGGGATGAGGCGCAGGAGGATGCCTGCGGGTGGAGGAGGGCCTCGAACACGCTAGCAGCAGCGTGGGCGGGGGTCAGGGGCACGAGACAGCAGGGTGGTGCTGCGGACGTGGGGGGCAAGCTCTAGACCTAAAGCAGGTCAGAGGTCTACACCACACTATTCTTTACTACTGCACTCAATGCCACTACACTGCATCACTGCACCCTATGCCACTGCACTCTAGGCACTAAACTCTGCACTGCACCACTCTACGCCACTGCACTCTGCAACGAGTCTACTCTGCACTCTATGACACTGCACCACTCTGCATTACTGCACTCTCTGCCACTCTATTGTATGCCACTCTATGCTACTCTACCACATGCCACTGCACTCTAAACTACACTGTACACCACTACCTTCTACTCTGCAACATTGCACTCTCCGCCACTGTATAGCAATTTACTCTGTACTACTGCATTCTACGCTACTGCACTCTATGCCACTCTACATCAATCCACTCTACGCAACTGCACTCTACAGCACTATAATCAACTCTGCACTGCACCACTCAACACTACGCCACTGCACTCTCTGCCACACAAGTCTACTCTGCACTCTATGCCACTGCACCACTCTACACTACTGCACTCTGCCACTCTATTGTATGCCACTCTACTCCACTCTACTTTGTCCCATGCCACTGCACTCTACGCAAATGCACTCTAAACAACTGCACAGTACCCCACTGTACTCTAAATGAACTTTATGCCACTAACTTATAGCCATGCTAAACAGCAGCCACTCTGGTCAAAACACATTGGCAAAGCCAATAACTCTTGCGTAGACAAGACCTATTGGCTTTGCCAATGCCTGTTAGTACTATGAGGTAGGATGTCCCTGAAAGAACTGTGAATGTGTAAGTCCTTGTTTTAAACATGCAACTGATGCCTCGTCGGGGGTAGTAAACGTTATATAAATACAATTACATCATAATATAGGCTGCTACAAAATGTGCAAATACATTCCAGTTAAATTTTTAAAAAAGTGTTTTTCAAATACAGATTTGATTAATATATAGTTTATACCTAGTACTAACATTATTTATAACAGTCTAATAAAACCACACACTCCACAGCTCACCTTGGAACACCATTACAGTATCTCTGCCATTTATTTAGTGCTCACAAAATGCGTGCGGCGTCCCGAGCTGCTTCTAACGGCCCAATGAGGTGCCGTGACGCAGCTCGGGAACAGGTAACTAGTAGAAGGGCAGTGACACAAAAGAAACTCAGTAAAAGAAGAAAGCTGAGATTATATATATAGAATATATAATCGGCACGAGTACTGACCTTAGAGAAGGGGTAGCGCCGCTCTGCGCTCTGACGAGTCTATAACGCGGTACTGCTGCTCCGACCGCAATCTGTTGTGCCCCTGGCAATGCCGACCGTTAAAATGAAAAACGTGCATGCGCGTCATCCTCAATAAAAATTCAAAGCGCGCATGCGCTACAGAAGTGCCCGTCGAGGGGAGCAGTTACAGATGGCGAAATTGACAAAATCGCCGGTGCGCATGCGCACAGTTGTGCGCATGCGCACATAACAGAGCCGACCCGATTCGGACGGGGAGCGGCTAAAGATAGAAAGATAGAACACCGGCCGCCATCTTGCCTCAGAAGACTGTTTCCTACCAGGTGCATAACTTAAATGCCTTGAAACGGACAGGAGCTGGAAACACAGTGTTCAGCGGATTCATCACTCTTCTGTACAGTGTGTCCTGTCATCAACGATGCTGCAGCAGTAGGTGGCTAGTCATTTACTAATTTAGATGACTAACTGCCTGGTGGGTGGTTTATTATTTTGGGAAGGTAATAAAGCAGTGCATGAGATTTAAAGTCATTATGAAATAAAGGTTAGAAACCTTCTAAATGTCGGAATGTACATAGTATGTGGTTCACAGTATAAGTTGTCCAAAGCAACACTTAGTAGCTGGAAGTATGTTACTTTGTGCTCTTTTGAAAAAAGGCCACATGCAATTTTTATGACATTATTGGAGAGTAGTTTGCTCAGAGGCAATGTGCTAATCTTATAAAAATGGTTATTTGAGGTACCTCTGCATATCTATTGTTTAAAAGAACTAAAGGTAGTTTTATGATGTTGCCAACTATAGATTCAGCATTATTATGTCAGTTCTGACTGGTTACATGATCTTAACCACTTTCACTCACTGTAAGATGTCATTCAACGTGTCATAAATGGCAATGAGATGTCACTCATCGTCACACTGAAATAATAGAATTGTCACACATAAGCAAACTGAAAACTTGGCAGCTATGTTTCTACACCAATCCTTATCTTTCTTTTGGTAGCAATGGGGATCATCACTATTTGTTAACACAGTTGTGGTTAAATCTGTTTAGCCATACCCAAAGGGTGGAACCAAGTTAAACAAGCACTGGCAAAGCCAACCAAACTTGCCAGTACCTGAGCTATTGGTGTTGTCAATGTGGGTGTGTTTTACTATTATGGAGAAAATAGAAAAGTACAAGGAAAAACCAAAACATGTCAGGCAGGCTGGGACTAAGGAAACAATTTTCTACATAATTTAAAGCAAACAAATGTCTGTGTAGTTTTATCTAAAACATTTAGGTGGATTTGCTAAAGTCTATATTATATTTAGGGAAAGTGTGCCTTGAAGCAAAGCCTGTGGGGGCTAACAGTGGTAGGATATGAAAGAAAATGAATAGGAAATTAATACTGGCTTTGTTTTTGGCAACCCTGTTCAAGGACGCTAACTGAATGAGACTGGAAAAAAACGAAACATTACAAATGACTCTCTTTTGGCATTGGCGGATTAAAAAAAAACATATAAGCCCTCATTACAACCCTGGCGGTCGGTGTTAAAGCGGCGGTAAGACCGCCAACAGGCTGGCGGTAAAAAAAATGGAATCACAACCATGGCAGAAACCGCCAACATAGACAGCCACTTTAACACTCCGACCGCCACGGCGCTACAAACAAACACAGCGGCGGTCACCGCCAACAGACAGGCGGAAGACAATGTACCGCTTACACTATTATGACAGGCCAATCCGCCACCTTTTCCAGGGTGGATTCAACGCGAACAAAAACACAGCAGAAACAGGACTTGGAAGGGGAAACACTCACCTCTACACAACCCACGAGAAACCAGGACGCCATGGAGCCAGAACTCCAAATACTCCCTGCGATAGTATTCCTGCTCCTCTACCAGGAGCACGAAAGATGGCGGCGACGACCACGGTGAGTACTGCACCTACAACACAGGGGAGGGGGGAGGGGGGAGGGAAAAGAGAGTGACACACACACGTAACACGCAACACCCCCACCCTCACCCTCACTCACAACAACATACACACAAATACATGCTGCAACATTACATTCACACCCCCCAACCCCCCTTTGGAAGAACGCAATGACAAAAGGAAATGATAGTAACGATTGTAATCAATAAAAATCCATTAGTCAGAACTTTAAATACAGTATAAACAATTATGTACACCAACTATTCAAGTCCGGGTAGTGCACCATTCATAGTCCGTGGACCACTGGGGCCAAAATGCATGGGCGAGGTCCACACTCGATACCAGACTCGAAACGGAGAGAACACTGCTGGGGCATCAGATCGAAAGGAATCAGGCACCTCAGGGGGAAGGGAAGGGGGGCACCTCAGCTGGATGAGTGCACGACGCCAGCTCCACAAGGGGGCTCCATGCCCATTGATGTATCCTGCGGAGTGCAAAGCCACAGTCTCTCAAGTCTCTCCAGTGGGTGGTTTGCCCATTGCTTTATCCTGGGGAGTGCAAAGCCACAGTCTCTCAAGTCTCTCCAGTGGGTGGCTTGCCCACTGCTTTATCCGGGGGAGTGCAAAGCCACAGTCTCTCAAGTCTCTCCAGTGGGTGGTTTGCCCACTGCTTTATCCTGGGGAGTGCAAAGCCACAGTCTCTCAAGTCTCTCCAGTGGGTGGTTTGCCCACTGCTTTATCCTGGGGAGTGCAAAGCCACAGTCTCTCAAGTGGATAACAGTCTCCACTGGTTCTGGAGGGGGCTTTGTGTCGAGAGTGCTTCATCCTACCAAGGACTGAGGTAGTGGATGTAATACTCCACTGGTTCCTGGAGGGGGCTTTGTGCCCAGAGTGCTTCCTCCTTCCAAGGACTCAGGTAGTGGATGTCAATTTCCAATGGTTCTGGAGGGGGCTTTGTGCCCAGAGTGCTTCATCCTGCCAAGGACTGAGGTAGTGGATGTGATACTCCACTGGTTCTGGAGGGGGCTTTGTGCCCAGAGTGCTTCATCCTGCCAAGGACTGAGGTAGTGGATGTGATACTCCACTGGTTCTGGAGGGGACTTTGTGCCCAGAGTGCTTCATCCTGCCAAGGACTGAGGTAGTGGATGTATCTCTCCACTGGTTCTGGAGGGGGCATAGGGCCCAGAGTGCTTCATCCTCCCAAGGACTGAGGTAGTGGATGTGACACTTCACTGACGGTGGTGCAACATGCAAGCTGCCCAGGCTCCTGGAACTGACCACCAGCCTTGTACGACTGAACACTGGGGATGACAGCCATGTCTGCGGTGGTGCTACTGGCTCAGGATGTTGTGGGGCCACTGGTGGTCCTGGCGGCGGTGTCAGTAGCGGCGGTGCTTGCGGCGGGCTCACTGACTGCGGTGCTGGCGGCGGTGTCAGTAGCGGCGGTGCTAGTGGTGGGCTCACTGACTGCAGTGCTGGTGAAGGGCACAGTGTCTGCAGTGCTGGTGAAGGGCTCAGTGTCTGGGGTGCTGGCGGTGGTGTCAGTAGTGGCGGGGCTTGCGGCAGGCTCACTGACTGCGGTGCTGGCGGCTGTGTCAGTAGCGGCGGTGCTGGTGGCGGGCTCACTGACTGCGGTGCTGGCAGCGGTGTCAATAGCGGCGGTGCTGGTGGCGGGCTCACTGACTGCGGTGCTGGTGAAGGGCACACTGTCTGCGGTGCTGGTGAAGGGCTCAGTGTTTGGGGTGCTGGCGGCGGTGTCTGTGGCGGCGGTCTTGTCCGCCATACAGGTTGGCGTTGACGTGGACCTGCTTTTGATTTTCAGGCCCTTCCCCACTTTGGATGGTGGCGCAGCTGTCGTGCCACTTTCAACTTTTGTCTTTCCTGAGCCCTTGGTGGCAGGTGTTTTCGCCTTCTCCCTCCGGGATGTGGGCAACTGTTTCTGTTTTGGAGGTGGGGGAATGTCCTTGCCCTCGCTCCTTGGGACACTGGCAGCCCTGTTTCTTGGCGCACTCCAGAATCCCTCTATTGCTGGCACCACTGTGCCCGGTGATGTGGTGGCTGAGGTGCTGAGTTGGGACCTGGAAAGGCGGGCCCTAGGGGACGGATGGGGGGGAGGTGTAGGGAAGAGGTCAACATTTGATAGGTAAAGCTTTTCAGACACACTGGGACGGGTAGATGGAGGGGGTTTAGGAGTGGAGGAAGAGGTAGTGGATGTAGGAGGTGTATGTTTGCTGACTTTGGGTGAAGGTGCATGGGCTGGAGGCTGTTGTGAGGTGGATGGTTGTTGGGTGGGTGTGTGACTGCGTTTATGTACTTTGGGAGGAGGGCTCACAGACACTGGGAGAGGACACAGGGTATGTGTGAATATTAGTGGGGGTGGAGACTGCACGTGAGCGGTGTGTGGCGATGGGCGTGCTGGTAATGGAGGTAGTGGCTGAGGATGTAGTGCATGCAGGTGTGAGTGGAGACATGACAGGGAGGGAGGAGGGAGACGTGGAGGAGGGGGACACAGTGGAGGCAGTGGCTGTTGGTATGTGTGCATGGGTATGATGCTAATGTGAGTGCCTGTGGGATGTGTGGTGCTTATGTTTGCCTGAGCCACCCTTGTGTGTTGAGGTGTGTGCATGCTGGTCTGATGGTGTGCTTGGGATAGGCTGAGGTACAGGGGATTGGGTCTGGGTGGAGGAAGTTGGAAGGAGGAGGCTGGACACAGGGACAATGGCTGCAATCAGTCCATCAGTGCAATGAGACCAGAGGCTGAAATGCTCTCTGTTGGGGTGCCTGGCCAGAATGAATGCCCTCCAGGTATGCATTTGTTTGTTGCAACTGCCTCTCTACACCCTGGATGGCATTCAGAATGGTAGACTGCCCAACAGTGAGGGATCTCAGGAGGTCAATTGCCTCCTCACTGAGGGCAGCAGGGCTAACTGGGGCAGGGCCTGAGGTGCCTGGGGTGAAGGAGATGCCCACCCTGCTGGGTGAGCGGCCACGGGACACGCCCTGAGGGGCTGCTGGGAGGGCAGTGCTGGTAGGCGGGGTGGTGGCTGTACCTGTAGATGCGGTGGGCACGGAGGGGGCCACTACCGCAAGGGAGCTCCCATCAGAGGAGGAGTCGGTGTTGCTGGTCTCTGCTCCTGTCCCCGCCGTGGAGCTCCCCTCGCCCTCCGTCCCAGTGGTGACTTCAGACTCCGTTGTCTCGCCCTCCAGTGCCATGTGGGATGCAGCTCCCTCCTGCTCCGGTGGCACTGCTCCTCCGCCTGATGATGCTAATACACACAAGAACAGGAAGACCAGCAAAAGGGGGGGGGGGAGAAAGAAGAAAGACATGTTCAGTGCATGCAATACCGCTACCGTTGGCGGACACTACAGACACAGCAGCCCTCTGCACTACGCCATGCACTTAGAGTTCCCTAATTAATCAAAGGGACATGGGGTACAAAGCCTATGCCCGATTGCTGCACACATGGAAGTCACAGGAGCCTGACTAGCTGTAGATGGCTCTTACCACTGGTGGGGTTGGGGTGCCACATAGCCTGCCTCACAAAGGGTCCTTGCCTACAAAGCTTGCTCTGGCCTAGGGTAACCCACTGCCCACCTCCCCAACCAGACACCTCCTAATGCACGAAGAGTCAGATGGATGTGACGGTACTCACCCCCTTGTGGCTGCTGTGATGCCCTCAAGTACCCATCCAACTCCGGATACGCCACTGCCAGGATCCGGAACATCAGGGGGGTCATGGTGCGACGGGCACCCCTCCCACGTTGGGAGGCCATCCCGGGCTTCTTCTTCCAGCGGCGAATGTCCTCCCATCTTTTCCGGCAGTGGGTGCTCCATCTGTGATGGACCCCCGGGGTCCGGAAGTCCTTGGCGATGGCACGCCAAATATCCTTCTTCTGGTGGCCGCTGACCTAGAGGAATAGTACAGGGGAAAATGAAAAACTTTAACCGTCCGGACCGTCACAGTCATTGTCCCACGTTCCCACCCTTGTCCCCAGGCCTTAGTCCCCCCGTATCTTCCATCCACACCACTCCAAACAGGCATTGCCCATACAGCATGCTCAGTGTACTCACCTGTTTGTCTGGAGGACCGTAGAGTAGCGTGTACTGGGGAGGACCCTATCCACTAACTTCTCCAACTCCTCCGAAGTGAAGGCAGGGGCCCTTTCCCCAGACACATGAGCCATCGTCGCTTCCAGACACAGGTCACAGCAGCACTTGCAGTGTAGATCCTCTCCTGTCGAAGGTCAGGTATCAAGTGAGTGAACAGACAGAAAATGGCGGTCACGTTCGCGGTGGTGCGTACCGTCATCGCCAGCGTATATCGTCATTGGCTTCTAGGACCCATAGGGCCCAATGGTAACCAATGCAGGATTGCGCTGCGGTCTTCGACCGCCTACTGCGACGGTGTACAACACCAGCACAGTTACCTCATATACCCTTGTCCCACATTACAGGTCAGGCAGACGCCATTTCAGGGGGCCACATGGCATTATTTTTAAATGCGTCACACATATCTAGGCCTTGCATACACACAGAGACAGGCACATTGCGATTTACAAATGTTTGATAATGACATGTAGTAATACCTCAGTGTTGGCCGACTCTGTGCTCGCTGTTCTCGTCCATAGAGCACGTCCACTGGGGCAGGTGAGGAGATGGCGGCATCCTCTGGTGTACAGACCACTGGTGGACCTGTCGACAATGGAAGAGAGACATGTAATAGTCACCTACAGACTTGATTGTGCCACAATCCAGGAACTATGTGCCCAGTTGGAGCCAGACCTGATGTCAGCTATCCGCCATCCCACAGGAACCCCCCCCTATAGTGCAGATCCTGTCAGTACTCCATTTCCTGGCAAGTGGGCCTTTTCAAACAACAGTGGCCATTGCATCAGGGATGTCCCAGCCTATGTTCTCAAACGTGTTGTCCAGAGTATTGTCTGCCCTGCTAAAACACATGCGCAGCTACATCGTTTTCCCTCAGGTGGAGGATTTGCCCACAGTGAAAGGTGACTTCTATGCCTTGGGAAATATCCCATAGGTGCCATTGATGGGACACATGTGGCCTTGGTACCCCCCCCGCAGGAGAGAACAGGTCTACAGAAACAGGAAGAGCTACCATTAAATGAATGTGCAGATGGTGTGTTTGGCCGACCAGTACATCTCCCATGTGAACGCCAGGTTTCCTGGCTCAGTGCATGACGCTTACATTCTGAGGAATAGCAGCATCCCTTATGTGATGGGGCAACTCCAGAGGCACCGTGTGTGGGTAATAGGTGAGGACAAGGACCCTATACAGTGTGAATAGTTGTCTGGGTCTGGGGTTGTCCCTACGGTTAGTGTGTGTCTAACAGTTGTCCCTCGACATTTGCAGGTGACTCTGGGTACCCCAACCTGTCATGGCTACTGATCCCAGTGAGAAACCCAGGACAAGGGCAAAAGAATGCTAAAATGAGGCACATGGGCGAACTAGGAGGATTATAGAAAGAACCTTCGGCCTCCTGAAGGCCAGGTTCCGGTGCCTCCATATGACAGGTGGTTCTCTGTACTACTCACCAAAGAAGGTGTGCCAGATCATCGTGGCCTGCTGTATGCTGCACAACTTGGCTTTGCGACAACAGGTGCCTCTTCTGCAGGAGGATGGTCCAGAAGGAGGTCTTGTGGCAGCTGTGGAGCCTGTGGACAGTGAAGAAGAGGATATAGACAACAGAAATAACGTGATCCAGCAATACTTCCAGTGAGACACAGGTAAGAAGACATCACTGCCTCCTACATCTCATACAATTGTTAGACCTATCATATGTCTGTCACTTTCATCCAGTGTATGGACCCTGACCTGTCACTTTGCCTTTCCATGTCACAGATGTGGGTCTCACTGTGTGACCTCTGCTATGTTACCTCATGGACTAGAGCTGTGTGACATAGGTATGTTGACAATACAATGGACATTGCTATTTTCATTAGTTATAGCAAATACACATTTGTGAAAGCACAGACTGACTCCAGATTGTTTTGTGATTGAAGGGTGTTTATTTAAGTGCAAATTAGTGGAGGGGGTTGTAAAATGGTCAGGGGTGATGGTGGAGGAATGTCCATGGCAGAGCCCAGTTATTTGTCTCACATGTGCATTGTCCAAAGGGGCATAGGAAGTGGAGCTAGGGCAGTTTAAGGATGGATAGGGTGACGAACTGGGACAGAAGGATGACATTCAGGGTGGTCTCATTTCTTGGCGGGGATCTTGGCATTGGTTCTCTGTCTTTGTCTTGGATCTCAGGGACCGTTTGAGGGGTGGTTCTCCATCTGCAGGGGGTGGGGTGCTGGTGTCGTGGTCCTGTGGCAGTGCCTCCTGTCCACTAGCACCAGCGGAGGTGGTGGGCAGTTCATCATCGAGACTAGTGTCAGGGACCCCTTGTTGTGCCACAGTGTCCCTCCTGGTGTTCACAAGGTCCTTCAGCACCCCTACAATGGTGACCAGGGTGGTGTTAATGGACTTCAAGTCCTCCCTGATCCCCAAATACTGTTCCTCCTGCAGCCGCTGGGTCTCCTGAAACTTGGCCAGTACTGTTGCCATCGTCTCTTGGGAATGATGGTACGCTCCCATGATGTTGGAGAGGGCCTTGTGGAGAGTGGATTCCCTGGGCCTGTCCTCTCCATGTCACACAGCAGCCCTCCCAGTTCCCTTGTTTTCCTGTTCCTCTGTCCCCTGAACCGTGTGCCCACTGCCCCCAGGTCCCTGATGTTCTTGGGTTTGTGGGTTTGCCTGGGTTCCCTGTAGTGGTGGACACACTGCTGCTTGACGTGTCCTGGGGACAGAGGTATGGGCCCGCTGGGTGGGTGCTGTGCTGGTGTTTCCTGAGGGGGAGGCTCTGTGGTGGCATGTGCCAGTGTATGGGGAACCAACTGTCCCGAGGTCCCAGAAGGGCTGGGCTGGTCATCTAGATCCATTTGGACAGAGCTGCTGTCATCACTGTGGGCCTCTTCTGTGGGGGGGGTGGGTGGACATGTCTGGAACCTCCTGTCCGGTGACGTTGGGTAGGGGGTCCTGCAGGGGTGTAAAGGCATGATTACTGCATTTGTGTATGCCATCATGTGAAATGGGTGGGTGACCCTGTACCCCAGTGCTTACATTCTTGTCTAGGACCTTGTGTGATATTTGTTTTGGGGATCTGTGTGGGTATGTGTAGTGGACATGCTTTGGTGATGGGTGTCCATGCTTTGGTGTTGCATGCAGGGCTTGGTGTTGGGATGGGTGGTTTGTGATAGTGGGACATATGTGAGGTGTTGGAGTGATGGGGGTGAGGGTGAGGGTGGGGGTATGTGATAGCATGCAGGTAGGGTGGGGGATGTAATAGTTAACATTTGACTTACCAGAGTCCATTCCTCTAGCTACTCCTGCAAGGCCCTCAGGATGCATTATAGCCAAGACCTGCTCCTCCCATGTTGTTAGTTGTGAGGGAGGAGGTGGGTGGGTCTGCCGCCAGACCTCTGTACTGCAATCTGGTGTCTTGAGACCACGGAACGCACCTTCCCCCGTAGGTCGTTCCACCTCTTCCTGATGTCATCCTGTGTTCTTGGATGCTGTTCCACTGTGTTAACCCTGTCGACGATTCTGCACCATATCTCCATCTTCCTAGTAATGGAGGTGTGCTGCACCTGTGATCCGAATAGCTGTGGCTCTACCCGGATGATTTCCTTCACCATGACCCTGAGCTCCTCCTCAGAGAACCTGGGGTGTCTTTGCGGTGCCATGGAGTGGTGTGGGTGATGTGTCAGGTGCTGTGTGTTGTGATGTGTTTGTGTGTGTTGTGTGAGGTGCGTTGATGTTGTGTCAGTGATGGTGTTGTGTGCCTGTGGATGCTAGTTTGTTGACGGTGGTGTCTCTCTCTGTGCTTCGTTCTAAAAAAAATTCGTAGGAGTTTGTGAGTGATGTGGGTGTGTGTTTTATTTTGTATTGGGTGTGTGGGAGTGGTGTGTGTATGTGTATCAGGTGTGTGTATTTCGAATTGTCCAATGTGGTTGTGTTTTGTAAATGTGTGTGTATTATGAGCGTGGCGGTGTGTACCGCCAATGGAATACCGCGGTTGAAAGACCGCCACGTGGATTTGTGTGTCGTGATAGTGTGGGCGTATTCCTGTTGGCGTGACGGTGGAGGTTTTGTTATCGCAAGTTTATCACTGACCTTTGATGTGGCGGACTTGTGTGGGTGTCTGGATTTTGGCAGATTCTGAGCTGTGGGTCGTAATAGTTGTAGCGGAATTCCGCCGCAGCAGCGGTGTGTTGGTGGTCTTCTGCACGGCAGTAAGCGGGATTTACCGCCAATGTTGTAATGAGGGCCATAATGTCATAAAATTGCTGTAATAGGTTTTTCTGCCAGTGAAGGTTGATGAGCCTGTATTTGTCTGTGGCTGGAGCAGTCATTACAGAAATTAAAACTAAGTGCCTGGGCAGCAACTGTCCCTGGCCTGGCCAATTTCCAGGTGCATGCCCAGCCCCCACAGCAGTGTGGTTTGATGCAGCCCCTAGTTAGAGTGGATCATGTCAAAGAACAGCAGCTTTAACCAAAGGACCTCCACTTGGTTTCGCAGCAATACAAAAATGTGAAGACTAGTGTAGAGGACATTTCTGGACATGAAGGAAAATGTTCAGTTCGAGCTAATGACACATCATACCAGACTAACTGTCCCCAAGATTTACTGCAGCCCCTGAAATAGGTGAACTGTTCATGACCCCATTGTTACTGGCTTCTCTTTTGTTATTGGTGTAAACTCTGTTGATGCGGACTTCAGCCTGTTGTCTTTAATAACAGAAACTGGGGCGCCACACGAGAAGCAACGTGAATTTCTTCAAGGCTCCTTTAAAGTTAAAGTATTTATGCTTGTTAGGATGGTCCACTTTGTGTGTTTCTAAGCTACAGAAGTGTGGCATGGTTGTCCAGGCTTTCATAGCTTTCTGGAAACTTCAGAATGTATATTGTTCTCATGTACATCAAATAAGCTTAGCCTGCTGCTTCATTGCATTAATGGCTCTGCTGATCGATCCAGTCGATGGACGGTTATGTATAGGCATCATTTAACGTATATGTACACAAAAGGAGAGCAATGGGAGTGTTGCTAGCCCACACCGCCTCCCTACAGAAATTATATCATCACTAATGGTGTGGAGTAGTAGGAACTGAAGATAAGACTAGGTCAGTCTTTTTTACAGTGGTGTTAATAAGGTCACTATAGATCCTCAGGTCGGGAAGTCATAGTTGGAAGAATGTCCAAGCTAGGGGGTGCTGTGTTGTCCTACAGGGGGGAGGGGGATTTCCCTTATGGACTAGGTGGTCTCACACACATAATAGTGTCTTGCTTCATCATATGACCACCTAGCCCCACCCAAGTAAGATGATACTACTTGGGCGGACTCGACCTCGTGGTTAAAAGAACCCGAGGGAGTGCTGAAATTAAACTGGCTGGATAGTTACATTGATCCAGAAGGGGTGAATAATAAAATTACCAAGCATGTCGCCAGTGGCTTCTGCTAATTTTAATAAAGGTGCATGCTGGTAAGGCTAAAACTAAGGGGGAAAGGCTCGTTGGAGAGTAATGTCTCTTGGAGTCTAAAAGAAAAAGTGGATGACCAACATGTTTCTGCCCTCACTCAGTGCTGGTAGGTCAGTGGCATTCGTCAGGGTCTGAGCACACACAATAAGTGGGGTACTCAAAAAGTGAAAAAATGTGTATGGCCTACCTGAACGGGTAGTTCACGGTGGGGTAGGCCTGTAGTAGATAAAAATAAATGCATCAATAGATAAGCCACTGATAGTTCAGAAATATATAATAACCGTGGCAAACCACTGCAAAGCACACAGCAAAAATGTGAACAAATTGTGCCAAGCACTCACAAACACATGCAAGGGTGACTTACCCCAGAGTAAGGGGCAATCTGCCTCTGGTCTGGCTAGTGCCGGGGGGGGGGGTTTCCCTTGTAGTCACACTCTGGGGAGATTAAAGGGATTAGGAAGGATAGAGGTGAAGGGTCATGAGATGAAAAGAGGAAGCACAAGACTTAAGGGAAAAAGTAGACAGAAGAGAACCAAGCTTAAACCAGAGGAAAAGCACATGGGAAAAAAGAGAGACAAGGAAGCAGGAAATGGGGAAAAGAGAAGGGGGTGGAGGGAGAGCGAAGGGTTGCAGAAGGGAGGGGAAACAGGGAATAAACAGAAAAAAAGAGAAAGAAAACAGGCCCCAAAGGGGCCTCACTTACCACTCCAAAGGGAATACCAAGGGGGGGTACCTACATGCCGGAGCCAGGCCGCTCTGGTGCTGACTGCATGGTAGGTCTGGAATATATGTGGATCAAGAGCCAATCAGCGGGGGGCGCCGGGCGCAATCTAATTAAGGATTGTCAGGTGGATCGGGCATCGTTACGGGACCACGCCCTGAATCCGGCCGCACCCTCTCGGGGGCTGTGCCGGTATGCAATGCTTGAATTAGCCACCCGCTCGATAAATATGGCCGTCGGTATTAGACCCGCGGGACCGTTGTGTTATAGAGGCCCGCGGGTTGGAGTGTGCCAAATAAAGAAGTGACGGGCTCGAGTTGAGCGTTTGCGCCGCGATGCGGTTTGCAAACGCGGGGGGCGCCCTGTGATGACGCGCCGCGGGGAGCGCGGCGCGTCCTAAGGGCACACGGGACTCTGGGAATTGGAGTCCCGTGTTGCCGGTATACGTCGTCCGGCTCAGACGACATGAAAAAAGGGGGGGAGGGGGGGGGAAAAAAAGTACACAAGGAAAGAGCGAGGGGGAGGGGGAGGAAAGAAAACAGGGGGGGGGGAAAAGGGGGGGGAAAAGGGGAGGGAAGGGAAAAAGAAGCATACAAGAAAAACGAAGAAAAAAAGGGAGAAAGAAAAAAAGGAAGGGGTTTAGGTGGAAAGAGAGGATGAAAAGAAGGAAAGAAGAGAAAAGAAAGGAGGAAAGGGAGACAAAGCAAGCAGACAAAGGAGGCAAGGGGAAAAGAAGGAAAGAAGAAAAATAGAGGGCCTACAAAGGTCTATACAAGAAAAGAGAGAACACAGAAAGAAAGGGAGAGGGAAACAGTGGGGGGCAAAGGAAAAGAAAGGGGGGGGGAAAAAGGGGGGAAAAAAACACAGGGCAGAGGAGGAGGGAGGACTCATAATAGGTGGAGAGAAAAGGGAGGAGCGAGGGGAAGCTGGGACCTGGAAGCGGAAGTACAGATAAAGAAAAGAAAAGGTGTGAAAGATGGGGGACAATAGCTACAATAGCAGGGGTTATGGAAATAACTCTGAACGGATGGATGCTGCCCAGGTCAGAGATAGTGACATGGTGTATTGGTGGTGAGACCCCCGATGGGGCCTTAGGAGGAACCTCACATGGGAAAGGGTCGCCATAGTCTTAGTTCTCATCTTAGAGCTGACCACTGTATATTATCGTTCAATCCTCTAATGTCCGTTTGCAACCTCCATATCCACCTTTGTTCATACAGTAAAAGTTTTTGTGTGGCATTAGTTGCTGTTGATTTTAGTTGGTCCAACACTACCCATTGCATGTGATCAGGATGGTGATTGCTGGACACATAATGCTCGGTGAGTCTTGTGGCATCTCTCTTGCATCGGATGGTGCTCCTATGCTCGCAGATGCGTGTGCCCACTCTTCTTGTCGTCATCCCAATGTATCTTTTATCACAGGGGCATGTGATCATATACACCACATTTTTGCTGTTACAGTTCGTGAGTTGTCTAAGTTCCCAGGGTGTCCGTAGTCCCACATCAAGTGTAAGAGTTTTTTTGGTAAATGCGCAGACACTGCAGCTGCCGCATGGAAAGTGGCCTTTAGCGGGAGGGAGGTCCCAGAGTGTCCTTTGTTTGTTCGGGGTGAGGTTTACACGCGGGCGGGTATGTACAATCATGTCCCGGATACTTTTAGCTTTTTTATAAGCATTCATTGGGATCTGAAAGGGAAGACCCCCAGATGTGAGGATTTTCCAATCTTCGTTGAGTATCTTTTTGATCACATTAGACGCTGGGTTGAATGTAGTCATTTCTTTATCTGTACTTCCGCTTCCAGGTCCCAGCTTCCCCTCGCTCCTCCCTTTTCTCTCCACCTATTATGAGTCCTCCCTCCTCCTCTGCCCTGTGTTTTTTTCCCCCCTTTCCCCCCCCTCCTTTCTTTTCCTTTGCCCCCCACTGTTTCCCTCTCCCTTTCTTTCTGTGTTCTCTCTTTTCTTGTATAGGCCTTTGTAGGCCCTCTATTTTTCTTCTTTCCTTCTTTTCCCCTTGCCTCCTTTGTCTGCTTGCTTTGTCTCCCTTTCCTCCTTTCTTTTCTCTTCTTTCCTTCTTTTCATCCTCTCTTTCCACCTAAACCCCTTCCTTTTTTTCTTTCTCCCTTTTTTTCTTCGTTTTTCTTGTATGCTTCTTTTTCCCTTCCCTCCCCTTTTCCCCCCCCTTTTTTCCCCCCGTTTTCTTTCCTCCCCCTCCCCCTCGCTCTTTCCTTGTGTACTTTTTTCCCCCCCCCTCCCCCCCTTTTTTCATGTCGTCTGAGCCGGACGACGTATACCGGCAACACGGGACTCCAATTCCCAGAGTCCCGTGTGCCCTTAGGACGCGCCGCGCTCCCCGCGGCGCGTCATCACAGGGCGCCCCCCGCGTTTGCAAACCGCATCGCGGCGCAAACGCTCGACTCGAGCCCGTCACTTCTTTATTTGGCACACTCCAACCCGCGGGCCTCTATAACACAACGGTCCCGCGGGTCTAATACCGACGGCCATATTTATCGAGCGGGTGGCTAATTCAAGCATTGCATACCGGCACAGCCCCCGAGAGGGTGCGGCCGGATTCAGGGCGTGGTCCCGTAACGATGCCCGATCCACCTGACAATCCTTAATTAGATTGCGCCCGGCGCCCCCCGCTGATTGGCTCTTGATCCACATATATTCCAGACCTACCATGCAGTCAGCACCAGAGCGGCCTGGCTCCGGCATGTAGGTACCCCCCCTTGGTATTCCCTTTGGAGTGGTAAGTGAGGCCCCTTTGGGGCCTGTTTTCTTTCTCTTTTTTTCTGTTTATTCTCTGTTTCCCCTCCCTTCTGCAACCCTTCGCTCTCCCTCCACCCCCTTCTCTTTTCCCCATTTCCTGCTTCCTTGTCTCTCTTTTTTCCCATGTGCTTTTCCTCTGGTTTAAGCTTGGTTCTCTTCTGTCTACTTTTTCCCTTAAGTCTTGTGCTTCCTCTTTTCATCTCATGACCCTTCACCTCTATCCTTCCTAATCCCTTTAATCTCCCCAGAGTGTGACTACAAGGGAACCCCCCCCCCCCCGGCACTAGCCAGACCAGAGGCAGATTGCCGCTTACTCTGGGGTAAGTCACCCTTGCATGTGTTTGTGAGTGCTTGGCACAATTTGTTCACATTTTTGCTGTGTGCTTTGCAGTGGTTTGCCACGGTTGTTTCACCCCATATATTTTTGAACTATCAGTGGCTTATCTATTGATGCATTTATTTTTATCTACTACAGGCCTACCCCACCGTGAACTACCCGTTCATGTAGGCCATACACATTTTTTCACTTTTTGAGTACCCCACTTATTGTGTGTGCTCAGACCCTGACGAATGCCACTGACCTACCAGCACTGAGTGAGGGCAGAAACATGTTGGTCATCCACTTTTTCTTTTAGACTCCAAGAGACATTACTCTCCAACGAGCCTTTCCCCCTTAGTTTTAGCCTTACCAGCATGCACCTTTATTAAAATTAGCAGAAGCCACTGGCGACATGCTTGGTAATTTTATTATTCACCCCTTCTGGATCAATGTAACTATCCAGCCAGTTTAATTTCAGCACTCCCTCGGGTTCTTTTAACCACGAGGTCGAGTCCGCCCAAGTAGTATCATCTTACTTGGGTGGGGCTAGGTGGTCATATGATGAAGCAAGACACTATTATGTGTGTGAGACCACCTAGTCCGTAAGGGAAATCCCCCTCCCCCTGTAGGACAACACAGCACCCCCTAGCTTGGACATTCTTCCAACTATGACTTCCCGACCTGAGGATCTATAGTGACCTTATTAACACCACTGTAAAAAAGACTGACCTAGTCTTATCTTCAGTTCCTACTACCCCACACCATTAGTGATGATATAGGCATCATTTAACACCAAGTTGCAATAGAAAGTGTTGATTCCTGTGATTTTTTTTAAATTTCAAACTGTTATTGTTGCCCAGTGAAATTTGGATCTGTTCTAACCATTTGTGCAGTCCCATTTTAGGTAAAACAATAGAAGTAGCACTCTACAGTCGTGACTGGTGGAAGCTGTGCCAGGGTGTGTTATGTTTCAGCCCCAGTGTGCCCCAAGTAGCAGACAATGCTGGGGTGTGTAGCTAGAGTTTAGCTGGTAGACTGTAAGTTTCCAGTGTGTGAAACCACACATTTCAGCCTCAGACCTGTGACGCTTCTCTGTTTCCGCGTTCCCGGTCAGATTGGTCCGTCCTCTCTGTCCTCCAGGAGAGCCTGACAGCAGCGGTGGCGTGCAGCTCCTTCCTCGTCGGGAGACTTGGATGGTAGAGCGGTCCACCCGCTTGCCACAGCCACGGTCGCATCCGCACCCCCAGCCCGGCAGCGGTGGTGCGCAGCTCCCCCCCCTCGGAGTTTGGAGCAGAGGAACGGTACAGCGGTCTCCCTGCTTTCCGCAGCCGCACACTCGCCCCGGAGCACCGAGGTCCAAGGCTGAAGCCTTAACTCCAGGTGAGTGGCAGCGGTAGTCCAAGGCAGTGGCTAGTGTTTTTTCCTGCAACCTCTCCTCGACCCCCTGCGGAAGCGCCCTGACCACAGGTGCGGCTTCCAAGCGTGTGAAAACCTCCTCCCTTTCATCTGGCTGGAAGGTAGCTGGAAGGAACAGACGACACAGGGGCTGGCTGGCACTGCAGCACACTGCAGCCCACGCTAGAAGCCCAAAAAGCCCTAAGTCGATCAGTGACCCCCAGCACCCTCGAGAAGCAGGCGAGAAGCAGGCGGGCAGCAGGAGCAGCAGGAGGGGAAAGCAACACTTTTAGGCGTCTGCCCTCAGCGAGCCTGAAGGGGCTTGAGGAAGTGCAACTACAGGGCAATTACAGGGCTACTACAGGACAGGGCGCCAGCTCAGCGAAGGGCTAAAGACAGTGAGCAGTGTAAAACGCCGACCCAGAGTACAAACGGATCCATAGACGAAACTACGGACGATCTACGGTCACAATCCACAAAGGAACAGAAGTGGTAGGAGGCAGCCCCGCTAGCTCCTGTGAGCATCGGCACCAGAACCACAGGCACCACTGTATATTATCACCACAGGCCAGCAGTTTCAACCCCTGCCCGACCCTCAGTAACGCAAGGAGTAATGTTGTACATTTCCCACACTCCAAAGCAGGTGGTGCAAGCCAGCAGTTGGACAGTACTCTGGGGCAAGTCGTCAGCACTAGAAAAGTTCTAGTGAACATTCCCATTGCCTATCCTCAAACCAGGCCCAACTGAAGGCCAATGGAAGGCCCCCTCAAGCAGATTACCCTACCACCCAGTAAACAGATCGACCAATCAGGGAAAGGAGTATGAGGTCAGGTAAAGCACGAAGCAATCCCACCAATCAACCTATAAATCAAACAAAGAGAAAAAGGAAAAGATAACCAGCTTCGGATGGAGTAGTAGCAAAAAGGAGAGTAAGTAGTGACTTGGATCGCCCCAACCCGCCCAGGAGACAGTCTCCAGCCAACGCAACTGGCAGGGGCTTGACTGAGCAAAACTCCAGCATGGAAGAATCAAACCAGGGAGAACCGACCTTTGGAAAGTTGGGTCCCCTCCACTCAATCACCGCAAGACAACTGACTACTTTGCTGCCGTAAGAACTCTCGATGTGGAAAAAAAGGACCAAATCGCCGGCACCAAGCAAACTTAACTTAGTGGGTGGCATATCTCCCATCTACGATCTGCAAACTCAAGGGAGCTTCGAAGAGAGAGCTACAGTGAACCTGCCTGCCCCCCTCCTCTTTCACCAACAGTAGTGATCGTGAGAAAGCAGCCTCTAAAAGTAGACTCTTCGTGCATAGCCCACGTTGCCCTTGTTCTTGCAACAGGAGCTCCCCATATTCCCAGGCAAGAGACAATCATAAGGAGCACCAGTGCAGATTCCGCCAAGCACCACCGGACATCCAGCTCAGTAAATCTATCGATTCTGGATTCAGAGATGGTAGCAACTGCGGAAATCCTAGAACAAGAACAAGACTCCCTGCAAGGCGGCTTCTCATGCCAAAGTCTCAAACTCCACTCCTTTCCGACGTATGGATGTGAAAGTGAGGAGCTGGAGCTCTGGGATACGGAACTGGGCTCTCCAAATCGATCACCCAAGGAAGAAATAGAGACAGCCGCACAGAATTATCCTCATAAAGCAACAACAACTGAAGGTGCCTTAAGCAGGGATCACAAGTCCAACTCGCAATCACCATCACAATCACAACCACGACCCCTGGACGCAATCAGGGCAGACAATGTGTGGGCTGCAATCCTGAATTCAATGCAAGCAACGGTTATGGCTCTGCAGTTCCATTCAAATAAAATATATATCCAAGTAGACTTGTTAAATACAATGGCGGTATTCGTCTCCGGAATCGACAACAAGCTGGAAGAGCTAAATGCTCTAATAACAAGGGTGCAAGCTAAACAAGCTAATGACTTCACTATCTGGTCCTGCAAGGAAGTGGTAGATAAACTTTCTCAATTGCCTTTAATCCTAGAAGGAATATTAAAAGAAATTGGCTCTGCCCGGAATATGAACACACACATACCAAATCCCTCGCTACTATGCTAACATCCGATCCACCTGTGCAAAAACAAGAGGAGATGTCCCATTCCCCTCAAACAGCCTCATCGTCAACCGTAAGGGAGAAAAGATCTGTGGCAGAAAGTAATGCTTCAGTAAGCCTCAGCATGGAAACCATGAAAAATCATTCCCCGTAACAAGCTACCAACAAACATGGGAGCTCTGAGAAACCCTTAACTCGGGTGCTAGCCAGAAGAGAACGAAAACAGGCAAGAAAAGGAAGAAGGTCTGCACGATCTCTCCAACTATCAACTGTACAAACCACTGAAACCATCCCTAATGAACAATGCCAGGAGCACACGGCACCAAGTGGAAGGCATAACAGAGACATTTCTGTCCCCGCAAGTATATGTACTGATACAAAAGTAGATGTAAAGACCTCCTTTGATTCAACAGGGGCTGTACAGCCAACAAAGTCCCCCTTGAGCCCCCCCGGAGTACTTGGCAAATATATGGACAATTGTACAAGTCCGCTAAGGAACCAGCACAGTATAAAGTCAACAACCACTATGCATGGACAATTCAGCCAACTATCACAGGTAAACTTCAGCATTAAGAGGAATGACCATGCCACTAGGCTGGGTGAAACGGGCTACAAGGAACAAAACAAGCATGCGGAGCAAAAGCAGTCCTCTCAAACAGGTACAAAAAATGACGAACCAAATTACCAGCTGCTTTGGATTCCGGAATTCACTGCAAGGTCCCCCATAGATGTCCTCAATCGCTCTACTATTTTAAGACTCATAAAAGCACTTCCGGACCTACAGTATGTGGCCTCCGACGACATTGCTGCAATCAAATTTATTCAAGCAAGAGGCAGCCAACACACAGGCCCAACACTTACTATCTGTACACGGCCGGTCCTACCCAGACAGATTATGGAGAGAAGGGACCTTCTGGAAGCCTGGGGCATTGAGGTGGTCGTCTATAAAGGCGAACGATATCCACCCCGCTACTAGACTCTCAACATCTGCAAATGCCTAAAGGAACGTGGTCCATCCTGCATGGAGCACGCACGGCCATCCTTCACAACAGAGTCACTGAAGAAATGATTAGCGAGAGTAGACCACCCAAGACCCCGTTGAAAGTTCAAATATGGAAAGAAGAAGGGAGGAAAAGACTGGTTTTAGGTCAGAGATCCCACCATGGAAGGGAGTGGGTAGCGACAGCACCTCCCCCAGGAGCGATGGGCAACAGCTGAATAGCTGAAGAAAACCCCCCACAAGGTGTATTGAACATCTGCTCTTGGAACATAAGTGGCCTGCGGGCAAAGGTGGAGGATCCAGCAGTAACAACGTTTTTTAGTGCCTTTGATATTATACTCCTACAGGAATCCTGGACAATGGAATCAATACCATTAATAGGATTTAGAGAATATCTCAGTCCAGCCACAAAAACCAACAGGTCTGGCCGGTCAAAGGGAGGCCTAGCGACATACATTAGCACAAGCATCCTAGCGAAGATTTCAGAGCACAAGGAGGATGATCTACCCTTTCTACCAATGTAGGCTTGATGAATAGGGAAAGAATACACAGGAACCACTGATCCTAGTCAAAATATATAGAGTAATCCAAAAAATGAAACAGTTGAAGCAAATAAGTTATTAAACAAGCTGATAATGATGAAAAGTACAGTGCAATCAGCATACTGGGTAATTTCGGGTGATTTCAATCTCTACCTTTTCCACAACCCTGGTGAAGAGCATACTCAAACAGTGGCAACGGTGCCCGCCCAATCTCTCCCAATAAAAAGCAGGAAAGACAAGTTAGGTGAAAGTTTCCTACACACCTGTGAAGTTGGGCTAAATGGTCAGGAGCCGTTCGACATCCCTCCAGCGTGGACAAGATCCTCTTGGAAATCGGTCTCTCACCTTGACTACACACTGGTAACTTCTGCCCTGTATACATTAGTGAACGACTTCAGCATTTTTGACTGCATAGAAAGTGATCATAAGCCGCAGGTATTCGTCATTCGTTCATCACCACATAAGCCGGAGAAAGTGGTAGCCCTGGAAGGGGCGATTGGCACTGAAAATCTAAAACGACTTAAATGGTCATCCAAAACTATTGAAAGCCAAGCAAAAGGGGCTCTAATAAGGCTAGAATCAATGGCCACAAGCAGGGCAAAATTGACAATGGTCTGGGAGAACTTTGCAACCGACTTTTTAAACAAAGACATCGCAGGAAACACAAGAAAGGGAGTACAATTGAATTATCAAAAAGGCTTACATCTACCGCAGCCAGTCCATAGAAGGAAAGCAGCTGTAGGTAAACTACTAAGGCAAATAGGTAAATTCCCAGACAATGCATCATTATTGGCTGCCATGCGAGAGCAAAGGAAACAACTTAAAAGGGAACTATGGACCTATAAAAAACACCAGCAGGAGACGCTTTGGGCCAAACTACACTTTGCGTCCAAAACATCAGACCCCAAAAGATTCTGGAAAATCATTAATATAATCGAGAAGGGTCCAAAGGCAGCTAATAATGCAAATATAACAGAGGAAGCATTGGTGTGCCATTTAAAGTCACTTTTAAAGGAGTTGGCCACCGAAGAAGCTACGCAATCCCAGGTGTTTACCAAAAACCTAGAAACAGATGTTTCAGAAAGCCTGAAGATTTCAGCATCAGAAGTAACAAAAATCATTGGGAAGTCGCGAACAGACTGTGCACCAGGACCAAATGGTTTACCGCAGGCTCTGTTTAAACAGGAAACAGAAAGATGGGCCAATTTCCTGGCTGCAATGTTCAACTATGTGCTCACAACAGGAACTGTCCCAGCAACCTAGAGATGCTCAAGAATTCACCCCATCTACAAAGGAGGGAACGGGGCTTCCCCAAGCAATTACAGACTTATCACTCTCTTAGATGTGGACCTCAGGTATTTCTCAACTTGTGTGTTAAACCACTTAGAGTCTTGGATTACAGATAAAAACATTCTGCCATTAAATCAAAGCGGCTTCACCAAGCATCAAGGAACACTAACAAACCTTATGGCACTGGGACTGATTACCAACAGAGCAGAAGCAACCAGGACTCCCACCTATTTGTATTTTGTTGACTTTAAAGCTGCCTTCAATTGTGTCCCTCGTGGCAAACTGCAGGCTAAACTACAGCTTTGGGGGTTACCAGTTACTATTTTAAATGCTATTGAAATGATTTACTCTGATACATGGGTGAAGGTAACATTGGGGGGAGGCTCACACTTATCCAGGGTGGTTAAAACAACAGTTGGTGTTAAACAAGGCTGCGTTATGGCCCCAACACTCCTTAACCTGTATATAGCAGATCTGTCGGCCAAATTAAATGGTGAATCATCCCATTCTCCCTCTTTGGGTGGCCAGGAACTATCTAATATGTTATATGCAGATGACTTAATACTTATAATTAACACCAGAATAGGCATGCAAAAACTGCTAAACAAATTAGAAGAGTATGCAAGAATAAATTAATTAGAAACCAACTATAATAAATCTAAAATGATTACTCTAAATCGTAGACCGACCAGCCAGGGTAAATGGTACCTGAATGGAAAGACTTTGGAGGAAGTAAGCTCCTACAGATACCTAGGAGTCGTGGTTGATGCCAGGTAAAACTATGCGCTACAAAAAGAAGCAATAAAAAATAAGGCGCAGGAACTTGCTTACGCCTTTTGCAAGCTCTCAAATTCAATCTGTGGCCACACCCTGAACCCATTGACTGCCATAATGAGAGCAAAATTACTGCCAACACTCGCCTATGGGGCCAAAATAATGAGGGGGACGGAAGTAGTTCTCCTGGATAAGCTTCTGTTAAAGACATATAAGCATGTCTTTCGGCTAGCAAGACATGCCTCGGCAGCCCAGGTCAGACAAGAATTTATGTTGGTTAAGAAGTCGCTGGCCCGTCCTGCGGTGTTCATCAAATGCTGTTACAAACTGAGGCGCACTTAAAAAGGGACTTTAGCCAATCTAGTCTGGCAGGAAATCAATTTAGAAAGAGGGAATAGCAACTATAAAAGGTATCTGGAAAAGAGTATAAGTCTTCTGAACTTAAGTGACGCATGGGACCAGTCGCTCCCCATGCCGGCTTTTAAGAAAGCAGTGAATAAATCAAGTAAACTTCATAGCTGGCTAGAAGACAGGGAGGCTCTGGCTAAAAGGTCGTATGGCTGGTTGATTCTTAACTCATATAAAATACTCAAAGAATCACCACTTATGACCGCCCCCTACTCGCGAAAAATCAATCCAACGCTTTCTAAAGCTCGGGCTGGGTGAAGTCCCAACGCTAGACCTCATGCCAAAATGGAAGAAGGGACCATGAGCGGGCGTCCTTGAGTGCCTCCTTTGTCATCTTGTGGAAGAAAACCTGGGGCATGTGGTCTGCATTTGCCCAGCCCTGGCTGTTGAAAGAAGACGCTTACTGAAAAAGAGTACTAAATAGCTTAGGGATCAGATCCTGTAAACATGCACTAACTGAAGCAATCAATCCACAAAACACCATATTGAATATTAGATTGGTTCAATTTCTGGAAATCTTTTCCGCTAAAATTACTTCTGACGAAACAAGCCAGTGTAAGGGAGGGTGTACATAGAAACAAAAACCATCTACCATGAGTGAATACACCAAAGAAAGGGAGGTTCTTAGGTAACATCACGGGTTACACAGCTAGACCGACATGAAGCCCTGTACCAGCAATCAGAATTGAGTAGGAACAAATCAAATTGTAGAATCTATTTAGCTTTTCTCAGTTTTTATAAAAAAAAATGTTATCTAATATATATGTTTTAGTGCATCAAGATTGTTCTGTTAAACTTTACGTCAAAGGAATATTTTATGGTTTTAATTAACTAATAAAATAAACATTCTCTCTCTCAATGCTGGGGTGTGGGTGCTTTGGCTCAGGTTGATCCCAGTGGCTCACTTCCTTAATTCACAGCAGATCCATGGGCTAGACACTGAACCCAGCTACTGATCGTTCATGGGAGAGGAGTACTGGCAGCAGCCCCTGTGTTCTGCCCCTCAGACTGAGTTCACGCTATAGCTCAAAAACTATTAATAAATGAAGTGCCTTATCACAGTCCTGGAAGCATTTGTTTTGTCTCATTTGTTTTGGGGTAGACCCAAATTAATAGCTAATTTCTATATGGAAATACACAACGCCCCCATGCAATACCCCACTGCCTACAGGATCCACACTGGGCTCATGTTGTTGCAGGGAAGTCTCAGTCATGATGCACCATAAATATCAGCCTCGCTAAAAACCCTTCCCTTTTTCGGAGTTGATGGGACTGGTGAAATTAGCTGACTGGTCAAGATCATGTAGTCGCTTGATTTAGAAGTTGTTGCTGTTGTTTGAAAAAAATACTACTGCCCTGTTGCCGTCTGCGCCGGCATTAGCAACAAATCAAAAACATTCTGGCATTACAAAAAACAATGGGGTTTTGGTGGGGTAGAGGTGGGGGTGAGCAAGAGAACAAAACTTGTTGCTGTTGTTTGAAAAAATACTTCTGCCCTATTGCTGCCTGTGTGCAAGATTAACAAAAAAATCGAAAACGTGCCAACATAAAAAACAATGGGGGATTTGGTGGGGTGGGAGTGAGTGGGAGAAGACGGAACAAGAGAACAAAACATGTTGCTGTTTGTAAAAGATTCTTCTGACCTGTTGCCATCCACATGCGGCATTAACAACAAATCTAAAACATGCTGACCTTACAAAAAACAATGGAGGATTTGGTGAAGTGGAGTGGGTAGGAGGAGACAGAGACCACTGTGTGCTCAAAAAATAGCTCCTCAAAAGGCAGCAGGGGATCGATCCAAGTACTTGGTCCATGCTCTCAGGAGGACTAAACACATAAAGAGACATGACACATGCATGCCACGGACAAATAGAGTCAAAGAATCTAAGAGCGACAATAGAGCGAGCCAATGGTAGGCCTACGGGTGGGTTGAAGCCCACAGACTGTAAACAACACGTCTCTTCGAGGCAGCGCATGCGCTGTCTAGCCGAGACCTAAAAATGTAGGCCACTGTGGCTGCGACTCTGTTTCTCTACAGGGAACTCTTCCATTGTTTTCCTTTTGAGGCAACTTCGAAGGAATTTCATAACACAGTTGTTACGAGGCTGCCACTTTAATCACGCTCGACCAGCTTTGTATTTGCTGCAATTGCTGAATGACGAAAATATGTTTTTCTATTGTATGTTTTTAAAAGGATTTAGCAAGAAAATACCATTAATAGATGCTTTATGATTATAGTGCGAAGGTGAATTTGTTTTATTGGTTTTATATATGATTATATAATAGTTCTGTAAATTTTGATTTTGATTTAAGCCTCGATCTTTTCGTATGATGTCTGTCGTATATATATACTTCTATGATTTGGGCGTATAATGGGCTTTTATGGGTTTAAAACAATCCGATATAAAGATAAAAATTAAAAATAAAGATAAAGTTAATTACTCCTATTTCTATTTGTTTTTAAAAAACCCTTTTCCCACTTCCAAATGATGGCATGTATGTACTGCCGCTCTGCAAAGTGGAAATATTTATGAGGAAAAAAGACTAGTAGGCAAGATGAACGTGATGCGCATTTCGCAATGTTACCATACCACTTAGTACTCTCGTGCTTAATACTAAACATACTTTGCTAGATTGTAACAGTGACCCTCCAACTCCTTTCCGTTTAAGCAGTAAAGTTTCAGAGCACAGCGCTAGTAAATAAACAAAAAAAAGACAATTGAAACGTTGACGCACCGACGTTGCATTGTGATGTCAACGCCATGGTTGCCGTGGTGACAGGAGACGCGGCTCCACACAGTAAAGACGTGAGCTGCGAGCGAGCGGTAGAGAGGAAGCAGTGTTAGGTAAGAACGGGGCGTGTATGCTGTTTCGCGGGTGGAGGGAGAGAGGAGGCAAAAAAGTGTTGTAGAAAAGGGGGCATCCATTCCCATTCACAGTGGTTGTTTCTTTGGTCCCCTGAAGTAAACCCGTCTCCTGTTATTACTTTCTGCCTAAAGCCCCCCACCCACTCCGTGTGTGTCAAGCCTCGTTCTGGTTCATCTAGCTTTTATTTATTGCATCTCAAATTATGTGTGTTGATATGTCTTCTAAATTCCGTACTTGTGTCAGTTGTCGGGCTATTGCCATTTATTGTACTTTGTTTCTTACGTTTTGTTCAGCGCGTTATGCGGCTCACTTTTGTCAAGTTCTCTCAGGGGACAGGATCTGGGGTAACGACCAGAGAGCTGCCGACTTCAGAGCTGGGGAACCAGCCTCTAATCTCGGCCTTGCTCAACATGTCAACATCCTGTGACTGTGGGCAAACCAATTACTCTCCCTGTGCCTACAAAAACAAGCATTTGCAATGCAATAGGTCTCGCATTTGCACGAGATAGAGCTAATGGGCTGTAAATGCATAACTGGACTTTTCTTGACATATAAATTGGTCAACCTTGCAGCATAATTTGGTCCTTTCTGCCACATAATTCCAGTGGCCCTGCAAATAACTAAGAAACTTCCATGTAGTGCAGAGTCTTGCTTTCTGACTTTGAATATTTATTAGATTGGTTTATCGTACCCTTTTCTTATAATATTTTTAATGTGGGTGATGTGTTAGGAGCTGTTACTGGCATTTTCAGAGAAATGTGTTTGTTTTATGGAGCACCCATAAAAAGGTTCTTTAAGATCAAAACAGGACCTCACAAACGAGAAATGTGAAGGTGTCACTGAGGTTATTTGCAGTACTTACCATTTATTGCATGATTAATTAAAACCTTCGCAAACAAGACAAGTTGTACATAAGACAAAACAAATATACAGAAAAAAATGAATGTACATAAACATGCTCTCCAGAATGCAATCGCCCAGGTATGGGTTCTTAAAATAGATTGTTACATGGAATAAAAGCCTGGGCTGATTGCCTTTCTCAGGCGCTAAGTCAGAAAAAAATAAGATTTTGGAGTACAGTCTAATGGCCCTTTGTGTGGGCCGTCCGTTCACACTGAAGCAGCTTGATGAATTTCCCGAGTTTGGCCAGGTCGGCCTATTCCTTTGGAGCGAACATGAGGGATGTAGTCTCTATGTAGGATCTTAGTCTATGATGAAGAAAGAGGGGTCTTAGGAGAGAGCGACGTGCATTCATATGGGCTGGCCAACAGTACAATAGGTGGGTGTAGGAAAGTACCATCTTGCCTGGCATGTTACCCCCATTTTTCACTGTATATATGTTGTTTTAGTTGTATGTGTCACTGGGACCCTGCCAGCCAGGGCCCCAGTGCTCATAAGTGTGTCTGAATGTGTTACCTGTGTAGTGACTAACTGTCTCACTGAGGCTCTGCTGATCAGAACCTCAGTGGTTATGCTCTCTCATTTCTTTCAAATTGTCACTAACAGGCTAGTGACCAATTTTACCAATTTACATTGGCTTACTGGAACACCCTTATAATTCCCTAGTATATGGTACTGAGGTACCCAGGGTATTGGGGTTCCAGGAGATCCATATGGGCTGCAGCATTTCTTTTGCCACCCATAGGGAGCTCTGACAATTCTTACACAGGCCTGCCACTGCAGCCTGAGTGAAATAACGTCCACGTTATTTCACAGCCATTTTACACTGCACTTAAGTAACTTATAAGTCACCTATATGTCTAACCTTTACCTGGTAAAGGTTAGGTCAAAGTTACTTAGTGTGAGGGCACCCTGGCACTAGCGAAGGTGCCCCCACATTGTTCAGGGCCAATTCCCCGGACTTTGTGAGTGCGGGGACACCATTACATGCGTGCACTACATATAGGTCACTACCTATATGTAGCTTCACAATGGTAACTCCGAATATGGCCATGTAACATGTCTATGATCATGGAATTGCCCCCTCTATGCCATCCTGGCATAATTGGCACAATCCCATGATCCCAATGGTCTGTAGCACAGACCCTGGTACTGCCAAACTGCCTTTCCTGGGGTTTCACTGCAGCTGCTGCTGCTGCCAACCCCTCAGACAGGTTTCTGCCCTCCTGGGGTCCAGCCAGGCTTGGCCCAGGATGGCAGAAAAAAGGACTTCGTCTGAGAGAGGGTGTTACACCCTCTCCCTTTGGAAAATGGTGTGAAGGCAGGGGAGGAGTAGCCTCCCCCAGCCTCTGGAAATGCTTTCATGGGCACACATGGTGCCCATTTCTGCATAAGCCAGTCTACACCGGTTCAGGGACCCCTTAGCCCTGCTCTGGCGCAAAACTGGACAAAGGAAAGGGGAGTGACCACTCCCCTGACCTGTACCTCCCCTGGGAGGTGTCCAGAGCTCCTCCAGTGTGCTCCAGACCTCTGGCATCTTGGAAACAGAGGTGCTGCTGGCACAATGGACTGCTCTGAGTGGCCAGTGCCATCAGGTGACGTCAGAGACTCCTTCTGATAGGCTCCTTCAGGTGTTGCTAGCCTATCCTCTCTCCTAGGTAGCCAAACCCTCTTTTCTGGCTATTTAGGGTCTCTGTCTCTTGGGATTCCTTAGATAACGAATGCTAGAGCTCATCCGAGTTCCTCTGCATCTCTCTCTTCACCTTCTGCCAAGGAATCGACTGCTGACCGCGCTGGAAGCCTGCAAAACTGCAACAAAGTAGCAAAGACGACTACTGCAACTCTGTAACGCTGATCCTGCCGCCTTCTCGACTGTTTTCCTGGTGGTGCATGCTGTGGGGGTAGTCTGCCTCCTCTCTGCACTAGAAGCTCCGAAGAAATCTCCCGTGGGTCGACGGAATCGTCCCCCTGCAACCGCAGGCACCAAAGAACTGCATCACCGGTACCTTGGGTCTCCTCTCAGCACGACGAGCGAGGTCCCTTGAATCCAGCAACTCTGTCCAAGTGACTCCCACAGTCCAGTGACTCTTCAGTCCAAGTTTGGTGGAGGTAAGTCCTTGCCTCCCCACGCCAGACTGCATTGCTGGGAACCGCAACTTTTGCAGCTACTCCGGCCTCCGTGCACTTCCGGCGGAAATCCTTTGTGCACAGTCCAGCCTGGGTCCACGGCACTCTAACCTGCATTGCACGACCTCCTAAGTTGTTCCCCGGCGACGTGGGACTCCTTTGTGCGACTTCGGGTGAGCACCGTTTCACGCATCCTCGTAGTGCCTGTTTCTGGCACTTCTGCGGGTGCTGCCTGCTGCTGAGAGGGCTCCTTGTCTTGCTCGATGCCCCCTCTGTCCCCTGACGCAATTGGCAACATCCTGGTCCCTCCTGGGCCACAGCAGCATCCAAAAACCGGAACCGCACGATTTGCAGCTAGCAAGGCTTGTTGGCGGTCTTTCGTCGGGAAAACACTTCTGCACGACTCTCCACGGCGTGAGGGATCCGTCCTCCAAAGGGGAAGTCTCTAGCCCTTGTCGTTCCTGCAGAAACCTAAGCTTCTACTGTCCAGTAGCAGCTTCTTTGCACCCACAGCTGGCATTTCCTGGGCATCTGCCCATCTTCGACTTGCTTGTGACTTTTGGACTTGGTCCCCTTGTTCCACAGGTACCCTCGACTGGAAATCCATTGTTGTTGCATTGTTGGTTTGTGTCTTTCCTGCAGAATTCCCCTATCACGACTTCTATGTCCTTTGGGGAACTTTAGTGCACTTTGCACTCACTTTTCAGGGTCTTGGGGAGGGCTATTTTTCTAACCCTTACTATTTTCTAATAGTCCCAGCGACCCTCTACAAGGTCACATAGGTTTGGGGTCCATTCGTGGTTCGCATTCCACTTTTGGAATATATGGTATGTGTTGCCCCTATCCCTATGTGTCCCCATTGCATCCTATTGTAACTATACATTGTTTGCACTGTTTTCTAATACTATTACTGCATATTTTGGTATTGTGTACATATATCTTGTGTATATTTGCTATCCTCATACTGAGGGTACACTCTGAGATACTTTGGCATATTGTCATAAAAATAAAGTACCTTTATTTTTAGTATAACTGTGTATTGTGTTTTCTTATGATATTGTGCATATGACACTAAGTGGTACTGTAGGAGCTTCACTCGTCTCCTAGTTCAGCCTAAGCTGCTCTGCTAAGCTACCATTATCTATCAGCCTATGCTGCTAGACACCCTATACACTAATAAGGGATAACTGGGCCTGGTGCAAGGTGCAAGTACCCCTTGGTACTCACTACAAGCCAGTCCAGCCTCCTACAGTGGGTGAAGGTTTCAGATTTATATTCACAAAGCCTGCAACCCCTGATGACGGTAAGGGAGTTCCATTTCGGGTTTAGCTCTTTTTTTCTTCAGGCTGAGCAATCTCGCAAAAGCAATTTGTGTCACACAGGTTTTCCTAATAGGGTGGGTAAGATATGGCTGTGGTTCCAAAAGCTGTGTGGTGTTGTTAAAAGAAGCAGCTAGTGCACAGGAGTCTTGTTCATTCATTACAGATCGTGTGCCCGGGAAAGCATTTTTGTCTGTCTTATCAGCACGGATTTGATTGCGATGTGTGATTGGGCCAACCTGATCAGCTCTACTTGATCAACTTGGAGATTGTTTAAAGCTGACGTTAAGTATTGTGACCAGGGGTTCAAACTTGCATTAAAGATTTAGAAGAGGACTGACTTTAAGGTGTTAGGTGGGGCCATGACTTTCCTGTGATTGTCGTTCAGGAAGGCCCCCATCAAGCCCCAATGCTGGCCCTCCAGACCAAATTCCAGCCTTATCAGGTGGCTCCTTATGTAATGTGGCAACTTGAAGACTCTCTTGCAGATTTTGACTTGGCGCTTTGCAATCAGTGTGACGGATTGGCCAGGAAATGCTGCATGACCATAATTCATTCCCGGGAGAAAAGTGGCTTTAAGAGTTTGAAGGATTTATTCTGCTGAGGGGCTTTCTATTGAGTTATTGAGCTGACATATTCTAATTGTTATGTAGTCGGCCTTTGCCTTCAAGTGTTAAAGTTGGGCTTTGGGCGTTCCCTTGACTGAAAGACAAACTCCCAGGTAGTTGTACACATCCGAATTGAAGATGGTGAGTGGCCCCAGTTTCCAGCGAAAATGCTGATGTTTCAGTGACCCTCCAAAGATTACTACTTTAGTTTTAGTAGCGTTTGCTTTCATTTTGTTTGCCAAGTTGTAGCCGTGCAATGCTGTTAGTGCTTTTTGTAGGCCGACTTTGGAGTGATCCAACATGACAATGTTGTCTGCGTATTGCAGCAAGGTGACCTTTTGGTTACCAATTTTTTGGTGGAATCAAATTGGCTTGTTTTAGTGCCGGTGACATCTGCAGTGTAGAGGTTAAATAGAAGCGGTGCCAAAATGCAGCCTTGTTTTAACACGTTGGTGGTGGGAATCTCCTTGCTGACTGTTGTGGGTGACAGCTCGACCCTTCCCCAGTGGATGTATATAGCAATGTTATTGCTCTTAGAAGCTTGTCTGAGATGCCCCAGTTTTTTAGCTTGTTCCATAGCAGGTTCCTTTCAACGGTGTCAAATGCCACTGAGTAGTCTATGAAGCATGCAAAGGGGGGGGGGGGTTTAACCACAGCCTCGTGAGCTATAAAAGAAAGGGTTACGATGTTGTTCCTGGTTGCAGAATTCGCCCTGAAGCCAGTTTGGTTTAGTGAAACTATCTCTTTAGCCTCGGTACAGCTATGTAGTTCTTCCTGAAGGACTTGAAGCACATCCTTTTGCTTCAATGTCCAGGAGAGCGATAAGGCGATAATTGGCTGGGTCTTTTCTGTCCCTCTTTTTGTAGATAGGGTGTAATAAAGAGCCTCTCCAGTTCGGTAGTACTTCCAGGCAGTCAAGGCAGGAGCAATGCAGTACAGAGAGGATTGGTGACCAGAGCTTCAAATCTTCCTTATAGATGTATGTGGGAATTCTGTTTGGACCGGGGTCCCCGACGATCTCATTCTACGCAGAATGATGGAAATCTCCACTGGAGAGGGAGCGAGTCCCATGGCTAATTGATGCTCATTGGTATCTGGCTTCCTCTCTGGTTGTGCCTGTAAGAGTTGGTCAGTTACATGGAGTTTTTTTTGCATGTTCAGCCCAAGAACCTTCACTTATCGCATTATTTTGCTGATCAGTCTGACTAATCTTATTTTTAATGTATCTCCATAGTTCACCATGATTGTGTTTTCTCATCAAGGTGTAGATGTGAACAGATTCCTTTTCCGCTTGTTGGCGTTTTATAGACCAAATCAGCTGCTTGTGTTGTTTAGTGTATTTCAGAGATTTTGATGCTAGTTCTTTTTTTTTCCTATGGGGTCGCTCGTTTTGTCAAGTAATCTCAATCTTCCAAGATTCAAGTTACTCGCACCTATGGAATCATGTTGAGGACTTTTCATAAAATGCCGTTGGGGCTTGGTAGAGGATCCTGCATTTGCAGGAAATCGTTGGTGATATCTGGCCATTTATTTCTGAGTGAGTCGCTCGTCAGTGACAACAGAGTCGGTCCATTGACGCTTAACCATGAGTTGAATGCTTGGGATACAGTGGGTCCCCATCTTATTCGTCTGATTATTTGTGATTCTTCTTCCCCCTGAGGCATTCTGATTGGCTTATACGTTTCTTGGACTACTTGGAAATATCTCAAAGCTTACTATAACAGGAAGGTGATCACTTGCCTTTAGTACTGAAATTTAAAAAAATGTCAGGTTGTTAATAGCTTCCTCAGCGGAGAAGATATACAGGGAGTGCAGAATTATTAGGCAAGTTGTATTTTTGAGGATTAATTTTATTATTGAACAACAACCATGTTCTCAATGAACCCAAAAAACTCATTAATATCAAAGCTGAATATTTTTGGAAGTAGTTTTTAGTTTGTTTTTAGTTTTAGCTATGTTAGGGGGATATCTGTGTGTGCAGGTGACTATTACTGTGCATAATTATTAGGCAACTTAACCAAAAAAAATATATACCCATTTCAATTATTTATTATTACCAGTGAAACCAATATAACATCTCAACATTCACAAATATACATTTCTGACATTCAAAAACAAAACAAAAACAAATCAGTGACCAATATAGCCACCTTTCTTTGCAAGGACACTCAAAAGCCTGCCATCCATGGATTCTGTCAGTGTATTGATCTGTTCACCATCAACATTGCGTGCAGCAGCAACCACAGCCTCCCAGACACTGTTCAGAGAGGTGTACTGTTTTCCCTCCTTGTAAATCTCACATTTGATGATGGACCACAGGTACTCAATGGGGTTCAGATCAGGTGAACAAGGAGGCCATGTCATTAGATTTCCTTCTTTTATACCCTTTCTTGCCAGCCACGCTGTGGAGTACTTGGACGCGTGTGATGGAGCATTGTCCTGCATGAAAACCATGTTTTTCTTGAAGGATGCAGACTTCTTCCTGTACCACTGCTTGAAGAAGGTGTCTTCCAGGAACTGGCAGTAGGACTGGGAGTTGAGCTTGACTACATCCTCAACCCGAAAAGGCCCCACAAGCTCATCTTTGATGATACCAGCCCAAACCAGTACTCCACCTCCACCTTGCTGGCGTCTGAGTCGGACTGGAGCTCTCTGCCCTTTACCAATCCAGCCACGGGCCCTTCCATCTGGCCCATCAAGACTCACTCTCATTTCATCAGTCCATAAAACCTTGGAAAAATCAGTCTTGAGATATTTCTTGGCCCAGTCTTGACGTTTCAGCTTGTGTGTCTTGTTCAGTGGTGGTCGTCTTTCAGCCTTTCTTACCTTGGCCATGTCTCTGAGTATTGCACACCTTGTGCTTTTGGGCACTCCAGTGATGTTGCAGCTCTGAAATATGGCCAAACTGGGGGCAAGTGGCATCGTGGCAGCTGCACGCTTGACTTTTCTCAGTTCATGGGCAGTTATTTTGCGCCTTGGTTTTTCCACACGCTTCTTGCGACCCTGTTGACTATTTTGAATGAAACGCTTGATTGTTCGATGATCACGCTTCAGAAGCTTTGCAATTTTAAGAGTGCTGCATCCCTCTGCAAGATATCTCACTATTTTTGACTTTTCTGAGCCTGTCAAGTCCTTCTTTTGACCCATTTTGCCAAAGGAAAGGAAGTTGCCTAATAATTATGCACACCTGATATAGGGTGTTGATGTCATTAGACCACACCCCTTCTCATTACAGAGATGCACATCACCTAATATGCTTAATTGGTAGTAGGCTTTCGAGCCTATACAGCTTGGAGTAAGACAACATGCATAAAGAGGATGATGTGGTCAAAATACTCATTTGCCTAATAATTCTGCACTCCCTGTAGTCTAGGGTGCTCTTGTTCTGGAAAGTTTTCGAAAATATTGTGCGGGGGGCACTGACTTTTTGGGAGTGCTGAATGGAAACGAGGCCATGTTTTTTAAAGAATTGTTGGAGTTGGCGGCTGGCGGGACATTCCCGGAAGGCCGGGTCCGCAGTTGTATCTAATGATCGGACATTGAAGTTCCCGCAGATTATGATGTTGATGCCGATGTGATCTAGACTGCTCCCTCCAGGGTATTGACTAGTTGTGCCATGCTTTCTACTTTTGCTTGGCCAAATATTTTAAAATAGAGGTTAATTATAAGAAATTTTGACTTGTGGTCCTTTGATGTCGAGATTTCCGATCTTATTATTTGTAGCATTTGATAATTAGTGGGTACTGTACTAACTATGATTTCTAGACTGACGTTTAAGTAGATCGAGAGGCCTCCAGAGGGTCTCCAGAAGATGTTTCTTTTTGTAGCTGACTGTTGTATTTCCTGGAAGCCTGGAATAGCCAGTGAACAGTGTTAGACTTTTCATCCTTGGTGTGGTCTCTCTTATCTTTTTGCCTCTGTTTCCCAGGTTGTTGATGTTTGATGGACTCTGATTTTGCTGTTTTTGTTACTCTAGGCACTTTACCACTGCTAACCAGTGCTACAGTGCAAGTGCTCCTTTACAAAATGTGTATGTAATTGGGTTATCCATGACTGACATATTTGATTTATTAATAAGTCCCCAGTACAGTGCACTAGAGGTGTCCAGGGCCTGCAGCATTGGTTGTGCCACCCACATAAGTAGCTCTGTAATCATGTCTCAGCCCTGCCACTGCAGTGTCGGTGTGTGCAGTTTTAACTGTAGATTCAACTTGGCAAGTGTACCCACTTGCCAGGCCTAAACCTTCCCTTTTCTTACATGTCAGACACCCCTAAAGTAGGCCCTAGGTAGCCCCAAGGGCAGGGTGCAGTGTATGGTTAAGGTAGGACATATAGTAATGTGTTTTATATGTCCTGACAGTGAAATAAATCTTATTAAAGTGTAGATTCCCTTTGGGAGCGGATGGACATGTGGAGTTTGGGATCTCTGAGCTCACAATTTAAAAATACATCTTCTAGTAAAGTTGATTTTAAGATTGTGTGTTTGAAAATGGCACTTTTAGAAAGTGAGCATTGTCTTGCTTATACTGTTTCTGTGACTCTGCCTGTTTGTGGATTCCCTGTCTGGATCAGTTTGACAGTTGGGCTGGTTGCACCTCACACTAGACATTGACACAAAGGGAGCTATGGTGTAGTCTGCATTTCCTGATAAGCCATCTGTGTTAGAAGGGAGGGGAGGAGTGGTCACTCACACCTGAAAGGGCTGTGTCTGCCCTCACACAATTCAGTCTCCAACCCCCTGGTGAGTGTCTTGGACCTGGCCTGGGCAAGGCAGCATTTCACAATTAAGTGAGACTTTGCTTTGAAGTAGGCACACTTCAAATGAGAAATTGGGTATAAGAAGGGCACCCAAAACCACAGACTTTAGAACACTTCTGGAAACCAAGAGGAACCTCTGCCTGGAGAAGAGCTGAGGAAGAAGAGCTGCCCTGCCTGTGACTGTGCTTTGTGGAGCTATCCTGCAGTTGCTGCTTCTGCCCGAGTGTAGGAGGCTGGACTGGCTTGTAGTGAGTACCAAGGGGTACTTGCACATTGCACCAGGCCAAGTTATCCCTTATTAGTGTATAGGGTGTCTAGCAGCATAGGCTGATAGATAATGGTAGCTTAGCAGAGCAGCTTAGGCTGAACTAGGAGACGAGTGAAGCTCCTACAGTACCACAAGTGTCACTTGCACAATATCATAAGAAAACACAATACACAGATATACTAAAAATAAAGGTACTTTATTTTTATGACAATATGCCAAAGTATCTCAGAGTGTACCCTCAGTATGAGGATAGCAAATACACACAAGATATATGTACCCAATACCAAAATATGCAGTAACAGTATTAGAAAACAGTGCAAACAATGTATAGTTACAATAGGATGCAATGGGGACACATAGGGATAGGGGCAACACAAACCATATACTCAAAAAAGTGGAATGCGAACCACGAATGGACCCCAAACCTATGTGACCTTGTAGAGGGTCGCTGGGAATATTAGAAAATAGTAAGGGTTAGAAAAATAGCCCACCCCAAGACCCTGAAAAGTGAGTGCAAAGTGCACTAAAGTTCCCCATAGGACATAGAAGTCGTGATATGGGAATTCTGCAGGAAAGACACAAACCAGCAATGCAACAACAATGGATTTCCACTCGAGGGTACCTGTGGAACAAGGGGACCAAGTCCAAAAGTCACAAGCAAGTCGGAGATGGGCAGATGCCCAGGAAATGCCAGCTGTGGGTGCAAAGAAGCTGCTACTGGACAGTAGAAGCTGAAGGTTCTGCAGGAACGACAAGGGCTAGAGACTTCCCCTTTGGAGGATGGATCCCCCACGCCGTGGAGAGTCGTGCAGAAGTGTTTTCCTGAAGAAAGACCGCCAACAAGCCTTGCTAGCTGCAAATCGTGCGTTAGGGTTTTTGGATGCTGCTGTGGCCCAGGAGGGACCAGGATGTCGCCAATTGCGTCTGGGGACAGAGGGGGTGTCGAGCAAGACAAGGAGCCCTCCCAGCAGCAGGCAGCACCCGCAGAAGTGCCCGAAACAGGCACTACGAAGATGCGTGAAACGGTGCTCACCCGAAGTCGCACAAAGGAGTCCCACGTCGCCGGAGGACAACTTAGGAAGTCGTGCAATGCATGTTAGAGTGCCGTGGACCCAGGCTGGACTGTGCACAAAGGATTTCCGCCGGAAGTGCACGGAGGCCGGAGTAGCTGCAAAAGTCGCGGTTCCCAGCAATGCAGTCTGGCGTGGGGAGGCAAGGACTTACCTCCACCAAACTTGAACTGAAGAGTCACTGGACTGTGGGAGTCACTTGGACAGAGTTGCTGGATTCAAAGGACCTCGCTCGTCGTGCTGAGAGGAGACCCAGGGGACCGGTGATGCAGTTCTTTTGGTGCCTGCGGTTGCAGGGGGACGATTCCGTCGACCCACGGGAGATTTCTTCAGAGCTTCTAGTGCAGAGAGGAGGCAGACTACCCCCACAGCATGCACCACCAGGAAAACAGTCGAGAAGGCGGCAGGATCAGCGTTACAGAGTTGCAGTAGTCGTCTTTGCTACTTTGTTGCAGTTTTGCAGGCTTCCAGCGCGGTCAGCAGTTGATTCCTTGGCAGAAGGTGAAGAGAGAGATGCAGAGGAACTCGGATGAGCTCTTGCATTCGTTATCTAAGGAATCCCCAGAGACAGAGACCCTAAATAGCCAGAAAAGAGGGTTTGGCTACCTAGGAGAGAGGATAGGCTAGCAACACCTGAAGGAGCCTATCAGAAGGAGTCTCTGACGTCACCTGGTGGCACTGGCCACTCAGAGCAGTCCAGTGTGCCAGCAGCACCTCTGTTTCCAAGATGGCAGAGGTCTGGAGCACACTGGAGGAGCTCTGGGCACCTCCCAGGGGAGGTGCAGGTCAGGGGAGTGGTCACTCCCCTTTCCTTTGTCCAGTTTCGCGCCAGAGCAGGGCTAAGGGGTCCCTGAACCGGTGTAGACTGGCTTATGCAGAAATGGGCACCATGTGTGCCCATGAAAGCATTTCCAGAGGCTGGGGGAGGCTACTCCTCCCCTGCCTTCACACCATTTTCCAAAGGGAGAGGGTGTAACACCCTCTCTCAGAGGAAGTCCTTTGTTCTGCCATCCTGGGCCAAGCCTGGCTGGACCCCAGGAGGGCAGAAACCTGTCTGAGGGGTTGGAAGCAGCAGCAGCTGCAGTGAAACCCCGGGAAAGGCAGTTTGGCAGTACCAGGGTCTGTGCTACAGACCACTGGGATCATGGGATTGTGCCAACTATGCCAGGATGGCATAGAGGGGGCAATTCCATGATCATAGACATGTTACATGGCCATATTCGGAGTTACCATTGTGAAGCTACATATAGGTAGTGACCTATATGTAGTGCACACGTGTAATGGTGTCCCCGCACTCACAAAGTCCGGGGAATTGGCCCTGAACAATGTGGGGGCACCTTGGCTAGTGCCAGGGTGCCCTCACACTAAGTAACTTTGCACCTAACCTTTACCAGGTAAAGGTTAGACATATAGGTGACTTATAAGTTACTTAAGTGCAGTGGTAAATGGCTGTGAAATAACGTGGACGTTATTTCACTCAGGCTGCAGTGGCAGGCCTGTGTAAGAATTGTCAGAGCTCCCTATGGGTGGCAAAAGAAATGCTGCAGCCCATAGGGATCTCCTGGAACCCCAATACCCTGGGTACCTCAGTACCATATACTAGGGAATTATAAGGGTGTTCCAGTAAGCCAATGTAAATTGGTAAAATTGGTCACTAGCCTGTTAGTGACAATTTGAAAGAAATGAGAGAGCATAACCACTGAGGTTCTGATTAGCAGAGCCTCAGTGAGACAGTTAGTCATAACACAGGTAACACATTCAGGCACACTTATGAGCACTGGGGCCCTGGCTGGCAGGGTCCCAGTGACACATACAACTAAAACAACATATATACAGTGAAAAATGGGGGTAACATGCCAGGCAAGATGGTACTTTCCTACACAGAGTAAGAGGGCAAAGACTGGACTTTGTGTTGCGTTCCTTCTTGTGAAGATCTCCAAGGGCTTGATTTAGAGCTTGCCTCCTGTTGTTTGAAGTCTCAGGGACAGCAAAGACTTCTCTCTGCCAGCACCTGGAGTCTCTGGAGAGACTCCTACTCTGCGCTATGGTACCCATCCAGTTTCTGGGACCCTGAAAAGAGAAGCTGGTAGCCTAAGAGGAAGACATCTACTCACAGAACACCGTGCGGGGAAAAGATCAATGAAAATCCGATCTGCGGCTGAAAAATTGACGCACCGCCGACTTCGTGGCTGAAAATCGACGCTTGCCTGCAACGCAACCAAAGAATCGACGCATGGAGCTAGAGAAACGACATGCATCATCGCTGACGGAGGCTGGTGAGATTGCAACCCGCGTTGCGTGGCTTTTGGATTATCGTGCAGCTGGATTTCCGACACAAGTACCGCTGGGCGTGTAAAAACAACACAAGGCCTGCCTGGACCTGAGAGTGCTGACTGGATCAACGCATCATTCTCCTGTGGAGAGAAAACACAACGCACTGACCCAACGAAGGAAGAAACGACGCAAGGTCTCACTCGTAAGTGAAATCGACGCATCACAAGCCCTTTTTGACGCACACTCGCCCGTGCGGGTTTATTTTTGACGCACCCAAGGTACATTTTCACACTAACAGTGTTAGTGTGTGTTTAAAACTACATGAAGACTCTTTGCTTTTTAATTGATAACTTAACATGTGTATTGTGGATTTTTGTCGTTTTGGTCTTGTTTTGTTTAGATAAATATTTTCTATTTTTCTAAACCTGTGTTGTATCATTTTGTAGTGTTTTCATTAAGTTACTGTGTGTGTTGGTACAAATACTTTACACCTAGAACTCTAAAGTTAAGCCTACTGCTTGTGCCAAACTACCAAGGGGGTAAGCAGGGGTTAGCTGAGGGTGATTCTCTTTTACCCTGATTAGAGTGAGGGTCCTTGCTTGGACAGGGGGTAACCTGACTGCCAACCAAAGACCCCATTTCTAACAAACAGGTTAGCCAAGTTTCTTGTATGCACAATATATCCCAATTTGTTAAGAGTTGTTGAGCTGCGTTGTGGTTTAGGAGTCTCTTCAGGCTCGTGACGTTCCAAGAGATTATTTGTAAGTGATGTTCACCATTGTTGTTAGGCATAATATTGGGTTTTCTGGTTGGGGTATTGATGCTCCAGTTTGGGCTACTTGCATTCCGTGATCAAAAAACACTTTTCTTTTGTGGCTCGTTGGGGTGGGATAGGTGCTATGATCAAAATACACCTTTTTGATGCTGCTCATTGGGGTGGGATAGGTACAGGATATAGAGAGTTTGGTGTGCCACTTGGCTGCCATGTGAGGGGCGATGCCTTTTAAAATGCTGTGGGTGCTGGCTTTTTGGTGCAAAGTTTGGCGTGATGTTTTGAGTATTTCTGGTGAGCCATGGGTTCTATCTTTATGCCCCATTCTTCCAGGTATTATTTGTTTTTCAGTATTGTGTCTGCTAGTGCCAGTCAGTATAGTGGCTTCACAATGGTTACTGTACTCGGGCTGCACATTAAATGCTACTCTCATGATATCGTCCGATTTTATATTAGTCGCCTCTGGTAGGGTCTTAAACAGCCTTAGCAAGTTTGCACGGATCAGGATGTCATGGTTGCCTCAGAGTGGTATAGGAGCATTTGGACTAGCTTTAGTGTAGGTATGCTATTTCCCTGTTCAATTGCCAAGTGAGTTTCAGTATCAATATCATTTGGTGTTCTTGAATTATTCCTGTTTCAGGTGGCGAATTTGGGCTCATCTGGTGATTAGTCTGGTGGTCCGGGCTTTTCCTTATGCTACGGGAAGTCTGAACTCGTCCCTACTGGGCTGACCAGCTTGGGTTCCGTAATACTTTCCGTGGGCTTTGGATTGCCCGAAGGCTCACTTGGTATAGCACTTGTACTGCCCTTTGAACTGGCTAGGGCCAGTGTCTGTGTGAATTGGTTGTCGGCTGACTGGGAGGCTGAATAGACAGGAGGACCGTGTAGTTTTGTGCCTATGTTATTGTACGCCTGTTGGGCCCGGTAGTAGTGAGTGTTGGTTAACCGTTGATTGGGAAACTTCCTGGTTGCCTTGAGTTTTTATTTTCCCCACGTCCTTGTATATTTAAAGATCGGGTATGTTCTTAGTTCATCTGAAGGTACACTTGTAGGGCTTCTTTTTTGCACTGCCTGTCATGTCTCATTTTTCAGTTTGTTCTTAGCTTTTTTCAGCCTTTTCTTGTCTCTTAGCCCACTAGGGGTGCCGCTGTTTGTTTGATCATTTGGCTAGATTTTGCTCCTTCCCATTTCCACACTCCGTTGAGGTGGAATGGGTGGATGCTGTAGCGTGATCTTTGGATCATTATGTATATACGGGCTAACATTTGTAGCGGTGGGCAGGTCTTTTAATTGGGGTGACGGTGAGGCAAGCGGAGCTGGCAGAGTGCACAGATCTGTTTGGACTGGTTCCATCAATCGAATGTGCAATGCTTGTCTAGGTAGCGCTGTCTTTAGTATTGGAGGTTTGGCCACGCTTGAATTGTGCAAAGCTGCTTTCCATTCCGTAATCATACTGGTCAAAGTCAAAACTTCCAGTAAAGATGACCATTTGTCCACCAGTGGCGTCCAGACAAATACAGGTGCTATAGTATCTAGGCGTCGCCCATTTTGTTTTATAGCTATTAGCTTTGGTTCTATTCTAATGATGGAGTTTGCTAGTGAATGTATTAAATCCAGTTTCATTTATAGCTTTTCCGATTGCCATGTGAGGGCACTGATTGTGGCTGTCAGGGTAGTATTAATTGAGGCCAATAAATTATTGGGGTCTATGTTAGTTTGAATTGCCAAAGGGATTGCCTTCACCTGGGCTTCAGTTAAGTCCAACTCACTTTTGTTGACTGGCATATGGCATGGGATGGAGCTGACGCTGGCGCAGGGGTTGCTGCAGGTTCTCGCTGTGGCGGTCGTCTGTATACTTCCTTCTTCATGTGACATGCTAGATGTGTGAGCCAGCGGCTCAGGTAACCCTCCGTTAGAGCCTGGGCGGACTCTTTCCGGTAATGGGCTGCTTTTTAGCAGAGTTGGCACAGCGTGGAAGGCAGCTGCGGCTGCCGACCTTAGCTCCCGGTCGTTTAGAACAAACGCTAAGGCTATGTCAGTTAGCAAACTAACCTTGCCGGCATCACCGCCATCAAGCCCAATCCTATCTCCGCAATTAGTGTGGTCTGCCACTGCCGCCAATGTATTATCTGTGACAGTGTTTGATGATAGTTCTATGATTGTGCCATCCTCTGGCTGGACGGTATTTGACAATTCTGTGATTGTGCCGTCTTTTGGCTGGACCGACCCATTTGACCCTCAGTCCTGACATGTTGATGGGCTTTGATTGGCAGAATTCTTGATACTTGGGATATTCCCAATGAGTGGCAAACCTAGTGTTTGATCCAGATTAGGTAAATTTGATGGGATTGATTTCTGTACTTTTGTGAAGAAGTCCAGAACCGACCTTTGGGCAGCTCCCTTTGCTAACTTTCTGTGCTTTATTACTACTTTTATTCCTGTAGTGCTTAGGCGTGATGGATCGTTATTCGCAACTCTGTACTGGGAGGCTGGCTGCTCATCCGGTGCAGTTTTAAATTGCCCGCTCTTGTGGGCTCTGGGGTTGCTGTGTGACTGCGGGAACTTCAGCGGGGGGGGGGTGGGGCGGGGGGGGTGGCACGCTGATGGTGTCTGAGCGTGTTCCCCTCCATCTCTCTCCCTGCCACCCCCTAACTCACCCTCCCTGGTGGGTGTTTGGTGATGCCTTTGCTGAGCTGGGAGGCCGCCCCCAGGAGTATCTGTCTTTAAAATGATTTGACGTTTCTTTGATTCATCGGCGGAAGGACAGCAGGCTGGAGAATTTCCAGGTAAGTACATGTGCAGTTGGTCTTTTAAACTGGGTCGAAAGCCTGTTGGAGCTGGAGCTGGGGCCTCTGGTGTTGCCCTCAATATTGGTGGTATTGCTGCTGGTGCTCCTGGCCTTGTGCCGGCTGCGCAAATGAGGCATTATGTTAATTATGGTAATGCGTATTAATCCCTGTCAGTGAAGTGGTGGCAACAATGTTATGTTATGTTATGATAGAGGGTGTTGGAAATGTGTATTGAGGGGAATGGTTGGCGGGAGCGATGCGCGCTTCAAGTGTGCCTCAGTACTTTAGGTGTGCAGTTTTGCATATGTTTTCAGCCTGAGGGCACGGGCATAGCCACGAGCATGGGGGCTCGAGCGGGGCCTACCGGAGCCCTGCAAGCCGCACCCAGCGCTAGCCAGGCCGCTTCCGCAGGACCTCTGCGGCACGCACTTGGCAGAAGCTGATAGCAGCTTCTGTACTCACCCCTCCCCTCTCAGGGCCACTCTGGTTCCGCGGGCTCCCACTGGCCTGTTCTGCACCACTCCACCACATGCTCTATCCACCCCCTCACCTTCCATTACTGCCACCACCACTCGGCCTCCTTTGGTGGGCTGATGCCGATCCCCTAGTGAGTGGCTCTTGGACTTTTTGGAGGGGGTTTTGACGGGGGGTTGAAAGGGGCTGGGGGAATTTGGGGAGGCTGCGTTGAGCCGCGAGAGTCTGATGCGGCAAAGCTAGGCGGCAGACAGAAAAGATGGTGTGCTGGAATATTCTAGAGCTGTCTCTGGGGGTCCGCAGGCACCAAGGGGGCACGGGGGTACTGGGGTCTTGCCACACGGCTTCTGTGATTACGCGGCTTCCACGGTCTGCGCTCTTCGCTCCAAGCCAAAGCCCCGCCCCTCTCTCAGCGTCTCTCAGCATAGTGTAGCGAGCGCCTCCTCTGTCCTCACACCAACATTGAAAACACACATCACTATCTCTTATATTTTGAAGCTATTGGAGCTAAGAAACGTAAATCTGCTCTGAAAATTTATAGCGCGGACTAGGCAAAAGAAAATTCCCCCCAAAAACACGGTCTACCCGTCTGAGTGGCTCATCACGTTGAGCGTTTGTAGCCGAGTCATGCGGTCACCCACAGGCCACAGGTTTAAGTCCAGACAAGACTGACTCCCATGGTGCAAACCAGAGCCCTTCGAAAATCATGCAAGAAGCATTGTGTTAATAAAGCACTACAGTTCTTCTTGCCAACTACTAACTGAGATCATCTATCTCACACAGCTATTATGGAGGGAGCATTTACGTTATTGTGGATACAATACACAATCAAAATGCAGGAACGGATAAGCCCATATTGCAAAGGGGAGCCTAAAGTAATGGCGAGGGCGAGTAACTGGTGTGCCAGCATGTTCACATACTGACATATTTAATACTACAATATTCCTAGACGGGTTGTCAAGCCCTTATCCAGGCAAAATGGCAGCCAAGGTGGCGTGAGTCACAGAAGCATGATACGTAAAAAAGATAAGCTAACACACAAAGATAGTTGAAGGTGAGACTGAAGACGCACCTTTTCTCGTCACTCCCGATGGGCATGTTCATTCCTTGGAGTCCCGCAGATGGGTAGTCCTGGGTGCGGGCGCATATTCCTAGAAAGCGATTGCGAATAGTATACAATCCTTTGGGATCAGTATCACTGTCGGTACAGTATGACTAGATTGTAATGATCCTCACGTTAACACTCCGTCACAGGCAGTCAGAGTACCCTCGCCGGTACAGCGAACAAAGCATCAAAAACAACTTTTTTCCCCTGTAGTTGCCTGCAGCATGTTTATGAACTGGTAGTCATGCAAAGTGCCCTACAGCCAATCGAGTTTGCGCTGCATGACACTTCAAAGCGCCATGGCCGCCATGGAGCACGAAGGGGAGAGACAAAAGAAAAAATGAGTGCACACACACTAAAATATGTGGCAGATCGTGCAATAATCCATGTAACAGGGTCATTCTGCTAGGCGGTAACAAAAACACTCCAAGGCAGTACAAACGTAAAGCACTTACCAATGACATCAAGGGATTTTTGAAGGGCACTCCCAGGAACCAATGAAAGTGATGGGCGTGGTTAAGCCCACAGAATAGATTACAATATGTCAAAAATCTGTGCTTGCGCGCTGCTATGCTCAACCTAAAAATGAAGTTCATGCTGTAAAAATAAAATAAAAAATGCCTTGGCTATTCGGGGGACCCCGTCACATGGGGACACTGGTGAATGTTTCAATTTACAAATCAGTGTTTATTAGGTGTGTTAGTGGGTTTTTGGTCACATGATTGGAACCATTCTCAGGTGATTTATTTATCATGAAGATAAAACTTTTTCATTTTTAAGTATTTAAATCAAATGTACAACATAATACAGAAGCCAGCAGGCAGACCTTTTCAAGCACTTGTTAAATATAAGAAATTGATATTTAAGCAACTTTAAAGAAGCAACTTGTTGCATTTGTATGACGGCACAGGGTTATGCCCTGTGACGTCACGCTGTTATGCACGCATATCCTGACCACGCCAGAGGTAATGGGTGACTGAATAAAAGGGGAAATGTTGAGCAGGTCTCAACAAATTGTGCAGACACTGGGTGCAATAATAGTAGTAAAGACCTTCATTGCAATATACCATACATCTACCAAAGACCCCAGCTGTTTCCCTGCTGAATATTTTATCTGATGCTATGTCAGATGTGCCATCTGCAACAGAGGAGAGAGGGGGGACGTACTGTCTCCCCTCCCCGGGGTTATGTTATGGTAGCATCCCTTACAGGGGCAACACTACATTCCTCCCTTACCTAGAAATTGAAAGAAAACACATAGCAACATGCCAACACAAGACATTACATTTAGGTGACACAACCTTGACCATGGTATAAGTCACAAACATGGAAGCCCATCAGCATGGCATCCTCCTTACTCACTTAGTCAGGAAGTCAGCATAACACCTGGATCGGTCAAGGTTTGCTCTGAGGTGCTACCACCCTGGTTCGCCCCTTGCTCAAAGTCTCACCACGGGTCCGTCTGAGAACATGAGCCCTTTTGTTGCTGGGCTCCCTGGATTAAGGCATGGATTGCTGTGACAGGACTCCAGAGGTAGGTGGAGATTCCGCTACTGGTTTAGGGGTATTCGAGGCAGTGCAATCCTGGGAGGATCCACCACCTTAAATGCAGTCCCTCTCTGCAGTCAGTATCTTGCCTTTAACAGCTACAGCGGGATTGGCTTTGAAAGGAAAATGAAACTTCCCGCCTAGGTGACAATCCTTGACAAGCACCTTGTCGCCCACTTGTATGGCATTTTGCTTAGCTCGCCTTCGCCTCAATGCATACCAGTTGTTGTGTGTTCTCGCAAATGATTGTTTTGTAGGGTTCGGCTGAGCAGCCCACATGTGATGGTGTGGTATGGAGTTGGTCATAACCTTTCTGAAACACAGCTGGCTGGGAGCAACCCCATTGGTGGCATTGGTTGTGAGTCAGTATTCTTGGAGAAAATTATAGATGGCTCTTTCAGTGCTGTGTGCCTCCGCCACTGCAATACGAATGACTTGGTTAGAGTCCTTAAATTGAGCTCTACCTCTCAGTTAGCTTTAGGCCACCAAGCCGTGAAGCAATGATGTTTTGTGTTCTGGGAGCGGAGGAACTCTGTCCACTCATGGCTGTTAAAGGGGGCCCATTATCGCTAATAATTTCACTGAACAGGCCATAAGTAGCCTTCATTTTGGGATGACTTCGGAAGCTGAAGTGGTCAAAACAATCTCAACCTAAGAATATCTGGAAAAGTCATCCACAATGATGAGCATGTGGGAGTCATCAGAAAGGTTCCCGGAATTGGCACTGATGCGTTGCACAGGGCATGGGGGCCATCTTCAGCGATGACCCACACAGGTGGGTCTGGTTGTCCACTAGCTTGGCAGGCAAGGCAGCTCTTGACCACCATCTTTCACTTGTTGATCCAGGATGGGGATCCATACTTTACTTCTGAGTTTGTGTTTTGACTTCACAACCCCCTTGTGGGTGCCATGGGCTAGCAAGACTGCTCTCAGTCTCAGACTGGCCGGGAGTACTAGGTTGGTGCCTCGCAAGAGGCAGCCATCTTCAGTGACCGACGGCTCATGGGGGACGTGAAGGAATGAATGAAGCGTCGATCTGGGTTCATCGGTGTGGTAGGCCGCTGGACACTGTATAGGCCACCAGTCAGCAGACAATGTGACTTGAATACCCAGCTGTCGGTAGTCGTCTTGTTTGGTCACTTCCACTACTTCCGAGAGGGGGATGGGGTCGCTCTGTCCAGCGCCAGCCAGACATATTCTTCCATGTCTTGTTCTTCTTGGGCTTCAGAGGCTGTGAGGAGGACGAGCCTGCCATCACAGAAAATCTGCTGGGTTGCAAGTGCCCGGTTGATATTCAACACCGAAAAAACTGAAGTCCTCATCTTTGGGAACAAATCCTTGTTATGGACTAACACAATGTGGCCCTCAGAGCTTAGCACACCCCCATCCAAATAGACCATGCCCACAACCTTGGCATCATCCTGTGTAGCAAACTATCCATGAAGAAACAAGCCAAAGAATTCTCCTCCACCTGCTTCCAATCCCCTCGCATGATCTGCAAGATCTTCAAGTGGCTCCCAGCCAACACCAGAAGGACCATCATGCAGGCCCTCATCAGCAGACTGTACTATGGAAACACAGTGGATGTAGGAATCACAGCACGCTTCTTGAAGAGACTCCAGACAATACAGAACTCATCTGCAAGACTCATACTCAACCTTCCTAGAAGGACCCACATCACACCCCAGCTCAAGGAAGTACACTGGCTCCCGATTCAGAAGAGATACCAGTTCAAGATTCTGACTCACGCCTAAAAGGCCCAGCACAATAAAGGACCAGCATACATCAATGAAATCCTGACCTTCCACTAACTGATCAGACCCCTCCGATCAGCTTTCCTCTCTCTTACAGACACACCACGGATCTGTCAAGCCAACAGCAGAGGATGCGCCTTCTCGCATCTGCCAGCCAAGGCTTGGAACAACCTCCCCTACACCTCAGGAATGCCCCTTCACTCCAGCAATTCAGAAGTGCGCCTCAGCCGTCCCGCCCCTTGTGAGCACAGCAAGCCGCAACTGTGTTTCATGGACAGGTTCCGCACCTCATGTTCGCACAGATGCGTACCGCAACTGGTTGTTTCAGCTTCATGGTGACTACAAGGGGGATAGCCAGGGGATGAACCCAGATACATTTTTGATAATGCCTGACTGTTCAAGGAATTGCAGCTCACATTCAACTTTGGGGAAGAAGTGGAAGGCGATTTGTTTATGCCTGAGTGCCACAGGGGTGACAGAGTTGACTATGTGCAAAATAAGAGGAGGGCCCACCAGACACCCTATGATTCGAAGAGTGGCACAAACTCCCGTACTAACTCCTACAGATTGGAAGCACGGATACTGGATTAGTTTCAGTTCTGGGTTGCCAAGAAGCTGAGTTGGAAAGCAGATCCTTCTTTGTCTACATACACTTTGGACGTTAGGCTCGTAGTGTTGTGGGTGATGTTTATTGTAAATACGCCTGGCAACTGTTGTGGTTGAAGGTTGCCGAAAGCTTGAACTTGCGCTCTGGTGGCTCAGAGGGCAGGTGGATTGGCTAGGCTGTGTTATACCTCCACAGCCGTAAGGATGATGGAGGCTCCGGTGCGTGTAAGAACTGAGATGGATTGTCCGTGCACTGCCACCTGGCATGTGGGTAGCCTTCGATGAACGTTTCCCTTGAGATCAATTGCCCTCACAGTGTGGGCAAACTCTTGGTCATCATCATCCATATCACTGTCCAAGAACGTTGCGGGAGAGTACTGACTGCTATGACTGATTTTCTTGGAACTGGTTGACTGCAGACCTAGGTGCAAAGTGACCCACTTGGGGAAATGTTTTCATTTGCCACATGCGCTACAAGACTTTCCTCTGGCAGGAATGGGGAAGGGTCACACCACACCATCTAGGGAACTTGCTCCCAGGTTCTGATTTAGGGCGCTTCATGCTGAGTTTAGCAGCCTCTTTGCAGACAGCATCGACAGGCTCTCTTTTGACATAAGTGGTTGGTACGGGCTACATGTGCACCACACATACATTTGACAGTTTTTTATGGCCTGCCGAGGGTGAGAATGGCCCTCATCCTCATGTTCGGTTCCTGAAGGATGTGTTTGTGGAGCTTGGAGAACACACATCCTTGAAAGAACTGAATCCTTATTTCATCTTCCTGATCTGGTAGTATGCAGGTACTGGTTAGTTTCTTTAGGCAGCTATAGAAAACGTCGACAGACTCATTGTGTTTCTGGCATGCTTGTCATAGAAAAAAGCATTAATAACCCAGGTTAGCATAGGGCTCAAAATGTGCAGCAATGGTGTTGTTCAGTAAGGCGTACGTGGGGTGGGGGGGGACTCTCCTAAACCACCACTATAGAAATCTTATGAATATCAGCCCAGCCCAGGTGCAAGAGCAGGAGGCGTGTCTTCTCGTCCGCCATGCCAAGGGCTTCAAAATAGGTTTTCAAATGTTCAACCCACGCTCTTGAACAGGCAGCCTGTGTGGGAGGGGCCCCATCGAGAGCAAAAGGCTCAAAGGCGGTATGCTAGCCATGGTGAAGTGTTAAGAGCAAGCAGGTGACCAGCCAAGGTGCTTTGCAAGGGACAGGTCAAACATAGGTGAGTGGTAGCAGCAAACGAAGAGATGAGGCCTACTGTATTGTTCACAAATACCCGAATCAATGATGTGGCCTGTGGGCTCAATGGTTGAAAGGGCAGGTCCCCAAACAGTTGCATCAGCTGGTGAGCAGTCAAAAACTATGTAAATGGCAGGCAGGCAATTAGAAGGAAGTCCTGGACAGCAAAGAAAAAAATAAACTAGGCAGGCAGCTTTGGGATGGACCTTCCATGGCCAATTGCCGGCTAGAAACTGGCGAGGAAGCCACAGAATCTCACTACACAACAAGTAAGCGTCACTGCTCAGTGGGCACAGCCACCAGGTGCAGGTGGCGCTAGGCGGCTTGAGGAGCACACCAGCAGCAAAGCACGAGGCACAGACAGCAGGAGCAGGCCGTGCTGGCAGCGAAGCAGGCAGAAGCTGAGCAGCAGATCAGACAGCCACAGAGTGGAAGACAAACACTGCAGGGGCCAACAGGAGGCCGCCACTGGAGGCTTGATGCTCAGGAATGGAGGTAGGCTGGGTCGCCATGGGTCGTAGGTGTCTGGATGCAGGCCTGTGCCCGACAAGGGACGGGGCAGGCAAGTGGCCTAGGCGATCACTCCAGGAGCAGTGCAGGCAACAAGTGTGAGGCTATGGTGATTGGAGGCACGTGTTGCTGGGTGCATGACCTCCTTTTCACCAATGTAGAGTAGGCCTCAACAAACTGACACCGGGTGCAGTAATAGTAAAGACCTCTATTGCAATACATCGTACTTCTAGGACCCTGCCCATTTCTCCTCTCAACATTTTATGCTTTATCAGACGCTACTTCAGATGTACCATCTGCGTCGGAGGAGGGGGGCATACTGTCACCCCTACCCTGGGTCATGTTATAATGTTGTCTCTTAAGGGGCAGCACTACAGGGATCAGAGTTACTGTGTATTCTCTCCACATGCCTGAAACTGTCCTCGCCCTGCACCACTACAGTGGCGACGAGATGGAGATGGAGCTGGCCACAGCCGACGTGAAAAAAACTAAAAATGCACCAATCACGTTCCCCGTGGAGTGACAGTCATTGCCATAATTCTCACACCGCCCCATCCCAGCTGTGCATTATGGCACCAGGCAGCACTTGCCTAATGTGCCCCTGACAACCAGTACCTTCTGCCGCTGAGTGCCATGTCATGCAATCCAGCAAGGAAATACTGCCTCACTTCATCCTGATACCTCGTCCCACCCCCATTACTGGCATTCCAGGGGCTACCTGAAGCCTGCCGCCCTCACCCGATGAGTGCCTGCAACAGACTCTAACGATCTGACCAGATTCTGCCTGCCTTATATGCTGTGATTCCCGGCACTCGGTTATATGTCGGAACCACGGGTGCTTCCAGCACCGGTGGCTCAACAACGAGGTCGGAACAACAACCTTGTTCTAACCACTAATGCCTTTACCATGAATGCGTTTACAACGATTTTACCATTGTAAACGCATTCCTGGTAAAGGCATTAGCGATCAGCATGCACGATTCCAACATGCCTCCCCCTCCAACCCTAATCACCCCCAGCCCCCACCCCAAAAACTAAAAATACCCGGAGTCCCCACCCTGCCCCTAAAACTTAAACACCCCAACCAACCCCTTAAACCTAAACCCCGCCCCCCAAACCCTAATCACCCCAAGCCCCACCGCCCCAAAAAACAGCCCCAGCCCAACTTATATCCTCCTTCACCTCGACTCCGACTCTGTTCCGCTGTACCTTAACCACGCATGTACATTGTTCAGACATGCGTGGTTAAGGTACGATGAAAGGTAAAACAAAAGCGTTCACGACTTTGTGGTTTCGGAGTCGTTGTTCCGGGTGTTTCACCTGGCACTCTGACTCCTGCATCCACCTTAGACCCCCAAAATGAGCACTACCTAACAAGAAGATGCACATGCTGTGCCTAACCAGCATGCCCTACCCGCACAACATGCTGCGGTACTTCAGTCACAACGTGTCGTACCTGCACATGCCGGTCATGGTTTGTCCAATCCTCTACCACCATTAAGTAAACTCAGCAATCCTGCAAATGGGACTCCACAGTGGCACATACGGGTGGCCTGCCTGAACAATTATTTCAAAGCCACAAAAGAGATTGATGGCGAGACCAAATGATCTCTGCTTGTCCACTATGCAGGCGAGGAGAGCTTCAAACTTTTGCAACTTACCTGGCACTTGTGCTGACGCCATTACTGCCCCAATGCATAATTTGACCCTGAAATGAACCCAAACTTTCAGCGATTCAAACTGTGTGAAGCATGGCAATGCGAGGACACTACTTCTCATTTTTCACTTCTGCCTGAGAACTTGCTAACACACACTGAGGATGACAGAGGAACACAAGGGAAGGTAGCTTCCCACACCTGTACTCCACACCATTAGGTGTGGGAAAGGAAATAATTTTTTTTTTTTATATATAACCCTCACCCACTCTAATAGTGGCATTCTTCATCTGGTTCACCCTAACTCTTAAAGGTCAGGGTGGGCTCAACCATCTTCCAGGGAGCTCTTGCCAGATATTCAGACAAGGCTGCCAGTCTGCAGCACTAAGATGTCACATTCTTCGTCCTATTCCCATGAGCAGTCCAACAACCTAGTAGACCAACACTCTGCCAAAACCCCGACATGCACGGCACGGGTTTATTCGCTCCACAAATACTTGAGGCTTATCATGGCCATCATTTGCCTTTACTATTTGATTTCTCCCAAGGACTCATGACTACCAGCAGCTTGATCTATGTACCTTTCGTGTTTACATATAATGTTTTATATACATCTGAAGCCTTGACAAAGTCTTGAAGATGAAACACGTGTTGGCTGTTTTGCTGTATGGACTTATTGTTACATTTGAACATCCTATTGTAACTTTGACCATTTATCACCATCTGGCTGCTCTAGACACATGGTCATTTTGTACAACGCAGTCTTTTGATTGAGATTTCTACTTTCTACCTGCACTTATAATAAATATCTACACATCATCTTCCAAGAACGAACTTTCTACTTATTCTTGAACATTTTCAGGATTCATGCTATTGGTGTGCCCTGGCCACTCTTCTTTCAATATTTAGGCAACCACCCACTCTTCAGTGTGTGGCCCTCCGACACCTGTGGTGGCAGGTGTTAGGGCTAGCCTGGTACCCAACACCATATTGTTTAAATTTTAGGACTTCGCTCGGATTTCACTATTGACATATGCTTTGCAGATGTGCAAGCGCTCTCTGGCATCCGCCACCTTCTTCGCCTGACTTAACCTAGCAGACCAGATCAAAATGGATTTTTAGAAGCTCTATGAAAACTGCAGAAATCACATAAAGATGAGTCAAAACCGAAGAGGCGGCAACAATCTCAAAAGGCCTCCATGAGGGAGCATACCCATGCCTGGGTATGTTGAAGACTTTGTCAACTACTCCTGTGGCAACTGCAGATTTTCCTCACACCCTCTTCTCGAGTGCCCAGGCAGAGGCAAGACCTGCTCAACATGCCAGAGTCTCAACCACTTTGCAAACGTCTGCTGAGTTGGGCAATGCAATGCAAACCCTGTTGCCAAGAAGTGCGAGCAGTGCGAGCAGTGACACACTATCAGTCAACAAACCTCGATAGTACCACCACTGTGACAGGCATCAACAACACTCTATCCAAGAACAAAGACGACAAAAGCGACCTAGTATTTTGCACGCTAGAATCAGGGTACCCCCACGGCAGACCCACCCTATCTGCCATGTAACGTTCGGACACATGCCAGTCACTTCTCTGATCGATACAGGCACATCTGTCATCATGGCCAGCCTGGTGCAGTTTCTCCAGCTGTGCCTCACTGTTCTGCCCATCTCAGTCAAGATATTTGCAAATGGCAGCTCAACACCCATCAAACCGCAGGGATGTTCACTTGCTTCATCTCCCACAGGACTCATGTCTGCCCCATGAAATTCACCTTGTGGGGCTCTGAGGACAGCTGTGACAGCAAGCGCCACCAGTTAGTCTGCTTCACTGCCACCATTGGTGATCTCTCCGATGACACCTACCCCCTGCTCATCGACTTTTCATGCCTGATCTCCGGCCTTGGCTGCTTCAAACAGCCCCCTGTGTTACTCCACATGGATCCCTCAGTGCACCCGGTGGCATTGAGACAGCTGAGGGTCCCATTCGACCTTCGCCTTGCGGTGGAGGCTGAACTGCAAAAGCTTGAAGATGCAGTAGTAATCTAGAAGATTTTGGGAAACACCTCAAGGGTGTCCCTCATAGTGGTTGCAACCAAGCCCAGACAGCCAGGATGTATTTGCATCTGTATTGATATGCACCTTCCCAGCAAAACCATAAAAAGGGAATGCTACACTTCCCCATCCATTGATGACCTGATCACCAATATCAATGGCTTTGAATGGTTCTCGGAACTTGATGCAAACTAGAGATACAATCAGCTGGCCTCACCCTCAACAGACCAAGTATCGGTTCTTCCGCCCAGAAATGGTTGACCCCTGACTAAAAGCATTAGCACAGAGGCCTCAGCCACACCATCCTCTGCTGCCAGAGTCTGAAGTTTCTTTGTGAAGTACTGTAGGACATTTATCCCCAACCTGGCAGTGAGACACCTCACCAAAATGCCCACTCCCTGGACGTGGGGAAAAGCTGAGGAGGAAGCATTCCAAGCCATCAAGTGCATCCTCCTTCATAATATAGTAATAGCATACTTTGGTCCGACAAAAGAGTCTCAACTGGTTGAGGATGCTAGCCTCATCAGCCTCGGCGTGGTCCTGTGGAGCGAGCTGATGGCGGTTGCTGAGCACTAATTGTTTTTGCCAGCAAGACCCTCACTGACACCAATAAGCAATATGCTTACATAGAAAAGGAGGCACTTGCCATCAAATGGGTGTTGGAAAGTAGATTATTAGTAAGGGCAAGTAAGTAATAGGCCACAATCTCACATAAGGTCGGTTCAAGGTTCTCAATAAATTAATGCATGCTCAATCCTTGGTAGCTTGGTCCATGAGCAGTTTGGCTTAATTTTGGAGAGAAGTGTGTTTACTATCAACAAAACAGTAAATAAGTAAAACACAGCACACAATACAAATCCAACACCAATTTATAAACATAGTAAATATTTTTATCTTTAAAATGAAACCAAAATGACAAAAATCCAATGTAGGGAACCGAAGATATGAACTTTTAAAGATTAAATGTAAAAATGTGCTTTCTAGTGCCTAAGAGCAAAAATTGCCAACTGCATTCATCTGGTCATGCTTGACCGGGGCAGAGTCAAAGTTTGAGGCTGACCACAATGGAGGCCAAGTCGGATACACTGAGCGGTAGGCGTGGGTCAAAATTGTACCACCTGACTTAGTCTTTTTTCTGGAACTTTTTCTCTCATCGTCGAGTGTGGATCCTCTTCAGGCCGGCTTGCAATGCAACATCATTATCTTGGCTCAGCACGAGGTCCTGGTCAACTCCTGGAAGTCTCATTAATGGGGAAAAGCTCTGGAGCCACCCTAGTAAAACCAGCACTAGAAATATGGGATAGAGTTAAAAGAGGAGACAGGCTAATGGCCTCTCCATCCTCTAACACTCCAATACATGACTACCCATCTTCATTCACTCCTGCTCACACATCAGAGACTTACCAAAGGTGGAACAAGGAAGCACATCACACATATCAGACATATTTAGGATAGAAGGGAGTAAAATTGTTCAAAGAATACAAAAAGGAATTTAGAATAACATAGGGGAATAGATTCAAATATTTCCACTTATGACACTTGGTTGTTACAGCTACAAATCAAGCCAAGAACAATAAAAGCCCTGATCCTAATAAAAACATTTGCATGAACCCAACTGGGAACCTAGGGCCAGATGTAGCAAAGCTTTTTCCCCATTCTGTGTCTATGGGAAAAAGTGTTCGTACATATGGCCCCTAATCCCAAATGCCTGATTTTAGGTATATGCAAAATCTTAATAGAAAAGAAAGAGGTGAATAGGTTGAGAAATCAGAAAAGTTGGTTCAAGATACTGAGCAGCGACATTGTGGACGAGGACTGGAAAACACTATGGAGGGATATTCCCAAAACACAGAAGTATTCCCTACAGAGAATTAGTTTAGTCTTCAAAATGTTGTATTACTGGTATATGACACAAGAAAGGCTACATCTTCAGATGGCAAGGCAAAATGGACCTTCAGTCCTGCTCTGTGATGGTAGCATTGGCATTACTTGGTGCTGAAGGTGTTGGTGTCTTCTCCTTTTAAGCAGTTGGACTTGGTAGACATTAAGTTTGTCACCTTCAAGGTTGTGTTTTTGGGTGGCCATAACCTCTGCTCAGCGTATTTGGGAGCTTTGGGCATTGATAGCTTCAGAACCATATTTGTTTTTCTCAGAGTATGGAGTGGTTCTCTAGTTGGGTCCCTCTTTTATGCCTAATGTGGTCTCCCAGTTTTGTAGGTCCCAGGAAGTGATTCTTCCTGCACTGGTGGATGAGTATGAGTCTCTTTCTGAGACTCTCTGGTCTCCGCTGGATTTCCGTCTGGCCCTGCTGGTTTATTTGGACAGGACAAAGTCATTTTATAAGACAGGCTCTTTGTTTGTCTCATTTGGTTCCTCTTTCAGAGGAGATAAGTCTTCTTCCAGGTCTATTAGTCACTGGATCAAGCAGGTGATATCACTGGGGTGCCTCCTCTGGGCGAGGTTCAGGGGCAGTCTGCCATAGAGGTTGCTGCTACCTGGGCAGAGTTTAAAGGGTTGTCCATTTCAGAGATCTATAGGACTACCACATGGGCTTCCGCTAAAATTTTTGTGAAGCATTACTGGTTGCAGAATGTGTTATGTGATGAGATTTAGTTTTTTTAATTTGAGATTTAGTTTTATCCTCCTTGTAGGGTAACTGTTCAGTTTCAGCATAATTTATTATGACACTGACCTTCTAGAGAGGTCCACATAAATATAAAACAGTAATAAAACAATGATACAAAGTACATATTAAAATCAACAATTTAAAAGTATAAAACCTCCAGACTGATATATTCATCATTTAGGAATGATATTACCTGTCCTTTGAAAAGTGATGACATGCATAGCACCACACGAAGTATATTATATAACTGCAGTTCTATGGGTACAACCTTTTGCAGATGTCATTGTGCATAGTGCAATAAAAAATGTATAACAATCACATAACAGTTGACAAAACCCTAAAAGCAGTCTAAACACTAGGCCACCTTAGGCGGCCCACTTATTCCCAACCTCACAAAGGAGGTAATGAACACCAAGGGAAATAAGGAAAGTAGCATGTTTGATATCTTCATTTTCATATCTTTGTAAAGTGCAACATGCAAGTACAAAAAATGCTGCCTTGAAGAATAGAATATTCTATAAATAATGCATAATACATTCTTATGAGTGCAACCTGGAAGAATGGCAGCATACATACATATAAAATTAAAATATACCAGTATCCTATGTCTAAGAAACATAACCAAAGAATTCACCTTCTAGCACATTCCACCATGGTATTCTAGACGAACATTGACATTATTGAAAAACGTCTACCTATGAGGAGCTGCAGCCCTAATCAAGGAAAAAAAAGGATCTAAAAATTTTAATAGATATTGTTACTAATCAAATTATTTGGAAGAAACGTTAATTTAAAACACCCACCGATAATATACTAGGGCCCTAATGGATGTTCTAAGAACATCTGGACAATTTTTAAAATGCCCACCATTCCTACTTCATGGCTCTAATAGATATTCATGAAGGATCTAAAAAAATGATAAATCTTATTACGTATCATTTCATTCTTGTGACACATTACAAATTAATAATGCTCCAAGGAAGAATGTCTATGTATCATAGACAGAGGTTTTAAAAAGCATTGACAAACATTCTGTAACACAACACACACAAATAATATGTGGTTAAGATCCTGAGTATGTAACTGACACAACTCGCATCTTCTATTCTTTTTCGGTATTGTGCTCCAAATGCCAGTAATCACCCATAAAGGGAACAAGTCCAGTCTCAGCAATAGGATCAGCCTTATGATCCCATAGGGCAGATTCCATATTAGAAAGGGCTGAGGTTTACTCCCCAGATTGATCTCCTGCACAACCTGATTAAGTGGATTTAACTTGCTCAGGGCAATATCTCTGGCCAAATTTATTTGGGACACTGAGCCTTTTGTTAGGCTCTTCAGAGCGCGCTTGGGCATAAAACAATCTATGTTCAAATCTATCCCCAAAGTTTAATTGGCCCACTCAAAAGGCCTAAAAAAACACAATGCGTTCTTTCAGCAGGGAAACAATTTTGAACTTCAAGACTGCCCGTAATGTTCCTGCCTTTGCACACAGAAAGGAGTTTCCCCACCTAAAAACAGCAGCCAGAGTAAAGGGAAAATAGGATACTAAGCCAAACTTAGGACAGAAAGCATGAGGGACTGCAAGTGTATTCAAATTGCACATCTGTTGAAAAATTTGACACGCAGTCCCCTCAAAAGACAGCTGACAGAATATGCCCAAAATGATGTCTCCCACAAATGTTGTAAAACCTGTACAAGGCATTAGCCTGAGAAAGGGCCCCGCTTGCACAAAGATGCGTGTGATCAATGTCCCATCCATTCTTGGAAAAGACCTTCCCCAGATAAAGAACCAAGTCCACTATTTCAAGTTTGGCAGTACCCAAATGGCAGTTAAAATTCCTCTTTAGTCTTGACCCATTGTTGTGAAAAATCAGGATTTTACTTTGGAAATAATAATCTTCAGAAAGAGGACTTATACATACTTTGACAGTACTACAAGACGGCACTGTCAGTCAATAGAAGTTAGTTCATAATGGCTGCATCATCAACATATAGTAAGGAGCCAATGGGCATCACACCAATTCTGAGAGGATCGCCCCTCGCTTGATTTAAGGTGCCTGGAAGATCAAAAATATTTAAAGAAAACGGTAAGGGAGCCAACTAGCAGCCTTGCTTAAGACCATTATGTGTTTTAACCTTACTGGATAAACCCTGTATCCTCATATCAAAATTTGGCACTAGGTATCTGCGTGTAGCTCCATAAAAGACCCAAGAGGTGGAATACCCAAAAGAAGCTTCTTCCAACGTGCTTGGCGATCAACTCAATCAAACGCTTTGGAGAAAGAAACCAGGAAACACAGTATATACTGGCATACCTCGCAAAATAGCATATTTTCCCACTACTGTTTGAATGACTGTAAAATTATCCAGTGTACTGTGATTCCTCCTAAAACCGGCTCTTTCAGCTGAAAAATATTCTGATCTTGAGCGCACTACTGTAAATGACAAGTACACTCTTGCCAAATAATTTGTCAGAGGCATCCAGCAATGCTATCTGTCAAAACCTTCCCTTCCCTCCTTTTTAATAACCGCAATGGGAACCTCATCAGTTCCCAAAGAGCCTTATGTTCTGGCATTCCTTATAAACCCCACAATTTCATCCTCAGAAAGGGTAACCACACACAGAGTACAATACCTCAACCACACAGAGATATCCGACTCTGTATTACTCCCATAAAACTGGGAGATATAGTACACCCAAGTACTTTCAGAAATAGGAATTGCTTATGCCTTCACCCTAGAATCACAATATTTGGCGATCAAATGCCAAACGTCCTAGAACGTCCTAGAGTCTTTAGCATTTGCAGCCTCCCTTAAGTTGATTCATTTCGAATCACACTTTCTTCTGCTTTCTTGGAGTTTGCTTCAGGTTCTTAACTTTTAAGATGGTCAATTTCATGCTGTCATCCCAAGGAAACTAAACTTCCTGATTCATTACCTTAAATTGGGATTTGCACTTCATCAGCATCTGAGAACCAACTGGTCTAGACCTTAAATAATGGAACTCTTCCATATGGGCCTAGAAAAAAGAAAAGGATCACCACAAACAAGCCTCACCTGGTCGTCACAAACCTCCTTGATCTTAACACTTACGGCAACTGTATTCTTAGTTTTCCAAAAGGAATGACCATTCGACTTATTGATACCAATGGTACCTAATCAAGGCTTCCCAGATTAGATTAGTATAACTCCTAAGGACCACAGATGTACCAACTAAATCGTGATTAGTCATATCATTTGGAAAAACAGCGAGTTTCTCACAAACTCCAAACATTTCAAAGGAAACTACCACATAATCAAGTGGACGCTGAGTGGAGGAGGCATGAAAGGTATGCAAAGCAGCTTCACCCACAGGATATCATCCATTTAATATAATCAGGTCGAATTTTTTAAGAGTAGTAGAAATCCACGCTTATCTATTTTAATTTTGTCAGGGAACTGAATCTTCAGAATGGACCATACATCTTTGATCAACATTGGCAAAGATTGCAGACGCAGAATTACCCACCTTAGCATTTAGGTCTATCATGATTATAACTAAAGGGCAATCTTCCATGGTACAAATATTGTGAACAAAAGAAAAGAATGAACTAACCAGGAAATGTCTTCCCAGTTAGAATATACATGTTCACTAATAAAAAGGAAGATGGACCATTATGGTAACCCAGGAAAGTCAACTTCAAGCATAAACACAAATTCAAGGGTTATATATACACTACATGATTCACGTTATCTGTGTTCTTTTATTTTAAAATATATTTTATTATTTTTTGCAGTAGCACACCACATATAAACAATATTACAGATGATAATTACTCTGGGTTGCCGTAATGCTTGAGGCAATCATCATTGTTTCTCTTTACCTTGTAACTTCAAATAAGCAAGTGCATTCAAATCCCCCAACTGTCCCCCACCCCCCAATACCCCTTCTGGTAAGTTCTCAGGTCCTAACATATTAGTATATTTAGTGTCTACTTTCCATATCGTTGTACATTTTAGCCTCATCAGCTATGCCTGCTGCATTAAATCTGCAAAGTTATCAGATACATAAACATTTATCATTCCCGCTTCTGCCGCCCGATACCACAGCTCACTCTTGTAATTCCCAGTGCTTGCCGATGTTCTAAGCCTCCCCGACTTCTCTTGGTGGGTTATTTGGCGCTTTTAGATCTTGCACCATCTGTGCCCAAGCCATTATATCATCTGTATTCTTTGGAACTGTGTGAACATGTTTCATCTGGACTTCTTCCCCTATTGCCCATTCACTGAAGTCACGTTACCAGTCTCCATATCTCAGTGGGGTGGAGTGGGGTTGAACCATGTAATTGCAATGTGATGCTTTGCCAATAAAAGTCCCAGCATTATAAATTTACGAGTTAAATGTTTCCCCTTACGTGTGGGAAGCAGCCCCAGCAGTATCACTCTGGGGGTACGAGCCAGCCTCCACTCAGTGGACCCCTCCAATGCCGTCACTATAGCCTCCCAGTATGAGGCCAGCACACTACACTGCCTTACAATATGGAAGAAGTCTACTGAAGCCATAGCGCAGCGTTGGCAACAAGAGGATCTCACTGGGTATATAAGCTGAAGGATATTGGGAGCTAGGTACGCCTGGTGATTATAATTATATTGCAGAATTTTGAACCTTGCATTGGAACTGCTGGTCCTAGTCCCCTCATATATACGTTTCCAGTCTTTGGCTGAAATCTCCTCCAACACTGTCCCACTCTACACTGCGCCACCGGGGTAATACACGGCACATCCTCTTTCAGTGCTTTAAATGCAAGAATTCAGCCTCCACCTTTCTCCTAGGGACAACAATGCATCCATAGTGGCTCCATATGTGGGATCTCAATTCCCCCGCTGTCCCATGTTTGTCACAGCATGGCCAGTCCCACCCTCTTCTTTGTCTTAGTCTAATCCTAGAGTTGCTATAGGCAATCTATTTGTGCAAAGTGTGATCTAGACACTTCGTATAGAGTATTCTGTAGCCATGATAAGTAGCACAGCAGGACACCATCTTAATAACGGCCGCCCTGACCATCAGAGAAAGCGGCAAGTCCTTCCAAAACCTGACAGAAGTCTCCAATCCCTACAGTACTCTGCCATGATTGAGGTCATAATATTTTTCAGCAGTATGTGCCAATCGTATCCCTAGATAGCGAAGACTCTCAGCTCCCCATGGCAATCCCACAGACGGAAGTGTACCGATCTGGTCCCTAGCTATATCGCCCATCGGGTAACAGTTAGGACTTATGGAGACTTATGCAGTGTCCGGAACACTCCCCAAATTTCTCCAAGGCATGTAAAAGAACAGGAATCAATGCCTCTGGGTGCCGCACATAGACTATCACGTCGTCTGCATATAAGGGTGCCACATGAGTAGTCCCCCCAATGCATCAGCCCCAAGGGTTCAGCATCTAACGCAAATATGCCGCCAGTGGCTCCATTGCCACAGCAAATAAAAGAGGGGACATCAGGCATCCCTGTCTCCTCCCTCTCTTCAATTGGACAGCTTCTGACATTACTTCCCCAGTTCACACACGAGCGACTGGGCACTGATACAATAGTTGGACCTAAGCAATATACTTTGGGCCAAGACCTAATTTGGCCATAACTTGCCAGAGATACCCCCAATCCCCCAAAAGCCTGTTCTGTATCCAGGAGCGCAAACACTACTGGTTCCTTCCACTGCAGGTATGTGTGATATATATGGGCAAGGCGACGAATATTAAACTTTGTGCTGTGGTGGGGTATAAATCCACATTGATCCTCATGTTTAAGGGAGGCCAAATGAGGGAGCAAGCGCACCGCCAGAACGCTACTTAGTATCTTAATATCCACATTCAGGAGTGACAGTGGCCTATATGCAGTGGGATCCGTCGGACCTCTATCCAGCTTAGGAATAAAAGCCACCTAGGCTTCCCTCATCGAATCTGGCAGGAAGCCACGGGCAGATGCCTCGTGGTACACTGCCAACAGTTTATCAGAAAGGATATCAACATATTTTCGGTAGAACTCTGCTGGGAGTCCATCAGAACCAGGCGTTTTTGATGTTTTTAACTGTTTATGGCACCTTGTATTTCTTCCCTTTCGAGAGGAGCATCTGATAGATCCCTGGTAGTTCGCATCAGTCGAGGAGGTGTGACCCTGTCCAGGAAGGCCATCCCAGCCTCCAGGGGGGCACCCCTGGGCAAAACATATAGCCCATCAAGGTGATCCCAGAACACCATATTGATTGCTACCTGCGTACATACTCTTCTACCTGTATTATCTGCTAGGGCAGTGACAGGTATAAGATTAGGTTGTTGTTTGAGCAAGCACGCCAAAAGTGCACCCGCCTTATCACCCTCCGCATGCAGCCATTGGTGGTATGCCCTATAAACATATAATTCCAGTCAACTCCAGTCATTTAAGAGCGACCGCTGAGTCTGCTGTCATTCATCCAGTCTCTGCAGCTGTGTTGGTAGGCAGTTCTCCAAGTCGTGGAGCTTGGCCTTGTGATCAAGAACATCTTTCTCAAGCTAACGCCATATGTAGTCTGCATTCAAAGACCCCTGAGCAAAACCTTCATTGCTTCCCAGTCACATCCCCTGGTTGTGGATGTTCCCCAGTTTCCGTCAAAGTATTGTGTTAGCCTGTCCCAGACTGCCCCTTCAAACGGAGCATCCGACAAGACTTCCGGTCGCAACCAGGGAGTGATCGGATATGTAATGGGCCAAGAATGCAATGGCCTGGATCAACGGGGACAAGGTTTCAGACTCCTAGCAATAGTCCAGTCTATTGTAAGTATTTGCAGCTGGGGTGTAACAAGAGTACTCTCTAAGAGTGGGGTTCCTATGACGCCAGAGATTTTGCAACTGAAGCTCATGCATGGTATCTACCACTTGTCTAGTCAGGTGGGGTTTCGTACGCTGCCACGGGGGGGTCCTGGTCTAATGTACCATCCAGGACACAGTGACAGTCTCCTGCCAGAATAACTTCTGCTGCTAGATATGGGGAGGCAGCCTGCACTACGTCCCCCAAAGTAAGCCCCACTGTCTACATTTGGTGCCTATACGTTTATCACGCATATTTCCCGGACTTCCAGGGTACCAAACAACACCACATATCTGCCATCTGGATCTAGCACATGGCCTTTGACTTGGAATGGGACTCCAGGGGCTATCCAAATCAATACGCCTCTTGCATAGCCAGAATAAGAAGTTGCATATAATTGGCCCCTCCAATGTTTCTGAAGACTAGGGATACAACTCTCCCATGTATGTGTCTACTGTAGCATTGCTATCGAAGCGCGATCTGGCCCCGCTTAGCTGACTGGTTCAAACCTGGCACATTCCATGATATTAATGTATAAGCGGCCATCATAATTACAACTTAGTGCATATCTGTAAAACAATTATTCTGCTCATCAGGACCGAGCAGTACACTTTCCCAAAAACCATCTCAAGCAGTAAAGACCATTGTTGAAAACATAAAAAATGAACATTCCCCAACTCTCCCCCACCCAGAAGCAGTGACCCGGCCCCTTCCCATATAAAAAAAAGTGGGTTAGAGGTCGAATGGCCTGCCTTATGACCCAAGTAGGCAATAAAAACAGAATAGATTAGTAACCTATTAACCAAATATGTGTATCATTACGTTTTGTCAGAGACCATCACCGAGCCAGACCACGAGGCAGAGCCTCCAGTAGTCAGGACTCCGCATGTACCCCTGTGGGGGTAGAGGGCCAACCACCCCTGCACATTGGTATACGACATTTAACATTTCTTGTTAACACATAAATCCTCTTGCACTGCCTAAACAGATTCGGCCAACAGGAGTCACTTTCAGGACCCGTGCCGTCATCCTCATTTCATGTATCTGGTGTAATTTCCCAACTCATTTCCTAGAACCCGAGCTCCATAGGCAGTTCTGTCTTTTCAACACTATCAAGGCTGTCATTCCCCTGTAACATCTGTGTCTGAGTCAGAGTGTCTGTGCTGCTCTCCATTTTGGTCTTGACCATACAGTTTGTCCCCTTCATCAGCCAGAGTTCCATCCGGTTGCACAGTAATTCTACCCGTTGAAGCTAGTGCCGGGGCGCCACTCTGCAATGGTTTCTGAGCACATTTCCTTGCATGCCAGTCCCTACGTGCTCCCGGCCTGTCTGTCTCCGAAACTCGATGGGGTCTCACACTTGGGGACACCATGTCCACCCATTCGCTCACTTCTTGAGGGTCAGTAAAAAAAAAAATGAAGCTTGTTATAATGGATTACTCTGAGTTTGGCCGGAAACACTTAGCTGTAGGGTAGATTTAAATCTTGCATCCTTTTCTCGATGTTCATAAAGGATTTTCTGAGATTCTGCACCTTTGGGATGTAGTCCAGAAACACCAATATTTGGTGCCCATCATAGCTTGGCACATTGTTCGGCACCTGTTGGAGAATCACATCACGGTCCCCATAGTGAAAGAAACTGGCAATAATGGCATGCGGTGGCGCCCGCGGCTACAGGAGAGGCATCAGGGCCCTATGGGTGCGCTCAACATTGAAAAGGAGTAAGGCTTCTCCAAGGGGACTATTGTGACCAGCCATGTTTCCAGAAATGTCACCACGCTTCGTCCTTTTCACTCCCTCTGGAAACCCCATGAAGCGTAGATTATTTCGGCAGGACCTGCCCTCTGTGTCTTCCATCTGCCCCTCAAGTTGCACCGTAAGTCGTTGAAGCGATGAAACAGTGTCTTTCAGGGAATCCACCTCTTGGTTAAGCACTCCAATGGCGTCCTCCGCCTCTTTCACTCTCTCCGGCACTTTGCACAGGTCTGCTCACAGTAATGTAACATCCACTGCTACTGTGTCGATTTTGGTGACCAGTTCAGTGCGTGTGCCTTTTATTTCGTTTAGAATGTCAGTCATGGAGGGTTCCTGGGAGACGTGGCTCTCCACAGTGTTCTGGTTGCCCCGAGTGTCATCAGGTATTTATGTCTGTCCTGTCTTCACCATGGGTGACTTGTGCATAATTAACAATCTTATTGGCCTGGGACTGATGCCCTACTTTCTCCTTGCCCATTTCTCCAGCTCTAGCCTCTGACACTTCAGCCAGAACCAGCACAGTATGATTTCACAAGTCTTTCTAGTAGTCTGCTGGGCAATTGCTAGAAGTCTTCTCAGTCCCAAAACACAGCTCCAGCAGCTCCCTCAGATATCCAGCAGTCAATTAGCCACTGCGATCTGTTGTGTCATGCCCCCTCCTGTCACACGCATGGGCTTCCACTGTACAAGTTTTACTCCCCAGCTCAAGTGACCTTAGCACTGGTGATTGTTTCATTCCCCCATGCTTCCAGGTATCAAAGCCACGATTACAGGGCCTTTTGGCTGTTCATGCACTCCAGGCCCATTTAGTTAATGCCACATAGTTTATAAGCTGGATGGCTGGATGGGGGGGTGGTGGTGAGCAAAGCCTGGTCTCAGCGCCCCCCCCCCTCCCCACCCAGTCGCTGTTTATAGTACCTCCACGGCTTTCCTCTACATGTAGCTCTTCAACTGTAGGCCTACCATTACCTGCAGCAGAGGCCCCACTCTCCACCGCTTCCGCTGACTTTGCCTTCCATCTCCTTACTTCGGCGGGGGCACTTTGCCCTGCTTCCAGGTGGTACCAAGGATTACCGGGTCTGCAGCTTCCACTCAGCAGTGTCCCCAAGTTGCCAGCTCACCCCTGCCGGCTGCCGGCACATCGCTTCATTCCACCATCTCCACACTGTCTCGGGGGGCTGCCACACTTACCCGGTGGTCACTGTCATCGACCTCAGGTGGCACAGCAGTCAGGTCGAGCCGTATGTGCTGCATGGCTCGGCTCAGAGGAGCGCTGCTCCACCGCAGCCTGCCCTAGCCGGGGTAGGCCGCAGCTTCAGCTACCGCCTGGAGTGTTGCACCAGGCCTCGCCTGCACCAATTTTAGGCCTTGTCGGCCGCCTGCAGGGGATCGTCTCAGCAGCTCGCATGCCGGGTGTCATCCCCTGGCTATGTTCCGTGGCTGCACACAGGATTTTGCTCAGGATTACTTAGGATTCTTAAGGGGGCTGGCTGGAGCTCAAAGAAACACATCTAGTTGGCCATCTTGTTGGCTCCACACTCCCAGTTATCAGTGTTCTTGAACAAGATCCCCCCCACCAGCATGACCCCTTTCAGAACTCCTTGCATTAAAGGAGAATACAAAATAACCATTGCAATGAAACTATGTACATGACCAAGTTTCTTATAGGCATATGATTAGGGGATAAAACAATTTCAGAATATTTAGTTTTTCTTCATCTTGTCACAACCTGGACATATTCCATGACAGAAATAGCCCACCCAGGCTACCTCGAGGTCTCATTGATCCTGGGTAAAGTGCGAGTGTTATCCAAAGCACACACCACCCAGCTCCACTGGAAATGATCGTCCTTCAAATCAGAAGCCCGGGAATGGGTTTCAGGACCCACCACCACATTAATTACTCAACCACCTTGTCCTAGTGAAATAACTATTTCTTTGGAAGTCCTGTGTATGAAATCAGAATTAGGCCCCATTGCATCAATCACCATTGACTTCAGTACTTTTAGACCATTTGATTGTTGGATGAGGGTTCCCGATACTCGGGTCGGGTAGAATAAATACCAATCCCACGCTTTAGGAAATATTCACAATTCTAAACAACCAAATTTGCTATCACCAGGGAGCCAAATATGACTCTGGAATAGGTGGACTCGCCACACAAATGAATAGGCACATTTGTGATCTCACCACTTTTCACCAACTTTAAGGCACCAATATCCGTGAAGGAATTTAGAATAGAGCTTCAATTTACCAGGGAAGACTTATCAAATAACAGAATAAAATCCAAGACAGATGACATAGCGCTGTCCTTCACATAGGTCCTTTGTGAAGGGCTTATCAGGGGAATCCAAATGCATTCACCAGCCTTCAAACAAAAGGATTTTGCCCCGTAGTTAAGCATGGGATGCGTGTGTGAGACAGATGCTATTGTGATGCCATAACCTGCATTTCTTGTATTTGATAGAATAGACATGTGATATGCTTTATTTGCCCCTCCTAAGTGGAGACTTTCCTCTCAAAACCACCCAACCGGATGACTAATATTTGCTAGAACGTAAGTCCGGCAAAGGAGCCCGACTTCCCATTTACCCTCCTACTCATGGAGGCTCAAGCGGAAGGTTGGATATGGGAAGCAAGGCCCCCTGAAGGGTGAACAAGGGCAAAGTGGAAAAAGTCAACACTACTCCAGTCTCACCTCTATCCCAGCAGGATTGTCATACAGGAAATTCTATGTAGTGGACACAGCAGTGGCACTGCCTTTAAGATGGAATTTTCATCAACACCCCGCCCCCAAATTCTTTGTATCAGTAACCTTAGGGAATTGCATGTTTTTTGTTTTCCATTTAGGAAATATTTTTATTTTTATTTTTATTTTTCCTTTTCTTAATCATACCCTTCTGACTCCTTACAGGTGACTCCACCTTACCCTTCATCAGGGCCCTCCTTGGTGTATCACTTGACTCTGGTACTAGCAATTGCCAACTCCCCTTACAACCCCACAATGAACTGCATTGCTGATCCGTTTACTTTCCCAACTTTTTAGTGCCCTTTTCGACCCCTTTTTAAAGGATGATCTCAATCTTAGCTTTACCCAGAGAGGTGCATTGATCGGAGTCCCCAAACAACATATTTAAACATAGCTCTTCATTTTCATGATTACAATCATTTTTGGGGTCCGCATATAATGCAATGGTACATCAGCTTGAACAAAAACCTCTTAACACCCTCTCCACCAAGGGCACAACCACATGGGACTTTTGTTTCACAATATTATCCTTTAAAGGATTTACTGCTGACTGACTTGGAAGGGCCAAACTTGTTTACATTCTGCACTTCAAACAAAATTGTAGACATCATTTCCAATACGTGATCTTATCTTAGCACAGTGTTTACCAATAAAGACAAGGTAGAAAATAAGATAAAAGATAAAATACCAGATGGAGCTCCCTCCCTTCCATTATAAGTGTTCAATTGTGCACTCTGAGGAAGACATCATGATCTACTTCAGAAAGTGAACCCTCGAAGAGAGAAGAAGTAGGGTACAGTGGAGGTAAGGATGGGCACCGAAAGCAAGAGGGGGGAACTGAATTTGGCAGGCCCCCATCATCCGACATTTTCAGGAAGGAACCACCATCCAGGGAACCCCACTACCTTCCAAATGCGGATCAATGTAAATGTTTGTGAGCATAAAGTCATCACTAGTCACCGCCTCTTTGCTGGCAACTCTAGCTGCTTCATCACTGATTTCACTTCTCGGAGATACTTCTGGGGCCGCACAAGGCTCCCCCCCACACTGTTGCCACCCTCTAGGGGTAAACGTAGATGACAGCAGTCTTTCATGATGCTATTGGGAGGAGTTAAAGAATGTTAACTGGGCAGCTGCAGGTGACCCCCTAGGAGACTCTGAAGAAACAGTTGGAGGTGGATGGACCTGACCCACCTCTGCACCACCGGCCATCAAAGTCCCACAGTCAACACTGACCCCCTTTAGACATCCAAGAGCCCCAGAAGAGGACATAGCAAAGAGGGGACGGACAATAGGATGACAGCCAGAGTCTTCGGTCACTGCCTCAGAACCAACTTAAGACATTTTCCAGAAGAAACCAGTAATAACCACTTGGGATTTGAAAAAATGTTGCTGGGAGCTTCTAGCACCATGGGAAAACTTCTTTACTTTTGGATTTTGGCTTGGGGAGGAAGAAATTACTCACCAAGAGCGCACTTTCTTCTGTCATCATATTCTCACAAACCCACCTTCAAAGTCCGCGCCTGCAACCTTATTGGCTGGTAAACAGACCGAAAAATGTGCTCACCCACACTGATAAGAAAACGCACCATAATACCAATAAACCTGAATAAACCTGCATCAGCTATATCACTGTGAAAAAGCACCACAAGACCCAGCTGGGCTGCTTCCGTGGATCTGTGGTCGTTTTCAGATGAAACAATATACAAGCAGTGGTAGTGGTGATAGTGAGTGGGTAATCAGCAGGCAACGGATAGAAATCAGGGCCAGGTGCCTAAAAGGCAAATGAAAGGACTAGCAATATACGAAAATATGTGCAGAGAGTAGGCCCCCCTCCAGGAAGCACAAGCTGCACTAGCCTAATGCCAGCTGTCTCCGCTCCACTGAGGGGGCCTAAGGCCTAAGACTCTGTCTGCATGCTGGAATGCCCACTAAAACACTGTACCCAATGTTGCGTTGCTGCTGCCTATCTCTTGCCTTTTTCCTCCCACCTCTTACCTTTAGGGAGTAGGCGGAAAAAGACAGCAAACTGGCAGAAGAAAAAGGGAGTTAGGGGTCTGGGCAGCATGCCTCCCCTTCCACTGTAAGACTTGCCTACCGACGACCGCCACTAACAAAACCACCAAGTGGACTGCAGCTCACTGGCTGCTGTAAACAGAGCCTCCCCATGTACAAGCGAGCAACTTACAAATGGCGTGTGGACAAAGTGACATATTATGGGGAAGCGGGTACACCACCCTGGAGAGAAATTAAATTATGTGCCAAAGAGAGAAAACTAGAGAAAAAAACCTGCAGCAGATGGCGGTGTTAAATTTGGGAAACTTCTTCAGGAGAATGTGGGTAATGCTATAATATAAATGAGGTTGACTGGCTTATTGGGAGTTAAACTGTTACTGGTGCCCAGTTCTGGGATCAACTTTACCAAAGGGAATTCTAATGGCTATGATTTAAAAAAATTATAAATGGAGAAGGCACTCCGATCGACATAACTAACTTTAATTTACATGTCCTGTCTAACATCTGCCGCTATTAAAACATTTCTATACAATTGAATTTTTTTTCTGTGTAGGAAAGTACCCGCTCCGCTTTTTGGCATACCCCTTCTTTTTGCCTGGGGTCAGTGTGTTTTGACTGTGTTCACTGGGATCCTGTTTCCAGGACCTCAGTAATTGTACTCTCCCTCTAAATTTGGTTGCTTAAGACTTAACACACCTCACAATTGGCATACTGGTGTCCCCATATGTCCCTAGTATATGGTACCTAGGTACCCAGGGCATTGGGGCACCAGGGGTTCCTAATGGGCTGCAGCATGTATTGTGCCACACATGGGAGCCCATGCAAAATGTGTCAGCAGGCCTGCCATTGCAGCCTGCTTGAAAAGGTGCATGCACCCTTTCACTACAGGTCACTGTACCAGGTCACTGTAAGTTACCCCTATGGCAGGCTCTCCTAGCTCAGAGGGCAGGGTGCAGTACCTCTGTCTGAGGGCACCCCTGCATGAGCAGAGGTGCCCCTACGAACTCCAGCCCCATGACACTGGACTTCGTAAGTGCAAAGACGCCATTTTACCCGTGTACCGGCACAGGTCATTACCTGGGTCCATCTACATAATGGTAACTCAAACATGTCGGAATCATACCCCAATATTGTTGCCAGTATTGGTTGTATGATTCCATGCACTCTGAGGGCTTCTTAGAGGACTCCCAGCATTGCTCCTACTAGTCTTCTGGGGTTTTCCGGGCAGCCCGCGCTGCTGCCACCCCCTTCAGAGAGGTTTCTGCCCTCCTGCTGCTTGACCAGCTCAAGCAGAGGAAGGCAGAACAAAGGATTTCCTTTGGGAGAGGGAGGCAACACCCTCTCCCTTTGGAAATAGGTGTTACATGGCTTGGGAGGGGTAGCCTCCCCAAGCCACCAGTATGCTTTGAAGGGCATATTTAGTCCCCTTCTTGCATAAACCAGTTTGCACCAGTCCCGGGACCCCCGGTCCCTGCTCTGGTGAAAAACTGGAGACTGAAAAGAAGAGTGACCACTCCCCTATCCATTACCACCCCAGGGATGGTGCCCTTGCTCCTCCAGGTGGCCACTTGATTGTCCCATCTTGAATCCAAGGTGAGCAGAGTCCCCTGGGAGCATCTGTGAGGCCAAGTCAGGCAGATAACATCACAGCTCCCTCCTGATAGGTGCTCACCCTGCTAGGTAACCAGTCCCCCTTCCTGGGATATTTAGGCTCTCCCTCCTAGGTGTGTCTTCAGATTTGATGTGCAAAATTCCAGCAGGACTGCTCTGCATCATTTACTTCATCTTCTGGCCACCAGGACTGCAACTGGACCCTCCAGGAACCGACAGTCTGCAACTCCAGTGACGACTCCGCTCTGTAACATTGTTTCTCCAGCTCCTTCCAGCAACTGCAAAATTTCCCTGGCTGTGCATCCTCTGAGGGGGACGAGTCTTCAGCCTGTACAAGAAGCAAGAAGGAATCTCCTTTGGAGTGAAGGAGTCACTCCCTACGTCCACAGGTACCAACTGCAACAATGACCGGCTGTGTGGATCCTCTCTCCTCCGGAACTGCATGGATCCTGCATCACAGATTGTGGTCTGGAGTGGTCCCCTTGGTCGTCTCTACCAGCTGTCCAACTTGGGAGATGGTAAGCCCTTGCCTCTTCTTGCAGGACAGCATCCCTGTGCACCCCAAATCTTGCAGCTACCAAGGCTCGTTTGTTGTTGCTCCTCCAAGGGATCTTGAGGCTCCGTGTAGCCCTGGCCTCCAGCACTCTTCCATGCAAAACACAGTCTCGTGCCTGCTTCTGCAGTGATGTGGACTCCTCTTCAGGTGTGCTGAGAGGGCCTCACTGCAACTCCTGTCCCTGCTGCCTGTGGGTGGCCTGTAGGGCCTGTCTCCTCTTCTTTTGACTCTCCCAGCTGCTGAGAGTCACCTGGGTCTCCCCACCTTGGGTCGAGTCCTCTGGGGCTTGCTGGTCCTCTTCAGCAGTGCAAAACCTTCTTTTCTGACTTGCATTTGCCAAGGTTGTTGGTGGTTTTCCAGCACCACTGACTGACTGCATCTTGACCTTGCGAAGTGAACATCACTTGCAACACTTCTGGAATTCCTCTTCCACTCCTGTGCTGCACTACTTTCTTTCTTCATCCATGTCGACCTGGTCCTGCATCCTCAGAAGGGTGGGTAGTGGCTCCTGCCACAGCCGGACACTAACTCAAACTGGGCTTGGGGCTATATGTATGAACACATTTTCCCATAGGCACAGAGTGGATAAACCCCTTTGATACATCTGGCCATTGGTGCCCTTCTTTTGCAGGTCCTCTTCTGTCAGGATCCACCTTTGGTTTCTTCCAGTCTTCTCTGGTCTTGCACAGTCCTTTTCCAAAGCTCTCCTGTGGGCTGGGGGGGAAAACCAGGTACTTAGTTCTTCTCTCCTGGTCACTGGGGGGCACCCTGGTACTTACCTTTTGAGGTTCTTAGTTCCTACAGGTCCCCTTTACCAATTTCACTTACTTGGGTGGGGGACTGTCTTTCTCATTCCATTTACTTAGTATATGGTTTGGTCTCCCCCTAGGGCCTTCACTATTTGCTATTGCTTTTACTATTTGCTATGGCTTTCTATGCTAATCACTGACTTCTAATGTGTACATAATAGTGTGTTTACTCACCTCCTAGTGGAGTATTGCCTATACAATATTTTAGTATTTGTGTTACTATAATAACGTACCTTTATTTTTGTAACATTGTGTGGCTCTTTCATGTGTGTGAGCGCTGTGTGACTACAGTGGTATTGCATAAGCTTTGCATGTCTCCCAGAAAAATCTTGGCTGCTCATCCACAGCTACCTCTAGAGAGCCCTGGCTTCCTAGACACTGTCTACACCTCACTAATAAGGGATACCTGGTATAAGGTAAAAACACCATAGGTGCTCACCACACACCAGGCCAGCTTCCTATATCTTGGACTTGTATTTCACTTTTAACACCGAAGCTCAAACATCCTTCCTTGAATGTACTGTTGGCCAAAAATTAAGGACCGGGTAAAATCCTTACACATAACTTTGTCAAAATATGCATTGCTCCAGTGAGCTGTTCTTGCATATATTTCAACCAGTAACTCAAAGGATAAATAATATCCACTTTTTTGCAGATAATGTCGTTCAGAACATCATTTGGAGGCCGATTTAATCTCAAACCAACCAGTCACTAATTGTTAACTGATACAGTATGTAGCAGTTGCTTATTTAAGTAGTCACTTAAAGAGTTCGTTTGACATTGGAATTTAGGCCGAAAAGCCCTGGATACCCATGCAGTCATGATAGTCGCAGCTCCTGCTCTATGCAAAACCTGTCAATGGTTTTGTGAAAGAAATCCACAAAGCACATTAGAAAAAATAGCGCCAGACACAAACATTGGGCTCCACAAGTATTAGCCACTATGTGTGCGGATTCATTTGGAAGTACAGAATGGTTCGCAGTCCGATGCGCTTCAAGTACAAACAGACGAATACAGACTGCTTGATGGACTGATTCCATGGACAGTGCTTCATGTTTGTTAGTATGTGTGTGTTACATCGTGCAAAGCTTAACCTATGTCACTCCTGCAAGTGAGCATTTAGTGGAGAAAGCACTCTACCTGGCACAAAAGTATAAAACTATCTTTTTAAACCTACGGCATTTTAATCAAATTCTTAATCAAAATGTACTGGAAAATGCATCATTTTACACTCTACTTTTTCAGCTTTGCTTTGATTGCTCAGTCAGGAATGATTTTTACACCCCGGCGCCTTCAAATTTCACCAGCCGCTACTGCCTTTGATAAACTTTGCTAATTTAAAAAAATGTATATTTTTAAATAATATTGGGGAATTTTATAATAATTGTAGTCCTTTACCATATTTACAAAAGTAGAAAAACGATTAATCATCCCTTCCTACAACTCAGAATCAGCGCCACTTATAAGAACCCCTTTCAAGGTCCCGTTCCTAAACTTAGTCCATTTTTACTGCTTTTTTGTCATTTTAAGACCACTACTTGTTAAGTTCTAACAACCCATGTTTCAGGTTTGCAAGTTAATTTGACATTCTGTGTGATTGTATTGTATTGAAGGCAACATTTATGTAGCATTTACTGCCTCTTCCTATTGTAGGGTACTGAAGAGCTTGCCTTCATGGATAGCACTCTCCACCATGGAGGGTGGGTGGTTGGTTAGAAGTGTGTTCTCTCTGTTTTGGTCCTACATGGGAAGTATTTCCATGTAGTGTGAGGTGGCCACCAAGGTGCAGTTATCGTGTTATGGGACATAGCACTTAGAATCGTGATGGACGAAGAAGTGTGAGAGAGAGGCATCCAGTTTATGATTTTTTGTAAGTTGGCACCTTTGAGCTGTGTGATGGTGCATTATCTATACCTCGACAACTGCAGTGAAGGCGTCACCCACCACTGATGTTTCACTGATTGTGACATTGGACAACCCTTTATGTCTCAAAACTGCATACTCTGGACAGGCTACAGTGAAGACACAGCAAAAGTGGTTAGCTGCACCTGCATTCTTCGTCAGGTCGCTCGAACGCATGAAGGCCAGCACTACTGACATTTTCAAAACTGCAAGGTTATCAGCCTTGCTTGTACTATAGTTACTGTCTTAACCGTTACGTTCCTGCATGGAACAATGTCTTCCCATAAACTTCAGTGAGATCACCCTGCTAAAACAATTCTATATTCCCTCAATCTTCAGTGGCATCACCCTCCTAGCAAACTGCATTAGCCTCCTGAAAATGAGACTCCAGTTATTACAAATTCCAGAAGCTGCCTCTTAAGATTCCGCCATGGCTTTCAATAATAGAAAATACGGTAAGGGACAGAATTGGTAAGTTGATTATTGTAACCAGAGTATTAGTGGTCTCTGTCTTATTTCCGGAGTCAAGACCCGTGAGCAATTAAAACTAAAAATTAACTCATTCACTTGTAATTTCAAATTGTTTTACTGAGGTCAAATGTTGACTTTGAAAATATCTCACACATTGTTGGTTGCATTAATAGTCAAATATGCTTGGAAACCTTCTCTTGTTGCGTTGGCTGCAGTATTGCTCAAAGATGTGAAGACCGAATGGAGAAAGCATTGTCTATTTCACAGCTTGCTCATTTATGCACAGGTCTTGCACCATGGAGGCGACACAAGGAGAAAAGAAACCCCGTGGCAATGGACCAGTGCAGATAACAGTGGTGCGAGGAATGAATCTGGTAAGTTGACTTAAAAAACATATATATAAAAAGTGGTAGAGGCACACAGGAGTAGATGATGAGAAGATGGAGGCCTAGAAGGTGCAAGAAGAAGGAATGATCAAGTTAAAGATCTGATCACAGGGCAGCACTATCACAGGCCAATATATGGATATTACATAAAGGTGTACAAAATACCCTAAAATGTATCGCCAACAGCACAACTCATTCTGTCTGTCTGTTAGTGACCTGGTAGTATATCCATCTCCTGCATGGACCACCATCACAGTATTACAAAAAATGGAAACTGTACCACAATTCCCTATTGCTTAAATGTATGTTTGTATTGCTGGGAACGCAAATGAAAATGACTGTTGTGTAAAATTATATTGGAGGAGGAACAATGCTGCCAGAGGTACAACATATATGACCTGTTCTCCCCAGCAGGCAAAACATTCCTTGTGTCTTTTGAATACTTCTCTTGGATGCCTGCACTGGGTTGAGACTTTGTGATTGGTGGTCCATACATGAACTTTCTATGTTTGTACCTGTTAAGATATACCCTGTAATGGAAAAGCAATGTGAGGCAGTTAACTGTTTTGTAGCTTTGTCCACTTGCCACTTTGTTGATGAGTTACTGATTGGATATTTTAGATGCAAGAGTGTCCATCTTTAGGTAACAGAAAGCCTCCCCAGTTATAAATCCTAGCCCGGGACCTGATGGGCTTATCCCAAAGGACCGCACACTGAGTTAGTGTGGAGTTATGGGCCAGAACATAGTTAACTACACTTGTGTTCATGTAAGCCACTGGTGCTACGACAGCTGCATTGTTATGGTATAGAAAAGTGCTTCTGAATAATGGTGGGCATCAGACCTCAAAATTTAAAGAAGCCTCTGTAATTCTGCCCATATTTTCAGTTTAAAGTGGATATATTTCCAAATATTAATTGACATAAGTCAGCTTATAATGTGATGCATCGCCATCTCTAATTGTTGGCATCAAAGTTCACTGTCCACCAAGTGGCAGCGCTCCCTCAATAATAAATGGCTAGTTCTTTGTAACTTTGTGCCGTAGTAGCCTACATCCGACCATAGTAAATGTACATAAAATTCAAAGTGATTTTAACAACATCTGGGATGTTAAGTGACACTATTAACGCAGCCCTGGCCTGAGCCCCTTTCAAGGTAGTGGAAACTTCAGAAAAAAGGAGAGCTCGGGGAGAGAGAATGATAAAATTGTCCCATAAATGGGAAGTAGGAAGAGGTGCACACTCATACCACACATAGGCCCTCATTCTGACCTTGGCGGGCGGCGGAGGCCGCCCGCCAAAGTCCCGCCGTCAGGTTACCGTTCCGCGGTCGAAAGACCGCGGCGGTAATTCTGACTTTCCCGCTGGGCTGGCGGGCGGTCGCCTTCAGACCGCCAGCCAGCCCAGCGGGAAAGAGGCTTCCACGATGAAGCCGGCTCGTAATCGAGCCGGCGGAGTGGAAGCTGTGCGACGGGTGCAGTTGCACCCGTCGCGTATTTCACTGTCTGCCTCTTACGGGGGCCCCTGCAATGCCCATGCCCCCAGGGGCCCCGCAACCCCCCCTACCGCCATCCGGATCTCGGCGGTCCGACCGCCGGGATCTGGATGGCGGTAGGGGGGGTCGGAATCCCCGCGGCGGTGCAGCAAGCTGCGCCGCCGCGGAGGATTCAATGGGGCAGCGGTACACTGGCGAGACCCCGCCAGTGGTGCCGGTCCGACCGCGGCTTTACCGCCGCGGTCGGAATCCCCATTGGAGCACCGCCGGCCTGTCGGCGGTGCTCCCGCGGTCCTCCGCCCTGGCGGTCAAAGACCGCCAGGGTCAGAATGACCACCATAGTGTTGTTGTCACTTGGCTGGTAATTTATGGCCTGGCCTGTATTTTCATTTCCACACTAGTAATAAAACGGTGAAATCCGATATTTTTTGACATTCTGAATCAAAAACCTAAAACTGCCAACAAATGAAGAGTTCACCAAAAAAGGATTATGCAATCTGTCTAAATTTCTAAATGATTAAAAGGAACAGATGGCTATTTGACAAGTTGCAAAAGAATATTGAGAATGTTACACAAATTAGTTTTCACATGTCAGCTTGGTGCCCTTCCATCATGACTATGGGCCTGATTTTGATCTTAGCGAGCGGGAACTCCCCAGGAGCATAGTTTGGCTACCATGGAGAGTACTCCGTCTCCACAGTGGTGAAACTTCTCTGACAGCCCGATGAAGTAGGGACCATTGAAGAATTGGCTATATATCCGCCCATTGAACTTAGATGGGCAGTGTTGGAAATGGCCCTTTTTGCAGGGTAATCCTCAGTCTTTTTGCCTCCTTCCTCCTATTATTTCTGACCTGTGTTTGTTGGCTTTCGGACTCTGGGCACGTTACCACTGCTAACCAGTGCTAAAGTGCATATGCTCTCTGTGTGAAGTGTACTGTTGATTTGTTTAGCCATGATTGGCATATTAGATTTACTGGTAAGTCCCTAGTAAAGTGCACTAGAGGTTCCCAAGGCCTGTAAATCAAATGCTGCTAGTGGCCCTGCAGCACTGGTTGTGCCACCCACATTAGTAGCACTATAAACATGTCTCAGACCTGCCACTGCAGTGTCTGTGTGTGCAATTTTAAAATGCCAATTCGACGTGGCAAGTGTACCTACTTGCCAGGCATAAACCTTCCCTTTTACTACATGTAAGGCACCCCTAAGTTAGGCCCTAGGTAGCCCCATGGGCAGGGTGCAGTGTATATTAAAATAGGACATATACTAGTGTGTTTTATATGTGCTGACAGTGAAATACTGCCAAATTCGGTTTTCACTGTGTAAGGCCTATCTCTCTCATAGGTTAACATGGGGGCTGCATTTAAATATCCTTAAAGCGCAGATTCCCTTTGAGAGCAGATGAAAATGTGGAGTTTAGGGACTCTGAACTCACAATTTAAAAATAAATCTTTTAGTGAAGTTTTTAGAAAATAGACATTTTCTTGCTTATACCATTCTGTGACTATGCCTGTTTATGGATTGTCTGTCTTGGTCAGTTTGACAATTGGGCTGTTTTGCACCTTTCCAGACAGTGACACAAAAGGGGGTGGGGTGTAACCTGCATATCCTAATGAGCCATGTGAACTAGAGAGGAGGGAGGAGTGGTTGTTCACACCTGAAAGGACTGTGCCTGCCTTCACACACTGCAGTCTCCAACCCCCTGGTGTGCCTCTGGGGCCTGGCCAGGACATGCAAGGATCTTGCAAACATTTGAGACTTTGCTTTGAAGTTTGCCAATTTCAAAGGCAGAACTGGGCATAAGAATAAGACCCCAAACCCCCAGACTTTTAGAATCTTTCTGGAACCAAGAGGAACCTCTGCCCAGGAGAAGAGCTGAAGAACTGAAGGAGGAGTACTGTCCCTTTGCTGTGTTGCTTTGCTGGACTGCCCTGCAGTTGCTGCTTCTGCCTGAAAAGAGTGCAAAGGGTGAACTTTGCTGTGTGTCCTGCTTGAGAAAAATCTCCAAGGGCCTGGTGTAGAGCTTGCCTCCTGTTGGAAGTCTCAGGGACACCAAAGACTTCAGTTTCCTCGACCTGCAGCACAGGGAACTGTGTGTTTTGTGCTGTTCAAGAGGAGAAACCACCACGACGAAGCCAACAACGCTGCTGGCCTGCACCGTGACCTGCTGATGCCACACAGAGTCGCATTGCCCTGCTTCGCACCATGACCCTGGTCTCCCCAACATCATTATCGGATGACTTCACCAAGCTGCTGCTCGTACCGTGACCCGTGGGCCCCACACTCTGGCATTGCCTGCTCACACCGCAGCCTGGGCATCCCCGATGACGCCGCTCCTGCTGACACCGGCGCCAGCACCATCGACTCCTGTGTTGTCACCAGGCATCCTGTCTGCACCGTGGCCTGTGGACACCGCTTGTGAGGGTCACAAAGCACCATCCCATCCTGCACCGCTGGCTTGGGCCTACCGATGACAGCACTTCAGCAACAACAACGACGCTGCCTGCACATGTCCTGTGGACATTGCACGTCGCACCACCTAGCTTCACACCGCAGCCCTGGTCTCACCAACACCGCTGGATGGTGTCACAGAGCCGCTGCCTGCACCGTGACCTGTGGGCACGTCACGTCTCATAGTCCCGCTTCGCACAGCAGCCCCGGTGCCATCCACGCCGGCGCACCTGACTTCATCAGCCTGGAGTTCGATCAGCAACGCGTTTGACCTCAAGGGCCAGACAACTCCTGCACAGACTCCGGAACCTACTCCGCGAAGTCAGCGACGCCGCTCTTTGGAGCTCACCGCGAGGATCACAACGCCCTGCAAATCCAAAGTACTGTTTGTGGGTCTTCCCGACACCATAGCTGGCCCGCTACGATTTCACGGGCATGAACTGTTGGTTTTGTTCATTACGATGCCGTGATAGCCCCAGGTGAAGTTATCAACTTCAAGGAACTGTATTTTCAAGGAAATCTTGCAGAATTCATATTTTTATTACTGAATGTTGGATTTTTATTGTATTTGGTCTTGTTTTATATGGATAAATATTGGCTATTTTTCTAAAACTGGTGTGGTGTCTGTTTGTAGTGTTTTCACTTACTACTGTGTGTTATGTGCAAATGCTTTACACATTGCTACTGAGGTAAGCCGGACTGCTTGTGCCAAGCTACCAAGGGGGTGAGCACGGGTTATCTGAGCGGGTATCTCCCTTATCCTGACTAGAGTGAGGATCTCTACTTGGACAGGGTGCAAACCGACTGCCAACTAGAGACCCCATTTCTAACGGGCAGTAAGTTTGTCAATGCCCACCACTGCCAGGAAAAACCTGGAGGTAAGGGGAACGGAAAAGTGCTCATTGCCCCCCCCCCCCCTCCCCATGGGAGGAACCTCCCATGGTGAGGGGGAATTTTTTATTGTTGTCTACTTTCAGAAAGAACATCCCTCTTCAGGATTTTCCTTTTGAAAGTAAAAAAACATTGTTACTGCTGTACGGCTTCGTCATGTTTGACAGAGCTGTCCAACAAAGTTACAAAGCATGGCAGGAACCTCCTTGACTGTGGTTCCATCCAAAGCTTGAAATGTCTGCTGGACCGACCGATATTTCAAAATTTGGTAGTCGGGACCTCCACCAGGCAGAGGATAGGCCGATCACCCCGACTGACATCGATCCCTAAATCCTGGTCTTTCAAGAAATTAAAACCCAAGATAACCTGTCTGAGGAGTACTACACCCAAGGGAATCACACTTTCCCCTCCTGTAGGTATCTGCATTCAGACTTCATCCAGTTGCTACTCACAGAAAGGAATGGTGTAACCTTAAAAGAATTAAGAGCTGTGTGGTAACTGCATGGAGCCTGACTGATATAGGTCCTACCTGCAGGAAATTGTATGGAGGGGATTGAAAAGGACAGCCTGTTGCACTAGGTGCCATGGGTGCACGAGGGTAGATTACCATTTAAATGTGGCAAAGTAGAAGCAGCAGAATGGACTGTTGGGTGGGTGCCCATTAGTCTGCAGAAGATGTAAACAAAAAGGGAAATAGTAAGTGTTGACTTCATGCTAAATAGCAGTATTGGTATAGCCGAATAAGCAATCTAGGACATAAATGGGAGAGGTAGGTTCTCAAGCCAGTGGCAGCAAAATGCTGCTAAAGGGTGCCAAGGTCATTTTCTAACAGGGTTGGGATTGACATACAAGATAGCTTTTAATATTAGCAGCTGGTGAAGTCTAACAGTAGTAGGGGTTAAATACCTGGTGAAGATTACACATCTATTGATTGCTCCAGTGGGTTCTCCCCTTAGAGGATTTCACAGAAAAGTGTGCTTAATTATTATGAAGTAATAACTAAAATGGTTAAAAACATCATAGAGCCTGAAAGCACACTCATGAAAAAGGTTAATACTTTACTTGGTTGCCAGGCATTCCTGGTGTTTTCAGGGGCTATTTGTGGTTCACTTGGCCCAAGAAACCTTTGAAAAACAGTGTCAAATCTGCATTTTCAGCACGAATTCACTGAATGTTATGGGTACTTGTCAGTTTAAAACATCTATGTATACAATTTCACATTTCCTATTTATTTTTAAAATGTAAATATTATTTTCTTTCACTTCTAGGTTTAAATTCCTTCTAGTTTTCTGCCCTGCCTCTTCCAAGTAGATTGCCAGTCTACTTGGAAATGATAAAGGTTGCACAGAGCTCTCTCTCTCAGCCATAGACCACGGATATAGATTATAAGAGCTCATAAAGCAGAGCTAACACTTCAAATCATGCAGGCTTATGCTTCAAAGAGTAGTAACCATAATGACATAAAAAGCGTTAGCAATTACAGATGATAAAATGTCTAAATTACTCATGAAATAAAAGCCATACATAGCAAAAAGTGCCCTATGGCACCAAGAGAAAAAAAACATAAATAGGTCTCCCACACTGAACCTGAAATGCAACTATTTTGTTTTAAAAAATCAGCTTGTCAGTTTTTGGAAAAATCCATACATTACCATTAAGTCCAAGTCATAAAAGCAAAAAGTATAATGGTGTCCTAAAATACCATCTTTTTATTTGGCAGTGAATTTAAGTTTGATACTCAAATGCCAGTACACAGGTTATTCCTGAGATGTATATGCGTCACCTTTACATTAAAAAACATTCCTTTTACATTCTAAATATTACAAGCTATCATTACTGTCAGAGATGGGCGCCATCATGCAATGGATGCCCCAATATATGCCATAGGTTACCAACACTGTGCGAGGGTGAGCACCATGTCAGGGATGAACACCACCTTACTGTGGTTGCCAAGAATATGCCATGAATAACCACTATTAATCAAGGGCCAGCATTGCACATTATCATGTAGCAGATCCCCTAATATGGCAATAATTGCCATCATTATGCCCCACTATTCTTTAAGGCAGTGATACTCCCCGGTGAACAGCAGCACTGGCTGTTGTAACTTGCTGCGCACTAATAATCAGAAAAAAAATGTTAAAGAAACAGGCACGCATTTATTTGCAGATTACCTGCATTCATGAACTAAGGTGGTGTACCACACCACTTAACTTTAGGAACACGTTTATTTTTAAAGACATACTGTAATAAAAGTGTAAAAATAAGATTACGTTTCTTTAAAAAAAAAAAACTGTATTTCATTAACATGCAGAAGCGTTTTACCATGCCACTGCATTGAGATGTATTTTAAGTGATAGTTTTCAAACATGACTTCAGAAATATTTATACTTTACTTCCCCTCCCCACCCTGACAACAATGCCAATAGTGCACTAAGAGTAAAATCAGTTGTCATTTGCACGTAGGCCTAGGTTGATAATACATGTGAACAACATTATAATCAAAGATAGGAAAAGGTTTTGTACAGCACACATTCAGAACTCATGTATTTTGAGGTCCTCTTATATGTCATAATGATGAAAAAAGAAGAAAAGTGCAAAAAATTGCCTAGGATCACACAGTTTGATCAAGGGGAAGGCTGAGATTCATCCCAGGTATTCTGGTTTCACATTGCGGAATTCAGCAACTAGATATACATGCTTTGCATTCCCCAACGAGCACCTTACACAATCCCTGACCCACCAGGACACCCTACAGCCAAGCTGCTGTATCAGTGCGGCCCTCTGTCACACAACAGACCATACTTTGTGGTCCTTGGGCAAATGTTTGCGAGTACCCATGCTTTAAGGGGTAGCATTCTCCGAGAAATGGGCACCATCTTGGCAAACGCCAGAGATGCCCACAATGTGTCACCATTTTGTTAGGGGCATTATTAGGCTTAGAAGTATACCAACAGTTGCCACCATTACACCACGGGTGCACCCCATCAAGCCAGAAACCGCCCCTTTAATCGGCAGCGTGTTTTGAGACGCCTGCGGTCGCTGGAAAATGCAATCTGGTGCCTCCTTTTAGGCATAACAATGTCCTATATTGAAGTTGTGATAGTACTGGTGAGGGGGGGCTCTCAACAGTCATTTCATAGGGGGGGTTTCTAGGCACAACAAGCCAAAAATGAGGCAGCATTTCAAAAACGGCACGTGACAGGGCCTCGGTGACTAGCACTAGGAAACGCCGGCCCACGACCTTTTCTACTGAGAAACAAAAACGGTGCTGCAGAAACTTCCAGGAGGAGCTTGCACACCAATATAAACGGCTGCAGTGCCTAAGTACTGGGCACGGTGCAAGAGACAGACAATACCTCTAAGCTCATGTTGTATAAAATCTCACTTTCCTTCCTATTTATTTTCGCTCTGTTACCCCTTTCCCACTCCTTGACTCCCTTCCAAGCAGCCTTAAGACCCCAGGGAATAAAGTACCGTCTCTGACAAGTGCTGTTTCACATTGTGTTGATACAGCCGATATGAAGGAACAGGCTGGCACTGTTTGGTGTTCTTCATTTCTTTGTCTGTTACCTCAACTCCGAACTCTGCAGAGAAGCCCATGCTAGCAGTGCTCAGAATGGACTAGGTTAGCGAGTATGGAGATCCACTGCTCCATCGACACCGTCCTGAGTGCTCCAGCTTCCCAGGTGACAGGATAAACAGGATTAATTAGTACCGAATCCAAAGAAAAAGCATGGTCTGGATGCGCTAGCCAGGCATGGGGTCAGTAACTGCTCTGCCCCCATTCATTGTTTGTGCTCCTCTGCTTGTTCCTACAGTTTTTGTGTTACACAAAGCCTCCTACTAACCTCATTTTGGTCATCTTTGCCCTGAAACTGAACCTGTGCGACTTAGAGCTTCTTTGAAACTCATGCACACGTGAAATAACATACATTTGTAAAGTGCATGGTCACCTATCGGTTTCTTGGCACTATAAAACAGATGGATATTGCAGCACAATACAGTGACACTCATGTTATCGACATCAAACAACAAAAGTCTGAGTGGAGCGACTAGGGTTAGAGCTTGTGAACATTGAGTCAAACACTGATCACTGAAGTGCATGCATTAGTTCATTGAGCGATCAGACCTGGATCCAGTGCCCCACAATTGCTTGCAGCTCCGGCGGCGCATATATGAAACTGCCTGCAATCTCAGTGCACTTGTGCACTCTGCAATTTCGGTGCCTATCTGCCCCCCCCTGCAGCCTCAATACCTGTGTGCAACCGTTATGCACGCCAGCCCCTGTGCAGCTTCAATACTCCTTCTCAGCACCTTGAGCCTCAGTGGGACTTACATACTCCATACAAGCTGAGCCCAGGGCCTCTTCTATGCTCCTCAACCACCTGCAGTCTTGGCGGCCTCAGTACTCTTGTGCCCCCATCAGCCTCAGTGCACCTTCACCTCCTCAGTATTGGTGCTACTTTGAACCCCATGCAGGTTCAGAACTCGCACGACCACTGTAGCAACTTTGTCTCTCTGAAGCCGCTGCAGCCTCAAGGCACCTACGCAGACTGCTTCTGAGACCCCTGTAGCTTCATTGCTTCTGAGATACCTGCAGGCTCCATGCTCTCCTGAGATCCCTGCATCATCAATACTTCTGTGTCCCCTAAATGCTCCGTGCACACATGTCCTGCAGATTCTGCACCCCAGTGAACCTCTTGTAACCTCAGCTGAGGCTCCCATACTGAGCCCCATGAAGTTGAGCAGAGTTGACAGAACCCATGGAGCATCAGGCAGGCTGTTCCAGGGCTCTCACGACTCAACAGTGAGCTCATATAATGTGGCAAGGTGGCTTCCCCACTCTTCCTCCAGCGAAAATAAAATGGTGCATTCATTTGGTGTCTACAGCAAAGGAAAAAATGCGGCACCTTAAAAACTCAAACAAGTATAACTGCTGATGTGCATGAGGTGGGAGAACAAAGAATGGGAGCCACTTTTTCATTGAGGAATTCCTGAGGAATTGGTCTGGGAACATGGAATCCTTACGCCTAAGGTTCAGTTTGTTAAGAAGGTAGAGGTGAAGAGAAGAGATGTGTGTTGGATAGAGAGTGGGCCGGGGCTTGGAGGCATGAGTGAGATAACCCTCTCAAGTGACAACTATATTGTTGTCTGAAGCAGTTCCCCTGCGAAAAGAGGCATTTGTTTGGAAAATTACCAAGTCATTGTTTGTTGTGCAGTGTGCATCCTAAGGTGCAGAAAGAGAGATCTGCCAGAGACACAAAGGACTTTTTTCCCTTGTGTCGGGCAAAGATGGCCTCTTGTTGGTGGACCTATGGAGCTTTGTGTTGCCAGTTAGACTCAAATGGAGCCATTCGTGCACAGCTTAACTTAGGGCTACTATGAAAATGAGAGATACTATGGGAAGTATGGATCACAAAGTCACTGTACTAGAGGGTTCCTTAGAAGATTCAAAGGCGAGAGTGTACCAATATGAGACAAACGTGAGTTTCAAATAGCAGGATTTGGATACAGAGTCCAGTTCGGAAGCAGGCAGGAACATTGGAAATCTATGAGGATTTTAAGGTATGTGCTGTTTCTACCATGACTTGTTTAGAACACAAGATGGAGGTAATGGGCAACAAAGTAAGGGCAGCATGTGTAGTTCTTTTAGGCCTTCCCTAGGTAGAAGGGGCTGAGGACCTAAGGAATATTGTACGACAGTTCCTCCAAACAGGTATTGAGACCCAAGGCAGCCACCAAGGTGAAAATGTGTAGGGGGCTATGCTTACTAACATGAAGGATTGCAGTTAAGAGGTCAGAGACAGGGGGTGTTCTGGTCCAGTTGGGGTTGCTAGCCTCTAAAAACGAAGTCTAATCTACAGAGAAAACAAAAAGTTGATGTTTCCCAACCTTGCTAATATAATGCAAAATGGGAGAATGGAACTGCAGAGTGTTAGGAAAGACATGCTTTCAGGACATTTATGTGCTACTTGGCAAAGTTACATGTGCAGAATGGAGGAAAGATCCATGTCTTTACTAACCTCCACATGGCGAGGGCCTTGCTGGACAGAAAGAGGGCGAGCTCTCATGCTGAAGGAACTAAGGTAGACAAGGGAACTGGCTGATGGAGATCGTCAATGAATTGCTAGAGAATCCAACCAGTTGCCCTCCTGTTGAGCTAATGTAGAGCTCATGATGATGTGTACTTAGTTAATGTTGGTAATTCTCTTCCCCCACTTTCCCCCCCATCCCCACAATATTTACTGATGAGTTTGCACCTAGAGTATAACTCTTGTTGGGGACTTTGTCTGATTCTTAGATTGGATAACTTCGATGTGGCATAATGTAATGGGAGTTGTAATTTAAGGAGAATTTAACCATATATTTTTATTGCTCAAGGGTATTTTCCTAGACTTGAGGTCCTTTTTTATCCTTCTAGAGTGCAAACTTGTTAATTGTCAGAACCCCTTTCAGAGGGCCACAGGCATGCATGGGCTACTGGGCCCAGCCGTGGGGCTTGGAGCCTTTTACCCATGATGTCCCAGGGCCCAACCTACTATGGATCCTGTACATCTGGGCCAGGTACCCCTTCTGCATTTGACTCTGTCACAACGTGGTTGAGCAGTCCATGGCTCCATCAGTGGTTTGAGAGGGCTGGAAAGAAAGGTGGAGATGGATACGGGATAGAGAACATAGGCTCACAACTCGAAATGCGAGCAGCAGCAGTCAGAAATCATTGTCCAGTCAAATACTCACTTTTATGAAAAAGTGTAGTAAATTCTTAATTATTTCTACAACTAGCCAACACAAAGAAAAAATATCCCATCACCAACTCAACCCCCCCCTCCCCCCACCCCCCTAGGTCGGGGCTCATGTGTTCCTTGGCAATTCCTTGTCCAACGCCCTCCTTGCTCTAGCAATAGTGGTTATTCCCCATCCACTGTTGGCCAGGGTATGTCCCACTAGTAGTTAGAGTCTCAAGATTCCACTTTGACTCTAATATAAAGTCTTCAATTTTCCAGCGATGCAGCACTAGCAGCAGGTTCCCCTGGAACAGACAGGCCTGAAATCAGAGTTATCCACACCGACAGGCATAAAGTGTCTGGAGTTCTTGAGTGCACCCCTGTAGCGAGCACTTAAAGAGGCAGAAGACGAATTCAGGTTAGTCAGCGGGTGCAGAGTGCCTCACAAATGGTCACTCCCCCAATGCAACCAGAGGTTCTCTGTGGCGCCTCCTGCAAGGTAAGTGTCTGATCCATCTCCTGGTGGGGGTTGCTGTGATGATCCTGATGCAGGTCTCTGCCTGGGTGATGGTACGCAGGTGCTCCCATCGTGTCCTCACTTCTCCAGCGGGGGTTAAAGATCGGATCGCAGTTCTTGATTCTCCAGGTGACCACTCCTGGCATAAGAGGGCACTGTATCCTCACAATACAAAGGCTCCTGCCCGAACGGCACTGTGAAGTCCTTGGCAGCAGCTCTTCCTGACATACAGATTTGCGGCCTGCTACCACACAAGGTTACGGCCCTTACCACACAGCAGTCTTTTCACAGTGCCCCCTTCTGGCATAGGGGGTCACCAACTCACTACTATGCATGGAATTTGTCCCAATTGACGCAGCGCTCTATTCACGGCAGCCCTCCTCTGGCATACAAATTTTGTCCTCCACCTGGGCAACAACTCGATCGATGCAGTAGCCACCTCAAACACTCGCTCTGTACAGTGATATCATCTTTTCCACAACGCACACTTGTCTTGGTAAGCAGGCAGTCCTTTCACTCCAGGCTCCCGGGCATGTGATTTTGGATTCCTTGGTTTATGTGTCTAGGGTATGAGTCTTTGAAGTTTTATGATGGGGCTCTTCTTCTTTTGAAGTGGCCACTCTTCTGCTATCTGTTCCTTTTGAAAACCAGTTTGTCACAGCAGGAGTGACTCCAAAGTTAATATCCTCACAACACAGGCAATTGGAGTGTCTAGAATTCACACCTGGATGTCAGCCATAGTGATATGTGTGTTAAAGGTTAGCCCAGGGTCCAGCTGTACTCTTTATTATTCTCTCATCAGCCTCATCTTGCCCCTTCCTTGTGACCTCTCAGTGAATCAAAGAGCACCCTTTGAAGTGTACAAGGGAAGCCTGACTCATCTCTCTGGAGGGTGTCCCACCCAGCTTCCAGAAAAGCAGCAATATACATCTGTCTGGGAGATTCCTCTACTTTCTCTCCATATTTCACCATACAGGCCTGGGCATCCCCAAATGGAACCCAGGACCCTCCATGTATTGTACCATACACAGGTACACATGCGCCCAATGCATGCATTCAACTCGCACACAATACACAGTGCTGTATCCTTTATGTATTGTACCACTCATAGGCACACATCATTCATCTAACACACACATTTAACATGCACACACTGTATAACACTGCGTCCTTCATGTACTGGCCTACTCATATGCACACATACATCCAGCCCATGCATTCACCTTGCATGCACATCACTACACCCTCCATGTATTGTACCCCTTATGGGCGCACACACAGCACATGCTCTCACCATGCACGCTCTGCTCAGTACTGCATTATCCCTGTATTGTCCCCTTCCTAGGCACACATGCACCCAGAGCAGATCCACCACTCCTGCGCTGCGCAGCACTTCACAGTGTATCAATGTAGGCCAAGGGTGAATTAAGTCTACAGCAGCTGAAATTTCAAATGAGTGAACCTGTTAAAAAAAGGACCTGTTCACTTCTACTGAACACATCACAGTATGCTGCCACTGACTCTAGTGCTGCTTAACTCCAGGTGAAGGCATTAGCCTTCCACCATTATGAGAGTAGTGCTTTGAGCACCCCTCCCAGTCCAACAAGACCACAATCCATGAGACAGACCTATGTCATGGTGCACACTCATGAACTGTGTTTGCCTATGACAACAAAAATGAGCATTAGGGATTCAGACATCAGACCAGTTGGGCATTAGGTATATGGGTGAATGTCTAGTACCATGCAGAGGACCTTAACATTCATGTTCTCACAAAACGACAGCACTGCAATATATTACTTAAATAGACAGGTGGGAACTTAGTCTTGGGTTCAGATCTGGTAGTAGTTTTCGGACAACTAGCTTCTGCATGTTGCATTACATCTGCAGTGGAAGATATATGTGGATGCAGATTTCCTTGGCTGGCTACAATATACTCCACATTAGTGGGCAATTAAATAGAGGCTTCTAATGACTATTTTTAGGAACTTCAGCTTTTCACAGATTGATCTTTTCCCAAAGAAATCGTCACTGAATGCCCAGAGCTTGCATTTCCCCCTGGATTTGTGGAGAAGTCCTCAGGAGATGTTCTCTTTCTGATGGATTCAACTACCTGTGGATTCCTCACCTAATGAATACTCCCATGGTGCCAGCATTCAACGGAAATCTTCTTCCTAGCTTCTGCACGTCGACGAGGACGTCACAATTGCCCACGCGATGCCGTCTGACGTCATGCAGGCAATAAGAGGTCCTCGCCGACGTGCCGACGTCAGTTCCCTTTTTTCCATGCATTCGAAACGGTTATCTTCGAGGGAGCTACTGTTGCTTTCGAAGTTACAGTGTTTTTTTCTGCTGCGTGATTTTTCTCTTAGGTTACTATGTCTCAGAGGAAGTCTGGTTTCAAGCCCTGTCGAGAGTGTGGGGGCAAGATGTCCGTTACTGACCCTCATTCGGACTGTTTATGGTGCTTAAGCTCCGACCACGACGTCGCAACATGTGATTCATGTCAACACATGAATCCCAAGGCCCTAAAAGAGCGAGAGGCTAAGCTCTTCATGGCGAAGTCAAAAAGGAAGGAGAAGAAGCATCATAGGAAGTCCTCCTCGCCGAAGTCTCATCGGCGTCATCGAGACTCCCGGCGCCGTAGGGATTCACGGCGCCATTCCAGCAAGGAGTCTCCATCGAGGTCGCCTTCGGCTCGGCGTCGAAAGACTTGGGAGGTCAGTCCCACAGTCACTCCACATCCATCGACGCCGTTGCCTTCTCCGGCTTCGCCGACTTCGTCTGGGCAGACATCTTCAGTGGTTGAAGTGACGCAGCCTTAGATGTTCTCTCCGGCGTCAGGGTCGCCTTCGTTCCAGGCACCCCAGTATCCGGCTTTTCCTGCCCCTGGAGCCGATAATACCGCATTTTTGAATGCAATGTATACCATCTTCCAGCAGATGGCTCCAGGCGGTGCTCCAACTGGTCCTTCGGGCCGTTGGCCTTCACCTTGGGTGCTCCGGCGCCGCTACGGCCAGCACCCTTCATGCCCTTTCTCCCCTTAGGGAATGTGGGCTCGGCGCCGGTGTCTGCTCCGGTGGATCCAGAGGTTTTGGCCCCAGAGGTTTCCATCCCGTCGACTTTGGGGTTTCGACCAGTGACTCCGACAGGACCATCGGAGACTCCGAGACGCGCCTCTCTTCATCCGGCTCCTACCTCGGCGTCGAAGCTGCCTGTGGCGCCGGACATGGCGTCAGATGGATCCGGAGATCGGCGCCGATCCTCGACTTCGGTGGATGCCATGTCGACGCCGCGTATTGAAGAGAGGCTACATTCTAGGAGACGTGCTCTCCGCCTCTTGGAGGAGCAGGAATACCAACGGGTCTTGGAGGAAGGAGAGATTGAGGATTCTGGTGAGGATCTTCATGGTCTGGATACAGCTAGTGGGCTGGATACTTCCCCTGAGTGGGACTTGTCATATCCAGGGGAGTATACCGAGGAGGCAGCCACTTTTCATGCTGTAGTAAGAAAGGCAGCTAACTTTCTTGAACTGCCTTTGCCGGTAGCGGAGGCGAAACAGAATTTGTTAACTGAGGTCCTACATCCGGCCTCTACCGCAGCGGAGCCTCTTTTACCATTCAACAAGGCTTTGCTTGATCCGGTGTTGGAGGTGTGGAAGAAGCCGGTATCTTCCTCAGCTGTCCAAGAAAATATTCTCGTCCTGTAGCATGGCATTGAAGTCCACCAACGCGACATGTATCTTGGGGAGGTACATCTATGCTCTTATGGACGAAATAACATCATCACATACGGAGCTTCCCCAAGGACTCTTGAATATCGTCTCGGATGCCCAAGCTGCTGCAACCCAGGTTATCCAATCTGGGTTGGATACGACTGACTCAGTGGCTAGGGCAATGGGCACGGCTGTGGTTGCGAGGAGACAGGCTTGGCTTCGCAACTCAGGGTTCTCTGCGGACGTGCAGTCGACCCTGTTGGACCTCCCGTTTGATGGGGACAAACTTTTTGGAGCCAAAGCGGATTCGGCCTTGGAAAGGTTTAAAGAAAGTAGGGCCACAGCCAAATCATTAGGACTGCAAGCCGCTTCTTCTGCCTCCTCCAGATTTTTTAGGAGGTTTCGTGGATTTGGACGTGGCTCTTCCTCCTCTTCCTTTCGGGGGAGATTCCAGCAGCCTGCCTCTTCTCTCACCTTTAGATCAGTTAGAGGGAGGGGTAGGGCCCGCACCAGGGGAGCCTCTCAGCAGGACTCTGCCTCTTCCTCGTCTTCTGGAGGGGTGCAGCAGGGGAAGCAGCCTTAGGCTTCCACCAATTCCCACTCACTCCTCTCCTGTAGGGGGAAGGTTACTGCATTTTCTTCACAAGTGGGAGGCTATTACATCAGACACTTGGGTTATCAGCATTGTGGGAAAAGGCTACACCCTTCCCTTTCGGGAGTTTCCGCCCCCCATCCCGCCCCGCCCATCTTATTGTTCAAAAGAACACCTCCTGTTGTTAGAACAGGAGGTTCAAGTCCTCCTTTTAAAGGGCGCGGTGGAGTTGGTCCCAGAGCAGGAAAGGGGTCGAGGTTGTTACTCTAGGTACTTCCTGATTCCCAAGAAGGATGGTCGGTTGAGACCAATCCTGGACCTGAGGATCTTGAATTGGTTCCTCAAACAGGAAAAGTTCAAGATGCTGACCCTAGCTCAGGTGCTTTTGGCGTTGAACAATGGAGATTGGATGGTGTCTGTCGACTTGCAGGATGCTTATTTTCATATCCCAATACTCAAGTCGCACAGGAAGTATCTCCGGTTTGTGGTGGGGTCGCAGCACTATCAGTTTGCGGTCCTCCCGTTCGGTCTTACTTCGGCACCCCGAGTCTTCACGAAGGTGATGTCGGTGGTTGCGACAGAGCTCAGGAGGAAGGGGATAGCAGTATTCCCCTACTTGGACGACTGGTTGATCAAAGCCAAGTCCCCGGAGCTTGTGTTGCATCATCTGCAGTCAACAACCCAGTTGTTGTTCGACCTGGGCTTTTCGTTGAACGTGCCCAAATCTCACCTAGAGCCCTCTCAACGCCTCCTGTTCATAGGGGCAGTACTGGATACAACATTGGATCGAGCTTTTCCTCCGCCTCAGCGGATTCAAGATATTCAGGAATTGGTTCCAATGTTTCGAAATGGAGCGGTCGTTCCAGTCCTCAAGGTCCTTCGTCTGCTGGGTCTGTTTGCCTCCTGCATACTGTTGGTCACGCATGCTCGCTGGCACATGAGGGCTCTTCAGTGGTGCCTCCGAAGGCAGTGGTCTCAACACAAAGGAGATCTCGAAGGTTCGGTCAAGATCTCCAGAGATGCTGCTGCGGACTTGAAGTGGTGGATTGCGAGCAACAATCTTTCACAAGGAAAGCCGTTCGCGCAGTCACCACCAGTGACCACAGTCACAACCAATGCTTCCACTCTAGGGTGGGGAGCTCATCTGGGGGATCTGGAGATCAAAGGGCTTTGGTCTCCAGAGGAACAGATTTTTCATATCAATCTGTTGGAGTTGAGGGCGATACGGCTGGCTCTCAAGGCCTTCCTCCCATCCCTTCGCGGTCAGTCTGTTCAGGTCCTAACGGACAATACTACTGCAATGTGGTATATAAACAAGCAGGGAGGAGTAGGGTCGTATCTTCTCTGCAGAGAAGCTCTTCGACTATGGTCCTGGGCAAAGGACCATCAGATTTGCTTGGTAGCAAATCATCTGGCCGGAGTCTTGAATGTACGTGCGGACAATCTCAGTCGCCATTTCTCGGCCGACCACGAGTGGCGTCTCCATCCAGATCAAGTCCGTCTAGTCTTCCAGTTGTGGGGGGTTCCTCGGATAGATCTGTTTGCCACCCGAGAGAACACGCACTGTCCGTTATACTGCAGTGTCCAGTATCCGGTGCAGGGGGCTTTGGGGGACGCGTTTCAGAGAACCTGGTGTGACCAGTTGCTTTACGCGTTTCCCCCCATACCCTTGATTCCTCGTGTGTTGAGGAAAATTTGCCAAGACCGGGCCCAAGTCATCTTAATAGCTCCGGATTGGCCAAGGAGGGTGTGGTACTCGGACCTTCTCCAACTCTCACTGTGCCCTCCGCTCCGTCTCCCTCTCAGGGCAGACCTCCTCTCGCAGTCGCAGGGGCAGGTTTTACACCCCAACCTCCAGAGCCTGCACCTTCATGCCTGGAGATTGAACGGGGCAACCTGAGTTCCTTCTCTCTCCCACCTGATGTAGTGGATGTTATCCTAGCGGCCAGGCGACACTCCACTAAAACTATCTACGCTAATAGGTGGTCTAAATTTGTGGTATGGTGTGGAGAGAAACAGATTGATCCCTTACGTGCTCATTTGTCAGATGTTTTATCTTTTGCTTTGTCTCTAGCGCAGAAAGGTTGTGCAGTGGCTACTATTAAAGATTACTTGTCTGCTTTGTCAGCCTTCATTTGTCTTCCAGACCAACCATTGTTGTTTAAATCACCTATAGTTCTTAGATTCTTGAAGGGCCTTATGAATAAATACCCTCCAAAACCTTTCGTTATGCCTCAATGGGATTTTTCCTTGGTCCTGACTTTCCTTATGGGGTCCCCTTTTGAGCCTATGCATTCTTGCCCCTTAAGGTTCTTAGTTATTAAAACAGTTTTCCTGGTGGCCATAACATCTGCAAGGAGAGTGAGTGAGTTGCAGGCTTTATCGGTAAAACCCCCTTATACAACATTTTATGGGGATAAGGTGGTGTTGAGGACCAAGGCTGCTTTCCTTCCGAAGGTTGTTTCACCCTTCCATTTGGCCCAGGCAATTACTTTGTCCACGTTCTATCCTCCGCCTCATCCTTCAAAGGAGGAAGAGAGACTACATCGCTTGGACCCAAAGAGGGCGTTAAGCTTCTACAATGACAGAACGAAGGATTTCAGGCTGGAGGATCAGCTGTTCATTGGATACGTGGGCAAGAGGAGAGGAAAGGCAGTCCACAAGAGAACACTCTCCAGGTGGGTTGTTCTTTGTATTAAAATCTGTTACTCTTTAGCAAAGAAGGATCCTCTTGAAGGTATTAGAGCTCATTCCACCAGGGCTAAGTCGGCCACTTCGGCCTTGGCTAGGGGTGTTCCTGTGGTCGACATCTGCAAGGCCGCAACTTGGTCGTCCCTTCACACTTTTGCGAAGCATTACTGTTTGGACTCTGAGGTCAGAAGGGACGGCCATTTTGCACGGTCAGTGCTGTAGGATTTCTTCGTTTGACCATACAGGCACCCACCACCGAGTGCGGTACTGCTTTGGGACTCTATTCATTAGGTGAGGAATCCACAGGTAGTTGTATCCATCAGAAGAACGAGTTGCTTACCTTCGGTAACGACTTTTCTGGTGGATACATTAGCTACCTGTGGATTCCTCACGGTCCCACCCGCCTCCCCGTTGCCTTTTTGGTCTCACCAAGTAATCCTTGAGTGTGCTCCTCTTGGTCTTTAGGACTGCAATAGATTATGTATATATGGATATTTGTATATATATTTCTTTGTGTATATACATATTTAGTGTATATATGTTTTGATTTAAAAAGAAAAAAGAAAAAAAAAATGAATGAAAGTTATATTAAATCTATAGCCATTTTTTTGCAATGTTGTGAGATGTTGCCTTTATCTTTCATTGCATTGGATTATTGTTCTCAGGCACGTAAAAAATGTTGGTACTGACGTCGGCACGTCGGCGAGGACCTCTTATTGCCTGCATGACGTCAGACGGCGTCGCGTGGGCAATTGTGACGTCCTCGTCGACGTGCAGAAGCTAGGAAGAAGATTTCCGTCGAATGCTGGCGCCATGGGAGTATTCATTAGGTGAGGAATCCACAGGTAGCTAATGTATCCACCAGAAAAGTCGTTACCGAAGGTAAGTAACTCGTTCTTCTGGACTTTTTGGTTGGGGGTGAGAGGGTTGGATATCAGTATGCATGAGTTGTAATTCCATCAAATCTTTCCTCTGTTGACCTTGTCAAATATGATACACGGAAATCATTCTCCTCTGGGGAAACTTTTTGGTTCTTCCTCTTGTCATCTTCTGGTTCAGCTGGGAGCACGATACCTCATCTCTAACTTCCACTGCTAAACTTGAGAGCCTAGCATTGGCTTATGCATGTGTGGCTTTATTGAAAGAGAGTGTAGGCTTCATATTTGGAGATTCAAAAGATTCAACTCAGAAGCAATGTAAAACCATATAGCTAAGAGGAAGAGTTCTGAACTGAGTTGTAGAGGTGACAAACTCTTTGAAGGCATCTTTAAATGATGTTTTGTCTTTCATTTTACATTAGGCCTCTATGCCAATCAATGCTGATTCCCATACACACTTCTTTAAGGACATATCACAATGCAGTAACATTCCACTTTTGTCTTGGAAACCAGCTACCTCTCCAATCACAGTTGACTGATTAATTGCTGTTGACCCTGTCTTCTGACTAAATGTGTTTTCTATAAATAACATATACATAGGTTCATTATCTATAATTGTGACATGCTTAAATATTCCTTTTGTAACATTTTCTTTTAACAAATGAGCATTTGAGGTGACACTTGATGGTCCCCTACATCTCCATCTTCCTTTTACAAACCCTGCCTCGTGGGATTTCACTCTCTGTTTTTCCATATTACTGCATTAGCCATTTGAGCACAGTGCCTTTTGTGAACTAGATCTGCTGACTTGGAAGGCAGCTTTTGCTGCTGACTTTAATATTTGCCAGAGGAACTAGATAACTTCAGGCTCTTCTTTACCAAGATCTTATGATTGTTTTCCACAAAGACAGTGATATACTTCAAGACAGTGTTATACTTCAAATGGTCCTTTCCTTCATTTCTAAGCTTTAATAAATCATCATTTTGATTAAAACGCAGTTCTCCCAGTTTTTCAGCCTGGACACCATGCCCTTTCAGCTGAAGAAATCCGATGTAATCTATACATTTCTAGTTCTTAGAAATGTTACCTCACTTTCATAGCATGTCTCTCACATATGATTGTCTCAACCTAGGTAACAAAGTTGCTAAAGGTAAAATTGCCAAGTGGCTGAGATCTTCTGTTTCAGAGCATATGACTCATAAGAGTTCAGGTTACTCAGCAATTTACTTGTTTTAAGCTATGTAGTCTGTTTTCTAACCCATTGGTGGCGGAGGAAAACAGATAAAAAAGTAAGGAATGTTAATGTACTCTTAACGTTTATTCTCCCTCCTTCACAAGCCACCCCGCCCCCCTCCTGCCCTATAAATACCATACGGTATGCTACTAACTTGTGTGGTGGCAGGTAAGGCATACATAAGGAAATAGAGCTTGCAGAAGAATGTTAACACACGGAGGCTCAACTTTTTTTTAAATGACTAGGTTCTATTTTTAGATACTTTTTCCAATTCTGTCTGCCTCGCAGGCAATGGGCATCCAATTGTGAAGGAGGAAGAGTAAGGATTAAGATTACAGGAATGACCATAAATTATATAAATGTGATAAAAGCAAAGGTGATAATATAGTAGTTTAAAACAGGAGACCTATATTTGGATTAGATGGATCGAGAAATGTTTGAGCCATTAGTTAGGTAACTTGGAATCGCCTCCCATGTGAGGGTGATGCTAGCTCATATCTAGAAGGCTTTAAATAAAACCTACTTTGATAAATGAATGCGTTTGTAAGTATAGCCATGTTTTCGCATGTTTATGCACCGTTTCAAAGTGGAATTTCCATTTAAAATGAAAATGTTTTGCCATAGATAAGACAGAAGGCTGCATGATATGGACGCAGAGCTGTTCTGCACATAAATTGCAGGATGCATGGGAACAATTTAGCTTCAGATCCATTACATCAAGGGTTTAGATGTGAGGATTCTCGGCACTGCTTTGTTAAAAATCCAAGCTGTTTTTGCGATTCCAACATCGTGGTAAATTGTGGACTATAAATTATTTTCCACAGAAAATACCTATGTTATAAGAGATTATGGGGGTTATTCCAACTTTGGAGGAGGTGGTAATCCGTCCCAAATGTGACGGATTTACCACCAGCCGTATTACGAGTTCCATAGGATATAATGGACTCGTAATACGGCTGGTGGTATATCCGTCACTTTACCGTCACTTTTGGGACGGATTACCACTTCCTCCAAAGTTGGAATAACCCCCTATGTCTGTGAGCAAAGGCTGATGTTAATGATATGTTCAAGTGTACATCACAAATAATTTTGCATGTTATAACATTGAACAGATGGGCCTCATTCAGATCAGACTATGCACCATGAATCTGTAAGAACATCTTATTGCACAATTCACAAGAAGGGTACTGTGGAATAAATGGTAAGTCCCCCTTCTTGATGATAAACCAAACATAATATGTAGACAACCGAGTATGTAAGCAGGAGCTAAGTGGTGACATTATGCAGAAACCCATACCCCTGTTATACAGGATAAAAAAATCTGGTTGCATAGGCAGAAGAAACTTTCAATATGTCTCCACGCCATTAACCCCAGACAGGATCCAGCCAAAAGCATTACAACTGATTTCACATATTCTCCCATCTTTTCACACCTCCTTTCTCTTAGCAGGTCCCACTGGAATTTATGGCACCCCCAGTCTGCAGTTATCTGAGACCTGCCTCGGGTTAATGCTTGCAACATTTGGAACTCACTTTCTTGCAAAATGTATTCAGAAACCACTGTCATTAGTGTCAGGCAGTGATCTAGTATACACATAGTGGCATAGAAATAAGTTAAAAGCGGGGCCTCTGTTAATAGAATATGCAATGTAAAAAGGAATGTTCTTCACTTGTGTTTACTTTAGGGTGACTTAGTGGAGGTATCAGGCTCTAAGAAGATTTCATGGCAGTCGGTGAGTTTCCTGTCATTACAGTGAACCCGTGAGTTATAGTAGCATCTGTTAATTATCCAGATGAGATGTCATGAATGTTGAGAAGAAAAGCTGAATTGTGAGTACCTCTTATATTTTGATCTACGTCACCACGCAGGCGAGTTTAGCAGAATAGAGAAAAGAGAGCTGTGGGGTAGAACTATAGAGCGAAGAATTAAAGAAGTTCAAGTTTTGGTACTGTTGCTACTCAGTCATAAATTGAATGTAAAGGCTCTGAAACCTTTCTCAAAACAACACAGTGCAGAATGTGACATTGGCAATAATAAGCAGGGCTGGCAATTGAAACGCTGTTGAAATTCATCAAGTCCAGACTTTCTTCCTATCAAAATGTTCACTGGCAATCCAGAACATGCAGACTTGATTCCCATGGCACAAACGATTCATTCACATATTTTAAGCCTGGTGCAGACTCTGTTTTCTGTACAGGTGATAAACATGGTTTCTTATATAAGCTCAGCTAAATTGTTCTAGTGAACTAGTGGTCTACTATTCATACCTGTTCTAGTGTTCAAACTATTACAAAAAAGGGAGAGGACTTTTTAAATGGTTACCTCAAGTAATAGCCTGGACCACCTGCAGTGGCAAGACCTCTAAAAGGCAAACAACATCTTCAAAACATTTGTACAGCGATATACAAAAAAAACCTTTACTGTTGTTTTAGCGGTTTGACTGTTACCTCAAAAACAAGATCCTTGTTTGTTAGCTTCAGGTTAAACAAAACAAACCTGGATAGTACATTATTTACTTTGCTTAATCATTTGACAGAATTTTTAAAGAAAAGCTTCAGTCGAAAAAGTATTTCCTTGCTGGTGTGCTTGTGGCAGCGCCGTTTCCTACAGGGCACTGGTTTGCTTTATTTGAAGCTAGAGCGGAAATCTATAACTGTAAAATGTACCCTTTATTGGGTATTGGGAGCTGCCATATATATGGGGCTAGAAATTCCGGTTCAGAAGGTGGATTCCTGGCATAACGTGTTGCTGCATGGCAGCACAGGATTGCACAGATTCCTCGTGGTTTTGTTGCCTTGGAACTAATGTCAGAAGCTGCATTGGAGCTATCTGATCTTTCACGCGTTTATGTCTCTCAGTGCTTCCCCGAGATATTTATTGATAATCTCTCGAGCTATATCACTATTTACTGAACTAATACATGTCACTGGTACACCTATCCGACCTCGCTCCCTCCCCCACCTCCAATACCCTAATATCGTCCCTTGAAGAGTTCCACTTAGGCATCCTGCATATTGAAAAATATGTTTTGGAATTAACCTTGCAGCATGGGGGAAATTAGTAAGAACATACATGCTTGATTCATTCTTCATCAATGAGAGGGCTGATCATGAAGTAATTAACCCTCCAGCACTTGGCTGGAGGTGCCCAAGGCCTGCATACATTGCCCCAGCAAAATCCAAAGTTGGTTTGTGAGTTCAAAACTCACTCTTCTCTTGTCAAGCAGCTGAGACCTTTGAGGAGCCCTGAACAGGGACATTTTAAGGATTTTGGGGGCCTTCGGACAAATGTATTTTGGGGGCACCTGTGCGGAACATCCTTTCATGTATGATCCAGTTTCAGCTCTTTCGTGCCCTGTTTGGCCAGGTCACTGACAGAGCACAGACACCCTTATCCAAATTCTAAATGTGTTTAAATCTAATACTCGGGGATAGTGATATGTGTGTTCGTTATCGGAACCCAGCAGCAGCTTACTAATGTTACTGCAAAAACTCTTTGTGACATCGTCCCATTTCTCATATGTCAGGTACTGTTTTGACCTAAAATAATTTTCTATGCATGTTGCATGAAACATAAACACATTTCCCTGCAAAATGTGTATAATAGTCTCATACATCATCCACGTTCCCTTTGTCTTAAAACTTCTCAAGACTTGAAGTAATAATTAGTATATAAGTAGGGACATATCTAGCAGGCTTCCTTAAGACAGGCATTTTACAGTTTCAGTAAAAAAAAAGATTTGCAGTGCATATGAACAACTAGTGAAAATAGGTGAAAGTAAAAAATGGGTAGGGCATGCAAGAAAGATTAAATACATTGCTATTCTTGGTAGCCTGTTTCTTTCATTTTTTTTTCCCACCTGGGATAGTAGGCTTGGTGGCCAAGTAGGAAAAAGTATTTTTAAAGCTTTGTTAATTTCAGTAGTTTATATTCCTGTGAATCACTTTTCCCAAACCTAATACTTATGTTCTTTAACTCCTAGAATTGTCAGCTTTGAATTGGTGGGGGAGATTGTCAATTGTTTTTTCCACCTATGATATTCTAAATCTACTATTCCGAGGTCTCCACACCGTAGAGGCTTGGAGGCGTGTGCTCTCCTTCCTCTAATTCACTCATCCTAAAGTATGGATTGAACAAATAACAGGCTCCTCCAAAAGTGTTCCTGCCTCCTAGTTGAAGAGTGACTGTACACCTCTTTAACTCCCTGCTTCTCAAACACAGGCATTTTTTATGATATATGAGATAACCCACAATTAAATGAAGAGTGAAGACCTGGTGGGCCTTTTGTGCAGCCTGCGCAAAGATTGAGGATCTGGTTACTCACAGGAGGGAGAGTATTTCTTGTTTAAAATGAAGGAAAGATGTTTATTCACTAAAGGCTTAAAACATGCCTTTAGTGCATCAGACCGTAAAACTAAAGTCCCAGGCATTGCATCAAACCTTCCAAAGAAATACTTCTAAAACTAACATTTCCATATCTGATAAAGACTCCTAGTTGCAGGTTCCTTACCTTTGAATTTCCCCAGGCGTCAGACTGGATCCGTAGATTTTTCTTTAAGCAGTACCTCTGCACACCGTCAGGTGGCGTTGGTCGACTCAGTGGGAGTCGTTGGCGTCGTGTTCACCGTGATCGACGTCGCAGTCGTATATAGGTGCTACCCCGGCTTCAGTTCATTTCTTTCCACGCCAGCCTACGCGCAGATCCGGAGAGAGCTACCTCAGTCATTTTTTGACTACGTCAACACTTTTGTTGAATTCTTTTGACGAGTTTGTGGATGCGCCAAGGGATTTCCCGCAAGACTGGATTCAAGCCCTGCGACTCCTGTCACCGAACGATGTTGGTGAGGGATCAGCACCTCGTGTGTCTTTGGTGCCTGGAGCGCAATCACAACCCAAAGTCGTGCTCCGAGTGTCGGGCCATGGGCCCGAAAGCTTTGAGGGAGCAGTCCCTAAAGCTCATGGCTGCCCGACACTCTTCATCCTCAAAGTCATTGGGACATTCAGGTCACAAAAAGAAGAAGGAAAATCGTTCTTTGACTTCACCATGTCGCTCGGACGATGCAGCGCTGGAAGAGCTTCGACACTCAATGCCTCTGTCCTAGGAGCCTTCATCTGGGTTGGCTCCGCACTTCCCAGGAGCCGGAGCCACCCCTGCCCAGCTCAAAGAATATTATGAGGCAATGCGCCTCATTTTTGGGCAGACCGACCCACCTTCAGCACCCTTGGGCACAGGTGAGTTGGTGGGGCCCCCTTCGGGTTCGAAGTCGTCGGCTTTGGCCACAGCTCTGGAGGGCCCCTCCGGATCCAAACGCGGATCCGTCCCTATGTTGGTCGTGCCACAGAGACCTTCCCCGGTGTCGGGTCAGACGTCAATGCTCCCGATGTCGGGTGGGCCCACAATCGACGTCGATCCCATCCTCATACCTGACAACCCGGAGCCGGAACAACGTCGCTCGACACTGAGTCTGTTCTCTATGGGCTCTCCTGGGCCCAAGGTTGATCCAAACCCTTATGCTTATGGGTATGGATACGGGGAGAGTACGGAGGGGACGCTGGACCCTTTAGAATACCAGCTTCACCCCCAAATGGACTGGGTGCAGGATTTGGGTGATGCCAGTGGTCTAGACACCTCCCCTGACACTGGTATGCTCTCTCCTCCTACCGTGGCTACGGAGGAGGGTGCCTCATATTTCATGGTGGTGAGAAGGGGGGCTGAGGTCCTTGACCTCGAGCTACCTTCTGTGGAGGTTAGGCCTAATATCCTAACCGATGTGCTTCAGCCGAGGTCTTCCTCTTCCGAACCCCTTCTTCTCTTTAATGAGGCACTGACAGATGTCCTTTTGGGTACTTGGTCCAGACCCAGCACAGGGTCTCCTGTGAATAGGACGTTTGCCCGTCGCCATTGGCCTGCACCATCAGACCTGAAATTCCTCACCCAATACCCCATGCTTGAGAGCCTTGTCATCCAGGCTTCCTCTTCATCTGGCCCATTTTCCTGCGGCACCCCCAGATAGGGACAAGGCGGACTCGGCACTTGAGCGCTTTAAGGATTCCCGAGCCACGGCCCGGTCCCTTGGCCTCATGCCCGCTTCTAAACCCCAGCAGCCCACCTTTTGCCCATTTCGTGGCTACGGAAGGGACACGCAAATGTGTCCTTTCCCCCCTGGCCATCGACTCGCGCATGCTGTACAGCCCCTGCGCAGCAACGGACGTGGGATCCCACACCCTCAGGGATCAGGGAGCCAGTGGGTCGCACAGTCCACCCCCGCCCCTCCTCACCCTCCAAACCTTCCAAGTCCGCAGGTACACCAGGAACCAGTTGGCAGCAGGATTCACCATCACCTGCCTGCCCCAATGGCAATCCATTACCTCAGGCAGGTGGGTCATCCAGATTGTCCGAAGGGGCTACTCCCTCCCCTTCGAGACACCTCCTCCAGCCATGCCGTCTTCATACAATCGAATATCGGAGGATCATATGTCGCTTCTCCGTGTGGTAGTCCAAGCCCTTATGGCCAAAGGAGCTATTGAGAGAGTTCCGTTGCCTGAAGTAGGTCGTGGTTTCTATTCCCGCTAGTTTCTGGTGCTGAAAAAGGACAAAGGATTTCGTCCTATATTAGATCTTTGGTCCCTCAACTTCTTCCTCAAAAAGGAGAAGTTCAAAATGTTGACATTGGCTCAGGTCCTATCTGCCCTGGATCCCAGAGACTGGATGGTAGTGTAAGACTTGCAAGATGCATACTTCCATATTCCTCTCTTGCTGGCCCACTGACTTTGCCTACGATTCGTGGTAGGTCCCAAGCACTTTCAGTTTACCGTGCTCCCCTTTGGCCTTACCAAAGCAAATCCATGATAGTCGGGCTATGATACCGATGTTTCAGCCTCTGTCCTGGATTTCGGTGAGAATGACTCTGAGGCTGCTGGGCCTCATGGCTTCCTGCATCCTGCTAGTTCAAAATGCCAAATGGCATATGGGGCTCTGCAGTGGTACCTGAAGTTCCAGTGGGCGCAGCCTCAGGGGAATCTCTTCGTCAAGGTCCAGATCTCGGAAGGAACTGCGAGAGACCTGCAGTGGTGGTTAACAAATCAGGATTGTGTCAATGGCAAATCACTCATTTCCCCAACCAGATCTAACAGTCATGACAGATGCGTCACTCCTGGGATAGGGCAGCCACGTGGGAGAGGCGGAGATCAGAGGCCTGTGGTCTCCGGCGGAAACCGAGTTCCATATCAATCATCTGGAGCTCCTTGCAATTCGACTAGCATTGAAAGCATTCCTTCCTTCTCTCAAGGGGAAGCAGTGCAAGTGTTCACAGACAACACCACTGCTATGTGGTACTGCAACAAACAAGGCGGAGTGGGGTTGTGGACCCTTTGTCAAGAGGCTCTTCGCCTCTGTACTTGGCTAGAACATCAGGGCATTTCCCTGGTGGTTCAACACCTGGTGGGCTCTTTGAATGCCAGAGCAGACAAACTCAGCCGACGATGTGTGGTCAATCAAGATTGGCGTCTCCATCCAGAGGTGGCGCGAGGTCTTTTCCTTCAGTGGGGAGAACCTTGGTTAGACTTGTTCGCCTCCGTTGAGAACGCGCAATGGCAGCTGTTTTGCGTGTTGGCGTTTCCAAGGTGACACTCGTTCGGCGACATCTTTCATCTTGAGTAGAATTCAGGCCTCCTGTACGCCTTTCCGCCCATACCACTTCTGCCCAGAGTTCTAAAGAAGATCAGGCAAGACCGGCCCAAGTTACACTGGTGGCTCCGGACTGGACACGAAGAGTCTGGAACCCCAAGCTGTGGAGCATGGCCATAGCTCCTCCGATCACACTGCCTCTTCGGGGGGATCTTCTGTCACAGCAGCAGGGGAGGGCCCTCCATCTGAACCTGTCCACCCTCTGCCTCCTTTCGTAGAGATTGAGTGGCGACAGTTAACGTTTTTTGACCTGCCACCTGAAGTATGTAATGTTATCTTGGCAGCCAGGTGTCCCTCAACCAAAACCGTATACGCCTGTTGTTGGAAGAAATTTGTGGCATAGTGCATCGACAAATCTGGCGATCCTCTATCTGCTATGTCTTTCTCAAGTCCTCCTCTTTATTCTGTCCCTTGCCCAGCAGGGTTCAAACCTGGCCACTCTTAAGGGATATCTTTCTACTATCTCTGCCTTCTTGAGGTTACCAGATCAGCCTTCCTTATTTAAATCTCCTATAGTTGGGAGGTTTCTTAATGGCCTCACACACCTCTTTCCTCGTATCCCATTCATCATGCCCCAATGGGATCTAAATCTGGTATTAACATACCTAATGTGTGCCACGTTTGAGCCACTTCACAACTGCCCTTTACGGCTCTTAACCATCAGTACTGTCTTTTTAGTTGCCATTACCTCTGCCCGCAGAGTAAGTGTGCTCCAGGCTCTGTCATCTAAGCCACCTTTCCTGGCCATACATCCTGACGAAGTGGTACTTCGCACGAGGGCTTCTTTCCTACCTAAAGTAGTGACACCCTTCCATGTCAGACAGTCAATCACCTTGCCTACCTTTTATGCACCCCCACATCCCTCTCATGAAGAGAGAGACTTCACCGTCTGGACCCAAGAAGAGCGTTGGCGTTCTACCTTGATCGTACCAATGACTTCCAGGTGGACGATCAACTCTTTGTGGGATATGTGGGTGCAAAGAAGGGGAAGGCAGTGCAGAAGAGGACCATTTCACGATGGGTTCTCTTATGCATCAAAATGTGCTATGCTTTGGCTAAAAAGCAACCTCCTGAAGGTTTGTGCGCTCACTCCACCAGAGCTACTGCTGCTACCAGGGCACTAGCACGGGGCGTTCCAGTCCTGGCCATCTGTCAAGCAGCAACGTGGGCATCTCTGCACACTTTTACCAAACACTACTGCCTGGACAGTCCTGTCCGAAGGGACGGCTACTTTGGCCATTCGGCCCTGCAGGACTTCTTGGTGTGATCTTGATTTGCAGCCCACCACAGGGGATGGTATTGCTCGGGTATCTATTCAAAGGGCAGGAATCTGCAACTAGAAGTCTCTATCAGATGTATAAGTTACTTACCTTCGGTAACGATATATCCGGTAGAGACATATTCTAGTTGCAGATTCCTTACCGACCCACCTATCCTCCCCGCTGTCAAAACTGATTTCTAGGGACAGAAACTGCCCATTAAGGACCCTAGTTTCGGCACACCACTCTTAGTGTCCTTCATGGCTCTGGACTACTGGCGTTGAAAGTTGGGAAAGAACACTGACATCAGCGCGCCGGGATGGTGCCTATATACGACCGCAATGTCATCACAGCAAACACAATGCCAACTACACCAGCGGAGTCAACCGACGCCACATGACAGTGGTACTGCTCGAAAAAAAATCTCCAGATCCAGTCTGACGCCTGGGGAAATTCAAAGGTAAGGAAACTGCAACTATATTATGTCTCTATCAGAAATATTGTTACCAAAGATAAGTAACTTGTACTTCTCTATCATTACTTCTAAAAAAATAAATACTTCAATAAAGAAACGCTTCCCAATGTGTTTGATCCCAAAATATAATGAGGTAAGGGCAGTGAATAGAGATGGAAAGACTGAAGGATTTGGGGTGAAGGGTAAGGGTATGGTATAGGTGAAGGGTGTAGGGTGCAGAGTATCAGTAGGTGTCAGCATTTAGGGAGTTAAGGGTAAGGAGTTAAGGCTAGGAGTAAAGAGTTAAAGGTATAGATGATATATATTAATAACCTGGTGTTAGGGCTTAAGGATAGAGGGCTAAAGTTGTAGGTGTATGAGTTTAGGTTAAGGGCTTTGGATATAGGGTCAAGGGAATAGGTTATAGTGGTTAGGGGCTTCGATTACAGGGTTAAGACTAGAAGGTTTAGAATACAGAGATCAAGAGTAAGCACTTATCCCAAGAGTTAAGGTTATATTGCTTGAGGTATGGGGTATAGGATTAAGAGTGTGGGGTATATATAGGATTAGGTGAATGTGTTTGGGGTACATGGACGAGGTTTAAGGGCTTTGGGCATAAGAGCTAAGGTTTAGGGGTATAGCGTTAAGGGTATGGAGGAAGGGTTGGTGTTAAAGTGATATGGTTGATGGCTAAAGGTTTGACAAATAGGGTTTAAGGGTGTCTGATTTAAGGTTTAGTGTCAGATGGCATCGGCTGGCTGTCCAGAATCACTTATTGTTGCCCGAGTCAATGTATAAATGATTAATGGAAACACCCGCTACATTCCCAGTGGCTTCACCCTTTGAACCTTTCTGCTCCTGCTTTTTTCATCCGAAAAGGCATTTGGTTTTTAACTGTTTTTAATCCCCTAATGTCTTCCTTTATGCCTCATATCTCCCAATATTATTTTTGAGTGATTTGTAGCTTCTTTGTATGCAAAGGCTTTACTAAAATTATAAATAAAAGGAATGCAGTACGAAGTGGCTCGGTTCACAGTACACTTTTCACAGCTTTGCCTAAACAGGTGCAGTTCTCTCCTTTTGGAAATAGGGGGCTGCGCAGATGTATAGGGCCCGTTTGTGAATCGTCTGATTATGCTACCTCTGAGGGTTAAGCTGTAACCAAACACAAAAAATGAAAGAAAGTTAAGCATAAAGGCAGGAAGTCAAGGAAAGTCTTCCACATTTCAGGTAAGGCCACTTTCGAAAAAGTTGAGCGGGTGATTTTGTTTAAAAGTTTTCTCGTTGACAATTTGTAACAATTTGTTACCCATAGTTGTAGTAGCAGAGACATTGTAAATTTCAAAGTAACTTGTAATACAGCTCAATGTTTATGCAGGTAGGGGCTGGAATTGTGAAAATGCAAGCTGAAAAAAACAAGGTTTGACAATCTAAGCAAAACTGGAGTCCATACGGACACCCTAAGATGCGGGCTGTCATGATGTAGCCAGTTGATGCTCATGCAAGGATTAATAACAATGATATGATGGGGAAATTCTTACACAGAACCATTAGTTCGACTTAACATCCTAGCAAATGGTTTCACCTTACTACAAGAAAGTTGGTTTTCAGAATGGCACCACCTAATGTACTGAGATACCTATAAACACTGATTCTGGGGGTTATCTTGTGAGCAATGGGATCCTAGTAGTTGTAGATCCTGAAAGCTAAAATGAGACCGCTATGTAAACAGGCATTCGCAGAGCTAATAGGTCTTGCCTATGCAAGAGCTATTGGCTTTGCCCATATGTTTTAGCAATTTTTGTACCCCAGAGTGGATGCTGTTAATTATGGTGTAGAGTGGCGTGAAGAAGAGAGAAGTGGAGTGGAGAGTCTTGGAATAGCGTACATTGTTGTGGAGGGATAGAGTGTCTTAGAGTGGAAGGGCATAGAGTTCAGTGGCATAGAATGGAGCACAGTGTCAGAATTGAGTAGAGTGTCTTGGAGTGGCATAGAGTGTCATGGATTGGTGTAGAGGGTATTGCGTAGAGTGCTGTAGAGTCGAGTGGCTTTCAGCAGGGTAGATTGTCATGGAGTGGAGTAGTGTCTCATAGAGTGGAGTACAGTTTGAGGGAGTGGCATAGAGGGCGTTGCGTAGAGATTTGTATAGTGGAGTAGTGTTGTAGAATGGCATAGAGTGGAGTGCTGTAGAGTGGAGTGGTAAAGAGTGGAAGAGTGTGTCAGTGTAGCAGAGTTTAATGGAGTAGAGAGCATCATAGAGTGGCATGCAGTAGAGTGGTGTAGAGTAAAGTGGCTTAAAGTACAATGGTGTAGAGTAGATTGGTTTAGAGTTCACTGGTTTTGAGTAAAGTGATGTCGAGTGCATTGGCATAGAGTGCAGTGATGTAGAGGTATGTAGAGTTGAGTGGGGCAGAGTAGACTGCAGTGGTGTAGAGTTCAATGTCATAGAGTGGAGTGCTGCAGACTGGAGTAACTTAAACGGCAGGCACAGCAAACTATTGCACAGAAGATACTTTTGACAGTAGACTGGTGTTTTGTGGCATTATTAAGAAAGCCTATCTGTGTCTTTACTCTGTGAACAAAAAAAGCTGTAAATCCACTGTTATGACAGCAAAGTAAAACAAATGAGTGTGCATGGACAATTATTAAACAGAACTCCATCTTTATGAAAGGCTATGTCATCCAAACAGCAGGCATTTACTATGCAAAACCATGAAACAGCAACTAAAATACTGTTGTGTCAGTGACGTCAATACATTAAAACACACAGCGTGGTTGTAGTTTAACAAAATGACAACTTGATTCCCTATCACCTAATGGAGAACAAAAGTGACAATGCAACCATCCATAAAATGCAACAATATTGATAAACAGCCCACTCATACAATGGCAAGCCATGAAAAAAAAATGCAAATACGCTGTCTCTACTACTGATTCTATTTTTTGACGCAACTAAAGTTGTCTGTAGTCAAACCTAAAAAAGCAGCTCTACCCAGTGCTCTATAAAGGACTCTGCGACTTAATGGCATTCTGACCTCTAACATCTTGCATGACTTCTGCATCTCAGTAACAGCAGTGTCCCTCACTTCAAGAGGCAGCTGTCAATATTTCAGTAACGGCAGGAGCCTCACTCCCAGCCTGCCTCAGAGAGAAGTAGACTTTTATGATATGCTGGAGCTGAAACCTGTCATATGGTGGGCAAACGTATTTAGAAGATCTCAAGAAGGGAACATTCCCCCCTCAGAGCTCTATGTTGTGTCCTTGGCTGGGTATAAATGGAGTCCGATGCAACCGGCCACAGCATTGACATTTACACCTTTGTGTTGAACTGCTACAACAACATTGCAGTCGCATCTCACAACAGGCGCCAGATAGTTTCCATTAATGTGTTTTTTCACCCACTAGATCATATCTTGTTTTTTGCGATGAAAAAAGGGGCTAATTCTAAAACGCTCTACAGTAAAAGTCAGAAATTACGTATTTTTGCAGAGCGCGGTCTTGGAGCACATTGCAAATGATGTTAGCAGTGCTGGAAACCAAAAAGGGCTCCTTGGTACTCACTGTCACAGAGTACTTGTTCACTATGCAGAAGAGCCGTTACGATTACAAGTTTTACAATTGTGTTGAGAAGTGCTGTTACTTTCCCATTACAAGCATTGCAACTGTGCGGATAAGTGGTGGTGCCCTCCATTGCATGTTGTATAGCTATTTTAGCCAGGTTTTAGACATGTTGTTTTAGCTAACTAAGCCTGCCGCTGTGCACTTTAACCCTATTACATTTTATACTGCATTGCTTTATTTTAATAGCAATAACTTGATTTGCGGTGCTATTTTATTTTCTCTCTATCTTATTATTCTTTCCACTAGGAAAGCAATGTGTTCTTAGTAGTACGTGTAGTTCACTTTGTGTTTTCTCCAAGGCTACAGTCAGATAGGGTTGCCGACAAACGTGGTATGCTGTGTCTCCAGCATTCACAGAAATACACTCATACATGGGGACCATTTCTTAGAATGTCAGCTGTTTTATTATATAAACACCACTTAGTCCCTGACACGTTAGAAGGAGATTCTAGCCAGAGGACCACGACTGTATGCTGATTGCTGCAACCTTCGCTACAGCTACTTGTTTAGACGACCGAGCCCTGAACCAGATGGGGATTGTGTCTCTTTAGACCTCACGCCTCTTCTCCAGATATGAGGGATGATGCTCTCCCAGGGGGAAACCCAAAGGGCAGATTAGGTTTAGTATGCCGTGCTCATACTTGGCGTAGGTGAGGGGCTATTGATCCACTCCCTTGTTTAGACAGCATGGTAGGACTCTTTTTGTGTTTTACACTGTTAGTCACATGCCTACTCCTATTGTCTTTAATTATCCATGTTATTGCTATACACTTGCTTTTATCCAAGATGCAGATATCTTAATAAATACTTGTTGAAATATATTCTGCCTCCATTGTCTTTGCCTGAGTGAGATCTTGGTAACTGAGAGAAAGGGATTCGATCTGATGTACCACGATTCCCTGGGGAGTCTATCTTATAATGAGCCCGGTTGCCACAATCATCTCGGTCAGAGATGGGGTACTGCTAGTTAGCCGGAAAACCCTGGATTAGGGCGACAGGTGTCAACTGGTATGGAATTGTACTAAGTACCCACAGCTCAGGTGATCCTACTGCCCAAATCCAGTAACCCATTACAAGCACTGCATCTGTGCAGAGAGGTGGTGGTACCCTCCCGTTACAAGCACTGCAAACAAGTGGATGTGCGATATAGATGTGTAAGTAAGAGTCCTTAAACAAAGCCATATCAGAGCCCCCACCGCTCCATCACTTCTTTCTAGCGGCTCATGAGGTGCGACATTTCAGTGAGCAACAAAATATCACAAATAGTTAGTATATGTTTCTTCTGTTTACTTTGCTTGCAGAAATTTTGTTTAAAATGCTTTTTAGATGATTGTTCTACATTTGAATAGAGTCTTGTATGTTTGAATATCTGTCCTAAAACTATAGCAATTATCATAAATTTTATTATTCTGGTGTACAGATTGGATGAACTGTATTTCACAGGTTTTTCTTTTAAAATGTCACTTTAAGAGAATGGACAACAAGACTAGAATTTGTGGTTCGCGCCCTCCTCCCCCACAACACATACACTCCCCTTACGAAAAGCACTGTCCAGCATGGTGAACACACAAGCTCCATTGGTTCTAGACAACTTGCATCCTTAAGGAAGGTGGTTCCCCTGCTCCAGTATGGATCGGACAACAAGCAAGCATTGGTAAAAATGTTCAGTGCAGCCCCCCACTGGGACACCTTTAGCCTGCGCTGACTCTTTAGCTCATCCTGGTTTGCAATATGGGACTCATGAGCCCAGGTGGGCACTTTTTACAGTCAAATTACATGTATTAATAGTTTTACATTCAGTTAGGTTATTTGGCTGTAAGTGTCATTTTAGATAGAAGTCAAGCTGCCAGTGAGGAGTAAAGTGGAAAGTGAGACAATCCATTAGAAATGCACTAAAAATGGAAAGAAAGTGCTATGAAATGGGGCACCACTACCGCTGTGCCAAGACCAGTTGAACAAGATAAATCTTTATCTGTAAAACTGCAACATCCTCCAGAAAAAAACCCAGAAATGGGCTTTAACCCCCTCGTCATTAACCAATACTTTGCACAAACGACACGTAAAGAAATTAAAACAACATGAAAAACCCAGGAAGTCCCTTTTTTTTATCACAGTACATTCACAACTCAGAGTTTCAAGATGAAGGGCCCTTCTGATCCAGGCTATGCATATACTTTCTCACAAGGGGAGGAGTGCAGAAATGTAAGTACATGATAGTCGTCCCAGCATGCTTCTACAGATCTTAAATATGCAAGCATAAACTAATAGAAGTGTGGGTGACAGCCAGATGACAGATAAAAGTGATTTGCCCAGGTCCACTTGCTCCTATTTAACGGGGAAGCCATTAAAAGAACCATGATGCCCCTACTCCATGTGGAGAGCAATCTGCATTCCCTTTTTAGGTCGAGTGCGCAATCGCTTTGACCTGTTTTAAGTATTGTGGGCTTTTAACCACACTCAGCTCACGCCCATCACTTTCATTTGTTCATGGGCTTGCCTTTCAAAAACTACTTGATGTCATTGGAAAATGCTTTACGTTTGTCCCGTCTTGGTGCGGTTTGTTTACCACGTTCGACACTGACCCTGTTACCGGGCTAATTTCATGATTTCCGATATATATATCCGCGTGGGCAAACTACTTTTTTCTTTTGTCCGCGTTTAGTGGCTGCCATGGCACTCACAGCAATCAGAGCGCAAACTCGATCAGCGGTATCATTTTTACATTATAGCACTCTGATCTGCTTAGTACATGTTCTTTGCAGCAGGCATATTAACCCTGTGCACTACCTTATGATGACTACAGGCTTCCACTAGACAAAAGTACATTCTCTTGGTTGCCATGGCACTCACAGCGCTCAGAGCGCAACGTCGATCGGCTGTATTGTTTTTACATTATATACACTCTGATCTGCTTAGTACACATTCTTTGCAGCAGGATTATTAACCCTGTGCGCTACCTTATGATGACTCCTAGCTTCCACTAAGCAAAAGTATGTTCTCTCTCCAGAAAGAACATAAATCGCCAGAGTTATTTTGACATTTTTACATTACATGCACTTTGTGATTTGCCTAATACACTTTCTTTGCAGCAGGCACATTTACCCTGTGCGCTATCTTATGATGACTCCAAGCTTCTACTAGACAAAAGTACATTCTCTTGGCTTCCATGGTGCTCACAGCACCCAGAGCACAAACTTGATCAACAGTATCATTTTTATATTATATGCACTCTGATCTGCTTAGAACAAATTCTGTGCAGGAGGAATATTAACCCTGTGCACTACCTTATGATGACTCCAAGCTTCCACTAGACAAAAGTATGTTCTCTATCCACAAAGAACATAAATCACCAGAGTTATTTTGACAGTTTTACATTACATGCACTTTGTGATTTGCCTGGCAGACAGTCTTTGCAGCAGGCACATTAACCCTCTGTGCTACCTTATAATGAGTCCAAACTTCCACTAGACAAAAGTACATTCTCTCTCCAGAAAGAAAAATAACCCTCTGCACTACCTTATATTGAGTTTAAACTTCCACTAGACAAAAGTACTTTCTCTCTCCAAAAATAACATTATTCACCAGAGTTATTTCAACATTTTTACATTATATGCACTCTAATCTGCTTAGTACATGTTCTTTGCAGCACACATATTAATTCTGGGACTTGTAGTTTTATTTTTATAACGTGATACAAGCTGGACACCAGCCCTTGGAGTAGTATTCGTAGAGTTGTCCAGCACCCCAGTTCGATGCTTGATTCGCTCATTTAGTTTGTTTCAGCTTTGCATTCTGGGACTTGTAGTTATATTTTCATAACGTGATACAAGCTGCGAATACAAAGCAGAAACCTGACTAGATGAACTACACACGTTTGAGTCTGTGAAACTTGAGATGTGTGTACATGTATTTATAAAACTAACCTCGAGGAGAGCTTACAGTTGATTATGCTGTACAATGGTCAATATTTTATAACTAATATTTCAGTTCAAGTGTGTGAAAAATCATGGGTGTTTTGTTAGACTCCACAGACTGCAGTAAAGGGACAGTGATCCAGTAAGCATGCATTCTTGGAGTACAATTATTTATTCATTGGCGATGTCGCTTGTACCAACTGCCAAGTAAATATGTTTTGCACCTGGGAGTAGTTTGTGTTTTAAGGGCCTTCTTTAAAAAATATTCCAGTAGGCTTACTAGCACTTTAGTTATATCCAGGGCCACTGGAATTATGTGGCAGAAAGGACCAATATGCAGCAGGGTTGCCAATTAAGGTGGCAAAAAAGTCCAGGTATGCATTTACAATAGCTCCAACTCAAGAGACCTATTGCATTGCAAATGCTTGTCCTATAAATGCTCTCACTTTAAAGTCAGTAGGCAAAGTAAACACTGTGTGCCTTTGAAAGACAGGGCCTGACATTTGGCTTCCATCTTTGAATGCACAGCAAATGTGATGAGATAAGAACAAGATTTGAAAACCTTTTAATTGAAAACAAGTTCGCTGAAGGAAACAGAAAACACGTTTTTGGCAAGGGAAGGTACGAACATGAGCTGGAGAGCCTAAAGCAAATAAAGCCAGCAAATGAAAAGCCGGAAAATGTGAGTAATGATCCACAAAGCCAATGGCAAACAATGGGCAGAACGCATTCCTGGGTCAGATTTCTGAAAGTCCCCAAGATGTCGTTAGCAAACTAGACCACTGTGTTGTGTGGTAGGCTGTGACCTAAAAAGGAAATGTGATTCCCTTGTCAAAACCAGTTGGCAGAATTGCATAGTGACTACTCTTTGTAGTCTGTTCTCAAATGCTTAAAATATCTATGTTACACTGCTCAACTATACAAAACCAACTGTACAAAATACTCTTACATTTTAAATGTAGATTTGATATTAGACTCCTTACGGAAAAAATATTTGCCGTGCCTGTGTTTATTATAATCCTGCAGTAGAGGACATCAGAAGCGTTATTTTTCACACATGTTGCCTTTTAATGATAGAACCTAACAATATATTGATTGTGGCGTACCTACATAAATCTTACAAATAAGAAATCATCATTTGCAAATAACAGCAATTCACAATTTGCAATTTCTCATATTTAGAATAAACTCAAATTTATTTGGTTTAAGTGGTTGCAATTTGTATACCGACTACTACTAGATGCATTGATATTTTGTAAAGCAATCTTTGTATTAATAGATTGGGTCACAAATTACCGAAGCTTACTGGATCACAATTCGACCAGCCTCATTAAAAAGCATGCAGTAGATTGTAAATTGTGACCTACTATGATTTGCTAGAGTCACAGGCATGGTGGCCTGCTGGGGTCAGCAGGCAACCATGTCTGTGATTGCTTTTAAATAAAATAAATCTTTGTATTTTAATGCATCTCGTTTTCCTAAAAGGAAAACTGGATGCAATAAAAAAGAACAAAAAACGTTTTATAGGGATAGGCATTGAAGAGTCAAGAGACCTTGCCCCAGCTTCCCCTTGGCTTCTTGCTGAACCTCTGCATCAGACTCCCAGGCACACCAGGCTTTCCTACCCTCAGCAATGTTTACTTATCAGTAAATTTGCTAATCATGAAACTGAGTTAGGACATGTCAAAAACACAAGACCCACATTATGTCTACATCCTCTGTATGTGTGCGTGAAACAGGTCCTGCACATTCTCTTCAACAGTTCCCAAGTTGGAAGACACACCTGGTTGTACCTCTCAGGACAACAACTAAAACAGGAATGGACACTCGGATCCTAAGGACATAAGGGGACTTCAGATAGGGAAAAGTAAAATTTCCTTATTCTCAGGTCCATCTCCCATCCATTCCAAATTTAAGTAACGAGAGCAGAAAGCCAGGCTTCAGGCCAATTAAAATTAATAAGGGACATCAGCCATTATTAGCTCTCTAGCTGGCCTCCAATGAACAAGGAATTTAGAGAACTAGTGACAAAGGTCACAAAACAGGGTCAAGTATTGCCTGGCTAACACTGCTAAAAACAGTGAGAAGGTCAGGTGTAGGGGCTGATAACAGCCATCTTCTTACAACAGTACACAATATGCTTGCATTTTTAATCAATACCACATATGCAAGTGTGGATTTTTAATTCTACAAACTGAGGTCAGCTTAAGTTTACATCTTCTGCTTGAAGCATGGTGGATTAAAAATATCCTTAGGATCTCTAGAAACCCCCTGTGATTTCTGGTGCCATGATTTTCTTTTGTGCTTAACTGGAAAACCGAAGGAATTCTCCCCCCCCCCCGATTATATCATTCCTCCTTGCAGTTGAGGCCTATTGGGGCAGAGAAGTTGAGGGCAGATTGGGAGAGAGATTTGGGGCACCCCTCCCTGATAAAACATGGTATTATTGCTGCACACCAACAAAGATGATTTCAAATAATCACTGTCATAAACTGTTACATTATAAATATCTGTACCGTGCCTACACCACTACTAATACGCTAGCTAAACTGGACCCGAACAGATCGAATTGCTGCCATAAATGTACAATGGAACATGCTGACTTTGTTCATTTAGCCTGAAACTGAGCCCCAATCCGCACATTTTGGGAAGACATACATTCTGTTTTATCCAGCATGATAGAACAGGTGCTTACTCCTGACTCACTTCTGTCCCCATTCAGGTATGTTAAGCACCTGCCCGTGGGCATATAATGCTTCACTGCTCTTGCGCTGCTGCTAGCTAAGCAACAGGTTGCTCTCCATTGGTGTAGCAGCACACGCCCTACAGTGGCAGCTTGGATGCAGGATATGTCCTATTGCAGTACCACAAGTGAACTCTAAGACATATGACAGCCACTCAGAGACTATCTCCTGTTGCTAACTCCTATACCTGAAGACGATGTGGAAAAGACTCATTTGCCTCTGTGACCGGATTTTTTCTTGTAGCTCATTATTTACCTGCTCCTACTGTGTCATCCCATCCCCATTCACTCTTTGACTGTATTTCCTCTTTCATGTATACTTTAAACTCCAACATTATCCTACCGCCTCTATTTTTTAGGGGTGAGCGCAAAGCGCTCCGTCCCCTGATGTAATCTCTCTTTGGGCTTCTAAGCACGCCCATGTCACGTCAGTCCCTTACATTGGTTTGTGGGCTTGTCTTTTAAAATCCACTTGCTTTCATTTGTGAAAGGCACGTATATGTCATGCCTTTTCTAGTGTTTAGCCCTACTCAAGCGCACCGACCAACAACTGGAAACATACGAGGCTCCATGTTTTCCGTATGGTTTCTGGACTACTTTTTCTCTTTATTTAGACAGCGCGATCGTGCTCGTCTTGTTTTTTTTCCACCATTTAATGTGGCATGAAAAGTCAGGTTAGGAGTTTACAACCCTAATATCTCTAACTCTGTGAAATGCGAGACCCGTTGCATTGCAATTGCCTGTTCTCATTCTCCTTTCTCTCCTTTTTTAGGGTCGAGCCTGCGTTGCATGCGCTTGACGCTTTAGTTATTAGAAAAGGGCTCGGAGCCCTGTCGACGTCATGTCATTGTGTTTGATTGATTCGTGGGCTTGCCTAGTAAAATCTGCTTGCTTTCATTAGTCGAAGGCATGCCCACGTCATGCCTTTTCCGGTGGTTAGCCCTCCTCGAGCGCAGCGACCAAGTACAGAAAACATGCGAGGCTCGCTGTTTTCTGTCGGATCGTGGACTACTTTTTCTCTGTTTTCTTAGCGTGATTTCGCTTGGCAGAAGTCGAGCGCTTTACACAGTTAATTTCACTTTTTCGGGTTGCGTACATAAAAGCACTTTTGCCGATAGATGAAAAGTCGGGTTAGGAGTTTAACGCGATCAGCTCTAACATGAGCAAACGCAAGACCCGTTGCATTGCAAATACTTGTTATTACTTGCGCTTAGAAACACCTTCTGTTGTATGATTTTCAAGTGTCGAGATTACACTCTCGGTTTCAAATTTTGTAACTTCTGTACTTCTTTGTTTATAAATGCTTTAAAGGAAGATTTAAAAAATATTAATTTGGGTCAATCAGGATAGTAAATGTGACTAAGAACAGATTTGGGCTTATTTCATATGCTGTGGAAAGTGTTCAGCTGTTCCTTCTCTACATTTAGCCACAGGAACTTCGGACACCAAACAACGACAACATTTCCCTCCTTAAAGAGGTAGCAATGAAAAATATGATGATTTTAGAGAACTCAGTATTTATAAGCACTTGGTTGTTTTCTCCAGACAGCCATTTGCATGACTGCACATGCGTGGTGGCCATCTTGGAGTACTGTTTTTTTGTGCTAAGAAAAAGCATTCAAAGATGGCTGCTGGGTGTGCTCATGCAAGAGCAGCATCAATTGTTAAATGTTTTTCTTTGAAACAAAGTAAAACCGTTTCAAGATGCCCACCATGCATGCACATGGGAGGCAGTGATCTTTTAATGTTTTTTCCTGAATGCAATAGAAAAAACAATTCAAAGATGGCCGCTGCACATGTGCCTGCGTGCACACTCAGCCATCTTAGAATTGTTTTAGAGCCATTTAGAGATGTTCATTGGCTAGAGCAGTGCCAGATAGTAGTGACAGCGGTGAGTGTGTGATGGGTCTGTCAGAAAAGCAGAAACTGTGTTTGCTTATAATTTTTTTTTTTTTTTAAAGTGGGAGGGGTGAAATGAGAACAGGGGAAGGGAGAGTCAAACTGAAAGAATGTAGTTCTGCATGCATTGCAGTGAAAATTTTTAACATCCACAGTGGAAGGATAAAACTCATCCAATCAAAATATATTTAGAATTAAATGCTCCTTGTATCGGACAAACACAAGAATAGGGAGGGACACCATGAAATCGGGAGTAGGAACTCAGATAGAAAAGAAAGCCTATGAAGCACACGTAAGGGATGGACACAAAACTACTCCGTGTTGGATGCACTACGTCTGTTTGCTAACAGCGAGCTAAATATGTTGCTGTGTGAGACCATAATAGAATTGATTACCTCTCCGTCTTCTGGAGAACCAAGAAGCTGTTAGGAGTCTGAAGACAAGGATAAATATATAGCTTTCTCTTTTTTTGTCCCGCTTGAATTCCATTGGTTGGCTTAAAACTTGACTTTTCCCTACACCTGCTTAGTGTCTTCTTGGTGATGTCCATTCATATGGGTGCTAGACACCGTTTTTTAGTATCGCCACGCTCTATCAATTCAATTCATTTTTTGGTATATTTGTAGATCCACAAATGTTTCTGATTCCCACATCAGAGCTGTCCCTAGGGGACTTGCCTCCGTCTCTCTTACCAGTTTGATTTGTGTGAACATACAGACTGTTTTCAAGTCCATCCTCAGGCCTGAGAGCATTCTAGAACTTTCTACTTCTTCCAGCAAATTTTACAAGTGTCTCTGCCTTTCTCATGCATCAGTAGATCTGACCACAACACTGTGAGCTGAATTTACATAGCCATATTCATGTGCATGTAAGCCTGACTTACAGGCATAAATGAATGAATGAATGAATGGATTCAAGAGATTCACAGAAAATACCTTGCGCTCATTCTTCTCATGTGTGATATTACCCATGATGGTGTGCAAAAGTAAAAATACAACTTGAAGGGTGGTGACTGGATGTTATAGGTTGTTGCCTCCTTGGTAAGTTTGGGAATGCCCAAAAACCAAGAATTCTCAAACTCGTCTCTAACTGCTCCTCCCCTTCTCCCCTTCAAATGATTGAACGTTTATTGTTGCCAAGGTGGGATATTTGCTCCTGTCAAGGATAGCAATACATCCTTTATCAGTGTGGGAAGGTTAGGGAACATCCCAAAAATGTGTGACGTGTCATTGTCACTCCATAATTCAAAATCCTACGAAACGTTTTTTCCCAACAGCAATGGCAACACTGTCAGGTCACTTGTCCTACAACTTGTATTTGGTGCTATTAGTGAATGAGCCAATTTTCTGTGTCTGCTATCACAGTAGTTGCATGGAACTAAATAGCTGACAGAGAAAATACTGATGTCTACTTGTAAAGACTCATCAGGAAATAAAAAAAATTGTCTCCCAGTCTATGTACTGGGACATTGTTCTCAAAGCACACAGCTTTGGTCTCAAAGCTTTCCCAGGTGGCTTTACCGTTATTGTTATGGTAGTTGCAGGCCACCAAAGATGCCACAGAATAATATAGTACTGTAGCAAGGTGTCCTTTGTTTAGCTAACAGCCGCCATAATGTAGGAGTTTCCTGAGGTTCTTCCAGAGGTTTAAATTCATGTAGACATTCATGATCCCCGATCTGTCATCATTGCTCCTGCACTTAGGGTTCTACTCAACAAGAGCAGAATCTCAGTTTTCAACTATTTTGACCTCTGCTTATTCATTCCAGAAAGCCTTGTGATTTGAAAAATCATCTTCAACGTAAAGGAGCTGTACAAGGAACTCTTCTTTCAGTAGTGTTAGAAAAATAACTATCATCTGTGATATGAATCTCCTCAAAAGCCTCTTTCCATGTTAACAACCCTCTCTCATCAGTGACCATAGCCAGTTCATCGTTGAGAAGATGGGCAATTGTGTTCGAGGGGCAGGACTTCCTGTTGTCGATTCTTGCCCTGAAAGGCTTTCTCCTGGATCTCCAGTTAAGTTTTATTTTGGTACATACGCAGACGTGCCACAGTTATGTTCTAATTGAACAAGCAAATACTGCCATTTTACTATGAAAGTATAGGAAGGGGTCCTGAATCATGTCTCCTTAACAGAGTCAATGTTGTCGATGGACTGTGAATATCTTTACAGCTACCTAAAAATGCTGCCCATTCATTTATTTTACTGTTTTACACTATGCATTTTTTCAAGCTAAATAATGTGTGAAATGTGTTAATGTGGGGGATATGTAGTGTATGAGTTTCATACTGTCTATTTTATTCTTCCGTGCATGCAGTCAAGTAGATAGCAGTGCTCTAAAGTGGTCTGGTTATATTTGTCAGCATGTTTATCATTTATTCACTATATGACACCTGTTCTCCAAAGCTAAACTGTGTGGACTAGAGTGGAGTGGGCAACTTGAGTAGTCCAGCACAATGTGACACATTGCTTGATGTCATTCATAAGGGCTTAGTAATGGTGGCACTCTATGCTTGAGGTGCCACAAGTGGCCTGTAAGGAGAAAGGAAGCCGATAGTCCATGTGGGAGAATGGCTGAGTCATTTATCAACATAGAGCTCAACAACTGCAGAGAACCGGGAATTCCTGCCAATAGACTCATGGCCCATCTGAGCTAGGCTTTGTAGGAGGAAAGAATCCTGTGTAAAGTGTGAGCAGACAGAAAATATTATTTTGGTTTCCTAACGGTGAAAGAGGAAGATGTGAGAGCCTTGTTACTCTATTGGCTAGTCTCCTTTGGTACCGAGTGAGAAGGTGTGGATGAAAATGTCGGGCTGTTCTTGTGAACATTTTTTTTTGTGTGTATTGTGTACATAGGAAACGCATGTGCTTTGCACAGCCATATAATTTATTTCAAGTCAGTCAACTATGTGGGGTGTCACTACTACCCACTGAGAAATGAATACACCTTCTTAAACCACTTGAAATCAGCTTGTGGGACCATTATGAACCACAAAACATGCATTGAAAGAGTCAGGCTTACACCTTGAAGGTCCGTTTACCCCTGCTGTCACCACTAACAAAACTCCAGCAGGCAAATATAGAATATCCCTACAGGAGTGAAGATGTAGTTCTGGTGTGTTATCTTTAGGGAAAGGGCCTGCTCTTTGTTATGCGGAGCATGCCTTGGGGTGTTTTGCTCTTCCATAGCTCACATATTTTGGAAGTGAGCAATGGGTTTCTTCATAGGAGATAGAAAGAGGATTAGACAGGTGGCAAGAGGACTTTGAGGGTGGGGCTGCCAGACATGGATTAGGGACGAGCCTGCAAATAGGTCTTGAACGCATCTAGAAACACAGGGTTCAAGCTGACACAGTTTAAATTTTTACACACAACATATGTAGCAGCATGTGTATTACACAAAATAGATCCTAACGTAACACTTGTAAAAAATGTGAGCTGGACCAGGCCGGTTATACAAAGATAAAATTGAGCTGCATTATATTAGATGATTACTGGGAGCAAACAATAGATAGAATTCAAACACGAACAGGTCTATTAATCACCATCACTGAAAGCATACAGGCCTTACAAACCTGAAATCTGGCATGTCTGTTCCGACGTTGATCAAGAGACGTATTGCTATTAAATGGTTCACCCTGAGGCACAGAAGGTAAGGCAATGCCTGGAAGATGTAGAATAATGGCGAACAGCGCAGCAAATGTATTTGTGGATGGTTTCTAAGCTTGATAGACTAGAAAAAGAAATGACGGACTTGCAACTGCAATTGTTGTTGAGTCCACATAATGAGTATCCCAAAATGAGAGCTATACTCTAATGTACAACCTGCTTGATCTCTGTAATGTCAATAGTACTGATGCGATAAGAAAGCGAACATCGAAGAAACAGAAGTGCTTACTAAACCCCCTGTTAAGGTGCCATTATAATACAGACGTTCTAATCACGCTTGAGAATGTTGCCTTGCCAAGACTATGATCTCATCCTAGTAGGTAGAATCCTTGTAAAGTCTAATTTCCTCTTTCATCTAATTGAGAACTATTAAGGGACATGGGAGAGGGTTGTAAAATCCCCCTGATATAAAGCCTCTGAAGGGGAATATTGTGGCGGCTTTTACCAAGGCACAAATATTCAGTACCTTGCTGAGAGGGCCTTACTGATAAACAGTGTTACACACAATGTTATAGGTATTCGATGAATAGCTTTATCTGCCTGACAAACAATGTGTATGTGATTCAGAAGACCTACATTTTTTGATTAAATGTTCATTGGCTTTTGTTTTACGATTTTATTGAATGGAAACACCACCAGTTTTGTAATCATGTTTCTGATGGATACACCTACCTGTGGATTCCTCACCAAAAGAATTCTCCCCTTGCGCCAGCCTCAACGGAAATTTCTTCTAGCTCTGCACGTCGACGATGACGTCACAATCGCCCGACTCCGTGCGACACCACATGACGTCATCCAGGCAATAAGAAGCCCTTGTCGACGTGCAGACGTCCGTTCCCTTTCTTCCGTGCCCGAATAACGGTTGTTTCTTCGAGGCTCACAGGGAGCTACTGTTACCAACTGACGGTTACGATGTCGCAGCCTAGAAAATCCGGCTTTAAACCTTGTAACCAATGCGGGGGTCGGATGTCGGATGTCGGTTACCGACCCCCACGATAACTGCCTCTGGTGCCTTAGTTCAGATCATGAGGTCGAGGCGTGCGGTTCGTGCCAGCGCATGAACCCTAAGGCGCTCAAAGAAAGAGAGGCGAAGTTATTCTTGGCTCGGTCCAAGAAGACGAAAGAGAGGCGTCATAGGAGGGAGTCTTCGCCGAGATCCTCGAGGTCTCGCCACCATCATAGTGGCTCTCGGCGCCGTCATGGATCTCGGCGCCGATCGAGCAAGGGACGGTTCAGGTCTAGATCGGCTTCTCCGTCGTCTCGGCGTCGTCCGACGTGGGAGATAAGCCCGACTGTCACCCCTCCTCCTCCGACGACCCTGACGTCACCCGGGTCGGTCTTTGAGGTAGAGCCTCTCCAGAGGCCTGAAGCTTCTCCTGGCCAGGAGTTACCTGGACCCTCTTCGGCAGCTTTTCCGGCGCCGGTGCAGCAACAACAGTACCTGGCTTTCCCGACTCCGGGATCGGATCCTGCAGCGTTTTTGAACGCTATGTTTAACATCTTTGCTTCCATGGCGCCGGGTGGAAGTCACGCAGGTCCGTCTGGTCCTTTGGCCTAAGATTTGGGTGTTCCGGCGTCTTTCAAGTCGGCGCCGTTCACCCCGTTTATGTCTACTGCGTCTGAAGCGGCGCCGATGCCTACGACGTCGGCCAGGATGGCTACACCTGTTACGGCGCCGGTGGATTCGCCTCAGATCCCATCGACGTCCAAGATCGCTGTAGAGCCGGAGCCACCGGCTTCGGACGAATCCGAGCCTCGGCGCCGACGGAGGTCTTCGGCGTCGGCTGACGCCTTATCGACTCCAGGCTTGGAGTCCAGACTTAGATCACAGCGTCTGGCCCTCCGTCTCTTGGAAGAAGAGGAGTACGCGAGGCAACACCTGGAGGAAGGAGAAGTTGTTGAGCCCTCAGGTGACTTCCAGGGTCTAGACTCAGCTAGTGGCCTTGACACTACCCCGGAGTGGGATCTAGCTTCACCTGGAGAGATCACAGAGGAGGCAGCTACGTTCCATAAGGTCATCCGTAAAGCTGCAGACTTTTTGGATATTACTCTTCCCTCCGCGGAGGTTAAGAGAAATGTATTGACTGAGGTCCTCCATCCAACATCTGCTTCTGCTAAGCCTCTTCTTCCGTTCAATGAGGCTTTGCTAGACCCTATAAAGGATATTTGAATGAAGCCTGTATCCACCGCTGCAGTCAACAGAGCGGTGGCTCGGCGTTACAGGACAGCGCCTGGGGATCCGGTGTTTCTCTCCAGGCAACCAACTCCGGAGAGCCTTGTGGTCCAAGCTTCATGTTCCTCTAGATCTTCTCCTGGCTCGTTTCCTGGGGTTCCTGCTGTTAGAGAGTCGAAAAAGATGGACCATACTGCTAAAAAGACATTTTCATCGTGCAGTATGGCCCTGAAATCTTCCATGTATACTGGGACGTTACATACACGCCCTTATGGAAGAGGCAAAGGGCCATCCTAATGTGTCACAGGAGATGCTGCAACTCTTTTTGGATGCTCAAGCGGCTGCGACGCAAGTGATCCAGTCTGGTTTGGACACTTCGCACTCGGTGGCTAGGGCTATGGGCACGACCATAGTCTCTAGAAGGCAGTCTTGGCTTAGATCATCTGGCTTCTCGACGGACGTGCAGGCTACGCTCCTTGATCTCCCGTTTGATGGGGAAAAGCTCTTCAGTTCTAAGGCTGACTCTGCCTTAGAACGCTTTAAAGAGAGCAGAGCGACAGCTAGATCCTTGGGACTCCAGTCGTCAGCCTCATCCGCCTTTAGAGGCTTTCGGAGATTTAAAGGATTTGGTCGTGGTTCCTTTCGAGGAAGACTGCAAGGACCACAACAAACTGCTTCTACCCTGCCTTACAGATCCTTCAGGGGCAGGGGCAGAGTCCGTACGAGAGGAGCCACTTTGCAGCACTCTGCCTCTTCCTCTTCCTCGGGAGGGGTGCTGCAAGGAAAGCAGCCGTAGTCCTCCACCATTCCCTGTCCATTTGTCTCCAGTAGGGGGGAGACTTAACCTTTTTCTTCCAATGTGGGAGGTCATAACATCAGACTCCTGGGTCATTGACATTGTGAAGAAGGGGTATGCTCTTCCTTTTCGGGAATTTCCTCCCACCCTCCCTCCCCGCCCATCCTTCTGTTCGGAAGACCATCTTCTCCTGTTACAGCAGGAGGTATTATCCCTATTTCAAAAAGGTGCAATAGAGTTGGTTCCTGAGCAAGAGAGGGGTCAGGGGTGCTATTCAAGATACTTTCTAATTCCCAAAAGGATGGTCGGCTGAGACCGATTTTAGACTTGAGGATTTTGAATTGGTTCCTCAAACAGGAAAAGTTCAAAATGCTGACCCTCTCACAGGTTCTTTTGGCGTTGAACGAAGGAGACTGGATGGTGTCGGTTGATTTGCAGGACGCGTACTTTCATATTCCGATCCTCAAATCGCACAGGAAGTATCTCCGTTTTGTGGTGGGATCACAACATTATCAGTTTGCTGTCCTCCCGTTTGGTCTTACTTCAGCCTCTCGAGTCTTCACGAAGGTGATGGCGGTGGTAGCGGCAGAGCTCAGAAGAAAGGGGATCGCTGTGTTTCCCTATCTGGACGATTGGTTGATCAAAGCCAATACTCCAGAGCTCGTGCGGTGCCATCTCCAGTCGACGACTTATTTGTTGTACGACCTGGGGTTTTCAGTCAATGTACCCAAATCTCACCTGGAGCCCTCTCAACGCCTCCTGTTCATAGGGGCAGTATTGGACACGACATTGAATCGGGCCTTTCCTCCGCCACAGTGGGTTCAGGACATACAGGCTTTGGTTCCGATGTTTCGAAATGGAGCGGTGGTTCCAATCCTCAAAGTCCTTCATCTGCTCGGTCTATTTGCTTCTTGCATACTGTTGGTCACTCATGCACGCTGGCACATGAGGGCTCTCCAGTGGTGCGTCCGCTGGCAGTGGTTTCAACACAAAGGGGATCTCGAAGACTCGATAAAGATCTCCAGAGACACTGCAGTGGATCTTCAATGGTGGGCAGCGGTCGACAACCTGTCTCAAGGATGGCCGTTCTCCCTACCCCCACCAGTGGCCTCAGTGGTAACGGATGCTTCCACTTTAGGGTGGGGAGCTCATCTGGGGGACCTGGAGATCAAAGGCATTTGGTATCCAGTAGAACAGAAATTACACATCAATCTGTTAGAATTGCGGGCAGTACGGCTGGCTCTCAAGGCCTTCCTCCCTTCCATTCGCGGTCAGTCAGTCCAGGTTAGAACGGACAACACGACCGCAATGTGGTATATAAAGAAACAGGGAGGAGTGGGGTCGTATCTTCTCTGCAGAGAAGCTCTTCAACTCTGGTCCTGGCTTCAGGACCACAAGATCTGCTTGATTGCACATCATTTGGCCAGAATCATTAATGTGCGTGCAGACATTCTCAGTCGATGCAGCTCGGTCGACCACGAGTGGCGTCTTCATCCAGATTTAGTTCTGTATATCTTCCTGATGTGGGGTTATCCACAAATAGATCTGTTTGCAACTCAAGAGAATGCTCAGTGCCCGCTGTTTTGCAGCCTCCAGTATCCGGTGCAAGGAGCTTTGGGGGACTCGTTTCAGATGACCTGGAAGGGTCAGTTGCTTTACGCATTTCCTCCCATACCCTTGATTCCTCGAGTTCTCAGGAAGATCCGCCAAGACCGTGCTCAAGTCATCTTAATATCTCCGGATTGGCCGAGAAGGGTGTGGTATTCAGACCTACTCCAACTCTCTCAGTGCCCTCCGCTCCGTCTCCCTTGCAGGGTGGACCTCCTCTAGCAGTCGCAGGGGCAGATTCTACACCCCCATCTCCAGAGCCTGCCTCTTCATGCCTGGAGATTGAATGGGGCAATCTGAGTTCCTTTTCTCTCCATCAAGATGTGGTGGAAGTTATTCTATTGGCCAGGCGACACTCCACCAAGTCAATCTATGCAAATCGTTGGGTTAAGTTTACAAGCTGGTCTGGAGAGAATAGTTTAGATCCTTTAAAAGCCGGTTTATCTGACATTTTGTCATTTGCACTCTATTTAGCACAGAAAGGTTTTTCAGTTGCCACTGTTAAGGGTTAACTGTCTGCACTATCTTCTTTTCTGTGCCTTCCTGATCAACCATCCTTCTTTAAGTCACCAATTGTTTTAAAGTTTCTAAAGGGACTCTCTAATAGGTATCCGCCCATGCCATTTGTTATGCCTCAGTGGGACCTTAACTTAGTTTTAACTTTTCTTATGGGGGCCCCGTTTGAACCCATGCACTCTTGTTCTTTATGGTTCCTAGTATTTAAAACTGTTTTCCTGGTGGCAATAACATCTGCCAGAAGAGTTAGTGAGCTTCAGGCTCTTAGTGTAGAATCCCCATTCCTTTCCTTCTTCAAGGATAAAGTGGTGTTGAGGACCAAGGCGGCTTTCCTACCGAAGGTTGTTACACCCTTTCACCTGGGGCAGTCAATTACGCTCTCTTCCTTTTACCCTCCACCTCACCCATCCAAGGAGGAAGAGAGGCTCCATCGGCTGGATCCACGAAGAGCACTGAGCTACGTCGCCAGGACGAAAGAGTTCAGACAGGATGAACAGCTCTTCGTTGGATACGTGGGGAAGAGGAAAGGTACAGCAGTCCACAAGAGAACGCTATCCAGGTGGGTCATTCTATGTATTAAGATCTGCTATTCTTTGGCGAAGAGAGATCCACCTGTGGGGCTTCGTGCCCATTCTACCAGGGCCAAAGCGGCTTCATCGGCTTTGGCTAGAGGTGTTCCTGTGGCTGACATCTGCAGGGCAGCGACCTGGGCATCCCTCCATACTTTTGCCAAGCATTACTGTTTGGACTCTGAGGTCAGGAGGGATGGCCACTTTGCTCGCTCGGTGCTGCAAGATTTCTTGGTTTGATCATTCGGGCACCCACCACCGGAGGTTATCCACAGGTAGGTGTATCCATCAGAAGAATAAGTTACTTACCTTCGGTAACGCTTTTTCTGGTGGATACAGTAACTACCTGTTGATTCCTCACGGTCCCACCCACCTCCCCGTTGCTTGAATGGTCAAACCAGGATCTCTTTGGGTGCGCATCCTTGGACTTGTATATTTTTATATGTATATAGCTTTCACATGCATATGCTTGTACTGTTTGTATATACTTTTCCTTTGCAATTTAAGATAGTGGAAAGGACATTTTGGTCTGGAATTGTACATATATATATTTAGTTCTGTCCCGGATTGAGCACGCATAACTGTGATTTTTATTGAGTTTTATATTAAATATTTTCAATTTCATCTATTCTGGATGAATGTGTACTATTTAGGTTTAACCTGTTCGCCTTTATGGCACGCAAAAAATGGTGATAACTGACGTCGACGAGGGCTTCTTATTGCCTGGATGACGTCATGTGGCATCGCGTGGAGTCGGGCGATTGTGACGTCATCGTCGACGTGCAGAGCTAGAAGAAATTTCCGTCGAGGCTGGCGCGAGGGGAGAATTCTTTTGGTGAGGAGGTAGTTACTGTATCCACCAGAAAAAGCGTTACCGAAGGTAAGTAACTTATTCATTTATGCATTGTCTTTATTTGTACACTCATACAACTATATATCATACTCCTGAAAACGATTTTGATCGACATTAGGATGGGCGTTGGGGATTGGGATGTGGGTCTCAGCTCTTGTATCTAATATTGTGTCATCATAGGTGTATTTGTAGTGCCTCTGAGATACAGCTAATCCCATTGATGTGCACATTCCCACGGGCTACACGAATACCATGCTACACTCCAGCAAAGGGTGTTGAGTAAAACAGAACTGAACGATTTTGTTGTTCCACCATCTGTCCAATCCAATAAACAGTCAGTTCATTGGATGTCTACATCTGTTACTTATGGTTTCCAACTTCATTCAAAATGGGATTTAAATATTGTTTTTGCCATTCTTTGAAAGTTTTCCTGTGAGTTCCTTGCCACTTACTAATGTTTTGTTTTAGTATTTGTTAACCTGGTCACCCTGGGGTGAACCTCCAGAATCATCCTGTTTCAGAACTTCAAATACTTTACTGTTTCACCAAAAGGATTCATTGCCATTGATTAGTCATTCAGATGTTGATATATCCACCAGAAGATCATGTTTTCTGCCTTATTTAGTTTTGCATCCCACCACCCTTGACAACCTTAACGTAATACAATCTGAGTATTTATGGTAATCACATAATAATTTCTAACTGTTGGGCTTTTTGTGACAAGTTGAAGATGCCCAACACTTTGTCTTGAGTTCTCTCTCAGGGGATTTCCATTGATAATCATAAACACTGAATAGTCCCGCCCTTGGGTGTGGATCCCGGAGCACTTTTTTATAATGTCTTCGTAAGTGTAGATGTTCGCCTTACTTTAGGAAGGCCTGTAGAAACACTTAAGACAAGAATTTTGTGCAGCTTATAAGGCTATAATAGCCAATTTCTTCGGCTTGTCTTTAAAAAATGGTAATGAATATCAATATATATATATATATATATATATATACTTAAGGCCAAATACCTTAGTAGTATACTTAAATCTCTTTCACAAACCCCTTTTTTTAAAAGAGGATGATGAAGGAAAAGAGGACAGTATAGCCCTATAGGCTGTAATTATGTTAATGCAAAAATAGCATTTGTGCCTTTAAGGGCCCAGAGACCACCAGTATCCCACCATGCCCAGCAAGTTGTAGTTGCTTCAGTTCTTTTTTCTGGCTCCTGGTAACAGGATCTTGGAGCACTGAGCTTGCCCTTTTTGGTTGTTTTAATCAAAAACCTCACTGGGAAATCTTTGAAAATAGATTCACTCGACGGATTTCATCTGTCTCTGTGTTTGTCTATAGTTTTGTGACAGATATGTTTTCTCATTAGTCAAATAAAATGCCATCTTTGTTTAACAAGTGTCCTTCCTGTGAGACAAAGAAGACCAAGTCAGACCCTTATGATGTCCACATCATCTGTCTTCCTGAAAGCCTTGTTCCTTACAGATGTCCACACTCCAGGAAGTTTTCCAGACGTACCCTGGGGGGGGGAAGAGAGAAGATTTGTCTCCGTGGTACAGAGGACCGACACAGGCACAGTCTGAAGTCTCCTGGGCAGAAACGACACATCCTTGAGGTAGACATACATTTTTTTGCAGATGACTTACCTAGAGTTAATGGTCAACAAGGGGATGATGGTCGCCAACCAAACCATCAGTGCTGCTGCTGACTCATGATTACTATCAGCCCACGAATACTTCCATGGGGTGACCTTGAGAAGGCATCCATGGCTCCTCCTTACAGCCCTTAAACATGAATCCCTGCATCAGATTCTTAACCTTCCATTCTCTAGATCTACACTGTACAAATGATGAAATGACCGGGATGAAGTCCAAAATGGAGACCCTAGGACAGTAGGTCTCGAAAAGCAGAAAGAACATCAAAAGCCCTACAAACCTTACACACAACATTTTTACTCACAGAGAGTTCAGACCCCTCACTGGTGCCAAGGTCGCCAGTATCACAAACTGCAGAGACCTTAGCAACAGCAACAATATTGTCAACCCAGAGGAAGAGCCACTCCACAGCTGGCTCAGGGTGGAAAGCCTACAGCTGGCTCTAAACAATGAATCTCTACTTCCCCTTCTTCTGTTACCCACTCCCGTAGGGGGTGTTATCTCATATTCTAACAGAGCGGCAAGCAAACACAAGAGACATCTGTCTCGAGGATCACTGGGACCAACTTAAGGGCAGTTGGAGGACAAGGTTTCACTCTCCCCGATGCAATACAGTCTCCGAAATGGTGGTGCTCTCCGATGAATTTGCTGCAAGGGATGCCATTTCATCAGGATGTCCTTTCCCAGACCATAGTAGCAGATGCCTTATTGTTAGGATAGGAAGCTCACGTGGATCTCCTCCAAATCCAGGGAACATGGTCTCCGAGAGAGATGATCTATTGCATCAATCACCTCCAGCTAAGAGCAGTTCTCCTAGTATTGAAGGCTTTTCTCCCATCCTTCAAGACACAATCCCTGCTTGTTCAGACAGACAACACAACAACTATGTACTACCTCAGTAAGCAGGGGGGAAATGAGGTCCAGATCTTTATCTCACAAGACCCAGACAATTTGGAAGTGGCTGATAGCCAGAGACCTGCGGTTCACTGTGACTCATCTCCCAGATGTTCACAATGTTCAAGCAGACTCCCTAAGCAGAGTCTTTCAAGAAAACCATTAATGGGTCCTTCACAATGACGTCCTGTGAAACATTTTCAGAATGCGGGGCGCTCTGCACTTTGACTTATTTGCCACCATAGAACACACAAAATGCTCAGGCTTCGCCTCAAGGTTCTTCCAACCAGGGACACAGGGGAATGTCCTATGGATAGACTGGTCCGGCAAATTTCTCTACACCTTTCCTCTGATCACCCTGATCCTGTCAGTTTTCATTAAACCATCGTACTCGACGGCCTGAATAATCTTGATTGCTCCGAAGTGGCCATGTCAGTGGTGGTTCATGGACTTTCTCCCCAGGTCAGATCGTCCACATCTCAAACTGCCATGCAGACTGAATCTTTTCATGAAATTCGGAAGCCAGATGGTTCACCCCAATCTCTCCTCCTTGAGTTTCACAGCATGGCTCCTGAGCTAATTCAGTATGGATATTTGAACCTTCTGCAAGGATGTATGAACATTCTCAAGGAGGCTAAATGACTCTCAACACGTTTAGCTTATTCCTTCAAATGGAAGAGAATTTACATTTTGTGTTCTAACAAGAACGAGAATACAACAACCTGCCAAGATGATTTGATTCTTCCATACTTATTTCATTTGGCCAATCCTGGCTTACTATTGTCTTCCATAAACGTTCATTTGGCAGCAATTGCTGCCTACAGAAAATGTCCCTCACAAATCTCCTTTTTTTCAAAATTCTAATTATCAAACATTTATTAAGAAGGGTTAAAAAAAGTTTTCCCTCCCATAAGGCATACATTTCCTCCCTGGTGGCTGAATATAGTCCTCTCACACCTCATTCAGGCCCTTTTTGAACCCATTCACAAATCATCCTTGCAGCATCTCTCTTAGAAAGCTGCTTTCCTGTTAGCATCACATCAGCGTGTAGGGTAAGGGAAATCCAGGTGTTGTATTGTCATGAACTATACACTATTTTTCATTCAAGTAAGGTGGTTATGAGGTCTGATCCAAAATTTATACGTAAAGTAATTTCAGACTTTCACGTCAATCAGACCATTTCCTTGCCTATTCTCTTTCAGCACCCTCCCACACCTGCTAGATGTTGAGTGAGTGTTGAAGTTTTATCTGGGCAAGACAAAACATACCCGAAAGTTAGACAAATTGTTTGTAAACTATGGGACAGTCCGTACAGGACTAGCTACGTCCAGTTAGTCCATATCCCAATGGATAGTATCTTGCATCCTAATATGCTACCAGAAGGCAAACAAGGTTTTGTCTAAGAAACCTAAAGCTCACTCCACCAGAGAGAAAGTGGCTAGTGCTGCTTTAATGAGGAATGTCCCTATAGCTGAACTATGTAAAGCGGCTTCATGAACTGTTCATGCATTTACCAAACATTATTGTTTGGATTCAGATACTAGAACATATGCTCAAGTAGGACAGGCCCCCCTGAGAAATGTATTTTCTTTGTTTGGTCATTCCTCTGTTTTATCCATCAATTATGGTGGGCATGGGTTTGCTATTCTATTCAAATCTTATGACTATCTGTGGAGATTTTCTGAGAAAGAAAGAATGGATTCTTACTTGTAATCCCAGCACTCTCTCAGGGGACTCTCCATTGAAATCATAAGCATCCCTTTCTCCTCCCCAGAGGAGATGATAAGAGACGATTATTGGACCTATATGATACTGTCACATCTCATGAAAATGAACTGAAGCAACTGCCACCTGCTGGGCATGATGAGATACTGGTGGTGTCTGGGCCCTTAAAGGCACAGATGCTGTTTTTGCGTTTTGATTTAAGTATACTACTGAAGTTTTTGGCCTTAAATAAATAAATAAATAATATAAATATATATATATGTTCGATGGAATGTGTAGCTGCAGATACACATGCTGTGCATTAGTCCACCATCTAGTGTTGGGCTCGGAGTGTTACAAGTTGTTTTTCTTAGAAGAAGTATTTTTGAATCACAGGATCTAGTGGCTCCTCCTCTTCGGTTCCATTGCGCATGGGCATCAACTCCATTGTTAGATTGTTTTCTTTCCGCCGTCTTTACTCTCGCTCCGAGATTTCGATTAGGAAAACTGTTAAACTCTCTTTTTGTCGGTATTGTATCGATCGGGTTCATATTCTTCCATCAACACAGCAGTACCGTCGGGAAAACAACTTTGTTCGCTTATTCGGGCTGACCGCGTGGAAAGCCTCATGGATCGGACTCCATTCCGATTCTGTCCTCGGTGCCACGCGAAGTACCCGTACACAGACCAGCATCTGGTTTGCAACCTCTGCCTTTCCCCAGATCATCAGAAAGAAAACTGCCAGGCCTGTTGATTCCTCCGATCGAAAAAGACTCTTAGAGACCGAAGAGCAAGAAGGCTCGAAATGGGGTCGAAGAGTGGGGAACATCTCGACGTAGAAGAGGAAGAATTGATGCAGAGAGCAGTCTCAGTTCGAGAATCTGAGTCGGAGCAGGAATCAGATGAAGACAGACCGGTCACAGCAGGACAACATGTGAGTACATCTGCCCCTGCGCCCTCACAAAAGAAAAAAACAAAAGGCCTTGGGTACGCCACTGCCGGAAGGTCATGGCTCGGCCCGAAAAAAGGCTGTTGGTGACAGACCTCCCAGTAAGGCACCAAAAAAGGCCACTCCTCCGAAAACATCGGAGACAACAAAAAGCTCAGTTTCCGACTCCAGTAGACATCAATTATCAGAGCTGACTATCAGAAAGCTAGTTTCAGAGCCGAAACCTTCGTCCTTATCTTTTTCGATCCCGAAAAAGCACGCTTCGGAGCCTAAAAGGCCAACATACACAGAGGAGCATGGACTTTCAAAAAGACTTAAAGAAAGCCACAAAACCTCTGAAGAGGAGTTAGAGGTAGAACCAATTCTAGAAATGATGGATGAAAGGCAATCTGAGGATAGTACTGTCTATAACCAGGTCATAACTAGGGCTGCAGCATATCATGGTGTTACCATGCATACAGAGCCACTAGAAGAGGATTTTTTATTCAACACTCTCTCCTCAACACATTCTAGGTACCAATGCCTCAGGATGCTCCCAGGCATGGTAAAACATGCAGATCATATCTTTAACGAACTGGTAAAGGCACGCATCATAACACCTAGAATAGAGAAGAAATATAAACCTGCACCCTCTGACACTGATTATATCACCCATCAGGTACCTCCTGATTCTGTTGTAGTTAGCGCTGCCAGGAAGAGGGCAAATAGTCACTCATCAGGAGATGCACCCCCTCCTGATTAAAAAAAAAAAGGAGGAAATTCAATGCTGCAGGGAAAAGAGTTGCGTCCCAGGCAGCAAATCAGTGGAGGATAGCCAACTCGCAAGCACTATTAGCTCACCATGATAGAGCCCATTGGGACGAGATGCAGGACATAGTACAGCATCTCCCCATAGAACACCAGAAAAGGGCACAACAGGTAGTGGAGGAAGGGCAAGCCATTACAAACAACCAGATAAGATCTGCCATAGATGCAGCAGATACCGCTGCTAGGAGTGTCAACACTGCAGTCACTATACGTAGACATGCATGGCTCCGATCTTCTGGATTCAAGCCAGAAATACAGGAGGCTGTGTTGAACATGCCGTTCGACAAAAAACATCTTTTTGGGCCAGAAGTAGGCACAGCCATCGAAAAATTGCAAAAGGATTCTGACATAGCAAAGGCAATGGGTGCACTCTACTCTGCACCATATAGGGGGTCATTTCGTAAACCTCAGTTTCGAGGTGGTTTCAGAACACAGCCCTGAGAGTCATCAACCTCTCAGACCAAGCCAACCTATCAACTGCAATACCAACGTGGTAGTTTTAGAGGCACATATAGAGGACAATACCCCAAAAATAGAGGAAAATTTCAGGCCTCTAAGCAGCCTCCACAGCACCCAAAGCAGTGACTTCCCTCATTCCCTTCCACTCCACACCTCTCCTGTGGGGGGAAGACTACAACAGTTCAACACAAATTGGCAAAATATTACCACAGACAACTGGGTGCTATCAATTATCCGCAATGGCTGTTGCCTAGAATTGATAAACACTCCTCCAAATATTACACCAAGGTTACACAAACTATCCACAGAACACGATTCTGTTACAAGAAGAGGTCCAATCTCTACTACTCAAACAAGCAATGGAATTAGTTCCACAGTCTCAGATAGGAACTGGAGTTTATTCACTATACTTTCTAATTCCCAAAAAAGATGGCACCCTCAGGCCAAAATTAGACCTCAGGCCCCTCAATCTTTACATCCTGTCAGAACATTTTCACATGGTAACTTTACAGGATCTCATCCCACTACTACAAAAACAAGATTTCATGACAGCCTTAGACCTCAAAGATGCGTATTTTCACATACTCATCCATCCTGCACACCGAAAATATCTCAGGTTTGTCATTCAGGGAAAGCACTACCAATTCAAAGTGTTACCCTTTGGAATAACAACAGCGCCAAGGGTATTCACAAAGCACTTGGCAGTAGTGGCATCCTACCTAAGAACACAACATATACATGTCTTTTCATATCTAGATGATAGGCTAATAAAATCAAGCAGTCATACACAATGCCAAAATCATACGCATTATGTAAAACAAACCTTACACACACACTAGGCTTCTCAATAAACTACCAAAAATCACACCTTCAACCAGCACAAATACAACAGTTTTTGGGTGCAATACTAAATGCTCAGCAAACTCTAGCAAATCCAAATACACAAAGGATACAAGCTTTCCAAAATATAATCACACAAATACAAACAAATCAAAAAATACATTGTCAGATTTGTCATGACATTTTTAGGAATGATGGCATCATGTATTGCAATTGTTCCGCACGCAAGACTAAACATGCGGCCCTTACAACAGTGCCTTGCACAACAATGGTCACAGGCACAAGGTCAACTTCAAGATGTAGTGTTGATAGACCACCAAACATACATGTCCCTTCATTGGTGTCATTCCACAAATCTAAACAAAGGGCGGCCATTTCAAGACCCTGTGCCTCAGACCATAATTACAACAGATGCATCAATGATTGGTTGGGGACCTCACCTAAACAATCACAACATTCAAGGGCAATGGGATGTCAAACACAAACAGCTACACATAAACCACTTGAAGTTATTAGCTGTCTTTCTAGCACTCAAAGCCTTTCAACCTCTTCTTGCACAGAAGAATGTTCTTATCAAAACAGACAGCATGACAACCATGTATTATCTCAACAAACAGGGAGGGACACATTCATCCCAACTGTCCCTTCTAGCCCAGAAAATTTGGAAATGGGCAATCCACAACCAAATTCATCTATTAGCACAATACATTTGAGGGATAGGCAATCAGTTGGCAGATATCCTCAGCAGAAATCACCAACAAACTCATGAATGGGAGATTCATCCTCAAGTACTTCAAAAATACTTTCAAAAGTGGGGAACACCAAACATAGACCTATTCGCTACAAGCGAAAACACAAAATGCAGAAACTTAGCATCCAGACAACCACACCCCCTATCCCAGGGGAATGCTCAATGGATCAATTGGTCAGGGATATTTGCATACGCTTTTCCCCTTCTCCCACTCCTTCCATTTCTAGTCAACAAGTTGCGTCAAACTTCACTCAACATGATACTCATGGCACCAACATGGGCACGTCAGCTGCAGTAGACAACATTATTAGATCTTTCAGTAGTACCACACTCCAAACTCCCATCCAGACCAGATCTTTTGACACAAAATAGAGGCCAAATTAGGCATCCAAATCCCAAGACACTGAATCTAGCAATTTGGCTCCTGAGGTCATAGAGTTTGAATATGTACAACTCCCATCAGAATGTATGGAAGTTATTAAGCAAGCAAGAAAACCCACTACTAGACAGTGTGATGCAAACAAATGGAAAATATTTGTATGTTACTGTGAATCCAAAAATATAGACCCTCGTACAGCATCAATACAAGATATTGTATGTTATTTACTTCATTTACAAAAATCAAACTTAGCATTCTCTTCAATAAAAATTAATCTTACTGCAATTTCAGCATATTTACAAAATAAACAACATAGTTTTTTATTTAGAGTTCCTGTCATTAAAGCTTTCATGGAAGGTTTAAAACGCATCATTCCACCCAGAACACCACCAATTCCTTCTTGGAATCTAAATGTAGTGCTTACAAGACTTATGGGACCACCATTTGAGCCTATGCACTTGTGCCAAATTCAATTTCTAACATGGAAAGTTGCCTTCCTAGTGGCAATTACTTCTTTAAGAAGAGTAAGTGAAATCCAGGCCTTTACTCTTGAAGAACCTTACTTCCAAGTAGACAAACATAAGGTTGTACTAAGAACAAATTCAAAATTTCTACCAAAAGTTGTATCACCATTTCATATAAATCAAACAGTGGAACTGCCAGTCTTCTTCCCACAGACAGATTCTGTGGCAGAAAGAGCTCTACATACATTAGACATCAAAAGAGCTTTAATGTACTATATAGACAGAACTAAACCATTTAGAAAGACTAAACAACTATTTCTAGTGTTCCAAAAACCTCATACAGGCAATCCTATATCAAAACAAGGTTTAGCACGATGGTTTGTAAGGGGCATCCAAACATGCTATATTAAAGCAAAAAGACTGCTTTCAGTTACTCCCAAAGCACATTCTACAAGGAAAAAAGGTGCAACAGTGGCTTTTTTAGGGAATATACCAATGGCTGAAATATGTAAAGCAGCTACATGATCAACACCACATACATCAACTAAACACTACTATATAGACATATTATCACAACAACAAGCCACAGTAGGTCAAGCTGTTCTAAGAACATTATTTCAAACAACTTCAACTCCTACAGGCTGACCTCTGCTAGTTTATTGGAGGACAAACTGCTTTGTAGTCTATGCACAGCATGTGTATCTGCAGCTACACATGCCATCGAACGGAAAATGTCACTTACCCAGTGTACATCTGTTCGTGGCATGTTCTGCTGCAGATTCACATGCACCCTCCCTCCTCCCCGGAAGTCTGTAGTCGTTTAAGTTACTAACATTTGTACATATGTATATACATTTACATATGCATGGACATCTCTTACTTTATACCTATATACTCTATCACTCCTTCCTTTACCCTCTGTGGGGAAAACAATCTAACAGTGGAGTCGATGCCCATGTGCAATGGAACCGAAGAGGAGGAGTCACTCGATCACGTGACTCAAAAAGACTTCTTCGAAGAAAAACAACTTGTAACACTTCGAGCCCAACACTAGATGGTGGACTAATGCACAGCATGTGAATCTGCAGCAGTACATGCCACGAACAGATGTACACTGGGGAAGTGGCATTTTATCTCTCTTTCTCTCTCTATATATATATATATATATATATATATATATATATATATATATGTTTGATGGCATGTGTAGCTGCAGATACATGCTATGCATTATTCCGCCATCTAGTGTTGGGCTCTGAGTGTTACAAGTTGTTTTTGTTCGAAGAAGTCTTTACGGAGTCACGGGATCGAGTGACTCCTCCTCTCGGTCATACTCCGCATGGGCTATGACTCCATTGTTAGATTGTTTTCTTTCCGCTGTCGTGTTCGGACGTGTTTCCTCTCGCTCCTAGATTTCGAATGGGAAACTTTAGAAAACTCCCTTAATTGTCGGTATTGTTTAGATCGCGTTTCCACCTTGCCTCGAACCGATAGTACCGTCGGAAACTAGATTTCGCCCTTCTGGCCGCGTGTGCCCGACTCAGGCCTGTTTGGGCTTACTGCATCGAAGATTGATGGAACGGACTCAATTTCGATTTTGTCCTCGGTGCCACGCTAAATTTCCCTACACAGATCAACACCTTGTTTGTAATCTGTGTCTTTCTCCCGATCACAAAGAAGATTGTGAGGCCTGTAGATCGTTTTGATCCAAGAAGACCCTGCATGATCGGGGAGCCAGAAGATTGGAAATGGCGTTGAAAAGTACAGGACACCTTGACATCATGGAGGAAGAACAGACGCAGACAGCGGTCTCCATCCGAGACCCCGACTCCGAACAAGAATCGGAAGAAGATAGGCCTATCACTGCTGGACAGCACGTGAGTACGTCTGCCCCTATGCCCACATATAAAAAACCATAGAAGGCCTTGGGTACACCACTGCCAGAGGGCCATGGTTCAACCCGAAAAAAGACTCTCGTCGACGACCTTCGGGTTCGGCGATGAAAAATGCCACTCCTCCATCGACATCGGAGTCGGGACCGAAAAAGCTTTTCTTCTTCAGAAGAGCAACGACTTTCAAACCATCTTAAACAGAATTCGAAATCACTGCATGAACAATCTTAAAGACCTTCTGATGAGGATACTGAGATTCAGCCTATCCTGGAGGTTATGGATGAGAGACAATCCATGATTCACATCCACAAAGAGACTGGCAGAATAGTTACTGCAGCTTCTCTGAAAACCAAAAGGAAGCTGGCCTTCCAGGAACAATTAGACACTGCTCAACCACCAGTAAAAATGTACAAACGGAAAGAGAAGCCAGCACCTACCCCTACTTCTCCCCCTCGTTCACCACAGCTTTCCTTTTCACCTCCACCCACTAGCCCACCACCTTTACCTTCACCAACGCATTTGCAGTATTCACATAGTAATACAGTGGATCCTTGGGATCTATACGACCCAGATCCTATTCCTGACAATGACCCTGACTTATGCCCCTCCAAGCCTTCTCCACTAGAGGACACTACTGCATACACGCAGGTTGTTTCCAGGGCAGCTGCTTACCATGGGGTACTTAAGCACACTGAACCCCTAGAAGAAGATTTCCTGTTTAACACTCTATCCTCCACCCACTCTAGAAATCAGTGCCTCCCTATGTTACCTGGTATGGTTAAACATGCAGATCAAATTTTTAGTGAGCCAGTCAAAGCTAGAGTAATTACTCTGTGTATTGACAAAAAATACAAACCTGCTCCTATAGACCCTGATTATATCACACCCCAAGTTCCTCCAGACTCCGTGGTAGTGAGTGCGGCTAGAAAGAGGGCTAATAGCCAATCATCAGGGGATGCTCCTCCCCCTGATAAGTAGAGTAGAAAATTTGATGCTGCTAGCAAGAGAGTGGTCACACAGGTGGCCAGCCAATGGAGAATTGCAAACTCGCAAGCCCTGCTAGCGAGATACAATAGAGCCTACTGGGACGAGATGCAAGAACTCCTACAGCACCTCCCACAGAAACATCAGAAAAGGGCACAACAGATTGTAGAGGAGGGCAGGCTATTAGCAATAATCAGATACGGTCTGCCCTTGATGCTGCAGATACAGCTGCCAGAAGTGTCTATACTGTGATTACTATAAGACGACATGCATAGCTACGTTCTTCTGGTTTTAAACCAGAAAACCAGCAGGCAGTACTCAACATGCCTTTTGATAAAAAAAACATTTGTTTGGCCCTGAAGTTAATACAGCCATAGAAAACCTGAGGAAAGACTCAGACACTGAAAAAGCAATGGGAGCATTATATACAGCACCGTATAGAGGCTCCTTTCTCAGGCAACAGTTTAGAGGAGGATTCAAGCCACAGTCCACTGCCTCTTCTACCTCTCAGGCAAAGCAAGGACAACAGCAGCAGCAATACAATAAAGGGGGATTTAGAGGGTCTTACAGAGGCCAATATTTTAGAAACAGAGGAAAGTTCCAAACCTCAAGCCACTACACCATCTAAACAGTGACTTATTTACCATCCCTCAGCCCCACACCTCTCCTGTGGGGGGAAGACTGCAGCAATTCCACTCCCATTGGCAAAACATCACCACAGACCATTGGGTGTTGTCAATTACCCACAATGGCTATTGCCTAGAATTGATTTCTACCCCTCCAAACATTCCTCCACGTTACCACAGGCTGTCCCCAGAACACAATGTTCTATTACAACAAGAAGTGCAATCGCTACTACTAAAGCAAGCAATAGAATTGGTCCCACATTCTCAACAAGGAACAGGAGTATACTCACTATACTTCCTTATTCCCAAAAAGGATGGCACTCTGAGGCCCATCCTAGACCTCAGATCTCTAAATCTATATATCCTGTCAAAACACTTCCACATGGTAACTCTGCAGGACGTCATTCCCCTACTACAAAAAGAAGATTACATGACTGAATTAGACCTCAAAGATGCGTATTTCCATATACCCATCCATTCATCTCACAGAAAAAACCTCAGGTTTGTCATAGCAGGAAAACATTATTAGTTCAAAGTTCTACCATTCGGCATAACAACAGCTCCAAGGGTATTCACAAAATGTCTAGCGGTAGTAGCAGCCTACCTAAGAAGGCAACACATACATGTCTTTCCATATCTAGACGATTGGCTAATGAAATCGAGCAATTTTATACAATGCCAACAACACACTCAATACGTAATGGAGACCCTACATACACTAGGGTTCACTCTCAACTACCACAAATCTCATCTTCAGCCAGCACAGGTACACCCTTACCTAGGTGCTATTTTAAATATGCAAAGGGCCCTAACATATCCAAATACACAAAGAATACAAGCTTTCCAAAATCTCATACCACAAATACAGCCAAATCAACAATACACTTTCAGATTTATCATGAGACTCCTAGGAATGATGGCATCCTGCATAGCAATAGTACCACATGCAAGACTCAACATGAGGACACTACAACAGTGCCTCTCACAACAATGGTCTCAAGTACAGGGCCAATTGCAAGATCCAGTGTCGATGGACCGCCTAACGCACAAGTCCCTTCAATGGTGGAATCTCAGCCATTTAATGAAGGGGCGGTCATTCCAAGACCCTGTGCCTCAGACCAAAATAACAACAAATGCATCAATGATGGGTTGGGGAGCTCATCTCAACAACCTTACCATTCAAGGGGAATGGGTTTCGAAACAGAGAAATTTTCACATAAACCATTTAGAATTATTCGATTTCTCATCCATTAAAATCCATCTTACTGCAATATGAGCATACTTGCAGACTATTCAACACACTATTCAGAGTTCCAGTTATAAAAGCCTTCATGGAAGAATTAAAATGTATTATTCAATGTAGAACGCTACCTGATCCTACTTGTAATCTAAATATCGTACTCACCAGACGCATGGGCCCACCTTTTGAACCCATGCATTCTTTTGAGATTCAATTTTTGACATGGAAGGTCGCCTTCCTAGTAGCTATTACTTCATTGCAAAGAGTTCGTGAAATACAAGCGTTAACTCTTGAAGAACCTTTTTCCAAGTGCACAAACATAAAGTTGTACTTAGAACAAATCCCAAATTTCTGCCAAAAGTGGTATCACCTTTTCACATAAACCAAACAGTGGAATTGACAGTCTTCTTTTTACAGCCAGACTCAGTTGCAGAAAGAGCCCTTCATACTCTTGACCTCAAAAGAGCTCTAATGTACTATGCAGATAGAACTAAAGAATTTAGGAAAACAAAACAACTTTTCATTGCTTTTCAACAACCCCATAAAGGTAATCCTATCTCTAAACAAGCATTAGCAAGATGGATTGTTAAATGCATACAAACATGTTAAATTAAGGCAAAAAAACATTTGATCACACCTAGAGCACATTTCACTAGAACGAAAGGTGCGTCTATGGCATTCTTAGGAAGCATACCAATGTGAGGAATATGTAAAGCTGCCACATGGTCTATTCCTCATACATTTACAAAACATTATTGCGCAGGTGTATTTTCAAAGCAACAGGCCAATGTTGGCCAAGCTGTCTTAAGAACATTATTTCAAACAACTTCAACTCCTACAGGCTAGCCACCGCACTTTTGCGTGAGAGTAACTGCTTTGTAGTCTATTCGCATGTGTATCTGTAGCTACACATGCCATCAAACGGAAAATGTCACTTACCCAGTGTACATCTGTTTGTGGCATGTAGTGCTGCAGATTCACATGCACCCTCCCTCCTCTCCGGAAGCCTGTAGTCGTTGCAGTTTTATAATTTGTACATATGTAGATACATTTACATGGACATCTATTTTTACTTACTAATTTTATAGAACATTTATATTCTTACACTCTATCACTCCTTCCTACACCCTTTTGCAGGAAAACAAACTTACAATGGAGTCGACGCCCATTTGCAGTATAACCAAGAGGAGGAGTCACTCGAATCTGTGACTCCGAAAAGACTTCTTCAAAGAAAAACAACTTGTAACACTCCGAGCCCAACACTAGATGGTGGAATAATGCATAGCATGTGAATTACAACACTACATGCCACGAACAGATGTACACTGGTTAAGTGACATTTACCATATGTAGGAAGTTGGCTCTGTATGTACTATTTCAAAGTAAGAAATAGCATGCACAGAGTCCAAGGGTTCCCCTTAGAGGTAAGATAGTGGCAAAAAGAGATAAATCTAATGCTCTATTTTGTGGTAGTGTGGTCGAGCAGTAGGCTTATCAGAGGGTAGTGTTAAGCATTTGTTGTACACACACAGGCAATAAATGGGGAACACACACTCAAAGACAATTCCAGGCCAATAGGTTTTTATATTGAAAAATATATTTTCTTAGTTTATTTTAAGAACCACAGGTTCAAGATTTACAAACAATACTTTAAATGAAAGGTATTTCACTTAGGAACTTTAGGAACTTTGGATTATCAAAATAGCATATACAGTTTTCACACAAATGGCAATAAACTATTTTAAAACTAGACAGTGCAATTTTCAACAGTTCCTGGGGGAGGTAAGTGTTTGTTAGTTTTGCAGGTAAGTAAACCACCTACAGGGTTCAAAGTTGGGTCCAAGGTAGCCCACCGTTGGGGGTTCAGAGCAACCCCAAAGTTACCGCACCAGCAGCTCAGGGCCAGTCAGGTGCAGAGGTCAAAGTGGTTCCCAAAACGCATAGGCTTCAATGGAGAAGGGGGTGCCCCGGTTCCAGTCTGCCAGTAGGTAAGTACCAGGGTCTTCGGAGGGCAGACCAGGGGGATTTTGTAGGGCACCTGGGGTGACACAAGTCAGCACAAAAAGTACACCCTCAGCGGCACGGGGACGGCCGGATGCAGTGTGCAAACAGGTGTCGGGTTTGCAATGTAGTTCAATGGGAGACCTAGGGGTCTCTTCAGCGATGCAGGCAGGCAAGGGGGGGCTCCTCGGGGTAGCCACCACCTGGGCAAGGGAGAGGCCACCTGGGGGTCGCTCCAGCACTGGAGGTCGGATCCTTCAGGTCCTGGGGGCTGCGGGTGCAGTGTCCTTACCAGGCGTCGGGTTCTTAGAAGCAAGCAGTCGCGGTCAGGGTGAGCCTCTGGATTCCCTCTGCAGGCGTCTCCTTGGGGGCTCAGGGGGGTCAACTCTGGCTACTCACGGGCTTGCAGTCACCGGGGAGTCCTCCCTGTAGCGTTGGTTCTCCACAAGTCGAGCCGGGGGCGTCGGGTGCAGAGTGCAAAGTCTCACGCTTCCGGCGGGAAACGTGTGTTCTTTCAAAGTTGCTTCTTTGTTGCAAAGATGTTTCTTCTTTGGAGCAGAGCCGCTGTCCTTGGGAGTTCTTGGTCCTTTTAGATGCAGGGTAGTCCTCTGGGGCTTCCGAGGTCGCTGGATCCTGTGGAACGCGTCGCTGTAGCAGTTCTCTTGAAGTGGGGAGACAGGCCGGTAGAGCTGGGGCCAAAGCAGTTGGTGTCTCCGTCTCTCTGCAGGTATTTCAGCTCAGCAGTCCTTCTTCGTCTTAGGTTGCAGGAATCGAGTTACCTAGGTTCTGGGAGCCCCTAAATACTCGATTTAGGGGTGTGTTTAGGTCTGGGGGGTTAGTAGCCAATGGCTACTAGCCCTGAGGGTGGCTACACCCTCTTTGTGCCTCCTCCCTGAGGGGTGGGAGGCACATCCCTAGTCCTATTTGGGAAATCCTCCATCTGCAAGATGGAGGATTTCTAAAAGTCAGAGTCACCTCAGCTCAGGACACCTTAGGGGCTGTCCAGACTGGCCAATGACTCCTCCTTGTTTTTCTCATTATCTCCTCCGGCCTTGCCGCCAAAAGTGGGGCCGTGGCCGGAGGGGGCGGGCAACTCCACTAGCTGGAGTGCCCTGGGGTGCTGTAACAAAGGGGGTGACCCTTTGAGGCTCACCGCCAGGTGTTACAGTTCCTGCAGGGGGAGGTGAGAAGCACCTCCACCTAGTACAGGCTTTGTTACTAGCCACAGAGTGACAAAGGCACTCTCCCCATGTGGCCAGCAACATGTCTGGTGTGTGGCAGGCTGCTAAGACTAGTCAGCCCACCCTGGAAGTCGGGTATGGTTTCAGGGGGCATCTCTAAGATGCCCTCTGGGGTGTATTTCACAATAAAATGTACACTGGCATCAGTGTGCATTTATTGTGCTGAGATGTTTGATACCAAACTTCCCAGTTTTCAGTGTAGCCATTATGGTGCTGTGGAGTTCGTGCATGACAGACTCTCAGACCATATACTCTTATGGTTACTGCACTTACAATGTCTAAGGTTTTGCTTAGACACTGTAGGGGCATAGTGCTCATGCACCTATGCCCTCACCTATGGTATAGTGCACCCTGCCTTAGGGCTGTAAGGCCTGCTAGAGGGGTGACTTATCTATACCTATAGGCAGTGTGAGGTTGGCATGGCACCCTGAGGGGAGTGCCATGTCGACTTAGTCATTTTCTCCCCACCAGCACACACAAGCTGGCAAGCAGTGTGTCTGTGCTAAGTGAGGGTTCTCTAGGGTGGTATAAGACATGCTGCAGCCCTTAGAGACCTTCCCTGGCATCAGAGCCCTTGGTACCAGGGGTACCAGTTACAAGGGACTTACCTGGATGCCAGGGTGTGCCAATTGTGGAGACAAAGGTACAGGTTAGGGAAAGAACACAGGTGCTGGGGCCTGGTTAGCAGGCCTCAGCACACTTTCAAATCATAACTTGGCATCAGCAAAGGCAAAAAGTCAGGGGGTAACCATGCCAAGGAGGCATTTCCTTACAATATATATATATATACATATATATATTAGACACACATTGGTATTCGTTAACCTTTTTTAAAGGCAATCTGAAGAAATTGGCCATTGTAGCCTTCCTTGTAGACTCCACAATATTCTTGTCTTGAGTGTTTCTACACGCCTTCCTGAATTAAGGCAAACATCTACATTTAAGTAGACATATTATGAAAAGGTGCTCTGGGATCAGCACACATGGGCAGAACTATTCAATGCTTAGACTTCAATGGAGATTGCCCTAAGAGAGAACTGGGATTACAGGTAAGAAACCATTCAGTTCTTAATTGTGCATCTTCATGGGGTTTTCATGGTATGCATGCTTGTTCCAACACAACCACTGCACTACCCAGGGGCATGTATTACTGTTTTCTGGGATACTTCTAGGACATCCTAGAGCACTATACGTGGGATGCTCCATCCCATTGTGGTCAAATTGTTGTTTTCAGTACTTTTTAATGGGGACCTGCCATTGCATTATTGTGAAGCCAATGCACATGCTAAGATGACCTGTTTCCAATAAGTGCTAATATAGGAGGATCACCAGCAAAAAATGGATTCAATATGAGTACTCTGGGAATACAGATTTTTGACAAAAGTGCAAGTGTGCACCAGAAGTGGAATTTTGTGAGAAAAAATGAACAACAGATCATTTTCTGCTTTCGCATTTCTTCATACTAGAAAAATATAGCTGCTTATAAAGAAACAAAACTTGTGGAACTGTACTTGCAAAACTCTGATTCCACATGTTATTACTAATTTCAAGCAGGAAAATGTATAACTGTATAGTAAAGTAAGTACCAGATGATGTGGTACCTGTATTTAATGGGTGTGGTAGTCCTACATGAAAAACCGAAGCACTCCAAATAAGCCCCAAAGTAGAGACTATGTATTCACTTTAGTAACTCTAATAATGTAAACATCAAAACTTCCTTAATAAGTTTGCTTCAGAGTAGTTTGCATGCAATGCTGTAAATAACGGTGTGACATGCATGGGGTGTGAGGAGAAGGGAGAATGGAATGGGATGATGTTCTTAATGTTCTTCAGTGTTTGTCGCCTGACCTAAGGTTCCCAAGTTTTAATAGTTCAAAGGAGTCTATGGACCAGGAGTTGTGAATTGTGACATTGAGTAACATTTGTGTACCATCCTTTTCCCTTACCATTTGCCATCCACAGAAGGGTGCTAAAGGAGACAGCACAGTTACTTTTGTGCGGTTGGAGTTTAACAACATTCACCTTGGTGACTCCTCAAAGCATGAGCTCTCTACTGGCCAAGCGGTAGAGTACAACTTCACAAGCAGTTTTGAATGTAATGCAGAAGGTCCGATCTCTCTGGACGACATCGCCCACAAGCCTGTCATCTGTAAGTAAGGCATGTTAAGCACAATGTGATATGGACGATTGCAGAACAAGTATGAAAGAGTGTGTGAGAGTTCTGAGTGGGAAAAGATCTCACATGGTTGTATCTAAACCCACTACAGGGGTGTTTCAGTGGATTTTTGAGATTGCAGATGCATGCTGTATTAGTTGACATGTATTCAATGTAAAGTACCTCCAAATTTAGTCAGAATCACTGTAAATCAAAAACAAGAGAGAAATGAGTATTATTACAGCCATGTGTGAGTGATGGTACTTTTTTGCTACCAGTAGCCCTACCATGTTCAGTTTCCAAGCCATGTGAACTACCGCACTTGCTGATACACTTCCCTTGACCATCTTATTTCCATGTTTACCCAGTTGCCAGACATTGCTGTGTGGTTAGGGCTCAGTTTGAGGAGAACAGTCATCATGATTGGATAGATCCCATTGTTGACTGATGAGATCAGCCTGCCCATTTTTAAGTCATACATCCCTTCATGCAAGGCCAAAAAGCAAGCACAAGCATGAGCTTCCACCAGAATTGGGATTTTGATTTTTGCAGGAAAAACTGCACATCCAATAATCAGCAGTCAGGTTGAAGGTGACTTCCTGTGGTGAAAAACCTGTTTGTCCCTGTTCAAGACTGGAAGGGTTCAGGCCTAGTGTCCCTGCTCTTTCTCTAATTCATCACATCCTAATTCTAAACCTGACCAGCATTTCTACTATCCCATTCCACCCCCAGCATGTAGACATCTGAAACACTTATGATGCTTTTGTATTAAAACCCTAGGCCAATGTGTGCATCATTTCCTCTCCTTAACCACAGTCACCAACACCTACAGTCATGCGCCTTCATTTTCGTAAACAACCTCAACCAGGAGACTGTGTCTCCTCTAGTTTTAGCTTTGTCATTAAAGAGTAGGCCATATAATCTGTAGTAACTCTGTCTTCCTCTTCCATTAGTTCCACAATTGTAGTTCCTGGATGGACCACCTGGTCATACCTTTACTTCTCCTGGCTGAGCCACATAGTCACTATTAAGATAGATTTGTTTTCTAGGAAGCTGTGTGTCTCCAGCATTAGATCGTTCAGATATTCACATGCTTAAATCATTCCCCATCTTCACGCTTAGGAATCCCAGGGAACATTAAAACAGCAATAAACTGTGCTTAAATGGCCAGAGTCCTCAACAGAGTTTGTTTAGTAACACATCCACCCCTTTTGAAGCAACCCACACTTCGGCCAATGAAGTGGAAGTGCTAGCTCTCCTACTCTCCCTAGAGGCCACCATAGCGCAGATTTCTGTCACATGTTGTGTGTGAGGGAGTTCGCAGGCAGGGCTCTATTCTAACCTCTCAGTGACCTTATTCTGTCATTTTTCTGGTTTACCCTGGGACTGCACCAGCCCTTCTTCTAACTTTCAGACTACTCTAAGTTGTATTAAGGGTAAACTCCTTTTATTTCTGGGACAGGGAGATTCTTCATCTGTCATCAACTATCACCATGGCTGAGAGAGAGTAGAACTCTCTTTAAAAGTCCTGTCCATCATGTGTGCAGAAGGAAATCTATACTGATTAACCACAACACTATTGCCTTTATTCAGTGCACATGCCTTTGTGCTGTGACATTTGACGTGCTTCTCAGTCTAAACCACTAAAGATCAGACAGAGGCAGTTGTTTTTTTATCTAATAGCAAAGACAAAAAACCCTCTTTCTAAGAGGGAAACCTCTTCTAGGAATGATTCCACTAAAAGTGCTCCTCCAACCACTTCCACGATGATGGTGCAAAAAAATGAAAACATTCACATTTTCCTGAGCTGAACCTTCAACTTAAAGCACCTGCAGCCGCCTTCTCACTCAAAAAGAATTTAACTTCTGCAGAAAAATCTCCAACCATGATGATCACCAGCCTGTGCAAAACTTTGCGCAAAAGAAGCTAGCTGGGCCCTCAGACTAACTTTCAACCTGTACAGGTGTCTTCATCCTTGTTGATGTTGAAAAATCCACTGTCGTCTCCAACAATTTCAGTGCCACTGTCATCGACCAATGTCAACGACCAGAACACCAATGTCGAGACCACTGACAACAACCATACTACTATCGACGGTGAGATCATCATCAACAAAAACCCCAAGAAATTCCTTGCTCCCAATGTCGACTCCATAGATGTCTACCTCTTTGGAATCAAACCCAACAACATCAAACCCGTTGACAACCACATGATGACAGTTTTTTTTCCACACCAGTCACTTTTTCACAAGGGAAGAAAAAACTTCCAGAACAAATTCTGGATTCAGAATTGGAAGGTGAATGCAGCAAACAAGATGCTTTTGCAGATTGGCTATAGCTCTACATAGTTGGATGCCGACTATTTGCCAGAATTTGAAGGAGACACAATAGATAAAACTGGCTTCAACCACTACTGAAGTCGAGGCTGCCCATATTACCCATTGAGACACAATGGTTACAACCAGGGCTGTACACCCAACAGAAACATGAGACAAGGGCATAACATTTCATCTGGGTGATAAAAGAGCACCTCCCTGTCATGCTCCCAGGACAATAAACATTTTTATTGACTTCTCGCAGCTACCACCTCTTGCATCCCCCACCGTCTCCGCAGATAGGAGGGAGAATTTCCCTTTTTGCTCTCTCATGGGAGAGTGTTAAAGTAAGGCAATGCAAATCCCTGGTTGGCCTGATATCCCCCTGCATAGATCAAGTACCTGTTCCAGGCTCAGGTTGAGACCTGTCCAGCAAGAATTACACAAAGGTGGATCTGAGACACCATTGACTTCTAGTAGAGACACCCGGGCGCCAGCCCAAGCGCCACCCATCACAAGAATCTATAACGCCAAATGGAAACATTTGTGTTTGATGCAAATCCAAAGGATTCTATCCATTAACAGTGACCCTTCACCAACACTTCAATATTTACTGAGCCTGGCAAATGATGGACTGAGATACTTATCAATATAAGTCCATATGACAGCAATCTCAAGGTTCCAGAAAATGCAGAACAGCTTAACCATGTTACTTTCACAAAGGATCATAAAGCAGTTTATGACTGGGCTTTTAAGAGCTTTCACTTGAGAACGGCAGCTACCAGTACCATGGTACTTAATACTGTGCTCAGCCAGCTCATGTTGCCTCAGTTCAAACCCATCCATTGAAAACTATTAAAAATCCTTTCTTGCAAAACATTGATTCTCTTGGTGCTTACATCAGGGAAATACACAGATTCACAGTAAAAGAACGCTATCTCACTTTTACGAAGGAAAAAGTCATCATATATATATATATATATATATATATATATATTTTTTTTTTTTTTTTTTTTCTGCTCACTGCAGCATTATAATTAGTTGATTTGTTTGATTAATTCAAATAATTACAAACAAAACCACTAATAATTCATTGGATAATACATCCTCATAAAAAAGGTAACAACCTGGTTCAAGGAAATGATAAAATGCACTCACAATCCTAGTAAACACTTTGACCATAACCCTCCCTTCATTATGATTTTATAAACAAATGCCTGGTTGATGTAATTATTTATCGAGTACCGTTATGAATGATTCCATCCCAGCTAAAAAATATAGAGCAGGTGCAATAAATCTTAATCTTTGAGTCTAAGAAATAACGTGCATCTACAATACTACTAAGTACATGGACCAAAATACTCCTACATCATGAATTCATGACCAAATAACTGATTGATCTAATTGAAACTGATTAACTTTCAAGTCTCTTTATGTATGATTCCAGCCCAGCTAAAAAAAGAAAAGTACAGATGCAATTAATATTAGTCTTTGGGTCTAAAGGAATGGATATCCAAAGAATTAGACATTAAAAGGGTCAATACGTATGTGTAACTATCCATAGCCTTAACCTAAGGCCTTCACCACCTTTAGGAGTTAGTCTTGTCCAAACTCTTCTAAAATTATTGCTTACATCGAATAGTAACAGCAGTTCTCATTTATTGCATAGGTCATAGGGCCAGATGCAGGAAACACTTTGCGACTCGCAAACGGCAAAATCTGCAAATGCGTGTTTCCAATGCAGAAATGCATTCTGCGAGTCGGGACCGACTCGCAAAATGCATTTCAGAATCGCAAATAGGAAGGGGTGTTCCCTTCCTATTTGCGATTCCTAGTGGTATGCAATACCATTTGCGACCGCATATGCGGTCGCAAATGGTGTCGCAGTTACCATCCATTTGAAGTGGATGGTAACCCACTCGCAAATTGGAAGGGGTCCCCATGGGACCCCTTCCTCTTTGTGAATGGACCCCAAATTATTTTTTCAGGGCAGGTAGTGGTCCATGGGACCACTACCTGCCCTGAAAAAATACCGAAACTAAAGGTTTCGGATTTTTTTTTAAGTGCAGCTCGTTTTCCTTTAAGGAAAACGGGATACACTTAAAAAAAAAAAAAACTGATTTATTTAACCCCTTAGCTGCTGGGCCTTTTCCCCCCCAGTGCTGAGCCCTTTTTTGGCTATTTGGGGTAGTTCGCGCTTAGGGCTTCATAACTTTTTGTCCACATAAGCTAACCACGCCAAATTTGCGTCCTTTTTTTCCAACATCCTAGGGATTCTAATGGTACCCAGAGTTTGTGGTTTACCCTGGAGGAGACCAAGAAAATAGCCAAAATACAGTGAAAATTTAGTTTTTTCCAAAAAAATGGGAAAAAAGGGCCGCCGAAGAAGGCTTGTGGTTTTTTCCCTGAAAATGCCATCAACAAAAAGTTTCTGGTGCTGAAATCACTATCTCCCCACCTTTCAGGAACGGGCAGACTTGAATCAGAAAACCACATTTTCCAACACAAATTTGGCATTTTACTGGGACATACCCCATTTTTACTATTTTTGGTGCTTTCAACCTCCTTCCAGTTAGTGACAGGAATGGGTGTGAAACCAATGCTGGATCCCGGAAAGCTAAACATTTCTGAAAACTAGACAAAATTCTGAATTCAGCAAGGGGTCATTTGTGTAGATCCTACAAGGTTTTCCTACAGAAAATAACAGCTGAAATAAAAAAATATTGAAATTGAGCTGAAAACAACAGCCATTTTTCTTTATGTTTTACTCTGTAACTTTTTCCTGCGATGTCAGATTTCTGAAAGCAATATACCGTTTTGTCTGCTGGACTCTTCTGGTTGCGGGGATATAAAGGGCTTATAGGTTCATCAAGAACCCTAGGTACCCAGAGCCAATAAATGAGGTGCACCCTGCAGTTGGTTTTCATTCTATACTGGGTATACAGCAATTCATTTGCTGAAATATGAGGAGTGAAAAAGAGGTATCAAGAAAACCTTTGCATTTCCAAAATGGGATCAAGATAAGGTTTTGAGGAGCAGTGGTTATTTGCACATCTTTGAATTCCGAGGTGCCCATACTAGCATGTGAATTGCAGGGCATTTCTCAAATAGACGTCTTTTTTACACACTCTCTTATATTTGGAAGGAAAAAATGTAGAGAAAGATAAGGGGCAATAACACTTGTTTTGCTATTCTATGTTCCCCCAAGTCTCCCGAAAAAAATGATACCTCACTTGTGTGGGTAGGCCTAGCGCCCGCGACAGGAAATGCCCCAAAACACAACGTGGACACATCCCATTTTTTCACAAAATACAGAGCTGTTTTTTTGCAAAGTGCCTACCTGTGGATTATGGCCTCTAGCTCAGCCGGCACATAGGGAAACCTACCAAACCTGTACATTTTTGAAAACTAGAGACCTAGGGGAATCCAAGATGGGGTGACTCGCGGGGCTCTGACCAGGTTCTGTTACCCAGAATCCTTTGCAAACCTCAAAAAGTGGCTAAAAAAACAAGTTTTCCTCACATTTCGGTGACAGAAAGTTCTGGAATCTGAGAGGAGCCTCAAATTTCCTTCCACCCAGTGTCCCCCCAAGTCTCCCGATAAAAATGATACCTCACTTGTGTGGGTAGGCCTAGCGCCCGCGACAGGAAATGCCCCAAAACACAACGTGGACACATCACAGAAAACAGAGCTGTTTTTTGCAAAGTGCCTACCTGTAGAGTTTGGCCTCTAGCTCAGCCGGCACCTAGGGAAACCTACCAAACCTGTACATTTTTTAAAACTAGAGACCTAGGGGAATCCAAGATGGGGTGACTCGCGGGGCTCTGACCAGGTTCTGTTACCCAGAATCCTTTGCAAACCTCAAAAAGTGGCTAAAAAAACAAGTTTTCCTCACATTTCGGTGACAGAAAGTTCTGGAATCGGAGAGGAGCCTCAAATTTCCTTCCACCCAGCGTCCCCCCAAGTCTCCCGATAAAAATGATACCTCACTTGTGTGGGTAGGCCTAGCGCCCGCGACAGGAAATGCCCCAAAACACAACGTGGACACATCACAGAAAACAGAGCTGTTTTTTGCAAAGTGCCTACCTGTAGATTTTGGCCTCTAGCTCAGCCGGCACCTAGGGAAACCTACCAAACCTGTACATTTTTGAAAACTAGAGACCTAGGGGAATCCAAGATGGGGTGACTCGCGGGGCTCTGACCAGGTTCTGTTACCCAGAATCCTTTGCAAACCTCAAAAAGTGGCTAAAAAAACAAGTTTTCCTCACATTTCGGTGACAGAAAGTTCTGGAATCGGAGAGGAGCCTCAAATTTCCTTCCACCCAGCGTCCCCCCAAGTCTCCCGATAAAAATGATACCTCACTTGTGTGGGTAGGCCTAGCGCCCGCGACAGGAAATGCCCCAAAACACAACGTGGACACATCACAGAAAACAGAGCTGTTTTTTGCAAAGTGCCTACCTGTAGATTTTGGCCTCTAGCTCAGCCGGCACCTAGGGAAACCTACCAAACCTGTACATTTTTGAAAACTAGAGACCTAGGGGAATCCAAGATGGGGTGACTCGCGGGGCTCTGACCAGGCTCTGTTACCCAGAATCCTTTGCAAACCTCAAAAAGTGGCTAAAAAAACAAGTTTTCCTCACATTTCGGTGACAGAAAGTTCTGGAATCGGAGAGGAGCCTCAAATTTCCTTCCACCCAGCGTCCCCCCAAGTCTCCCGATAAAAATGATACCTCACTTGTGTGGGTAGGCCTAGCGCCCGCGACAGGAAATGCCCCAAAACACAACGTGGACACATCACAGAAAACAGAGCTGTTTTTTGCAAAGTGCCTACCTGTAGATTTTGGCCTCTAGCTCAGCCGGCACCTAGGGAAACCTACCAAACCTGTACATTTTTGAAAACTAGAGACCTAGGGGAATCCAAGATGGGGTGACTCGCGGGGCTCTGACCAGGTTCTGTTACCCAGAATCCTTTGCAAACCTCAAAAAGTGGCTAAAAAAACAAGTTTTCCTCACATTTCGGTGACAGAAAGTTCTGGAATCGGAGAGGAGCCTCAAATTTCCTTCCACGCAGCGTCCCCCCAAGTCTCCCGATAAAAATGATACCTCACTTGTGTGGGTAGGCCTAGCGCACGCGACAGGAAATGCCCCAAAACACAACGTGGACACATCACAGAAAACAGAGCTGTTTTTTGCAAAGTGCCTACCTGTAGATTTTGGCCTCTAGCTCAGCCGGCACCGAGGGAAACCTACCAAACCTGTACATTTCTGAAAACTAGAGACCTAGGGGAATCCAAGATGGGGTGACTCGCGGGGCTCGGACCAGGTTCTGTTACCCAGAATCCTTTGCAAACCTCAAAAAGTGGCTAAAAAAACAAGTTTTCCTCACATTTCGGTGACAGAAAGTTCTGGAATCGGAGAGGAGCCTCAAATTTCCTTCCACCCAGCGTCCCCCCAAGTCTCCCGATAAAAATGATACCTCACTTGTGTGGGTAGGCCTAGCGCCCGCGACAGGAAATGCCCCAAAACACAACGTGGACACATCACAGAAAACAGAGCTGTTTTTTGCAAAGTGCCTACCTGTAGATTTTGGCCTCTAGCTCAGCCGGCACCTAGGGAAACCTACCAAACCTGTGCATTTCTGAAAACTAGAGACCTAGGGGAATCCAAGGAGGGGTGACTTGCGGGGCTCGGACCAGGTTCTGTTACCCAGAATCCTTTGCAAACCTCAAAAAGTGGCTAAAAAAACAAGTTTTCCTCACATTTCGGTGACAGAAAGTTCTGGAATCTGAGAGGAGCCACAAATTTCCTTCCACCCAGCGTTCCCCCAAGCCTCCCGATAAAAATGATACCTCACTTGTGTGGTTAGGCCTGGTGCCTGCGACAGGAATAGATCACACAACGGTCAATGTTGGTCCTTACGTGAGGCAGCTGTTGACCCTGGGGTGATCCATTCCTGACACAGACACTAGGTGTAGGCACTCAAGTGGGGTAGTGTTTTTATCAGGACAGGTGAGGAGTCACTGGGTGGTAGGAATATTGTGGATCCCAGCATATTCCTGTAGTTTGTGTGACAGAAATGCGAGAAACATTTAGTTTTTTTTCAACATTTCAGCTTTGCAGGGTATTCTGGGTAAGAAAACTTTGGGGAAGCCACACAAGTCACACCTCTGTGGACTCCCCCGAATGTCTAGTTTCCAGAAATGTTTGGGTTTAGTGTGTTTCTCTATATGGCCGCCGAATCCAGGACCAAAAACACAGGTGCCTGCCTTACAAAACCAATTTGTTTTGCCATGGATAATTTTGATGTCTCCACAATATGATTTGGGTGGTGGAATTTGGGGCTGAACTAAATTGGGGAGCTCCCAAGAGAGCACTCTCTCTCTGCTTGCCGCCACATTCACCTGCTCTCTGGGTTGACCTAACCCACTATTACCCAGTTGCACAAACAGCTTGCGAAGGGACAGCAGGACTGTCCTCATCACCTCCCTCATAATGTACTGGAAGAGGAGTTATCGAATGGGACTCCTCTGACTGAAAAATCACTCCCAGAGTCTGCGCCATTGTCCTATCCCTCAGATGCTGTCTCAGTATCTGATGTCTCAGTCTCTGATCCTATGTCAGAGCGGTCCTCTATAACCCGAGTGTAGGCAGCAGTCATCCATCAAGATGCCATCTCTGCTATTGGCTAAACTGTTGCTCTAAAACACTAGCCTACGTAGACAGTCACAAAATCGATGGTGTGTGAGATACGTGCAACAGTAGAGGCCACCTTACCTGCGCTTCTTCCCTCAATCAGCACGTACTTTCAAGACACTCAAAAAACACCTTGTCACATACCATTCGTCACAGTCTTTAGCACCTCCTGCGCCCAGTCCAACAATCATTATTGGTGCTCCCACTCCCTCCTCCTCGGATTCCCTCATTACCACCCAGCAAAAGTGCCCTTCATCTCTCCATAGACTTTGCTAATGTACTCAGCTATTTACATAAAATACAGATTTGCTCTTTGCAGTAGGCATATAAACCTTCTGCGCTTCTTTATGGCACTAAAACTGCCACTAGACAAGTCGGACCCTTTTCCCCCCAGGGAAACCACACACATATTGACAAAAGTGATATATATATGACAGCCAATCACCTGAAACTCAACTCAAGCAAAACCGAAATAATCCTCTTTGGCCCACACAAAAACACCTGGGACCCCTCATGGTGGCCCACCACGCTAGGCCCTGCACCCACCCCCGCCAACCACGCACGCAACTTCAGCATCATCCTAGACTCCTCCCTCTCGATGACCCAACAAATCAACGCTCTCACCTCCTCATGCTTCAACACACTCCGTATACTGAAAAACATTCAAATGGATCCCCACAGAGACCAGAAAAACTGTCACTCACGCACACAGCAGCAGGCTTGATTACGGAAACGCCCTCTACGCCGGCACCACTCTAAAACTCAAGCGCAAACTACACGCATCTAGAACTCAGCAGCACGACTCATCCTCGACCTCCGCCGACACGAACACATCTCTCCACACCTCAAATCCCTCCACTGGCTCCCCATTGACAAAAGGATCACCTTCAAGATCCTCATCCTCGCACACAAATCACTCCACAACACAGGCCCTGCCTACCTCAACGAGAGTCACCTTCCACACCCCCACACAAAACGTCCGCTCAGCTGACCTCTCTCTCGCCTCTGTCCCCCGCATCAAACACACCACCACCGGGGGCAGATCATTCTCCTACCTTGCACCCAAAACCTGGAACGCCCTCACAACCCACCTTCGCAAGACCCAAAACCTACTTCTTTTCAGGAAGGGCCTCAAAACCTGGCTTTTCGAACAGTGAACCTCCCAGCCCCTTTCCCTCCCCCCGCCCCCCCCCCAAGCGCCTTGAGACCCTCACAGGTGAGTAGCACACTTTATAAATCTCTTTGGTATATATAGATCTACCTCTATATATATATATATATCTATGTACATAGATATATCTATAGATATATCCATGTACATAGATATATCTATCTACATAGATATATAAATATAGATCTATATATAGATCTATCTTTTTTAGTTGTTGTATAGTTTCCTTGGGGGCCAAAATGGCCCCCAGGGAAACCCTACAACATCTAAAAAAAAAATTGCCCCCACAGGGGGTCACCCTGCCGACGGGCGACCCCCTGTCATTTTTTTTTTTTTTTTCATTATTTAAAAAAAAAAAAAAAAACAATCCCCTGGGGGGAGGGGGGCGCGATCGCGCCCCCCCCCCCAGGGGGCACCTACCTTTTTTTATTTTTATTAATTATGCCCCGGGGGGGGGCGGCCCGTTTTCCGAGGGGGCCGCCCCCCCAAAGTGAAATCCCTGGCATCTAGTGGTGTTTCCTGGCCCCCGATCGCAGCTGTGCTGCGATCGGGGGGCCAGGAAACCTGAAAGTGTTTCCTGGCCCCCGATCGCAGCACAGCTGCGACCGGGGGGCCAGGAAACACTTTCAGGAAGGCCTCGTAAGAAAAGGGAGTGTCTCCCCTTTCTTACGAGGCCTTCCTGAAAGTGTTTCCTGGCCCCCGATCGCAGCTGTGCTGCGATCGGGGGCCAGGAAACACTTTCAGGAAGGCCTCGTAAGAAAGGGGAGACACTCCCCTTTCTTACGAGGCCTTCCCGAACGTGAGAAAGGCCGTTTTCCCCATCAAAGCAGGAAGCGGCCGCAAGGCTGCTTCCTGCTTTGATGGGGAAAACACCTTTGCAACGTCAGCGCGCCGCGAGGCGCGCTGACGTCACAAAGGGGCGGGTGGGGGGCGGGGGGACACACGGAAGCTTCCGTGTCTCCCAGGGGGGGTTTAAAAAAAAAAAAAATCCTCGGGTGCGACGCACCCGAGGATTTATTGATACCCTTCCTGGTGTCGGCCACTGGTCGTGACCCGCACCAGGGAGGGTGTGTGGGCGTCGGCCAGTGGCCGACGCCCGCACCTATCAGGTTAAAAGCAGTCACGAACATGGAGGTCTGCTGACTACAGCAGGCCTCCATGTTTGCGAGTGCCCATAGTCGGTATGGGGCCGCAATTTGCGACCCACCTCATTAATATTAATGAGGTGGGTCATTGCGACCCCATACCGACTCGCAGACGGTGTCTGAGACACCGTACTACATAACATTTTGCGAGTTGCAAATAGCGAGTCGCTATGACTCGCTATTTGCAAGTCGCAAAATGTTTCTTTGCTACATCTGGCCCATAATTCCTAACATGGGTATAATACCAAAATCATACAACAGCACCCTGTGTTCAATGGAACTTGCACAGTACAATCGTGCCTGCACCTTTTAGAGCATCTTTCCAGACAGTTCACAAAGTGCAAACAGCTCTTGCCTCTGCAGCAATTACAGTTCCAGTTCTTTATCTTTGATTGACCCTACTACAGGGATGCCAGAGAGGTCTGTAAAAACCTCAATTTCATATAGTTTATTCTTGTTGCTTGATTTAACCTCATTTACACTTAATCCTGAACTCCTGGTGAGTAGTACAAGGAAGTAGCAAGTCATCATGTTAGAGCTTACTAAACTCCATTGTATTTTTTGGAGTGAGTTGCCGTTACTGCTGCTCGTTTTACAGTGATTTTAAATTCTCTATAACATGCTCCCTCTAGCCACGCTGCCCTCAAGTTCCAGCTTTTTAAATTCTTTGTAAATTTAATGAAGAATGTTCCTGATGGATACAACTACCTGTGGATTCCTCACCTTATGAATTCGATCCTTGCGCCAGCATCCAACGGAAAGTCTTCTTCCTAGCTGTCTACGTCGACGAGGACGTCATAATGGCACGGCTCCACGTGACTCCATCTGATGTCAACGTGCCAATAAGAGGTCCTCGTCCGCGTACTGACGTCAGTTTTTCCTTTTTCTGTGCCTTCGACGCCAACGGTTTTTCTTCCTGGCTCGTTGTTAACTGTAACGATTTTTGAAGGTTACAATGTCGCCTCCGAAGAAGTCCGGTTTCAAGCCGTGTAGAGAATGCAGGGGTCGGATGTCAGTGACCGACCCCCACTCAGACTGTATTTGGTGTCTTAGTTCAGAACATGATGTAGAAGGCTGTTCTTTGTGTCAGAGCATGAATCCAAAAGCTCTGAAGGAGCGCAAGGCAAAGCTCTTCTTAGCTAAAGCAAAGAAGAAAGGACATAAAAAGGATTCATCCCATGCTTCTCCCAAAAAGCATAAGAAGCGGCGTCATCATGACTCTCGGTGCCGTCATGACTCTCGGCGCCGTTCGGAGCGGAGCCGATCGAGGAGCCGGTCGAGGTCGAGATCTCGTTCATCACGACGCCAGAAAACATGGGAGATGAGTCCTACTGTCATTCCTCAGCAGGAGAGTCCGGAGTTGTCTCTGGCGCCTTCAGTTTTTGAGGTCACTCGAAGTAGTCCTCACTTTTCGCCGGCACCGAGGGATCCAGATGTTCAGCAGACTTCTGCGCAACAGTACCCGGCTTTTCCGATGCCAGGGATGGATCCGGCCGCATTTTTTAATGCAATGTATACCATCTTTCAGTCCATGGCCCCTGCTGGTGCACTGGCGGGTCCCACGGGGCCATTGGCGTTCAATTTTGGCTCACCGGCGTCATACAGGGCTGCTCCATTCATGCCCTTTTGCCCTACAGAGACTGGCGGTTCGGCGCCTAGGGTTTCCCCTAGCAGGACTCCTCCACCTCTGACTGTGGATCCGCCTGCACGTCAACCGAATCTTTCTCCGCACCATCCGGCGTCGTTGTTGTCTCCGTCCAAACCGGCTCCATCACCTTCCGGCCATTCAACTTCGAGAAGGTCATCAGCTGACTTTGTGTCCGGCGCCGGTGGAGCCGAAGAGTCTTCCTGGCCCTGTTCGGGGTTCGAGATCGTCGGCGTCGATGGATTCTATGTCGACGCCGGCCTTGGAAACACATCTTAGATCTCGGAGGAAGGCGTTGAGACTTCTGGAGGAGGGGGAGTACAGACAGCTTGAGGAAGGCGAGATCGAGCCTTCTGATGATTTCCAGGGTCTTCCCACTGCAAGTGGTTTGGATACTTCCCCGGAGTGGGACATTGCGTCTCCGGGGGAGTTTACTGAAGAGGCCGCTTCCTTCCATGCAGTGGTGAGAAAGGCAGCTGAGTATCTGGATTTGCCTTTGTCCGTGGCAGAAGTAAAAACTAACCTGCTCACAGAGGTACTTTATCCCTCTTCGTCCATTGCCGACCCTTTGCTGCCTTTCAATGAGGCTTTGACTGAGCCCATTTTGGACTTGTGGAAAAAGCCAGTGACATCTCCTGCTATGAACAGAGCAGTGGCGAGGAGACATAGAAGTGCCCCTGGAGATCAGTTTTTTCTGTCTCGTCATCCAACTCCGGAGAGTCTGGTAGTTCAGGCGTCATGTTCTGCAAAGACTGCCCCTGGAACATTCCCTGGAGTTCCGACTGATAGGGAATCCAAGAGAATGGAACAAAGTTCAAAGAAGATTTTTTCTTCTTGCAGCATGGCCCTTAAGGCGACTAATTCCACCTGTGTGCTAGGCAGATATATCCATGCCCTAATGGTTTCTGCCAAGGAAATGGCGATGGATCTGCCACAGGAGATGCAGAAACCGTTTGGGTCCCTTTTCTTGGATGCTCAAGCTGCTGCACAGCAGATTGTACAATCTGGCCTGGATACCTCGGATTCCATTGCCAGGGCCATGGCCATCGGTGGCTACAAGGAGGCATGCCTGGTTAAGGTCCTCTGGTTTCTCATCAGACGTACAATCCACCTTAATGGACCTTCCATTTGACAGGGAAAAGCTGTTTGGGGACAAGGCAGACTCTGCCCTTGAACGGTTTAAGGACTGTCGGGCTACAGCTAAGTCCCTGGGATTACAGACCTCTACTACAACGCCTTATAGACCATTTCGTAGGTTCCGAGGGTTCTTTCGAGGCTCTGCCTTTCGAAGGTCACAGACTTAGGCCCAGCAACCTGCCAATCCGCGCTATCGTGCCTTTAGAGGGCGGGGTAGAGGTAGGGCTAGAGGTCCAACCCAGCAGCTCTCTTCTTCATCCTCCTCTGGTGGTCAACAGCAGAAGCAGCCCTAGTTTTCCCCACTTTATCATCCATACTTCTCCTATAGGGGGAAGATTGAGTCTTTTTCTGCAGAAATGGAGGTCAATTACAACAGACTCGTGGGTGCTAGGAATTGTAGAAAAGGGCTATGCTCTTCCCTTTCAGGAGTTCCCTCCTCCCTTTCCCCCCGTCACTCCTTTTGTTCAGAAGACCATCTTCTGTTGTTGCAACAGGAGGTTGTCACCATGTTGGCAAAGGGCGCTATAGAGTTGGTGCTGTTGCAGGAAAGGGGTCAGGGGTGTTATTCGAGATATTTCCTGATTCCCAAAGTGGACGGTCGGTTGCGGCCGAGCCTTGACTTGAGGATTTTGAATTTGTTCCTCAAGCAGGAAAAATTCAAAATGCTGACCCTAGCGCAGGTGCTATTGGCGTTGAACGAAGGAGACTGGATGGTGTCTGTCGACTTGCAGGACACGTACTTTCATGTTCCCATAGTCAAGTCGCACAGGAAGTATCTCTGTTTTTTGGTCGGATCGCAACACTACCAGTTTGCTGTCCTTCCTTTTGGACTTACTTCAGCACCTCAGGTTTTCACAAAGGTGATGTCAGTTGTTGCAGCACATCTCAGAAGGAGGGAGGTAGCAGTTTCTCCCTACCTGGACGATTAGCTGATCAAAGCCAAGTCTCCAGAGCTTGTGTTGTCTCATCTGCGAATGACAACCCAGTTATTGTTCGATCTGGGTTATTCTTTAAATGTGCCCAAATCTCACCTAGAGACCTCTCAACGCCTCCTGTTCATAGGGGCAGTACTGGACACAACAATGTTTTGGGCCTTCCCCCCGCCTCAGCGGGTTCGGGACATTCAGGTGCTGATTCCATTGTTTCAAATTGGAGCGGCAGTTCCAGTCCTCAAGGTCTTACGCCTGCTAGGTCTGTTTGCTTCTTGCATTCTGTTGGTCACTCATGCTTGCTGGCATATGAGGGCTCTTCAGTGGTGCCTCCGCAGGCAGTGGTTCCAACACAAGGGGGATCTCAGGGATTCAATAGAGATCTCCAAGGACGCTGTGGCGGATCTTCTTTGGTGGGCAGAGGACGGCAACCTTTCCCAAGGAAAACCGTTTTCACTGCCTCCTCCAGTGGCCACGGTGATTTCGGATGCTTCCACTCTAGGGTGGGGAGCTCATCTGCGGGACCTGGAGATCAAGGGTCTTTGGTCTCCAGCGGAACAGATGTTGCATATCAATCTGTTGGAATTGCGGGCAGTTCATTTGGTGCTCAAGGCCTTCCTCCCTTCCCTTCGCGGTCAGTCTGTTCAAATCCGGACGGACAACACTACCGCAATGTGGTATATAAACAGGCAGGGAGGAGTAGGGTCGTACCATCTCTGCAGAGAAGCCCTGCGACTTTGTCCTGGGCTCAGGACCATCAGATTTGCTTAATAGCAAATCATTTAGCCGGGGTGCTGAATGTACGAGCGGACGGTCTCAGTCACTTCTCATTAGATCATGAGTGGCGTCTCCATCTGGATCTAGTCCTCCACATCTTCGGGGTGTGGGGTACTCCTCAGGTGGATTTATTCGCCACTCGGGAGAACGCGCATTGCCCGTTATTCTGCAGCCTCAAGTATCCGATGCAAGGGGCGTTGCGGGACGTGTTTCAGATGTCCTGGAGCGGCCAGTTGCTTTACGCGTTTCCTCCCATACCCTTGATTCCTCTGTTTTTCAGGAAGATTCGTCAAGACCGGGCCCCAAGTCATCTTGGTAGCACCGGACTGGCCGAGAAGGGTATGGTATACAGACCTGCTTCAACTCTCTTAGTGCCCTCCGCTCCGTCTCCCGCTCAGGGCAGACCTCCTCTCGCAGTCGCAGGGGCAGGTTTTACACCCCCACCTCCACAGCCTGCACCTTCATGCCTGGAGATTGAACGGGGCAACCTGAGTTCCTTTTCTCTCCCACCGGATGTAGTGGATGTTATACTATCGTCCAGGCGACACTCCACTAAATCGATTTATGCCGGTAGGTGGGCAAAGCTTGTGCTTTGGTGTGGAGAGAAACAAAAAGATCCCTTGAAAGCCCACCTTTCAGATGTACTTTTGTTTGCTCTTAGTCTGGCTAAGAAAGGCTGTGCGATAGCTACAGTTAAGGGTTATTTGGCAGCTCTGTCGGCGTTTCTTTGCCTTCCGGACCAGCCATCTTTATTTAAGTCTCCAGTTGTAAACAGGTTCCTTAAGGGTTTGGTGAATAGATTTCCTCCTACTCCCTTTCACATGCCTCAGTGGGACTTAAATCTGGTTCTGACATTCTTAATGGGTTCGCCTTTCGAGCCCATGCATTCATGTCCATTGAGATTTTTAGTCTTTAAGACTGTTTTCTTAATAGCAATCACTTCTGCCAGAAGGATTGGAGAGCTTCAGGCACTTTCCGTCAAGCCTCCCTTTACCATGTTTTTCCCTGATAAAGTGGTTCTAAAAACCAGGGCTGCTTTTCTGCCGAAAGTTGTCACCCCTTTTCATATAGGGCAAACTATCACTCTGCCCACGTTTTACCCTCCTCCCCACCCGTCTAAAGAGGAAGAGAGGCTCCATAGGTTGGACCCTAAGAGGGCCCTGAGTTTTTACCTAGAGAGAACTAAGGACTTTCGCTTAGATGATCAACTGTTTGTTGGGTATGCTGGACAGCGAAAGGGCAGAGCGGTCCAGAAAAGAACACTCTCCAGGTGGGTCATCTTGTGTATTAAGATCTGTTACTCTCTGGCAAAAAAAGTCCCTCCTGAAGGTATCAGGACCCACTCTACTAGGGCTAAGTCTGCATCTTCGGCCCTAGCGAGAGGAGTTCCGTTAATAGACATATGTAAAGCGGCAACTTGGGCGTCCCTCCATACTTTCGTGAAACATTATTGTTTAGACTCTGAGATGAGGAGGGACGGTCATTTTGCTCGCTCAGTATTGCAGGATTTCTTAGTGTAATCAGGCGGGCACCCACCACCGAGTGCGGTACTGCTTGGGACTCTATTCATAAGGTGAGGAATCCACAGGTAGTTGTATCCATCAGAAGAACAAGTTACTTACCTTCGGTAACGCTTTTTCTGGTGGATACACTGACTACCTGTGGATTCCTTACGGTCCCTCCTGCCTCCCCGTTGCCTGCCTGGTTACACTCTTATCTTGCAGTTTTTGGATTAATATTTCTTCTTATATTTATATATTTGTATATATCTGTCTATATATTTTGGTATATTCATGTATTTGAGGTGATAATATGAATATATGGTTTCAATAGACAAGATTTTTGTGTTCGTATATATTTATATATTTCAGTTTTCATGGTCGGTTTACACCTGCTAGCCATAAAGGCACGAAAAAAGTGAGGTGAAACTGACGTCAGTACGCCGACGAGTACCTCTTATTGGCACGTTGACGTCAGACGGAGTCACGTGGAGCCGTGCCATTATGACGTCCTCGTCGACATAGACAGCTAGGAAGAAGACTTTCTGTCGGATGCTGGCGCAAGGATCGAATTCATAAGGTGAGGAATCCACAGGTAGTCAATGTATCCACCAGAAAAAGCATTACCGAAGGTAAGTAACTTGTTCTTTTGGGGTTATTGATTAATTCCTTCCAGGTACAATACTTCAAGGTACGTGTCTCTGAGCCCTTCAATCTCTAAACATACTTCAGGAACTGCAGATCATCTGTTGCACTCAAATTCATAAGACCAGATTGTAAAAGTTGTGAGGAGTGAATACTGCTCAGGAGGCCAAAGATTGCTTGAACAGCAGCAGAAAATCAATTTTAAGGAAATACATTTCTAAGGAAACACAAAAGAAAAGTTTTAAATTTTAAAGTAAAAATAATTTTAAGGAAAAATCAAAATTTATTTTGAAATTAAGTTGGGTTTGGGGTAGTGAGGGTTGTGGTGGTTGAGGAAATGGGTGATGAGGGGATTTTAGGTGTCAGGAATGGGTAAGAGGTTTTGGCAATCAGGAATAGGTGGAGTATAGGGGTTGAGAGGGGTTTTTATGATTCACAGCTAGGCAGAGATTAGGTGTCAGTGATAAGTAGTATTTAAGAGTACTAAAGGGTGTTTAGAGTTGAGGAATGGGTTGAGTTTAGAGTGAGTGAATGCATGAGTAGTTTATTGTACAGATAATAAAATCCCATACAATAAAAAAAAAAAAATGATACATTTACATAGAGTTAAAAAAAAGCCCAGCTGCGCCTACAAGCTAATAAATCAGACATTAAATACATACTAAAATACTAAATTTATATACGCTAACATCAGTAAAAAGCATTTTAACAATAGTATTGCATGACCTCCAAATAAGATTGACCGGGCCTCCACAAACAGGAACACCACATATTGCATAATCAACAAGGGGCCCACCGTAGTCAAGGCCCTGAAAGTGCATAAGTGCATAAAATGATCATAAGTTAGCTACCAACAGAGATCAAACCTCATAGTGCAAGGTTGAAGCTCAGCAACTTGAGAAAGTTAATTCAAACCCAAAAGGGGCAAGAGCAGGGGTACATTTCAAACATTGTTATCCACTGCTTGTAGTGCCCCTAAATTTGGTCTGAGCAGCTTTAATGAATTTGGTCAATAAAACTTTCAACATTGAGTTCACAGGATCCAAAGGCAAAATAAAAGCCTGCTGACAGGAGTGGATCCCCAATTCATTCCACTTACTCCTAAGCAGAGAGCTACATTCCTTGAACAGGGCTGGACACAAACAAACCACGTTTTCAATAGTTTCTTCCCAACAGCCACAGCCACTACAAATCACATCCTCCTCCGGAGTTGACCCCCCATGTGGGTAGATGTTTCAGAAAAACCCAATCGCCCATCCTTAAAACCATAAATGCCTCTTTTCAGACAAAACCCGTTTGAGCAAGAAAGATAGCCAGCTGGAGTTCCTGGCTTAAATGAGTTAATTACCGACCAGGCATGCTTACGTTTGGCAAGTAGGGATCGATCCAAGTGATACGAGCATAGCTGTATGATCTTTTTGACACCCAGTTAAAAAATAGGATGGGGAAGGTCACTTGCCCAGAGGTCCTCAGCCTTCAATCGCTGTTTGTAATCAGCCAGAAAGTATAGTGAGACCCCTTCGCTTTGGGCGCACTAATATCCAGCCACAGGACTGACTCCAAACTACCCTCCTTGGCCCGGCGTTACTTATGACAAAGCTTCAGGAAGGTACCAGCACCTACTGCCTGTTGATCCAAAAGCCCAAATTCCAACTGCACTTGTGCAGGAGAAGAAAGATGCAGTACATGAAGGACCCTCTTGTAAATCTTGTTGACCAGCCTATTTAACAAACATGAGCCTTTACCCAGCATAATTTCCTGACCACAAGACAGTGAAGGGATAATCTTTGCTCTCATAACTTCAATTAGTGGGAGGAGATTCTGCCTCTTAAGAGCTGTAAATAATTTAGAAAAAGTCACCTGCAGAGCCACAGCTTTAAGTTCAATCTCCTTCCTATGTCTAATAAAACGACCCCTAGAATCAAGATGCAACCCTAGATATTTATAAGACTGGTCTCAAACAAGTTTACTACTCTTATAGTACCAGCTGATTCCCAAATGCTTTTTCCTGCCTAAGGAGACCACTTTGGTTTGGAACAGATTAACTTATAATTGATTCTCAACCATATAAGATTCAATTTGGTTAAGCAGTCGTTGAAGGCCAATCTTGGTGTAGCTAAACATTGCCATTTCTTCAGCATAGAGCAAGTGGCTGAGCCTAAGGCCACTGATCTTGGGGAGGGGGGGAATTAACAGCATCAAGATCCGATGACAAATCTGCAATAAACAGGTTAAAAAGCACGCAACCCTGCTTCACACAATGACCAGTGGAAATTTTCCTGGAAAGGGAACAACCATCCCCCAATTTAATACGGACCCAGGTATCTGTGTGTAGTTCTATAATGGCACCCAAAAGCACTGATGAAATTCTTCAATTTTGTAATTTAGCACACAAGGCGCTCCTGGGAATCCGATCGAATGGTGCCTTGAAATCAACAAAACAGCAATGCAACACAAAGCCTGATAAAATTGCCATGTCCATCAAAATAGATGGGGCTAATAAGTACGTAGATGTACCCGAAGCAGAAAAGAACCTTGTTTGAACAATGGGGATTAATCCCTTCAGTTCTCCCCAGTCACGAAGATCTTGCAACAGATGACTAGCATAAAACATGGCCTTGTTATCAAGCAAGGCTATCAACCTGAAATTAGCTGGGTCCAACCTTGAACAACTTTTATTTAGCAGTTGAAGTATGGCACCACTCCAGGACTGAGGAACTGTTGAAGTCAAAAGACAATACTCAAACAGATGCACAAGATGAACTGCTCAAAGGGACATGTCCTGTTTGATCAGCATCTGCAAAAGACCGTTAGGACCTGGGGATCCATCTCGCTTTGCCCTGGAAATTATACGAAGGAAACAAAGCTGTGAAAAGGTCTTTCCCTCATGGGGAGAAAACAAGGACACAGCAGGCTAAGAAATACTCTTGACCGGGACTGCTGTGGTGGAGTAAGCCCCCTCACTCAACAGATTCCCATTGAGCTCGCTTGCTGAGAAATGTCTAATCAAGTATGTCATCCAGTCACCTTCCGAGATATTAACAGTACCGAGATCCCTCTCATTGTTTGTTAAATTGTTAATAAGGAACCAACATTTTCTAGAATTTGGATCCTTACTCACATTTATAAGTTTAGCCTAAAACCGATTAAAGTGTCTCTGATGGTCATCATAAACTGCCTTCATATAATCTTTCCGCAGTTCCTTGTATCTGATTAGTAGACTCTCCGAGTCGGGGTCTTCCTAATTACCCTAGCTTTCTTTAAACTTTGAGTTTCCCTAGAAATAGCAAAGGGCAGAAGTGAGGTGGAATTACGTGTGGGATGGTGACACCTTGACCATAAAAATGAAGGAAATTTATCCCATAACTTAATTGGTGACACACAACCATATCCTTCTGAATCTAGGGAGTTTACACATTCAACCATTACTGTACCACTAATAGGAGGGTTCCATTTTATATGTTTTAGTGTCCCGGAACAAACAGCACAGCCCACAGAACATCATGGAAATGAAAACTACATTTTATAGTTACAATCTGTGGGCAGTGATCACTCTCACACCGGGTGGAAATCAAAAACTTCTCAATAAAGGGAAACAATTCTGTGTTATAAATGATATAGTCCAAATAAGAATAGGATCGACCATCTGATCTTGTCCAACAAGGAGGAGCGCTGTCGTGCAAACGGCCATTCAGAAATTTGAAACCCATTCTACTTAAATGCATTACTACGTACTCTCCCAGTGGACAGTGCTGGCAACCCTGGTGTCTCAGCTGTTCAGGAACTAACTGACGATTACAAAGATGAGGGCCTTCAAGAGCCTTGGAGGTATCCTGAAAGAAGTTCGTATTAAAATCCCCAGTTATAAAGTAATCAGCACGTGGATATTCCCCAGATAGAATAATAAATAGAGGGATCAGAGGGAATAATGGTCCAGTGTAAGCCCTCCCGGAATAAGTATCATACGAATAAACAAAATACACTGTTCCAAATGAAAGTAGGTGAAAGGAAGAAAGGAAGTCCTAAATTTTAGGAGCAAGAGTCCTCACACACCCAGATGGGTGTCATGCTTCATCATCGCTGTGCTCCTCGTCAGACCGGCACTGCAATGTCTGACGGGCTCCCCCAATGAAGGGGGGGCTCTTTGCCGGAGATCTTTTCTCAATGATGCCAAGACCCCAAGAGTGAGTTTGGACAAGACAAAACTAGGAGAGTCATAAGAGGATTAAAATTGGCTCACAGACCAAGAAAAACTTTATTGATCCAAACGGAGGGCTGAGGCCAAGATTAAAAGAAGAGGAAGAAGGAGTGAAACAGAGACAATGGTCAATCACTCTTTCCTACAGAAATACACAATGAGGGTGGGAAACTATCAAACCAACCCTCAGAAAAGGGTCAACGTGTTTTGCGTCTATACGGTCCAGCCGGATCCTACGACACTTCTTCAGGACCTAATGGTTACATGCTTCTCCTAAGTGTCAAAAAAAGGGGGACTGTAGTCACCTGAAATCAGTTATGGTATATCCAGTCACTTACAGTTAGTCCGTAACAGACTTTGAAAGAACTATTCTTAAATGTCGCCCTGTAGTGAAATAAATACAGGTTATATTAGGTAAAAGCAGCATTGGCTACCATTACAATTACTTCACGGGTCCCTATCATAGGTCAGATGGTGTCGAACTTTGAACAAAAATAGTGGGGCTGGAGATAGTGGCACACGCATGCAAAACAGAAATTAATTTGTACCAACTCACCCTCCCTATCAAGGAACGGGCCTCATGGGATGGCAACGGCCACAAGCCGGGCGCTAGCACTCTGATAATAGGACGGTAAAAAACAGTGGTGCAGGCCGTTATTATATGAACAGGATTAAGTCAAACAAAGTATATGTACAACTTGTAAAAGGCAACCGTCTAATAAAACAGTAACTACGCCATGGCTAAAACCCACCCTGGAGATATATCTCTACCAGAAATTATTGGTCTAAATCTCATAACGGGGTGTCTATATGCTAATCAAGGCCCAAGTTCGGAGTTGGTAAAAAAATATATATACATCTTTGTATATCCCTGATAGTGTCAGACCATGAAAAGCAAGGCATTAGAAAAATGTCAACAATCTCCATTGGCGGGGAATGTGGATTATTTATGCCCGTAAAAAAGTTTTACTGCAGAGGATACTACAGAATAAAGAAGCAAGCAGACTATTTGATAATGGCTCAAAGAAAGTGGTAAACATGAACATTGTCACAGATAGGAGACTCGCATGTACGCGATCGTGAACAGGGCAAAAACAAAGCGGCTGTCTCTATAAAAACGATTTAACTGCAGGAAGTGCTCCCGAGAAAAATAAGTAGAAACTCGCTGGCCTGCGTGTCAGTAGTCACAGTCACACAAAGTAAAATAGGCACGAAATACGTGGCTATCACTTACTTGTGGCGCTCATCGACGGTGCGGGTAACCTACCCAAAGCCGTGCTCCCGGAAGAATTGGGATGACATGGCTCCGGTGTCTGAAAAACCCGTAGACCGGAAGTCAGCCCACAAGAATACGGCTCGGGTTGCCAGGCTACCCAGCTCAGCGTGGGTTAGACGGAGGAGCAACGACGATGTAGGATAGAAAGTGAAACAAGACTCATAGTATAAACGCATTCGTTTGGCAGAGAATAACCCGTAATGGCAAGTTCACGGGTTGATATAAACAGGAAAACTGGTAAATTCCAGATGTAACAGAGATGAACCCGGAAATGGAAGGAAAAATGTTTCAATATGGTTTGATTGCAGCCATAATTAGATTGCGATATAAAAAGGAAACCAAGTAGATTGAAGTAGGGAAAAGTTGGTCAAACAGTCAAAACTACAGTGAAAAAGTATGTTCAAGGCACCTGATGAAGACACCTAATAACACTATTTAGCCAAGCTAATCCAAGTAATGTCATAGTTCAGTCCAGTTATATGAGTGCCCAATTTGAACACCCAGTGTTGTTCCATTTCAAAAAGTGTTCTAGTATGTTCATGAGGGCTGGTCTGTAGAACAATCCACCACATGTCGTCCGGATTATGCCTGATTTCCATGTAATGGATACTCAATTTTGTTGCGGTACGCCCGCATCTAATATTACTGCGGTGCTCATTGATTCTTAATTTGACTGCCCGAGTGGTCATACCTACATAGCGCAGACCACAAGGGCACGCAATCAAGTATACTCAGTTGCGGGAATTACAGTTGGTGTGTGTTAATAGACGCCATGTACCTATAGGTTCAAGGTCAAGAGTCCGTAGTCGTTTTGTAAGGGCGCACACATTACAGTTCCCACAGGGGAAATGTCCTACAACAGGTGGGGTGTCCCATAGTGTTTTTATGTTTAGGAAGTCGAATGACAGGGCGAGGACGGGTATGGACTAACATATCCCTAATGTTAGTCGTCCTCTTGAAGGCAAAGAGGGGTTTAGAAATCTGTGCACCTCCACTGTGGAGGATAGCCCATCTCTTGATTACCACTTTCTTTACAGAATTGGACATCGGGGTAAATGTAGACACACAAGTGAGTTTGGTGTCCGAAGGACGAGGGGTCGTAGATAGTAATGTATCTCTGTTGAAATGTTTGACTCGCTTGTAGGTCATATGCACCATGTGATCTGGATAATGGCGATCACTGAGTTTCTTAGAGAGATCTTTTGCTTGGGAGTCAAACGTGTGGATATTACTACAATTACGGCGTGGTCGTAAGAACTGGCCGTAAGGTAGGTTGTCAGGTTGCAGTTGCACACCCCGATGAGGCCTTTAGGTGGTACAAAAAAGGCCTTGGGTGTGGCTGTTCCACTGTACTGTACAGGCCCAGAAGAACCTCACTCCACATTCCCGGGGTGTAGATAAAGGAGGCTTGGTGGCATGATAGCAGGGCAGGGGGGTGGCTCCCGTGACTTTCAAAAGGCAACTTAGAGGTAATAAAGAGTCCTGGCCCCGTGGCCTCACCAACAGTAATTTCATAGACTGCTCTGTGGTTTGACAGGGTTACTGCGATACTGATGGGGCCCCACCCCCTGCTTGTAACAGCGAGAGCGGCCAGACTGCAAGTTTTGCCTTCCTCAGCAGTGATCAGAAGTTCCTTGGGGGGAGATCTGACTTCCTTCAGAATAGTACTAACCGAAGGGCCCTGCATAGGCTCGCTGAATGGTTAAAAAAAAAACAAAACAAAAAAAACACCCTGTTTGACCATCAGAGAATTAGTCCATGAGATCACATTGGACACCTTCTGCGACTGCTGCGCATCAAGTTGGACCAGTTGTTGGCCATTATTTGGGGTCCCTAGAGGAGGAAGGCTCCGCATTTTGTTCTGTTGTTTCCGGAGCCTTTTTTTTTCCCTCTCGCTCAGCAGGTGCTGAACTCCAGGATCAGCTCCCGGTAGCAGTGATTGTAGTAAATCAGTTTGTGGCACAGTGCAGGAATGAAAGAAGTGAACTGGATCCATAGTTACTATAAACCTGGTTGGCCAAAGTACCTTGCTCAGGAACTCCGGTCACAGCAGGCCGGGTGACTTGATGATTGTTGAACTCTTTGCTGGAAGAAAACAGTCGTCCAATGTTTTTAATTTAGTTGGTTTCTGAGCCGGGTCTGGATGAGACCTCAAGTTCGGCAAAATCGCCATAGGCACAGGTGCTGCAGAGAGCCTCTTAATTTCTGTTAAAACAGAACTTAAAAAGGTAGACATAGATGATAGACTTTCAATAATTGGAGAGCAGAAGCAGGTTACTTGAACTAAGTTGGAACTTGTTTGTGCTCTAGTAACTAACTGATTTAGATTTTCTATTTTATGATCAATCCCAGCTACATAGGTAACCAATTTATTCAACCAATCAACTTGAAAATCCAGCTTATCACAGTGATATTTCAAGGCCAGCGCAGTTCATTGAAGGGTTTGAAGAAGCTGTGGTCAAATGGAACCACTTACAGCAACTTGGAATTGAGCACAGAATTAGATTCCATCTCAGCACCACCCATAAATTCAGGTTGAAGACAAGATAGATCCAAAGGCAGTTGATCGTTGAGCTCGCCCTTGTTGAATTAAATTTGAGAGCTACTGTCGCTGACCCCACTGGATGACCTTGTGAGTAGCATAGGGAGAATGCTGCCAGTTGGACTACGGATCCATTGTGTGGCTGGAGGACTAGTTAAGAGGGCTATACTGCAGTCCTGCTGGCAGTCTTGACTGCTCACGGCCTACCTATTCTGCTGAAAAGAAGCTGCTGGAGATTCAACCCACTCCCTGACATCAAAGGAGTGATCACTTGAGTTAACAATTCGGGAGAGCTCATGCTTCAGTGGGATCATAGCCAGATTGCCCGATGGACTCTCTTCATCTTGAGAGGCTAACTGAGTAAAAGTGAAGACCCCTGCCTCTAGGGGGGTTAACGAGCTGGGAGTTCATAAAGGTAACTGGAGAAGTAGGTTGGCGAATTAATGCAGCTGTTGTCAAGGGTCCAAAAGCTGTTGGTGAAGCCTCCGTAACTGCAGACGCCGACGGTTTGCCCAGACCCGTCACGGGCTGGGTATCCCCACCATTAACCTTAGATTCCACCTTAGGTTTCTTTTTAAAATAGGCCAGAAGGGAGGGCTTACGGAGCTTCAAAGAACTTAAATGAGGGGGATTGGTGTCAGGATGTTGAGAGTTCAAAACTACAGAGTTAAATGATTCGGCCACTTGTGAAATCTTTCAAAGGAGGTACCGCCATAATGGAATTAGGCAAAAAAAGGTAGGCCTGCTCATCAGGAGCCTGCGACAGGTGAGATGTAACATTGCACACAGCGTCACCCCGGCTGCATTTCTTGCATTTGTGAGCAATGGGATGCTCCTTTCTTACTTTGCCAGACCTCATAGTACAAACAGTTCCAACACTCCTTCCTTCAAATTAAGGACATCTTAGGCAAAAAGTAGTAAATGTCCGTGAGTAGATTCCTCAGTGTAGTATTATGCGGCTCTTATGTGGCACTTAGGCAGTAATGTCAAAACGTTGCATAAAAACGAGTGAAAACTTTAAACACCATATAGATGAAGAAGATTAAAGATGAGAAACGGATGCCAAAATAGAGGTGGTGGGCAAGACGACGCCAAGCAGCAAAGCCCTGACAAGCCGCACTGGCCTAACACCTGCTGCCTCCTCCAAAGACTGGTTGCCTGCAGCCTAAGCTTCCATCCACCACGACCCCCACTTGGCCCCACTTGCGTTGCCACTTGCCTTAGGCCCAGGTTGGGGCTTCCAACTACTTCGGCTTGTCACGCTGCTCCAGTCCGGACGGCTCATCCAGCTCCTGACCAATGCATTCTGCAGGCCGGGAAGCACCCCCGTGGTTCAGGGCTCATGTCCAAGCGCTCCAGCTGCACCAAAACCGATGCTCCAGCGGCTGCTTGCTAATTGTGTTCTACTGCATTTAGCACTATTTCATAATGTAAAAATGCATCTTTCTGTCCATTTAGGATGTGATGGGTCATTTTTGCAATACAAAATAGTGCTAAATGCAGAATTACTCTTCTCACGTAATTACACATAATCTCACTGAAACTTTTTGGTTAATTCCGCATGATTACACTACATGGAATTAAGCGAATTATGCCCATCCCTACTTTAATGTACTGGAATTTGATGCCCTTTGGTGCCTGGTTTGTGTTCCATAAGCCACAGAATAACCATAGTCTGTAGTCTGAGTCAATTAATTCTGGCTTATTTTCTGGCTGTTGTGATGACTATTTCCTCAGTGACCTGACCTTAACCCTCTCCTTGGCTTTTGCTGGCTAGTTTATTCTATGGCTTTTGACTGTGTTGATAATTCTCTTCTCTAGGAGAATATGTTTTTTACATGAAATAATGGTTTTCAGTCTTAGATTTCTTCTGTAGTTTCAATCAAATGATACATCCTCCCTGTTTTATGTGTGTAGTCATGCACACAGGCTTCCTCAAGCAAACAGAAGTGGCTGCTGTTGGGTCAGTCTTCTCATTTAATGTGACTTAAACTGAAAACATTTTTTATTTATTCTGGGAAACTACTGTGAAGGAATGCCCTAAATATTTCTGAGTTTATTGACGGTCCCAGGGTTGGGAAGAAAGGAGGATCCAGTGCCAAACTCATACAGATTGCCTCTGCAGGCTGCATGAAAAGGTGCTTTAAAAATTGACAAAAACAACATGGCACACAGCCTGTGTGCCATGTCCCCTAACACCGCATGTAATATTTGTAAGTCATCCCTACAGCAGGCCTTACAGCTCTAATATTACATGTGTAGACACACAGGTTGCCTATAGGCCCTACAGGGTGCACAATATTATGTGTATCAACATATCTGCAAGAACAGATGTTCTCTGCTATGTCTTTTCCGATTTGCGTACATAGTAAGTGATCAGGGAAGCCATTTTAAGTACATGTGCTGGACACTGGTCAATATGAGTTCCCAAGCTACATGATGGCTTCTCTGAGACTACGGATATTTGGTATCAAACATCTCATATTAGTACACCCTCACTGATTCCAGTGATGGTTTTATTAATACATGCACCCAGAGGGCACCTTAGAGGTGCCCCCTGAAAAATGCCACCAACTACCGGTATGCTGACTGACTAGTTTGAGCCAGCCTGCCACCAATAAACTGGTTTCTGACCCCAAGGGTGAGGGCCTCTGCTCTTGGGAGATCAAGAACAAAACCTGCTTTGGCAGGGGTGTTACTTACCACTCTCAACAGGATGACCTGTAAATCTGTATTTCAAGGCAGGAGGCTTCAAAGGAGCCCACTGCCTTTGATATGCAGATCTGGCTTCCCTTAGAAGGGAGATGCTGAACCCCCTGCCCCAGGGCCCTTTTGGCACCTGGACATGTGGGAACATCAACTATACAGGAGGCGTGTTGCACTTGCAGACTGGACACACCCCTAGGGTGACCAGCCTGACGTGAACATAACTTTAAGAGGGGACAGGGTGATGTCCACTACCTAAAGGAAGTGGTCATCTAGGGAGCGTAGTGACCCGAGGAGTAAGTAGCCTATTAAATACTACCCCTTATCCCCCCTAAATGAGAGTATTTAGGGGACCCTCTGATACCAGGGCTTTAGTTTTCATTTCGACCCTGAAGAAGTGGACAGAGAAGACTGCTGACAAGTGAACCAAGGAGCACGACTGACTTGGCATCAAACCTGCCAGCCTGCCTGCTGCATCCAACCCTTGTAGAGCAACTGTCTTGGCCAGCCGCTGTCTAGACTCCAAGAAACGCAGAGAACTGACAGTGCTTCACCAATTGCCAGAAGAATCTCCCTTGGAGCAGAGAAGCTGCTTCCCTGCATCTGCAGGCACCAAGAAAGAACTGACAGGACCCAGACTGCCAAAACCTCAACAGCAGACAGTACCACTGCACCTGAGCAACAGAGCCTGAGCTGAAGTGGGCCAATGGTGTCAGTGTGCTTCCCAGGCCCTCTGGAGATGATGCCCACCCTAAGTTCACCCACTGTGGGCTTCCCGTCAGCATCTGCAGCCTGTTTCTACAGACCCCTTTCTACCGCAACCACCAACGGTGACAGAAACTCGACAGTCCACTCCACCTCTGCACCCGAATGCCCCAGACCAAGGAAAAGAGGACCACAGGTGTCCCTACTTCCCTGAGGCATGTGAGACCCGAACCCAGTTGTTGGTTCAGTTGGACTGGACCCTCAGTCCATGCCTGCAGCCTCGCTGCCTAGGAGCAAGAAGAATAGGCCCACTGGTGTCCCTATGTTCCCGAGCATCACAAGAATTGAACTCCCTTGCTGGTCCACTGCACCTCTCCACCCAGATGCCGCGGACCAAGGAAAAGAGGACCACGGGTGTCCCTACTTCCCTGAGGCAGGTGAGACCTAAACCCAGTTGTTGGTTCGGTCAGACAGGATCCTCAGTCCATGCCTGCCGCCTTGTTCCACAGGCCCCCTCCTCTGCGACCGCCAACAGTGATGGAAACCGGAAGACACCCCTGCACCCAGCCACCCAGGAGCAAGGAGAACAGGACCAGTGGTGTTCCTAGACCCCCTAGCATAGCAAGAACTGAACCCCCTTACTGGTGAACCCAGACTGGTCCCCCAGTCCAAACCTACAGCATCTTTCTGGCCGGACCAATCCCCATTGACTCCATGGGACACCCAACGCTGAACTGCACCAGTGCACTCAGCCGCCCCACTGTTGCGAAAGGCGACCTGTTGTTGTGGCCTAGAAACTTGCCCTGTACTCAACTTAAGTCTAGAAGATCTTGGTATCTAAAATTATATAAAAGTACTTGTTATTTTTATAAATTGGTCTCATATTTCTTCTTTGAGTGTGTCTCGCTTACTGCCTGGGTGGGTTCTTTACATGCTTAGCACTACCCTCTGATAAGCCTAATTGGTCACCCACACAACCACAAAAGAGAGCATTTGGGGTATCATGTGTGCCTCTGTGATTGCTTTGAGGTTAGTCTGGACTCTTTGCACAGTGTACCTCTTTTTGGTCAACCATATAAAGAGCCAGCTTCCTACACATTGTCCTTGGGACTTGGTGCGGCAGCGAGTGCTCAATTCGCCAAATTAGGCAAAGCGTCAGATGAACTGTGTCATTGGTGATCGCAGGAGTGGAGAATTGACCTACTTGTCAAACATGTGTTGATGAATTGAAATGCATTACAGAATGGTATACTTGGTAAATGCATTTACTGTTCACCACCATCTGCACAGGTGGCAATATGGGATGTCATGAATTTGCCTTCAGTAGCTGCAATTTTTGATCCATAGGTGTACCTTGTGAACCTAAATATGATACATAGCCCTTACTTCAGTTAACCATGTGTGTCTTGTTCTGTTTTCGTGCCATCAGTGACTGTTATTGAGGTGTTGCCAAAAGAGAAGAAACAGAAGGAGGAGAAAACACTGGTTCTGGCACAAGCAACAATGGGCATGCTTCCTCTACTCCAGGGTGAGTGTTCTAATTTCAACCATATCTTCACAAAGCCTACGGTACCAGCCTTTTCAAAGGGTGTTGTTTTCCTTACACAAATACCCACAGGTGTGTACATTCCACAGATACCCTTGTTTTTAGCCCCTGACTCATCTTGGGTCCCTATCCTGTCTACTGTTTCATTATACCTCGCTGTTCCTCCATAGACCCTCCTTCATTTTCCATGCCTTCACTTCCTAATGTGTTTCTTGCCGCAAGTGTCCATGTGCCTCCTTTACCTCCCTATCCCCTCCATGCCTCCTCCCTTGCTTAAAAAAGAAAGGTAAGACAAATGAGAAGTGTGTGATTCCTACAAAGAAAAGTGTGTTGCATGGGACTACCCAACTTAGAAGCCTGTATTTAGAGGCCAGTGCTAGTCCTGAGTGGCTCTACTCCCATCAACGTTGTCCGCAGAGAGTTGGGTATTGGTTGTTTACGCCTTGTATGGTTCACACTCTCCTCGTACAAAACCATGAATTTATACGTGCCCCCCTCATGCCTCTTTCTTTCACCTGTAAATAAGTCATGTTAGACAATTGGAGTGACAAGGATTGAAGAGAATGGATGCTTTATCGAGATTTTCACAATATGGTTTGTTGCGTTTGGTTTTTGGATATAGAGAGCATAACAAAGATAACAAAATCCCAGATTACAATTATGATTGAAACCTTAACAATGTGTTGGCCATTTGGGACGGATTTCAACCGCTCTTTATCAGCGTTCAAGCATTATGTTGGCTTTGATCGTGCTCTCATGCAATCCTCTTCATCAGGAAGTGGTGTAAGTGTCGAAACATAATGTAGAGTGCCAGAATAGTGCCTGTAAACATTAAGCCCCCTCTAACCTATGTCAGTCCCCTAGTGCTTATGTATATGGCAGGTGATTTTCAACATATGTATCAAGCTTCTCAGTTGCAGCAGTTTATTGATATGGCTTCCCATAACCTTGTAGATTATATGCAGATGATATTTCCTCTATGTGAGACCTGGGCAAAGGTATTTAAATCTGGATGGATTGAAGCTAGTTTAATTTAAATGAAAAGCGCTGAGTTCCTAAGGAGCAAATGCTTTTCTAAAAAAAGAACAAAGCAGAGTATCATATAATCAGATTGGTTAATAATATGGCTATTGCATCAGAAGGTAAATTAAAATATGTGCTTTTTCTGACTTCCAAATGGCCAAGAGCATTCAATTGAATGAGATTAGGGCATCATCTAACTGATATCTGGATGTACAGACAAGAGCCTGGCCAGAAAGTGAAAAGCAAAAGAAGGTCAGGATTGGTGGGGCCATTATTGGCTCAGAGGTTTATAGAATTATAGATGGGTTTTTTCAAAGGGTTTCTGAGTGACATCAGATAGACGAGTCAGGCAAGTCAGCATCTTTCTGCAGCCCTCATGATTCCCATGACATAGTAATTACTGTTACCGGGTTTATCAGAATAATTGGATGTATTTAAATGAGAACATCAGACCTGCAGCAGTAGGGTGAAAACATTAAGTCAGTGTCAACTATTGGTATCTTGCCCCGATTTAAGCAAGTATCAAAACCCTAGTACTTTTCTCAGTAATGACTCCTGAAAAAACGTATATCAGACTGTTTCTTGCCGCATGTCGGCCAGAAGGAACCACAGATTAAATTTGCATAGCTCTGATGCTTTGCTTGCAAAATTAGATAAATAATAAGTATGTTTTATCTGATGACACTGTAGTGCAAAATCAAAGCGGGCAAAATCACAAAGGAGTTACTTATATTGTTTGAGCAAGGATCCTAGAAACGCATGTAGTTGCATTCTGTTAGATGTTACCCCTTGCAAGTCTACTGACAAACACATGCAGATCACCTGCTCCTCTACTGATGAACGTTCGCCAGGATAATTCCTTGTTTCGACAGCTACTGTAACTTCTTTGGTGCCCCGTAGACCGTAGGAAACTTAAATACTTCCTCTAAATCCTAGCTGACATGACAATTTTGCATAGCATCTTAACAGAGGCTTGACAGTTATTGTGGTGCTTCGATTTTGTCAAACATATGGTTCACATTGCTGTAGCTGTGGCATGTCATCTCCTCAAAATGTGTTAAACCACTTTGAGCTTTCTGTTTGAAAGGGTTGCCTTGTCTTAACTCGCACCGTATTTCTTGCATAGGCCTTCTGTATTCCCTTTTAAGGGATGTTACACAGGAAGTAACTGCTTTCCAAACAGCATTATCAAGTAAGGGCGGCTGAATATAAAATCTTTAGAAAAATCTTTTTATAGTACGTCACGGTGGAAACTGTATACTGAAAACATGTCTTGCAGTTTAATTTCAATATACCAAACAAGGCGACCCCTGGCTTCTTCTAATGTACTTCAAATAAATTGCACATAAATGTAATTGTATGTCTGGCAATATCTGTCAGACCAAGTTCAGGACGCTACGGGGCAGGCAGGGGTCACTGGGGTGTTAAAGTCATTTTGCCACTGATGTCCTCGGGCCCATTCTAGAGGGCAGCGAGTGCAAGCATTCGCAGTCCTCTCAGGGAAGTAGCGTGGGGGTGCTTGAGCTCAGATCTCAACAGCCAGTCAACAGGTCTTTAAAGTGAGTGTTCAGCCCAGCACTTATCTTTGCCAGAAAGAAATTACTCTACTCACACAGTTGTATTAAATACACTTAATTACCCATAAACAAGTCCGTGATTCAGGGAGCTCTATCATGTAGGCTCTACACATGCTCTGTTCCCTCGTAGTTCCCTCAAAGGCACTCTTCCTGGGTTTCACATAGCATTAAGGACGACCAGGAGTAGCATGCATCCCACTCGAGTGCTGTTTGATTTCCCACACTTTTTATGTTAGATGAGTTGTCACTAGTTCTTTCCACTGTCACTATGTACCCAAATGTGGCTTTCCTGTGCATTTGAAAGATGAGGCAGGAGATCGGTAGTCCTGAAGTGATGCAGTCCCGACCAGCCCGTAGGTGGATGCAGATGGTCCTCGCAAACGCCAGCTGCAGGCTTCATCCTCTTTGACACCACTGCAAATGTAGACCCAACTAGGCCTTCTTCAATTCAGCACTTGCATCCTGACTGGGCTTTCTGCGAATAGACAGTTGCAGTCCCGACTGGGCAAGCATCACTGTCCATGCCAGGAACGGGAGTGAGAGTCTGGGGGACCCCAGACATTGTGGCCCTTTCAGATCACTCTTGTACAGTCTGTATCTCCCTGGGTGCCCTATAGCCACTAGCGATAAAATGGACCTCGCTTCTTCCTGGAGAGTCTTTCCTTCTGCAGGGCAAAGGAGGCACTTTCCCTTTGTCAGCTGGCCGGTGTCTAGGCACTTCGGGGAACACAGTTCTTCCAGCAAGGTATCCAAACTTCAGATGATGTCCCCTCATCTCTGGGGAGGCTGGCTATCAGGCAGACACCAAACCCCTTTGCATAGCTGTTCTCTGAGTACTCCGTGGAGCACTCCCTTCCTTGGTCTTTGAGGACTTGAAACTGAAACAGACAGGGGAGTTCTGAGTCCCACTTTTATAGACAACCTATAGACCGAGGATGTGAAGCCACTGTTTCAAAGTGTAGAAAATGTTTGGGTCGGTTCTTCATTCAAGTGTCTTTTCCAGGCTCTACTCCTGACACAGCCTTTGTATAAAATGGAGCTTTTCACAGCAGGTTGCACTTGGGCCATCACTGGTCACCCACAACAGAGGCAGAAAAAGAGATGCAAGGTTTGTGCTTTTGCCTGTCATCAGCTCAGCTGAAGGAGCAATCAGAGAAAGACAAAACAGCATACCTCACCTAGAGATTTTTTCACCTTTCATAACAGAGACTGTAGTTTTACCCCCTCACCGCAACCACTCACCATATAGCTGTATTCAGAAAGACTAATCAGCAGCTCCCAGCTAACCAAAAGGCTTGCAGAACATCTCAAGCTAGGCCTAGCTCCACTCCCTCCTTTCAGTGTCTGGGTCCCCTTCCTCCAGATGGAAGAATGTAAGAAATACACTTTCATTGTATGAGAGCACAGTCTTAATCCTCCATCTTGTGCTAGGCTTAGACAGGCATGTCCCAAGTGTATGCCCCAGTCCTCCATTAGTCTGGCTGGCTCACAGACTATGAATGTGATACAATGGTGACATGCACAGACACACTTAACATGCACACAGGATATTAGCATGAGGGTCTGGACAAGAACGAATAAGTGAAACATTACACAAGTGGTCCTTTAAGCCTCACTCCAAGTGACAAATAAAAAGGTCTGGTCACACTATTGATTATTTTGAACACGGTATGCTCCCTTCACCTCTCTATTTTCTAACCCCATGAAAATGGCAGTAGTCTGATGTAAAAAAAAAGTTTGATGTCACAAATGAGGAAAAGCTTGGTGCTCCCTTCCAGGTAACAGGGCAGGTCTAAAACATCTCATAGTCTGGAACAGGTGTGGGCATCTGTCCCCACGAGTAGATTAATGTGACCCCAGGGACAAAAGAAAAGATCAGGATACCAGATATGTGTGCAGTTGTGCACGCAGGTTACGGAAACACCCCTCTGTACAATGCAGGGGGCATTCCAGTTCCAGCATCATCCCTTCCTTCTTTACTGATTGGTTTAGATTTCAAAACAAAACTGTTTAACATAAATTGAGTTTTAACAATCCCCTTTCCATCAAAAAAGCAAAACATTTGAACAAAACATATTTTTGGAAGGTTGGGCATATTTATTAATTTAATCTGTATTATAATAGTCTTGGTATGTTTATCGCATTTTTTGAGAGGCATCACAATTTTTTTATTTTTTTATTTATGTTGGATGGCACTATTTTTATTATAGAAACAATGTATTGCATTTTTACAACGTACAAGCAAAACTGTTTCTCTACTCATCTGTGATTCACTTACAGACTGATCCACCATGATGCTACAATCCCAAATCCCATCAATCACATTGTCCCCCCAGACACATTGTTGATACCACTACCCCTTACTAACTCTCCAGTCCAAGATAGTCTCACAATTTTTCCACACATTAGTATATTTCGGAGGGCAGCCTCTTGCTTCGTAAATTGATTCTTCTACCTTTCCACACCAGTCCATGTCTTTTGTCCATGCTTCTACCGAGGTGGCTGTGGAAGATGTCCAATGTCGTGCTATGTCCCTTTCAGCTATTACTGTGCCCAGACCCATCGTTCTGCCCCACCCTGGGCCCACCCACGTCATATGTGATGCCCAGCAGCGCAATTTGTGGGTGTGTTTTGTTGGGGGCCCTATGACAGCATAGAAAGCATTTAAAAAGGTAACCCAAATAAGCATATATTACCGGGCATTTACATACTACATGAAAAAATAAAACGACCATGGAATCTGCAAACAGGCTGGGGATTCGCGAATGCCCACTATTCACATGTGAGGGGCTGTCAGGCATGCTTGATGCAGATATCTGAACTGCATCAGGTATGGGTCTGGTGGATATTACCAGAATCCGAGGGGACATGCAAGCGTCTCTCCAGTCTTCCTCATCGAGAGCTCCAAACCAGCCCCCCCATTTTTCCTTCAAATTGTCCAGCAATACAAGAGAGTGCTACTAGTGACCTGTCGATCTGAGACACCCTTACTTACCCAAGTGGCCCATGAATAGTTTTCATTCTAGGGGATAGTATTCAGGAATGTTTTCTAACTTCTGTTAGTAAGAGGAGAGGGTGTGACGAAGTTGTGGGTACCGAAACAATTGGGAGGTCGGCACATGGAACTCAGTTCAAAGATCCTGAAAGGCCTTCATATGGTCTCTTCCCCAAACATCACTTGTCTTTGAGCGTCCTATAGAGTCCCAGCTTCTGAATCCTTCCATAGTTGACCTTGGGATAGGCATCTTCCCTCCAATGACGGAGTCTCTAACATAAGTTTACGGTTCTTACCTGTCCACCGAAGTTCGACCCTTCATGCTCTGAACATCACTTGGGTAATTTCTGGAAGATAGGAGGGGTGAGAGGCACCATAAAGGATGCCCATCTCTTTTTCCAGACCCAGCTTGGCCAGTTCTCCCCTGTAGGTGGAGTTACCACCCCTAAACCTCCCAACCCCGGGTGCAACCAGTCATTAATGGGAAGGAGATGTGTCCACAGTCATACTTCGCTCCAGTGCATTTCACAAGGACCACCCTAGGGGCTGCACTGGCCCATATGAATTTGCATCCCATGGCTTGTATAGTGTCAAACCTTGCGCGTGAGATGTGTAAGGGCTAGTTTTCTACATCATAGCATGGTTTTGGAAGAACCATTAAAAAAAAAAAAAAAACGCAACTCTGCCTATGATGTTAAAGGGAAAACTGGTCCAGTGCATCATGTCTTCCAGAGTTTTGCATGTCATGGGGCAAAGGTTCAAACTCAACGTTGGGTCCGGCTCCCAGGAGAGGTGCACCCGAATATATTGGAAACTAACCCAGCTTATTGGGATCTTCAATTGCCAGGCCTCATCCCATCTATCACCTCTCAGGGGGACCAACATGGACCTACTCCATTTAATGCATAACCCGGACGCCCCTCTTAAGAACCCTAGGTTTTTGAAGAATTATGGGCCCATCTCAGCTAGATGAGACATAAACAGTAGGACATCGTCTGCATAGAGAGCTATGCAATTTTCCATTGCTAAATCCCAGTGGTCTGGGTGAACAAGATATGAGATGACAGTAGCTGGTTGGCCAAGAGCTTCACGTATTGCACTAATTGTTTAAGGTGATTTTTGATCAAAGTCCACAATATCTAGTTTCTGAACACTTTATTGCACTGGGCTTTATTCTCTGCATCCCCTGAGATGAAGCTGAACTCCCAGATCCATTTGTTGACTCTTGATATTGTCTGGTCCGGTTCATGTTTACTCACTTGGGCCATTTGCATACACAGCACCTTTGTTGTTGTATCCGTTACAAAAAAATAGATTAACCTTTCTTTCTGTCCCAAGCTTTACCCTTAGAGATTCAGCACCTGCGTTTTTGAGCAGAGAGACATCTATACTATTTCTGAGGCTAATTTAACATTAACCACTGCTTTAGCAAGATACACAGAATTCTGGCAATAAACAGCAAAATGGAGACCAACATTTTTTTAGGGAACAGTCATCCTTCCATTATGAAGCCCAGTACCACCACCTGGCTCCAACAAACTGTTTTCTCCAGCCTTGCCACAGTGAACTTTCTTGCATGGAACTTAAAAGGGATGCAGGGTAGGTTTGAGTCTTTGGGCTGTGTAACACCTGAAGGCAGGTAAATTAAATATTGTCTAGCAGAACATTTCATTTCTATTAAGAACACTGTGACAATGATTATGCTTAACTTTTCTGCACTAACACTCAACACTTGTTAAATGTGACCATAGTAAACAACACATTTTTAATAAGGCCCATTGTGCAGTCCTAGTGCCACACTATTGATAGCAACTCTTGGGTTCTCCATTTTATCCTTTTTCTTTGAAGCAAACCTCATGCCATCCAGTTAATCCCATACTCCAGGAGAGACATCACTCTTGCTTCTGCTCTGAAGCTATGACAGGAAAAACAATCACTGTGGAAATAATCCCCTTGTATCTTCCATTTATAATTGTACATACCATTGCATCAGCACTTTAAGAATTATATTTTATAAGCAAATTTCAAGCAAAAAATGTGGGCAAGTTATTTTACAGCAGCCCTCTTTGACCTGTTGTAGAAGAGCAGGATGATTCTCACCTCCGTGTCCTTACAAGAACATAAACTTTCTTTCACAGCAGTTAGGAATTATTTTAATTAAGTGTCTAGACCGGATGCTATGATTATGCTAGGTTAAAGCTTACTGATAACTAATGAATCAGTATCAACAACTGGCTTAAAATAAAGGTAAACTTAGAATCCGGTGAATGATCCTCCACCGTCATGTCTTCCAACCTGCCTTCAATATAGAATGTCTTGAATGCCAATGAATCTCTCATAGAGTGTGCTCTGAATCCAGACCTACCTCCCCTCCAATCCAGAATACCTATCAAGCGAAAGTAGGTGAGGATACCGGTCTAATGGGATCATGAAGAAAATGTGTAATTGTTTTACCCCCATATGTCTAATAATCAACATGGCAGCTTCATAGGCCCTTAATCCTCAAAAGATCTACGTGGGATCCCTTGGGAAATGCGGCTAGGAATTTAAATGGATTATGTGTATGACATAACTGTCTCTGAGGTAAATACTCTACTATCCAACACTCTAACAAAAAAAATCCATGGTCAGCTTAGGTGAAATACCCATTTGAGATAAATCCTCATTACTTGGCCAAGATGTCAACAGATTCAGTGCTTCATTTATAACCCAGAGAAAACAGTACTTAGCTACTGGTGGTCTAGACAATCAAATGCCCTTCAGAAGCTGACACACTGTGGGAAGAATTGCCACCAGAGACCTGTTAATAGGAACGTGACAAGCTGAAATCAACGAGCAGGAGGAATTCAGTTTTCTTTAGGCCATTCTAAAGCCCACTAAATTCGGACAAAGAATTCAGAATGTGAACTACATCCACCCCTTTGGGATCAAAGTCCCTCTACATACACCAATCACTTCCATGCTGATCTATAAAAGGCTCATATTTAAAGTCTGAGGACTTGCCAATATCTCTGATGTCCTCAAGCCCAGTGAGATGTAAAATGCCACCCATCGTTAGTGGTGCAGATCCCACCCCCAACAGTTTTGTTGGAGCTACCTGAACCTGTGAAAATCAGATAAGAAGATTATAAGAAAGTTTAAGAAAAGCTGAAAACCACACTTGAGACTTCAAGATGTGTGAAAGTAACACCACGTCTGCATTCTGCCTTCTCATCTGTACAGGCAGGCATAATTTGTTACTTCCTTCCAACACTGCAACAGTGTATTCACTTCTGCTTCTGGTCTCCAATTGAAGAAGACTGGAAGTTGGGCATTCAGCTGTGCAGTGATCAAGTCCATCCTGAGATGAACCCCATCTATCATTCACAGCCAGAGCATCCTTGTATATGGGTTCTAGTTGTTGTAATCTTGCAGAAGCCCAGAGTTCCTGTTCACCTGTACGTTGTTTGGCTTAGGAGATACTCAACTTGCACTGAAATTCCTCAGTCATGGCAAAAGTGGCAAACATCTCTGCTAAGATTCTCCAAAACATTGGCCTTATTCTACTGAAGTGATTTATGCGTCTCTCCAACAAGGAACCTCTGAAAATTGTCTTCTCCTTCAAGGCCTCCATGTTGTTTAGCCACCATGTTTTCTGCTCTCACGCCTCCTCCTACAAATGTGTCCTATGCCTCAGCAGTTATCCTAGTGGTGAAGAGCATGCAACCTTCCTCTGTTGAAGAAAAAAATTCCCTGACTTTGGCATTAGTCCTTCCCCTAGCCTTTTCCACAGGAGTACTGAGATCCTTGTGAGCCTTGGTCATAAAAGTGGCTTGACGATTGCCGACTGCTGGGCCAAACCTTTCGAAAAGGGCTAGCACTGAACATTTTCCATAAATATCTTTGGTGTATTTAGGGCTGTTAATGTGTTCACAAACGTTTCCAGTGTCTATAATGAAGATGTCCCTAAAGCACTACCGGCCTTTTTTTCTGAATTTGACAGAACCCCCCCACCTTGAGATCCTCTCCTAGCAGAATCACTTTACTCTTCTCAGCGGAGATCATAGTTTTAATTCACAAGAATGGTGCTCTTTGTGCTAACTAGACACCATCTCGGGGTCCACAAGTGTCCATTTATACTTGCAATTGGACTTGTGAGGTACAGCAATCTGTTCTGGGATGACTTCCAGGATTAATGGAACCTTTTTCTGGGACCCTAATGAAAGGGCATGTTAGGCTCAATCTCTACAGTCATATACTTTGCCCTCCTTTGAAGGTCTGTACTCATAAGCGGTTTCTGACTTAATTATTGTCAAACTTCAGAGAGGTTATGGGGCCACAAATGTGTTGGTGGGGTCAATTGCCTCTGTTGTGCTGGGGTTCTTCCTACTATGGCTGTGCAAAGAGGGCTAAATTACTCTCTTGAGTCTTATGGTAGTGAGAGCGAGCAGTCAAAGGGTAGTCCAGGGCACAAGAGCTCAGAACTTGAAAGTCAAACTTTGGACACAATAGCATATTGTTCAGCACAGTGCCTAACTTTTACTTAAAGTACTTCTAATCTCAGCGCAAAACAAAATGTCATGCTCTTTAATGCGGTTTGAGTTAGAAAGGCTGCGATCTCACTCTAGTGAAGCACTGCACATAATACGGTGCCCTCTCCCCACCCTAGGAAGTTCCACAATGTCTGAGGTAACTTATGCAAAGATACAGGGATCGTCATTGATTAAGCAAAAGGTGTTGATAAGTCAGTTCAATCACTTTAATAATTCTTTAAGTCATAAGAGTATACACTTGCAAAGCTTAGCATTCTAATAGCAGGTTCATCTTTACATGATCAAGATACCATCCTACAGTCTTTCTGTCTTTGTGAGTTCAGGCTTTGCGAGTTCAGGTGTCTGGATACCTTCTCGGTTGATTAGTGCGCTATACAGATCAACTTAACATAACATATCTGTTAGAGACTTCTAGCAGCAGATTCCTTACCTGTGAGTTTCTCCAGGCATCAGACTGGATCCAGAATATTTTTTGTGAGCAGTACCTCTGCATGCCAGTAGGCGTCATCCAAGCCAGAAGTGACCTCTGTGTCACCTAAATAGGTGCCACCGCAGCGTGCTGAGGTCAGTTCTTTTCTTTCCGCACCAGTTAGCACTGATCCGCAGAAGAGCTACCCTTCTGTTGTTTTTTGACAGGCTTTTTTCAACATTTTGTTGAATTCCTTTTTGAGGAATATTCCTCCTGGTGTGTCGAAGATGTCTCCTATGAAGACAGGTTTTAAACCACGTGGTGCCTGTCACTGGGCCAAGTCAATCACAGACCCATACCTCATGTGTCTGTGGTGTCTCGAGCGTGACCACAACTCCAAGTCGTGCTTGGACTGCTGGGCCTTGGCACTGAAGGCTTTGAAGGAGCAATCCCTAAAGCTGCCAGCTGACCGGCAGGCAACGCCACAGACTTCTTGGTCCCAGTTGAGGAAGTTCATAGACCTCTCCAGGAGCCCCAAGTCCTCTTCGTCCTACTCAGTCATCAGGACACTTGGGAAAGAGACACAAGAAAGATAAGAAGTCAAAGCATGCTTCGACTTCTCGTCCGTCGGCTGACGCAACAATGGAACATCGGTATCTGAGGCACTGTTGAATCCGTGCCACAACACTTTTCTGGGAGCTAGAGCAACACCTGCTAAAATAAAATAATTTTACAAGGTCATGTGCTGTGTTTTTGAGTGGGTTGACTCCTCCAGAGGGCCTTCGGGCCCCATGGTGTGAGAAGAGTCCCCCCAGGTTCTGCCCTGGTGGCTCCTACCCCAGCTCCGATGGTCCCCTATGGCTCTGATCATGGATCTGGACCAGGCCCAATCATGCCACTGCAACCTTCCCCAATGCTGACCCAAATTCTCCTGGTGCTACTAGCCGCGCCAGCCCCATTTAGTCCCCTAAATCCGACACAGAGCTGATGCTGATTCTAGTTCAGACAGGACCTGTGTTTCTTTGGTCAGTGCCTGAGCCTTATTCTGTAGGGCTAGGCCTTGTAAAAGAACAGGAGGAGTCACTGGACCATTTAGAATACAAGTTAGAAGGTATGGACTGGTGTGAAGAACTGGGTGATACCAGTGGACTGGATACATCTCCAGATACTGGCATGCTTTCTCCCCCCTACTGTGGCTGTAGAGGAGGGAGCAACATATGCTATGGTGGTGAAGAGGTCAGCTGACCTCATGTTGCCCTCAGTGGCAGTCAAGACTAACAGCTTGATGGAAGTGCTACAACTGGGAGCTTCCTCTTCTGAACCCCCGCTCCTCTTCAATGAAGCACTAACAGATGTTCTGCTGGAAACCTAGACTAAGCCCAGCACAGGGGCTCCTGTGAATAGGACAGTTGCCAACCGCCACCCTTCACCTGGGGACCCACACCTCCTCACTCAGCACACCACCCCTGAGAGCTTAGTAGTCCAAGCCTCTACCTCCCAGGGTGTGTACCCTGCCACACCCCCGGACAGGGAATCCAAAGGCTGAATAGCTTCAGAAAGAAGATGTTTTCTTCCACCAGCCTTGCATTGTGGTCAGTGGACACCACATGCTTATTGGGCTATTATTCCCACAGTTTGTGGGACACGGTTGGGCAAGTGCTGCCACAAGTTCCAGAGGAGGTCTGGGCCATTCTCTCCCCAGTGGTCAAGGATGGGAGAGATGCAGCAAAGTTCACAATTTGCTGTGGTTTTGACACCACCGACTCGCTGGGCAGAGTGGTTGCAACGACGGTGGCGCTCCAATTCCACGCCTGGCTGAGAATAGCTGGCTTCCATCATGGACATGCCCTTTGATGGTAATTGTCTCTTCAAGAACTAGGCAGACTCAGCGCTGGAGCACTTTAATGACTTGAGAGCTTCGGCCAAGTCCCTACGCCTCCCAGCTGCCTTGCGTTATCCCCAGTCTGCCTTTCGCTCCGATTGTGGCTATGGAAGGGGCGTTCAACAGCGCCAACCCTATCCCTGCCACAGGCCCACACAAGCTTCCCAGCCTCTGCGTGGAAGACGGCGCGGTACTTATCAACCCTGTGGGCCAGGTAAACAGAGGTCTGCCACTAGAAATTCCTCCCCAGCCACAGCAACCCCTAAGCCCCCCTAATCTAGCCCTACAGGATCATTGATTCCAGTTGGTGGCAGAATCAGACATATCTCTACCACTGGCAGTTCATAACATCGGAAAGGTGGGTTTTACAGATCATTCGAAGGGGCTACTCCCTCCCCTTCAAATCCTCCCCTCCCCCATGCCGACATCTCATGATCAGCTGAGGGAAGATTATTTGTCCTTGCTCCATGAGGGAGTCACAAATCTCTTGCCAAAAGGACCATAGAGAGAATTCCGGTGTCAGAAGTAGGCAGTGGTTGCTATTCCTGCTACTTTCTGATTCCAAAAAGAACAAAGGTCTTTGGCCTATCCTAGATCTGCGAACCCTCAATCTCTTCCTCAAAAAGGACAAGTTGAAAATGCCCACATTGCCTCAGGTCTTGTCTGCCCTGGACCCAGGAAACTGAATGGCAGCGTTGTACTTGCAGGTCACAGCTCATCAGTGGCGATCAGGGGTGCTAGCCTTCCCCTATCTCAACTATTGGCAGATGAAGGTGGGCTCCTTCCAGGCTGTTGACTCCCACCTCCAGGCTATCGCAAACATCCTGCACTCTCTTGTGTTCAATATAAACGTGCTGTAGTGACACCTGACTCCTTCTCAGATACTCCCTTTTATCTGAGCTGTTCTGGATACAACACAAGTTTGGTCTTATCCTCCAAGCAGCAAGTACAGGATATTCAGGCTATGATACTGATGTTTCAGTCTCTACCCTGGATTTCAGCGAGAATTACTCTGAGGCTGCTGGGCCTCATGGCCTACTGCATCCTGCTAGTGACGCATGCCAGATGGCATATGCAGGCTGTACAGTGGGACCTGAAGTTCCAGTGGGTGCAGGGCGATATCTCCGACATGGTTCAGATCTCAGAGGGAGTTGCAAAGGACATGCAGTGGTGGTTAAAGTCAGGGTCAGAGACAGACCCCTCCGGAGGTGGCGCAAGGTCTCTTTTAGCAGAGGGGAGAGCCTTGGTTAGATCTGTTCACCTTAACGCGCAATGTCAACAGTTTTGTGCACTGGGGTTTCCAAGGCAGCTATCTCTCTGAGACACTTTTTCATCTTGAGTGGAGCTCAGGCCCTCCAGTATGCCTTTCAGCCCATCCCACTCCTGCCCAGAGATCTCAAGAAGAGCAAACACGACCGGGCCCAAGTAATCCTTGTGACTCCAGCCTGGGCACAGAGAGTATGATATCCCGAGCTTCGGAACATGAGCATTCATCCTCTGATAAGGCTGCCCCTCCAGGAGGATTTTCTGTTGCAGCACAGGAGAGGGTCCTCCACCCAAACTTGTCAACTCCACTTTCTTGCGTGGAGAGTGAGCAGCAACAGTCGACAGCTTTTGAACTTCCCCCTAAAGTCTGTAATGTCATTCTGTCAGCCAGATGTGCCTCCACCAAAACTGTATATGCCTGCCAATGGAAAAAGTTGTACTATAATGTACAGAGAAATCTGTTGACCCTCTTTCTGCCTCTCCCTCTGATGTCCTTTTAGGTCGAGCGTGCAATCACTTTGACCTGTTGAAAGTATTGTGGGCTTTTAACCACGCCCATGTCACGCTCATCACTTTTACTCGCTCGTATATGCTTGCCTTTCAAAAATCACTTGATGTCATTGGTAAATACTTTACGTTTGTCCTGTAGTGTGGTTAGTTTTACGTATCCTTTGCGCGATAGCTTCAGGCTTTAGGCCTTTGTGCACTTTGCCCTGGATGTATTTTATTCATTTGCTTGCAGCTTAGAGCCTCTGTGTACTTTGCTCTAAATGCTTTTTATTAGGCTTCGTACTGTTATTTTTCAAATAGCCAGTTCTACGGTCTTGTTTTTTATTCATATCACACTATTTAGCCTACTTCAGCACTGGAGTTCTCCATAACACATTCCTGTTCACTCTGTGCTTCAGTCAAGGATACAGTCTGGTACATTGCCGATAGACGTGGTAGGAGTTTAGTCTTTGGCATTCCTGCGTAGGGACATTTTGTGATCACGCTGACATGTTAGTTATAAAATCACTTCCTTGTCCCAATACACGCAAGAGGGAGATTCCGACCAGGGAACCACAACTAGACGCTGACTGCCTCGTTGCAGATGCTGAACCAAGATCACAGGCCTTTGCTCAGGTTTGAGGGCTGATGTCTCCCCAGTGATTCAGAAGGGCAAGTTAGAAGCTTAACATGCTGTGCTCGAAATAGAACAAGCAGAAGGAGAGTAGAAACTATTAGACACGATGATAGCTTTGTTCTTATGTTTTACTCTCCTGGTAACTATTTCAATCCTACTGTGTTGTATGGTTCTGGTTATTGCGGCTCACGCCTTATTATCTAAAATGCAGTCGTTTTATTAAAACATTATATAAAACTTATACTGCCTTTGTCATTTGTATATGATATCATACTGTAAATGAGAGAGTTGGTTTGGATCTGAGTGACCACGACTTCCCTGAGAAGTTCCAAAGATGTCATGCGCTCGGCTGCCCAATCATCTCTTCCCCGTGGGAGAAATGAGGCACTGCTAGTTAGCCGGAGCAAAAACTGGATTTTAGGGTGACAGAGTTCTTTACACGTGGGTCAGACTCAGTCCCCCACACCGTTATTGATCCTGCTGCCTAGAAATCCAGTAGTCTCATTTAGGATAATGAGAGCCCACGCGACAGTCCCACCTTAAAGTTGTTTTTGTCACACCTTGCAGACTGCCTCTGTTACATGGAATATTGTACAACTGCCAAAATACTTCAGCTCCCTTTCGTGCTGTATAGCGGCCATGGCGCTCACAGTGTGAACAGGCACAACAGTGTGAACTCGATTGGCGGTATTGAAGCAATGGCCACATTGTTCACAATTACCTAATCAGAGTAATTTCTTGTGGCTCTCAAATTAAAAGACTTAAAATTGGTGAATGCTTTACGTAAAACAGAAATCCTCAGAGCGAAAGTGGCTGTCCGGGCACAGTGGGAGAGCGAATACTAGAATATTCACTACTCTCAGGAAAACTCTACCCATAATGCTTTGCAGAGCATTACTTTTACAAAACATTTTTGCTCATAACTCAGCCTCTGGTGGTCCTAGGACAGTGGGGCCACCACCAAAACATTCACTACAATGCGCTCTTTCTGTCTACAACATCTTTGGGTCCCCACACTAGATTAGCGGGGATCCCAAAATAATAACTCATCCCACCATTCAGTGTCTCTTTAAACTCTCTCATGGCTGAAACTTTTGTTTTTCAGCTGGGAATAGCTTGTGTTTTAAGGGCCTTGTTTGTAAAATCATTCTTATAGGCCTGCTACCCCTGAATATATATATATATATATATATATATATATATATATATATATATATATATAATGCACTATTCCCTCTAGAGATTAAATGTATGGTTATACTGTATTATTTATTGCCATTTTTTGTGTGGTTATTTTCTCTAGGGGCTATCAATATAGTTACATGACCATGGTTCTTACAAATGGTATTTTCATTGTGGTGTCCTCTAGGGGTTATTTTAAGCATTAATGTCATATCAACATATTAAAATATTCATAGCATGGAAACATGTCCCATAATGATTTGCAAGCATTACTTCTACAGTACATATGGTGGTGGACCTAGGACAGTGGGACCACCTTCAGTACATTGACCATGATGTGCTCTGTCTAGATTATCTCTGGTCCCCACCCTATGTTAGTGGGGAATCCAAAGTAATAACCCCTACCACCATTGATTATCTTCTTAAGCTTTCTCATGGCTCATGTTTTCAACTCAGCCAACGCCACCATCGCCCCCGAACTCCGCAAGATCATCAACCTCTCCTTCACTTCTGCCACCTTCCCGGACAGCTGGAAACACGCAGAAATCCAACCCCTCCTCAAAAAACCCAAGGCTGACCCCAACGACCTCAAAAACTTCCGTCCGATCTCTCTCCTCCCTTTTCCAGCGAAAGTCATCGAGAAGATCGTCAACACTCAGCTCACCCACTTCCTCGAAGACAATTCCATCCTGGACCCCTCACTATCCGGATTCAGCTGAAACCACAGCACTGAGACCGCCCTCCTCGCCGCCACAGATGACATCAGACATCAAATGGACAACGGCGAAACCTCAGCCCTCATCCTCCTCGACCTATCAGCCGCTTTTGACACCGTCTGCCACCGCACCCTACTGACCCGCCTCCAGGAAGCCGGCATCCAAGATAAAGCCCTCCACTGGATCTCATCCTTCCTCTCCGACAGAACGCAGAGAGTCCGTCTCTCCCCTTTCCGCTCCAAAGCCACCAACCTCATCTGCGGCGTCCCCCAAGGATCCTCCCTCAGCCCCACGTTGTTCAACGTCTACATGGCCCCCCTCGCTCAACTGGCCCGCCAACATCATCTCAGCATCATCTCCTACGCCGACGATACCCAGCTCGTCCTCTCCCTGACCAAAGACCCGCTCACCGCCAAAACAAACCTCCACGAGGGACTAAAATCCATTGTCGATTGGATGAACAACAGTCGCCTGAAACTCAACTCCGACAAGACAGAAGTCCTCATCCTCGGACGCACTCCCTCAGCCTGGAACGACTCATGGTGGCCCTCCGTCCTCGGACCCCCACCCACCCCTGCCAGCCACGCAAGAAACCTCGGCTTCATCCTGGACTCCGCCCTCACCATGTCCAAACAGGTCAGCGCCGTCTCCTCCTCCTGTTTCAACACCCTTCGAATGCTCCGCAGAATCTTCAAGTGGATTCCAACAGAAACCAGAAAGACGGTGACCCAGGCCCTCGTCAGCAGCAGACTTGACTACGGCAACGCACTCTACACAGGCATCCCAACCAAAGACATCAAACGCCTCCAACGTATCCAAAATGCCTCCGCCCGACTGATCCTCAACATACCCCGCCGAAGTCACATCTCCCCTCACCTAAAGGAACTCCACTGGCTCCCGGTAGACAAGAGGATCACCTTCAAACTCCTGACCCACGCTCACAAGGCACTTCACAACACCGGACCCTCCTACCTCAACACCAGACTCAACTTCTACACTCCAACACGTCAACTCCGATCCGCCAACCTCGCCCTCGCCATCGTACCCCGAATCCAGCGCAAGACATCCGGCGGCAGATCCTTCTCCTTCCTCGCCGCCAAGACCTGGAACTCTCTCCCCACATCTCTTCGCCAGACCCAGGACCTCCTCGCATTCAGAAGGCTCCTCAAGACCTGGCTCTTCGACCGCTAAACCAGCAGCGCTCCCCCCCTCCCCTCCCCCCCCCCCCCTCAGCGCCTCGAAACCCTGACGGGTACATAGCGCGCTTTATAAATACTATGATTGATTGATTGATTGATGGCTGGAACTTTTGTTTTACAGCTGGGAGAAGTTAAGTTTTATTGTCCTTGTGACCAATTTATGTGGCAAGAAAAGTCCAGTTATGAATTTACAATGCTAATAGCTCTAACTAAAGCAAATGCAAGACCTATTGCAAGATCTATTGCATTGCAAATGCTTATTAATCTTACCCTTGCCCAGCAGGGCTCTGCTCTGGGTACTCTGATGGGTTACTTTTCTGCTCTGTCCGCCTTCTTGCTACTGCCTGACTAACCCTCTTTGTTTAAGTCCCCTATTGTAAATAGGTTCCTCAAAGATTTTGTACATATGTTCCCCAATTCTCCTTTTATTATGTCTTATTGGGGCCTTAATTTGATTCTTATATTTTTAATTTTAACTAGCCTTCACGCAGTAGTCACCTCTGGCTACTCACAATCAAAACAGCATTTCTCGTGGTAGTAACATCTGCCAGGAGGGTGGGTGAGCTGAAGGCCTTATCATCCAACCCTCCCTACTTGTCTATTTTTCCAGACAAACTGTGCTTTGCACTAGGACATCTTTCATCCTGAAAGTGGTGACACCACTTCATGTGGGCCAATCTGTCACATTGCCCACTTTTTACGCACCTTCACAGCCCTCTGAAGAGAACAAACAACCTCACTGTCTGGACCCAAAAAGAACATTGCCAATCTACCTTGATTGCACAAAAGAGTTGTGGGTGGATGACCAACTGTTCATGGGGTATGTTGGTATGAGGAGAGGTCAGACAGTGTAGGAACATACCATCTCACGGTGAGTTGTTCTTTACATCAAACTCTGCTACACATTGGCCAAGAAGCAACCCCTAAGGCTTGCGGGCTCATTCTACTAGAGCCAAAGCCACGACCACTGCATTACCACAAGGAGTCCCAGTCCTGGACATCTACCAGGCAGCACGTGGGCATTCCTGCACATGTTTACCAAACACTACTGCCTGGACTGCAGGGAAAGGCATTTCGCACATTTGGTCCTGCAGGACTTCCTAGTTTGAATTTGTCCGCAGACCCACCTCTGGGGACAGTATTGCTTGGGTATCTATTCGAAGGTAAGGAATCTGCAGCTAGAAGTTACTTACCTTCGGTAACGCCTTATCTGGTAGAGATAGTATCTCACCACAGATTCCTTAAAGACTCACACATCCTCCTAGCTCTGCGGACAGATTTATAGGCTTAGGGATTATCCCTTTCAGGGCCTTAGTTTGTTCACACCAGTGTCAGTGCACTTCATGGCTGCGAGCTATTAGCGTCAGTGTGCTGAAGTGGCTCCTAAATAGGGGACGCATGCTTCACTTCTGCTGTGGATGCCACCGCTGTTTAGAGCCGATCGATGCCACCTACCGGTGCACAGTTGTCCTGCTAATGAAAAATCTTCTGGATCCAGTAACGTAATCAACAGGCTACGTTACCTGCTCAACTGAGATGTTGTTTTGGCAGCTCTAAGTGGTGAGGTTAATGATCCTGCACCTTCTGCATCAGCGCCAGTGATTCGGGACCTTGGATAGGGTTCTGGGTCTTCACTTTCATGAGCAGCATAGCAGAACTGCTCCATGGGTGCTCATCTTTTGAATATGTGGCCTCTACGCCAAGTGCAGATGGATTCTCCTCTTCGACAGTTGCAGTGCTTGGTCCAGATGCAGACTGTACTCCTCTTCTGCATTTGTGGTCTCAAGGTTGAGAGCACGATATCTGCTTCATATGCGATGACTGTTCCTCTCAGGGTTACACCACACCAGGCAGCGGCAGCATCACATCTTTCGGCAATAGGGGTGCCAGGCCTTATGATATTGTTCTGGCTGACAGCTTCTTTATGTAGTGCACTATGGGAAGTGCACTGAGCAACCCCTTACGACTTGAGTTAGCACTGCCTTTGCTCCTGCTGGTAGTCAGCTATAGATGTGTGTTCCACATGTCAGGAACACAGATGACTTTTCTTTCTGGACAATCTCTCCTCCTCCAGGGCCAAGCACTCTTATTGCACCATCCCTTTCTGAGCATGCAGGCCATCGTTTAGGCACTAGAAAGACACTTAGCATCTCCTACAAGTTGTGCAGACATGATGACCCTCGCTTCTGGGACATCAGCTGTCATGACGGCATCAGCCATGTTCACACAGCAGATTTTTAAGATCTGTTTGGCTTCTCTCTTCTTTCGCCAAGAAAAACTTGGAACTAGAACAAAATTGAGTGGTTTTAGTCTCACGCTTGCATTCTTTTGCAGACGGTGGTGTGAATCCACCCTCTAAGGTACTGCAACTGGATTGGGATTCGTTTTCAAATGATTTTTTCTGACTATAGTGCAGAGACAGTGTTTGTAAAAAATAAAAAACAGTAGGTAGCGATGATGCTAGCAAGCAGGAGTGTCTAAAACATGGGCACAATGAAGTGTGAAGACACTGTACCTGGCTGTTATCAGCCGTTCTGCAGTAGCAATATAGGACAGACAAAAGGACCACTCCTCCTAGGAACTTCCTCATGTTTAGCCTTAGAATCTGCTGAGTCATTCCTCTGTCCTCAACCATCTACAAAATGACAGTGCTCAGGAGCATCTTATGAGCAGTCTCTTGCTAAATGATCCTCATAGAATTTCTAAGGCTAGCATTGTTTCTCCAGTATTGGGATATTAAGGTGTCCAGGGGCAGTGTAGACTGCAATCCTCTTTCATTGTCCCTGCTGCATCAAACAATGTGTTGGGAAGCAGCACTCAGAGAAATGACAGCTTTGGCGACAATTGTTGGTCCTACAGTTCCCCAGATTCTGCTCATGGCAGGAAGGCCTCCATCAATGCTGTTTTGATTCGTCTGATATTTATATTTTTTCACACTCCTGTCAGTCCGGCAGCATGAGTGGGTGGAGCCAAGGGTAACCCAAAATTTTATTGGTGGCACTGATTAAGAGTCAACAGTAATCTCAAGTGTGGTTGTGCCTTCTCCATAGCTTCGTGGAGGTCGACATCCCTTGAAAAGTAGACAGGTAGTGTTGCATTACTGTTGAGGTGAGCACCTTCAGTTACTGTTTATTTTGCATTTGCTGTGAAAGTATAGATCTCCACCAGCACTCCTCTATGTAAAGTAGGGTGAAGTGAGCCATTGCATCTATGACCAATGTAGCGGAAGAAGTAGCGCACAGAGAGGATCACCAGAAGAGGAAGGAAATGAATACTATACATTATAGTCCATGGGTGTAGGACTCTCAGAGACCATCAACAACTCAATTTAGCAGTACAGTGCAGGAACCAATGAGGCTTTAAAGCCTTTAGCAAAACAGCCGAAAAAGCTGGTTACCATGTGGCCTAAAACACCTGGCAGCCAGTAAGGAAGAAGAGAAATGAACACATAACAGCACCTTAGGGAACGGAAGGGTGGGAATGCACGCGAAGATGAAGCAGACGATAGAGAAAAGCTCACATTGGATGGTTTTGAGAAGATGGAGGGAGGTCCTTCTCACAACACAAAACTCATGGATCCAAATGAAGGTTTGATGAAAAGTTCTCATACTCCAAGGAGATAACATCAGCATAAGCAAGAGAGCCTCACTCATCTGACGGGGCACAGCTTTGAAATCTGCTTGACAGCTGTTAGGACTTGAATCTTTCCTGTATTGTACACAGATATGCACTCCTGCCCTGAGTGAGATGGTACCCTTACTTTTTACTGGTTGAGTTATAAACTAATCTAATCTATTTGCTGTCCATGGTAAAGTCAAGGTCCAGACCTGGTTCTGTGACCTGATGGGGTGCACCAAGGGCACCCTCTTTTGTTGTCCTGGAACTACTGTCCACGTCCAGGGTTTTTGACAAGTGGTGGCATTGCCTTCCATCTGCCTGTCGAGTACATGTGTACATTGTGTATGCGTGGCAAATATATCACAGTGAGCAGGTGCGGCTCGCAGGAGAGAAAAGGGGTGGGGCAGCGTGTGGCAGGGAGGGTGAGGGGGACCCCCAAACATAAATAAGTAAAAGTTACAATTTTTCCACGCCGCACCACTCCATCTGCCCTGCTCTTCTCAGTCATTGCAGGCACAGGCTCCCAGCCTGCCCTGCGGCCTTTGAGCAGTGTCAGGATTGGATGGGAGCGCCCAGCTGGGGTGCTCCCAGGCAGACTGGGAGCCTCTGCCTGAGAGACGCTACTGCGCTTCTATGTTTGGCCAGCCTGAGACGGCCAACCAAACATACATGTGCATTGAGGGGGTGTGCTGTGCACTCCCCTTCCCTCCCCATCACACCTGTGGCCTACTCACTTTTATAGTAAAAACATAATAAACAGAATTTATTATGTTTTTACTATAAATGTTTTGAGGCTCCTGCTGCTGGCGGGGGGCGATGCTCCACCGCCCTAGCAGAGGAGCCGCCCCTGACAGTGAGACTGTTGTATGTTTGCATGGATCACGTGTCCAATTTGGATTGCCCCTGCTTTAGCATGGCACAAGATGGCGAATGGATATAGTTTCTCTAGACACTGAAAATGAGGCACTTACATCCCTGTGGCTGGAGGGGTGTAACCCTAGACACTGATATGGAGAAGGATGGCAGAAAATAAGTTACTTACCTTTAACTGTAGATCTCCAGTATTGGTATCTGTCATAGATTCACATGCTTGAATCATTCACCGTCGTCGAAGTGGGAGTCCCACATTGCAATAGAAAGCGTTAGTGAAAAACCTACATAGAAAGAAGTCCGTGTTAAGACATTCACTTCAATAGCTTATTCACATAATTTTAAAAGTCCCAAAGTCCCGCCAATCAGACGGCAGCACCCTTTAGAAACCTCACCACAGAAGGTCCAGACCCTCAGATTTTCCAGCACAAGTGCCTCTATTGAGTGGAGGGTAGGTCACATGTAAATCTATGAAAGATACCAATGCTGTAGAACTACAGTTGCAGGTAAGTAAGAAAATTAGTTACTTACCTGTAACTGTGGTTCTCCAGTATTGGTATCTTTCATAGATTCACGTGCTTGAATAATCCCAGACGTCGTAGTGGGAGTCCAACGGTATCTTTAATAAAGCTACCATAAGCCCTAATGGCAATGAACAGTCACTGCCATAGCCTATCTATGTCATTTTCTTTAAAAAAAAAAAAAAACATAAAAACTTGAACTTTAACCAATCAGGCAACAGCACTTTCTAGAATACTCCCAGCAGTGGTTGAATCCTTCAGGTTTTCTAGTACGAGTGTGAAATAATTATTTGTATGCCTGAGGAACGCCTCTAAGGGGAGGAGAGTGGGACCCATGTTAATCTATGAAAGATGCCAATTCTGGAGAACCACAGTTATAGGTAAGTAACTCATTTTTTTCTCCAGTATTGGATCTTTCATAGATTCACATGCTTGAATCGGAATAACATGCAATACTCAAAATTATAATAATAATTATTATTATTGTTATGTCCTTGTAGCATACATTTAGCAGTGATCAATGGACTGTACAAAAATCCTATAACATTCAAATCTATGTTTTTGGGATCGAAAAATGATTGATTAAAATCATTTGAAGTGAGTAATTTAGCTTGATCGTCTCCTTCTGGAAGGACGTGCCGATAGTCAGAGGTGGTTGGGATCTCAGTTTAGGCACATCCATCCTATAACCCATCCGGTTTCTAGGCTTGCTTCAATAACTATTCATAAGCTTATCACTCTCTGCTGGATATTATCTAGTACTTGCAGTAAGCTGTACAGGACAGTTACAACATTAATAAATGTGTTTATATTTAAGAAATATGAGTTAGGTTGTAGAGATCAGAATGAGTGGAATATTTTCATTTACACCACTGCATAAAACTGTTTGCAGCAAAATTAGATTGCTGGGAAAACTAAATTAAATGCTATATTAATATATCACAGGGAACGTCACTTAAAACAGAACCAACTAATGGTAAATATATGCTTAAAGTCCATTATGGATGGGTGAGTAATAGCCAATGCCCACCATACATATGTAAAACTATTTTGTTGATCTCATTCTGAGGACTGCTTAGTTATTGTTTGATAACTCTGCCTTCAGGAGTTAACAGTACCACAGTTATCTGTAACTTCTGGGCAGAGTTACTGACTATTACATGTAGGACCATAATGGTCTCCTGAGAATTGACCAATTACTAGAGGAACCAGATCACCAATTGTGGTACTAATTCCCCTGGTTACTCATCATTTCTCCCCTTCCCCACACTAATATATTTCACCTAGAAACCAGAGTTACTTTTAGCAGGTAGTGTCCCTAGGTGAAAAGCACCAACCCATGAGGTTACCGGCCCAAACTGAATTAAGAGGGCACTCACAAGGCTCTGTATATATAATAGATGTAGATGGCCTCTAAACTGTGGTATAGCTTTATTCAGCCATGTATCCAGGTCACTGTCAGTTGACTAAAGAATGCAATGTCACCTGTCACTCCATTCATGTTTAAGTGACTAGTGATGTTAAATGCCCAGAATCTTAAATCAGATTACAAATTATATCCTGCTATGTTTTTTAGAGCACAAAGGCTTTCTATGTCAGCAGAATTAGGTTACAAATAATGTACATTTACATACAAACATAGAGATGGGCAACCTTGAATATTCACCAAAGTGTCAGGGGGTCAGTTATTGACTCTGAAGCCAAAGCACACACCATATTTGTGATATATATAGTTTAAATGTACAACAGCACCAGTCACAGTAACATGAGGGAAAGCTTCAGTGCCATGATCAAAGCTCTCACCGCCCCCCACACTCCACATATGTGTAATTTTACATAATAATAAAGTAATATGATTGGTTTGACTCTAAATCAGTCTGCTCATTCTTCATAAACACAGCCAAATATTTACTTCTAGCCAAACCAAGCTGTCATTGGCTCTCTGGATCAGTGAGTGCATTAATAATAGACATTTAAATAGATATGCTTTGTTACACTGCGTTTTGTTCATCAGGTAGTTTTTTGCATAGCATTAGAATTTTGTGGCCCAAAGAAACATTCAACATCAACTTGATGCTCTGTCCCACAGAATACCTTCTGATCAGCTTTGAGAAGTCTCTGTAGATGTCTCTCCTCTTTGCTAAATGTATCAATATATTGTTGCCAAAAGACTTGAATCCCAAATGACTCAAAAACATTTTTTTGCAGGTGAGAGCAATTTGAAGCTGATGGTGCCATTGCACGTCATTCCATCTTCTCCTCTGGACATTTCACGCCTCAATAAGGTGAATAAATAGCCTCAATGCAATGTGTCTAGTGGGAGGATTGTTTGGCTTGAGTGTCTGTCTGTTGTGAGGGAGTGGGATAATAATTATAAAGTAGGTGGACTCATCTCTATGGTGTAACAGAGTTACAGAGGTTCTTGAAGAGAAAATGATTTGATTAAGAAGGTATGGTTTGAACATGAATACATCCAGCTCTTGATATCTCTCTGACAGATCTCCTCATCCATTTGAGTTCCACCTGCGTTCTGTTCTGCTAAGAGTAGTTTAATTGGAAGACTATTAAACTGACTAGTAGATCCATTTCAGGCGTGTGACTTTAGGAGGTGTGAACGGTACACTGTTTATCAGCCAAGGTGTCTGGGTCCACAGCAGAAAAGAAAACCCCACAAATGTACTCAGGACTTCACCAAGATCAAACACAACTGCTGTAATGACAAAGGGAGGGCACCACAGGAGTAGCTTGTGGCACAGGTGCTAGGGTGAGTGATGTAAATTTAGTACCAACGAGAATGATGCAAATATTAACTGCAAATTACAGCCTCTCTGTACTTTTGGTAAAGCAGTTCTTATAAGGAAAATGTAAAACTCGTAGTTTCCACTGTACTGTAACAAATAACAAGCCACAGACAAGATTTACACTAGAGATGAGAGATACCACTTGTAATTCATACTGAGCAGTACAACAACCTCAGAGGCTGAATTTAAAAAAGACTAAATTAGAAAAGAGACAAGGTAGTGTGGATTAAGTAGGCCTTATTTGCAGTTAGATTTTAATTTAAAAAAATCTCAGCTTCTGGTGGAAGTGAAAAATTCGAAGCAGAATATTGTGGTCTAATTTCCCTCGCAGAGGGGGATAACAAAGTGCAGAAATATCCACAAGTGATTCTGTGGATGCACCCCTTCCTTCAGAAATCATAGCTGTCTCAGGAACTTCAGAATATCAGCCTGATAATATCTCTACAGTGCTTCCTGTGATTTATAAAGTATCACAGGGAGAACCCTAAAGGCAATCTAGCAAGTATTCTTATGAGACTTAAGGTTAGAGATACCTGGAGTCCTCAGGTTGCACAAGAAAAATGCTTCATGGTTAGAAACAGTGCAAAATGTGTCCCAGTGAATATTAACTTGCCTCCTCTTTAGTTTTAGGAAGGAGTTTGACTCTCAACACCATCCTCTGTGCATAGTAATAAACTAGAGCTAAGGCTGATCTATGCAGCACAGTTTAAAAAACATGCTTGAAAAATATACTTTCAGTCTCTAAATACCTGGCTGATCCCAGCATGTGCACCAGATGTCACCACAGCCATTCCTAATGCATATAGGATCGTCGGAGAAGACCACCAACTCAGGCCTGGCGAAGGAATCACTATCATCTTCAGGGACACCATCAGCACTGTATTGTCTCTGTAGGCACAACAACCACTACATGGAGCACCTCAACTTTAAGTTGCAATTTACTGCCAAATTCACCCTATGCAGCAACCTGGGCTACCCATCTCCAGGACCCTGCACTAGCTTCATAGCAAGATCACGCAATTCATTGCATTGTCATTGACTCCAGCACTTTCTTCCTCATAGGAGACCTAAAATTTAACTTGTAGGACTTCGCATATCCCAACTCAGTCACCCTCCTCGAAAGCCTTGGAAACTTCAAACTCATCCAGCATGTATCGAACCCCACCCATGCATCCTAGACCGAGTTATTACCTCATGCAGTGACATCACGACCAACAACCTTACACCTGTCGCTTGGACTGACCAAGCCCTCATCAGTTTCAAAATCAACATCCCACACCATAGTAGGAAAACCACTACAGACCCATTGTTATGTAAAGAATGTAGCAGAGAAGGATTGGGCTTCCAACTTTCTCCAAGAGCCACTCCAGGCATGCAGACAGCCTACCAGTAGACATCAAGAACTTTTATGACTGGATCCCTACCTACACAAACATTCTGGCCCCTTGCAAGCAAGGAAAAACAGCAAGAACACAAAGTCATGCCAGCTGATACATGGAAGAACTCAGGATGAGCAAACAGCACTGCAAGTGACTTGAACGCATTTGGAGATTGAGCCATAAAGGCCCAGATAGAGACACCTTCAAATCAGCCCTGAGACTCTACCACAAGCAAATCTGGTATACCAAGCAGAAGACCTTAGCAGACTGTATCGACCTGACCCCAACAACATTGCAGCCAGTCTGTCAATCTTGGCTGAAGAACACGTCATAACCACTTGGGACACCATCACTGCATATGAAACTGCAACAACGATGAGTCCAGTCACTCTGGGGGCCCAAGAGACACATGCTCCTACCAAGCCTTCAACAATCAACTCACACACATCAGCAAAGCCCTCACCCACATCCTCAACTCCTCCATCAATACATCCTCATTCCTAGTTGCCTGGAAGCGCACAACTGTCAATGCCATACAGGAGAAGCCATCCGTAGATCTGGGCAAGCTTGCTAACTACCGACCAATCTCCGGCCAACCCTACCCAGCAAAGGTGCTGCAAAAAACCACCAACAGACACCTCACTAAACACCTTGTCAACCACCAGCTCCTCAACCATATGCAATCAGGATTCAGACCAAACCACAGCGGAGAGACAGTTCTAATTGCAGCAGCAGACAGCATCCAGATTAACCTACACAGAGGAGAAACCATGGCTCTCATTCTGCTGGGTCTCTCAACTGTGCTTGACACGGTCTCCCACCTCATCCTGATGAGATGGCTGCATGGGGCTTGCATTCAGGGACCTACCTTCTAATGGACTTACTCATTCCTAACCAGAAGAACTCAAACAGTCACCTTCCACCTTACTCCTCTGAAGCATGGGAACTCATCTGTGGAGTACCTCAGGGCTCCTCCCTTAGCTCCACCCTCTTCAGCATCTACGTGTCATTTTTGGCCAACATAGTCTGCACCCACAACGCTGACATCCTTTCCTACACTGATATCACACACAATTTATACTGTCCCTTCTGGGCAAATTTCCCAACACAAGGAACAAATTTACTGCCTGCATCAAAGTGGACTCCTAGATAAAGCCGGTCTTAACTTGAACACCGATGACAGAAATTGTGATGTTCGTTAAGGGTGCCTCACTGTGGTACTACATTTAGAATAATTCCAGTAGTGTGTAGGGACCCCAGAACAATTCATATTAATATAAATGTCCATGTGTCATTGAAGAGGGTAAAGAGCCCAGATTCCCAGATGTTGTGGAGCAATCTCCAAAAGCCTATCAGAGGCAACATTTTCTGAATTTTAGACTGTCTCTTTCACCAAACTACCCCTTCTTAAAACCAAACCAAATTGGGTCCTCTGTTTCCACTGATATGGGGCCTACAATACCCCAGGCCTCCACAATAGGAAATCCAGAGCCAAACGTTCAGGAAGAGATGAGAAAATAACATAGTCATCACCATTCTCAGTGACAGTGTTCCGTTACTGTCAAACACCACATCATTGCCAGACATGCTCTGCATCATGAACCTGTGCAACACTAAAGCACCACCACACCACACCCGTAGCACACAGTAATGTCCCCCTTAGGGTCTAATTTGAAGCTTTCCAGATGCATGATGGCATCTTCTTCACTATTGATTGCAATGCATCCATTGGCCACAACATTCATCAACAGCGTTGTTGCCATCAAGCCATCTCTCAACATCGCCAAGAGTTTCTACATCTACCGTATCTTTAGAACTTCATGAAACCTATGAAAAGATTAAAGCTATCACCAAGTGCAGAGTGATCTCTAGCAACCTTTAGGAGTCTCCTTGTGTTGTGTTGTCATCCTTGCATAGGATTCTCTGCAGACGCCACTGCAGTTCTTAATCTCCCTCTGCTTCCAAAACTGGTTTAACGGCACACATGAAAAACTGACTCTTTTACCAAAAAAGCCTCCGGGTGAGCATGCTCTTCTTCAAATCCTTCAATTTCCTTTGACGGATTCAGGCCCTCCACACACACTTAGATGCAAGCAAAACAGACCTCCATCAGTGTCACCTCCTTTGTCACATTCAGATGAAGGGGATTCAAGGTTTTCATACTCAAACATACCTCCTGTAGTCTCACCATCAAGGATCTCTCTGCTGGTGATATAACCATTCTCCATGATCTCTTAGTGAAAGGAGCATCAAAATGAAGTATTTCCATGAAGGCACTTCAGACATTCGTGTCAACTGAATCCATGTCCAGGTCCCTTCATTCTCACAGTGCAGGCTTAATGGAATAAATTCCTCACATTTGCCGTTGTCAAAGCAGCAACTTTACATCCACTGAAGAAATAAGATCTGCACTTATTAAAGATGGATCTCAAGGCAGATTCTTAAATTTTGAAAAATGTTAGAAGATATGCTTCTGCTCCTGAAACATTTGCATCATCTGAGACAGAGCACATAAGAATAGAAACAGCTAGCAGGCAGAGGCGTGAAACAGTAGCTACAGCACTAAAGACAACCACTGCCACAGCACTCCTAGGATTTGCCGCCAAGACATTTGGGATGGTCTTAAGTCCTTTGCCCAAGATCTACAAAAACACTAGAAGCAGAACTTTCAAGAGATGGTATGCAAAGGATGTCCGGTGTCCAACCAGGTTATTCACGTGGATATAGGCTCAGTTGAGTTGGGAGTATCATGGTACTGCCATAGCACCACCCTACACCATTCATCATGACTATATCTCACTACCCTGAAACCTGATTCACAACTCAAGATTCTCAACCTTCTATTCTTAGAACCATCTTTGATCAATATACTGGAGAGGAATTGGTAAGGATAAAGAATTAGGTCTAGACTTTTAAGGCTGCGTGTCTTGAGGAGAAGAAAACTTCAAGCTTCCACACAGGCACAGAGAGTATAGTTATCACCCTGAAAGAGTTCAGTCCCCTCAATGGCCTTATGGGAAACCACATCAGCAGCAGGGCCAACAATATCCTTATCAATGAAGATGGTCAAAAACTAAATCACAACTTGCCAACACCTTGGGCATATGCCCCCGACTAGCCATTGATCACTCAGTACCCCACTCTCCATTTTCCCCTCCAGTGGAGGGAGTGATTTCTTTACATCTGGATTTCTTTACATCTTTCTGCACTTCTTGGCACTGCTGCTGCCTGTTCCACTAAAGCCATCTTCGAGAATTCAACTTTTCAGCCTGAGAAAAGGAACCTCAATATTGCTATGAGAACATGCAATCATACCACTTCTTGTCCTACACAGGGGGAGAGGGATTTACCCAAGAACTTTTCCAATTTAGAAAAAAAGACCCCAAAAAAGGAATTGAGACTAATATTGGATCTACACACGGCCTATAACTGGATCGAAAGGGAAACATTTTTCATGCTCGCCCTTCATCAAATTTTCCATTGCTTCAAGCAAGGGAATTGGATGTGCATTGTAGATCTCAAGCTACGTCCACATTATGATACTAAAGAAGCATAGAAAGCACCTGTGTTTTGTAATACAAACATCACACTACCAATATGCAGGGTTTCTGTTTGGTCTGAAATCCACCCCTTTAATTTTTCTGAAATGGAAGGCAGTAGTAGCAACTTTTCTTTGAAATCGAGGAATATTCATCTACCCTTACCTAGATGGTGACTGATAAAGGCTCTCACCTCCCAAAAAGTCTAGCAATACTTTCAAACAACAAAATCTCTATTACTCAGTCTAGGTGCACAGATAAACATCCAGAGGTCGGTAATCTAAGCTCTATTTTATCTGGGGACATCCCTAGACACAGTGCTAGTAAATCCATTGTCTTTGAAGGAGAGAATGTCGTCAAATTGGCAGAAATGTCAATGCTTCCTGAAGAATTACAATCCCTCAGCCCAACTTATCTCCTCCAGAGTCCATAAATTCCTCTATTTCTATTGTCCCAAATGAAAGACTGCTTAAGAGAGCTCTCCATTAGATCCTTGAAGATCAGCGGTCTCAAAACAAGACTAACTATGTATCCCAACAATAGCAAAGAAATCTCTTTTGCGGTAATACAAAATAAACAATCTGCTCCAAGGTGTCCTATTTCAGCAGGACCTCTAATGCAACGGATTGAAACTTATGCAGCTCTATCAGAATGGGAAGCTCATCGAGGAGCTCTCTCTGTGCAAGGTCATTGGTCAGACTAGAATTCCCACCATATTAATAGCCTGGAACTCTGATCAGTCCACCTGTTTCTCAGTGCGTTCATGCATTCTCTGATCACGAGCAAGATACATATTCAAGCTGACAACATAGCATCCATGCATTCCCTGAACTAACAATGGTGCACATTACAAGAACACCATCTCTCAAGCCACAGAATGTGTGACCAGGACCTGTCAATAAAGGCCATTCACCTGCCACGTTCCCTAAACTAACAGTCATATTTCCTGAGTCAATTTAACAAAGAGAGTCACAAATGGGTTCTGGATGATGGCATTCTTCATTGATTTTTTTCAGATTCGGCCTTTCCTACAATAGACCTTTATGCAGCATCTCAAAACCAAAATTGCTTAGTCTTTAGTTTAAACCAAGGCTATTAGAACAAGGTTCACTGGGCAATGCCCTTTACAGAAATCAACCAAGAACATTGCTGTTTGTGTTTTCTCTGATTGTTGATACTCACCGTCAAACTGAAATTCACAATTTCAAAGCTACAATGAGCCTCATTGTTCTAGACTGGCTAAGCCATTGGTAGTGCCCAGACCTGTTACAAATGTGAGTCACTAGAGATTGCCATGCCATCTTCTTGAATTTGCAACCAATGCGCCTAACATTAAATGTGCCCCAGTCATGCATGGACATTGTAAAGAATATTAAATGCCCTTCGACTAAGCCTTACTATTCATTAAAATGGGAGAGGTTTTGCTTATGGTGTCAGCAGAAAGAATATAAACCTATCACCTGCTAAGAAGTGATTCTGCCACACCTATTACATTTGAAATCACCTATCACCTGCTAAGAAGTGATTCTGCCACACCTATTACATTTGGCCTAATCAGAATTGCAGTTTTCTTGTATCAAAGTCCACCTTACTGCTATAACAACTTACAATGTCTGGTCAAAATCATTTTAGAAAATTCCTGTCATTAAACAGTTTTTAAAAGGCCTGAAGAAAGTCTTCTTTCTCCATAAGGACACACCTCCTGCTTTGGAGCTCAATTTGGTTTAGTCACAATTTATGGGTCCACCCTTTAAGCCTTTTCTCTATTCAGACCATTACTCTCTCCATTTTCTATAGCAATACATCTGCTCCATGAGAGTGTTCATTACACTGTCTGGGTGCCGGGAGAGCTCTTCATTTCTATCTAGATAACACAAATGCCTTAGGCAAATGTAGCCAGCCTCACCGGGCTTTGGCGTCTTCAAAACAATTAATCTCTCCTCAGATTATAGGCTGCATATTTCTATGCTAAAAATTGGCTAAAGTCTTGCCAGGACAGCCTACAAGCAATTCCACTAGAGAGAAGGCAGCCACCCCAGCCTTGCTGAGAAACAACCCTTATTCAGACATTTGGAAGGAACCCACTTGGGATTCAGTGAACACTTTTACAAGACACTATTGTGTTGATTCCAGTACAGAAGCTGACTCTAGTGTTGGTTAAGCTTCACTGAGGAAACTTTTTGGCTAATCTTATATTCAAAGTTTCCTCAATTCCTCATATTAACCTCTCTGTTGAGAAGCTAGTATACAGAAATATAATCCTAATCTCCACAATTTTGTTTGAAAAAGAACTGGCTACCTGAGGCAACTTCGAATACAAGGTGCCATGGGTAGTGGAAGCCCTAGGACTTTATATTAATAGAGTGGAGGCGAGGGCACAGCCAGCAAGCCAGTGGAGTAGACATAGGGTCTTGCAGCTCTGTTGCAGGCGCCATACAAGCATACCTAAAACAACCCCAAGGCCTGCATTAGTGGTGAAAACTCTAGGGGACATATCAAAGATATTGGTGGTGGTCTTGGACTATGCCATGGAAGCCAGAGGAGTGGGACGGTGTCCGATTGCAGCACTTAACAGTTGCTCTTCTCCAAGGATGGAGACCGACTCAATGTCTTCAGAGGAGGGCCTGGGTGTTGTGGTCGGGGTATGGCCTTGGGTCCCGTGTGATCCAGGACTGTGACTCTGAGAGAGGCCGAGCTTCGAGTGAGACTTCTATGCAGCAGTGACTTGGCAGTGAACAGAAGGCTGTGCTTCTGTCCAGAGTTGCTGGTTACACCAGCAGACTCAGCAGTGACCAGGAGAATAGTGGAGGCCTAAAGGCAGGACCTCCTACTTCGGAACAACAAAGGAGACTGGTGAGTCTGTGCAGCTTACTTGAAACAAGCCGATGGGTATATTCATGGGTTGCAGACTTCCCAAAACAAAGAGACAGGTTGTCTCAGCCTCCAGAGTCCGGATGAGCCTGATATGGGATGAGTGAAGAGCAATACACAAAGGGCCTTTGAAAAGAGACAATAAAGATACTGCTGTAACCATACCCACAATAACCATTGAAACACCTAGAAACCCAGATACCTGAGGGCCTCTAAGTTTGAAAGTGGAGAAAAAAGGACGGGGTGGTCCTCATCATCTAAACTTCATCCATCGGAGAGGCTACTATGAATAGGATATGCTGGTCCCCAACAAGAGTTTTCAAGTGGCCCGTCGTATGAGAATACTTGCATGGTCAACAGAGACTAAAGGATTTTATATCTGCATCATAGCTCTAATCATACCTTAGAACTATGAACTCCAGTCTTCGGCAATGGAGTGAAGTGGCCCAAATGGTAATGGTTGTCATGCTTGCAAAACAAATCGCTGGAATTACAGAACATATAAATCCCCGGAGTAATCTCTACAATTATGGACTGCAATCGATGTAATAGTGTTACTGTATACTGAAGATTTTTGATTTCCCCAGTCGATTACAAGACATAGAGAGACCATTCAACCATGGCTGCCAACAGATTAAGGAGGGATGTCTCAATTAAGAGCTTGCTCTCTTCCGAGAGTCATAAGGGAGTTAAACAGAAAAAAGGAAACATCGAGTGGCCTCTTTCCTGATAGATATGGTGCCTTAGACCCAGCCCCCCATATGTTACAATATCTTCAACACTTGAAGAAAATGAAGGGAGAAGTAGCCATGATCTGGGGAGACTTAAAAGAATACCTCAAGGAGATACAAAAAGATGTACAGGAGATAGCCAAATGAGGAGATGTTTTGGAGTCCACAATGGACAATCAATCAGAAGAGTTCCCTTTACGCCAGGAATAAGATAGTGATGTTAGAAGAACAATATGAAGACTTAGCTTTCATACAGAAGTATATTGAAAATGAGTTGCAGCGGAATAACTTAAGAACATGAGCTACATAGAGGAACAGAGGCGGATTACACTTGAGCATATGTGCATAAGCTACTACACATTATCAGAAATCGCCTGGAGGATCCCCTGGTAAGTATAGCTAGAGTGCACAGAATAGCAGCTAAGGAAGTTCAGCAAGTCTCCCCTGGGCCTGAACGCTCACATCCATTTTTACGATGACAAGGAGGAAATATGGGAAATGGTTCCCAACATCACTCTACTGGATTACCAAGGCCACAAGCTTCTGTTCTTGAACAACTTAGCAGCTAGCACACTAAGACAATAACAAGAATTCAGAGAAATTACCGAACACCTGTGGAAACACAAAAGTTCATACCAATGAGGCCATCCGTTTAGACTCATATTTACTTGGAACTCTAAAGTATATATGCTCAAATTCACCAAAACAGCTAAAGAGTTACTGAGCATTCCTGACAACGGAACCCCACAATGATACAAGCTATCAACGTCAAATAAACAATGATACAAAAGAATGTGGTTGGGTGTCAAATCCTGTAGACAGCCTGGTCCTCTAATGCCACAAGAAATAGAGAAAACAAAACAAGAGGTTATCAATAAAGTGACTAGGTGGCACTAGAGTGCCGGCGAGCAAGATTAATGAAGTCTGTGAAGCACTCACAGCGCAGATTCTCTATCCAGTATAATCCTCCCCTTGGGAAGTACTAATACAACTCAACTCCCACATCGGCATTGCCCGGCACTTGCTGCGACCCGCTGCTGATTTAAAATCTGTGCAGCGGCGAGTGCAGATGTGAGCTGGCAGAGAGAATTGCTCGAGAGCAGACAGGCCTACACGGGCAGTGAGGTGAGCTGGGGTGGCCCAGACAGGCTGATATGCTGACACGACTTCTCCGATGCCGAGGTGTGTGGAGACAGCACCTGCGACCAACCGAGAGGTAGCCAGCGGAATCCCGGAGGTGTGTGGGGCAAGCAGTGGTGTGGACACGGATGACTGGTGCTGCGGAGGCTGTGGTGGGGTGAGGCCTTGGGGAGTCCGGGCGGCCAAGGGATGCTGCTGGAGCCCGGCAGGGGAGAGAGCAGTGCTGTGCCTGGCTCCTTTGGGAGCGTGTCCCCGGGAGGCACTGGGCCTGTACTGGGTGATGGCGTATGTCGGAGGAGCAACACTGCGGACACATGTCGTGGCCCGCATCGAGAGTTTGGAGCCATGCCTACCCGCCCGGCCACAAGGATATTGGAGCGGGTGAGTGGGCTGACCTGGAGCCTGAGAGGGATGGAGGCTGTGAGTCAGCCCGGACCTGGGGGTGGCACGACTGGTGGTGGACTGCGGCACTCACAGCCTGGGATTGGACCGAGGCAGGCTGTGGGTGCCGTGGCCTCGAGCGCCATGTGCTGCCTGGGCTGAGGGGACTCACCGGATACTGCTACGAGCCAGACACGCTAATCAACCTCAAGACTTACATGCAGGACTACGGGTATGGGACCAGACCCCGCATGTGGTAGGCCCCCACCTGGGGGGGGCCGGGGCCCTACAGTAGACCAAATTATCTGGTGCCCTCCCTGTTGACCTTAGACATGCATGCTGTGCTAGGCGATGCTGTTTGAAGGTGCACAGAGGGAGAGAGGAGAGCCTCCTGGGTGGAAAGGTGATCCAGGGCTCTGGACCCTGCCTGCCTCGGTATGAGCTGCAGCGGCAGCAGGTCTGCCTCGGACCAGTGGATATCCATGAATGGAAAACCTGTTGTGTGGATCGGCGTAGATGAGGAAATCAGACGCAAAAACAATGAAACTGCAATTCGGGGCCAAGAAATCAACCAGGCTGCAATCAGACGATATGGAAAGTAACACACACAATCTGCAAGTACTGGGGGAGGTCTCAGACATTGGGGACATGAAAACTCTTCTGCTAACAATGCAGTCCAGCCTGTCCTCAATAGACAGTAAAATGGACAACATGTGCACCAGGCTGGTCTTGCTCACCAATTAGCTGATGAGTCATGCTGGACGCTTGTCTGAGGCTGAGCAGCAAGGTCAAGGAGGAACAACTTGTGAATAGTGGGTATCCCAGGGTTCATAGATACCAAGCCACATGGAACAGTACATAGAACGCCTGCTTACCACACTGTTTGGAGCGGATGCATTCTTAAAGATAGTAGTGGTGGAAGGAGCGCACAGAGACATGGCGTTGAGCCCGCCGCAAGGTGCACCTCGATAATTGCACTCCTCTTGAATTACAGAGACAGAGAGGCGGCACTAAGAATCGCTCATGAGAGCGCCCCCTGAAATTTGAAGGTAACCATCTCTCACTTTATCCAGACTTCACGCTGCTGAACCAGGAAGCTCAGAAAAAATACGCATCAGTCAAACAGAAAATGAGGCAAGCAAACATCCCATTCGCAATGCTGGACCCGGCCCCACTGATGATAACCCACAAGGGAAAAGATCACATCTTTGCTACCCCACAGAAGGCCAGCAAATATCTAAAACGCAGCCGAGAGACTGAAAAACCACATCATTGGGACCATTCCAGTCCGGGCTCATCTCCTGCCATGTCAGACCAGGATTGAATGAATGGGTGACAAAGACCGCGTCAGCTGTGCTCAGGACTGAAGACTCCCCCGTGGGAGTCTCAGAGAGGGTGTTGTAGCCCCTTGGTTCACCACACCCACCAGACTACAGATGCACAAAGAAAGACATCACAAATTGCTTGTATGCAGGCCACCCCGCCTTATACTGGTGATATAAGAGGACATGGCAATGCTTGATCCCTCTGGGTCCAATACAGTTTACCCGGGCACCCTCTCTACTTAAAGGGGTGTCCGCCCGACCCTTTAGATGACCCCATTGGGGAATATTACTTTAACTTTTGAAATTCTACTGATAATTCTGCTTGATATGATTTGAGATTTCAAAGGGAGGGATTTTCCTGGTGGATTTGTAAGTACGCATGGGAGGGGGCGGGAGGGACAGTTTACAAGTTATCAAATGCCACATGCGCACACAGTTAATTTACACACATGCAATACTGATGGTTGCTCACGCACTTCACCCCTCCCCATTATCAACTGGACTGTACACTTATCATTAGATGCCGATAGGTGGGACGGAGAGTCAGCCCTCTAAATCTGGCTATACATTCAACTGCCTCATGTGGAATGTAAGAGGGTTGACCCACGCAAGAAACTACACACACTAGCATACTTAGAGAGGCACAACATTCACCCGGCTTTATTACAGGAGACTCGCTTCGCAGCTGGGATGCCGGCCTTTTTCGCGACATGCTGGGCTCTTTATCAACAGTTTGCCACTTATTCCTCCTACTCCTGAGGAATCGTGATTCTGATCCGTAAGGGCACCCCATACGTACCTCAGAGTGTTAGAAATGACACGCAGGGTAGATACACAATCCTTTGGGGCAGACTAGCACAACAGTCTGTTACCATAGTTAACTGCAATGGACCAAATGTAGACAACCCCTTTTTCTTCAGTGCCATCTGGTTTCATGTGGTGAATATAGGTTCAACACAAACACTCTGGGGTGGGGACTTTCACTTGCCTCTTGACTCATCCATGGACAGACAAACCAACGCGGCTTCATCCTTTACCAGAGCTGCAGATCGCCAGCACACTGTTTTGACCGCATATGGTGTGATAGACAGCTGGCACTGGCTACAGCCTCATGACAGGGGTGGGCACTTTCTATTCTAGTGTACATTCTAGCTGGTCCAGGCTGGATTACTGGTTAATATCCCAAACACCAGTGCCCTGGATTAAGGAGGTCACTCATCTGGCCCACACATACTCTGACCACTCTCCGGTCACTTTAAAGCTTGAATTGCTGGCCATTGTTTCCCCACTTATTAACTGGCAACTATCCCCAGCACTTCTATTGGACGACCCCTTTCATAATGAACTTAGGAGGGAGATAGTGGAATTCATCTACAGGAACCCGGGCTCAGTATCTAAAGTTGGCGCGATATGGGAGGCCTTCAAGGTTACAATGCGAGGCCTCTGTTTAGCAAAGGGCGCTGGTATCCTACGTGATATCCAGTCCACCATAACTCGTATAGAGACAGAAATTAGAGACCTAGAGTCTGCATTGGCAACAACACAAACTGCTGACGTAATTCAGCGACTCCGGGTGGCACTGACTGACTATCAGGAGACGGCGGAGTGGGAGGTCCTCTTCAGGGGCAAATATGCATAGGTGCGTTCTTACTGAGAAGGGGAGAGACCGGGACGTGCGCTAGCCACCACAATTTGTGCAACATGCTCCGACAGCACTATTTTGGAGATATGTGAACATTCTGTCCACATGCTCCGAGACATCTCGGATATACTTAGAGCGTTCGTGATACATTATGAGCAGTTCTACTCCTCCACTAGGGAAACACCACCAGACACAGACAACTATTTAGAAGATGTTGTGCTGGGTTGGCTCAGTGACTTACAGTGCGGGTTTCTGGCAGCTGACCTTGAACATGATGAGATACGAGAGGCCATAATGTAACTGCAGTCAGTTAAAGTCCAAGGCCCCGATGGCCTACCAGCGGATTTCTATAAATCTTATGTGGATATACTTGTTCCACTATTAAAAGAGGTCTATACTGAGGCCAGACATGTGAAACAGCTTCTACCCCGTATGAGGGTAGCCCTGCTCATTACACTACTGAAACCAAATAAAACAGCCTCTAGCTGTGAATCCTACAGGCCACTATCGCTCATTAACTGTGACATAAAGATACTGACCAAAATGTTAGCCAATCGATTAAGCCTATTAGTGACCTTTCTGACCAGGCCGGACCAATCAGGGTTCATTCCAGGCAGGGCTACTTCGCATAATTTATGCACACTCTTTGCAGTACAACAAAGTATAGGCCCCAGGATCCCCTCAGCAGCGGTCTTCTTAGATGCCACTAAGACGTTTGATTACCTCGAATGGGACTATTTCGTGGTCATACTGAGACGCATGGGATTCCAGCCAGCAATCATGGCCTGGGTTGCATTGCTCTATTCTAATCCTTTGGCTTGTGTGAAGATTAACGGTGCGCATTCTGCGCCCTTCCGTATAGCCCTGGGACCAGTCACCTCTGCTATTCGTGCTTGCGATGGACCTGCTTGCAGCCAAACCCTGCCAACATCACAGCACATTTGTGATCCACACATCTAGTAGACATATACTAATTTCATTATACGCAGAAAATGTAACATTATACCTCATAAACCCTGCAGAGAGCTTAAACCCAGTGTTGCAGGAGTTTATAAAGTTTGGACATATGTCCAGTATCCGAATAAACTGGGGGAGATCGCAAATTTACCCACTGACTGCAAACATGCACCGATTCAGTCCAGATTTACCCCTTCAATGGAATGACACAAATCTTGAATACTTGGGCATAGAGCTGTCCAGAGACAGGGAGCTAATGCGTGTAAATTATGGGGCAGCGCTAGAAAATATACAGTTCAACATTGCACGCTGGATTACCCTTCCTATATCGATGACAGGGCGTATCTCGCTAATGAAAATTGTCATACTTCCCAAATTACTGTACTTATTCCTAAGCATTCCGTTCCCACCAACCAGACACTTTTCCAACTGCTAAAAAAACAGTTAATTCGACTAGCATGGGCTGGAAAGCAGCCGTGTTTGAAATGGGAAATCCTGACCCAACTGTTTGCCTGAGGGGGGCTTCAAAGCCCCTGATCGAGAACTCTACTCTATTTGCGCACAGGCGCAGTTCGCGTATTACTGGTACTGACCTCCACCGTACATGCCGCATCTGGCAGTAGAGCAGGGTTACATGGCCCCAAACCCATCCTTTGCATATTGGAGGCCCGACATGGGAGTTAACTCCCCCCATCCCAAGACCCCCCACAGGATTCCACAGTGGCCTGTACACAAATAGCCTGGCTATAATATTATACTCGCCAATATGCCACTTTTGCACCAGGGAGCAATCCCAGTTACGTGTGAATCCGCAGGTAGAAAACTGCTGACAAAACTTGCCCTTCACTCATGAGGTGACTTATATAAATAGGGCCAATTCCAGGACCGGGACACATTCCCAAGTTGACAAGTTGAGGACGCCACTTGACAATTTCTAGTTTATCTATCTTAAATGGAGCATTAGAGACATCACGCCGGACTTCCACCTAGAACCACCCCGGGTGAACACTTTTCACACATTGTTACAAGCAGACAGCCGACGATACTTAGTCTCAACACTTTACCAATCTGCACAGCAAGAGCAGCCAATAACACATGGTGGAGCGAGGGAAGGATGGGACCAGGAACTGCAGATACCTTTGTCAGCTAAACAGTTGGTCCGTTGCTGACAACAAACTGGTAGGATCACAGCAGGCAGCAGATCGAGAATTATACACTGCAAATTCCTCCACAGACTATACTACACACCAATGTGGCTTCATAAGTACAGCTTACAGGCAGATTACTGTTGTGCGAGTTGCAGCAGAGAGTGTGCAGGTTTTCTACATTTGGCTTGGGCTTGTCCCCTGGTGCTGCTATTCTGGAAAAGAGTTGAAAACGCTATGTCCCTCATGATAGCTACACCACTAACGCTCACATCCCAGATGGCTGTGATGGGTTACACTGAGGAAATGGGGTTTGATCATCGTAGATATTTGGACTTAAGTCTCCTGTTGGCAAAAAAGAGAGTGGCCTGTATGTGGGGAAGAGGCCCGGTGCCTAAATTCAAAGACTTGATACTTGACTTGATATACTGTAAAGAGCAGATAGAAACTTATGCTGAGTTGTTGCTTCCCAGCTCACAACCTAGAGACCTATCCGTTGGGCAAATTGACTATAACTACTGAAATAGTCAATCCAAAGGCCAATTACGACACTAAAGGAGGAAGACAAAATATATTGCAGCATTTGCAAATCTGTTGGAATGGTCTGATTGATAGGACAGAGGGGAAAGGGACAAGCCAATACTCAATACGGGTGAGGAGAAGGCAGTGTTGTTAATCTGCTGTTATCTGATGTTACTGTTCTGAGAGTTAACAGTTGCAGAAGCGTAGAGGGCATACATTAATACAAATCAAAAAGATGCACTGTTCCACAAGAAAAGGCAGAGGTCCACTAGGCACATCTAAAAGTAGAAGCAAAAGCCCTCACACATTCTCGTCAGACTGGCACTGCAGTGTCTGACAGGCCTCGCAAGGGGGCTCTTTGCCGGAGATCTTAATTGGTAGTGCGTGCCGTGGTTAAAGCAAGTAGAGATTAATTTAAACCTACAGGCAAAAAGGAGCTGAGGAGAGAGGAAAGTTAAAATTAGCTTGAGAATCTCAAAAATCTCTATTTTATTGATCATGAAGGTTCCTTCACTAGTGGTTGAAGGAAGACGCTTCCTCCACCCCACTGTCTTTTGGTAGAGTGGTGGAACATTATCTCCATTCCACTCCCTAGTGTTTTTAACCTTGGCCGAGACCCTTTATGGTCATTTCAACTTTTTTAACTAAGCCAATTTTAACTTTCCTCTCTCCAGCTCCTTTTTTGCCTGTAGGTTTGAATTCATCCCTACTTTCTTTAATCACGGCATGCACTACTAATTATGATCACCGGCAAAGAGCCCCCTTGCGGGGTCTGTCAGACATTGCAGCGCCAGTCTGATGAGGAGCAAGCCCTATGATGAAGCATGACATCCAATCTCTTGCTTCACTTTTAGAAGTGCCTAGTTGACCTCTGTCTTTTCTTGTGGAACGGTGTATCTTTTTGATTTGTATTATTATTACGGAGGCTGTACATTGGACCATATAATCTGCCTGTCCCTCTCATGGTTATATGGTATACATTAATCACCTGTATAATCACCTATTAATGTGCTGTACAAATAGATTCACAATGATGTAATGGCATGGCTTGTATAGTGTTAAAATGTACGTTTGCAATAAAACAATAAAAAAACAAATCAAGTATGCAGTAAAAACAAATGATGGCTGCATATGAAATAAAAACAGAGTGGCCATTCTTCATTATGCACCTTTTTCCCTTTAACATGAATCACAACATGGGGAAAGGGACGGGCTGGAAGAGAGGATGAGAGATCAGTTATAAGTCAGATCGCCTTCAGCAGTAACACATGCCAGGAGGAAGAATGACAGGAAAGTTACGAAACTATTACACCCGAAGGATTTTCTACTGTAATGAGTCTGGCTTTTATCCTGAACCTTACAATTGCTCACCTCAGTGCATTTTTATTGTTCAAGTTTCTTTTTTTTATATTTCGTTTCTCTATCCTGTTCAGGAATATCTTATTTCTTCAAAAAGTGATAGTTTTAATTTTGTGGCATGATATGATGTCACAGTGGCATCATTCAATCCTAGAACACTGTGATGCCTTGGAATGTGGGGACAGTTGGAAGATAGCGACCAGTGGATAGCTGTTAGATGAGGTGTTAATATTAAATGCTATTCTTACCTTCAACAAAATAAATAAATAAAAAAAATAAGGTGACTAAACTCCATGTGTGCTCCGGCATTGAGGCCACTTGAAAGTATATATGACCGAAGCTAATGATATCACCCTGAAAACAATGACTAAACACACTGAATGAGTGACAACCAGCCCAGGGGGCGTCATGAAAAACAGAGCCTGGTGCAGGAGATAGCTCAATATGACCAACACCATAAAGGAGAAGTAGGTGGCATAATTGTGTTAGACATTTATGAATAGGATTGTATGTTGCTTAACTATCACTGTTTACCCTATTAATATTACAAAGGAGTGGCATTAAGAAGAAGGGTGGGTTGGTACCCGGCATCTCGGTTAAAACAAGAGACTGACTGTGTTGAATTTCCTTCACTTAACAGAGGCTGATATTTTTGTTACAGGAGACCCTTCCTCTGAAACAACACCAAGACAGACCCAAATCTAAGCTTTTCCCACAACAATTCTTTGCCTCCTCTGTGTCAAAAAGAGAGTGAGTAGCGATTCTTTGTAGTACCACTTTTCAAGGGAGGATACTGAACCACCTTTAAAAGGGAGGATACTGAACACATTTGTGGATAAGTCCGTTAGGATAGATGGATCAGAGATAGACCGGGAGGGGGGGACAAACATACTATTCTGTCCCTCTGTGCCACTAATGACCAACAAAAAGCCTTACTTAAAAGGATATCACAGAATGATTTGAATTAGCTGTGGGAGAACGTATTGTAGGATGCTGCCCCTACTTGACAATTGATCCTTCCTGCTCCAACTTGGCAATCGATCCTTCCAAAGACCGCACATATCAGAAAAATGATGAGAAACAGGTAGTAACTTTAGAGATGAAACAAACTGGCTGAGAGAAGTGGGTGTGGTAGGCAGCCAGACGGATCTGTATCCTGTGAACACAGACAATGTGCTCTACTCAGCAGCTCATACATCATAAAGCCAAATTGGTTACTTTTTGGATTCTGACAGACATTTAGTCCCAATAGAAAAAGCCTGTTAGACTTGGCATCCTTGGCGTGGTCTCCCCTAACTTTTTGCCTCTGTTTTCCACATTGTTGATGTGTGCTGGACTCTGTTCTTGCTGTTTTTGTTACTCTGGGCACTTTACCACTGCTATCCAGTGCTAAAGTGCAAATGCTCCTATGTAAAATGTATGTATAATTGGCTTTCCATGATTGGCATATTTGATTTACTAGTAAATCCCTAGTACAGTGCACTAGAGGTGCCCAGGGCCTGTAAATCAAATGCTACTAGTGGGCCTGCAGCACTGGTTGTGCCACACACATTATTAGCTCTGAAAACATGGCTCAGACCTGCCACTGCAGTGTCTGTGTGTGCAGTTTTCAAACAGCCAATCCGACTTAGCAAGGGTACCCACTTGCCAGGCCTAAACCATCCCTTTTCTTACATGTAAGGCACCACTAAAGTAGGCCCTAGGTTTCCCCTTGGGTAGGGTGCAGTGTATGTTCAAGGTAGGACATATACTAATGTGTTTTATATGTCCTGACAGTGAAATACTGCCAAATTCAGTTTTCACTGTGCAAGGCCTATCTCTCTCATCGGTTAACATGGGGGCTGCCTTTAAATATTATTAATGTGTCGATTCCCTTTGGGAGCAGATAGTAAAATGGAGTTTAGGGTCTCTGAACTCACAATTTAAAAATACATCTTTTAGTAAAGTTTGTTTTTAGATTGTGTGTTTGAAAATGCCAATTTGAGAAAGTAGGCATTTTCCTGCTTAAACCATTCTGTTACTCTGCCTGTTTGTGGATTCCCTGTCTAGGTCAGACTGACAGTTGGGCTGTTTGCACCTGTCCTCTAGATAGTGACACAAAGTGAGCGGGGTGTAGCCTGCATATCCTAGTGATCCATCTGTGCTGGAAGGGAGGGGAGGAGTGGTCAGTCACACCTGAAAGGGCTGTGCCTGCCCTCACAATGCAGTCTCCAACCCCCTGGTGTGTGTCTGGGGCATGGCCTGTGCAAGGCAGGATCTTACAAACAAGAAAGACTTTCCTTTGAGGGTTGCCTACTTCAAAGGCAGAATGGGGTATAAGTAGCGGACCCAAAACCCCTGGAAATTAGATCACTTCTGGAATCAAGAGGAGCCTCTGCCAAGGAGAAGAGCTGAGGAGAAGTGCTGCCCCTGCCTGTGCCTGTGACTGTGCTTTGTTGGGCTATCCTGCAGTTACTGCTTCTGCCTGTGAAAGGGGACAAAGACTGGACTTTGTTGTGCATTCCTGCTTGAGAAAAATCTCCAAGGGGTTGAACTGAGCTTGCCTCCTGTTGTTGAAGTCTCAGGGCCATCGAAGACTTCCCCTGACAGCACCTGGACTCTCTACTGAGACTCCTGCCCTGCCAAGTGCTGCCCTATCCAGACCCTGGGCCCTTGAAAGGTGAAGTTGGCAGACAAGAACTGAAAATCCATGCACAGAATGCTGTGCGGGGAAATTTACGACGCACCTTCCGCAACACGGCTGATAAATGACGCTCCGCCGGCTTTGCGGCTGAAATTGAAGCTCCACCTGCATCGCGGCTGTGAGATCGATGCAATGCGGCTGGAGAAACAACACGCAACACCCGCTTACGGAGGCTGCTAACAACGCAAAACCCACGCAGCGCGGTTCTCGAGCACTGTGCGACTGGATTTTCCACACATTGCCCCTGGATGTCCAAGTCAATCCGACTTTGCGCGGATCCGAGGTGTCCCGTTTGGAAAACGATGCATCGTTCTCTTGAGAGGGAGAACGACGACGCATCGCCGACCCGACCGTAGAAGGAAACGACGCATGGCCTCACTTGCAAGTAAGGAATCAATGCATCGCTACCCTTTTCCGACGCACGCTCGCCCATGCGGCTTTATTTCCGACGCTAACCAGGTACTTTGTGTAACAAAAGCATTCTCACTGTTTTCTAAGGATTAGGACTAGTATTCTTTTGAAAATTCATACCTTGACTTGTGTATGTTGGAGTTTTGTCATTTTGATCTTGTTTGATTTACATAAATATTTACTATTTTTCTAAACTGGTTTGGTGTCCATTTTGTAGTGTTTTCACTGTATTACTGTGTGTTTTGGTACAAATACTTTACACATTGCTTCTGAAGTTAAGCCTACCTGCGTATGCCAAGCTACCAAGGGGGTGAGCAGGGGTTAACTGAGTGTGATTCTCCTTTACCCTGACTAGAATGAGGTTCTTTGCTTGGACAGGGGGTAACCTGACTGCCAATCAAAGACCCCATTTCTAGCAAAGCCTATATAGTTAATATCTCTGTCTGACCCCCGCACTGATACCCTTACACATTCATGCAGCAAAATGTGATTCTTGTAGTGGGAACCGGAGACTAAAAGACAAGCTACTGAGGGATCCAGCCACTAAAATAGATCTAACACAAAAAATGTAGATTATCTGCGGGAAAAAGATACACCAGAAGTATTCATCAAGGTGCTGTCGGAAGCTCTTACGGTGGTGATGAGACTTCATATAATAACAGCCTCCTGCGTGAAACACATTAGGAAGAGAGTCAGAAAAGGGTTAAAAGCAAAACCGACAGACCTAAAGAGACCACACAACTAACAGGGTCTAACAAAACATGGCATCAAGTCCTAGACTATGACAAAGCAGAATATATGCCATTGCGCACTAAACAAAGATTTGATATGGCAAATTCCTGATGGTGCAACCAGAAGTGCAGTCTACATTGGCTAGAGTATATAGAATCAAAGATGAGGGAGGCAATCTAATACTAGAGAACCAAGAAGTTTGTAACATATTTAAACAGTTCTATAACTCTCCTTATAGCAAGCAAACCACTGATATAGAAGATTTAAGTAAGTACTAGGAAGTACGCACAATCCCTTTCAAGTGACAACAGAAACTAGACAAACTCACAGAAATTGTTGAATTCGGGAGCGCTATATATGTAAATTGAAACTGGGCAAAGCAATATGTACTGACGTGTTTATTAATACCTTTTATCAAATGTTATGCTCCTCCTCAGCACCTATCCTCGCCAGATTAAGTAACAGCTTTGGAGATGAGGACAAGTTCACAGAATGAATCAGAAAGGTAGCGATTGTCCTTGCCTCAGAGTCAGGGAAAGATAAGACCTCTGTGCTTCATACAGGCCAATTTATTTGCTGAATTCAGATTATTTACTGTTCTGTTGGCATCCAGACTAAGACAGATGATGGCCAAATTAGTTCATGCCGACGAGTCAGGCTTCGAATATGATAGACAATATGGCAATAACATTAAAAACCTATTACATATAATAGAAAATACCCAGAGGAAACGTACAAATCAACTTTTACTGTCTCTAAGCATTGCAAAACCTTTTGAAAGGGTACATTGGATACAAAAGGCCTGATTACAAGTAGAAGCATTTTTATCACCTTTGATAAATAACGATACCATAGAGTACACTGTTTAGTGGGTGCGTTAAATGCCACCTCTTACAAGTTTATGGGGAATAGCGTGCGGATGTTTTATGTTTAACACACCAAACTCTACCTTATACAGTAAATATCGTATGTTTTTCCCTGCTAAATTTCGACAGGTTTGACCTGCTTAAATGTAACAAAGGTTGAGTTATTTACTGCATCGGATAGATATCGGTTGCGTTAAATAGCTTTAAACTCCTAAGTCCAACCCATGCATAAACAGAGGTTAACTCATTGGTCGGAATATTAAGAGCCACTTGTTATCAGGCCCATAGTGTTTTGCAAAGACTGAGAGTTGGTGACCGGTTCTTGAAATGGACCCTGATGGGAAACAAATCATTCAAAGCACATGAACCATGAAAAGATGTCAGAATCCTTCAATATTCAGCAGTTCTAAAGGGGTGTTGCTTGACAGGCCAAGATGGCGGTTGCTCTGTTACAGCTCCGCGCCATTGGCCCTACAATCCTTACAAATTAAATACAGGGGATCAGCATCAGCTGTTAACTGTGCTGCCTACGGCACCCTTGAAAGTGGGGTGCCCTTGTCAACCGTCACTCCCTGGCGCTGTGGGTGAGGTCCTCTCAGGTCGGCGGGGACTGGCGTAGCTGCAGCCCATGTTTGAAAATCTGGGTCCAGTGACACTTGATGGTAGGCTACACCTCCCACCCATGGTTTGAGCTCCACAGGAGAACGAGGTGAGCTGGGGAACCCAACTGCAGGGCGCCCAAACTGGCGTTACCCACAGAGAGAAGCTGCGGAGAGAGGAAAGGCTGCTAGACAAAGGTGGTGACTTGCTGGACTGGGCAGTGGGCTGCTTGGAGAAAACTTTAGCCTGCCTACCAAGCCCAAGCCAGGTATGACCAAGCAGATAAGCTCCCTCTTCTAACTGCCACCTGTGGCTTCCCCATAAAATCTGACGACCTATGGCACAGGAGCGTGGCGGGCTTCTGCTGCGCACAGAGATGATAGGAGGGGAGGCAAAGGGCCCAGCGGACTGAGAAAGTGGCCTGCAGTGCCGGGTCTGGAACTCCTCGACATTGGACACCACTGAATGGCCCCCACCCGTGAGCTGGCACAGCCCTGCCTGAGGATTCTGCCATCTGGAGCAGTGTGGACAGTGGAGGCGGCTGCTGAGGGGCACCTGGCAACTTGCCTTAGCCCCCGCAATGGTACTCTTGTTGCAGCAGAGTGGACTGCTAGGCTGGGGCCCCCCACTGTAGAACTTGGCAGAGACTTTAAATTCTCATAGCTGACTCTCTTGGTGGTGGGTGACCTTGTCCCTCCCTTCCTCCTTGCAGACATTATTATAGACCATCAGGGCCCACCATCGTTCTGAGTTATATACCAAGGCATTGCCGAAAGCACCTAAGATACTTTGCTACTCTGACAGGGTGTGGGGGACTTGCCTCCTCTTATTGACCACTCTGCAGCAGCCACAGGGGACTCATAAGACCTCTGGGGACAGCGGACTGACTGGTGTAGCTAATTTATATGAGTGTAACCAAAGGAGAAACGTTTCTGCCCTAAAATCGCAGGTGCAGGTCTGGAAAAATGTACCCTTAGCTACAAACCGGGGAAATAGCCCTATCCAAAATGATCATTTTTCCTAGGTTGCTCTACTATTTTGTAAATGTTCCCTTTATCCCCCCAGGATGCTTCTTCCAGGATCTTGATACTATGTCAGAGGAGCTTATGTGGGGAGACATGTACCATCGCATTGCACTGAAAAGGTTGCAACTACCAAGTATGCAGCCGTAGATTCGGAGCCCCATCTTCTGATGCTTACTATTTAGTAGCACAATTACAGTGGGTTTCACAGTGGTTAGCGGGGTGGTTCATTCATGGAAGAGAAGTGCAACGGACCCGCTCCCCCCCTTACACCATCTATGCTCTGTGGTTTTCTACTCCCCAAAGTTGCACCCCTGACCACAAGTTCACTGCAAGTCATGATTGCCCGTAAATGTTTTGCTAGGGTCTCCCACCTCCCACGCCGCATTCCACCCTACACCCTAGCACTTCCTGCAGCCTTCCACAATTTCCCAGATCCTACTCAGCCACTGACTTGAGGAGCTGGCATGAGCAATCCCTGAGCACATTAGGAGGGGACCTCTTTGCAGATGTCCACCCCTTACCTTCAACCGACTTGTCTCTGACCAAGCTATTCCATATGGGCGGTTTCTCACATTGAGACTGCTGTGTAATGTGTCCATTTTCTTGCGATAATGGCTTTACTCCTAGTCCTACTCCCTCGCCTTCCTTTTAAACCAATGAGGCCTCCCGCCTCCCCCTAGACCCTCCCTTCCCCTTTAAACCCCCCCCCCCCCACCCTTACCTCCTCCTGTACAAAAACCAAGCCCAAGCAGCAACTCGGACAGTCCGTACCGGGAGGGCGGGAGGGAACGGAAAAGGAAGGCGAGGGAGTAGGACTAGGAGTAATGCCATTATCGCAAGAAAATGGACGCATTACCTCCCGTCCCTCCCTCGCCTTCCTTTTAAACCAATGAGACATAGCAAGAAAAACACAGGAGACAGACACTGAGTTGCAAGAACCTTTATTCATATCCTGCCCCAAGGACACCAAAACACCCTACCCCTATTACCTCATAGAGGATAAGACCCGGTGACCTAATACCGACTCCAAACTACCCAAGTCCGACAGCCTATATTGACGCACAAACGTCAAAGGTGAAGCCCAAGTGGCGGCTCTGCAAATTTCCACCACGGAGGTCCCTTGTAGTTCTGCCACTGTAGCCGCCATACCTCTGGTAGACCGACCCTGAATCCCTTGAGGCGGCACTACCCCTTTCAAGGAATAGGCCAACAGAATCAAAGATCTCACCCACCGACTCAATGAAGCCGTGGAAGGTTTCTCACCTTTACGTGCCGGACCGAAATTCACAAAAAGCGAATCCCCCTTACGAAAAGAAGCCACCACCCGCAGGTACTCCAATAAAGCCCTGCGTACATCCAACGAATGCAAACGGACCTCTTCCTTTGAGGAGGGATCAGGACAAAATGAAGGAAGGATCACCTCCTGACGGGAATGGAATGAAGAATTGACCTTCGGAATAAAGGAAGGAACCGGAACCAGAACTACCCGATCGGGAAAAACCTTAAAAAAAGGAAAGGAACAGGCCAATGCCCCCAACTCCCCTAACCGACGAGCCGAAGTAATGGCTACCAAAAATAACGTCTTCAAAGACAGATGGCGTAAATCACAGTCCCCCAGTGGCTCAAACGGGGCCTCTGTCAAAACATCCAAAACCAAAGAAAGATCCCAGGAAGGAAAGGAACGTACTGGGCGAGGAAACAAATTAACCAGACCCTGAAAGAATCTAGGCATCAGGTGCCCTTCATCCTGAAGATTCCGCCACGGACCTCTGAATGCCTGAATCGCCGCCCACTGTACCCTCAGAGATGCTACTGACAAACCCAATTGTGCGCCGTCCTGTAGGAACTGCATCACCTCAAAGATAGATGCGCATGTAGGATCCAACTCATGATTCAAACACCAAAAAGAAAAAACCCGCCACTGTCTACCATAGGAAAGTAAAGTGGAACGCCGCCTGGAAGCCAACAATGTAGAACTCAACGCTACAGGTACCCCCAGACCCGTCAAGCCCCGCCGTTCAACTTCCAGGCCGTCAAGTGCAACCTCCTCAACGACACCACTGAGAGGCAGGGAAACTCCAGGGGGGATGGACAAAGAGGCAGAGGCCACATCCACCCTTCTGCCATCAGCCGTAACAACGGGAACCAATTCGCTCGCGGCCAAAGAGGTGCAATCAGGATAACCCTGGAGCCCAGATCCCTCACCCTCAACAGAAAAGCCCTGAGAAGTTGAAACGGAGGGAATGCATACAACAGACCCCTCGGCCAAGGACATGACATCCCGTCCACCTCCCAGGCCTGGGGACACCGAAACCGGGAGCAGAAGCGATCCAACTTCGCATTTCTGCGGACCCAAACACATCCAACACTGGAAGCCCCCAAAGCCGAACCAGATGCAGAAACAGAGACTTTCGGAGGGAGAAAAGTTGAGACGAAGGAATCACCCTGCTTAGAAGATCCGCCCGAACATTGACCACCCCCGAATGTACGTAGCCCTGAGAGAAGGAACCCACTCCTGAGCCCACACAAAAATCTCCCTGGCTAGACTGAACAGAGCCCTTGACCTGGTCCCTCCTTGTCGGTTGACATAAGCTTTGGCCACTAAGTTGTCCGTCCGAATAAGAACCGCCGTCCCCCTCAGGGACCCGTGGAAATGGACCAGAGCCAGAAAGACCACTCTCAATTCGCGCCAATTCGATGACCGACTCGCCTCCCGAGGGGACCAAAACCCCTGAACCTGAGCCGACCCTGTCCACGCACCCCAACCGGAGAGGCTGGCATCCGTAGTCACCACCACGGGCCTCAGAGGAGATAAAGAAACCCCTGAGGAAATTCAATTTTTAATACGATCGTATCGACCCGCCATTTTGTGGCCCGCCGCCATTTTATGTTGCCTTCACTCAGGCAGCACAGCGAACGAAGTCCATTCTGCCTTTTCTGCTTATTCTGCAACATGGTGTTCAAAACAGCTTTCTGCCTCTATCTTTACAAGGCTGGTATTAAGGTCTGACCGAGTACACTAATCCCTGTCTGGTTTTCTAATCCTTGTTTCAACTATCTGTAGGCTCACACTATTCTCCGCCGATCTTATCTTATCGTCTGGCCTTCGCTGTCCTTTGCTAGTATTCTCTCATTTCACAACTGTCTTCCAAACGCACACAAACTTATCGCACCACATGCAACTTCGTTGTGGATCGGTTAATGAATTAGTTCAAGGGAGGGGTGACAAACACAGCTGGAGGGGAGGCAACCTTAAGTCACTTGATACTTTGTTCTGTCTTGTTTTCCGACATTTCTATTGACTCTGCTCTATCTTTACATCATTCTTACTGGCTCCTTTCTATGTGTTCTGGGAGTGTATGTAGTTAATAAATGTTTTTATACGGTATATAAGATTGTGCGCCACAAAGTAAAGTGGCAGTCTCCTGAGAACATACCTTGTGTACTTCTTGGACAACTGTACTAGCTGCAGCTAATAAAATCTGATCTTTTACGCCTGACAGAGTGTCCCGTGTCTCTGTTAGTTGAGGCAGGTGAATCCAAGGAGATTTTAGGCGTACCCTGCGCCGCCAGGCCCAAAAAGGTTCTGGTTCTTCACCCCTACCCGAAGATGATCTGCATCCAACCACCATTGCAACTCCCTGCGAATCAATCTGGACCCCGGAACCCTGTCCTTCAGAGAACCGGACCCCGGAGTCCACCTTTTCAAGAACCACGTCATCGGGCATAGGAGATGGAAACGCGCCCAAGGAACCAGAAATATCACTGATGCCAAATGACCCTGCAGTCGCAACCAAAGAAGAGCTCGTGGTGCAGTCAGTAATACAACCTTCCTGACCAAGGTCTGGAGTACACCCAATCTCTTCTCTGATACCGATACCAAGCCTAGAAGAGTCTGAAACCGAGCCCCCAGAAAAACCAGATCCTGGGACAGAACTAAATCTGATTTCTCCCAATTGATTAAAAACCCGTGGTTTTGCAGGACCCCCAGAACTTGGTCCACCTGTCTCTGCAACAGGACCCGTGACTGGGCATGAATTAAAATATCGTCCAGATATGGATGAATAAACACCACTTCTGCATGTAGCAAAGCCACCAGGGGGCCAGCACCTTTGTGAAAATCCGAGGAGAAGATTTCAGACCGAAAGGAAGAACGCAAAACTGGTAGTGTTCTTGATCCACAGCAAACCTCAGGAACCTCTGAGAAGATCTTGCCACAGGCACGTGCAGGTAAGCATCCTGCAGGTCCAGTGACACAAGAAAGTCCCCTTGCCTGACCAATGGAAAGATAGTCTGAAGAGACAGCATGCGGAAATGCACTGTCCTGATCCAAGTTTTTACTTCTTCAGATTGAGCACTGGTCGAAAACCCCCTGAAACTTTCTGCACAAGAAAGAGGACCAAATAAGTTCCCCGACCCCTTTCTTTCAGTGGAACGCGGGAAATGGCCCCCTTGACCAACAAGTCCCTTACTCCGTCCAATAATGCCCTTCTCCTTGACCCCCCTGAAGGCAGAGGGGTGGGACGCACCCCTGAATCTGGAGGAACCCTCACAAAATCGATGACATAACCATTGGCCACAATGTCTAGCACCCAACGATCGTTGATACTTTCCTCCCAAGCTGAAAGAAAGTGACTCAGCCTCCCCCCAACCGGCCCTATGCCAGGCCCACAGTGATGTCAGGACCCCTTCTTGAAACCACCCCGGTTCGCAGGAGCAGCCTTCTTAGGAGAAAAACGCGGCTGAAAACGCTGTTTCCTAAATGAAAAGGATTTGGCCTCCCTATTCGGAGAAGATCGGGAATGCTTCTTCCACCCTTTATTAGAAGTAGAACCCCCTTTATAAGGTAAGGCATGTTTCCGTTCCTTAAACGCCTTGGAAAGCATGGATGGCAATTGCTCTCCAAACAAGTTACGACCTTCAAACGGCAGTCTCAGCAAGGCCGCCTTCTCCCCTGGGTCAGCCTTCCAGGAACGTAACCAGAGGGACCTACGAGCCCCAATCAAAGCCCCAGAGGCCAGCACTGAAGTACGGGCCACATCTGAAGAAACATCCGCCACCAATCTGGCCTGTTGCTCCATAACAGCCAGGAGCTCTGAACATTCTGCACCTTCCTGAACAGCCACCGCCAGCTTATCAAAGTCTTGCACCAACGACTGAGCCGCATAAGCAGAATATATACCTGCCCTTAGTGCCAGATTCTCACTGGCAAATGCCCTTTTAAGACCTGAATCCACTTTACGATCCGTGGCATCCGTAGGCACACAATCCTCCGGATTTACCGCCGTTTTACCAATCAGGGTAGCTAAAATTGAATCCAGGCGGACCGAAGGAGGTAATACATCCTCACCCTCAAGTAAATACAGTTTCTGCAGGAATCGTGGAACCTGAGCTTTATCCACATCTTTCCATTCACGAAACACCATATCCTTCACAGGTCCCTGGAAAGGCATGGCAAACTTGGAAGGGGTCTGATATTGAGGAAATAAGTGAGAATCCGAGCTTGAAGGATGAAACACTGGGAAACCCAAATTGTCCCGAACATGTGCCATCACTTCCCACATTTCCTCTCTGGATACATATTTACCCCCAGATGATGTAGATGGAACCTCATCACCCTCACTGTCTGACGAGGACTTCCTTGTAGCAGCCGATGAATGAGAAATCTTAGAGTGACCAGTCCTGATCACCCCTACTTGAAGAGCCCTGGTAACAGCCACTTCAATCAGCTCCTGCACCTCCTCCCTGGACATGAGGGGAGTGCCCCTATCCTGTAACTGTGAGCCCCCAGGAGTGGAAACTCCAGCAGCACCCTCCTCAGAGGAGGAGGAAGATGAGACAATCCTACGCCTCTTTGCCTGAACCTTCGGCATGACTATCCAATAAACACTGTCTTACATCCCAATCACTCCCCATATATAGTGACTAGGACCTGCCCCCTAGAAAAAAACCAATCCCCAAAAAGGTCAAACATTCCTGGCCAAATAATAAAACTGCGGGCAGAACGCCCGTCCTACCAGCCGATTCCTGGCATCTCAGCCCAAAAATCGCCATCCCACAGCTCCTCGCTGCTCAGTAGCGTGGTAACCCGGAAATGAAAGCCCCAGCCACAAAGGGCCGGTCGACCCCGTCGGCCGGCCCTCATTCCGCGTAGTTCTGAGCAGCCCAGCTGCTCTCCTACCAACGCGGTCAGCTGCCGTACTCCTCGTGGAGCTCCGCACCCCGAGGAGCACCTTTAACGAAGACCTCCAGGCCCCGCCGTGCAGGTAAGGGAAAGAAAAAAACGTCTAGACGAAAGAAACAGGAGGAGGTAAGGGTGGGGGGGTTTTTAAAGGGGAAGGGAGGGTCTAGGGGGAGGCGGGAGGCCTCATTGGTTTAAAAGGAAGGCGAGGGAGGGACGGGAGGTAATACATGTTGCCTTCTCTTGTGCTCACACGACGAAGAACCCGAAACACACCCCATTATACAGACTCAGCTACACATGGGGACAGGACGTTGCCTGATAACGTGGATATATAAAGCCGTGTGGGAACAAATTGGGTTCTCACTGCTGACCCTGCGTGGCAAATGGGAGGATGGTACAGGATGTGCGCTACATGACACCAAACGGGATCAGGCTCTGTAATCTTCCCAAGATCTGTCTACAAATGTACGCTTTAAAAACATACAATTTTATATTTGATACCGAGTCGGCCTGATGCCAGAACAGATCAATCAACCGCTACTTCCTAATGCACACATTAGTTGCCCCCGTTGCTATTCTGCTGATTTACAGCATAAGTTGTGGCCTTGCCCGACACTGTCCTCTCATTGACATTCTGTTAGTAATGTGTTACAAGAGGTCAATGAAATTACTGACATTAACACGTGGGAGACCTGTGCCCTTGGCATCTTCAAGCGTAGGAAGTGCCACAGGGTGAGAACGCGCTTTGCCTGCATGTTCCTCCTGCTCGCTAAAAGAGTCTTTACTCTGCAGTAGAGAGCAGAAAAAGCGACATCAATGGCTGCATGGCATGGGGCGATGCGGAAATTGGGGAAGACCAAGGGTGAGGCCCTGCGCTATGAAGAAGTCTGGCACCTTTGTAAGCAACGCATTTCTATGGCCTGCAATTACTTAGCAATCACTTGAATTGTGATTCTATACAAAAACAATTGAGAGATGTACTAGGCAGGGTTGCCATCTTGCACCTCATTTATTTGCGCTCACCTGAAAGCCCTTAGCTAATGCCATTAAAGGTAAGTAATGCACTTTATTGTTTAGATTTTCTTAAAAAAGAATTTACAGTACATGACTAATTTGGAAAAAAATACTTAAGGATCTAAAAAATGGCCAAATTAAACCCAGAGTAATTAATCACATATTGGCCAAATAGCAAAACGTGTTAAAACACATCCACACATTCAATGTACTATCTGTCTATGTATTTATTTTAGGAAACATTGAACGTTATAACAAGAATCAAGTAGCTTCGTTCAAACGAAGCAACTTGATCATATAAAGCTAGAACTTGATTGATAGTGTCTAATTGACCTTAACTGGTCAGAAGACCACAAAGACTTGTTTGTGAATCTATCTGATTCCTCCTGCTCTGCTGTGACAGTGTTTGGAAGTTAGGAATCAGTTCTTCTGATTCCACTGATCGATTTTTGGTATTGTTATCTTTAAGTATTGTGAGATGTGTAGTTGTCTTTAACTATTGTATTGCTACTCTCATGTAGGTATGCTTTGAAGGCGAAATCTTCCCATGTATCTTCTTCGTCAATCAGTGAGTCCATGTACCCTCTGTCCCCCAAGTCCCTTCTTCCTCATGGTCTTTACTCAGTCACATGCAGAGTTTCTCTTTCATTTATCACCAAAGTCCTGCTGTCTCTGCATTCAACCCCTGCTCCAGCCATCTTCAGGAGCCTGTTACTTCTGTGCATAGGTCACTGCTTTGCCTTTCTTAGAGTCTTTGTTCCCTCTAAGTCTCATTGCAGCTCCATAAGTGAATAACTGGGTTCTAAGTGACTAACTTCTGCTTTCTCTCATCTACCCTCTTTCTTGAAGTTCTACATTAAAAGTAACATTGATTGTCTCTTCTGCAAGGTATCTTGATTACGTATGTTTTAAAATCTCCTTTGGAAGTAATTGGCCTTCCCATGAGCTGAGTTTGTTCTACACCAATGCTGGAGTATATCCTCTATCTGTGCCATACCCCTGGCTCTCTATCTGTCCCTAGGTCAATGCTCTACCTGTCTTGAAACCCTTATATCTTCCCCAGTACTTTATTTATAGGTCTCTGAGTAGTCTGGTTGCCAATAATATCTTGCCTGTTTCTCAATATCGATGTCCTCTTGTTTTCCTGCTCTCTTGACACCCTCCATAAAAGTAGTTGGGCATGTTGATGAATCAGAACAGAATCTGTTCTAGATTGAATGCCTATTTGCTGCAGTTTACATATGTATTTGAATCTCCCTCTTTTTCTTGCTCTTTTGCAGCCATCACTAGAAGTGTCAGTGTCCATGCACGAGCCTTTGCTATCCAAGACACAACTGTTGAATGGTAATTTGCTGAAGGTCACCCTTGAGGCAGCCTATTCTGTCCCTGAATCGTGGATCCCTACTGGACCCCAGTACAACTATGTGGTCAGTCTGCAACTGCCAAACTTTGAAGAGGTGAGAAGCTGCAAATAAATAGAAAAAAGTGTGTGTGTGTGTGTGTGTGTGTGTGTGTGTGTGTGTGTGTGTGTGTGTGTGTGTGTGTGTGTGTGTGTGTGTGTGTGTGTGTGTGTGTGTGTGTGTGTGTGTGTGTGTGTGTGTGTGTGTGTGTGTGTGTGTGTGTGTGTGTGTGTGTGTGTGTGTGTGTGTGTGTGTGTACTACTATGGAAGAGGATCTTAGCTTCTCTTTGAGACTGTATCATTTTCCATATGACTAGGCTGGTGTAGTGACGTCGCTTCTCACTTTGTCAGTGTGTAGTGAGTGCTCACAAACTCTTGTCACTCTCTGTGTGCATGAACTGTGGAATTGTTTGCACAAATACAGCAGGACAGTTTGGCCATATTTTGGCACTTTATTGTGTGGGGAAACGTGGTGGCTGCAACTCTTCTTTGGTGCAGATTTGTGAGCTGTACAGAGCTTAACTAACCATTAGGAGATATGTTGGCATGTGCCTCTCCCCATCATGAGTTATGTTGGTGGCCACCATGGGGTTATAGGTCAACATATTGTTTCAAAAACATTGTGCTACCATAATAGCACATTGAAAATATTGAGGACCAAAAGATCTAGATGGTTACTGCATATAGGTAATTATAAATTTGCTGTTCCTAAATCCACATGTATGTGTGTGTGTGTGTATATATATATATATATATATATATATATATATATATATATATATATATTCACTTAAAAATACAAGAGTTACAGGAATGTTCTAGTTAGGTTCTGAATTTACTCACACAAAACCAGAGAAATTCAGCCATTATAGTTAGTTATTTCAAGTAACTATAACGCGCCCTAAGGTAACTATAACTCGTGCCTCCGCCATGCACAGTTACCCGATTAATCATTTAACTGCAGATGTTACAATGACATTATCAGTGGTGTTATTAAAGATGTCATTAGTGCTGTAATTTTTGGGGTAATTAGCAGTGCATGGTGAGGGTGCAAGAGTGAAAGTGACTGTCTAAGCTTCTTTTAAATTCTCATTCCTAACTATAACGTCCCTGTAACCTTAGGTATTTTTCAGTGAATGTCTTTTTTTAACGTAGAATAATTTTAATGACTATACATTTAGCACTGCAGCACAGCCTTTGGCCATAGACAGCGGAGGTGAACCGCAGGGCCTGCCGCCAAATCCCTATAGCCACCCAACCCTGCACCGAGCATGGCCAAAGGCTGTGCGTGGCAAGGTTTGGCTAAGAAGCTTGGACTGTGGCCAACCCTTAAAATGACCCAGCCCTGCACTGCACACAGCCAAAGGCTGTTTGGTGTGGGGGTTGGCTGCAGGCCCTGGCCTGTGGCATGGCCCTGCAGCCAACTCGCATAACCTCCCAACCCCGCACCTTCCATGGCCTTTGGCAATGCACAGAAGGGTTTGGCCGTAAGGCCGGCCTGTGGCCAGGCCTTGCACCCAACTCCTTGTAACCACCCAGAGAGTTTTTTAAACATTATTTAATTATATAGTTACAATGATATATTTTAGGACAAATTTAAATAAAAAATGTAATTGTCAAATAAAAAGAATGAGATCACCATTCTGGATATACCTCAAACATTTTCAGTTGAAAAGAAGTTAAATTAGGCAAACAACCAGACACACACTAAGACTGGAACCCTCACCGACCTTCAGTGTGAGGGCCAGGGACCTTAACCACTAGTCCGTAGATGACTTGCTAGTGTATAGCGTCCAGACTTAACTTTGACATTCAATCCAAAGATTACTTTGGTGCGAAAGACTTAAAAATTGCATCACTAAGAATGTTTAGCATTCATCATCAATACTTTCAACCATAAAAGCAAAACAACCACCGGTAAAAAGATAAAAGATAAGTAAAAATTAAGTTAAAAAAGGAAATAAGAAGAATAAAAAAGAACATCCTTTACGGCCTTAAAACACATAAAAACCAAACACCTAATCTCCAAATTAATCATGGGGTTTTGTTCCAGTCTAGGTGTGTGGTTAAGATTTGATGACTAAAACATTCCATTGTCAATTTTTCATATTGTCCTTATTTTTGAAGTAAGTTCCGCATCAGCAATTTTCCCCAAGCGATTAATACGTACATGCCAGGCAGCTGTAATGTACTTACTAACCGCACTGGGTAAGGGGGGGGAACTTTCCCTCATCAGAATTCTTAAGGCAACAATACAATGTCTTACCCCCATATTTCTACACACTGGCCGTAACCACTTTCGACGCGCAATCAAATAGGCAGGACATAAAAACATAAAATGTACAGTGGATTCAGAATTATGGTTACAGGTCGGACAAAAATCAGATCTTGTAGTTGCATTCCACTTACTGCCATATGATTTGAGAGGCAGACAAGCATTCAAAACACTAGTAAATACACAGACACACTGCATGAGCTACCAGGACTTGAACCATCAACCTACCGAGTGACAGTCCAATAGCCTTACCAGTAAGCCAGAAGTAACTTCATTTTTACATTTTTTTTAATAAAGCTACCGGATAGCGGTGTGAGCCACAAGACCCCCGCATCCTAGCCGGCACTCGATTCTTTTGGGAGCCAGTATTAATCCCACAAGCAGGGAGCAGCTTGAAATATGAGCTCCCTTCTTGTGGGAGCAATGTTTTCATATGTTTTCCTGCATGCATATTTGCATGCAGGGAAACAGATGAAAACTCTGCTTTCTGCAAGCAGGAGCTGTTTGACAGCTCTCATCTGCAGAAAGCAGAGTTTGTTTGTTTTTGCTGACAGCTCCCACCAAGCAAATGCAAACAGCTATGTCCTTGTTGTGGGCACCCCGGAACATAGCAGGAGCCGGCCCTGGGAGGTAGGGGGAGGGAGGTGGTGATCCTCAGGGCCATCATTGGCTCCTTGAGGAGGGCTGCCTGTCCCTCCTCCAACGTGAAGAAGCCCCGGGAGGTGGTGGTCCCCGTGGACAGGGGTCCATGACGGACAACCTTCCTTCTTTAAATACAGCTCCGGGGAGGTAGCAGTCCCCGGGGCTGCAGGGGCTGTGCACCCCCCCCTTAATTAATATATTAAGTCCCAGGGAGGTGGTGGTCCCCGGGTCTGCAAGAGGCGGGGATGCGGGCGCGGCCCCCGCCCCACTCTCATTATGATTAAAGCCCAGGGAGGTGGCAGTCCCTGGGGCTGCGGGGGGACCTCATGACCCCCCCCAATTCTATGTTATTTAAGCCCTGGGAAGGTGGAGGTCCCTGGGGCTGCGGGTGGGCCGTCCCCGGGGTTGAAGCGGAGTCCCAAGATGGCTGCCAACACTTCCTGCTTAAAGTGTTGCCAGCCAATCATGGCTCTGCAGATCTCTGCACAGGCTCGTTATTGTTTGCAAAGTCGTCACAGCCAGAGATATACAATTTTAGATTTCCTTAAATTCCTCAGCAACTATTGAACGGATTTACACCCAAAAAAAAACAAAAGCACAACCTGCAGAACAAAATCTAGCTTTCTGACAAATTGGTTGTAATTCCTTCCAGCAGTTTGGGCCGTAGTCGTGTTCAAAAGTCCTATGGGAATCAACTTGGGAAACGCATGTTTTTTGACCCCTAACCCCTTTTTCTCGCCCCTGCTTGACTGGCTCACCCCAAAACGTTCCATGTGCAGCAAGAATCAACCACACACTTTTTAAAAAAAATTCATCAAGATTCGTCAAACAACGCCAAAGATATAGGCAAGTCAAAAAAATGCTTTTTCTATTGGGACTGCCAGGACATAGAAATTCAATGAGAAAAAAAAATTCAGAGACTGTAAGAAAGTGCCACTGTTGGCATGGTTACCCCCCCTACTTTTTGCCTAGTGTTGATTCCAACTTTGATTGAAGGTGTGCTGGGATCCTGCTAAACAGGCCCCAGCACAGTGTTCTTTTTAAAAAAAACTGTACCTTTGTTTCCACAATTGGCACAACCCTGGCACACAGTTAAGACCCTTGTGAAAGGTACCCATGGTACCAAGGGCCATGTGGCCAGAGAAGGTCTCTAAACGCTGCAGCATGTATTATGCCACCCTAGGGGACCCCTCACCAAGCACACGCATACTGCCTGTGCAGCCTGTGTGTGCTGGTGGGGAGAAAAAGGCAATGCCTACATGACATCCCTCTCAGGGTGCCATGCCCACAAACCGCTGCCTGTGGTATAGGTACGACATCTCTCTAGCAGGCCTTACAGCCCTTAGGCAGGGTGCACTACACCACAGGTGAGGGCATAGCTACATGAGCAATATGCCCCTACAGTGTCTACGTCCTTTCTTAGACATTGTAAGTGCAGTGTAGCCATATTGAGTATATGTCTGGGAGTTTGTCATTATAAATTCCACAGCTCCATAATGGCTTCACTGAATACTCGGTATCAAACTCCTCAGCACAATAAATCCACACTGATGCCAGTGTGGGATTTATTGGAAAATCCACACAAAGGGTATCTGTATGTTAGCTAAACTGCTAGTGTAGGAATGACCTGTGTGTCAGCCTGGCACTTTCACCCAAGTTTCTGACCACATAGGGTGACAGCCTTTGTGCGCTCCGCAGTCAGAAACAAAGCCTGTCCTGGGTGGAGGGGCTTCACACCTCCCCCTTATAGGAACTGGAACACCTGGTGGTGAGACTCAAAGGCTCAAGCTTTGGATTACAGTGCCCCATGGCACTCCAGCTAGTGGAGCTGCCCGCCCCCCCAGACAAAGCTCCACTTTTGGCAGCAAGGCCGGTGGGAAAATTAGGCAAAACAGGGAGGAGTGACCCCCCCCCCCCCCAGCCAGGACCACCCCTAAGATGTCCAGAGCTGAAATGACCCCCTCCCTGTAGAATCCTCCATCTTGGTTTGGAGGACAGAAACCAAAAGGATTAGGTTTGTACTCCTCTTCCCTAAAGGGAGTGGGCACAAGGAGTGTGTAGCCACCCTCAGGGACAGTAGCCATTGGCTACTGCCCTCTGACACCTAAAACGCCCCTAAATCTAGGATTTAAGGGCCTCCCTGAACCCAGCTTACCAGATTCCTGGTGACCTAACAAGAAGAAGGACTGCTTAGCTGAAACCCCCACCAGAGAAGAAGGAAGATGACAACTACTTTGGCCCCAGCCCTACCGGCCTGTCTCCTGCTTCAAAGAACCTTCAAAAGAACAGCAACGCATCCAGTGGGACCAGCAACCTCTGCCAAGCTCCAGAGGACTGCCCTGTACCCAAAAGGAACAAGAACTCCCACGGACAGTGGCCCTGTCCAAGTAGAAACCAACCACTAAGGACTCCCATCTCACTCCGAATGCATGAGTCCTAACCACTCTGCACCCAACGACCACAGCCCATGTCCAGGTGGCCTAACCAGATAAAGAGGATTCCCAGGCCATTCCGAGCAAGTGCCCACCCTGGGTTGATCTCTCCACCCCTCCACGACTACGCCTGCAGAGGGAATCCCGAGGACCCCCCTGACCGTGAAAGCTCCGGACGAAGGTACCTGACGCCAAGGGGGCATGGCCTGGAGCCCATGGATTGAGCGGCGAAAGCGAGGAGCCTGGCCCGGGACCCCCCCGTCTGCATCAATCCTGTTGCCATAGCCCCGGATTCTGACTGACCTTACCCCCCCAAGGTCCAGGAGGGGGTGGGCACCTAGAAAAACAGGGCACTGGAGTGGCGGTGGGGCCCAGAGACAGCCCACGATGACAAAGCACACCGAGCCGCTCGCTCGCAAAATGGTGGCCGTGACCGGCACGGCTGTGCGAGGAGCGCGCACGGCCCCCGAGGGCCGCTGAGTCCGGCTGGCGGGAGAGGGACCCCGGCAAGGTACGCGGACAGAATCTGCAGGGGTGACCTGCGGCCCAGCGGATGCACTGGGCCCAGGAGGATTTTGCTGGTGGCCCCGCCCCTCTCCGGTCATGGTAAGTGCCCTCTACCAGGAGTAAGGAGGGGATCCTAAGGATCGGGGCTGCCTAGCCTACGACCCCTGCATCTAAGAGACAACAGTGGGGAGTGAAGCGTGTTGCACCCCCGCATCTCAGGAGACAGAGCGCAGCCCGACTGCGCAAGGAAGGCAGCGAGCTGAGAGGAAGGCATTGGCGAGATTTCAGGGAACCCTCCCCTGCTGACAGAGACTGCTGTGAACTCAATGCGCGAAAGAACCGGCTGGAACAGCCGAGACTCACCAAACAATGGGCAAAATCAACAGGAAAAAGGACATGGCTGGAGACACCAGCTTGCAACATGCCTGCCCTACCTCCTCACATACAAATGCTGCACAGTCAGCGCCTCTTGTCGGCCTGGTGCGGGCCCCTCTTTAGGAGACATACTGCAGGCCCTTACGACTTTCAGGGAAATTCTGGAGTCTAAAATAGACACACTGGCTACGGACTTGGGTCTACTGGGAGAGGACCAAAGACGCCTGGCAGAAAGAGTTACAACAACGGAACGAAATATGGAGGAGCTCAAACCAGAAGTATCAGCGACGGGAGACCGTGTCCTGACCCTGGAGAAGCAAGTAGGAACCCTAATGGCCCACGGAGAGGATGCTGAAAACAGATCAAGAAGAAACAATATCTGCATAGTTGGGGCTACCTGAGAAAGTTGAATTAAAAGACTTTACAGTGTACCTAGACCACTGAGGTCGCACTGGAGGGCCTGTCGCGATTCTTTGATTTTGAGAGGGCACATAGGGTGCCTGCACGATCTCCTCCCCCTGGGGCCCCACCACGGCCGGTGGTGGCCCGTCTACTGCACTATAAGGACCAGGACCACATCCTTGCTCAAGCTCGAAAAGATGAGGAATTGCGAGTGGAACACAACTCAGTTCGAATTTTCCCCGACTTCTCCTGTGAGGTGCAATAATAAAGATCCACTTTCCTAGAGATCAAGACACAGTTGCAAACATTAAACCTCCCGTACGCCATGCTTTTTCCTGCTACACCGAGGGTGGCAGACGGCCGAGGGGCAAAATTATTTCATACACCTCAAGAAGCAAGAGAATGGTGAGATGAGTGCGAAGGTCCCACAGGCACGAGAGCACCTTGCAGAACCAGACCCAGGAGCAGGCAACAGCTCTCCAGTGGACCCCGGCACAGATGAGTAGCTCTCACTTTAGAGGAAGCCCAAGAGGAGAGACAGGGCACCACTGCTGCAGTGGCATCGCTAACGGGGAGAAGCTAGCCCACAGTCTGCAGTGACGAGAGAAGCGCGAGGATTGGTCTCCAACGTGGAATCTGAGAGCTTGACGGTAATGAGTGTGGAACTGCCAGTGATGACACTGGGAACATTTGATGATATAATCTGACACCATGGCCAGGAACTGATGCTGTTATGTAGGGTCCTGCCATGACGAATCCGGGACCAGATGAGAAATGAAACACCGATGCTCGAAGAAACAGGACAGGGGAGTGCTTGGCGCTGTGAGCTCCGCACAGCTGGGGAACTAATCTCACCCACCCCTTAAGTACTGATATCAATTTGTCATAGTTTGGATGGGGGGCTGTTCTGACAACTGTCCTGGGGAAGGGGAATTTGTTGTTTGCAGTTATAAGAAAACCCACCCACTACCTCATCCGACAAGTACTTCAGAAGGTAAACAATGTAATTATGCGCCTAATGCACGACAAGCGGATTTACAGAGACAAAACGGTATTATTCATTTCTCATGGATGATTTACAAAATTGGAAGGTGGTCTCCTGGAATATAAGAGGCATGCATAGTATGGCTAAATGATATAAGGTATACTCCTAATTGCAGAGGAGAGGGGCTCACATACTAATGCTGCAAGAGACACATCTGATGGCAGCGGAGGGAACGGCACTGCAGAGAAGGTGGAGGGGCCAAGTATATTACACAACCTACTCTGCGTATGCACGGGGCACTCTAATATGGATAAGAGCGGGAGTACCATTCCAAATGACCAGTACACTTATAGATCCTAATAGGTGCTTTGTAGTGGTCACTGGCCGGCTGGGGGGACTAGACATCGCGCTAATAAATGTATACGCTCCGAACACAGATCAGAGCACATTTTTAGATCACCTCTCGAGCGCCCTGGCCCCTCACCTTCTTCATGCAGTACTGATTGGGGGGGGGGGGACTTTAATTGTGTGGCCGACCACCAGTGAGCGCTCTAGCTAAATAAGTTCAGGAGTGGCAGGCCGAATGGCAACTACTAGACTCCTGGAGACACCTTAACCCGAGCACCAGGGATTACTCCTTCTTTTCTGCGGTACATGACTTACATGTGCGACTGGACACCTTTCTATGCACGCCTGAGGTACATACTCAGCTCAGAGATGTATAGTACTTGGGAAGAACAATTTCTGATCATAACACTGTTCTTCTTTACTTACCCTGTGAAAAAACTAATACATGCATACCTACCTGGTGCCTAAAACCCGAATCCCTAGAAGACCCTGCCTTTCGAGATCAAATAAGGGGACACATTAAATACTATTTTGAGGAGAACAAGGCTACAGCCCCTTCTCCCCAGATACATTGGGATGCATTCAAGGTGGTAATTCGGAGACGATGTATCGCTGCATCAATGGGAATTAGGAGGACACTTATACGAGAAATAGAGATAGCTGAGAAGGAGCTGCGAACACTGGAAAAACGAAGTCCGGAACGCCCCGAGCTGCGGGGGAGGTGCACAAGGCTAGAGGGAGAGTAACAGAGCACACTGAGAGGCTCCGATGCTTTGATTATAAAAACTACATGATGAGGGCACATGCAGAGAGGGATAAAGCAGGTGCACTGCTGGCATGGTTGGCAAACACTGACCAAGCAGGGTTTTTCCCCACCCGGAATACAGCCCAGAATATCCGACAAGCTATCCGTATCCTAGACACCATCACCCCCACACGTAGGTACGGTGAATATACTAGCAGTAGATATAGACAAGGCATTCGTTGTTTAGAATGGGATCATTTATACGCAGTCCTTAAACACATGCCACTGGGTGTGGGGTTTAGCAAATGGACAAAACTATTATACACAGACCCTAAGGCACGGGTCAGAACCGGTGTCACAATCTCAGAGCAATATTCAGTAGAAAGGGGCACCAGGCAGGGTTGTTCACTCTCGCCATTATTATTTGCTTTGGCAAGGAACCCTTAGCTACCCAAGCACTAACCGCCACTTGGTACTGGGGGCTAGAGCACGGTAACCGGTGTCACACGATAGCGATGTATGCAGATCATCTGCTCCTGTTCTTACAAGACACTGGGCCGGAACTAAAGGGAGCCCAAGCACTCTTGGTGCAGTTTGGCCATCTGGCAGGACTGCAGGTAAACTGGCAGAAATCATTCCTGTTCCCACTATCTGCGGACCGAGACCCACCCGAAGGGCTGAGAAATGTGTCCTGGGAGCCCCGATGCATGACCTACCTGGGAGTCCAGGTGTACCATACTAGAGGGAACATCCTGGAAGGCAATATAGGGAGTCCCATTAGGGCACTGAAATCCAATATGGGCGTCTGGAGGTCACTCCCATTGTCCGTGGGTGGAAGAATTGCACATTAAGATGGTGGCGCTGCCGAGGCTCTTATACTATTTTGCGGTCTTACCAGTCTGGGTCCCTGTCACGCTTTTCAGGGAACTGGATTCCTTAATTTTCGGCATTTATATGGGGAGATGGGAGGTGCAGAGTGGCACTAGCCACCCTGAAGAGACCGCGTGTGGAGGGGGACCTTGCTGTCCCAGACTTTGAATCTTACTACCTGGTGGCCCACTTGCAGTAGTTGATCTGATGGGCGGCAGAGCGCAGGGCCTGAGTAGATGGCGGGGTCACCTCGACTCCTCCTGTTTCAGTGCTGGCGTGCCTATTCTTTAACCACACTAGGTCGGACCCAGTGCCCGCTTCGGAGATTCAGGCCCTCCGCCGATGCTGGAGACGATGCCTCCATAAGACAGGTATGACCATGCCTTACACACCTGAGATTCCAATGACGTGTCTTCAATGGCTACCTCAGGCAGGTGAGTGAAGGAGATTGATGACCTGGGGGGAAGCAGGGGCCGTGCTGATGGAGGACGTATATTGAGAGGGCACCCTGATGCCATTCGAAGACTTCCAGGAGGTACATGACCTACCGCACCGAGCACTTATCCGCATCATTGGTAAACGGAAGCACCAAGCCCCAACCTCACGGGCCCAGCACCTACCTAATGACCTCAGATGGCACACATAGAGCCATCACTGGCTTATACAGAGCAATCTGCACTAGAGCAATGCGCCCCCTAGATGACCTATGACATAAATGGGAGATAGACCTGAGTACCCCAATACTGGAGGGGGCCTGGGAACAGATGCTGGAGAGGGCGCCGAAGGTCTCCAGAAACACTCTGTTTCAACATACACATTTTTACGTAATACATAGAGCTTATCTCACCCCAAAAAGGCTTCAGGATCACCTTCGAGTAATAGACGTGCAATGCCCCCATTGTGGAGAAGAGTGGGCGGACTTTATTCACATGATGTGGCCCTGCCCATACTTAACCACCTACTGGAGAGTGGTGATGCCATATGTGGCGGAAATCACGGAGTGTGAAACTGCGTGCACTCCAGCCCATTGTTTGTTACATTGGTTCCCCCACACTCCTAAGAATAAGGCAACTAGCAAATTCCAGGATCTTGCATATACTCTGGACAAACTAGAGTTAACAAAGAACTGGAAAAGTCCAATAGGTCCCAACCTTCAATGTTGGAAGAGGGAATTGAGACTCTGGGTAGAGTACGAAAGTCTAGTGCTGAAAAGGGACCGCGGACAGGGAAGGGGATCCCCAGAGATAACAAATGCTTGGGAACAAATTGTCGCAACATTGCAGGAGGAGACTAGGACACACTATACAGAAGGAAATGGGACCATGTCATCACCTACAACATGAGACCACACCACATCCACAAAGGGGAAGACAGGCAGAGCGTAGAGCAGCGCACATAAGTGAGCCACAAACTTAAGTACTCTGAGAGACACCATGACACAACACATGCATAGGCGCATCAAGAAATGACTGAACAATGTTGGGGGCGGAGGGGCGGAGGGGCGGTGGGAAAACGGGGGGCAATTGGGAGTTAAATGGCATTGATCTACACTTTATCCTAGTTCACTGACAAGAGAGACGTACATAAAAACGTTACCCTCCCACGAACACATATCAGGAACCGGCCCAATCAGAAGAGCACAATATCTGAACGTTTCCGTGATCAAGAACAATTTACCAACTGCCTGGCTGAGAATGTGGGGGAGGAAGGTATATGTCTCTTCTGAATTGACCTATATGTTTTTGTAATATGTAACAATAGCAAACACTGAGAAGTATTTAACACTGCTATGTCTTGTGACAAAAGATATATGTATATAGACATTGTGCCACTTTTGGAAATTGAATGTCTTTGAACAAAATACCAATAAAATCTGTTTAAAAAAAAAAAAGATATCTGATCCTACTGCACCCGCAGCCCCCAAGCCTTAAAGAAACCGACACCCAGTGCAGCCCTCCTCCCTGTCCAACCGGTGGTGTGCCCGAGACACCCCCCTGGACCTCACCTGCAGCCTCTGAGTGACCCCCAGGGTCCCCTCATAGAACAGCATTGGAAGCCTAAAGTGCTGTATCCACCCTGCACCTGGCCCCCCCTCTGCCGCTGAGGGTGTGTGCCTGGTACCTACTTGTGGCCCCTTCAGTACTCCTTTAATCCCCCCTGGTCTTACCTCCGAGCTGCCGGTATTTACCTGCAGGTAGACCTGATTCAGAGTACCCCCGTCTCCATAGGAGCTTACGTTAAAATTGCTCATCTTTGACCTCTGCACCCAGCCGGCCCCGTGTTGCTGGTGGTGGGTGTGTGGGGTTGACTTGAATCCCAACCGGTGGACTTCCTAAAACCCAGAGACTAAAACTGTAAGTGTTGTACTCATCTGCAAATCGAACTAACATTTCTTTCCTCCAGGAACTGTTTCTGAAAAGTGTAAATTTTTAAAACAGATTATTGCCAATAATTCAAAAACTGTATAACTTATTGATTTCAAACAAAGTACTGTTGATACTTGTGTGAAATACAAAACTATTGAAGTACTTACCTGCAACTTGAATCTTGTGGTTCTAAAAATAAAGAAAATATATTTTTGCTACATAAAACCCATTGATATGGTGATAAGTCATTGAGTGTCTGCTTCTTCTATTGTCTGTGTGTGTACAACAAATGCTTTGCAGTACCCTCTGATAAGCCTAACTGCTTGACCACACTACCACAAACGAGAGCATTAATGTTATCTACTTTAGCCTCTGTTAAGCCTCTGGGGAACCCCTGGACTCTTACACGCTATATCTCATTTTGATACAGTATATGCAGAGTGTAGGAAGTTGGCTCTGTATGTGCTATTTCAAAGTAAGAAATAGCATGCATAGAGTCCAAGGGTTCCCCTTAGAGGTAAGATAGTGGCAAAAAGAGATAAATCTAATGCTCTATTTTGTGGTAGTGTGGTCGAGCAGTAGGCTTATCAGAGGGTAGTGTTAAGCATTTGTTGTACATACACAGGCAATAAATGAGGAACACACACTCAAAGACAATTGCAGGCCAATAGGTTCTTATATAGAAAAATATATTTTCTTAGTTTATTTTAAGAACCACAGGTTCAAGATTTACAAACAATACTTTAAATGAAAGGTATTTCACTCAGGTATCTTAGGAACTTTGAATCATCACAATAGCATGTACAGTTGTGGCACAAATGGCAATAAGCTATTTTAAAATTTGACACAGTGCATAAATCAACAGTTCCTGGGGGACGTAAGTATTTGTTAGGTTCACAGGTAAGTAAAGCACTTACAGGGTTCAAAGTTGGGTCCAAGGTAGCCCACCGTTGGGGGTTCAAGGCAACCCCAAAATTACCACACCAGCAGCTCAGGGCCGGTCAGGTGCAGAGGTCAAAGTGGTGCCCAAAACACATAGGCTTCAATGGAAATAGGGGTACCCCGGTTCCAGTCTGCCAGCAGGTAAGTACTCGCGACTTCGGAGGGCAGACCAGGGGGGTTTTGTAGGGCACCGGGGGGGGACACAAGTAGGCACAGAAAGTACACCCTCAGCGGCACAGGGGCGGCCGGGGGCAGTGTGCAAACAGGCGTCGGGTTTGCAATAGGTTTCAGTCGGAGACCCAGTGGTCTCTTCAGCGATGCAGGCAAGTGGGGGGGGCTCCTCGGGGTAGCCACCACCTGGGCTAGGGAGAAGGGCCTCCTGGGGGTCGCTCCTGCACTGGAGTTAGGTTCCTTCAGGTCCTGGGGGCTGCGGGTGCAGTGTCTTTAACAGGCGTCGGGTTCCTTGAAGCAGACAGTCGCGGTCGGGGGAGCCTCTGCATTCCCTCTGCAGGCGTCGCTGTGGGGGCTCAGGGGGGGGGTCAACTCTAGCTACTTAGGGGCTCGCAGTCGCCGGGGAGTCCTCCCTGTGGAGTTAGTTTTCCGCAGATCGAGCTGGGGGCGTTGGGTGCAGAGTGGAAAGTCTCACGCTTCCGGCGGGAAACGTGTGGTCTTTAAAAGTTGCTTCTTTGTTGCAAAGTTGCAGTTTCTTTGGAACAGGGCCGCTGTCCACGGGAGTTCTTGGTCCTTTTAGATGCAGGGTAGTCCTCTGAGGCTTCAGAGGTCGCTGGACCCTGGGGGATGCGTTGCTGTTGCAGTTTTTCTCGAAGTGGGGAGACAGGCCGGTAGGGCTGGGGCCAAAGCAGTTGGTGTCTCCGTCTTCTCTGCAGGGCTTCAGGTCAGCAGTCCTTCTTCATCTTCAGGTTGCAGGAATCTATCTTGCTTAGTTCTGGGGGGCCCTAAATACTCAATGTAGGGGTGTGTTTAGGTCTGGGGGGTTAGTAGCCAAGGGCTACTAGCCTTGAGGGCGGCTACACTGTGTCTCTGAGGGGAGGTGGGCACATCCCTAATCCTATTGGGGGAATCTGGAGGATTTCTAAAAGTCAGAGTCACCTCAGCTCAGGACACCTTAGGGGTTGTCCTGACTGGCCAGTGGCTCCTCCTTGTTTTTCTCATTATCTCCTCCGGCCTTGCCACCAAAAGTGGGGCCGTGGTCAGAGGGGGTGGGCATCTCCACTAGCTGGGATGCCCTGTGGTGCTGTAACAAAGGGGGTGAGCCTTTGAGGCTCACCGCCAGGTGTTACAGTTCCTGCAGGGGGAGGTGAGAAGCACATCCACCCAGTACAGGCTTTGTTACTAGCCACAGAGTGACAAAGGCACTCTCCCCATGTGGCCAGCAACATGTCTTGTGTGTGGCAGGCTGGCAAAACTAGTCAGCCCACACTGGAAGTCGGTATGTTTCAGGGGGCATCTCTAAGATGCCCTCTGGGTGTATTTCACAATAACATGTACACTGACATCAGTGTGCATTTATTGTGCTGAGAAGTGTGATACCAAACTTACCAGTTTTCAGTGTAGCCATTATGTTGCTGTGGAGCTTGTGTATGACAGACTCCCAGACTATATACTCTTATGGCTACCCTGCACTTACAATGTCTAAGGTTTTGCTTAGACACTGTAGGGGCATAGTGCTCATGCACCTATGCCCTCACCTGTGGTATAATGCACCCTGCCTTAGGGCTGTAAGGCCTGCTAGAGGGGTGACTTATCTATGCCATAGGCAGTGTGAGGTTGGCATGGCACCCTGAGGGGAGTGCCTTGTCAACTTAGTCATTTTCTCCCCACCAGCACACACAAGCTGGCAAGCAGTGTGTCTGTGCTGAGTGAGGGGTCCCCAGGGTGGCATAAGACATGCTGCAGCCCTTAGGGACCTTCCCTGGCATCAGGGCCCTTGGTACCAGGGGTACCAGTTATAAGGGACTTACCCGGAGGCCAGGGTGTGGCAATTCTGGAGACAAAGGTACAGGTTAGGGAAAGAACACTGGTGCTGGGGCCTGGTTAGCAGGCCTCAGCACACTTTCAAATCATAACTTGGCATCAGCAAAGGCAAAAAGTCAGAGGGTAACCATGCCAAGGAGGCATTTCCTTACACAACCCTCCCCCCCCCTAAATGAAAGAGGATGAGACTAACCTTTCCCAAGAGAGTCTTCATGTTCTAAGTGGAAGAACCTGGAAAGGCCATCTGCATTGGCATGGGGAGTCCCAGGTCTGTGTTCCACTATAAAGTCCATTCCCTGTAGGGAGATGGACCACCTCAACAGTTTTGGATTTTCACCTTTCATTAGCCATCTGAGAGGTCTGTGGTCAGTTTGAACTACAAAGTGAGTACCAAAGAGGTATGGTCTCAGCTTCTTCAGGGACCAAACCACAGCAAAGGCCTCCCTCTCAATGGCACTCCAACGCTGCTCCCTGGGGAGTAACCTCCTGCTAATGAAAGCAACAGGCTGGTCAAGGCCATCATCATTTGTTTGGGACAAAACTGCCCCTATCCCATGCTCAGAGGCATCAGTCTACACAATGAACTGCTTGGAGTAACCTGGAGCTTTTAGAACTGGTGCTGTGCACATAGCTTGTTTCGGGGTGTCAAAGGCCTGTTGGCATTCTATAGTCCAGATTACCTTTTTAGGCATTTTCTTGGAGGTAAGTTCTGTGAGGGGTGTCACTATTGATCCATATCCCTTCACAAACCTCCTGTAGTAGCCAGTCAAGCCAAGGAATGCCCTGACTTGAGTCTGGGTTTTTGGAGCTACCCAGTCCAGAATAGTCTGGATCTTGGGTTGGAGTGGCTGAACTTGGCCTCCACCTACAAGGTGTCCCAAGTAAACCACAGTTCCCTGCCCTATCTGACATTTGGATGCCTTGATAGAGAGGCCTGCTGCTTGCAGGGCCTGCAAAACCTTCTTCAGGTGGACCAGGTGATCCTGCCAGCTGGAGCTAAAGACAGCAATATCGTCAAGATAAGCTGCTCTAAAGGACTCCCAAGCCAGCAAGGACTTGATTCACCAACCTTCGGAAGGTGGCAGGGGCATTCTTTAAGCCAAAGGGCATAACAGTAAACTGATAATGCCCATCAGGTGTGGAGAATGCTGTCTTTTCTTTTGCTCCTGGTGCCATTTTGATTTGCCAGTACCCTGCTGTCAAGTCAAAGGTACTTAAGTATCAGGTTTGGGATCTCTTGCCTCAGTGTAGAGGAATCCATCTTCCCAATAGACTCTATGTGTTCCAGTGATTTTTCCTTTGGTCTCTTCAGCAGCTTGCTGCCTAAGGCCTTCAAGAGAGGGACATGTTTCTTGCCCCTTACACAACTGTTCCCTTGTGGGCCCCCCTGGGCCTAAGAGTTCAACCTGATAAGGTTCCAACTCCATGGGCTCAGTTCCCTCAGAGGGCAGAACTTCTTCCTGGGAAGAGAGGTTCCCTTTCTTTTGTTGTGTTGAAGCTGGTTACCCAGTCTTCTTTCCTTTTCTCTTGGAGGGTTGGGCCATTATTCCAGGCTCCAACACCACTTTTTCACCCTGAGCTTTGCACTGTGCCCTTGTCTTGACACACACCAGTTCAGGGATACCCAGCATGGCTGCATGGGTTTTGAGTTCTACCTCAGCCGATGCTGAGGACTCCAGGTCATTTCCAAGCAAACAGTCTACAGGGATATTTGAGGGGACTACTACCTGTTTCAGGCCCTTGATCCCTCCCCATTCTAAAGTTACCATAGCCATGGGATGTACTTTAGTCTGATTGTCAGCGTTGGTGACTGGACAAGTTTGTCCCGTCAGGTATTGTCCTGGGGAAACCAGTTTCTCTGTCACCATGGTGACACTGGCACCTGTATCCCTCAGGCCTTCTACACTAGTCCCATTAATTAAGAGCTGCTGCCTGTATTTTTGCATATTAGGGGGCCAGCAGCCAGTGTGGCTAAGTCCACCCCACCCTCAGAAACTAATGTAGCTTCAGTGTGAACCCTGATTTGCTCTGGGCACACTGTTGATCCCACTTGGAGACTGGCTATTCCAGTGCTAACTAGAGTAGAGTTTGAAGTGGAACCTTTCTTGGGACAGGCCTTGTCTCCAGTTTGGTGTCCCTGCTGATTATAGCTACGACACCAGGTCTTCTTGGGATCAAAGTTTTTACCCTTGTACCCAAAATTGGATTGTGAAGAGGCTTTAGACCCTCCCTCCTGAGCAGGTTTTTGGGGCCCTGTAGAAGACTCTTTACTTTTACCCTTGAATGTCTCAACACTCTTCCCCAGGGGAGTCTTTGTGACCCCTTTCTTTTGGTCACCCCCTGTGGAAGTCTTGGTCACCCTAGTCTTGACCCAATGGTCCGCCTTCTTTCCCAATTCTTGGGGAGAAATTCAACCCAGGTCTGGCTCGAGGATTTTTGAGGCCCCTGAACCTAATCCTGTACTCCTCAGTTGAGAACCCAAAGCCCTCAATCAGGGTAGCCTTCATGAGGTCATAGGATTCTGCATCTTTTCCAGAGAGTGTGAGGAGTCTATCCCTACACTTTCTAGTGAACATTTCCCAAAGGAGAGCACCCCAGTGAGATCTGTTTACTTTTCTGGTTGCACAAGCCCTCTCCAAAGCTGTGAACCATTTGGTGATGTCATCGCCATCTTCATATTTAGTTACAACCCAAAGTAGAGCTCCAGGAGCTTTTGGCAGAGTTTGCTAAAAACAACCCCTCTGATGATGGCCTCTTAAAGAGGAGGACACTAGTGAGTTGGAGGAACTCCCACCTCCAGTCCTAGATAGGGAGACCAAGGTTTCTCCAACCCTGACTCCAAATGTGATAGTCAGAGATGCTGCTTCTCTCACAGGAGAGTCCAGCAACTCTGGAAGCATTGAGCATTGAGCTTTGTGCCTCCTCAGGGAGGAGACACAAAGAGGGTGTAGCCACCCTCAGGGCTAGTAGCCATTGGCTACTAACCCCCCAGACCTAAACACACCCATAAATTGAGTATTTAGGGGCCCCCAGAACCTAGGAAAACAGATTCCTGCAACCCAAGACGAAGAAGGACTGCTGACCTGAAGCCCTGCAGAGCAGACTGAGACACCAACTGCTTTGGCCCCAGCCCTACTGGCCTGTTTCCCCACTTCGAGAAAAACTGCAACAGTGACGCGTTCCCCAGGGTCCAGCTACCTCTGAAGCCTCAGAGGACTACCCTGCATCTAAAAGGACCAAGAACTCCAGAGGACAGCGGCCCTGTTCCAAAGAAACCAAAACTTGAAACAAAGAAACAACTTTAAAAGGACTCCATGTTTCCCGCCGGAAGCGTGAGACTTTCCACTCTGCACCCGACGCCTCCGGCTCGACCTGCGGAGAAACAACACTACAGGGAGGACTCCCCGGCGACTACAAGCCAGTGAGTAGCCAGAGTTGACCCCCCTGAGCCGGCACAGCGACGCCTGCAGAGGGAATCCCGAGGCTCCCCCTGACCGCGACTGCCTGCTTCCAAGAACCCGACGCCTGGTAAAGACACTGCCCCCGCAGCCCCCAGGACCTGAAGGATCCGACCTCTAGTGCAGAAGCGACCCCCTGGTGCCCCTCTCCCTTGCCCAGGTGGTGGCTACCCCGAGGAGCCCCCCCCTTGCCTGCCTGCTTCGCTGAAGAGACCCCTGGGTCTCCCATTGAAACCAATTGCAAACCAGACGCTTGTTTGCACTCTGCACCCGGCCGCCCCTGTGACGCTGAGGGTGTGGTAACTTTGGGGTTGCCCTGAACCCCCAACAGTGGGCTACCTTGGACCCAACTTTGAACCCTGGTTTACTTACCTGCAAAACAAACAAATACTTACCTCCCCCAGGAACTGTTGAAATTTGCACTGTCTAGTTTTAAAATAGCTTATTGCCATTTTTGCCAAAACTGTACATGCTATTTTGCTGATTCAAAGTTCCTATGATACCTAAGTGAAGTACCTTTCATTTGAAGTATTGATTGTAAATCTTGAACCTGTGGTTCTTAAAATAAACTAAGAAAACATATTTTTCTATATAAAAACCTATTGGCCTGGAATAAGTCTTTGACTGTGTGTTCCTCATTTATTGCCTGTGTGTGTACAACAAATGCTTAACACTACCCTCTGATAAGCCTACTGCTCGACCACACTACCACAAAATAGAGCATTAGAATTATCTCTTTTTGCCACTATCTTACCTCTAAGGGGAACCCTTGGACTCTGTGCATGCTATTTCTCACTTTGAAATAGTACATACAGAGCCAACTTCCTACAGCATGTACATATGTTCCCCCTTTATTATGCCTCAGTGGGACCTGAACCTAGTTCTCATGTACCTCACGTGTGCTCCTTTCGAGCGGCTATACAATTGTCCCCTTTAGCTGCTCACCATCAAGTCAGCCTTCCTAGTAGCAATAACATCTGCCCTGAGGGCGAGTGAGCTGCAGGCCTTGTCATCCATGCCTCCAAGTGTCATAGTATTTCCTGACAAAGTGGTGCTTCGCACCTGTGCCTCCTTCTTCCCAAAGGTGGAGACTCCATTTCATTTGGGTCAGACTGTCACCCTGCCCACCTTCTTTGCTCCCCCATTCCCTCTAAGAAAGAGGAGCGAATCCACTGACTTGACCCAAAAAGAACATTGTCGTTCTACCTTGACTGCACAAAAGAGTTCTGGGTGGACAACCAACTATTTGTGGGATATGTGAGAGCAAAGAAAAGTCGGGCAGTACAGAAACAAACCATTTCACGCTGGGTCGTTCTCTGTATAAATATTTGCTACGATCTGGCTACAATTGCCCACCTGCTGAGGGCTTATGAGGCCATTCCACCAGAGGAAAAGCTGTAACCATGGCGTTAGCTCATGGAGTCCTAGTCCTGGACATCTGTCGCACAGCAACAAGGGAATCCCTGCACATGTTTGCCAAACACTGCTGCCTGGACAGTCAGGTCCACAGGGACATGCTTTTCACTCGTTCAGTCCTGCAGGACTTTCTGGTTTAGAAAATTGTCCACAGCCCACCGCCAGGAGGATATGGCTTGGATATCTATTCAAAGTTAAGGAATCTGCAGGTCAAGTCTCTATCAGATGTTACTTACCTTCAGTAACACATAATCTGGTAGAGACTGTGGGGGTCATTCTGACCCTGGCGGTCATGGACCGCCAGGGCCAACGACCGCGGAAGCACCGCCATTGGCATGGGCACTGGAGGGGCCCCCAGGGGCCCCACGACACCCCTTACCGCCATCCTGTTCCTGGCGGCCAAAACCGCCAGGAACAGGATGGCGGTATGGGGGTCGGAATCCCCATGGTGGCGCAGCAAGCTGCGCCGCCATGGAGGATTCCCCAGGGCAGCGGGAAACCGCCGGTTTTCCGTTTCTGACCGCGGCTGTACCGCCGCGGTCAGAATGCCCATGGGAGCACCGCCAGCCTGTTGGCGGTGCTCCCGCGGTCGTTGGCCCTGGCGGATTTTACCGCCAGGGTCAGAATGACCCCCTATATCTATCTGCAGATTCCTTACCTCTGAATTTCCCAGGCGTCAGTCTGGATCCAGAAACATTTGCTTGAGCGGAACCCCTGCGTGCGCTATCTGGTGACTTTGTTCAGTTCCGGGTGGCATAGTCGGTGTCGTTGGTGCCAGATGTAATGTCACGGTCACCTATATAGTCACCACACAGGCATGCAGACATAAGCTAATTTATTCACGACTTTCCACGCCAGCAGCCCAGAGCCATGAAGCAAACTGTACATTGTGTGTCAAATTTAGGGCCCTGAAAACGGGATCACCCTGACCCTACAAATCTGTCCGCAGAGCAGGGAGGCAAGGATGGGTGTTAGGAACCTCCAGCTAGATACTGGGGGTCATTCTGACCGCCAGAAGACCGTACAGCGGTCAAAAGACCGCGGCGGTCATTCTGACTTTCCCGCTGGGCTGGCGGGCGACCGCCAAAAGGCCGCCCGCCCGCCCGCCCAGCGGGAAAGCCCCAGCAACGAGGAAGCCGGCTCCGGACGGAGCCGGCGGAGTTGCTGGTGTGCGACGGGTGCAGTTGCACCCGTCGCGATTTTCAGTGTCTGCCAAGCATCTTAATCTTAAAGGGGCCCCCTAACAGGCATGGGCACTGCAGGGGCCCCCGTAACAGGGCCCCACAAAGATTTTCAGTGTCTGCCATGCAGACACTGAAAATCGCGACGGGTGCAACTGCACCCGTCGCACCCCTTCCACTCCGCCGGCTCCATTCGGAGCCGGCATCCTCATGGAAGGGTGTTTCCCGCTGGGCTGGCGGGCGGCCGGCCTTCTGGCGGTCGCCCTCCAGCCCAGCGGGAAACCCAGAATATCCGCGGCGGTCTTTTGACCGCACAGCGGTATTCTGGCGGTTCCAGCCAGGCCGGCGGCTTCCGCCGCCGGCCGGGGTCAGAATGACCCCCATAGCCTCTACCAGATAATGCATTACTGAAAGTAAGTAACATGTTCTTTGTGGCCAAATGATGACCCGCCAGTCAGTAGGTGGGCAGTTGCACTTGGGCAGCATAATAATAGGCATGGAAGTTAGGGGCACAAAGGCCCCATCTGTCTCTAGGAGCAGGAGCTTGGCTAAGGATATCTAATGCTGTGCAGTCCTGGTAGTAGGTTGTTTGAAACGCTGAATGCTGGAATAATGACTGGGGAGGTTTGTGAAGTAGGAAACTAAGCTTTGGAGGACGACCATTTTAGAAAGGGTTCTAGGACCCATAATTGTTATTGGGAGGGTGTTTCAAAACACTAGTTGAGCCCGGAGTGTTTGTATAGTCATACTAAGTTTCCTATCCAGCAGGTCTCCGTCCTACCAAGATTGCTCTTCAGCAGGTCTCTCGGTGGATAGAAATTTTTGGTGCCATGGTATTTAAAGGATAGAGATGCTCATTGAATATGGTCTGATCCAAAAGTAAGCTCACATGCAGCCACACTCAATCTCAGAGGAACAACCATGATTTTGTGGCACTAAACTGCAGGCTGGTCAGGTCCTAAAAGGCTTCCAGTACGCAGGCGATAGGCCTGAGGTCCGTGCGGTAGGGACAGAGGTATAGTAACACACCATCCGCATACAAGGAGATGGTATGTAATACGTCTCCCAACGGTATCACCTAGTCTACCCCCTGTTGCCTGCAGTTTAATTGCCAATGGTTCCACTGTCAGGATGAACATGAGAGGGGAGAGGGGGCAGTCTGGAGGCAGCTCTTGAAAGATTTGATAGAATTCTATCCCCGTATTTTCAAATATGATCTCAGACAGTAAAGGCTGCAAAACTGGGTTTTCTACATTCGGACAATAGTGATCACATGTCCTTTAATCTTGTGGCAGTTTAGTCCTAAGTTAGTTAAGCGCTAAGATACACCTCTGGGTGTGAGTCGCTGCACTGTAATAAGTGGTAATAACATAACATAACCAGGCCTATTCCTGGAATCCTCTCCTGGAAAAGCAGATACTTTAAATCCTTTGGGTCTACATTTGATAACTATATCAAATGTAGACCCAAAGGATTTAAAGTATCTGCTTTTCCAGGCTCCTGAGCTGCCATATTGGCCATTTTGGCTGAAATCTTATTTCACAATTTTTGCTACTAGTTACTAAATCCTTCCCCATATCAGTTTGGACCCCTGCTGTCACACCCATCAGGAGATGAGAACCCTCAGATTTCTCCATCAAACTCTCTCTTGCCTTTTTGTGTAGCAAGAGTCTCCAGCTATGGCAGTTGGTATAGAGAGCTAGTCACTGGTCCAATGATTTTTTCTTAAGCGCCTCTGGGAACCTCATCACAGACCTTAGTTCAGTACTGGGACAGCGATTTCCCCCCCCCCCCCCCCCCCCCAACCTTAATGATAAGCTCAGGTTGCGGACCTTTCCCCTGTCTCTTAGATTGCATCATTATACAGATAATAACAGTAATATGTAGATTACTTGGGCACAGTGAGAAGTCATTCTTCATAGTCTTTAAAGACAGCTTGCAGAGACTGAGAAAGCGGCCACCATAAGCAAGAGATACTGAGACAAATGATTTTATCTCCACTGTTTTTTAATTATTTTAGCCAACTCAGATGCCTACTAAAAGTCAGTTTAATACTCAATTTATTGGTCATGGGGTTTAACCTTGACCCCAGTCATACAGTGAATATAATTCATTGTTGTTCAACCATTATTCATATTGTTCACTGTTCAGTGTTGTCCTAGCTTACTTTCAGTTCTTGCAATGGACTGTCTCCAGCTTCAATTTTTGAAAAAAAGAAACAGTCTTGAATCCCACAATCCACATGGATGTGAGCATAAGTCATCAAAGCCATCCTTTGCCATTGGCTGGGCCTCTGAGCCCTCTAGTTTCCTTAACACTTGGTGCTCCATCTGCTCACCTCAGTAATGTTGTTTCATTGTATTCAATGATCCCGTTCTCTTGTTAGCGACTCTTGGATCTCTCAGTCGATGCTCTCCCTTGACTCTGTTGAGCCTCCATGCCTCACGTCAGAAGATGAAACCAGTTGTTCCAGCACCACCAGTGGCATCCGAACCGGCAGTTAGTCCTTCTACATTGGTCAACACCAACACCCCACAACTCAGCCAGTTCTCTGCCCTTTTCCTCTCTGTGAATGTGGCACACAGCAGCAGGTGCACGGAGCAGATCCTCACTTCAGCTGCACTCATACAGCAGGTCAACCTGTCGGGGTCTCAGGGACAGAGACCCCCAAGTTGCCATCCATGAGCACTTTAAGAAGGTTTGGGAGGGGATGTTTTTTGGGGGTGGAGGCAAAATTCTTCAGAAGTGAATGGCTTCCCAGACATCCTGGGCCTGAGTAGCAAGGACCACTCTGGAGCACAGGCAGAAAGCTGCTCTTCTAGATTGCTCCCGGCAATTTTCACAGGTTAGAGGTTTCAGAGCTATTATACATAGAAACAAATATCAGTTTGAAGGGATTTAAACCAATGCTGTATAGACAGGGGTAATGGAAGAATAATATACATTCTTCCTAAACCATTGGTAAGTTCCAAAGTATTCATATTTTACTTCCGTGAAATATACTTGTCTGCTTGGACATAAAACTAGCAAGCACGGACTCCCATAAAGCTGGTTCTTGCAATCTACATGGAGGTGACTTAAGCATGTGAGTGTGAACCCTGGATAGCTCAGCTAAAAACCTAGCTCACCATGTTCTGACAATATAGTACTGCACAAGGTATCTGTCAGTAGTTCTATCCTCATATATACATGGTGCTACCATAGATGTGCCACACAACAGTTCGTTAATTGTTCTTGTCCAGGGGAAACTCATCCATGTTTAATTGCTTGTCCACTGTTTAAAAAAAATTCTGGAACCTTTGACAGGGCTCAGTAAAAGGACCTGTTGTTGCAAATGATGTCTGTCTCTAAGGCCAGAGCAAGAGAAAAGGTAGAAATAAGATGAAAGCAATATACAAGTAAGATAAGTGTTCTGCAAAAAAATAGAATGTCAAAAAGCTTCTTAGTTAAAAAGATCAGCAGAACTGAGTGGAAAAGACTAACCAAGAGACTTAAGTAGGAATTCTAGGGTGTGCAGTTTTTACGTGTATGGGGACGCCACTTCTGCTGGGCCTTCATGTGATCGGACTGCTTTGGCCCAAGGAGGAGCAGCAAGCAAATCGCTGCATTCCCACCATTGCCACCTGCACTATAAATCTCCTAGAGACATCCCTCAGTGCAGGATGCATCTGGGCCAAGGGTGAGCCCATCTGCTCCCATCCTAGCCTGAACAAGACCGGACCAGCACCCCCTTGTTCATTTGGATTAACTCAGTGGACTGCCTCAAGAGTTGTACAATGGGCAAATAGAAAGCTACTGCACTGCCAGAGCCCTACATTGAGAAAGAGGGCTCATTTGTTAAACTTACCTGGGGTAAGTCATCTATTCTCTCCTGTCTTCAGCGGTGGGGGCACTCACTGACGAAATTATCATTGAGCAAGAGAAACTATTCTTGCAGGCAAATGTCAGCCACTCACACTCTACTCGGTCCTCACCCTCTCCCCAAGATAACGCTGCTTTAGCTGCAGAAACCTGGTTTCTGTTCCTCCTTCAGGCACCGGAGCCACTATTAAGACCCAGGCACTTGTGCATCAGCTCCTCCTAATACATCTGCTAGTTGGGAACTGTCTTCTCTGGAACCAGCACTGCCGGCTGCTAAAAGGGAAAAAAGGGGAAAAAGAGGGCTCCAGATTGAAACCTCTTACCGTCAACTTCTCTCCGGATTCAGTGCCCATGAGGGCAACCTGGGAAGGAGTGCTAAGTTACAGGAGCTTCTGGATGATTTTTATTTGAAAGTTGAGACTGTATTCAAAAGCCTTTTGGAGCCCATTGTAACTTGTCTGGGGCAGGTTGAGAAATTGGCCTTAGAAAATGGCAAGCCCGTCGTATCACTCTACCCAGCCAATGCCAGACAATGGAGGGCCCCACACCAACCCAGGTGGGAAGGAGCATGCAGCGGATATAATCCCATCACAGGGGCCCCCCCAGTGGTTAGGCATTTTGCCTAAAGTGACTGGCAACCTTGGCTCACATGTTCCTACACCTAGCTCAGTGGTGATTGGAGAAACTTCCTTTCAGGACAGGCCAGCTAATGGCACACTTTCTTAGCCACTCTTGCAAGGGCTCTCAGGTAAGGACTCTGTCTTTGCCGATAGAGCTGGACTGAACTCACCCAATCCTGAGGTCATTATTAATCTTTCACCTGCATCTACTCCTTCTGTGGTGGTGTTAGATAATGGGCCCTCTCCCCAGAATAATAGCATGGAGGGTTATTCTCAGCTCAAAAGTAAGTTTACCCACTGGATGAAGTTTCATTCTTCCCTGACACCTTATGTGTGCAACTGGATTAACATGGTGAGAAGAGTCAACTTGATTGGCAGCAAAAGGAAAGCTTGTATAGGAGATTGCATGATCATCAATTTTAATCAGCCTCATGTTGCTGTGCGTGTTCTTGCATTCGATCTGAGGGGCCAAGAACGAAGGCAGTCCACCCTGCAGTGTCCATAATGGGACACAAGTATCTTGGACTCTTTACATCCTGACCTCTGTACACATATTTGCCCCATTTGGCTCTCTAGACTCCTGTGATTAACTTAGCCAGTTTTATCCCCCATGTAGCCCAACATGGGACCCTGGTGTTTCTGTCATTGCTGACCTTGCGAAACCTGCTGCCAACACCTTTAATTTGATTAGTTGGAATATTGCAGGCCTAGCAACCAAGACTGATGAGCCTTCCTGGCTTGACTATGTGATTAATTTTAGAGTGATTTGTCTACAGGAGACCTGGGTCTCCACTAGTTGTTTTTTGGAAGGGTATAAAACCTTTTCCATTCCTGCAGGTGAATCCAGGTCAGGTCGGTCCAAGGTTGGTTTGGCTGTTTTTGTGTCCTTGACTTTGCAAGAGTCTATTAGCAATTTCATTTTCCTGTGTGGGCATTCCCAAAATCTTGCTGTTGAAGTCGTATAATGCCAAGCAATACCCCCAAGACATGCACAATTTTCAAATAACCTTGAGGGGTCCAAATGGGCCTCAACTCATGTTATCTTGGCAGGGGACTTTAATTGTCATCTGTGCAAGACCCCCACTGCCCCTGCCAACAGACAGCAAAGATGCTTGCTCCCGGAAGGCCTCCACATGAAACACATTTCCCAAGGAAACATTCAAACCTCAATCTTAAATATGCATGACCTAATCTCTTGATTTGAGAAAAACGGTTCATTCTGACTCGCCAAGGGTCAACCCGACCTTCATAGCCAGTGGTTGTGCCTCATTTATTGATTTTGTTTTTGTTTCATCCCCTACTTACCCTATGATCTCAAAGGTTGGCATTGATTATGGTCACTTTAGTGATCATAATCACATCTATACATCAGTTAGTTGGGGATTCTTGAGAGGGGAGAATGGTCACAGGGTTTGTGGTGCAAGGAAACCCTCAAGGCAAGGTAGGAGACTCTGGTACCTGCTGAGTGTTGTGGTCAGGTTTTGTTATCTAGTTGTGTGAGCAAACTTTGGATTTGTCTAAACAATGCTTCATGTCTAAATGAGGTCCTAGATACTTTTGTTTCCATTGCCAATGTTATCTCAGAGTCCCTCACCCTCCAGACAGGTACAAAGTCTCCCTCTGGTCCTAAATGGTTTGATAAAGGATGTTCGCAAGCTTCTAGAGACTTAAGAAAGGCTTTTAAAGCCAACCCCAGAGACCCCACCCATATCACGACCTGTGGGAAGAGATATAAGCTTGAAGTAAGGAATTGAAAAAAAAGCTTTAAGCGATGCCGCTTTGGCCATTTTTTTGGACCAACAATGTCTCAAGAACAGCACAAACTTTTGGGGCATTATTAATCAACCAGGTTTAGCCCCGGGTGATGCCCCCTCACTTTCACACCATATTGTGGCGGAGGATTGGGTTTCCCATTTTGAAGGGTTATCTAATGGTGAGTTCAGAATTGGATCCTCTCTGGATATACCAACATTTGATGTCATTGAATTCTGTGTTTTCTCTAGATGAAGTTTGGAAGGGAATCTCTGGATTGACTAGAAACAAAGAACTTGGGCCGAACAGGATTGCACCCAACCTGCACCTGAGTGACCCTGACCTATGGACCCTGATCTTGACTCACCCTTTAAATGCAGCTGTTAAGCTGCCCTGTCTCCAGGGCCAGTTCTATCATTGTCGCGATTTTTAAAGAAAGATGATTAAGACAACCCTTTATACTACGGACCTATGGGATCTTCATGCCCACACAATAGCATCTTTTAGGTACACTAACGATTTGACCTGTACATGCAGATTTAACATCAATGGGGGTCTGACAAGGGTGCATCCTTGTACTCTTCCTTATATATTAACAACCTCAAACAGGCCTTAGTGAATGCCAAGGTAGATTGCCCGCAGGTTGGAAATCAGTCACTCCCCATTCTGCTATACGCAGATGATGCAGTGTTAATGGCAAAAACTCTAAGGGGTCTCTAAGACCTTTTAATCTCCTTTGAGAGATTCACAGATGAGTGTGGTACTGAAAATTCTGGACCCGTGTTATAAACATTGTCGTATCACAACGATTTTGGTATCAGCAGACCGAGAATGATTAGAATAGTATGCACAAGCATTGTATTCATATTCGGGTAATGAAATCACCCGAATATCAGAGTTTCCGTCCTGAACCCTCGTGTTCCATTTAAACGACAGCCATTTTGTGATTGCCCTCACATAGGCCAATGTCTAATGCTGAAAACGAGTCTGAAGGACACGTACATCTTTGCTGACTCCTCTGTGACCTGGGCAAGCTGACGCCACTGCCTGAAGCCAAACCTGTTCGGCCAGTTTCTTTCCCAGTGGCCGAATGAGATTAGTATCAAGGCACAACACTTCATAAAACCTTTCATCACACACAAACCATGCCTAATCTTACACGCACCTGTCCCTGTTTCTTTCTTTATGACTTGCTTTACAAGGAGGAGGTGCCTGTTTATATTGGGGGTCCGTTGATATCTGATGAAAGTACTGAGCCTTGCCGGGTAATTGATTGAGGGCTGGACAAACTGAAATATGGGCTTGTCATCATAACCCTGCTATTTCTTTGTAGTGAAAATATGTGAATGGTCAACTGTAAAATAAGGAATGTTTGCCCAAAGCATAATATTTTGTATAAAAGAGAAGGTTAGCTTTGCAAGAGCAGCAGTCTCCTGAGAATATACACCGTGTTGTACTTCTAGGATACCTGTTACTGGCTGCAGCCAATAAACAAGATCTTTGACTTCACCAAGAAGACTCTGTGTTTCTGTAGTCTGAAACAGGAAGGACTCGAAGTCTTAGGGTGTGTTCCCTGGCACCACTGGGTTCTAAAAAACCCAGTACTTCATGAGCTAGATTTAAGCAACAACAGCGGTAAATCCCATGTGATTGTGGTGGGCCCTAGCTCTACAAAAACCCAAGTTTTTAAGGTGCGGACACAGGCTCTATCCTGAGTCAACGTTTTCTTGTATATGGGTGTCATGTTTGACTCGGGGTAGTGCTGGACTCCTGCGTAATAGGAAAATGGCTGACATGGAAAGAATCAATGCAGCAGTCTGAATGGGAAGGAAGCCGATTAGTGCCTTAATGCAGGTGTTTGGGGCAAATAGCGTCTCAAAAGCCTCCTATGGGTCCCCAAATGTGACTCCTATGGGAGTCACATTTGGGGTTACGTCGAGCAACGCTCTGCAGGTGGTAGAAAACGAGTTTCTGAGGCAACTCCTCAGGGTCCCACAATGCATCCCATCCTATATAATCCATGAAGAATTAGGGGCCAAGTACCTCACAAACTCTATAGCCCTACGTCCTTTATTATGCTGGCTAGATTCGTGGGCTAAGGGTGGACCCCAGTTAAACAAAGCAATCTTAATGGCTTGTTTGTCCCTTGATCGTGCTTATTGCATACCTCGGCTCAAAAATATATTAAGGCCTCATGTCAGAACTAAGGCAGGGTAAAGCTCTTTACTAACCCAGAGGGGATTGTCAAGGCTGACTGTACTTGGATTAAGGATAATGTTTTGAAGATGAGGTCCCTGGACAGAGAGCAGGTGGCTTTACAAAAGCCTTCGGGGCAAGCTACTTGATGTTGAAATCCACCCTATCCATGGAGCCATACCTCACTATGGGTACTGTTAATCATGACCAGTTCCTGTTCACAAGGTTCATGTTAAATTTGCTACTCTAGCTGCTTACATTCCCTCTGTGTTGGCAGGGTTCTCTTCCCCTAGCTCCCTGTGGTTGTGGCCAGACATCCCCGCAGGTTACAATGCACTTTATCATGTTCTGTAAATATTTTAAAGTACCTAGGAAAGTTTATATTTTGCCCCTTTTAAAAGCTCATCATTTTACTCAAGTGCTTGATGTTTTTACAACTGCTTTCTGCTGACTCAATTTTTTACGTTGTTTGTTTTTTAAAGGCTGCGTTGTGACTCAGGAACTTAATGGGTGACTGAATATAATGATAAGTATTTTGGCAAGCACACCCTTGTGTTGTGCTCCCTCATGTATTGTTCCTGGGAATTCTCACATTTCCAGGTGATAAGGTTTACTCACACTTTCCTGCTGTGGCAATGACTCTGGATTCCCCTATATCACCACAGAAAGAAACACAAATAGACTGATGAATCACGTTGCATGCTTCCCCCTTAGTCTCTTCCGGTCTAATGGCAAATAACCCATGACATGCCTGAAAATGCATTCCTTACTCTAGCTCGCAAGTTATACCTAGTTAATTCATTCATATTTCTAACTTATAACAGAGGGGCAAAAAAGGGATTGAAGGAGCACTGTTGCTTCAATGGATGCCTATTATTTGAACATCTCTGTCCTTACCGTTTATTATTTCCTTAAGATTACTAGTTGTTACCTAGAAACAGGTTTATGAAGAAAATGTGATTACCAAGTCCTTCTAGTTTGCTCCTTCTCCAGCATGCTATAAAACCATAACCACTTCATGTCTAGCTGTGAAATATGCCTTCTCAGCCTACGAATATGAACTCCTGGAGGGCCGGAGCATGAGGAGTTAAGACTAAGCACAGGAGGGTAAGCAGCAACAACCTATAAATGCCTGATTTTCTGGTAGTTCTCAGCACAAAGCTTCTCTTATGAAGATTGCTTAGTATAATGAAATTGTAGCATAATGCAATACAGTTAAAAATCAGTTGATTGGAAAACAAGCGTGTCCACCTAATGATGAGAGTCATTAAATCTGCAAATGGCCATGAAAAATGAAACCAAATACATACCAAGATGCATGGAAACACACATTGTATATAAATGCCCAAATTACGAAAAATAGTGGTGAACACCCACAGATATGTCTGAAATGAATAATGCCATCATGCTTGATTTGGTGATCTTTTCATTTAGAAGTTAGAACTCCTTTTTATGAGGACCACAAATGGTGTAATCAATGTTGAATGTTGCCAAACCTGGTTTGGTGGCCTATGTGGTTAGAAATCTTGTTTAAAACACATTAACAAATGTTTTAGTCCCAAATACACAGAATACATGCGTTGGTTGAAATAATTTAGATTTTTCATTGTACCAAAAGTACAGGAACCCACAAGATGATTGGTTGGATTATTGCAGTATTCTGGACACATGAACACACCAAGACAATGTAGCCCAACCTAGGAGAGTAAGGCTACACCAAGTTGCAGCAGCGCCTCTTATGGTGATACCAAAGACCATGAACCTGTTTTTGATTGGTTGTTGGAGCCTCATGATATCCTCTGCCTAATGAGTCAAGCACAATATTAGAATCCTGCAGAAAAGGGTTAAGGTTTGGAGACACATGGGTTTGTGCAAATGTAACATGCAAGCATGCCAGTATGAGTGTGATAAATTTGTATAATTGCATGATGTCCCACTTACCTTGTGCCTGGGGGACATCTAAATCTCCTTTGTGACACCCTGCCAAGGGTCTAAAGTAATTTGAAATAACAATACCTTGGTTGGTGGTGTTTTCCGTATATGACGTGTGTGTGCATTTTGTTTTGTAGATACTTAAGCCCTTTGTTGAATTCCTGGTCTGTCTTCCTGTTATGCTTCTAAAAGGTATTTCCATGTATTGCTTCTCTGTAGAAGGAGAATCCGCTTGTGTTTTCCAATGGGACACTGAAACTTGGAGGTGAAAAAGAGCCAACCCCACGACCAAAGAAATGGCCCATAAGCAATGTTCAGGTTTCTGGGGCGCTGTACATTCCTGATGCCTTCATCACTGGAGGATTATATGAAGAGGAGGATGGAGAGCTCAATCTTAAAGAGGTCAGGAATCAACAAGAGGCTCTTCAAATGTGGTTGTTATTGGAAGACCAGGGTTAGGACAAAGGTCTAGATTGAGGGAAAGGCTCCTTGAAAATGGGGCCTTGGTTTCTACCATTGCTTTATTGTAAAAATATATCTTGCCATGCAGTGTGCTACCACCTGTGCTGGGGTGCTTGCAGGCCATGTATGGCTCCAACCATGTACCTTGTTTCTGCTTTGTAGTGGTATTTTTTTCTAGTGTCTCAGCCATGACCAGCAACAAAATCTACTACCACAGCACACTGATGTCACAAATGTCCCTTTAATGCACCATGATCCTTATAGTTTTTACCTTTGACCATTGCTTCCAACCTAGGACAAAGATCACCGGACAGAAGCAGAGACTGTGAAGAAAAGGGTCACCTGGGACATTGAGCGATCCTGTTATATAGATCCTGGTGCAGTGATAAGGTGAGTAGCCACGGTCACGTGAAGCTATTGAATCTTCTCCAGAATGCAAGCGATGATTATGTGGAAGGAAAGGTTATAATTGTAAGGGATTTATTATCAAGTCAATTGAAGAGAAAGATAGACATTGCAGAAGCTCAAAGTATATTTTTATGTTATTAATGTCTTAAGCTCCTCTACCCCAAAACAAACAATGGAAACTAGAGGAATTTAACAGTCTGAATACCATTATAAAAGTTTTTTAATCAAAATAGAAGATTTGGAGCCCACGTAGATGTATAAATTACTCTTTGATGCATCATTCAGCTGATCGGGCATTCCCTATGCCCAGAAGCAGGTCTGTAAAATGTTTTTATGAAAGGAAAGCTGTCACTTTTAAAGTTTCAAGAGAGTCCCAGTTTGGACTATCCTTCTCGTACATAGGGTTCCTCAGCTACTTCCATGCCACTGTACATTTCCATTTTTCTACCTTTTGGCAGTATGCATAAATCAACTATTTCAGGAACTTACCAATTTGGTGGCTTGGTCATTCAGGTCCACCCTTCCTTCCTGAGGAATAACTGTACTGCCCTTTCCTTTGTATTCTATATATTGGACAATTGTCAGTTAATAATTCATGCAAGGGCTTCTGTTCCGTTTTTGGAAAACCACCATTCAGTGAGTTTCTGCACTCTATATTCTGGAGATTGGCTCAGGTTAGTTCGGTGCAAAGACATTCTCAATATTATGTGCATCACTGAATTTTGACTAAATGCACATTCCCAAAGTAACATTGACCTCTAAGTCCCTCAAGCATTCAAACCATCCCCTTCCTATAGGTAGTAAAAATTAGGTGGCAACATAAGTCATCCCCAAAGACTCACTCTATTACAGGTTCTCACCACAAGCTATGACATATTTGAAAGCCTTAAAAGTGCCATCACATGGTCTTCTACCAACATTTTCCACCTGCACACTTACCATAGGGAATTTCAATGTAGACTGTGTCATCCCTAAACCTATGCAATCCTAGAAAACTTAGCTCACCTCCACAAATAGCTCCATACACAACAATGTTCCCACCAACAAACAACAAACGCAAGATACTTAAGTGCATCTTTGTTGATCCCAGCTTCATCAAAGGATCCTCCCTATTTCCGCTGATGGGTCTGTTCATTTTTCAATTTCCTTCCACATTCCTGTCCTCACATAGGTCACACCCATAAAGACCCTACTATGGAAAGATTGATAAGCCCTAGTAAATGCTATCACCAAGCAAACTCCAGTGCCTCATCATTCCCAGAGTAAAATAACTTGTATTATCAGTCAACATCATCAAGTAAAAGTAGGTTACTTATGTCCTCAAGGGTGCCATGCTGCTTCTTGACACCTACAGTGACTCCTAGTCACTTCCTGGCTGCGTTTGGCTCAGTTGTTTCGGCTTGCAGTAAGCTCCAAGCCTATTTCCTCGTCACCACATAATGAGTGGGACAGCACCACGGCCTATGGCATAGCACGTAGTGCGATGGCCATGATGGGAGCAGTAGTTCCCTTATTTGAAGAACTACATAAAGCTGACACCGGTGTTCCAAAACTCTGGTACATGGGAAGTAGTGGGCTGATGCGCATCATTTATTACAAATGTTGTAGCGCCATAGTCATGAAAATACAAACCTGATAGAGACTTCTAGCTGCAGATTCCTTACCTTTAGAATTTCCAGGTGTTAGTTTGGAATCCGGAACTTTTTGCTCAGTAGTACCCTTGCGCACTATCGGGTGGCATAGTTCGGATCCGTGTGGTGTCGTCACATCATTGGAGCCATCTGTGACGACACGGTTGCCTATAAAGGCACTACCCAGGCGCACATATGTCAGTTCTTTTCCTTCCATGCAGTTTAAGCTCAGCGCTACCACGATCTGAAGTCGTGCTCGGATTTCCAGGCCATGCCTCCAAAAGCTTTGTGGGAGCGGTCCCTGAAGCTCATGGTGGTCCAACAGTCGACATCGGCCAGCACACCTCCTCGGAGGTCACGGTCCCGGTCGAGGAGAAGGTTGTGGGACTGCTCCAGGAGCCTGATGTCCTCTTCATCCCACTTGAGTTCCTCCGGGCTTTCGGGGAACAGGCACAAGAAGAAGAAGTCCAAGCAGACTTTGACTTTGTCTTGCCCATTGGCCGACGAGTCAACTCAGGAATGTAGACGTTCCAGGCATGGTTCAGCAGAATCTATGGCAGGGCCAACTCTGCACTTTCCTCCTTTTCCAGGAGCTAGAGCGACCCTAGCTCATCTTAGAGTTTTATGAGGCCATGCACCTTGTGTTTGAGCAGGCTGGCCCCACCAGAGTACCCTTGGGCCCCACATGGTCGGCAGAGTCCCCATCAGGTTCCACGTTGGTGGCTTCGGCCTCAGCTTTGATGGGGCCTCATGGATCCGAATCCCGAATGGCGCCAGCCTCACACAGTCCACCTTCTCTTGTGCTGCTCACGACATCAACGCTTCAGGAGCCACCAGTGCCCACCAGTGGCGCGAGCCCCATTCTGATCACCGATGATCCAGAGCTGGAATGACATTGTATGATCCTGATTTCGGCGCCAATAGCACCCACAGGTCGCACATCTATGTTTGAGCATTTTCCTGAACAGCCAGGCACTGGTGAAAAATGGTAGGGGTCTTTGGACCCTCTAGAAACCCACTTGGAGCCATTGGACTGGTATGAGGAACTATGAGAGGCCAGTGGACTGAACACCTCTCCAGATACTGGTGTGCTCTCTCCTTCTACAGCGGCTACAGAGAAAGGTGCATCATATGCAATGGTGGTGCGTTGGACAGCAGAGGTTCTGGACCTAGATCTGCCGTCAGTGCCAGTCAGGACTAACCTCCTGACAGAGGTGCTTCAGCCGGGAGCGTCCACATCGGAACTGATGTTGCTCTTTAATGAAGCCCTCACAGATGTACTGCTGGGGACGTGGTCCAAACCCAGCACAGGGGCTCCTGTAAACCAGATAATCTGCCTCCTCCATCACCTGGCTCTGGGTGACCCTAATTTCCTCACCGAACACTCTACCCCAGAGAGCTTGATAGTCCAAGCATCTACATTCTATGGCACCTTCCCTCCTGCACCTCTGGATAGGGAATCCAAGAGGTTGGATGAGTTTGCGAAGAAGATGTTTTCCTCTAACCACCTGGTATTGAGGTTGGCAAACACCTCATGCCCTTTGGGCCATTTTTCCCACACTTTGTGGGATTCGGAGGATGCGCAGGCCATTCTTTCCTAAGTGGGTAAGGACAGGAGAGATGCAGCAAAGTTTACCATCAGGTGTGGTTTGGACATGACTGACTTGCAGGGTAGAGAGATTTCGTTGATGGTGGCCCTTCGACGCCACACCTAGCGTCGTACATCCGGCTTTTCGGCAATGTCCAGGCAAATCTCATGGACATGCCCTTCGATGGGTCCCTCCTATTTGGCAGAAAAGCAGACTCGCTGCTGGAGCGCTTTAAGGACTCCTGGGCTACAGCCAAGTCCTTGAGCCTCTCGGCGACCCCTCACCAACAGTCTGTCTAGCGCCCCATTTGAGGCTTTGGAAGGGGCGTGGCACCACTCCATCCGCAGACCAGCCACCATCCTCCGCCAGGTCAACATCTTGTGCAGGGATGTGGTCGTGGGGCCTTCAGACCCAGAGGGTCTGGCCAGAAGACGTCCGCCACACAGACCTCCATCTCTACAGTGTGCAAGCCCTCCTAATGTGATTTTGCAAGACCATGTTCATGCAGTTGGAGGGAGGATTCAATTTCATCTCCCTCACTGGCGGCCCATAACATCGGACAAATGGGTCTTGCAGATCATACAGAAGGGCTATTCCCTTCCAGTCTTTCCCTCCACCAATGCCTCCCTCAAAAGAACGGCTGATTGAGAATCACTTGGTTTTGATCACCAAGGAGGTTGCGGCTCTCTTGGCCAAGTGAGCCATAGAAAGGGTCCTGATATCAGAAGTAGGCAGTGGTTGTTATCCCTGCTACTTTCTGATACACAAAAAAGAACAAGGGCCTTCACCCTGTTCTGGATTTGTGGGATGTTAATCTCTTCCTCAAAAAGAAGAAATTCAAAATGCTCACTCTGGTCTTGTCTGCCCTAAACCAAAGAGACTGCATGGTAGCATTGGACTTGCACAGTGCGTAATTCCATATCCCCATCCTGCCTACCCGCAGGCACTAATTGCGATTCAAGTTAGGTCACAAGCACTTTTGGTTTACCGTGCTACCCTTCGGCCTTACCAGTGTCCCTCAAGTGTTCATCATGGTGAAGGCGGTAGTTACAGCTAATCTGTGCAGGCTAGGGGTTTCAGTCTTCCTCTTCCTCGACAACTGGTTATTGAAGGTTCCTTTGCCCCAGGCTGTCGTCACCCACTTTCAGACTATGGCGAGCCTCCTGCATTCACTGGGGTTCAATATAAACATGCAAAAGTCACACCTGGCTCCCTCTCAAATGTTCCCTTTCATCTGAGCTGTTCCGTTTTGAGCCTATCCTCCCGAGCAGTGAGTCCAGGATATTCCAGTTATGATTCCAATCTTTCTGCCTCTTTCCTGGATTTTGGTGAGACAGACTCTGAGGCTGCTGGGCTTCATGGCTTTATGCATTCTGTTAGTAAAACAAGCTAAATGGCATATGAGGGCTCTGCAGTGGAACCTGAAGTTCCAGTGGGCACAGCATCAAGGAAATCTCACCGACATGGTTCAGATCTCTGAAAAAACTGCAAACGATCTGCAATGGAGGTTAAGGAACTGCGATTGGGTTGGGGGCAGACTCCTCTCCCATCCCCAACCAGATTTCACAGTAGTGGCAGATGCATCACTTCTGGGATGGGGTGACCATCTAGGAGAGGTGGAGATCAGAGGCCTCTGGTCTCTGGCGGAATCTGGTCTCCATATCAACTTACTGAAGCTCCGGGCGATCTGACTTGCATTGAAGGCATTTCTTTCTGTTGTCAAAGGGAAGATGTTGCAGGTGTTCATGGCCCACACCACCTCAATGTGGTACTGCAACAAGCAGGGCAGTGTGTGGTCATGGACTCTTTGCCAAGAGCAAGAGGCCTTGCATCTCTGGACATGGCTGGAACAGCAGGACATAAGCCTTGTGGTTCAGCACCTTGCAGGTTTTCTGAATGCCAGGGCGGACAAACTCAGCTGTCGATGCTTAGCAGATAACGAGTGGCATCGCCATCCGGAGGTGGCAAAAGAACTCTTTCAGCAGTGGGGAGAGCCTTGGCTAGATCTGTTCGCCTCCACAGAGAACGTGCAATGTCAGCAGTATTGCACTTTGGAGTTTCCAAGGTGTACTCGCTTGGTGACGCTTTTCGTCACAAGTGGAGCTCAGGCCTCCTGTACACTTTTCGGTCCATATCACTTCTGCCCAGAGTTCTCAAGAAGATCAGGAGCCACCGGGCCCAAGTAATCCTGGTGGCTCCAGACTAGGCACTGAGAGTCTGGTATCCTGAGCTTATGAAAATGAACATCGATCCTCCTATTTCTTCTGCTCTGTTTATTCGGTATGAAAATTATCAACCATACAAATAAAACAAACCACAAAATACAATACACTTTCAAAAGTCATTATCCAAAATAAACATTCCTGCACATACCCTATCCATTAAATACTTAAAACAAAGTATTAAAAACAGATCATTAAACCAGATTCAAAGACCAATTTGCCATTTTACACGTATAAAAAATTACATTACAGAATTTTGCTAAAAATATAAAATATTGCAATAAAAATACAGATTAAGACTCAGGTTGAAAAGGTCTACCAAGTTATTGCTCCCTTTAGAAAAGACCCCACCCTCTGCCACAACAGCGCATCCGAAGCCATACACAGCCACTGGAAGGCTGGGCGGTATGGCACAAAACCTCTCTCCTTCAGTATGGAAAGTAGATACCAACGCCAAAACGGGTCATAAAAAGCCCAAAATAGAGAAAAATGGACTAGAGTCTGTAAAGACACTCCATCACAGGGGCATGGTTTTATAGTTTCTTCATCAAACTGACCAAGCGGGAAAAAAAAAATAGCTTCTGATAACCCCAAAACGGAACCGCGAGATAAGAATCCTTTCCCTCACATTTCTTATCTCCAAAAGATAGGCCTCAGGACCCACCCCAATCTTTAACATTATAAAATCCCTAATTGTATCCTTCCTTAATTCCTCCGCCTCCCTCTTGGCCCCCAAAAGTTTGGACAAATTCTCCTTAACCCAACGTTTATCAGATTTGATCAGACTCTCTGGAGTCTCATATATACCTGGCCGCCCCAAAGCGGGAGATACTTTTCTAATATGCATCAGCCAGGGAATATCCTTCACGCACTCACTTGCCATACAGGCCCGCAAAATCTCTCTATTAAAAGCGGGAAACTCATTCGCCCAGATAGAGATCCATAACATAATGGGAACAATCTTAATGGTATCTTCTATAAAATCTAGGGTCAATTCTGCATGCAAGCAGAAGCTGGAAACGTTTTGGCCAACTCCTAACAACCTCCTACAGAAACAATTTTCCTCTATAGCAGGGACCCTCTTTTCTATGTACCCCCACAGAGATGCCCCATACAGCATGACTGGGAGACACTTTTGCCTATAAATTTCAAACAGAGCCTTGATAGGTTTATTACCCACCCTGGCAGCAAACTCAAAAGTGGCACCAACTGTTGAATTGAAAAGCGCCACTCTCCCAGCAATACAAGATTTCCAGGAACCCTTATCATCGAAATGTATCCCTAAATAAGAGAATTCCTGAACCTTGCTAATCGCTTGCTCATTGATCTTCACCTCCCCCACCCTACTGAGTGGATTCCCATACACCATAAAGTGTGATTAATTGCAATTTATCTCTAAATCCAGGGCTGTCATAAAGGTTTCATGAGCTCTAACCACCTCTGGAAGGCCATTCATAGTGCGGGCCATAAGTACTGCATCATCCGCATAAATCAAATCCGGGATGTTCTTTCCATTTATTTTAGGGGCATCCTTGCAGTGTTCCGCCAAAAAGTTGAACAGCCCATTTGTGTACAGAAGAAAAAGGGTGGGAGCCAGGACACATCCCTGGCGCACCCCCTGCCAAGCTCAAACACATCCGAACATTCCGCATTTGCCCCAACCCTCACATTGGCATACGTTCCTAAATGGAGGTATTGAAGCAACTCCACAATTGAGGAGTCCATTCCCAGCCGGGTAAGCTTCTCCCATAGCTTAGACCGATTGACCTTATCACAAGCACAGCTAAGATCCATGAATGCTAAATATAAGGTGCCTTTCCTAGCTTGAGTATATTTCCCAATCACCATCAACAAATTTAGGCACTGTTCCTGGGTACCAAGCCCTTCCGTAAAACCATATTGTACCCGGCTTAGAATTGCATTTTCAGCCATCCAAGCCTCAACACCTCAAAATAATCCGGCCCAAACTTTTGGCTGAAGAATCTAGAAGAAAAATAGGACGATACAACTTGGAGTCGTTCCGATCTCCCTTCTTATAGACAGGAATAATACACGGCGATCTCCAGGTTTCCGGGATACCCATACTCACTGCGGCATTAAGGACATTTAACAAAATTTGCTCACATAGCTGAGGGCAAGATTTGTAAAGATCCATTGGGATAGAGTCTGGACCAGGGGCTTTATTACTAGCACTGTCCTGAAGCGCCTCCTTAACCTCCTCAAGTGTGAACCTAATATCTAAATTAGGGTATCCTACATATTTTCTCTCCCCTTTCCCTCCCAGAGGACTCCCCTGAAAAATGCTACAAAAATGGCTGACCCAAGCCTCGGATGCAATATTACAACCCAGCCCCTCCGATGTTTCTGATTCAATGGGACCCCTATTAACAACCTTCCAAAATAGGCTAGGGTTTTTAGACTTTACTGCACATTCCAGACTCTCCCTGGCTAGCTCCTTTAGCTTTAGCTTCCTTGCCCTTACAACAGATTTATACTGAGCTCTAGCTACTCTAACATGGGCCTTATCTCTAGGGTTTTCATTTAGGGCCTTCCTCAGAACTTTCTTAGCCTTGTAACAGGGCTTACTAAACCAACCACCCTTACACTTGCTAGAGGACTGAGCTGCTGCAGTTAGACAATCTTTTAAAGCTTTGTTCACTCTAAACATAGCATCCATAAATTCCACTGAACTGGGGGTTTCTGCCAGAAGCGTACCCGTGAACAGATTTAGGTTATCACCCACCACCCTTTCTGCCACTAGTTGGATATTTACCTGCCTCCAGCCACGTCTTCTACCCTGATCCTTTGCCCTTGCTGAGACTGGCCCTCCCCTTCCGGATTTATGTAAAATCTCTGGGGAGCTAAAACGAACTGTGAGGGGGTTATGATCACTAAAATACTTCTCACCCACCTCCCCATGCTTGACCAAATTCTTTAAAGATGGAGAAACAAATATATAATCAGTTTTTGTGCCTAAACCCCTACCTACAAAAGTTGGAACCTGATAAGTACCCACAGCTTAAATATCACAGAAGTTCATAAGGCCCATTGCCCTTGATCAAACTTCTGCCCCTGGGGTCCTGTGATCCATCGGCTGTATATACCTCCTGATCTACCTCAAAAGGGTTCACCACTGTACTATACTGCCCAGTCTTTGCATTGAAATCTCCTGCCACAACAGCACAGAATTCCACACCCACCTCATCCATTCTGCCCCTAAGTGTCTGGAGAACCGAGAAGAGGACATTAATTTGACACCCAGAGTCCCAGACAGCGTTGTAAAAATTTATCAGTAGGACATTACATTTGTTAGGAAAAAACACTCACACAATCAGTATACCCTGATGGTTACAATTGATTTGGAATGCTCTCGCTATTTTAGAAAATCAAATCAAAGTATCTAAACCCCCATTGGGGCCGAATAGCCGGAACTGCAAACCTATGATAACCATCCCAGGCAGGTTGCCCATCTGACCAGGTTTCTTGCAACAGGATAAAATCATACAGAGCCAGGTACCTAGTCCATTCATGGTCTAACATAATCATAGTAGCATTTGAGGGATTATCTAAGCACTCACTGTATTTCTCTACATAGTGTCAATCCACCCCCTCCAAGTCCCGGGTTCTGGTAACTTCATTCCTCATACTGATTCTCTGTGCAACGTCTTGGCCTTGATGTAGATACCTAACGTTCCCAGACGAGGTCCCACCAAATTCATCAGGCTGTCGTATATGAACATTAAAAAAACTCAAATGGACCATGCCGATCCTCCTATTAGGCTGCCCCTTCGGGAAGATCTTATGTGGCAGCAGGCGAAGGTTCTCCACCTGAACCTGTCAACTCTGCGCCTTCATGCGTGGAGATTGAGCAGTGGCAGTTGACACACTTCGACCTTCCTCCCCAAGCCTGTAAAGTTATTCTGTTAGGCAGGCGTCCCTCAACCAAGACAGTATATGCCTGCCATTAGAAACACTTTGTGAATTATTGTACTGAAAGATCTATTGGTCTTCTTTCTGCTTCTCTCTCTGATATTCTTTGTTGGAAAGTACCCTCTTTTTGGCATGGTTACCCCCACTGTTTGCCAGCTATCAGTGTGCTTAGACTGTGTTCACTGGGATCCTGTTAACTAGGACCCCAGTAATTGTGCTCTCTCCCTCCGAATTTGGATACCTTGGACCTTTGTGCACTCCACAATTGGCATACTGGTGTCCCCTTATAAGTCCTTGGTATATGGTACATAGGCACCCAGGTCATTGGGACACCATGGGTCACCCAAGGGCTGCAGCATGTATTTTGCCACCCATGGGAGACCCATACAAAATGTGTCTGCAGGCCTGCCACTGCAGCCTGCGTGAAAAGGTGCATGCACCCTTTCACCATACGTCACTACACAAGGTCACTGTAAGTCACCCCTGTGGTAGGCCCTTCCAGCCCAAAGGCAGGGTGCAGGTTCCTGTGTGTGAGGGCACCCCTGCATGAGCAGAGGTGCCTCTACGAACTCCAGTTCCAATGCACTGGATTTCATAAGTGCGGGAAAGTCATTTTACCTGTGTACTGGCCACAGGTCACTCACTACCCGGGGTCCACCTACATAATGGTAACTCTGAACCTGGGCATTTTTGGTGTCAAACATGTCGGAATCATAATGTTGCCAGTATTGGTGGCATGATTCCATGCACTCTGGGGCCTCCTTAAAGGACTCCCCCAGTACTTCTCCTACCAGTCTTTTTGAGTTTACGGACAGCCCACGCTGCTGCCACCCCTCAGAAATGTTTCTGCCCTCCTGCTGCCTGACCAGCTCCGGCAGGGGAAGGCAGAATTAAGGATTTCCTGTGGGAGAGGGAGGCAACACCCTCTCCCTTGGAAATAGGTATTACAAGGCTGGGGAGGGAGAGCCTCCCCAAGCCACCGGTTTGCTTTGAAGGGCACATTTGGTGCCCTCCTTGCATAAAACAGTTTGCACCAGTCCAGGGACCCCTGGACCCTGCTCTGGCGTGAAACTGGACAAATAAAAGGGGAGTGACCACTCCCCTGTCCATCACCACCACAGGGGTGGTGCTCAGAGCGCCTCCAGGTAGCCACCCTGTTCTGCCATCTTGAAAACAAGTTGGGCAGAGGCCCCTGGGGTATCTGAGTGGCCAGGACAAGAAGGTGACGTCAGTGACTCTCTCTGATTGGTGGTCACTGTGCAAAGTGACCAAGCCCCTTGTTAGGGCTATTTAGGGACACCTTGCGGATGGATCCCCAGGTTCGGTGTGCAAGTCTCCACCAGGACTTCTCTGCATTGTCCTCTTCTGCTCCTGGCCACTGGAACTGCAACTGGACACTTCAGGAACCGACAAGACTGCAACAACCAAGACTACCTTGTGCTGCAACATTGTTTACCCAGCTCCTTCTAGCAACTGCAACATTTCCCGGGCTGTGCATCCTCTGGGGTTAGCAAGACTTCAGCTGCACCAAGAAGATAGGAGGAATCTCCCTTGGAGTGAAGGAGTCACTCTCCAGCATCTGCAAGCACCTACAGCATTGATGTCTGGCTGAGTGGATCTGCCCTCCTCTGGAACTGTGTGGATCCTGCAACACAGGTGGTGGTCCAGAGTGGTCCCCTTGGTCCTCTCTGCCCTCTGTCCATTTTGGGAGACAGTGAGCCCTTGCCTCTCCTTGCAGAACAGTACCCCTGTGCACCACGACTCTTGCGGCAACCAAGGCTTGTTGACTCCTTCTCCAAGGGATCTTCAGGCACCTAGTAGCCCCGGCCTCTAGCACTTCACCCTTCCAAGGACAGTCTCCTATCTGCTGCTCCAGCAACATGAGACTTCTCTCCAGATGTGCTGATTGGACTTCACTGCAACTTACTGTGCCTGCTGCCAGTGGGCTGCCTGTAGGGGCTGCAACTGCATCTGCTGGCTCTCCCGACTACTGAGGGTCAGCCTGGACTCCCCTCCAACGGTCGAGTCCCCTGGACCTTGCTGTTCCTCCTCCAACTTGCATTTGCCAAGGCTTGGTAGTGGTCCTCATGACCACTGACTGACTGCAGCCCGGCAACCAATGTGGGACATCATCTGCATGGCTCCAAGGACTTCCCTGCAGCTCCTGGGCTCCACAGCAGATCTTCTACCTCCCCCGTCGACCCGAATCTTCATCCACAGAAGGGTGGGTAGTGGCTCCTGCCCTGTCTGGACTCTCCATCGTGGACTGTACACTGTGCCCTTCTTTTACAGGTCCTCTTCTTCCAGATTCCACCTTTGGGTTCCTATTGGACTAGTCCTGTTCTTGCACAATCCATTTTCTAAGTCCTCTGGGTAGTCCTTGGGTACTTACCTCTGCTTTCCTGGTCGCTGGGGGTCACTTTGGTATTCCCTTCTTGGGGTCCCATATTCTCCCAGCTCCGCTCCCCTATAACGACTCCATATCCTTGGGTGGGGGACTTCACTTCTCATTCCACTATTTTAGTATATGGTTTGGTACTCCCCTAGGGCCCTAGCTATTTTCTATAGCTTCTTACCAATGCTTGTTGTTTCCTATGCTAATTCCTAATTATATATATATATATGTAGTGTGCACTTACTTCCAGTTGGGGGACGGCCTATAAGTAATCTAGTTCAGTGCTACTGTAATAAAGTACCTTTATTTGTGTAACTTTGGTTCCTTTCAGGTGTGCTAAGCTGCTGTGTGACTGCTGTGGAATTGCAAGTGCTTTACACTCCTCCTAGATAAGTCTTGGCTGCTCATCCACAGCTACCTCTAGAGAGCCCTGGCTTTCTAGACACTGTCTGCATTCACTAATAGGGGTTGCCTGGACCTGGTATAAGGTGCCTTTATCATGCCTCAGTGAGACTTTAATCTGGTTCTCACCTTCCTCATGTGTGCGCCCTTCGAGCCTTTATACAATTGCCCCCTCCGGCTGCTCACCATCAAGACAGGTAGTGGCAATAACACGTGGTAGGAGGGTGAGTGAGATGCAGGCTCTTCCATCAAAACCTCTGTATCTCAGCATGTTTTTGGACATGGTAGTGCTTCCCACTCATGCCTCTTTCCTCCCTAAGGCGATGACCCTATCCCACCTGGGTCAGAACATCACCCTGCCCATCTTCTTTGCTCCTAAGCATCCCTCTAAGGAAGAGGAGTGACTCCATCAACTAGGCCCAAAAAAAGCATTGTTGTTCTACCTTGACTGCACAAAAAAGAGTTCCAGTTGTATGACCAACTCTTTGTGGGGTACGTGGGAGCAAAGAAAGGTCGGGCAGTGCAAAAGCAAACCATTTCGCGTTGGGTTGTTATGTCCATGAATATATGCTATGCTGTGGCCAAAAAGCAGCCTCCTGAGGGCTCACTCCACCAGGGGCCAAGCTGCTACCACTGCCTTAGCAAGAGGTGTACCAGTTGTGGACATCTGTCAGGCTGCAACAAGGGCACCTCTGCACATGTTTGCCAAGCACCAATGCCTGGACAGTCAGGTTCACAGAGATGGACATTTTACTCGTTTGGTGCTACAAGAATTTTTAGTTTGAGGACAGTTTGTCTGTAGCTCACTGCCAGAATATTATGACTTGGATATCTATTCTAAAGGTAAGGAATCTGCAGCTAGAAGACTCCATCAGATGAACAAGTTACTTACCTTCGGTAACGCATTACCTGGTTGTTCTGCTTTCCTACATATCTCATATCCGAGCTTACAGAACCTCTCTGGAATGCACTTCTGAGTTCAAAGAAGACCTTTATTGTTGTTAATTCTCCCCACCCACAAGTTCTTGAGAGATGAATTAGTAGATTTCAAGCACAAAGTAGTCGCAGCAAGAAAACAAAATGTATCACAGTACTTCTCAGTAGCAATGTACACAGCAAATATATAATATATTCAAAGCAAAGCATAAAAGTCAAAATTCATCACCGTATGAGCAAGTAGGACCTATCTTCAGCTTCATCTTTCTGGGGTCTGCAAGTTGATGACTCCAGTCAACTGCGAGAAAGAGATTATCTACCCACATGACAGACTGGCAACTGACGTCTAGCTCCAGCCTGAAGTCAAGCAGATTCGAATCTAACTCGCTGTAGCCCAGAGTCATCCTTACAAAAGCATGCCCCCTCCTCTCAGACTCGGGAAAACTACGCAAGCCTTTGGAGACTGGCCAGATCTCCTAGACTTCTCCTATTCCCAAGGCTGAGCAGAAAGGAAAACACCAAATGTGCTCTCTCTTATCAGGTCTAGTCTGATGTGAAGAAAACAGCTTGGTTCATCTTGTGGAAAAACACAGCTTGGAAGAATACAGACATCTGCGATGTTTCAACTTCAATGTCTAACTCCATGTTAAAGCCAATAGGCAGCTAACCTAAATATCAAATGTAATGTCTAATGTCATGTCAAAGCCAATAGGCAGCTAACCTAAATATCAAATGTAATGTCTAATATCATGTCAAAGCCAATAGGCAGCTGAGCTGAATACAAAATGTAATGTCTAATATCATGTCAAAGCCAATAGGCAGCTAAGCTGAATACAGAATGCAATGTCTAATATCATGTCAAAGCCAATAGGCAGCTGAACGGAACAAAACATATAATGTGCTACTGGTGAACATTGAGCAACTAATATGCGCAGTGGTGAAACACAAAGTCATTGGTCAAACACAATTAATAGCATCACATTCCACCCTATGACCAATTAATTTTTGTTTCACATATCTCTTGTTTCAAACAAAAACAAAAAAAACATCAGCACAAAAAAAAACATTATCATCAAATCAGATTTGAATGATCAAAGCAATCACTGTAAAGCAATGGAAGTGGATTAACATATTGATCTCATAACCTTTCACATCAGAGACATCTACACAGAAAAGACTGAAACTTATATACTCTGATTGAGATAATAGTGTCTCTAAAATAGCAATTTGTTGTAGCATGAGTTCTACTCTTGTAAAGGTGCACGGTCCATCTGAAAGGTTTGCAGGAATGTACGTGAAAGTCAGAGTTCCACACGAAAAAACACAGACAGTTAGCTGTTAAAGTTGCTTAGTTCCAGTGGAAGAATGTAATCAAACAAGTTGAACTTGAACTGAAGGCGCCATTTGCGCAAAATGGATCCATGGTGCTTGCACTTTACTCAATCAGGTTCAGGTTGGGGATTCGGTCCCTTCCCCGACCCCACACGCACACACCCGAAGGGGGAACACACAGCACACTCCGGGACAGTGACGAAACGTGGTAGGATCTGCAAAAGAAAAAAGTATGACTGATCTTGCAAATAACATTAGTCATCTGAAATGTACCCTTCCTCTTCCTTTCCCTGTTTTATAATCAGCAGGATGTTTTTGGGGCCCTTTATTATAATTTCTGCAGGTTCTGGAGGGTCACTTGGGGCTTCAACCCACACCGTAGCACTGAGGTTTTTATCTGCTGCACCACAGCTTCCCTTTTCTTGCACTGTCAGAAGGGCTGGGACAGACTCATTCTTTACCAAACCTCCATTCACTGCACTTTTGACAAGTTGGGCCATTCTGTCTCCAATTTGTATGAATGAATCAGATTCTTTTCTAGTTATCAGCATAATTTTGATTTCTCCTTGGTAATTTGCAGCAATCACTCCCCCTAAAACCTGATCAATTTGCCATTTCTGTCCTGGTAACTTTCCTCTCTCCAACTGCTCTTTGACTGTTTGTGGGATAGATTTCACTTGTGCGTGCTGCACAGTTTTTATCAAATCTAGGGGAATGTGCATCTCTCTCATCTCTGCCCACCTGCAAGTGGCTTTTTCTCCCAGCTGTTCACATTTCTGGTGCACCCACTTAGCCATCCCCACTAAGTCAGAATTCTGGGTGTACACTTCAGACTCTGAATTTTTCTCATTAACATTTGCAAGGGAATTGAACCAGTTATGTACAAGCCATGTGGAAAACCAAACGGCTAAACCATTGGCAATGAACCAAGAATCAGTGTAAAAATGACACATCTCACGCAGCTCCTGCTTTAAAGTCTGACACACATTGTACAACACTGTTCCTTCTACTGTGCTAGAAAACAACATTTCAGTCAATGGACCATTAGTCAAACAAACATGCTTTTTATCTTCAGGGGACACGAATTCAAATGGTGCACTCAATTTCACTGGTGACTCTTTTACCTGTGGTACTCCCTGCACCCTCTCCACATCCTGAAAAGGGGCTTTTGTGGTACCTGTTCAGTCTTCCCCTGTTCCTGATTTACATGTAAATCAGTGTTTCCCTCTTGCACTGCGCAAAAACCGTAAGTCTGAATTATTTCATTTGCCAAATCACAAGCGCGCAGCTGCATATAATTTTTCCTAGTGACCATATACCAAAGTATGAGGGCTATTCTGTTTCCAAAAATCACACAAGCAAATGAAACTCGGTGTCTCTTGCTTATTGCAAACAGTAAGAAACTCTAAAATCTTTTGTTTTACTTGTGCCTGTAACAGCACATTTTGCGAGGGTACCTCGTAAATCGCATTTTGAGCTCTGTTCTTCGTGTTATCAGTTAAGGAATGCACTTCAGCTGCCAAAAAGTCCAGCTCACATGGAGGCTCAGACTGGCTCACAGCTGTCTTAACCCCCTCATTACTGGAATGGGAAAAGACAGATTCGTCTAAAACAGCAGTTGTATAACTTTCAGCATCATCTTGCATTAATGTATTCTGGCTAATTTGCTCACGTAAATTGTCAGTCACACAAGCTTTATTCGGTCTAATTAACCATCAAAGCAATAACTTAAAACAATAAAAACATAATCTATACATAATAAATATATAATAACAAGATTAGAAAATTAGTGATGAGGATGAGATATAAAATAAAATGAGGGATCTGCAAGTGTACAGAGAGAAAAAGTTGATATAAATCTTCACATGTGTATCCCGTCTATAAATGAGGGGGAAGTATCAAAGTTCCTTTGTGTTGGCTGCCTTTAGCTTCCTCATCGATAATTTATAAGAAATTCAATGGATAAAACAATTGAGTTGAATAAGGTAAATTCAGGGTTCAATTAATGTCAAATCACTGTAATCCTTTTTTTAAAAATATGTATGTATATACCAGGCGGATGCAAGGAACTTGCTGACCGCACAAATTAGGAGAGAGGAGCAATCTCTCAACATCAGCCTGAGGGCATCTTTGCACGTTCTCAACCCAATATTTCTACAAGCGGGACTAAGCCATTTCCCCCGGGCAGTGCCATAGGCAGGACAAATAAACATAAAGTGCACTACAGTTTCCACAGAACCATTACAGCAAGGGCATTTATCGGATAGCAGGGTGGAGCTCCATGAACTAGAAAAGGACTTCAGAGGGAGGCATCCATACCTAAATCGAACATACAAACTTTTACTTAGGTGATCTGTGATTAAGTCCAGGAAGGGTTCAAAGTGGGGAAACCACTTGTAATCGAGGAAAAGAGACGTCGACCTACCATGTTAAGTACAGAGCAGATATTTTTCCCTAACATGGGACCAGTAAACAGATTTCAGATGGTCCTTGTGAGCCCTCCTTAAATTATTGGGCTGGCTCCAGAAATCACTGAGTCCCAAGGTATGGAACCATTCCGAAATGTACTTGAACCAAGGGATAGAAAGTACGTTTGGTCTATCCAATAAGTCTTGCAAAGACTCCTTGTAAGTGGCTAATTCAGGGATAGTCCAGATACGAACCCAAAAAGTTAAGGGCCTAAAGCTATTACATCAGAAATGCGGGGGAACCCTAGGTCCAAAAACACTGGAACCTGGGGCGTACTACGAGGACATGCCAAGAGTGATCTTGCAAAATTATTTTCCCCCACAGATAACTTGCTAGATTTGGAGCAACCCCAGACCTCAGCACCATAGACCGCGGCACTCTGAGCCTTGGCTAGATACATTTTAATAGCTGGGGAAACAACTTTCTCAGTATTAGACATTTGAAAGCGCAAAATTGCCCCCGACCTGTGTGCTAGGAGGGCTAAGCTTTTCCCTACCTGGGCCTGCCAGTTCATATCGTTGCTGATTCTCACCCCTAAATAATCAATAGAGCATACCTTGCTCAAGGGAACCTCATTATACAGGATGTTACATCGTTTTGAGCTACCAGGACCAAAGATCATAAGTTTTGTTTTATTAGAATTGAGTTCCAATCCATGGTCTGCACAAAACACACTAAACCTGTCCAGGAGGACCTGAAGGCCCATAGGTGTTTTAGAGATCAAGAGGGAGTCATCAGCAAATAAGAGAATTGGAACTTTTGAATTATTCAAAGAAGGGGCATCGTTTTGACAGTCGGTTGCAACTTGCAGTACTTCATTGATAAACAGCGAAAAGAGAGTGGGCGCCAAGACACAGCCCTGGCGTACCCCCGCCTGATATTAATGCGATCAGTAAGTTCCCCCTGACTGCCCCATCTTACTCGAGCATAGGGGTTCTTGTGCAATCTTTGAATTAGAAGCACCAAGTTCATTGGGACGCCAATTTTCTTTAGGACTTCCCACAATTTCTGCCTTGGAACATGATCGAACGCGGACTTAAGGTCAACAAAAGCAACATACAAATTTTGTTTGGCCAAGGTAGCGTATTTCCAAAGTAGCAAAAAAAATCTAAAAACATGGTCCATAGTGCTAATTTTGGGACGAACAGCAGCCTGGAGGGGAGATAGGACCTGATTAGCTTGGACCCAGTCCATTAGCCTGTCTAGAACTTGCTTAGAGAAGATCTTTTGAAGATTATCAATGAGGCTAATTGGGCGGTAATTGGCTGACAGTCCCACATCTCCTTTTTTGTGAATAGGGATAATTTTGGCTCTGAGCCATGAGTCCGGATTGGGGCTACCTGCTGCGATGGCATTTGATAAAGTATTAATGTACCACGCCCAAATAACGGGTTCAGACTTAAACAGGTTCCCCGGTATCTTATCAGGACCAGGAGCCTTAGCGGGTTTCAAAGAATTGATAGCTGCTGTGGTTTCAGCAATTGTAAAAACAATGCCCTCCATGGGGCCTTCAATGAGAGGTCTGCGTCTGCCACCTATATAGTCCTCGTGATACTGTTGCACGGATGAAGCATAAATCTCGGAAAAATGGGCCACCCATCTTTCAGGCTGGATTTGAAAATTAGGAATAGCATTACCCTCTCTCTATGCCTGTGAGTCAACAACCTCCAAAAAGAGCCCTCATCTCGGTTTTCGACTGCCTCCAGCAGCTTCTGCCAGATCTCAAATTCCCAATTTTTCTTCGCTAGATTCAGGGCCTTAGTGTAGCTAACTCTAGCGACCCTGATCTCCTCCTGTGAGTGCTTGCGGAGGGCCAGTTTAAGATTGAGCCTAGCAAGGTCGCAGTCGTTGTTGAACTATTCTCTGGATCGGATAGTATCTGAAGTATGTCTCACAGTGGTTTCTTTATAAAAAACATTCTGTAGAATATTTATCAATTCAGAGTGAATTTTCAGGATTGGAAGATTATCGACCTCTTGCTTTTCAAGACCGGAGAACAGCTGTAGAAAGGAAGAATAAATTTGTTTGACCAGGAGTGGGTTGGATGTAACCTTTGGCCAACTAACACGAGTTTGCCTGGAGTTTAGGGTAGGGATCGGGACATCAGTGGTCTCTAGGTGTTGTGTTCTCCCAAATGCTATGTTGGATAAAGTAAGACATAGAGGGTAGTGATCGCTATCATGACAGAGTTCAACCTTTATGTCCAGAGTGTGTGACCAAAGCCTGATGCCAACAAAAAAATAATCAATAGTGCTGGAAGAGCACCCCCGCTTAAAAGTGGGGGCACGATTTAGATCAGATCTAGTCCGACCATTACATTCCCTGAGTCCATAGCGTAGGCAAAGGGAAGCCATCTGTGTAGCGGCACAAGAACCAATGCTAAGAGAATCATCCTTCACTTGGGGAATACCCCAGGATTTATCTTCTTCAGTTGTTAAATTACCTACAAGGTTCTTGGATATAAAAGAACAGTTTATATCGCCCCCTATCACCAGATGGTTAGAAGGATGCAAAAGTTCCCTATGCTCAGCTAGCTGAGCAAGTACCCTTGATTCCATATTGGGGAGGACGAATCACGCATACACGTTGACCAAGGTCACTGTGAAACCAGGGTGAAATATGAGTCTAACACCCAATAAATCTAATGAGTTAAGGGGTAATACAGAATGGTTGCATTGCAGTTTCTTATTCACTAAGATCATGAGCCCACCCATAGGCCTACCAAAGCCTCCAGAGGCAGGCTGGGCTGCGACAGAATAAGTTGTAAACCCCTCAACATATATTAACTCTTCCGCCCAGGTTTCCTGAGAGGCATAAATCCTGCTTAGAGATAAAGTTAACCCATCCAGGATCTCCCATCTTTTTCCTTATTCCAGCCACATTCCAAGATAAGATATTAAGTACAGAGGGCACAAGTATGGGTCTAACTCTCGGGGATGAGATTGAGTTCAGAGCCCTTGATCGTTTGCCTCTATAAGACATAGCAACTGAAGTGGGGAACACTGAGGGAGGAACATCGTTTAGTCAATCTAAATCAGATAACCGAGGGGAGCGGATCTTGGTCAAAGCTGATCGATTGCTATTAGGTGGACCCTGAGCCCTTCCCACGTGAGTGTTGGAAGGTCTATCAGTCCTTCGTGGCTCCCCCCCCGGAGAATACATGCAGAGGCCAATTCCAATATTTCTACCAGATGTCAGAGAATGGGTCCGTAGGTTGAAAGCCATAAGGTTATCGACCATAGAGGTGTCAAAAAAAGAGGATTGAAATATAATCAAGATCTGAGTCTGGTTGAGCATATCTACGTGCCTCCCAAATATCAGAACGGATAACAGACAGACATTTCCTCTGTATGCGAAACCAATAGACAACTTTGTTAATGAGAGAATCATGGGACTCTCTCTGCCCAGCAGATAACCTGGGGACCCTGTCATGTAGATGTATGCATCCTTCCTACTCTGGTCATGTCTCCCCTTTGGATCTGTCGCCTGAATAAATTAAAATTGACCTTGGCGTGAGACTCTGGGTGGACTTGCGGGCGCCTGTGCACCCTTCCCAACCATAGCTCCCATGGGCAGGGGATTTATACAGGGAAGACGTGGATCATTATTTATTGAAGCGGGAATAAGCATGCGAACGGAGTTAGTGGGGTTGTCGTCAGATAGAGAGAGGCAACTTCCCTTTTTATTTGTTGCCATATTCATAGACTTGGCCCCCAGCTTTGGACATTTGGGGTAAGAAACTAAGTTATCCCCAGTATCTAATGTAGCTTGCACGTTAGGCCCTCCAGTCAGCTCAGGAAGGTGGTCATTCGTGCTAAGCGATTTACAATTACACAATACCTTCATCTCAGATAGTCCAGAAATTTTACCCAAAATAACCATTACCAAGGATTTTAAATTGTCCAGCTTCTGGGAAACATTTTCCAATTCGAGTGACATCTTGCGTTGGACCTGCCAGACCAATTCCTCTGTATCAGGTTTCACAGAAATTAAAGGCGGAGAGCAACCTGGGCTCTCGCTAGTAGTGGATTGGAGCTGAAATCTATTTGAGCAGGGAATATCACTGGAGACTACAGACTTGGAGCCCAAATGCAGAGAGTCCCTAAATTGGTTACATTCTGCAGCTTCAGCACTTTAAGTAGGCCTCATTGGCAGTGAAGGAATTGCAGCCTTAGATATAGGAGGGGGATGGAGGTCCGCTTCCACAAACAAATGTGGTGTCCGTAGTTTTTTGGTAAATAGATCCGGGATCTTCCTAAGAGTCGAAGTAGCCGGAATGGAAGGAGCGTTGATAGATGGACTCCTCAATATTTCCTCTACTTCCTCAAACAAGGAGTCAATAGCTTGAAATTGGTTCCTAATGGGCTTAGGAGGGTCATCAATTTTCCGAGCAGCTCGTTTCTTGTGTTTTTTAGCGCCGGAAGGTGGCGCAGGGACATCATCTGCCTTACGCTTCCCCATTATTCACTACGGCGTGGCCGAGCCAAGGACTGGGGCCCCCAAAAACAAAAGGAAAATTGAGTAGTGATGACCCAGCCTGCGAGGATGCCCTAGGTGTAGAAGGAGAGCAGGGGTGCCTGGGACTAGGGGGTCCCACCAGGCACTAACCAGGCACTGGCAAGCCTGCTGCTATTACATTACAGATGAAAGAGGGGGGGCCCAGCCCAGCCTCCTCCGGTCTCTGATGGGCACAGGACGGGCCCGCCCTTGGCCCGGGCGCGCCTGCGCGTGTCCCGCGAGGCGGGAGCGCTGTTCAAGTTATAAAGGGCTCCTGCCCCTTACTGTGATGCCGCCACCTCCTCCTTGGCCCCAGGTGCAGGTAAACGCGCGTCCCGTGAGGCGGGAGTGCTGTTCAAGTTTTAAAGGGCTCCTGCCCCTTACTGTGATGCCGCCGCCTCCTTCTTGGCCCCAGGTGCAGGTAAACGCGCGTGAAAGCAGTTGTTTTAAGAACAAAAATTAAACATGGTTTTTCCTTCATTAGCTCTGTTTTTGTAGCTCCTCCGAACCCCCCCCTCATCGCAGGCTGCGAGCGAGGCGCTTCTGGAAAAGCAAACGGAGTCTCAAGACACGAGGCGGGTGCAATCCTTCCAAAACCAGAGCAAACACTGAGTCCAACTTCACCCAGAAGTCCCAGGAGAGAGCACCCGAAGCCTAGAGTGTGTGTTGGGGTCCCACACAAGAGCCTTCAGGCGGATGTAGGAGCCGTTCGGACCCCTGAAATCACAGGCGTCCACAGAAGCACAGAGAGTGGTCCAAACTGAGCTCAGCGCGCTGTGTCCATCCTCCGCGGGCTGCACAGATCCCACCTCCACCTGCAGGGCGGGCGCTCCGGGCGCCGGGTCCGCTCCTCTCCTTCCCCGCCACCGAACCGGGCGAAGGCAGCGAGAGTAAAAAGCAAAGATGAATGTTTTATGGGGCTGGATCAGGGATTGAGAAGTGATGAATGTTTTATGGGATCATGTGGTTCGACGAGAGTGAGCGGATTCTGCCTGGGTCGGATTTACAGGCTGCAGTGCGAGGGCGAAAAGGGGAGGGAGAGGCAGAAAGGGAGAGGTGTCTCCGGGAGAGTGGGAGGGCACGGGACAGATCACAGCCGGAGGTTCGCGGGAGACCACAGACCCGCGGAGCGCGAGACGGTGATCCCATCCGGTGTCGGAAGATCACGTAAATTCTTATTTTCATGTTCTAACTGCCTACACCTCTCCTGCATTTTTCTGTAAGCAGATAAAAGTATCCAAACCCTTCTGTCAAAAACAAAAGGAACATCATTGTTTCCAAAAGGCACATTTTCTAAATATGCTTTATCACAGCAAGAAAACATGTTTCTCACAGCACCATCAGGCAGTTTAACTACACATGCATTTTCAAACATGGTCTGCCGTGCTTCTGTAATTCTCTAAACAACAAAAAACAATTACACTTTTAAATTGTGCACGTAGAAATCTATAATTCGACTTTCAAGACTGACGGCTACGCCAAAATGTTCTGCTTTCCTACATATCTCATATCAGAGCTTACAGAACCTCTCTGGAATGCACTTCTGAGTTCAAAGAAGACCTTTATTGTTGTTAATTCTCCCCACCCACAAGTTCTTGAGAGACGAATTAGTAGATTTCAAGCACAAAGTAGTCGCAGCAAGAAAACAAAATATATCACAGTACTTCTCAGTTGCAATGTACACAGCAAATATATAATAGATTCAAAGCAAAGCATAAAAGTCAAAATTCATCACCTATCTTCAGCTTCATCTTTCTGGGGTCTGCAAGTTGATGACTCCGGCCAACTGCGAGAAAGAGATTATCTACCCACACGGGAGACTGGCAACTGACGTCTAGCTCCAGCCTGAAGTCAAGCAGATTCAAATCTAACTCACTGTAGCCCAGAGTCATCCTTACAAAAGCATGCCCCCTCCTCTCAGACTCGGGAAAACTATGCAAGCCTTTGGAGACTGGCCAGATCTCCTAGACTTCTCCTATTCCCAAGGCTGAGCAGAAAGGAAAACACCAAATGTACTCTCTCTTATCAGGTCTAGTCTGGTGTGAAGAAAACAGCTTGGTTCATCTTGTGGAAAAACACAGCTTGGAAGAATACAGACATCTGCGATGTTTCAACTGCAATGTCTAACTCCACGTTAAAGCCAATAGGCAGCTAACTTAAATATCAAATGTAATGTCTAATGTCATGTCAAAGCCAATAGGCAGCTAACCTAAATATCAAATGTAGTGTCTAATATCATGTCAAAGCCAATAGGCAGCTGTGCTTAATACAAAATGTAATGTCTAATATCATGTCAAAGCCAATAGGCAGCTAAGCTGAATACAGAATGTAATGTCTAATATCATGTCAAAGCCAATAGGCACCTGAACGGAACAAAACATATAATGTGCTACTGGTGAACATTGAGCAACTAATATGCGCAGTGGTGAAACACAAAGTCATTGGTCAAACACAATTAATAGCATCACACTGGTGGAGACTTTATCTAGCCGCAGATTCCTTACATCCACCCATGCCTTCACGCTCTGCGGACTCGTTTCCTAGGGTTAAGGACTGTCCCTTTAAGGACTCTAGTTTTTTTGCACAGACAAAACTGTTGGTTCTTTCCATGGCTCTGTGCATCCGGCATGGAAGTTTATGGAAAAGTACTGACTTATGCGCACCTGGGTGATGCCTTTATAGGCGGCCGTGACATCACAGACAGCTAAACAACAAAGCCACACGGATCCGAATAACTACCCGACGACGCGTGCAAAGATATTGATCTGCAAAAAGTTCCTGATTCCAAGTTGACGCCTGGAAATTCTAAAGGTAAGGAATCTGCAGCTAGATAGTCTCTACCAGATAATGTGTTACTGAAGGTAAGTAACTTGTTCTACTTGGTTGTTTATGGCTAAACCAGGGCAAATTGTCATGTTCTGTTTCTGTTCACTACACCATAGTTAAAAAAATGAAAGTGCAATACTTGGTGGCTCGTTACTCAACTAGGTGAAATAAATTCTGTATTTTTATCAGAATAACAGTTTCAAGGGTGGTATGAATAATGAATTTGTATTGTTAGCGTACATGTGGTCAACCTATTAGATTCAGATCCTGAGCAGAAACAGGACAAAAAAGTAAATAAATGTGGTTAGCTAAAGCTGAGGCAGTGGAGACTGTTGATGTTTAGCATTCAGTCTGCAAATTCCAAGAAAACTCTATAGAATGTTCCCTTAAATTAGGACAGTAGGGTATGTAGGTGCAAAATGTATGGCAATGCCCATATTGGAGTTACTGTATACTGTTCAGTTTAGTACAAGTAATCCAAAGAGCCTGACTCACCCTCAGGTCCTTTGTCTTTTGTATGTTTGTACTGGCTGTCTGACATATATAAGGCATATATAAGGCATACGTTCAAGTTTAGGAGGCAAATTGCCCGAACTACATCCTCCTCATTTCCACCAAGGGGTACATTATCTAGTCCTGATGAACGCCCACGGACCCTTTGAGACATTCACCAATTAAGGCTGAAACATGTCAACTTAGTTTAGGGTGCAGGGTTGTAAATTTCCCTTTACTGTATAACCCAAGATACTGTTTTTATCTGTACATGGAACACCCTCATTAAAGGGACACCTGGGTGTTTCCAGTTATTTTTATACTGGACACTGGTAGACAATAGTCTATCTCCAAACTACTTACTGTATCATGGTTGAGTCCATCCTGGTTTTTAGAGACCAGGATGCCACCGGATGATTAAGCATGCCACTACTAGAGTGGGTGATGGTCACCAATAAAAACAACTACAATTTTGTTGTTTTGTGTCACCTTGCTGACATACCGTGAATATTCTCTGACCCTACTGTTGAGGCCAGAAAATGTAAGGGTTGTAGGGATTTAGTCAAGTATATTGCATCCTACAGCCCCACTAGATTCTTTTTTCTCTCTCCTCCCTGAGTAGGAACCACTAACGTTCTCCTGGGTTCTCGTAAGAATAGAAAATCAACAACTGCAACGAAAGCAACAGGTAGCACAGCATTTCTTGACAGATGCAATTATTAATTAGGAGACTCTGTTCAATGTTGTGTTAATGAACTTTCTCAAGTGGACCAGGAACATTTGTAAAAAAATCTCAAAGAAAGTATAATGGTTGTAGGAAAGTCCTCCTTTTTGCCTTGGTCTTCCCCAAACATTTTGGACAGATACTGGTGGTTACTGACTCTTTGTTATGCCCTGGGTACTGCTAACCAATCCCAGGGCCAGTGCTATGTGTAAAATGGATTATGCAAATTAGGCTAATTATGATAACTGCATCAGCCTACCTATAAGTCCCTAGTTATGGTAGGGCATGTAGGTTTAGGGACCCCAACATAGGTAGTGCACCCATAGGTACACTGCTCTGGTGCTCAGTGTCACTTTTAAGTTAAAGTTAACTCCAAATTTGACTTTGGAATTAAAAGTACTTCCAGAGTCCTAAGCTACCTTATCTTTACATATATGTCATCCCTAAGGTGTGCCCTAGGTTCCCCCAGACTTAGGTGCAGTGTAACTATAAGCAGGGACTTTATACAAGATGTTTTATAAGCCCTGGTGAGGGAAAAGTAGCTAAGTTTGTTTTTCCCCATTGTAGTGAATGGGCTCCATAGGCTAACATTGGGGGACTTTATTTTAAAATAATAAAGTCTTACTTTCCCTAGAAAGGAGCAAAATATGGAATGTTTGGTATTAAATTAAAAGTTATGAAAACTCCAACAACTTTCTGCTGTTAAATTTAATATAACTTGTACATAGAAAGTATTTTAGAACTCTTTCTAAAAGTTACCAGTTTCGCCTCTGTACTGCTCTTCACTGATTGGTCAGCCTCTGCCTTGATGAGGTGTAAAGTGGCCTGGGCTGATACAAAGGAGATCTGCCTCAGCAGATGATGAAACAGGATGAGGGAGAGCAGCTAAACTGGTATTCAAAGGAGGGAAGGACATTTGGGACATCAACCGTATACCTCCCCCATTTCCTGCAAACCCAGACAGCCAGGTGCACCCTGATTAGATTAAGAATGGGCTGGAAAGGGATGTGCGTAGGTAAAATAAGCCACACCACTGGGTAGGTTCAGCCAGCCTCTGAGATTGAATTTTCACCATCTTGGATTTTAAGAGAATGTTTTTCCCTGGGATTGATTTTAACCACACTTCCCAGGAAGTGATCACTCATGAGGGTGATGGCCTGCATATGATTGGACAGAAGCCTTTGCACCCCCAGGAGCAAGCATAAAACTGGCAGAGCTGCACCCCACCTCAGATCCCTACAAGGAACAAGACAAGAAGAAAAAGGACTGCCCTGCTTGACCCCTGACTTGCACCTGGACACTACACTCTAAAGAACTGCACCGGATGCAAACTTGGGATTCCTCACTAAGAGGACTTTACCTGTCTTCTACTGCTTCAAGAAGGGACTTCCTGTTGGCTTCAGGTAGAAAATAACAGACCAGAGTCCCCTGCATCAAGTCCTAAAGAAACTGACTAGCTGACCAGTGGTCATTTTTGGATTTGAACTACGTGCCTTCTTGGAGTTGGAGTCCTAACCCTCTGTCACGAAAAAAAATCATCTAAGTCTGAACATAGACTTCTTCACTGAGATCTCCTATGGCGCGTATCTGGAGAGGGCTCCAGGGAGGTTAGATCATACTTGTGACTTCATCCCAGTGAAGAAAGTCTTCAAGAAAAGACTAAGTTGGAAGGTAAAACTTTGACTGAGGCCTCCTGCTCACTGTAGCCAAGCGGGGCTCCATTGCAATCAGCCTCAAATTTTGACTTTGCCTTGGTCAAGTGCGACCACATGTCCAGATTGGCGCTTTTGATGTCTATATGCTAGAAAACATTCATTCTTTAAAAATTCATATCTCCGGTTCCCTTTTTGGGATTTTTGTTGTTTTAAAGATACAAATATAGGGGGTCATTACGAACCCCGGCGGTTCAGACCGCCGTGCCGGCGGCGGGGGCAAAGACCGCCACCGACACGGCAGTCTGAACCGCCATATAATGGATACAGTGAGGGCCGCCCATGGTGGCCTTCCTCCACCGCCAGGCTGCCGCCGACAGGCAGCCTGACGGTGGAGGGAATCATTTTCCGACAGGGCAGCGCTGCAAGCAGCACTGACCCTCGGATAATGATCCCTTTTTCCACCAACCTTTCCCTAGTCAGTTCTCCCCCCAGGGAAAGGCTGGTGGAAGGGGTGCTCTGGGGCCACTTGGCATGGGGAGTGAAGGGGCCCCCATGCAGTGCCCCATCATGCAGGTCACTGCCCGATTTACGTGTACAAGGTTTTACATCCCATGTCCAATATTTATGGGAGGAAACACAGAGGTTGGCTGCCAGGCCCAACCAAGGCTGCGTTTAGGGAATGGAGTGAAGCTATGGCTGCCCTCGGATGGAAGGGGAGATATACCTGAGTTACCCCCCTCTGAAGAGGTACCCTGTTACCCGAGACAAATGGGCTTGCAGGCTTTAGAGGCTTGGAGCAAATTGGGATCAAAACTCTTGGAGATGTTGTCTTGGGGGACGGGGGACTTCATAACTTTCGAGGCACTACAGCAGGAATATGACTTGGAAGGGACACAACGGTTTCGCTACCTCCAATTGTTAAACACCCTGCGGAAAGACTGTGTGCTAGAGATAGACCTGCCGGACCATACTCCACCGGGTATTGGGAGATGAATTGACACATACAACAGTTTTCTGACTCTGCCCTAGGATGATAAAAAACACACTTCATACACTAGGGAGGCTTTGAGGGAGGTGGGAGACAGATGTGAACCCACTTGAAGACGCAGACTGACTGTGTGCCCTGATGCACCTTTGCGAGGACACTTTACCAATGTGGATGCCTGTGTCTGCTTGATCAATTAAACACCAGTGCTTCTCCGAGTAGGGCTTAGTCCATTCCACCAAGTAGCCTAACTGTGCAGATTGATAATATTGTTTGAGGTGGGGGAATTCCCAGACTACTTTCTGCCGGGGGTAGATATGCCTGCTTTTTAGCTATACAGGCCTTCTTGCCTGCCCAGATAAAGTCATCTATAAGATGTTATAACTTACTCAGTACCTGTAGTGGGGGCTGCAGAGGTAGAGTTTGCATGATGTATAAGATTTTAGGCAACAGTGTTATTTTGACAGCCGTGAGATGCCGCAGCCATAAGAGGGTGTAACTTTTCCAGGTATGTAAATCTGATTGGGTTTTCGTGAGGAGGGTAGTACAGTTACTCTCAGCAGTTTGCGTTGGAGTAGAATGGATATGAATGCCTAAATACTTCATACCCTGCATAGCCCATGTGAAGGGGAAGAGGTGCATGAGTGTGAGATGGCCAGGCCTAGGGAAGGTGAGGTTAAGAATTTGCGATTTCTGAAGCTTAACTTTGAACGCAGAGCTTTCCCGAAGGCCTTCAACCCACTTGGGGGCAGGGATTGGAGGAGGTGCGTCAAGGCCACCATAAAGTCTTCTGCATGAAGCACAATTTTGTAGTCCCTCCCCTCCATTGTGATACCAGTAGTTATAGGGTTTCTAGGTATGCGCTCTGCGAAGGGCTCCATGTATAGGGCAAAAAGTAGCGGCGATAAAGGGCAAGCCTCGGGGACCTGTGTAGGTACATCAAACCTACCTTCTGAACCATTTACCAAGACCCACCTTGCGGAGGACCAGTTGCAGGTAGGCCCAGTGTACCGCTGACCAATAACAGAAGTGCAGGTATTCGGGAGTGCTGGGTTTTATCTAATAGGTGACAAAGGTGTTTAGTGTTACCGCTGCACCCCCTCTTGGGTGTAAACCCTAATTGATCTGGGTCCACCAGATTCTGCATATAAGGGGCAAGGCGTACCGCCAGTATGAAGGTAAACATTTTTGTGTCAACGTTCTGTAATGAGATTGGTCGATATGAGGAGCATTGTCTAGGGTCCTTGCCGGGCTTTTGCAGCACTGTGATGGTAGCCATTTTCTTAGTGTCAGTGAGCGAGCTGGTGGTGTTGAATGAATTGTGTAGCCGGGTAAGGGTGGATCCAACGAAGTTGCAAAAAGTTTGTAGAAATCAGATGTATTGTGTAGAAAGTGCCCCATTTACCATGGTTATCCTCCCCCCCCCCCACACACACTTTTTCCCCGATATTGATGCTAATTTGATTGAGAGTGTGCTGGGATCTTGGTGACCAAGACCCCAGCACTAGTGTTCTTTCCCAAAAAGTGTACCATTGTTTCCACAATAGGCACATCCCTGGCACACAGTTAAGTCCCTTGTAACAGGTACCTATGGTACCAAGGGCCTTGTGGCTAGGGAATGTCCCCAAGGGCTGCAGAATGTATTATGCCTCCTTTGGGGGACCCCTCACCAAGCAAATGTACACTGCCTTAACAGCTTGTGTGTTCTGGTAGTGAGAAAAAGACAAAGACGAACTGGCACCCCTCTCTGGGTGCCATGCCTACAAACCACTGCCTGTGGCATAGGTAAGTCACCCCTGTAGTAGGCCTTACAGCCCTAAAGCAGTGTGCACTAAACCACAGATGAGGGCATAGCTGCATGAGCAATATGTCCTTACAGGGGCTAAGTCCATTCTTAGACACTGTAAGTGCAGTGTTGCCATATAAAGTGCATGCTCTGGGCGTTTGTCATTCAGAACTCCACAGCTCCAAGATGGCTCCACTGAAGTCTGGGAAGTTTGGTATCAAACTTCTGAGCAAAATAAACCCACACTAATGCCAGTGTTGGATTTATTTGAAAATGCACCCAGAGGGCATCTTAGAGATCCCCCTGTATTTTAGCCAAAATTCTAGTACAGGACTGACCGGTCTGTACCAGCCTGCCACTTCAAGACAAGTTTCAGACCACATGGGGTGAGAGCCTTTGTGCTTTCTGTGGCCAGAAACAAAGCCTGCACTGGGTGGAGGTGCTTCAGTCTTCCCCCCTGCAGGAACTGTAATTCCTGGCAGTGAGCCTCAAAGGATCAGGCATCCTGTTACAGTGCCCCAGGGCACTCCAGCTGGCGGAGATGCCCACCCCCCTGGACAAAGCCCCACTTTTTGTTGCAAGTCCTACGGGAAAATTCGGGAAAACAAGGAGCGACCACTTCAGCTGGGACTACCCCTAAGGTGAACAGAGCTGAAGTGACTCCCTTCTTGCAAAATCCTCTATTTTGGTTTGGAGGACAGGGACCAATTGGGTTAGGTCTGTGTTCCCCTCCTCAAAGGGAGTGGATACCGGAAGGGTGTATTGACCCTCATGGAGAGTAGCCATTGACTATTGATCCTGTGACCCCTGTAACGCCCCTAAATCTAACATTTAAGGGCTCTGCTAAACCTAGCTCGTCAGATTCCTGGCAAACTCAAGAAGAAAAAAGTAAAAGGACTGCAAAGCTGACTCCTATCAGAGAAGACTGAAGCCACTAACTGACTTTGCCCCAGCCCTACAGGCTGTCTCTAGCTTCTGAAGCCCTGCTACAAGAAGGTGACGCACTCTGCAGGACCAGCGACCTCTTAAAAGCCTGATGAGGACTGCCTGCACCTCAGTGGACCAAGATCTCCTGTGGACAGCAGCCCTGTCCAGAAAGAAAAACCATCATAGGACTCCAGAACCGCCCCGAATCTGCAAGTTCTGCCCACTCTGCACCCCACGCCCATGGCCCGTGTCCAGGTGGCCCAAACGACTAGAGCTGGTCCCCTGGCGATTCTGACCTAGTGTCCACCATGGGTTGACCCCTCCTGTTCAATGTGCCGATGCCTGGAGCCTAAATCCGGAGAACCCCCCCTGACTGCGAGAGAACCGGAGGAAGATACCTGACGCCCAAAGGTACCACTGCACTGGGAGATCCCTGGCCTTGGGGAATCTGATCACTGGTCCAGCGACGTCTAGCAGGCGGCCCTTCTAATTAATATATAAATGGAGTTCTGCAACCGACCCCCTGGACTTAGCTTGCAGCATCTTTTGTGACCCCGGGGTCCCCCTATTGGAAAGCACTGGAAGCCCAATGCTGTGTTTGCACCCTGCACCCAGCCGCCCCTCTGCGTTTGATGCTAACCTGTGATCCCATGTGCTGACCTAAACCCCCAAGGTCTGCCCTCCCAAGGCTCAGGTACTTACCCGCGTGCAGCCTGATTCCGAGTGCCCCCAGTTTCCGTAGGAGCCCATGTTAAATATATCTCAACTTTGACCTCTGCACCCGGCCGGGCCTGTCTTGCTGGTGGTGTGTTTTTGGGGTTACCTTGAACCCCAACCTGTGGACATCCTAATCTCAGGAGACTGGAATTGTAAGTCTTGTACTTACCTTGAAACTGTGCTAACCTTTCTTCCCCTGTTTCTGAAAATTGCACGGTCAACTTTTAAAACAGATAATTGCTATTTTCTCGAAAACCGTTAAACTTGCCAAATTGAAACAAAGTGGTATTGATACATATGATACATATGTTGGATACTTACTTGCAAATGTACTTACTTGCAACTTGAATGCTGTGGTTCTAGAAATAAAGTAACAAAATATATTTTGCTATATAAAAAACGTTGGCCTGGAGTTAGTCATTGAGTGTGTGCATCATGTATTGCCTGTATGTGTACAACAAATGCTTTGCACTACCCTCTGATAAGCCTAACTGCTCGACCACACTACCACAAAAGAGACCATTAGTATTATGTACTTTAGCCTTTGTTAAGCCTCTGGGGAACCCCTGGACTCTGTGCACACTACATCCCATTTTGATATAGTATTTACAGAGCCAGCTTCCTAAATTGGTGGATCAGCGGTGGGGTCTATGACTTTGCATTCACTGGGCTACTCAGCCAATACCTGATCACACAACTAAATTCCAAAACTGCCTTTAGTAACTGATTTTTTAATTTTCCAAACGTTTCTAAAAATTTTAAACTCCTGCTAGGGCCTTGGTTAAGTCCCCTTTAGCATTTCTTTTTAGATTAAAAAAGTTTTATTAGAAGATAGGGATTAGTAACTAGAAGTAGTTTTTAGATTCTAAAAGTAATCCCCAACTTTAGTAACATAATGAGAAGCTCCGAGGATATGGCTGTGGAGCTCATCCTGACCTCTTACCTCCATCTAGGGATAGGCGAGCTATGGACCCTCTGTAGAATGAAAAAGATTAAAACATGTTCCAACCCTAGCAAGGTCAAGCTCCAGGAGCTCTTAGCAGAGTACACAAGGCTGAGGAGGAAGACCTCCCCTCAGATAGAGAGGATGTTAGAGATGAGGAGGATGATCGCGCCCCTCCTCGCCTTACTAAAGAGAGCAGGGCCCAAAGGCCCCTATCTCCAAGGATAATGCTCACAGGATCTGGATCTTCCACAGAGGGGACCAGTTCTATGGGAACATTGAAGGCAGCCTCAATGAAGAGGTCCTTCTTTTAGCAAGGATGGCCGAAAGATTAGCTTTGGAACAACAGCTCCTAGCTAGAGAAAGAGAGAGCAAAAATGGGCTTAGCACCCATTACTGGTGGCAGCAATCTAAATAGGGTCAGAGAGCATTCTGATGGCCTAAAAATCCCCAAAGGGATTGTCTCTAAATATGAAGAAGGTGATGACATCACCAAATGGTTCACAGCTTTTGAGAGAGCTTGTACAACCAGAAAAGTAAAAACAAAATCTAATTGGGGAGCTCTCCTTTAGGAACTGTTTAATAGTAAGTGTAGGGATAGGCTCCTCAAACTCACTGGTGCAGATGCTGAATCCTATGACCACATGAAGGCTACCCTGATTGAGGGCTTTAGGTTCACCACTGAGGAGTATCAAATTAGGTTCAGGGGGGCTCACAAAACCTCAAGCTAGTCCTAGGTTGATTTTGTAGACTACTCAGTGAAAATATGACATGGTTGGATAACTGGCAGTGGAGTGCAGGACTACGATGAGCTTTATAATTTGTTTATGAAAGATAATCATTTACGTAACTGCTTCAATGACAAGTTACATCAATATCTGGTAGACGTAGGTCCAATTTCTCCCCAAGAATTGGGAAAGAAAGCAGACCACAGGGACAAGACAGGGGTGACCAAGACTTTCACTGGGGGTGACCAAAAGAAAGTGGTTACAAAGCCTTCCCAGGGGAAAGGTGGAGAGACACCTAAGGACAATAATGAAGAGTTTTCTCAAGGGACACAAAAACCTGCTCAGGATGGTGGACCCCAAGCCTCTTCACAATCTTTAAATGGGTACAAGGATAAAAACTTTGATCCCCAAAAAGGCCTGGTGTCACATCTGTAAACAGAATGGACACCAAACTGGAGACTTGGCCTGTCCCAAAAGGAGCCCCCCAGCACTGCTCCAGTTAGTACTGGTATAGCCAGTCTCCAGGTAGGATCAGCAGTGTTCCCAGAGCAAATCGGGGTCCACAATGAAGGTACTTTAGCCTCTGAGGGTGGGGTAGATGTTGCCACACTTGCTGCCTGGGCCCCTAACATGCAAAAATACAGACAGCATCTCTTGATTAATTTGATTAATGGGACAAAGGTAGAAGCCCCGAGGGATACAGGTGCCAGTGTCACCATGGTGGCAGAAAACTGGTTTCCCCATGACAGTATTTGGCTGGGCAAATTTATCAAGTTAAAATGCTGACAATGTAACTAAGGTCCATCCTATTGCTATAGTGACCTTAGAATAGGGAAGGATTACTGGCCTGAAACCGGTAGCGGTCTCTTCTGCAATCCCAGTGGAATGCTTACTAGGGAATGATCTGGAGTCCTCAGCTTGGGCTGAGGTAGAACTCAAAACCCATGCAGCCATGCTGGGAATCCCTGAACTGGTGTGTGTAAAAACAAGAGCACAGAGTCGAGCACAGGGTGAAAAAGAAGTGTTGGAGCCTGGAATAATGGCCCAACCTTCCAAGAGAAAGGGTAAGAAGCCTGGAGGACCAGTTTCAGTGCAGGAACAGAAACAAGACCTCTCTTCTCAGGAAGAATTCTTATCCTCTGTGGAAACTGAGTCCATGGAGCTGGATCATTCCCAGGTAGAGCTCCTGGACTCAGGGGGACTCTCAAGGGAACAACTGTGCCTGGGACAAAAGGCTTGTCCCACTCTTGAAGGTCTGAGGCAGCAAGCAGCTGCACAGGAGAAGGGAGATGAGACATCAGTGGCTCCCACAGGGTCTGTTGGGAAGATAGACTCCAATACACTGAGGCCAGAGACCCCAAACATGGTGCAACCAGGCGAGTGGGAGTGCCTCAGCAGTTACTGAGTTTATCCTAACTCTGGCCCATGGCAACCCCCTAGCTGGGCATCAGGGACAAACAAAAACATGAAATAGCCGTCAGCCTTTTCTATTGGGCCAATATGTCCCAGAAGGTGGAGTTTTGTAACTCCTGTGTCACCTGCCAAGCCAGTGGTAAGGCAGGTGGCCACCCAACCCCCCCCCCCCCATTCCACTCCCTGGGGTGAGGTGTTCCCTTTCAAATGGTTGATGTGGACATTGTGGGTCTACTTGAGCCACCCACAGCCCCAGGAAATCAGTACATACTGGTGGTAGTGGATCGTGCTACCAGAAACCCTGAAGCAATTCCCCCTTGGTCTACTACAACTCCTGCAGTAGCTAAGGACCTGATTCTTTACCAGAGTAGGGTTACCTAAGGAGGTGGTTTCTGATAGGGGTACAAACTTCATGTCAGCTTACCTGAAGCACATGTGGAATGAGTGTGGGGTGACTTACAAGTTCACCACACCTTACTATCCACAAACCAATGGACTTGTTGAGAGATCCAACAAGACATTGAAGGGCATGATCATGAGGCTCCCTGAAAAACTCAAAAGAAGGTGGGATATACTCCTGCCATACTTGCTTTTTGCCTACAGAGAGGTGCCTCAGAAGGGAGTAGGGTTTTCCCCCTTTTAACTTCTGTTTGGCCTGTAAGGGGAACACTTGCACTTGTAAAAGAAGGCGGAGAAAGACCCTTTCATGAGCCTCAACAAGATGTAGTGGACTATGTGCTTGGCCTCCACTCAAGAATGGCTGAGTATACGGTAAATGCATCCAAAAACCTTGAGGCCAGCCAACAGCTCCTGAAGCAGTGGTATGACCAAAAGGCTGCACTGGTAGAATTTAAACCAGGGCAGAAGGCATGGATTCTGGAGCCTGTGACTGCCAGGGCACTTTAGGACAGGTGGAGTGGCCATGACCCTATCCTAGAGAAAAAGAGCGAGGTCACCTACTTGGTAGACCTGGGCACCAGCAGGACACCCAAAAGGGTGATCCATGTAAACTGCATAAAGCTCCATTGTGACAGGGCAGAATCTCTCCCTGACCTCCTCTCAAATGACCCTAAAGATGGGTCAGTTGACTGAGTTGTCGACTCAGACACCCTCACTGCCCACCGACCAAGCTGACTGCAGGCAAGTCCAACAGCAGTTTGCTGGGCTCTTCTCTTTGATCCCTTTGATCCCTGGACAGACCCACCTGTGTATCCATGATGTGGACACAGGAGACAGTTTACCTGTCAAAACAAAAATCTATAGACCATCTGACCAAGTCAAAAAGAGCATCAACGTGCAAGTCCACAAGATGCTGGATTTAGGGGTTATTGAGCCCTCTGACAGTCCATGGGCTAGCCCAGTGATCTTAGTCCCCAAACCTCATTCCAAAGATGGCAAGAGAGAGATGAGGTTTTATGTGGACTGTAGGAGTCTTACCTCTGTCATTAAAACAGATGGTCACCCTATACCAAGAACAGATGCACTAATCGACAAGTTAGATATAGCCAAATCCCTCATTACCTTTGACTTAACTGCAGGGGACTGGCAAATTAGGATGGCACCTGTACAAAAGAGAGGAGCGCATTCTCTACACATGATGGGCATATTCCGTTTACTATTATGCCCATTGGTTTAAAGAATGCCCCTGCCACCTTCCAAAGGTTGGTGGATCAAGTCCTTGCTGGTTTGGATTCCTTTAGTGCAGCTTCTCCTGGCAGGATCACCTGATCCACCTGGGAACGTTTTACAGGCCCTACAATCAGACGGCTTCGCTATTAAGGCATGAAAGTGCCAGATAGGTCAGGGCACTATTGTATAATTGCGCCACCTTGTGGGTGGAGGCCAAGTGCAACCTTTACAGCCCAAGATCCAGACAATTCTGAACCAGGAAGCTCCAAAATCCCAGACTCAAGTCAGGGCATTCCTTGGCTTGACTGGTTACTATAGGTTTGTGAAGGGGTATGCATCCATTGTGACCCCCTCACAGAATTGACCTCAAAGAAATTGTCCAGAAAAGTAAATTGGACTCTTGACTGTCAAAAGGCCTTTGAACCCTGAAGTAGGTAATGTGCTCAGCACCAGTTCTTAAAGCTCCAGATTATTCTAAGCAGTTCATTGTGCAGACAGACGTCTCTGAACATGGGATAGGAGCAGTCCTGCCCCAAACAAATGATGATGGCCATGACCAGCCAGTTGCTTTTATTAGCAGGAGGTTACTTTCCAGGGAGTAGCATTGCATGCCATTGAGACAGAGGCCTTTGCTGTGGTTTGGTCTCTGAAAAAGCAGAGACCATAGTTGTTTGGTACTCACTTTATTCTTCAAACTGACCACAAACCTCTCAGGTGGCTGATGTAAATGGAAGGTGAGAACCATAAACTTTTGAGTTGGTCCATCTCGCTGCAGGGAATGGACTTTTCAGTAGAACACAGACCTGGGACTGCCTATGCCAATGCAGATGCCCTTTCCAAGTTCTTCCACTTAGACAATGAAGACTCTCTTGGGAAAGGTTAGTCTCATCCTCTTTCATTTAGGAGGTGGTTGTGTGGTTGAAAAAGACAAAGTCGACATGGCATCCCTTCTCAGGGTGCCATGCCCACAAGCCACTGCCTGTGGCATATGCAAGTCAGCCCTCTAGCAGGCCTTACAGCCCTAAGGTAGGGTGCACTATACCACAGGTGAGGGTATAGCTACATGAGCAATATGCCCCTACAGTGTCTAAGTCAATTTTTAGACATTGTAAGTGCAGTGTGGTCATATAAAGTGCATGGGCTGGGAGTTTGTCATTGCGAACTCCACAGCTCCATGATGGCTCCACTGAAGTCTGGGAAGTTTGGCATCAAACTACTCAGCACAATAAACCCACACTGAAGCCAGTGTTGGATTCATTGGAAAATGTACCCAGAGGGCATCTTAGAGATGCCCCCTGAATTTTAGCCACAATTCTAGTGCAGACTGACCGGTCTGTGCCAGCCTGCTTCTTCCAGACAAGTTTCAGACCACATGGGGTGAAAGCCTTTGTGCTCTCTGTGGCCAGAAACAAAGCCTTCACACCTCCCACCTGCAGGAACTGTAACACCTGGCGGTGAACCTCAAAGGCTCAGGCCTCCTGTTACAGTGCCCCAGGGCACTCCAGCTAGTGGAGATGCCCGCCCTTCCAGGCAAAGCCCCACTTTTGGCGGCAAGTCTGGCGGGAAAATTAGGGAAAACAAGGAAAAGTGACCACTCCAGCTTGTGCCACCCTTAAGGTGTCCAGAGCTGAAGTGACCCCCTCCTTGCAAAATCCTCCATCTTGGTTTGGAGGACAGGGACCAATTGGGTTAGGTCTGTGTCCCCTCCCCAAAGGGAGTGGACACTGGAAGGGTATAGTCACCCTCAGGGACAGAAACCATTGGCTACTCTCATCTGACCCCTGTAATGCCCCTAAGTCCAGGATTTAAGGGCTCTCCTGATAAAAGCTCATCAGATTCCTGGCGAGCCCAAGAGAAGAAAGAAAAAGGACTGCTAAGCTGACCCCCAGCAGAGAAGACTGAAAACACCAACTGACTTGGCCTCAGCCCTATAGGCCTGTCTCCAACTTCTGAAGCCCTGCTACAAGAAGGAGACGCGTCCTGCAGGACCAACGACCTCTTAAAAGCCGCATAGGGACTGCCTGCACCTGAAAGGACCAAGATCTCCTGTGGACAGTGGCCCTGTCTAGAAAAAACACCAACAAAGGACTCCAGAAACGCTCTGGATCAGTGAGTTCTGCCCACTCTGCACCCGACGCCCACGGCCCGTGTCCAGGTGAGCCAACTGACTAGAGTTTGTCTCTGGGGGATTCTGACCTAGTGTCCATTCTGGGTTGACCCCCCAGATGCCTGCAGCCTAAATCCAGAGGACACCCCTCCACGGCGAGAGAACTGGACGAAGATACCGACACCCAAAGGTACCACTGTACCCGCCGCCCCCTGGCCTTGAGGAATCTGGCCACTGGTCCAGCTACATCCAGCAAGCAGCCCTCCTCCTTGTTCAGCCTTTGGTTTTCCAGAACCTACCCCCTGGACTTACCCTGCAGCATCTTTTTCGATTCCCAGGGTTTCCCTATTGGAAAGTATCGGGAGCCCAACGCTGTGTTTGCACCCTGCTCCCGGCCACCCCAGAGCCGCTGAGGGTATGAGATTGGTGCTAACCTGTGCCCCCCCCCCAGTGCTCACCTGAACCCCCCAGGTCTCCCCTCCGAAGACACCGGTACTTACCTGCAAGCAGGCCTGATTCCGAGTGCCGCTGGTCTCCATAAGAGCCCATGTTAAATCTACCTCACCTTTGACCTCTACACCCGGCCGGCCCCCTTGTTGCTGATGGTGGGTGTTTGGGGTTAACTTGAACCCCAGTCTGTAATCCCTGGAGACTGGAATTCTAAGTCTTGTACTTACCTTGCAACTGTGCTAGCTTTTCTTCCCCCCAGAACTCTTTCTGAAAATTGCAGTCAACCTTTAAAACAGATAATTGCTATTTTCTCGAAAACTGTTTAACTTGCCAAATTGAAACAAAGTGGTATTGATACATGCTTTAGATACTTACTTGCAAATGTACTTACCTGCAACTTGAATCTTGTGGTTCTAGAAATAAAGTAACAAAATATATGTTTGTTATATAAAAAACATTGGCCTTGAGTTAGTCATTGAGTGTGTGCTTCAAGTATTGCCTCTGTGTGTACAGCAAATGTTTTGCACTACCCTCTGATCAGCCTAACTACTTGACCACACTACCACAAAAGAGAGCATTAGTATTATCCATTTTAGCCTCTGTTAGGCCTCTGGGGAATCCCTGGACTCTGTGCACACTACATCACATTTTGATATCGTATATAGAGAGCCAGCTTCCTACATATAGCCATCCTGTCCTGGTGCCTTCCCCGGTTGAGTCGAGAGATTACTGCTATGACCTCATCCACCTGGATATCACGATCCATGTGTGAGGCGTCCTGTGGGATTAGTTGATCTAAGGGGGCTTGGGCTAGATCAGAGGAAGCATCTTCCTCCTTTAACATGTCAGCTGAGTAGAGCATGGCGTAGAAGCGTTCAAAGGCCTGAGTGATCTATTCATCTTGAAATAGACCAACGCCTTGCGTCCTTCAAGTTCAAATACCCACTGTTTAACAGCCTGGGCTCTGAGTCGAAGAGCCAGAAGGCACCCTGCTTTGTTCCGCCCGTATAGTGTATCTGCTTGGTACAGACAAGAGCATACTCTGCCCAGTCCATATTTAGTGCTTTAGGATACATGCACGCAGTATTGAGCTAGTGGTGCACATTGTGTGAGCCCATCCATTTGTGCACCTCTTCCAGCTCCTTCAAGCCGGTTTGTTTCTCTTGTCTATCCTGAGGCAGGTTGCTATAGCTATAAGTCAGTCCTGAAGCATAGCCTTTAAAGTTTCCCATAGGAACGCTACAGATATGTCAGGGGTGTACCTGGTCTCTAGAAAGTTTGCATTCTTTACCTCAGTGCCAATTGTCTCCTGTGCTAGGAGTTTGTGGTTGAGACACCAGGTGCACTGGTGAGAGGTGAGGCCAGGTAGGTGCATAGTGAGGCTAATTGGACAGTGATCGGAGAGTGTGGCTACTTCAATGTCAGCTGCTGTGGTGGACATCAGGAGACGCGGGGTCGAAAGAAAGTAATCAATCCTCGTGCACGTCTGGTGAGCAGTTGAAAAGAATGTGTTATCCTTCTCTGTGGAATGGCGGCTCTGCCACACATCTGTAAGCCTATAACCATCTAGTTGCTGGTGACTCTGTGGTGTAAGTGCACCCGTCTCACCCACCCTTTGCACAGACCTGTCTAGGTTAGCATCCGGGACCAGGTTGTAATCCCCCCCCCCGAATTCGGACATCAGTGTCAATAGTGGCCATTACCTGCCCCAATGCATTGAGGATAAAGGCCTCTTGGTGCTCATTCGGGGAATATATATTGGTAAGTGTGAACGTATACGTCTTTACAATATGCAAAGAGAAGCGTCTGCCAGGGATGTCAGCTTGAGTCTGACTCATCCTGCCAGGGAAATGAAAGGCCAGTAAAACTGCTACCCATGCCTTCTTCCTCGTGCTGGTTGAGAAGTATTGGTGATCAAACCAGCAGGATAGCCAGCATCTCCAAACCGCTTTAAGAAGGTGTGTTTCCTGAAGCAGCCATATATCAAATTTGGGGGCACATGTACGTACCATTTTACCTGTTGCAAACGGCCCGTTTCGCAGAATCGGACCGTTTGCGACAGGAAAAAAACGTTTTGGTATGTACAGAGCCTATTTTGTGATTTGGTAATCTATTTACTGAATCGCAAAATAGGTTTGCGAGTCGCAATTAGGAAGGGGCGAGTCGCAGCGAGACATAGCATTGTTTTGTGACCTTGAATGCAGTAACAACAATCACAGTTAGCACCAGTTTCAAACCGGTGCTAACCCATTTGCAAACAGGACCCCTTCCCCTTTGTGAATGGCAGCGAAAATATTTTTTCAGAGCAGGCAGTGGTCCCACGGACCACTGCCTGCTCTGAAAAAATGAAAAGAAAACTTTTCATTTTTGTTTTTGAAATGCATCTCGTTTTCCTTTAAGAAAGCTGTCACAGACCTGGTGGTCTTCTGTCTCCACCAGGCCTCCATCCCTGTGAGGGTGGCAATTCCCCATGGGGTCGCAAATTGCGACCTACTTCATGAATATTCAGTGCCTCTACTGGAAAGCTGTGGCGGTGGGATGCATGGAGCTGTTGTGAGGTGGTGCATCTGTGCGTGCAGTTGTAGATAGGTAAAAGAGAGGAATGGGGTGAGGAAAGCATGAGGTGGAACAACAACAATTAACATAACTGCCAGGGTCCCATCTTGGGAGTGAGATGTGTAAAGTGGGTAGGGTCCATGTCGTGGCTGCCAGATGCGAGTTTGCATCAGTCTGAGAGGTTAGGGAGCTCTGCCACTGGAACAATTTAAACCATTAAGGGAAAGCGGGGTCTGTATGTCATGCCCACAGTTACACAGAATCATCCACATTTGTGACCACCTTGGGGATGGTTTATGATCATGGTGCTGCCGGAGTGTCGTATGTTATTCATTGTCAGGTTCTGATATGGCCTCCTGGTTCTAAAATTGACGGAGGAGGGCTGCCCACTCCCTGCGAGACTCAACTGCTATAGGTCTGGCTGGTCCTTTCGCCTTCAATCTCGTGGAGTGCCTCGGACCTGCTAATGGGCGGGAGCAGGTCCGCGGTGATGAACAAGGGGCACCGGCATCTGTGAGTTTATCGGTGCCCAACAGTGCTTTAGCTTCTTCTAGGGTGCGTATGGTCCGTGTTTCATTATTCCAAGTAAAGGTGAGGCTGAAGGGGTACCCCCAACGGTATTGGGTCTCCCATTCCTGCAGCAGTTCTGTAACAGGCCTTAGCATAAGTCGATGCTGTAGGGTGATGGGAGATAGTCCAAATGCAGCCATAACTTGGAAACCTTGAAGTCGATGGCAATGCGGTCTGATGCAGCCAGCATTATTGCCTCCTTCTGTTTGTAGTAATGTAAGCAGTTCACAAGGCATGAGATCGGCACCACATGGGGAAAAACCATCAGACATAGGCCCTCATTATGACATAGGTGGTAAATGCTGCCTACCACCACGGCGACGACTGCCACGGGACTGTCACCGTGGCTACCTACCGTCCGCCATATTATGACCATAGGCGGAATTCCGCCATAAGAATGGTGGAATTCCAGCTCCGGTCTTGGCGGCGGATGGCAGTAAGGTGGCATTGTTGCCAGCTGCAGTGCCACACCAGTAGAACGCCGACGACGACCGTATTATGATCCATGATACGGCCTGGCAGTGTTCTGCTGGTGGACGCTGCTGCTGGCAGCTGCGCTGCGTCCCGTCTCCTGCCGGAGGACCCTCTGCAGGCAGGTAAGTCGGGTGCTCCAAGAGGGGTGGGGGTGTGTTGTGTGTGTGTGTGTGTGTGTGTGTGTGTGTATATATGTTTCTGTGTGCATGTTTCTGTGTGCGTGCATGCGGGTGTGGGGCATTTGGAATGCATGTGTGCATGAATGGATGTAAGTGTGCGTGTATGTTGTGATGTGTGAATGCATGTGTACTTTTATGTATGTCAGTGTGTGTGCATGGATGTATGCATGCGTGGGTGAATGTAGGTATTTGTGTGTGTATGCATGTGTATGTCTGTGCGTGTAGGTGTGTGTATGTTTGGGGAGGTCGGACGAGGGAGGGGGAACGTGGGGGAGGACTCTGGGGAGGGGGCGGGGGAGACCCCTGTCAGTGCAAGGGAAGGAATTCCCGGCACTGATAGTGCTTACTGCCATGGTTTTTGTGGTGGTAAAAAAGCCTTGGAAACCATGACGGTGGGTGGGGTCATATTACCGTGGGCGGCCTAGTGACGGCTGCTGGGCTGGAGACTGTAGTCTCCCGCCCGGCGGTCGTTACCGCTGTGGCGGTCGGCGTGGTACATTGGCGGTTTGGCTTTTGTCAAATCGCCAATGTCATAATATGGCTGTATGTACCGCCAGCCTATTGGTGGTACTACTGCCACTATAACACCGACAGCCGGGGTCATAATGACCCCCATAGTCTTCCAAAATCACTGTTGCTGGTGGAAGAGGGGCCCCTTTAGTTTTTATGTTGGCCCATCAAGATCTATTTTCAAGGTCCTCTAATTGGTGTTGCAGTTTAGCGTTTCTGTCTTCTTGTTCCAGCAGTTCGCGCCTATAAGTGTCAGGTTCTTCTTCACAAGGGTCACTGGTCTGTTCAAGGGTGTCAACTCTCTGACCCAGCACACCAGTGTCTCTCTTAATGTATTTGATATCAATCAACATTTTCTGTTTAAGGGCCGCTATGTTGGCCTGCAGCATGCCAGATAGAGTTTCTAAGAAGTCCTGGGTGACTGATGTGTCCTTATCTGTCTGGCCAGTGGAGGCGCCATCTTAAGGGATCGTGATTCGAGGCCTGGGGAAGCCAGGCATCTAAACTGCAGCAGAGCTGACAGGGACCTGTGATTGAGGCCAGTCCCTGTGTCTGGGGAATCTCTTGTATATTTAGGGAGCCTCTAAGGGCTTAGGGCACGCCGCTTCTGCTTTCATTGTGGAGTAGGTGGCGGAGCTCCATAAGGGTGCTACCATCTAGGCGCCATCTTGGACACACCCCAGCCCTGCATGGACATTTTAGGTTCAAATAATTTTTATTAGTATGAAACAATATACAGCAATCGCATTGTATGACCTGCCCTGAAGGAGGCTGTATAGTGATGATAGTTATATAGCTGTATTAACAGTAAAAACATAGAATGTAATGAAAGGTAAATAAAGCGCCCACCTCCCCCCCTCCACCTGGATGACATTTCCCAACAATAATTCAGCAACAATGAGAGACAACACTAGTGCTTAGACCCCTTCAAGGAGCCTCAGGAGCCGGAGATATCTGGGGCATGCGGGTTCCCTAAACTCTGTAGAGAGGAGCGTCAGAAGAAGACCCCATAACTCGTGGAAAGAATCCGCTTGGCTCATTAATGTCAAAGTAATCTTCTCCATTCCTAAGATGTGCCACAAGTGGTGTATCCATCCTGGGTGCGTGGGAAAAGTATCAGTACCCGACTGAGTGAGTATGTTTTGAGTGGCCGCACTCAATGCCAACCCTATTAGTCAGCCATAATTGGACTTCAGAGGATAAGTAATGACATTAGGGAGGCCCAACAATATATATGCCGGGAAGCAGTGGAGCTGGGTATCAAGATGTGAGTCAATGTCCTGCAGCACTGCCCCCCAGTAATATGTGTGCTTCGGACACTCCCATAGAATGTGTCAGGGTGCCTAAGGTGCCACAACCCCTCCAACACCTGGAGTTGCGTGAAGAGTCTCCTTTGTGAATACGTGCAGGAGTAAAATACCAGTATGTAACAACTTTAGTCGCAGATTCTATGCTTGCCACATTTTTAGCTGTGTGACGTGCCCTGTAGTGTATGTCCTCCCATTCCCTATATGTGAAAAATCTACCCATTTCAGCTTCCAGTCACCACTGTCCTGGGGATTTCTGTGTATTGAGGCCTTTTGAAGGAAATTATACAATTCAGTGATTAATCTTTTATCTAAAGTCTTCTTCAGCAGCCATTTTTTCAAAATCTGTAAGGGATCTTTTTGACTGGTCTCGAATCTCTGAATGCATGGCGTAATGACAAATTTGTAAGCAGCGCATCTACTTTGTTTCGGAGAGTACATGTTCAGATTTCAGAGTGTCAAAAGGTATCATACCCTCGACATCAAATAGATGTCTGACAGAGCAACACTCTGGTTGCAACCAGCTACTGTAGGCCAGGGTGTTCATACCAGGTTTGAAGAACGGATTGCTAGCAATCGGTGTCAAGGGTGAGGGAAATGTAGTAAAGTTTTTCCGTGTTGAGACCCACGTTCTCATAAATGAGTGTGTGATTGGAGAAGAATATAGACCCCCAAGGACATTGTGGATGGGATAGGAAGGGGATCTTCCACAGGTATGTGCCTGAGAGTGCCCCATCCATAAACAACCACCTCTTTTCAGATTCTTCTCTCAACCACCATACTAAATAGCTGAATTGGGTGGGTTGAAAATAGTGCAGTACATTGGGGACCCCTAGCCCACCATGTGCTGGTTATTGATAGCATAGTGTGCGATTCAGGCGAGGCCGCTTCCCTGCCGAAATGAAGTGGTAAAAATCTTTCTGTAATGATTGAAGCATTCCCTGCAGAGGCTCGACCGGTAGATTTGAAAGAGATAGAGATTCGCGGAAGGACCATCATCTTAAGGGTGGCAATGCAGCTCAGCCTTGAAATCGGGTATGATTGCCATATGGCCAGGTCGCATCCTACTTGCTGCACCAATAAACTGTAGTTAATAAGGGTTGTGTCCGAGATGATTGGGGCAAGCTGGAGCCCTAGGTAAGGGATACCCTGACTTTGCCAACATATTGGAAACTGCCTTTCCAGATATTGCTGGTCCATAAGAGGGACCGGGATATTAAGGGCTTGGGATTTCTGAAAATGTACGTGGAAGCCAGAAATCTTCCCAAACTCCTCTATCTCCTGCAGAAGAGCCAGAAGCGCCCCATTTGGGCCATCTAAGGCCACAAAAACAGCATCTGCGTATAAAGCCATGGTGTGCATTTTACCTCCAAATGTCACACCTATGATATTTGGATTCAGTCGCACTCTTCGTGCAAACAACTCCATTTAAAGAGCAAATAGTAGGGGCGTCAGTGGGCACCCCTGTCTGGTGCCTCTGCATATGGGAAATGGTTGAGAGGAATGTCCCTTAAACCTGCACTGTCGCCCATGGTTTGCTCCAGGTGCTGTGGATCCACATTAGAAACCGAGTCCGAAACCAAAATGGGTTAATGTTGCGATCAAGTAAGGCCTATGTACTCTGTGGAAGGCCTTCTCCGCATCTAAGGTTAAAAGCATGACGTCTCTGCGAGCCTGCTTTATCTATTAAATGGAAGATGTGTTTTGTGTTATCCCCACACTGGCGGTGCACCACAAATGCGTTTTGGTCTGGGTCAATCAGACCCGGTAGAAGCGGGTTCAGGCGGGTAGCCAGAATACCAGGTAGAAGCTTGATGTCCATATTGAGGAGTGATAGTGGCCAGTAGGATCCGCATGATTGATGGTCCTTCCCGGGTTTAGGAAGAACCACAATGGACGCCTCCAGCATTAAGGGTGGAATGAAATCTGGGCCTGATATAGTAGGCGTGTCAAGATGGGCGCCAATTGGAAGCAGAAAGTTTTATAAAACGCAAAAGGGAACCCATCCAGCCCTAGGGATTTATGAAGCTTGGTTTTAGCTTTTGCCACGATAACGTCTATTTTAATTGGGCCCTCCAAATGTGCCACATGATCCGGTGTCAAACGAGCAGTGGGAGCACCCCTGAGATAGGTCTCAGAAACGTCCCCCATTGTTATGTCGGCAGTGTACAAGGTTTCATAAAATTGTCGTAAGGCCGAAGTAATCGGACAGTGACCTCTGATTGTGTGTCCCCGGGGCGATCTGAGAGACTTCACTCCAGTGGACTGTCGTAGGGCTCGGAGGCGACTAGTCAGCAGCTGACCCGTGCAGTTTCCCCTCACATTGAAGGAATGGCGCAGCCGGAGGAGTGCATATTCCACTCTGTCTTAAACTAGGCCTGCCAATTGTTTACGAGCCGCCTCCAATCGTCTCCAGATCTCAGCACCCTGGTGCGCTTATGAATCTTCTCTAGTTCTGACACCTATAATTGCTATGAACTCTCCTCAAATGACCGCTGTAAGGAAATGCCTCCTTGGCATGGTTACCCCCTGACATTTTGCCTTTGCTGATGCCAAGTTATGATTTGAAAGTGTGCTGAGGCCTGCTAACCAGGCCCCAGCACCAGTGTTCTTTCCCTAAAACTGAACCTTTGTTTCCACAATTGGCACACCCTGGCATCCAGGTAAGTCCATGGAACTAGTACCCCTAGTACGAAGGGCCCTGATGCCAGGGAAGGTCTCTAAGGGCTGCAGCATGTTTTATGCCACCCTGGGGACCCCTCACTCAGCACAGACACACTGCTTGCCAGGTTGTGTGTGCTGGTGGCCAGACAATGACTAAGTCGACATGGCACTCCCCTCAGGGTGCCATGCAAACCTCACACTGTCTATGGCATAGATAGGTCACCCCTCTAGCAGGCCTTACAGCCCTAAGGCAGGGTGCACTATACCATAGGTGAGGGCATAGGTATCAGTATCAAACTTCTCAGCACAATAAATGCACACTGATGCCAGTGTACATTTTATTGTGAAGCACACCCCAGAGGGCATCTTAGGGATGCCCCCTGAAAACATACCCGACTTCCAGTGTGGGCTGACTAGTTTTGCCAGCCTGCCACACACCAGACATGTTGCTGGCCACATGCGGAGAGTGCCTTTGTCACTCTGTGGCTAGTAACAAAGCCTGTACTGGGTGGAGGTGCTTCTTACCTCCCCCTGCAGGAACTGTAACACCTGGCGGTGAGCCTCAAAGGCTCACCCCCTTTGTTACAGCGCCCCAGGGCACTCCAGCTAGTGGAGATGCCCGCCCCCTCCAGCCACGGCCCCACTTTTGGCGACAAGGCTGGAGGAGATAATGAGAAAAACAAGGAGGAGTCACTGCCTTGTGTCCTCCCCCGGTGCCCTACAAAACCCCCCTGGTCTGCCCTCCGAAGTCGCGGGTACCTACTTGCTGGCAGACTGGAACCGGGGCACCCCTTCTCCATTGAAGCCTATGTGTTTTGGGCACCACTTTGACCTCTACACCTGACCGGCCCTGAGCTGCTGGTGTGGTAACTTTGGGGTTGCCCTGAACCCCCAACCGTGGGCTGCCTTGGACCCAACTTTGAACCCTGTAGGTGGTTTACTTACCTGCAAAACTAACAAATACTTACCTCCCCCAGGAACTGTTGAAATTTGCAATGTCTAGTTTTAAAATCGCTTATTGCCATTTTTGCCAAAACTGTACATGCTATTTTGCTGATTCAAAGCTCCTATGATGCCTAAGTGAAGTACCTTTCATTTGAAGTATTGATTGTAAACCTTGAACCTGTGGTTCTTAAAATAAACTAAGAACATATATTTTTCTAAACAAAAACCTATTGGCCTGGAATTGTCTTTGAGTGTTTGTTCCTCATTTATTGTCTGTGTGTGAACAACAAATGCTTAACACTACCATCTGATAAGCCTACTGCTCGACCACACTGCCACAAAATAGAGCATTAGAATTATCTCTTTTTGCCACTATCTTACCTCTAAGGGGAACCCTTGGACTCTGTGCATGCTATTTCTTACTTTGAAATAGTACATACAGAGCCAACTTCCTACAACCACCTTTAGAGCCTGCCACAGAAGAGAGACCGAGCAGCCTCATCATTGAGTGCCAAATATCGGGAAATATCTTGTTCTATTTGTTTAATGACTGGTGGGCGCTGTAAAAGAGCTTTGTTCAGTCACCATGGGCAAAACTGTCTTTGGAGATGAGGGAGCTTCAGGGACAAGGATACTGCAGAGTGGTCCGACAAGCAGCTGGATTGAATATCGATGGCCGATACTAAGGATGTCGGTCACTGACCCTCATAAAGATTGTCTTTTGAGCCTTAGCTCTGAGCATGATGTCGAGGAGTGTGTGTCTTCCCAGAGCATTAATCCAAAGGCATTAAAGGAAAGGGAGGCCAAACTCTTTTTGGCTAAGGTGAAGATGGGTCGTAGTAGCCATCGTAGATCCTCTTCCCATGCTTCTTTGAAGAAGCATAAGAAACGGAACCGTCCTGACACCCGGCGTCGTTCGGCTCGGAGCCGATCGAGATCTCCATCTCATCGGCGCAGTGCGACGTGGGAGGTGAGTCCGATGGTGACTCCTCAACCCCAGAGCCCTGAGGCTTCTCCGGCACCATCTGTCTTTGAGGTTGTGGTGCCTCCAGACAGTCCTCAATTTTCCAGAGTCCGATGTTCAGCAAGCACAGGTGCATCAGGGAGACCAGCGGTATCCTGCCTTCCCGGCTCTGGGAGCGGATCCAGCGACATTTTTAAATGCCATGTTCTATGTTCAGTGCAATGGCCCCTGCTGGTGCACCGGCTGGTCCCACGGGTCGATTGGCATTTTCATTGGGCTCCCCTGCTCCGTACAAGGTGGCCCCGTTTATGCCATTCTACCCGGCTGAGGGTACCGGACCGGCGCTGATGACATCGTCTCGAGGCCCTGTGGATCCCATGACGTCGCCTTCTAGATCTGTGGTGCCGATTTCATCACCCCGTCAGCCGGCGCCGTTGGTGAAGCTGCGAGCATCCTCGGCGCCATTAGGATCCATGCCGGCGCCGGATCTGAGTGATGGATTCGCACGGAATCAACCTTCCTCTCCTGTTCCACATCAGGTGTTGAAGCCGGTGTCTTCGACGTCGGCAAATTCCATGTCGACGCCAAGGTTGGAGGCTCGATTGAGGTCACACATATACGCTTTGCATCTCTTAGAGGAGGAAGAGTATCAAAGGCAGTTGTTGGAGGAAGGAGAGATTGTCGAGCCCTTGGGAGATTATCAAGGCCTGGAGTTGGCCAGTGGACTGGGTATTTCCCTGGAATGGGACTTGTCTTCACCGGGCAGAATTTACTGAGGAGACAGCTTCTTTTCACACAGTGATCAGGAAGGCAGCAGACTTTTTAGAACTTCCATTGCCTGCTGTGGAAGTTAAGACGAACATTTTAACGGAGGTCCTGCATCCTCCTTCGGCTTCTGCAGACCCTTTGCTTCCATTCAATAAGGCTCTTACGGAGCCCATATTAGAACTTTGGAGGAAGCCGGTATCGTCACGTGCTGTGAATAGAGCTGTGGCAAGGAGATACAGAGTAGCGCCTGGTGATCCGAGGTTTTTATCACATCCTACCCCGGAGAGTTTGGTGGTTCAGGCCTCTTGCTCAACATGGTCTGCTCCAGGCTCCTTCCCTGTGGTTCCATCAGACAGGGAATCCAAACGGATGGAGCAATCCGCAAAGAAGACTTTCTCGTCTTGCAGCATGGCTCTCAAGGCTCTCATGGGTACATCTATTGCTACCAGGAGGCACGCTTGGTTGAGGTCCTCTGGGTTTTCTGCAGATGTACAGACCACTCTGTTGGATTTACCTTTGGACGGGGAAAAACTGTTTGGGGATAAAGCGGCTCTGCCCTAGAGCGCTTTAAAGATAGCTGGGCCACGGTGAAGTCTTTGGGATTGCAAGCCTCCTCTGCTACCCCTTTTAGGTCCTTTCGGAGGTTCAGGGGGTTTGGGCGCGGAGCAGCTTATCGAGGGAGACTCCAGTCCTCGGTCCAACAGCCTACCAGCCTCCCATATCGGTCCTTTAGAGGGCGGGGGAAGGTTAGGACATGGGGGGGGGCACCCAACACAACCCTATGGCATCCTCTTATCCAGGAGGACAACAGCAAGGGAAGCAGCCCTAGTTTTCTCCCCTTTATCGATCATACTTCTCCTGTAGTGGGAAGATTACGTCTTTTTCTCCACAAGTGGGAGTTAGTTACATCAGACTCATGGATTCTAAATATTGTGAGAAAAGGATATGCTCTCCCTTTTCAGGAGTTTCCTCCTCCCATCCCTCCCCGTCCCTCGTTTTGTTCAGAAGACCATCTCCTGTTATTACAGCAGGTGGTTCATACCCTATTGTCAAAAGGTGCGGTGGATTTTGTTCCAGAGAAGGAAAGGGGTCAGGGTTGTTATTCAAGATACTTCCTGATCCCCAAGAAGGACAGTCGTTTGAGACCGATCCTTGACCTGAGGATGTTGAATTGGTTCCTCATACAGGAGAAATTCAAGATGCTGACTCTAGCGCAGGTACTTCTGGCATCAAACAAAGAGGATTGGATGGTGTCTGTCGACTTGCAGGATGAGTACTTTCATATCCCTTTACTCAAGTCGAACAGGAAGTATCTCCGGTTTGGGGTCGGTTCGCAACACTACCAGTTTGTGGTCCTTCCATTTGATCTTACTTCAGCACCTCAAAGGTGATGGCAGTGGTGGCACCGAGTCTCAGAAGGAAGGGGATATCGATATTCCCTTACCTGGCCGATTGGTTTATCAAAGCCAAGTCTCCAGAGCTTGTGTTGCGTCACTTGCTGATGACAACTCAGATGTTGTTCAGGCTGGGTTTTTCGATAAATGGACCCAAATCTCACCTGGAGCCCTCTCAACGCCTCCTGTTCATAGGGGCAGTACTGAATACAACATTGAATCGGGCCTATCCTCTGCCTCAGCGGATCCAGGATATTCAGGCGTTGATCCCAATGTTTCAAAATGGAGCAGTTGTTCCAGTCCTGAAGGTCTTACGCCTGCTCGATCTGTTCGCTTCTTGCATTCTGTTGGTCACTCACGCAAGTTGACACATGAGGGCTCGCCAATGGTGCCTCCGCAGGCATTGGTCTCAACACAAAGGGGATCTCGAAGAGTCGATAACGATCTCCAGAGTTGCTGCAGCGGATTGGACAGCAACCTTTCTCAAGGAAGGCCGTTTTCACTGCCTCCTCCGGTGGCCACTGTCATGACGGATGCTTCCACTCTAGGGTGGGGACCTCATCTGGAGTACCTGGAGATCAAGGGTCGTTGGTTTCCAGTGGAGCAGACTTTTCATATAAATCTGTTAGAATTGCGGCCGATACTTTTTTCTTTCAAGGCCTTCCTCCCGTCCCTTCGCGGTCAGTCAGTTCAGGTCCTTACGGACAACACTACTGCGATGTGGTATATAAACAAGCATGGAGGAGTAGGGTTGTATCTTCTCTGCAGAGAAGGTCTGCGTCTCTTGTCCTGGCTTCAGGACCATCGGATTTCCTTGATAGCAAATCACCTGGGTCGGGGTGCTCAATGTGCATGCGGACTCTCTCAGTTGGCATATTTCTGCCGATCAAGAGTGGCATCTCCATCCGAATCTGGTCCTGCACATGTTTCAGATGTGGGGTTCTCCAGTGATACATCTGTTTGGCACTCGGGAGAAGGCGCACTGCCAGTCATTCTGCAGCCTCCAGTATCGAGCGAGGAGCTTTGGGGGACGCGTTTCAGATCTCTTGGTGCAACCAGTTGCTTTACATGTTTCCCCCCCTCCCATGCCCTTAATTCCTCGGGTTCTGAGGAAGGTTCGACAAGATCTGTCTCGGGTTATTTTGATAGCCCCAGATTGGCCAAGAAGGGTGTGGTACACAGACCTTCTCCAGCTCTCACTGTGCCCTCTACACCGTCTCCCTCTCAGGGAAGACCTCCTCTCACTGTCGCAGGGGCAGGTTCTACACCCCCACCTCCAGAGCCTGCACCTTCCTGGCTGGAGATTGAACGGGGCAAACTGAGTTCCTTTTCTCTCCCACCAGATGTAGTGGATGTTGTTTTATCGGCCAGGTGACAGTCCACTAAGTCAGTTTATGCCGGCAGGTGGGGAAAATTTGGGGCTTGGTGTGGAGAAAAGCAAATTGATCCTTTGAAGGCCCACCTTTCTGATATTTTCTTGTTTGCTTTGGACTTAGCAAAGAAGGGTTGCGCAGTGGCTACGGTTAAGGGTTACTTAGCTGCTCTGTCAGCCTTTCTTTGCCTCCCAGATCAGCCCTCATTGTTTAAATCACCTATTGTAGTTAGGTTTCTTAAGGGTTTACTTAATAAGTTTCCTCCCACTCCTTTTCATGTGCCTCAGTGGGACATAAATCTTGTTTTAACCTTTTTAATGGGGTCACCTTTTGAGCCCATGCACTCTTGTCTGTTAAGGTTTTTAGCGCTTAAAACTGTTTTTCTTGTTGCCATAACCTCGGCTGGATGGGTTAGTGAGCTTCTGGCTCTTTCTGTTAAACCCCCCTTTGCCTTGTCTTTCCCAGATAAAGTGGTTTTGAAAACCAGGGCGGCTTTCCTGCCAAAAGCTGTCACTCCTTTTCATATAGGGCAGACTATTACCCTTCCATCTTTCTACCCTCCTCCTCACCCCTTGAAGGAGGAAGAAAGGCTTCACCGCTTGGACCCTAAAAGGGCACTTAGTTTTTACATTGAAAGGATGAAAGACTTTCGCCTGGAAGATCAGATGTTTGTGGGGTATATTGGACAGAGGAAGGGAAGAGCAGTCCATAAAAGAACAATCTCCAGGTGGGTTATCCTTTGTATCAAGATCTGCTACTCGGCGAAAAAGGTTCCCCCTGAGGGTATCCGAGCCCATTCCACCAGGGCTAAGTCCGCTACTTCGGCCCTGGCAAGGAGGGGTCCGGTGGTGGATATTTGCAAGGCAGCAACTTGGGCATCCCTCCACACCTTTGCAAGGCATTATTGCTTGGACTCTGAGGTTCGGAAGGATGGCCATTTTGTACCATCTGTGTTGCAGGATTTCTTGGTGTAATCAGACAGGCACCCACCTCAGAGAGCGGTACTGCTTTGGGACTCTGTTTATAAGGTGTGGAATCCACAGGTAGTTGTATCCATCAGAAGAACAAGTTACTTACCTTCGGTAACGCTTTTTCTGGTGGATACAATAGCTACCTGTGGATTCCTCACAGTCCCACCCGCCTCCCCATTGCCTGTCTGATTGCACCAGGATATTTTTCCTGTATATATAAATGATGGTTTTGGTTATGTTGTATATTTTGTGTACATGTATTTATTGGAGTTATTGTGGAGTCGGTTCTCATCTGTTTGCCTCAAAGGCACGTAAAAAATGGGTGAAACTGACGTCAGCACGCCGGCGAGGACCTCTTATTGTCACGGTGACGTCAGACGGAGTCGCGTGGAGCCGTGCAATTGTGACGTCCTCGTCGACGTGGAGAGCTGGGAAGAAGATTTTCTGTTGGATGCTGGCGCAATGGTGAATTCATAAGGTGAGGAATCCACAGGTAGCTATTGTAACCACCAGAAAAAGCGTTACCGAAGGTAAGTAACTTGTTCTTTATGGGCATTTGAGTAGAAGGTGTAGTCCCTAGACTGCGGCTGATAGTCCCGCCACAGATCTTGGAGTCCCAGCTCCCCCACCCGCCTAGCCCCCTCTGCTCATTACGTTCCCGCTCCCCCTATGTGTGGTGCCAATCTGTCCATCTCATTATGGAAGACTAGGTTTAAAACTTCTCCCAGTAGAAGCAATTTGTCTGGAATGGCTGTCATCTGCGACAGAGTATGTTGGATAAATCGTTCTTGACCCTCATTTGGTGCATAAATGGACCCCACCACAATAGTGTAATTGGCAATGTGTACCCTGTAGGCCGGAAACCTCCCCTTGACCTCCAAAACCCTATCTCCCACCTTACCCCAGAAGGAGCGGGAAACTAGTATGGCTACCCCTGATGTCTGTTTGTCTGTTGAAGAGAAATACAGGTTAGGGAAGGATCTGGACTGTAATCAATGCAAGTCCCCGACTAAGAGATGAGTCTCCTGTAAGAGACATATGTCGGCTTCTGAATGCTCTAGGTATGAAAGGACTGCCCTGTGCTTGACTGGGTTGTTAAGAGCCATTACAGTTAACTTATCGTGAGGGACGTAAGAGTGGGATCCTTCCAATATAGTAGTTTAACCCAGGGAGAGTGAAAGGAATTCCCAGTACTTGTCCTCCTATGATTCTGGCCCTCTTACGTTGCTGGCTATTCACCTGCAGGTGTGAATGTGCCCACCCACCCCAGAACAGAAAATCCCCAACCCTGAAAGAACAACATAAACATAGTTCAACAGCTCCGGACTAACCCAGAATAGTCTCTGTGTGCAGTCCTACAAATGAAGGTCTAATCCTACCTAAGTATCCCGTCTCCTTCCGTTGGTCCCTCCGTCCCCCACCCACGCCCGCTCTGTACTTGGCACTCAAATAGCCAGAGGTGGTTTGTGATCCAATAATCTTTACCCCTCTGCCTCCCCGACAGGGACTCTAGCACCGCCCTCCTCTCGTTTGCCATAGTCTCTGGGTCCAGGCGGAGTGCACCCAATGATGCCCTCGGGCTGCGCCGTCTCCGCCTACCTGGAGCTTTGTGGGTCCTCCTTTGTGGCCAACCGGGTTAGTTCCTGGAGGGTGTTCTATTCGCATGAGCCTGCAGGCCACCTCCAGCAAGCGATGCCGGTGCACAGTTCCATCCAACTTGAAGATGAGTCAAAATGGGTGGCCCCATGAGTATGCTATTCCTATTTCTCTGAGGTGCTTAGTGACCGGTCTGAAATCTTTGCACTTTTGCAAAGTGAAGGATAGGTCTTGGTAGAAAAGCAATGTATGGCCCCTGACCTCCCTGGGTGCTTATTTTTTAGCTTTGCATAAGATCAGTTCTTTAAGTTGAAAGTCATGAACTCAGGCTAGGATGTCAGCTGGCAGGGCATTGCCGCTGCAGGGGGACCTACTCTATGAACCTTGTCATGTTTGATGCCTTCCTCTGGTGGTGTCTCCAGCAGCTGAAGGACTAGGGCTGTGACAAAGGCCTGTATGTCCGATTCCTCTGCGCCAGTCGGGCCCCCTTGTTCCTGATATTGTTCTTGCAGGACCTGTTCTCCAAATCCTCTGCTTACGCCTAGAGGTCGATCTGTTGCCCTCTTAGGAAGAGGATCTCTTGTTGAAGCAGCTCTGTGTCCCCATCTTGTGTAATCACTCTATCCTCCGTGGAGGAGACCCTTATGCCCAACTCTGATACCTCGCACCGGACCCTTCTTAAATCCTGGGAGAGATCTTGTATCTGATAGAGACTTCTAGCTGCAGCTTCCTTACCTTAGAATTCCCTGGTGTCAGCTTTGAATCCAGAGTTTTTTCTGAGCAGTACCCTGTGCGTGCGCCGCCGGACGGCGTCGTTCAGATCCGCGTGCGTCAACCAGCTCCGCGTGCGTCGTCAACGTCGATGGAGCCGTCTATGACGTCATGGTTGTCTATATAGATGCTGTCTCGGTGTGCGTATGTCAGTTCTTTTCCTTCCGCGCCGGTTAAGCGCAGTTTTGGAAAGAGCTACCCTGCTTCGACGGTTTGGCGACGCTATTTTGGCTGTTTGGAGTCATGTCTTCAAGAAAGACAGGATTCAAGCCGTGTGGTGCGTGTCATCGCACCATGTCGGTGACAGATCCGCACCGAGTTTGTCTTTGGTGCCTGGACAAGGACCACGATTGGGCCATGGCGCCGAAGGCCTTGAGGGAGAGATCCCTTAAGCTTCTTGCGGCCCGACATTCGTCTTCGGTCAGCGCGACTCCGCAGAGGTCACGGTCTCGCAGTAGGAGGAGGTCGCGGCACCGCTCCCGGAGCCCCAAGTCCTCTTCCTCGCATTCGAGGTCATCGGAAGGTAAGAGGCATAAGAAGAAGTTCTAGGGAACGTCGACGTTCTGAGCGCGGTTCTGCGGAGCTGTCGCCAGGGTCGACTCCACGTCTTCCCCCTTTCCGGGGACCAGATCGACCCCGCTCAAATAAAAGAATTCTACGAGGCCATGCGTCTCGTTTTTGAGCGGGCTGTACCCTCGGGTGGGTCTTCGGGCCCCGTGGGGTCAGCAGGGGCCCCTTCGGATTCGACGCCGGCGGCTTCGGCCTCGGCACCGTTGGGGACCTCAGGATCTGATAACGGATCTGGATCGGCGCCGGTCTCTCACAGTCAAACTCCTTCGGCGCCGGGTCCGACGTCGACGATTCCGCCACCGGCACCCACCGGTGGCAACCCCATCCTTATTCTGGATGATCCAGAGCTTCGACGGAGCCGATTCAGCCCAGATCATTGTCTGAGCATTATTTGGAACAGCCAGACGCAGGAGAGGAATGGGAGAGGTCTGAGGACCCTTTAGAATCAGGATTGCAGCAGGACTGGTATGCGGATCTAGGGGAGGCCAGTGGACTGGACACATCTCCAGATACTGGTATGCTCTCTCCTCCTAATGTGGCTACGGAGGAGGGGGCTTCTTTCGCTTTGGTGGTGCGTAGGGCAGCTGAGGTCTTGGACCTAGATTTGCCTACGGTGCCAGTCAGGACGAATATCCTGACAGAAGTGCTTCAGCCAGGGGTGTCAATATCGGAGCCGTTGATGCCCTTTAATGAGGCCCTTACAGACGTCCTTCTGGGTACGTGGCCCAAACCCAGCACAGGGGCTCCTGTGAATAGGACGGTCGGCCGCTGCCATAGACCTGCTCCCAGCGACCCTAGTCTCCTGACACAACACCCCACTCCTGAGAGCTTGGTTGTCCAAGCCTCTTCTTCCTGTGGTGCCTTCCCTTCCGCTCCCCTGGATAGGGAATCCAAGAGGCTGGATCAGCTTGGGTAGAAGATGTTTTCTTCCTCCAGCCTGGCATTGAGGTCTGTAAACACCTCTTGCCTATTGGGCCGTTATTCCCATACTTTATGGGATACGGTGGCGCAAGTGCTGCCCCAGGTCCCGGAGGGCGTTCAGGACACTCTCACCTAGGCTGTAAAGGATGGGAGAGATGCAGCCAAGTTTACAATCAGGTGTGGCTTGGACACGACCGACTCGCTGGGCAGAGCGATTTCATCGTCCGTGGCCATACGTTGCAACGCCTGGCTACGTTCTACTGGTTTTTCAGGGGATGTCCAGTCCAGATTGATGGACATGCCCTTTGATGGCTCTCGCCTTTTTGGCGAAAAGGCAGACTCCGCGCTTGAGAGGTTCAAGGATTCTCGAGCCACGGCCAGATCTTTGGGCCTTTCAGCGCTGGCACAACAGTAGTCTGTCTTTCGCCCCTTTCGAGGCTTCGGGAGGGGCGTGGTACCACAGTTTAGCCACCGTCCTCATGCTTCACAGCATCCCGGAAGAGGACGTGGTCATGGTACCATCAGACCCAGAGGTTCTGGCCAGAGGTCGGCCGCCACACAACCCCCCTCCACTGCGCCCAAGCCCTCCTAGTGTGGTTCTGCGGGATCACGTCCGTCCAGTTGGAGGGAGGATTCGTTTTCATCTCCCTCACTGGCTTTCCATCACCACAGACAAGTGGGTCCTGCAGATCATACGGAAGGGCTACTCCCTCCCCTCCCAGTCTTTCCCTCCTTCTATCCCTCCGACAAAGGAATGGCAGATGGAGGACCATCTAGCTTTGCTCCGCGAGGAAGTTACGGCTCTCTTGGCCAAGGGAGCCATAGAAAGAGTCCCGATATCAGAAGTAGGCAGTGGTTGTTATTCCCGCTACTTTCTGATTCCCAAAAAGAACAAAGGCCTTCGCCCTATTTTGGATTTAAGGGACGTGTAAGGAAATTTCTCCTTGGCATGGTTACCCCCTGACTTTTTGCCTTTGCTGATGCCAAGTTCTGATTTGAAAGTGTGCTGAGGCCTGCTAACCAGGCCCCAGCACCAGTGTTCTTTCCCTAACCTGTACTTTTCTTTCTACAATTGGCACACCCTGGCATCCAGGTAAGTCCCTTGTAACTGGTACCCCTGGTACCAAGGGCCCTGATGCCAGGGAAGGTCTCTAAGGGCTGCAGCATGTCTTATGCCACCCTAGAGACCCCTCACTCAGCACAGACACACTGCTTGCCAGCTTGTGTGTGCTGGTGGGGAGAAAATGACTAAGTCGACATGGCACTCCCCTCAGGGTGCCATGCCAACCTCACACTGCCTATGGCATAGTGTACATTTTATTGTGAAATAAACCTCCAGAGGGCATCTTAGAGATGCCCCCTGAAACCATACCCGACTTCCAGTGTGGGCTGAACAGTTTTACCAGCCTGCCACACACCAGACATGTTGCTGGCCACATGGGGAGAGTGCCTTTGTCACTCTGTGGCTAGTAACAAAACCTGTACTGGGTGGAGGTGCTTCTCACCCCCTTTGTTACAGCACCCCAAGGCACTCCAGCTAGTGGAGTTGCCCGCCCCCTCCGGCCACAGCCCCACTTTTGGCGGCAAGGCCGGAGGAGATAATGAGAAAAACAAGGAGTCGTCACCGGCCCAGTCAGGACAGCCCCTAAGGTGTCCTGAGCTGAGGTGACTCTGACTTTTAGAAATCCTCCATCTTGCAGATGGAGGATTCCCCCAATAGGATTAGGGATGTGCCCCCCTCCCCTCAGGGAGGAGGCACAAAGAGGGTGTAGCCACCCTCAGGGCTAGTAGCCATTGGCTACTAACCCCCCAGACCTAAACACCCCTCTAAATTGAGTATTTAGGGGCTCCCAGAACCTAGGAAAATAGATTCCTGCAACCTAAGATGAAGAAGGACTGCTGACCTGAAAGCCCTGCAGAGAAGACGGAGACACCAACTGCTTTGTCCCCAGCTCTACCGGCCTGTCTACCCACTTCAAGAAAAACTGCAACAGCAACGCGTTCAACAGGGTCCAGCGACCTCTGAAGCCTCAGAGGACTACCCTGCATCTAAAAGGACCAAGAACTCCTGAGGACAGCGGCTCTGCTCCAAAGAAGAAACATCTTTGCAACAAAGAAGCAACTTTTAAAGAACACACGTTTCCCGCCGGAAGCGTGAGGCTTTCCACTTTGCACCCGATGCCCCCGGCTCGACCTGCGGAGAAACAACACTACAGGGAGGACTCCCCGGCGACTGCGACCCTGTGAGTAGCCAGAGATGACCCCCCTGAGCCCCCACAGCGACACCTGCAGAGGGAATCCAGATGCTCCCCCTGACCGCGACTGCCTGCTTCCAAGAACCCGACGCCTGGTAAAGACACTGCCCCCGCAGCCCCCAGGACCTTAAGGATCCAACCTCCAGTGCAGAAGTGACCCCCAGGTGGCCTTCTCCCTTGCCCAGGTGGTGGTTACCCCGAGGAGCCCCCCTTGCCTGCCTGCTTAGCTGAAGAGACCCCTGGGTCTCCCATTGAAACCTATTGCAAACCCGACGCCTGTTTGCACTCTGCACCCGGCCGCCCCTGTGCTGCTGAGGGTGTACTTTTTGTGCTGACTTGTGTCCCCCCCGGTGCCCTACAAAACCCCCCTGGTCTGCCCTCCAAAGTCACGGGTACTTACCTGCTGACAGACTGGAACCGGGGCACCCACTTCTTCATTGAAGTCTATGCGTTTTGGGCACCACTTTGACCTCTGCACCTGACCGGCCCTGAGCTGCTGGTGTGGTAACTTTGGGGTTGCCCTGAACCCCCAACGGTGGGCTACTTTGGACCCATCTTTGAACCCTGTAGGTGGTTTACTTACCTGCAAAACTAACAAATACTTACCCCCCCCCAGGAACTGTTGAAATTTGCACTGTCTAGTTTTAAAATAGCTTATTGCCATTTTTGCCAAAACTGTACATGGTATTTTGCTGATTCAAAGTTCCTATGATACCTAAGTGAAGTACCTTTCATTTGAAGTATTGATTGTAAATCGTGAACCTGTGGTTCTTAAAATAAACTAAGAAAATATATTTTTCTATACAAAAACCTATTGGCCTGGAATTGTCTCTGAGTGTGTGTTCCTCATTTATTGCCTGTGTGTGTACAACAAATGCTTAACACTACCCTCTGATAAGCCTACTGCTCGACCACAGTACCACAAAATAGAGCATTAGAATTATCTCTTTTTGCCACTATCTTACCTCTAAGGGGAACCCTTGGACTCTGTGCATGCTATTTCCTACTTTGAAATAGTAGATACAGAGCCAACTTCCTACAGGACGTCAATCTCTTCCTCAAGAAGGAGAAATTCAAGATGCTCACTCTTGCTCAGGTTTTGTCTGCCCTAGACCAAGGAGACTGGATGGTAGCGTTGGATTTGCAGGATGCGTATTTCCATATTCCTATCCTGCCAAGCCACAGGCGTTACCTGTGGTTCAAGGTGGGCCACGAGCACTTTCAGTTTACCGGGCTTCATTTCGGTCTCACCAGTGCCCCTCGGGTATTCACAAAGGTGATGGCGGTGGTGGCAGTTCATTTGTGCAGGTCATGGATTTCAGTCTTCCCCTACCTGGACGATTGGCTGTTGAAGGCTCCTACGCCCCAGGCTCTCGTCACCCACCTCCAGACGACGGCAGACCTCTTGCATTCGCTGGGGTTCACTATAAATGTACCAAAGTCACACCTGACTCCCTCTCAGAAGCTCTCTTTCATCAGAGCTGTTCTGGACACAGTGCAGTATCAGGCTTATCCTCCCGATCAGTGGGTTCAGGATATTCAGGTTATGATTCCGATGTTTCGGCCTCTATCCTGGATCTCGGTGAGACATACTTTGAGGCTGCTGGGACTCATGCCTTCCTGCATCCTGTTGGTCAAGCATGCCAGATGGCGCATGAGGGCTCTGCAGTGGGACCTGAAGTTCCAATGAGCACAGCATCAGGGAAATCTTACCGACGTGGTTCAGATCTCGGAGAGGACTGCGAAGATCTGCAGTGGTGGTTAGTGAAATGCGAGTGGGTCAAGGGCAGACCCCTCTCCCTTCCCCAACCAGATCTAACAGTAGTGACAGATGCCTCACTTCTGGGATGGGGCGGCCATCTGGGGGAGGTGGAGATCAGAGGTCACTGGTCTCCGGCGGAATCTGGGCTCCACTTCAACTTGTTGGAGCTTCGGGCGATCCGGCTAGCATTAAAAGCATTTCTTCCTGTTGTGAAAGGGAAGGTGGTGCAGGTGTTCACGGACAACACTACCGCAATGTGGTACTGCAACAAGCAGGGCGGTGTGGGGTCGTGGACCCTTTGTCAAGAGGCTTTACGCCTCTGGACATGGCTGGAACAGCAGGGCATGACCCTTGTGGTTCAACACCTGGCAGGTTCTCTGAACGCCAGAGCAGACAAACTCAGCCGAAAATGCTTAGAGGATCACGAATGGTGTCTCCATCCGGAGTTGGCGCAAGGACTCTTTCAGAAGTGGGGAGAGCCTTGGTTAGATTTGTTCGCCTCTGCAGAGAACGCGCAATGTCAGCAGTTTTGTGCGTTGGGGTTTCCAAGGGGGCTATCGCTAGGCGACGCTTTTCGTCGCAAGTGGAGTTCAGGCCTCCTGTACGCTTTACCGCCTATACCACTTCTGCCCAGAGTTCTCAAGAAAATCAAGAACGACCGGGCCCAAGTAATCCTTGTGGCTCCGGATTGGGCACGGAGAGTTTGGTATCCAGAGCTTCTCAAAATGAGCATTGGTCCTTCAATCAGGCTGCCTCTTCAGGAGGATCTTCTGTCGCAGCAGCAGGGGAAGGTTCTCCACCCGAACCTGTCAACTCTGCGCCTTCATGCGTGGAGATTGAGTGGCGACAGTTGATGGTTTATGACCTCCCTCCCAAGGTCTGTGATGTCATTCTGGCAGCCAGGCGTCCCTCTACTAAGTCGATCTACGCCTGCCGTTGGAAACATTTTGTTTCTTATTGTTCAGAGAGGTCTATTGATCCTTTTTCTTTTTCTCTGTCTAACATCCTTTTGTTTATTTTGTCTCTCGCCCAGCAGGGTTCCTCCTTGGGGACTCTCAAGGGCTATCTTGCAGCCTTATCGGCTTTTCTTCAGTTTCCTGATCAACCATCTCTGTTTAAATCACCTATAGTACAGAGGTTTTTGAAAGGGCTTGTACATCTGTTCCCGTCTGTGCCTTTCGTTATACCCCAATGGGATCTTAATTTGGTTCTTACCTTCCTTATGTGTGCTCCTTTCGAGCCCTTGCATAACTGTCCTCTCCGGCTGCTCACTATTAAGACAGCCTTTTTGGTGGCAATTACATCTGCCAGGAGAGTGAGTGAGCTGCAGACTTTATCTTCTAAACCTCCTTATCTCATGACATATCCTGACAAGGTGGGGTTAAGAACTTGTGCCTCTTTCCTCCCCAAGGTGGTGACCCCTTTCCATCTGGGTCAAAATATCACCCTGCCCACCTTCTTTGCACCACCGCATCCCTCTAAGGAAGAGGAGCGTCTCCATCGATTGGACCCAAATTATCGTTCTATGATGACCAACTCTTTGTGGGGTACGTTGGTGCAAAGAAGGGTCGAGCAGTACAGAAACGATCCATTTCGCGCTGGGTCGTTCTCTTTATAAAAATATGCTACGCTTTGGTGAAGAAGCAGCCTCCTGAGGGCTTGAGAACAAATTCCACTAGGGGGAAAGCTGCTACCACTGCGTTAGCACGTGGCGTACCGGTGGTGGACATCTGTCAGGCCGCCACGTGGGCTTCTTTACACACGTTTGCAAAGCACTACTGCCTGGATAGCCAGGTGAGAAGAGAGGGGCATTTTGGCCATTCTGTCTTGCAGGACTTCCTTGTATAAAAACAAAAAAAAAAAAAACTCCTTCAGACCCACCGCCATGGGTTATAGCTTGGGTATCTATTCTAAGGTAAGGAAGCTGTAGATAGAAGTCTATCAGATGAACAAGTTACTTACCTTCGGTAACGAGGTATCTGGTAGAGACTCTATCTAGCTGTAGATTCCTCACACCCGCCCAATTTTTTCTCATGTGGATATGTGTGTATATATATATATATGTTTATATGTTTATATGTGTACATTTGTATATTTTTGATTTTGGCAACTTTTGCCTTTCTTATAGGCATGAAAGTGTTTTTACTCCAAACAGTCAAAGAGGTTAAAAGTGTATTGGTTGGTTCTTCCTTTACTCTGCGTTTCTGGCGCGGGAAGTTGTGGAAAAGAACTGACGTACGCGCACCGAGACGGCATCTATATAGACAACCGTGACGTCATAGACGGCTCTGACGACGCACGCGGAGCTGGTCGACGCTCGCGGATCCAAACGATGCCGTCCAACGGCACAAGCGCATGGTACTGCTCAGAAAAAACTCCGGATTTGAAGCTGATGCCAGGGAATTCTAAGGTAAGGAATCTGCAGCTAGATAGAGTCTCTACCAGATACCTCGTTACCGAAGGTAAGTAACTTGTTCTTCACCACTTGCAGGTCCTCCTTAAGAGGCGAGAAAAGGGTCTCCAAGAACGAGCGCGTTACCTGATCCTCTTGTCCCTTGCCCTCTTGGGTGCAGGCGTTTTTGGTTTCCGTGGGTCTGGAAAGCATCTCCTTCAGGGTGCATTCCTTCTTAGCATGGGCCGCCGTCATGCTGATCTAGGTGTTAAGCCGTGACCAGACACAGTTGCTATAGATCCCGGTGCTGGGGAGCTGCAGCGGAATGTGTGCTCTGTGCTGTGGGGTGCCGCACGGGTTCTTGTGCCATCTCACACCTCCCTCTCCTGTCGTCCAGATGGTTGCCAAGTAGTGGGGGGCCACCAAGCAGGTTGCTCGTTGGTATAGCCCACCAGGCCTGCTGGATCTGGCTAGGGGCCTGTGCCCTAGATGAAGTTCTGTGCCCGCCACCCCAGCAAAGTTTTAACCCAGGGGAAATCTCCTGGGCTCCTGGGGTGGGCAGGCCCCCCAACCGTGGCCAAAGAGGGAACACGCAGTGGGCTCCTGCTCCCCCGCAATCCTCCGACTCCTAGGCCACCATGTTTTCATCACCTCTACACCCCATGGTGGCGTCTGGAGGGTGGTGTTGTCCTTCTTGCTCTGCTGCAGGGGGTGATATCCCCGTAGCCTATGGCGTTGGCTCCACCGTCGATCCAGGCCCCGCCGCCACCCCTCGGGCCCGCTGATGTCTTGTTGTTGGCATGGCCTCCCCAGCAACATGCGGATGGGAGCCACCACGGCCCCTGCATCAGGCTGGACCTCCGCCTTGGGCTCAGCGACGTGTGCTGTCCTGGGAAGCGATCAGGCTCCGCTTTCCCGGTCCGACGTCCTCCTATTCACTGCTGCGGCCATAGGAGTAATCAGGCCACTATCGCCTCTCCCCAGGCTGGCCCGGGTGGAGAATAGGGCCTGCACCCACTGCGCTAGGTGGCACCTGGCCCACACGGGATTGGATGAGCAGCAGCAACTGAGGAGTCCGCTTCACACAGGAAGGCACCCATTGGGGCACGACTACAGCTGCAGCATGCGTCGGAGGTTCACGGGGGTCCGCATTGCCAGAATCCCCCCAAAACCGCTATGGAATGCGTGGCAGGCATGGAGGGACCAAACAATATATCCTATCCGTCCGCCATCTTGATTCCATCCCCTGCATGTACATTTTAAAGGAATTTAGCCTTCCAACCACCTGGACATCATACACTTTTAAGTGCAAGAGGTTCTACATCTGGTGCATCTACAAGAATATTGACCCTGCCAGATGACAGGAGGTGGTAGTGCCCTCATATCTTTATTTGGCAAATATGGACTGCAGTTTTCTTCGGTAAAGGTATTTGTTATTCTTTATAGAAGAATGTGCTTCTCAAAACTTTTTTGTTTTAGAATCCTTGTTAAAAAGAATTTGTTGAAGGGATTATGAAGGTTTTCATCAAAGAAAGACATTCACCTCTATGGAGCTTAACATAGTGCTCTCAGAGTTGATGTGTCGCCCTTTTAAACTAAACCTTAAGGCTACTTTGAAGCGTATATTTTTTGAATCAGCTCTCCTGTAGCTATCACTTCTGCCTATTAGGTTAGCGAGATTTTGCACTATTTGGTATTGATTCACATAAAGTTTTCCACTAGACTAAAGTGTTTATGGAAACTCATCTTTATTTCTTCCCAAAGATTGTGTTAGACTCACGTAAGTCAGACTATTTGTCATCTGACCTTTTTCAGAATTAATTTTCCCCTGCAGAGAGGTCTTTACATTCTCTAGATGTTGAAATGGTTTAAAAATGTTCTTAGGATCATGCTAAGGATTTGAGACAATCAGACAATTATTTCTTTAATAATGGCTCTTTTGTACAACTTTGACCACTTTTAATCAATTTCTTTTTAAATGAATTGTTTTGTGTATTGTACTGTGTTATTGTAATGGCAACAAACTGTTGTCTAGTAAATACAGGACCCAAACTACAAGATGTAAAGCAGCTACTATTGTCTATTTTACTGCATATTGAAGGGATGGTCTTGCTTCTGAATTCAGTGATTTTGATCATGAAAGAAGTTCCTCTGAAGGACAAAAACTAGTTACCTGTAATCTGAGTTGTTCTCTAAGGAAATCTTCAACTAGTCATAAGAAACCCTCCCGCATACCTGGAGATGAGACATTGAAATTAGCTACAATTTTCACAGGATCCTTTACTTAAGAGAGAACTGACCTAACTTTCATGGGGTACAGGTGGAGTGCTTTCTGTTTTCCCCCCTAAAGGAGCAGTACCAGTTTTAGGCTTCTGTAAGCTGCAGGTTACTTGGCTCATTTGCCAATCTTTTCTCATATTTTGTTCCTTTCAAAAGGGTTGGTGAAAGACTATTCTTGTCACTTTGATTTAAATATTATAATAATTCCATGGTTTCATAACTAGCTATGTTTTAAAAGAAAACTTGGAGAAATTGGCCAATATAGCCTGCTCTAGGCCGCCAAAAACATAGTTTTTGGGTTTGTTTAAAATTTACTTTCCAAAAAACAGTACACCACATATATTTTATAAGACATATTCAGGATCCTGTGTGTGGGTGGGGCAATTCAGTGCTTATAAATATTATGAAGATTCTGCTTGAAGAGCACTAAGATTACAAGTAACTATTTCATTTATATTTCCTTATTATTATCACCTCGCCACAAAGGGAAGAGCTGTCCTTTTGTAGCAATCAATAAAAGTAGTAGTTTTGGTATCCCTTCTTTTCCCCTGTATGGACATGCGAAACCATATGATGGAAAGGCAGCACTGTCTCCTTCCTTTCTTTTGCAGTTTACAGAAGCGTATTGCTGAGAGACGGTTTTGGCCTGTTGAGATCATGAGGGTCCCACTCGCCAGCACTACCAAAGGCAAAGCTGGAAAAGCTGATAAGGTGAGCATTCACCACACTTCTCTACAGGTTCAAGATCCAGATTAGTATGACTTAGCTATGAGGCTTAAAAGGATAAACATATTTCCCCACGCCTCAGCCAATGTGGATAATCATATGTCCTTAGCAAGATCAATATTTATCAATTTCATTTGCCCTTTGCTTCTCTAGTCAGAAGAGGAAATTCCAATAGCCTTCCATGGTGTGGCCTTCGTGAACTTGGTTCCTCTTCTCTATCCTGGTGTGAAGAGGATGCGGGGAGCTTTTCGTGTTTATGCTTTCAATGAATCTGAGGTGGTGGCAAAGGTAAGCTGCTTGGATGTTACTCTCCTACTTCCAGGCATGCCTCTTGGCGTTTGCTTATGTAGTTTTATGTTGGTGCTCCCTAGAAGGCTCTGTATGCCATCATTGCTTCCTCGTTATATAGCTCTTTTTTTCTTGGCCTTTCCTTTATGCTCTTTTTCTAATTTTTCTAAATGATTATTTTTTTAGTTTTTAGTAAGAAGAAGGTAAGGTCCCACTGAATAAATGAAATTATTTATGCCTGCTTGCCATAAATTCAGTAAAGTTCATAAAAGGAACAGTAAAAAGAACCTTTGTTGCTCCAATTTGAGTTTTATTTTGGAAGACAAATAACTCTTGGTTGAGATACAACAGGATGGATCCCTCAGAAAAGAAGAAAACACTCAGCAAACACGTTTTTCGCCCCACAGGTGCGTACACCACGGTTTTCTCAAGGCTGAAAAAGAGAAACGTCATACGATTAAAAAGATAGTTCAGTTGTATTAAGAAAAAACTTTGAGGAGAGAAAGCAACACTGAAATGTGAAACCCAAGGTCCGTAAGAAAGATCGTGCATTGGAGAACATAAATCTTCATTCCAAGAAAGGCATGTTGGAGAGCCAAGAGAATGGGAAGTAGAAAATTTAAAAGGAAAAGTAATTACAAAAGCTATTTGATGTGGCTATTGCAGGCTGTAATTATGTGTAATGAAGCAAATAATAAATAACAAGAACATGCAAAAGACTGTTAGAAAAGGTGTGACCAGAAAAAAAAAAAATGTACAATAAGAAAGTAATCATGAAACAGTGATGATAGTGCTGATGCTGACACTGAAGTCGGTGTGGGAGAGTTGCAAAGTTGTGCTCATAAGCATTATACAGAGAAGAGGATAAAATTGTAACTAAATAAGTAAATGCAACATACCATACTGTGTGGACAATATTTGACTTGCAAAGTAATCTGCTGTATAGACACTATTTCAATAGATAATCTGCAATATGAATACATATGGTCGGCTTGTAGCATTAACATAATCCAGGAAGTACCATTGGTAGTCAAACAGAAAATGTCTTAAAAGGAAAAGAAAACAATCAAAATACTGGTGCCTCATATTACATGACTGTTTCATGATTACTTTCTTGTTGTACATTTTTATTTTTTCTGGTCACACCTTTTCTAACAGTCTTTTGCATGTTCTTGTTATTCCTTATTTGCTTTATTACACATAATTACAGCCTGCAATAGCCACATCAAATAGCTTTTGTAATTACTTTTTCTTTTAAGTTTTCTACTTCCCATTCTCTTGGATCTCCAGCATGCCTTTCTTGGAATGAAGATTTATGTTCTGCGTTGCACTATCTTTCTTACGGACCTTGGGTTTCACATTTCGGTGTTGCTTTCTCTCCTCAAAGTTTTTTCTTAATACAACTGAACTATCTTTTTAGTCGTATGTCGTTTCTCTTTTTCAGCCTTGAGAAAGCCCTGGTGAACGCGCCTGTGGGCCGAAACACGTGTTGGCTGAGTGTTTTCTTCTTTTCTGAGGGATCCATCCTGTTGTATCTCAACCAAGAGTTATTTGTCTTCCAAAATAAAACCCAAATTGGAGCAATAAAGGTTCTTTTCACGGTTCCTTTTATGAACTTTACTGAATTTATGGCATGCAGACATTAATAATTTCATTCATTCAGTGGGACCTTACCTTCTTCTTACTAGTGTATTTCATTTGGAGGACTAGGGTCCATGTCCTCTGGCTAAGCTCCCACGCCTACAAAAAAGGCATTTTATACAGGAAGTTTGTGGCTTGGACCCTTTCTTTCTTGGAGCATTTTTTAAAGTTTTTGAATGTCTGATTCTTATTTATTTATTCCCATTAATAGATCAATTTCCTTTCTTAATTTCTGTCCTTTTTCGTAGTTTTCTCCTTGTCTTTGTCTTATTTTGTTTTCGCTGGCCAGTTGTTCACTTTATTTCCCTTATTTTTTTCTCTTTTTGCAGCTTTCTCTTTCTAACTTTGGTCCTATATTTACTTATTATCATTGATTTTTCTTTTGTTGTTTATTCGTTTTACACATTTTCTCTCATTTTTGTTTTAGACAAAATGTCATACAAGTGTCATGCGTGATATTCTGCGTCGCACCAGCTTAGCCAGTAGACTGGGGGTTGCCCCTCCAGGAGTAGGCTCCCCTCATGCCAAAGGACCTCCTAGTAGGGCTCAAAAAGAGGACAAGGCCCTAAAGGACACTATGCGCAAGGTGAGAACAGGTATTCTGTGTTTATTTTTTTGGCTCATAGTTGGCAGAGAAATATCTGCACAACAGGCAAGACCTTCTCTTAAAGAGACGTCACTCAAATAATTTTGTGGGGACCCCAGTGTGGGCAGCCCCACTCCATGTCTAGGCCTGTCCGCAACCATGTGTCACAAGCTGCCCAAGCCTACAATGTTTTTCTTTTTTTTTTAACTAGACACAGATATGGACTGCTTCTAACACTCCACCTTTTTTGGGGCTTGATTTAGTTTTTGTTTGGCACACTGCCAGCACGTCTGCACCAGTTCTCCCACTGCATTCTGTTCATAGTGTTTTTGAATTACTCAGAAGTGAAAGAGTTTGTTCCACCAGCTTTGGTACTGCTGATGGTTGCATTTCTAGGCACATGTTTCTGGGAACTTGTTCATCTTCAGCAGAAAGTTGCAGGTAGGTTTTGGGAGCTGGGCTTGAAATACTGCATGTAGTGTATCAAGTGAAGTAACACTCCAGAGAATGCAGATGCATCAAGGAGTGCCTCATCAACCACATATCTCCTAGAGGATGCAAACAATCACCAGCCCATTTAGTGTGTCCCAGAGCAGTAGTGGACTTGGTTTCCCACTGTCATTAAACTCTTGGTATTCAGCCACGGCCTCCTTCAGCTTGTCAGCTATTTATGCTTTATTGTTTTTTTAGGCTATTATTTAATTGCTAACAATAAGCAATTCATGCTTTGCCTGAGATCCATCTGGAGGGGATGTGGCCTGGAGGTTTCTTAAAGCAGCTCCAAAACTTACATATAGGTACTCTACATCTATAATGGCACACTGCATGAAAAATAGTGGTTTAGAATGCGGCTCTGATCCATTGCTAGTGGTTCTGTTTTTGTGTGTTGATCGTACATATTTGGCTTGCAAAGAGTTGCAATATTTCATAAACACGGTCTGTAAAGCCTGTTGCTATTTAGTAAGTTTCTTTGTAAATTGTACTGTAAAATGCACAATTTAGGGTAATGTTTTTCATATTTTCAAAGGGACAGAACCCACCCCGGAGTCTGCCTGTTGGAAGTGGGCTGGTTTGCTTTGATGCTTGCTTGGCAGAATTTGTGTCAGCTTTTTACACTCCGCCAATAGCAAAGTTTACCACTGTCTGTGCATGTCAGAGAAACTTGGTAAATCTTGTAACTATGCCAAATGCAAAAGGATTGGCTTTGTCAATGTTGTTTTCAACAGATACTACCAGTGTGCAGATGTATGTTTTCACAACGAATGCCTTTACCACGCATCTTTAACCACACAATGCCTTTACCATACATCCTTAACCACGCATTGCCTTTACCATGCAAGTTTTCACCACGCATATGCCTTTACCACTCATGAAACCCCTATTATGTGTGTGTGTGTGTGTGTGTATATATATATATATATATATATATATATACACACACACGCACACATACACACTATATATATATATTCCATTATCGATCCCTAAACAAACCCACCCCTAAAAATACCCTTACTAGCCAATAACCTTATGCCCCCCTAATACCCTTATCCACCCAAATGCTAAAAATTCCTTTACCACCCACAAATCCTCACCCACTCCTAATCCCTCAAATACGCTTATCACCCAAAAACTCCTACCCACCCCAAAAATACCCTTACTACCCAATAACCCCAGCCACCCCTAAATCCTAAAAATACCCTTAACACCCAAATTCCCTTACCCACCCTAAACTTTAAAACTACCCTTGCTACCCAAATATCCTCACCCACTCTAAACCCTGCCCTTACCACCCAAATACCCTCACCCACCCGAAATCCTAAAATACCCTTAGCACTCAATACCTTCACCAACCCCTTAAAAATAACCTTTAGTATCCTATACTCTTACCCACCCCTAAGCCTTAAAAATACCCTTACCACCCAAATACCCTTAGCCACTTTGAACACTAAAAGTACCCTTACCACCCAATACTCCCACCCACTCCTAAATACTAAAAATACCTTTACCACCCAAATACCCTCACCCACTCCTAAATACTAAAAATACCCTTACCACCCAAATACCCTCACCCGCTCCTAAATACTAAAAATACCCTTACCACCCAAATACCCTCACCAATGCCTAAATACTAAAAATACCCTTACCACCCAAATACTGTTACCCACCATAAACCCTAAAAATACCCTTAACACCCAAATACCCTTACCCACCCTAAAAATACACTTACCTCCTAAAATGCTCACCCACCCCAAACATATCTTTACAACTCAATACCTTCACCCACCCCTCATCCATAAAAAAAACCTTACCACCCAAATACTGTTACCCACTTTAAGCCCTACAAATGCCCTTACCACCAAATACCGTCACCCACTCCTAAATACTAAAAATACACTTACCACCCAAATATCCTTACCCACCATAATCCGTAAAATACCCTTACCACCCACATTCCCTTACTCAACCTAAACCCTAAAACAACCCTTACCACCCAATACCTTACTGATCCCTAAACCCTAAAAATACCCTTACCACTCCACACCCTTACCCATCCCTTAACTCTATACACTTACCTGAAATATACTTACCATTTTGTGGTAAAGGCATTGCGTGGTAAAAACCACGCTGAAAAAGATGTTTCCCCCCCAGTGTGCACTTTTTGTCCAGTAGTTTACTCACATCTGTATTGCTTTGATAATGGTCCTGAATTTTCAGATATATGAAAGCATTTTTTAACTCTGGAAGATGTGCATGCTTCTCTGTTAAGTATTGACTACAATGAAATAGACAAAAAATGTTTTGTTTTTCTCTTGGAGAGTAGCTTGATTTCTCTCTTTATGCCCATGCCCACATCCCTCCATTGCTAGTGCATACAGACTGAAGGAATGAATGCCATGCCTCATTGTAGCCTCTTGTTTGGGACAGAAGTTTCTCAGGTCACATGTCCTGAAGTTTCTCAGGTCACATCTTATGTCAAGGATTTCTGGTTAATCCAGTGAGGATTAAAATATTGTGCAGTGAAGATAACCTATTTAGTCCACATGGAGCTGACCTTGTATAGTCCAGGTCAGTCACCTCCACCCTGATGCCTTTCTCATTTTTGCTAAAGTAGTAATTTTTGAATGGCCTTCTAGTGGTGCAGTTGAAGGCTATAACTCTGTTGTTTATCTCTAGATGTCCATCACAGGAAAGACATCAGAGTCAATCGTGCCTGAGTCAGAGGGGCCAGGGACCGTTCAGAACATGGAGGGCCAGGTAAACAAAACTGTGGTGCTATGAAATTGTCACAATGATTTTGTCAGCTTCTGCAACCCATTCATCGTCTTTTGCAGCATTTCCACAATCCCTACCCGATCCCCATATCCAGAATTTCCACAGCATGCCCACACAAATACACTATCAGCGCTCCTATATTACCCTCCCTCAGCATTGCTTGTACACCATGCCTCACTGCCATTGCTCTTTCACATTCACAGGCAACGCATCACTGTGATTTCATTGAGTCCTGCAGTTAATCACTGATCTCATACATCATCCCCATAACCAGCACTTCTCGATAGGGGATTTCCATGTATAGTCATTATCAATAAATAGTCCCACCCATGTGTAGGGGCCCAGGAGCACTTCTTCAAAATATCTTCCTAAGTGGAAGTTTTCACCTTTCCTCAGGAAGGCCTGTAAAGTCACTTAAGAAATGGACAGTTAATGCAGCCCATGTACAAAGGCTACGCTTGCTAAACTCTGCATCTTATATCAAAGAAAGGGCTAGCACAATATAATTTGAGAGTAATTTGTCAACAGAATGAATCTTCCTCACAAACCCTCAGAAACCCCTAATTTCCTAAGTGACTTAATTGACTTTACAGGCCTTCTTGAAGAAAGGTGAAAACTTCCACTTAAGAAGGTATTTTGAAGAAGTGCTCCGGGGTCCCCGCTCGTGGGCAGGACTATTCAGTGCTTATGACTTATCATGGAAATTCCCTTATGAGAGAACTTGAGTTACAGATAAGAAACCATTCCTTCTATATGAATCTCCACAGTCAGCTCTTTTACATTCCCTAATTCAACTTTTCATACTGTCCACTGCGGCCAGCTCTCCTGCCTCATCCACCACATTGTGCCTAAACACCTTCATCAAAGCAAATGTACCTGCAGCAACCTCCAAAGTCAGCTCTGCTACATCATACATGACACTGAAAACTTCTACACTAAACCCTGCAATTTTTGCTATTGGACCATCCCCCATAGCCAGTGTTCCTACATAATACATCAATCTATACTAACATATATTGATCAATACAGCCAGCAGTCCTAAACCTGTACTCAAATCCAGCCTTCCTACACCTTTTCCACCACTAGAAAAACAATGCCATTATCCACAGCCACTTCACAGATGTAGCTTGTCACATTGACTCCCTCCCCCATTCACCTATTCGAAGAACCAGATGGGGAGGTAGATCATTTACCTATCCAGCATCCAAACTTTGGAATGCCTTACCATTGAATATAAGATGTCTGGAACGTGAACGTAGGTTCAGAAAGTTGCTTAAAGCCTTGTTTTTTTCGATAATTCCTTCCAGACTAACCCACAACTGGGTCGCTGGTCTGACAATTTAGTGAGGCCATTCACCTTTTCACCTAGTGCTCAGAGGCCTCAGGGTAGCCATGCACTTTATAAAAATCTTAAACTAAACTAAACCTGTGATTTTCTGTCATTTTTGGATTTGGTGAGTTATAAGTTGCATTCCCTAAAAGCTAAATGCTTCTACTATATTTATTTTCTCTGATCTGAATGCCTACCTTTTAATTCTGGCTTTCAGTTGAGTGCTGTCTTCATTAACCACTTCATTAGAGCTGTTTCCAAATACTAGTGAGTTCAATCACAAGGCCCTTGGTCCTCTAAAGAGGGCTTTGGGTCTTAGCTTAGACAGTGGCCCAAGAAGTTTCTGGCCAAAATAATTCTGCTGCCTGTGTCTGGGGGTACCTCGTTCCTCAGCTCTGTTTTTTGCATCTGACAACTCTGGTACTTTCTACAACTTGGTATCCTACACCACGCCAAACAGAAGATATTATTCTTACTACCTAATATAACACACAGGCCTTGCACAAATTTTCCTCTTCGTCATTCAGGGTTCAGCTTGTATATGTTAGGCTTCCAAGAAAAGTGGGGTCATGGAGACCAGTGCACATTTTTGGACTTGGTGTCTATTGTCTCTTGCCTGGTTTTCTTTGCAAACACTGGAGCTACCCTTGGTTGATTCCCCAGAGACTTGTTGGGTGTACTTTTTCTTTTTTCTGAGGTCCTGTAGTGATGCATTTTTGGACCTCAATTTTGCTACCCATCGTGCTATTTACTTTAAGGGTCAAGTGCCTAAAACACCATACGTGTTTTTGTACCCCAGAGGTTTTTCATTTAATTGTTTCCCTCATGTTGTAGTACACCTGCTTCAGAGTGACCTCCCACTTAAGCTTGCCATGTGGTTTCGCTTTTCACAAACTAGCAGTTGTTCCTCTTCAAGACTCTGGTGGTAACCCTTGTAAGTTTGCTGCCTTTCAGGTCTCTGCCCAGGGTATGATGTCCCATTCATGCCCAGATTTTTAGGCCACATGTGTCCTCAAAGGTCTGTTGTGACACAGTGGCCATTAACACACCAAGTAAGTTCAAGTAAGATGCATTTATCCGTGGTGGCCCTAATCAAAGGAGCTGCAAGCCCTCACAGTAAGCCTTCTCCAGTTAAGCCCTGACCACTTCACTCTGGTGGCACTCCTACAGTCTTCAATAGATTTCAGGTGACTGGGGACAAATGGCTTGTTCTTCAGTGAGCCACGTCAACGTTCTCTAAAAGAATATCGATCTAGAGAGTTAATACATCTCCTTTCTACAAGTATACCAGATAGAAGTGGGGAAACGCTAATGAAAAAGGTAAAAGGCACCAGACCGGCCTGGATTGGGATCATCTCAGCTGTGCAAATTTTCATGAAGCACGCGCTGGGAGTAGCACTGCCCATTTTTGAGACTTTAACAATAAAGTGGTTAGTTAGAAAGGATGATGATTTCTCCTCCAAGCAAAGGTTTATTAATAGTCCAAAGTTAATTTGTCGGACAAAGGTGCAATGCATGCCCTGGTAAAAGGCCTAGTGGCAAATATAATGACTCCAGAAAGCCCTCATGCTGCTTTCTCTTCCTGCAGTGCACACACGCCAGTTATTGCAGATCAGGATTACTGTATGTAGTTTTCAGACATTACATAACTGATTTATTTGGAATATCTAGCGGTCTCTCATTCTGAAGCTAAGTAATAATTTGTGGGAATTGAAACCCTTCTCTGAACAGAGGCCGCCTCTCTGGACTTTTATGGGGTCCTTGATTGAAAGCCGGCCTACCTGTCCCTTAACTGGTGGTCTCTCCATCCCTTCCTCTGGCTTTTAGCTCTAGACGGCAGACAGACCTCTATACACTTTGCTAAGCTTGTGAATTCTAGCTTATCAAACACCTAATGAAAATGGGGTAGTAGGCATTTTACCTGTTCCTTTCTTTTTTATATTTTTTTTATTGATTTTATATAGGTCACAGCTTGTACAATAATTTGCAAAGCAACAGTTCAAGGTGGACAAAGATACATTATGTAAAGCCACTGCACAGATAATTGGTTGTTAGCAGTAGAAAACCTGTAATATCATTTAAGGAATTTAATGAAGCAATGACAGTGAATCTCAGGAGGAGTGGGGTACAGATACTGAACTGCAGAGGAGATAAGGCCTAAATGGGGCCCAGATATCTCTTGGGTGGGCAGAGGAGGGTGATAACTCTGTGTAGCATTCAGCCATGTCTTGACAGTAGGCAGTGTCTTGTAACAATTTTTTAGCTATAGGAATTCTCTTTTGCATCCAAACCATTGCTACACATCTTTTCACAAGTACAAAGAGGATGGAGACATAATGACGGCAGCCCACTGATAATGCTGAGGTGTCACCCAGCAAAGTTGTCTAAGGTGTTGGGGCAAAGATGGTCTTAAGGACCTCGGCTGTGACTGAAAAGACTTCCTGCCAGTGTTGGGTAAGGGTGGGGTATGACCAAGACGTGCAGGAAATCATCAGAAACTAAACTGCATCTCGTACACTTACTATTCTTAGATCTAGTAAATCTAGCCATATGCTTAGGTGTATAGTAATAGTGATGCAAGTATTTAAAATGGAAATTTCGTTTTTGTAACTTACTGGGGTATTCTGTACCTGTCTGCAGCAGTATGCCCATGTCTTATCAGATATAGGGTAGCCCAACAAGACTTCTCATTTGCTTTTGGCGTCCAAGAGTGTGCCTAGTGTGCTGAAGATAAAACTAGAGTATAAGTAGGTGACAGAGTGCCCCATATCTGCCAGATCAAAATATTTTGTAAGAAGAGACCTCTCTTGTAGCTCCTCAGGGGATAAAGGGAATCTGGCCTTGGCCGCTGCCTGCAGTCGAAGGGAGCGAATGGCAACGGGTCAAGATGAGTATAAAAGTTGTGCCATGAGATGAAAGTACCTTTCTCAAAAATATCCTTAACTATTTTCAGGCCAGATTGTTGTAGTAGACCTTTGACACTTTTTTCCTCACCCCTTCATTTTTTCAAAAAACTTGCTTTTGTTCCTTTTGTAACTGCTGTGAGGCATTCATATTACATGGTAGTGCAGGTTTCTGAATTCACCATAAAACAATATGCTTCCATAAACCTTGACACAGAAGCCACTGTGTTCTAATACAGGGTGATTTTCATTCAAGCTGCAAAATCTATTACAACAATAAGTAAAATAATAAAGTATTTACTGTAATTAAAATAATGACTGCAGACGTGAGGTAGAAGACTGTGCCAGGTTGATCAAGGCCATGTAAATGTCCGGTTGACAATGAGACTTTTCTCATTCTGGTTAATGACTGGACCTCCAGTTTGATAGCCAGCCTCTGTTTTTTTTTTTTTTCTCTCTTTCTCTCCCGCTCCTAAAAAGGCATTCCATGTGCTATGGAGGTTACCTTCATTGCCAGGGTTGTTTCAGGTTTCTCTGCCAGACTTGGTACTTCTGTCTGACAGAATTTTCTTGGATCCTCCACTTCTCAGGATCTTCTGGGATTTTTCACAGCAGAAAACTGTGAGGCCCACATTGGTTTGGTAGCTTGGGGTGAGGGAAGCTGCTGCTCCTTCAACCTTTACGAAATAAATAGTCCGCTGCATAGAGACTTTCGATCCAGTTCTGTTACAGTGTATTCCCTCAAAAGTCATTTTGAAGTTTGCTTTCCTCCGTCATAGGGATTTCCTTGCACCCCATAGTGGTGTTCCCCCATAGTGGTGTTGTTTAATGAACTTTGGCAAGTTGTACTTGTAGGAAAGTGCCCCCTTTGGCATGGCTACCCCTCCATTTTCTGCCTGATATTGATGCTAACTTGACTAGTGTTCTTTCCCTAAACTGTACTAGTGTTTCCACAATTGGCACACCCAAGGCACCCAGCTAAGTCCCTTGTAACAGGTACCAGTTGTACTGAGGCCTCTGTGACTAGGGAGGATCCCTTAGGGCTGCAGCATATATTGTGCTATCCTAAGGGACCCCTTACCAAACATGTGCACACTGCCATTGCAGGTTATGTGTGTTGGTGGGGAGAAAAAGACAAAGTCAACAGGGTACCCCTTTCACTGTACCATGCCCACAAACCACTGCCTGTGGCATAGGTACGTCGCCCCAGGCTTTACAGTCCTAGGGCAGGGTGCACTATACCACAGGTGAGGGCATAGCTGCATGAGCAATATGCCCTACAGTGTCTAAGTCAATTCTTAGACATTGTAAGTGCAGTGTGGCCATATAAAGTACATGGGCTGGGAGTTTGTCATTAAGAACTCCACAGCTCCATGATGGCTTCACTGAAGTCTGGGAAATGTGTTATCAAACTACTCAGCACAATAAACCCACACTAATGCGAGTGTTGGATGTATTGCAAAATGCACCCAGAGGGCATCTCAGAGATGCTTCCTGTATTTTACCCTCTAGTGCAGTGGTTCCCAACCTTTTGACTTTTGTGGACCCCCACTTTATCATTACTTGAACCTGGGGACCCCCCTACTGAGTCACTAGTGGAGTTGGGGACCTAATCTGTTAATATTATTTCATTTTCTAAGCAGTCGCGGTCCCCCTGAGGGAGCTTCGCGGACCCCCAGGGGTCCCCGGACCACAGGTTGGGAACCACTGCTCTAGTGTAAGGCTGATTAGTCTGTGCCAGCCTGCTACTAACAAACAGGTTTCTGACCCCATGGGGTGAGAGCCTTTGTGCTCTCTGGGGACAGAAACAAAGCCTGCTCTGGGTGGAGTTGCTTCACTCCTCCCCCTTTCAGGAACTGTAACACTTGGTGGTGAGCCTCAAAGGCTTAGGCCTCCTGTTACAGTGCCCCCAGGCACTCCAGCTAGTGGAGATGCCCGTCCCCCAGACCAAGCCCCACTTTGGCAGCAGGTCTGGTTAGGAAATTAGGAAAAACAGGGAAGAATAACCACTTCAGCTGACACCCCCCCCCAGGGTGGCCAGAACTGATGTGACCCCTCCTTGCAGAATCCTCCATCATGGTTTGGAGGAGAGGGACCAATAGGAATAGGAATGTGTCCCCCTCCCCAAAGGGAGGGGAATAGGAAGGGTGTAGCCACCCTCAGGCACAGTAGCTATTGGCTACTGAGTATTTAGGAGCACACCTGACCCTTACTGACTAGATTCCTGGCAACCTCAAGAAGAAAGAAGAAAGAGGAAAAACTGCAAGGCCAACCCCAACAGTGAAGATTCAAAATGACAACTGACTTAGCCCCAGCCCTACCGGCCTGTCTGCAGCTTCAAAGGCCACCTGCTCCAAGAATGCGATGCATCCTGCAGGACCAGCAACCTCTACAGACCCCCCAGAAGACTGCCTGCCCAGCAAAGGACCAAGAACTCCAGAAGACAGCGGCCCAGTCCAGAAGAAACCTCCAAAAAGGGCTCCAGAATCACCCCAGATCTGCAAGCCCTGCCCACTCTGCACCCAATGCCCATTGCCCGAGTCGGGGTGGCCCACTAGTCTAGAGAAGGTCCCCAGGTGATTCCGACCTCTAGTCCTCCCTGGGCTGACCCCTTCAGGCCAACACAGTGACGCCTGCAGCCTAGATCCATAGCACCCCCTGACTGTGACCGGATCCAACAAAGATACCCGATACCCAAGGAGACCCCTGCACCAGTAGCCCCATGGCCTTAGGACACTGACTGATGGTCCAGCAATGTCCGGCAGGCGCTTCCCCTACCTGTCCAGCCTTTGGTTTCCCGGAACCGACCACCTGGACCCAGCCTGCAGCATAATTTGTGAACCCCAGGGCCCCCTATTGAAAAGCATTTGGCTCCTAGCCCTATGTTTGCACCTGGACGCTCGTGAGCTGCTGAGGGTAGTTACCTTCAATCTGCTTTCTACTGAGCACCACCAGTCCTCTTTAGGATTCCATTGTAAACCTGACACCAACTCTGACCCCCTGCACCCAGCCGGCCCGTGTTGCTGGTGGTGCACTTTTGTGGTGAGTCTAAACTTTGACCTGTGGACATCCTAATCCCCGGAGACTGGAATCGTAAGTTGTGTACTTACCTGTTAACCGTGCTAACACTTTCCTCCCTAGGACTCTATTGACTCCTATGAAAGATTGCATTGTCACCTTTTGAAACAGAAGTGTTATTTACATGTAAACTGCTTTACCTTCAAAAACCAAAGTACATTTGATACGTATGAATGATAACTATTGACAGTTGTACTTACCTGCCACAAAGACCTTCTGGTTCAAAAAATAAAGTAACAAATATATAGTTTTGCTATATAAAACTTTTGGCCTGGAGTTAGTCATTGTGTGTGTGCCTCATTTCTTGACTGTGTGTGTACAGCAAGTGCTTTGCACTACCCTCTGATAAGCCTAACTTCTCGGCCACACTACCACAATAGAGAGCATTATTATGATCTACTTTAGCCTCTGTTAAGCCTCTTGGGAACCCCTGGACTCTGTGCACACTATACCCCATTTTGAGATAGTGTATACAGAGCCAGCTTCCTACAGTACTTTCTACTCCCTCCTTAATATTACAGATGTTTGCAAGGGGCCTGTGGTACAGTGAAGACAAGCTATTCTCATACAGTCCTTAACCTTGAGCGTCTGCTCTCTTATATACATGTGTGTGTCAGTGCAACAGTTCATGGTGGACAAAGATACATTATTTGATGTGACTGCACAGATAATTGGTTGTTAGCAGTACAAAACCTGTAATATCCTTTAGGTAATTTAATAAAGCAATGACGGTGAATCACAGGGGCAGGGGGTAGGAACATATGCTGAATTGCAGAGGAGATAAGACCTATATGGGGTCGAGATATCTTTTGGGTGGGCAGAGGGTGGTGATAACTTTGTGTAGCATTCAGCCATCTCTTGACAGTAGGCTCTGTCTTTTAACTATATTTACTCCAGTATTGGAACTTTCATAGATTGACATGCTTGAATCATTACCCGTCTTCGAGATGGGAGTCCCTGAAACCTTTATAAAGTAGTGTTAAAATAGGCCCAAACCCAAAGGCCCTAGGCCCTTTAGTTTAGTATTCTATCAGAGTCATTTTGAGAAAATGCCTAAATTTGAAGGTCCACCAATCAGGCGACACCACCCTTTTAGAACACTCCTGGGAGAAGCTCCAGTCCCTCAGAGTTTGTATCGCACGTCGTGCTAGGGAGTCCCCACTAAGCTCTGCTCAGCTTTTCTCTGTTTACTGGACATTCAGAAGATGTTGCCTCATTTCATCTGGGTTCTAAAGATTTTTTTGCCTTTAGTTTTTACCTATACACCTTCTCAGAAGACTACCGTGACTGACAAGGAAAATGAAAGGCTATTCAGACCCTGTAAAACATGTGGTAAAAAGTGGTTACATTCTGAGGACCCACACCAGAATTGTATCTACTGCCTCTACCTGGATCACTCCGCAAAGGATTGCAAGTTATGTTATACCTTTACCTTCTAAACTGAAAGACAGGGTAGTTAGGCTGTTAATTTGACTGTGTTACTTGCCTGTAACTTTAGTTCTCCAGTATTGAAATCTTTCATAGATTCACATATGACCCACCCTTCTCCCTGGAGAAGCTCACCATTACCTCTATTATTAGTATTATGAATAGGCACTAGTGCTCAGAAAATCTGAGTGACTGAAGCATCTCTCAGGAGTGTTCTAAAGAGTGATATTACCTGATTGGTAGACTCTCAAATGTAGTCCTTTTCTCAAAATGACTCTGATAGAATAATAAACTAAGGGGTCTAGAGCCTTTGGGTTTAGGCCTGTTTTAACACTACTTTATAAAGGTACTTGGGTCTCCCATCTCAATGACGGGGAATGATTCAAGCATGTGGAATAATCTTTATTGTGTAGTTAATAAAAACCATAACAATCATCTCATAATACATCATATATAAAGAAAAATAATCTATAAAATTCTATAAAATTCCGTAAATTCCTTGGCCATGAAACCATGCGAGGATCTAAAATCAGTTTCTTAACTCTAAGGTGCAAAAAGTGCGTGATTAAGCATACATCCCGTATAGCAGGTTTACGTCTTTGGTGTGTGCAGTCAAGAATTTGATAAATTTGCATATTGATTGTGCATCATTAGGATCAAACATTGACATCACCACTGACCGACAGGACGAGTCCCATTTCTCATAAAAAGCGGTTTTAATAGTTGTCTGCGGGCTTCCTTTAAGGCTGGACAAATACAAATCAGGTGAACCATATCTTCTTTCGGGCCTTTACATAGCCTGCAGGAAGTCTCTCCTCTATTCTTCCACGATGGTTGATCCGCTCTAGCAGCAGATGCTCCCAAACGCAGAGTCAAAAAGCGATGCTTGATGTGAAGTGCAAAGGTTGCGGCCAGGTATTGTGATGGGGCCATGGTGGTATAAGTATGCATTTCCAGCCATGTGTGTGAGCGTTGCGCAAGTTTAGCTTTATCATCTAGAAAAGATTGGATACTTATTTCCTTTTTTTATCGCTCGACACAAAAGGGAATACGAGATGTTAGAATCCCATAGGTACTTTGCTTTCGTCTCTTGCAAGGAGTTGTTCAGGTACCTGTTGTATACTGAGTTAGGATTGCTGTTTACTGAATTCCATAGTGCCACTACTAGCGGGCTGACAGTGTTTTTACTTATTTTGTACCAGATCTTTATTGTGTGGGCCTTCCTGTCGTGCTGCTGTTGTATTGTTGTATCTATGAAAGATTCCAATACTGGAGAGCTAAAGTTATAGGTAAGTAACTCATTTTCTTCAGCTTTCTTTAGGTCTCTCCTTCCAGTGAAGGGAATGTATTCTAAGACTTTTCTTAGTCTGGAATATACGTTTGCTAGTTATCATGGTTTATTTTTTAGCCTGTTTACAGGTGTTCTCTTTATTCCCCTTGCGTTCCTCACTAGCCTGCAATCTTCATTATCCCTTCACTTGAGAAGTGGGGTGTATTTGTATGACAACTCAGCTATGTGTTTTGGGCACCGTGTTTTTTTGCAGCTCTTCGTAGGGCAGTTCTGCCCTTCTAAGAGCTCTAAATAACAGGATTTGCTCTAACACACTTGACGGGTATTTAAGTTTCTGACTTGAGAAGCCTGGAAGGCTCAAATAGTCTTGTCTGAATTCAAACTTGTGACCTGCAGATCACAACATATAGTAGCAGTGAATGTTACTTCACTGAGTCATTTTCTAAGTAGTTTATGGCTTATACTGGTTTTGTGATGTCCCCTTTGTCTCTCTAGTTCTTTTTATACTTCCTAGCTCTATATCTTTTTGGGGATCAGGACTTACTTGTTTTTGCCTCATTATTCCATTGTCTTTCAGAATTAGGGTTTAAGACCTATGGCCTTTCTCTATTTGTCATTAGGACTGTTACAGTTTAGTGAGAAGTATACACAATCGACAATTGACCTTTCTCTTCATGAGCTACCTTAAAGACATAGCAGTCAATATGTTTTTTTCACCTTGATATTGCTTCCATGGTCATTACTGTTCTACTTGATGTGCACAATTGTTTGTGTTCCGATTAGTGCCTTAGCATTGAGATTTCTGGCCTCAGTTGAAACAAAGTTTTGACTAATGTTTGCATCAAGCTGTGGTAGCTTGGCTTCACTCCTAGGAAGTTGCTCCAGTTGTTGTTCTCTAATAGAATGTCACACTCTGTGTTCTGTCCTGAAGCTGGTAAGTTTAGTGTAGCTTTTATTTGTAGTGCGTGGAAACAACAGAAGGATATTATGGAGCCCTTTTGTATTAGTACTATAAATTGTAATTTTATATTTCCTATGGCCGGACTGTGAATCCTCCATTAGAAAAATGGGTAAATACCCTAAGGGAACAAAATGAAAGTAGGAGAAAAGGAGCAAATGATACTTCAAATTTCGAAAGACACTGAAAAGCCAATTGCTAAATCTCCAGTTATCACCCTTCTTCCTCATGCTGGCAATGCCACTTCTTTCAGAGCTACAGTAGTACGAGGAATGAATAACATCTTTGCAGGTGTTTCTTCAGGAATGGGAAGGGGATATAAAGCTCAACCTTATTCTCCTCATCTTCTGTATGATGTACCTGGCTACCTGGAACATGAATACAATTGTTTTCCTGAGTAATTAGGCTATATGCATGACTACCATTATGACGACTTGCAAGGAGCTACTGATTCTTGGGATGACTAAGTTGTACCAAGAAGTTTGTAGCCAAAAACTTTCCGGATTATCTCATAGGAACATGCAATATTTAAACTGCTTTTAACACAGAAATTATTTATCAAATGTAGCCTTATCATACAAAAGGATTTGGCTTCAAACTGTCATGTTCACCTTGGGAGATGAGCTAGAGAAAATGCTGCATGACTGCCTGCTGTGAAATCTTTTTGGGAAAAAGGATAGGCCCTAATTAAATCACCATCTTCCATCCCATTTACAACAATTTGCTGAAAAGCTAAACAGGAGGACTCAGATGATGCTTCTTGTTTTCAATGTGTGCTTAAAGCAGGTTTGGTCATAGCAGAACTATCTCTATGAAGACCATTTAACCTTGTACCGTGAGGTTCTATTTCAAACGATACCAACTGTTGAAAGCTGTAGGAGAAGGGCAATACCGAGCTATGTGCATTCTGAATGATTACATACAATTGTAAGTGGAGAATACATTTCAGAGCTAATTCCTTTCTTCCCAAGTTACCATATTAAAGCTAAGGGTGTACCTTCAAGGGGCAGGTTAACTTTAAAACATAAAATGAACAAGTCACCCTACCATGTGTATTCAAGTTTTCACTGTTACTGTAATGGGAAGTTATTATAAGGCATGATGTCCATGCTTGAGCCTTAGATATTCCATTTAATAACAGTGGTCTGTTACAGAAAGAGCTGATCATGCCATTCAGGTCTTCAAATCTGTAACTGATAGGGCTTGGGCGCTATGAATGATAACTGAAGTAGATCCTGTACATGTTAGAAAATTAATCAGCTAATAACTCATTTCTTATATGAAATGTAAAGGAAGGTAATTTGTCTTGATACAAGCTATGAATCACAAGTATCAAATAGGCATATTTGCTTCAAGATTCCCATCGAAACCAGGGTTTTACATATTATGGAGGTCATTCCGACCCTGGCGGTCCATGACCGCCAGGTCCGGGGACCGCGGAAGCACTGTCAACAGGCTGGCGGTGCTTCCTGGGCCATTCTGACCGCGGCGGTAAAGCTGCGGTCAGAAAAGGGGAACCAGCGGTTTCCCGCCGGTTTTCCCCTGGCCCAGGGAATCCTCCATGGCGGTGCTGCTTGCAGCGCCGCCATGGGGATTCCGACCCCCTTCCCGCCATCCCGTTCCTGGCGGTTTTTACCGCCAGGAACAGGATGGCGGGAACGGGTGTCGTGGGGCCCCTGGGGGCCCCTGCACTGCCCATGCCACTGGCATGGGCAGTGCAGGGGCCCCCTAACAGGGCCCCATAATGATTTTCAGTGTCTGCTTTGCAGACACTGAAAATCGCGACGGGTGCCACTGCACCCGTCGCACCCCAGCAACTCCGCCGGCTCCATTCAGAGCCGGCTTCATCGTTGCTGGGTCTTTCCCGCTGGGCCGGCGGGCGGCCTTTTGGCGGTCGCCCGCCGGCCCAGCGGGAAAGCCAGAATGGCCGCCGCGGTCATTCGGCGGTGACCGCATGGCGCGGTCCGAATGACCGCCTATGTGTGAAACAATAACACTCCGAGTGTCCGAAGTATGTGCTCCTGAATCTTTTTTAATGAGAAATATCTGGAAATCCACTATATTTTGAGCATCTTTTTTCTTTAGCTGTAGAGAAAATAGAAATACATTCTATAAGTTTTCTCAGTAGTTGTAAACTGAAATATTTCTTGCCATGCAGCTATAGGGAGGAAATTCAAAAGACCTTCCAGTAGTAAACAGAAACAATGATACAGAATTCTTTGCAGCTGAATTATTGGCAACTTTGGACCAGCATGCAGATCTTCTGTTCGTAAATCTGAATGATGCCAAGACCGACCACGGGGAAAGCAGGACTAAAACTATGGGAAATTTAGGAGTTGTCTCTTTCAGTTGCCAGATTCAAGCGGATATAGTTGCCTTCCATGCAGGGTTGTTGGTGCATTAGACAAATCAGATTGTGTGTGAAATTCATTCACATTCCAAGCAGTATGTTAAGTGGGTTCATTCTCAAAGTGATAATTTTGGCTCTGATGTTTTTTCTTTCACAGTGCCACTGCCACTGTCAGCTAGGATAGGGGAATTGACTTGTTGAGTTTGTATAAAGGAGCAAAGATGTTATGGTAGTGTTCAGTCCCCTTTGGCATCTATGTATAGGCTACTTACTTGGCAGAGAAAAACAAGTGTTGCGTCCTTACAGGAATGGTGTCTTGATCTGGATGTAGTTGCATTTTTTTCTAATGTGGTGGGATTGACAAATGGAATCTCTTTACATCTCATCAGAAACGTTTGCTTATATTTCCACTGTTGGGATATTCCTAGGACGGGGTGCCCATGACCTACAATTTGATTTATCCCTTTACATCTTTCAGTCATAAGTTAGTTTTGAACACCTTGAGTGTATTTTCAAACAGCAGGGTTCTTCTGCATTATGTAGTTCACAGAGTCACATGCTTTAATATCATCAGGATGGAGGCCCTCGGTAAACAAATTTATGTACAAATATTTAATAAAGCACTTTTTAAGATTGAAAACCGCTGTAGACAAATACAACCTATCCACCTCCTTTCATGACCTAAGACCTGACCAATCATGTGGATAGGCAGCAAGGTTTATTCTCCTCACCTTGGTTCCAGCTGCCATATTTTGTACTGCACATTAGTGTGAGGGAATGCTTAGAAGCTCTTGTCAGATTTAAGTTACTACTTTCACTTAAGCAGAATAGATTTTACTACTTCAGCTACAATTCCTTGTGGTAACATATAATTTGCAACTAAATGGCTGAGTCATCTTTCAACCATCATTTTTTTTTATGTTTGATATAAAGACACAAGAAGTATTTCTTGTTTACACCCTAACCACAATCCAAAAATGTGTGACATTCGTGTCACATAATCAAAAAAACAGGCCTGCTCAAACAACTTCTAAGGTGACAAAACCAGCATATTAAGCATGCCTCGAAGGCACATTCTTCATGCCTGTCATGTTCCTGCAGCAAAGACGAAGACTTTATCAATTTTTTTGAGCCAGCCCCACAGCAAAATGTGCTTCAAAGTCAAGTAAGAGGCTCAATTCCTATCAAAAAGCATTTTAAATCATCTTCCAGAGTCTAGTTAGTTGTGAAAAACAACTTGCTGTCAGTGGACACTTCTCCGTCAATTACATCAACTTCATAAGCACCAGAAAAGTCAAGTCTGTCAGCTAAATATAAACAAGCTGCACAATAACCTGTGCCATTTTTGACTGCATGCTTAGAAACACAAGTCTTCTTCATCCTCTCCAGCTGTAGAAAACAAAAAAAAACACCTGCATACAAGCATATTCCTTCAACCTGTTCACCTGCAACATCATCAACTGCTGTCCTGACGACTCCTGCATCGTTGACTGCAGTAATGACAGCTGCTTCACCGTCGACAGTGGCACCATGAAATGCAGTGCATCAACTGTGACAATGAAAAAGTCAGCAGTATCAGTTTCTCTGACAGCTGCTTTATCAGCAGTTGTGCCTTTATCACAGACAATTCTAACATCAGTAGCTACTGAACCTGTCTTTACTGCATAGGATATATCACCAGTACCTTCAGATTTGCTTATCTAGTTTTACTTATCCAGTTACTTATGATCTCTCCTCTGAATATTTCATCCAAGATCCAGGATCTAATCCTACAAGAACAAGTGATCATTGCGAATGATCAATCGGAAGATAGCTATAATTAGGTGAAGAAGCAGCGTGAGCCATTTTCTAGTTCTGATGTGAATGAAGATGACCAAGTAATGACTACCCCTCAGCAGCTGAGGATTCCATATATTGAGCATAAACCAGATGAAGAGAAGAAGGTTCATATCACTGTCCGAGCTAAGTGCAAACCATAATCATTTCTGCATTCACCTTGCGTCTAAGGCGAGGGGCACGACAAGCAATATGTACTTCAACCTTCTGTGCCTGTGGTGCAAGTCCTTCTGGATTTGCTGAATTCATTACAAGGAATGATGAAAGCGTTGACAGGGAGTTATCCAGTAGTGCAAGTTTCACTTATGCACCCCACAGGCTTATTGGTAGGTCCGACTAGCACATTCTTCTGTTCCTTCATCAGAAGCACAACTGTGTGTCTCAACAGCAGGTGATTCTTCAGTGTTCGGTAAAGGTGACAGCGATATTGATTGTTAAAAAGGTGATAGAAAATATTCACAGGATTATGGCAACCTGAGTCCTTGAAGAGACCATTTGAATGATGAGCTTCAGCATGATAAAAGCCTTACTCATATGCCTGAATGGCATATGCTTACCGCACCAGATGATGCTTTCTCCGAGTTTGTTCTTAAGGATTCTCCTCCAGATGAGGAGATGGTTCCTATGATTCTTTAGTAGAAAGGGTCTCAGAGAAATGTAATTGGCCTTTAGCAGTGGTGAAAAACTCCTGTTTTCTTTAAATGACAAACCTATGGGACCAGTTGGATGAATAACAGTTCTTGACTATTTGTGGGATGATGGTCTTGCCAATTGAAGTCTCCTATATCTACATGTACGGTTCTTTCATATAAAGAAGGCAGCTTGTGAGAGAATATGGGGGCAAAACAGTGAGTTCCCTGGTGTCTTCTATAAAGATCGCTAATGTGTGCACCATAGTTACTAGTTATGGCATGACCTTGCACCATTCTTCGGTATTATATCTATCATAGATTAATATGCATTGAATCTTCCCCATTGTCGTGGTGGAAGTCCCACGATCACAGCAATATAAAAGCAATGCTAGTAGATAGGCCTTAGAAAACCCATTGAAAACAATAGACAGCGTTAACCCATTGACATTGTTTTAATGCATCCAAACTTCAGCCAATCAGAGCAGAGACCGTGAAGCTCCCTTTCCCTACATAACCACAATACCACAGATTTCTTACAGCGTGTCTTGTGTTAGGGAGTCTGCCTGAGCTCTGCTCAGTCACAGTGTCTCAGCTTTGACCTTTTGACCTGTCAGCTCTATTTGTGACTCTTGATCCTCCATTTACATCTGAGGTACAGTTTTTGATTTTTTTTTCCTATTTTGATATTGTCTGAGGGCTCCAAAAACAGGCTTTTTAGGCCTTGTCAATCCTGTGTGAAATCTAGGTTGTTTTCTGAAGATCCCTGCAAGGAGTATTTATACAGCATATACACCCAGGACAAGCCAAAGGAATGTAAGTACTGCTGTACTTTCTCAGCCAAACCTCTTGAGGACCGGGAGGCCAAACTGCTTCTTTGACTCTAGAGGAACAAGAAGAAAGCCCAATCAGACTCTGATTCTGACAGTAAAGAAGGAGGGCACACTTCTACTTAAAAATGAGGATCCTTCCTCATCAGGCAAAGATTCTAAAAGGGCTATATCCCATTCCATGGAAACCTGTTCTGAGAGGTTGAGTGTTAAAGATCAAACTGGACCACCTCTCTCTCACAGAAGATCTCCCTCTTCGTCTTCATCGGTTCTAGTGACCCCCTTTAAGGAACCAGCTGCTCAAAAAATCATCCCCCTGCGGATCTGTCGACAAAAACCACTCCGTCGATGACAGCTTCAGGCAAAGATTCTAAGAGGGCTATATTCCATTCCATGGAAACCTGTTCTGAGAGGTTGAGTGTTAAAGATCAAACTGGACCACCTCTCTCTCACAGAAGATCTCCCTCTTCGTCTTCATCGGTTCTAGTGACCCCCTTTAAGGAACCAGCTGCTCAAACAATCATCCCCCTGTGGATCTGTCGACAAAAACCACTCCGTCGATGACAGCTTCAGGCAAAGATTCTAAGAGGGCTATATTCCATTCCATGGAAACCTGTTCTGAGAGGTTGAGTGATAAGGATCAAACTGGACCGTCTCTCTCTCTCACAGAAGATCTCCCTCTTCATCTGCATCAGTTCCAGTGACCCCCTTTAAGGAACCAGCTGCTCAAAAAATCATCCCTCTGCAGATCTGTCGACAAAAACCACTCCGTTGATGACAGCTTCATTATCGACAGCACTGACGATGCAGGTTACTGCAACGCCAGTGGCTACAGCAGCGTCGATGATGCCTACCATGAGAGCAACAACAACTGCCTCGTCATCGAAGACAATGACGACTACATCCTTGTTGACAAGACCGTCGTCTGCAGCTAGAATCTCAACTGTGATTCCATCTACGCAGTCTCCCATTGACAAAGATTCCATACATATTGGTGGCACCGTTGATGACCCTATCAACTGCAGTTAAGGATATCATTCTTAACTCTATTGTCTCTTCAAGTTGACATTTCCAAAGTGGCACTTTTGCCTCCGGTTAGACTACTGGAGATGCAGGACTTCTGAACTAAATGTCAAGTGCCAAGAGGCTGAAGATGAGGATGTTGGCAAGAGTCCTTCTACCTATCTCAACGGTGATTACTATTTTAGAGATGGAGGCAGAGAGTCTGCTCATGGTAATGATATGTTTCAAGAACATTATCCCTATGAGGAACCTGAGAAAGAACATCAAGCACAAGGGACCCCTTTCGCAGTCCCTGTCTCTCTGGTTATGGATCTACGTATCATGATCAACGACTACTACAAACGTTGATGCAAATAGATCTCTCTGAGACAGCTCCTGTCCAGAAAAGCCCTACGTCATCCCTATAAAAAGAGACCTATTTCACCGCCCATCACTATCAGGGATACCTTGGCACATAGCAATGGCAACCAGCTACCTGAAGAAGGTGAGATTCCTTTTGATTCAACAGGGGACAAATCCTGAGTACGATGACTACAAAGCTCTCCTGCCTGCTTCACCTATTCCACCTCCAGCTGACTCACCACCAGCGGATATATGTGGCTTCCATGACCTCTTGGGACGTGCGTCCAAGCTTTTTGATTTACCGCTCCCAACTAGCATGCAGAGTGCTTCTTATTTGATATCAAAGACACAGCTCAGCGCAAGATAAGATCCAATACCAATTGTGAAATACATCTGGCAAGAGGGGCTAAAACTGATGAAGGCACCGGCATCACTGGGAGCAGTGGTGTCAATACTGAAAAAAATAAATAAAGGGCCACATGTACTATTGCATGGATTTGTGACTTCCTAATTGTGACTTTTTGCGATTTGCAAATAGGAAATCGAAAATGTGATGTACAATTGTGTCTGAGACACTGATTGTGATTCCCAAATGAGTTGCCCCATTGGTAATGGCCACACTCACAGGGATGGTGGCCTGCTGGGGTTCAGCAGACCACCATGTCTGTGACTGCTTTTCAAATATAGCAGTTATTTATTTTTATTTTTTAAATGCAGCCTGTTTGCCTGAAAGGAAAAGCAGATGCATTTCAAACAAAAAAATGTAAAGTTTTCTTTTAATTTTTTAAGAGTAGGTGCTGTGAAAATTTTTTGGCGCAAAGGGAAAAGCATCCCTTGGAGACCCGTTGCCGTTTGCAAATTGCTTACCACAAATTTGAAATTGGTGGTAATCTGTGAATGTTTGCAACCACATTCCTGTTTCAAAACATTCATACATGGCCCTGCGAGTTGCTATTAGGAAGGGACGCCCTTTACACGCCCCTTCCTAATACCGAATCGCAAACCCTATTTTGGGACTCGATAATAGGTTACCGACTCGCAAAATAGGGTTGGTACATGTCAGTAAGCCATTTAGCAGTCGCAAAAAGCCCAATTAGACATTTGCAACTGCTAAATCCTTCTGTACATGTGGCCCATAGAGCCCCTGACAATGCACCAATGTGCCTTATTGGTCACCCTAGACCTGACTCTGTTATAATGCAGGTGGCACAATGGAGAGCTAAAAACTCCTCTTCTCCTTGCTCGGCTCCGCCTGATAAAGAAGGTTGTAGGCTTGATAACATCAGTAAAAGGTTCTCAGTCATGGCTGGCAATTTTGGGAAGATATAACTGCCAAATGTGGTCTGACATGTCAGAGTTTTAGAATATCTTCCGCAAGACAAATGAAAGGAGGCAAGAGAGATACTAATGTAGGAAGAAATGTTCTCTTCAAATATTATTAATGCCGCAATGGACATCTCCTCTTCTGCTTTCGGTCAAACGGCTGGAGCGGTGGTCTTATGATGTCAGGGTTAGTTAAAGGCAACATCTTTCCGTCCAGAAGTTCAGGCAAACATTTTGGACATGCCATTCAATGCTGAAAATCTATTCAGGAATCATGTGGATGATGCCCAGCAGCCCATTAAATCAGCCACTGAAACCATTTGCTTACTGGGCACACTCCAACAGAGAGGTTTTCTTTCCTTTCAAGGAGGAATAGGCAGAGGTCAGTTCACCTCAACCACTTAACCAAAAGACCACATACCAGCCAGGTTCCCAACAGGGATTTCAGTCAGCTTATCCTTCCCAAGCAATTTACAAGGCAGCATGTTTCAAGTACCCTTGGCAGCCAGCACAGAGAGGTCCTCCGACTGGAGGAAAACTGCAAGACTCCTCCAGAAGACAATGATATATTCCAAGCACCGACCATCTCAGTCCCACATCAACAATTTAGCAATTTCCTTTCCAAATTCTACAGATCTCTTCCAACAAATGGGTGTTAGAGATAATCCAGCATGGTCACACCCTGGAATTTGTTAAAAAGTCTCCACATATTCCAACACGCATCGGCATCTGTTTCTGCTGAAACAGGAGATCAGTTTGCTTCTCTCCAAAAGTGGAATAGAGGAAGTCATGTTGGATAAGCACAATAAGGGATTCTATTCTAACCTTTTCTTCATCAGAAAGAGGCAAGTGGAGGCATGTGATGGACTTAAGGCTTTCAAACAAATTTATCAAGAAACAGTTCTTCAGGTTGCTGTTCTTACAGGAAATTCTACAGCTTGTAGATCCAGGAGATGTCATTACATCCCGGGATCTGCTGAATGTGTATTTCCATATTCCCGTCTACATCAAGCATCAAAAGTTCCTATGATTCCAGTTGGCAGGGTGCCATTATCAATTCAAGGTGCTTCCTTTTGGCCTTCTATCCACCCCAAGGGACATCACGAAATGCATGGCTCTGGTGGTGGCTTTTCTAAAAAGATCCGGGCACCACCCACCTTTCTTTCGGCCAGAAACTCAACTCTTGCTTGTCTGAAGCTTTTCGAAACTCCAAGCCTCACTAATTACATCAAGGTAAGCAGTTTTTCTGGGGACAGGTACAGACACTGAAATCGCAAAGGCCTTTCCTACTTGTCTGCTTTGTTCCTCACAACACTGAGTTCGAAACAGTGAGTGTCTCAGAGGACTGCAGAGTAATTTTTTGACAAGATCAAGGGGGCCATGAATTAATGTTGTTCTGCAAAGTAGAAGAAGTTTTGTGCCTGGTGGGGTTCTCAGTCACTGCATCCCATTTCCTGCTCTCCAGAACAGATTCCTCCTTATCTTCTGCAGCTTGCAGTCTGGTCTGACCTATTCATCTATTAAGGTACACCTGGAGGCAATATCAAGATTCAGGAGACATAAAAGAGAGCTCTCTTTGTGGTCCAAAAGACTGATTAAGGAGTTTATGAAGGGCCTTTTTCGGGCCTATCCTCTGTTTAAACCTCCGCCGGTAGCTTGGCAATTGAATACAGTCTTATCTCAGCTGATAAGAGCTCCTTTTGAACCGATCCATAAAGCTGAAATCTTTTATCCTGGAAAGTTGCCTTTCTTTTAGCTATCACCTCTGCAAGGAGAATAAGCGAAATTCAGGCATTGACAATCCATGAACCATATTTGTAGTTTCGAGAGGATAGGGTCATTTTGAGAACCAACCCCAGTTTCATCCCAAAATTGCCAACAACTTTTCACCTCAATTAATATATTGTATTATTTTTCTGTAACCCATCTTTGCCAGCTGAAAGGGGCTTACATTCACTGGACATTAAACACTATCTTAAGTTTTACCTTACAGAACTAAATCATTCAGAAAATCTGATCAACTCTTAGTCTCCTTTGCTTCGCCGAGGCAAGGACAAGCTCTACCAAAGATGAGTCCTGCTCGCTGGGTAGTTGCGGTTATTGCGTTCTGCCATGAGAAAGCAGGGAGACCACTGCTGGCAGAAGTGAAGGCACACTGCACAAGGAAGGTCGCTGCTTCTTCAGCCCTGTTTGCCGGGTATCGCTTCCTGGCATCTGCAGGGCAACCATGCGGGTTAATGCCCATACTTTCATAAACCATTAATGCCTGGACACATGGCAAAAAGCTGATGTTGCAGTTGGACTGGCCAAGTTACGGGGCATGTTTGCCTTAGGTATGTAACTTCACATCTTTTCTGGTTATGTCTGATTCTGATTTGTCTCTCTCTCTCGCGCTCTCTATTCTTTTATTGAGTTATATGGTTTACGATATATACGTATGTATATATTGACCGGATTACTTATCCGCAGTTTTCATTACTCTGATTCGCTCTTCCTCGTCCGAGTACTTACTAAATTAGGTTTTACCTCCTGTGCCCCCTTTTTCCACACCTTCACCAAACCTTTTTTCTATTTCTAGTCTCCCTCCAAACTCTTCCCATAAAACCCACCCTAATCCCCAGCAGTTCCTGAGCCCTACCCAAGCATAGTTCAATGAAGCCAAGATAAGAAGGCCAGGAAACCAGGGAGTCATACAGGAAAGTGCCTCTTTTGACATGGTCACCCCCAACCCTTTTTGTCTGCTTTCTGGTGCAATTTCATTTGAAAGTGCACCGGGTCCCTGCTAAACCGGTCCCCAATGACAAATCTCTTTCCCTAAAACTGCACAGTCATTTTCCCTATTGGCAAGCCTTTAGTTGCCATGGTAAGTCTCTAGACAATGGTACCCCTGGTACCTAGGGCATGGGGTACTAAAGGAAGGCCTGTGACGGTTGCAGCACAGATTGTGCCACCCCCAGGGACCCTCTCACCTGAGTGCACACAGTGCTGCCTTCTCATGCTGCGTGTCTTGGTGCAAACCTAAAATGAAAACACGACATGGCACACTCTGTGCGCCCTGTTCCCTGCACACTGCATGCAATATATGTAAGTCACCCCTCTGGCAGGCCTTCCAGCCCTACAGGCAGGATGCATTATATTACATGTGAGGGCATACCTGCATGTGCAGATATGTGCCTGCTATGGCTTTGTCGATTCTCAGACATAGTAAGTGAACAGTGCAGCTATTTTAAGTAAATGTGCTGGACACTGGCTATTACGAGTTCTCCAGCTACAAGATGGCTTCACTGACAATAGGGATGTTTGGTATCCAGCATCTCATATAAATAAACTAACATTGGGCACTGACTTCGACCTTGGCACCCAACCACCCCAGTGCCACTGTGGGTGCACTCTCGGTTCCAACCTGAACCTTGCCCGGTGCTAGCCTGAAACCCTGAAGACTAGGGTTGTAAGTTGTGTACTTAACTGAGAAATTGCATTCATGTTTTCCTTCCATAGGTTAACATTGAAGACTCTGAAAATCGCACTGTGTCGATTTTTGAAACAACAAAGTATTTTTAATTTAAAAACTGCTTACCTTGTAACAAAGTTCTTGGGTTCAAAGCATATATATAAAAGCAACTGTTACTTTTCTAAATTGGTCTTGGATTTATTCTTTGAGTGTGTGTCTCATTACTTGCCTCTGTGAGTACAACAAATGCTTAACACAACTCCTTCATAAGCCTAGCTGCTCGCCCACACTACCACCAAAAGAGCACTAGACCTATCTATTTCTGCCTCTGCAAAACTTTGGGTATTCACTGTACATCCTGCACAGTGTACTTCATTTTAGTGCACTACATTGAGAGCCAGCTTCCTTCACTCATCCTAGCCCGTACTAAATTAGGAGATACCCAAGCAAAAGGCTTTCTTATCAACTCACACAGATCAACAGAAAACCAGGACACTCAGACATGCAGGTGCCAGTTATTTGTATTGAAAACAAAACACACCACCTTACATGCCCCTAATGTCCGTTCTGTAAGAAAGGCCACACCAGACTCACCCCGAACTGAACATCTCACCCTGGAATCTGGGAAGGAGCCTTAGTATGAACCTCAGAAGCAGACTCTGGGCACTGAGCAACATGCAGCCCATAGTGGGACACAAATGTGGATGGAGAGGCCCAGGTTGCAGCAGCACAAATATCTTCCACAGAAACCCCTGCCCATTCTGTCTTGGAGGTGGCCATACCCTGAGTAGAATGAGCCTTAACAGACAGAGGAAACTCAGAACCAGACTGCTTGTAAGTGAAGGAAATTACAATATCTGATAGAGACTTCTAGCTGCAGTTTCCTTCCCTTAGAAATCCATGGCGTCCGCTTCGAATCCAGAATTCTTCTGCTTAGCAGTACTCTGCGTGCGCCGTCGGGTGGCGTCGTGTGAATCCGTGTGCGTCATCCAGCTCTGCGTGGCGTCGTCAACATCGTTGGAGCCGTCTATGACGTTACGGTTGTCTATATAGATGCCACCTCAGCGCGTGTACGTCAGTTCTTTTCCTTCCGCGACAGTTAAGATCCGGATTAGAGCTACCCTTTCTTCAATGTTCGTCAAGGCCTTTTCATCTTTTTGACTGTTTGAAGTCATGTCTTTGAGAAAGACTGGGTTCAAGCCGTGTGGTGCATGTAATTGCACTATGTCGTGACGGGCCCGCACCGAGTTTGCCTTTGGTGCCTTGCAAGGATCACGATTCCACCTCGTGCTCCAACTGTCGGGCCATGGCTCCGAAGGCCATGAGGGAGAGATCCCTTAAGCTTCTTGCGGCCCGACAGCCGTCTTTGTTTAGTGCGACTGCGAGGAGGTCACAAGTCCCGAAGTAGGAAAAGGTCGCAGCACTGCTCCCAGAGCCCCAAGTCCTCTTCCTCGCATTCAAGGTTATCTGATCATTCAGGTAAGAGGCACAAGAAGAAGACGAAATCCAAGCGGACTTCGACATTCCCATGCCCGTCGGCCGATGAGACGTCTAGAGAACGTCGACATTCCAAGCGCGGTTCCGCAGAGCTGTCGCCAGGGTCAACTCCACGTCTTCCTCCTTTTCCGGGAATCAGAGCGACCCCCGCTCACATAAAATAATTTTACGAGGCATGCATCTAGTTTTTGAGTGGGCAGCACCCTCGGGTGGGTCTTTGGGCCGCGTGGGGTAACAAGGAGCCCCTTCGTGTTCGACATTGGTGGCTTTGGCCTCTGCGCCATTGGGGACCCCAGGATCCAATACTGGATCCGGACCGGCTCCGGTCCGTCACAGTCGACCTCCTCTGGCGCCAGGTCCGACGTCGAAGCTTTCTCCACCACCGGCACCCACTGGTGGTAGCCCCATCCTCATTCCGGATGATCCGGAGCCGGAGCGACTCTGACTTTGTCGCCGATTCAGGCCAGATCATTGTCTGAGCATTATTTAGAACAGCCAGGTACAGGAGAGGAATGAGAGGGGTCTAGGGACCCTTTGGAATATGACCTGGAACAGGACTGGTATGAGGATCTAGTGGAGGCCAGTGGACTGGACACATCTCCAATTACTGTCATGCTCTCTCCTCCTAATGTGGCTACGGAGGAGGGAGCTTCTTATGCTATGGTGGTGCCCTGGACAGCTGAGGTCCAGGACCTAGACTTGCCTATGGTGCCAGTCAGGACGAATCTCCTGACATAGGTGCTTCAACCGGGACAACATCAGAACCCATGTTGCCCTTCAATGAGGCCCTAACGGATGTCCTTCTGGGTACATGGTCTAAAACCAACACAGAGGCTCCTGTGAATAGGACAGTCGGCCGCAGCCATAGACCTGCTCCGAGCGACCCTAGTTTCCTGACTCAACTCCCCACTCCTGAGAGCTTGGTAGTCTAAACCTCTACTTCCCGTGGTGCCTTCCCATCTACTCCCCCGGATAGGGAATCCAAGAGGCTGGACCAGCTTGGAAAGATAATGTTTTCTTCCACCAGCATGGCATTGAGGTCCGTAAACACCTCTTGCCTATTGGGCTGTTTTTCCCATACTTTATGGGATACGGTAGCACTGGTGCTTCACCAGGTCCTAGAGGGTGTACCGCACACTCTCACCCAGGCTGTAAAGGATGGGAGTGATTCAGCCAAGTTTATGGTCAGGTGTGGATTGGACATGACCGAATCGCTCGGCAGAGCGATTTCACCGTCAGTGACCATACATCGCCACGCCTGGCTACGTTCAACTGGCTTTTCGGGGGATGTCCAGTCAAGTTTGATGGACATGCCTTTTGATGCCTCTCCCCTTTTTAGTGAGAAGGCAGACTCCGCGCTTGAGAGGTTCAAGGATTCTCGAGCTACAGCCAGATCCTTGGGCCTTTCAGTGCCAGGACGACAGCAGTCTGTCTTTTGCCCCTTTCGAGGCTTCGGAAGGGGCATGGTACCACGCCAGCTACAGTTTAGCCACTGTCCTCAGGCTTCACAACATCCCAGAGGAGGACGTGGTGGTGGTACCATCAGACCCAGAGGGTCTGGCCAGAGGTCGGCCACGACACAGCCCCTCTCCACTGCGTCCAAGCCCTACTAGTGTGGTTCTGCAGGACCACGTCCGTCCAGTTGGAGAGAGGATTCAATTTCATCTCTCTCACTGGCTTTCCATCACAACGGACAAATGGGTTCTGCAGATCATACAAAAGGGCTACTCCCTCCCCTTCTAGTCTTTCCCTCCCTCTATCCCCCCGACAAAGGAACAGCTAATGGAGGGCCATCTGGTTTTGCTCTGTGAGGAAGTTACTGCTCTCTTGGCCAAGGGAGCCATAGAAATAGTCCCGATGTCAGAAGTAGGCAGCGGTTGTTATTCTCACTACTTTGATTGCCCAAAAAACCAAGGCCTTTCTCTCTATCCTGGATATACGGGACGTCCTTCTCCTCCTCAAGAAGGAGAAATTCAAGATGCTCACTCTTGCTCAGGTCTTGTCTGCCCTAGATCAAGGAGACTGGATGGTCATATCCCCATACTGCCAGCCCACAGGTGTTACCTGCGGTTCAAGGTGGGCCACGAGAACTTTCAATTTACCGCGCTCCCTTTCGTTCTCACCAGTGCCCCTCGTGAGTTCACAAAGACAATGGCGGTGGTAGCAGCTCATCTGTGCAGGTCAGGGATTTCACTCTTCCCATACCTGATGATTGGCTGTTGAAGGCTCCCACGCCCCAGGCTCTCGTCACCCATTTCCAGACGACGACGGACCTCCTGCACTCGCTGGGGTTCACTATCAATGTGGCGAAATCACACCTGACTCCCTCTCAGAAGCTCACCTTCACATCAGAGCTGTTCTGGACACAGTGCAGTATCGGTGCTATCCTCCTGAGCAGTGCGTTCAGGATATTCAGGCTATGATACCGATGTTTCAGCCTCTGACCTGGATTTCAGTGAGACAGACTCTGATGCTGCTGGGACTCATGGCTCCCTGCATCCTGCTGCTCAAGCATGCCAGATGGCATATGAGGGCTCTGCAGTGGGACCTGAAGTTCCAATGGGCACAGCATCAGGGAAATCTTACCGACGTGGTTCAGATCTCGAAGGGGACTGCAAAGGATCTGCAGTGGTGGTTAGTGAACTGCGATTGGGTCAAAGGCAGACTCCTCTCCCTTACCCAACCAGATCTCACAGTAGTGACAGATGCACCACTTCTGGGATGGGGCGGCTGTATGGAAATGCCTCATTGGCATGGTTACCCCCTGACCTTTTGCCTTTGCTGATGCCAAGTTTTGATTGAAAGTGTGCTGGGACCCTGCTAACCAGGCCCCAGCACCAGTGTTCTTTCCCTAAACTGTACCTTTGTTTCCACAATTGGCACAACCCTGGCACTCAGTTAAGTCCCTTATAACTGGTACCCCTGGTACCAAGGGCCCTGATGCCAGGGAAGGTGTCTAAGGGCTGCAAAATGTCTTATGACACCCTGGGGACCCCTCACTCAGCATATGCACACTGCCTCACAGCTTGTGTGTGCTGGTGGGGAGAAAATGACTAAGTCGACATGACACTCCCCTCAGAGTGCCATGCCAACCTGTCACTGCCTGTGGCATAGGTAAGTCACCCCTCTAGCAGGCCTTACAGCCCTATGGCAGGGTGTACTACACCACAGGTGAGGACATATGTGCATGAGCACTATGCCCCTACAGTGTCTAAGCAAAACAGACATTGTAAGTGCAGGGTAGCCATAAGAGTATATGGTCTGGGAGTTTGTCAAACACGAACTCGACAGTTCCATAATGGCTACTCTGAAATCTGGAAAGTTTGGTATCAAACGTCTCAGCACAATAAATGCACACTGATGTCAGTGTGGAATTTATTGTGAAATACACCCAGAGGGCATCTTAGAGATGCCCCTTGCATACCAATCCAACTTCTAGTGTGGGACGGACCAGTTTCTGCCAGCCTGCCACAATCAGACGAGTGGCTGGCCACATGGGGAGAGTGCCTTTGTCACTCTGTGGCCAGGAACAAAGCCTGCACTGGGTGGAGGTGCTTCACATCTCCACCTGCAGGAACTGTAACACCTGGTGATGAGCCTCAAAGGCTCACTCCCTTTGTTACAGCACCCCAGGGCATCCCAGCTAGTGGAGATGCCCGCCCCGCCGGCCACTACCCCCACTTTTGGCGGCAAGGCTGGAGGAGATAATTAGGAAAACGAGGAGGAGTCACCCACCAGTCAGGACAGCCCCTAAGGTGCCCTGAGCTGTGGTGACCCCTGCCTTTAGAAATCCTCCATCTTAGTTTTGGAGGATTCCCCCAATAGGATTAGGGATGTGCCCCCCTCCCCTGAGGGAGGAGGCACAAAGAGGGTGTATCCACCCTCTAGGACAGTAGCCATTGGCTACTGCCCTCCAAGGCCTAAAAACACCCATAAATTTAGTATTTAGGGGCACCCCAGAACCCAGGAAATCATATTCCTGCAACTTGAATCAAGAAGAAGGACTGCTGACCTACAAGCCTGCAGAGACGAAGGAAGATGACAACTGCTTTGGCCCCAGCCCTACCAGCCTGTCTCCTGAGTCGAAAACCTGCAATCAGCGACGCATCCAACAGGGACCAGCGACCTCTGAAGCCTCAGAGGACTGCCCTGACCCCCAGGACCAAGAAATTCCAGTGAGCAGCAGCTCTCATCAAGAACCTGCAACAAACTTGCAACTTTTCTTCAACTTCTAAAGAACTCACTCTTCCTGCCGGAAGCGTGAGACTTCACACTCTGCACCCGACACCCCCAGCTTGAGATCCAGAGAACCAACACCACAGTGAGGACTCCCCGGCGACTGCAACCCCGTGAGTAGCCCGAGACAACCCCCCTGGACCCCCACAGCGACATCTGCAGAGAGAATCCAGAGGCTCCCCCTGACCGCGACTCCCTGTAACAAGGGACCCAACGCCTGGACCAAGCACTGCACCCCCAGGACCAGAAGGAACCGAACTTCAGTGCAGGAGTGACCCCCCAGGCCACCCTCTGCCTAGCCCAGGTGGTGGCTGGCCAATGAAGTCCCCCTGTGCCCTGCCTGTACCGCTAGAGTGACCCCGGGTCCCTCCATTGTTTCCTATACAAAACCCGATGTCTGCTTTGCACACTGCATCCATCCGCCCCTGTGCCGCTGAGGGTGTGTTTTGTGTGCCTACCTGTGTCCCCTCCAATGCTCTACAAAACCCCCCTGGTTTGCCCACGAGGACGCGGGTACTTACCTGCTGGCAGACTGGAACGGAGCACCCCTGTCCTCCATAGGCGCCTATGTGTTTTGGGCCCCTCTTTGGCCTCTGCACCTGACCGGCCCTGAGCTGCTGGTGTGGTAACTTTGGGGTTACCACACCAGCAGCTAAGGGCCGGTGAGGTGCAGAGGTCACAGAGGTGCACAAAACACATAGGCGCCTATGGAAAACAGGGGTGCTCCGGTTCCAGTCTGCCAGCAGGTAAGTACCTGAGTCCTCGGGGGGCAGACCAGGGGTGTTTTGTAGAGTACTGGGGGGGGACACAAGTAGGCACACAAAATGTATCCTCAGCGGCACAGGGGCGGCCAGGTGCAGTGTGCAAAGCAGGCGTCGGGTTTTGTATAGGTTTCAATGGAGGGGACCCGGGGTCACTCTAGCAGTGCACGCAGGCACAGGGGGGGCTTCTCGGGCCAGCCGCCACCTGGGCTAGGCAGAGGGTCACCTGGGGGTCACTCCTGAACTGAGGTTCGGCTCCTTCAGGTCCTGGGGGCTGCGGGTGCAGTGCTTGGTCCAGGGTTCGGGCCCCATGTTACAGGCAGTCGCGGTCAGGGGGAGCCTCTGGATTCTGTCTGCAGGCGTCACTGTGGGGGTCCAGGGGTGTCGTCTCAGGCTACTCACGGGGTCGAAGTCGCCGGGGAGTCCTCCTTGCGGTTTTAGTTCTCTGGATCTCGAGCCGGGGGCGTCGGGTGCAGAGTGTGAAGTCTCACGCTTCCGGTGGGAAGAGTGATGTCTTTAAAGTTGAAGAAAAGTTGCAACTTTGTTGCAGGATGTTGAGCAGAGCCACTGCTCACGGGAGTTTATTGGTCCTGGGGGTCAGGGCAGTCCTCTGAGGCTTCAAAGGTCGCTGGTCCTTGTTGGATGCGTCGCTGGTTGCAGGTTTTCGACTCCGGAGACAGGGCGGTAGGGCTGGGGCCAAAGCAGTTGTCGTCTTCCGTCGTCTCTGCAGGCTTGTAGGTCAGCAGTCCTTCTTCTTTAGCTCAGGTTGCAGGAATCTGATTCCCCGGTGTCTGGGGTGGCCCTAAATACTAAATTTAGGGGTGTGTTTAGGTCTGGGAGAGCAGTAGCCAATAGCTACTGACCTGGAAGGTGGTTACACCCTCATTGTGCCTCCTCCCTGAGGGGAGGGGGGCACATCCCTAATCCTATTGGCGAAATCCTCCAAAACTAAGATAGAGGATTTCTAAAGGCAGGGGTCACCTCAGCTCAGGGCACATTGGGGGCTGTAATGACTGGTGGGTGACTCCTCCTTGTTTTCCTAATTATCTCCTCCAGCCATGCCGCCATAAGTGGGAGCAGAGGCCGGAGGGGCGGACATCTCCACTAGCTGGGATGTCCTGTGGTGCTATAACAAAGGGGGTGAGCCTTTGAGGCTCACAGCCAGGTGTTACAGTTCCTGCAGGGAAAGGTGTGAAGCACCTTCACCCAGTACAGGCTTTGTTCCTAGCCACAGACTGACAAAGGCACTCTCCCCATGTGGCCAGCAACTCGTCTGGTTGTGGCAGGCTGGCAGAAACTGGTTTGCCCTACACTAGAAGTTGGATTGGTATTCAGGGGGTATCTCTAAGATGCCCTCTGGATGCATTTTACAATAAATTGCACACTGGCATCAGTGTGCATTTATTGTGCTGAGAAGTTTAATACCAAACTTCCCAGATTTCAGTGTAGCCATTATGGAACTGTGGAGTTTGTGTTTGACAAACTCCCAGACCATATACTCTTATGGCTGCCCTGCACTTACAATGTCTAAGGTTTTGCCTAGACACTGTAGGGGCATAGTGCTCATGCGGTTATGCCCTCACCTATGGTATAGTGCACCCTGCCTTAGGGCTGTAAGGCCTGCTAGAGGGGTGACTTACCTATGGCACAGGCAGTGTGAGGTTTGCATGGCACTCTGAGGGGAGTGCCATGTCGACATAGTCATTTTATCCCCACCAGCACACACAAGCTGTGAGGCAGTGTGCATGTGCTCAGTGAGGGGTCCCCAGGGTGGCATAAGGCATGCTGCAGCCCTTACAAAACTTCCCTGTCAACAGGGCCCTTGGTACCAGGGGTACCAGTTACAAGGGACTTATCTGAGTGCCAGGGCTGTGCCAATAGTGGAAGCAAAGGTACAGTTTAGGGAAAGAGCACTGGTGCTGGGGCCTGGGTAGCAGGGCCCCAGCACACTTTCAATCAAAACTTAGCATCAGCAAAGGCAAAAAGTCAGGGGCTAACCATGCCAAGGAGGCATTTTCTTAGAGCGTCTCCGTTGGCTGGACCCAAAAAGAGCGTTATCGTTCTACCTTGACCGCAGAAAAGAGTTCTGGGTGGCCGACCAACTCTTTGTGGGCTACGTTGGTGCAAAGATGGGTCGGGCAGTACAGAAACTGTCCATTTCGCGCTGGGTCATTCTCTGTACAAAGATCTGCTACGCTTTGGCCACGAAGTAGAAAGTTCTTCAGAAGAAAAGAAAATTAAACATCCATGCTGCTTACCATACAAAGGTTGAGCAGTGGCTATTCCTGTAGACATGTGCTGTACAGACATGGGCAATTATTGCAAAGAATATATATTTAGCTCAATGATTACTCACTGAGGAACAAATATGCATCAGTTTAGTATCCATGCAGTGACACATTTAATGGAGTCCACTAAACATGTATGAAGTGAACAAAGTATAAGTGAGCCCATATTAATTTAGGAAAAATACAATGTTGCATGAATATGCTTTGGTAGAAAGGATACATATTCTGATAGGACAACTGTGCTCTACCTAGTTCCTGATAGTCACTGCCATCCACTTACGAAGATTTCAATGACTCAAAGGCAGAATGGGTGCACATAGGAACTGTACATGATTATTGGCAATGATTGAAAACACTGTGATGTTTAATAAAGCAGAGTGCAATACGCCACTGCACAGCTTCTGGATAATGACTAATACTTTGTAACCATTGACATAACTTCATGCATCAGTCTGGAAAAGCTAAGATACTTATATAGAGTTGTGATGCACTTTTAAAAAAAAAATACTTTAGTTAATGGATGTGTTTCAGAGCTTCTGAAATTCAGATTTTTACTTTTTAGCTCTGGATGTACATCGCAGCATGTGTAATCAATAGAAAAAGAGATTTGAGGATCAAAACTAAGAGAAGGGCTTTGTTTCTGCCCACATGTTGGTTATCTTGAGTAAAATATTTGATTGGGCAGAAGGCATGTGCTGCCATTGAGAAACAGTGCTTGTCCTACACCTCTTGGATCCTGAGGGGAGTTCAGTCACCTTAAAAACATAATGATGTGACAGTCAGCAATGGGAAGACTTCTTTACTATGTGATGATAGTATTGGCTAGTAATAGTTCTAAAGCATCTTGACATGCTTACAGTATGCATCAACTACACTGTAGACCATATTTCTATAGATAGGTTATTTTGCATGGGTGAGTCCCTTATGCCAGGGAGCGTATACAATATGACAGTGCTAGAAATTTATCAGCCATAGTCATGGGTACCTGTAAAGATTCCCTCTGGAATACAAGGGTTAGCATTTTGCCATTGACAACCCCTATAAAATGAGTACAGGAAATCTCATGATAAGAATTACCTCCAATATTGGTTCTAACATTTTGCTATGGGTCCACCCCAAATGCTAAGAACTACGTACATCAGGTCAGGGTCTTCGGCCAGGTGTGGTGGCACGTATTCTGTGTCCCTGCTGCTGGGTATGACTGCTTTAGTGGCTTTCTAAGACAGTTTGAGGCAAGAATAACCTCCAGTATGCCAGACCAGAAACACACTTGCAAGCATAACACATACACATGCACTCACAAACACATACTGACACACACAAACACATACTGACACACACACATTCTCTGTCATTCTCTCTCACACTCGGGTATATTTACAAAGAACTGGTGTGGCCTGCTCCAAAATTGACAGCGCCTTGCTCTGTCAATTTTGAAACACAGGGATGCACCGTATTTATAAAAAAGACGGTGCATCCCTGTGTTTCCCCCTGCGCCAGTGCTAAATTAGCTGCCTAGCGTCAACGCAGCCGCCCTTGCGCCATGGTGCAAGGATCGCAGTGTTGCGGGGGAGATTGTCTTTGTGCAGGAAGTGACCCCTTCCTGCACAAAAACAATCTTCAGTGGCGATTTGCTCTTTCTATGTGTGCTGCAGAATGCAGCACACATTCAGAGAGCAAAAACCACAAAGGAATGAAAGCATTTCTCCTAGTTGCACCATGCTAATGCCACCTCTGGGGTGGCGTTAGGTTTTGGCGCTGCCACAGATTTATGATTTCTTGTAAATCTGGGGAAAAGTCAAAATGCAATGGGTGTTGCTGTGGAATGCCTACAGCAACACCTATTTCACGCCCCTTCCACGCAAAATGATGCATGTGAAGGGTCCATATTTACAAGGTGCCGTTAAGCCATAAAATGTGGCATGCCGCCTTGTATATACGGCGCAGTGTACAATGCCACCGGAACATCACAAAAATTGTAAATATGCCTCTCGGTTTCACACACACTCTTTCTAACTATATCTCTTGCACACATTTTTATTCTCTCACACACACATACACAATGCCACTCTAAAGGTTAAAGTAACATTAGAATCCGATAGAGACATCTTCTTGCAGATTCCTTACCTTAGAATTTCCACCAGGCGTCTTTGTGTAATACCGGGTTAAAACCCTGCAGATCCTGCCATCAGGCGATATATGTGACAAATCCACACCTCGTGTGCCTATGATGTCTGGAGCGAAATCTGACCCGTGCTCCAAGTGCTGGGGCCATGAATCTAAAAGCTTTTAGGGAGCAGTCCCTAAAGCTCCTTGCGGCCCAGCTCTGTATCGCTCCCGATCTTGGTTAAGAGGAAGGTCCTGACAATGGTTGCAAAGCCCTTCTTCATCATCTTCCCGCTCCAAGTCCTTCGGGTAAGTCAAGGCACAGTAAGAAGTCGATTTCACCCCATCCGTTGGTTGACAAGACAGGGGAAAAGTAGGATCTTCGATCTAGACCTCTATCCTCTGAGCCTGCTTCTGGGTCTCCTCCGCACCTCCCAGTGTCTCCAGGAGCTGGATCGACTCAAGCCCAACTCAGAGAGTTTTATGAGGCCAGGCACCTCATCTTTGGGCAGTTCCACTCTGCTGAGGCAACTTCAGGCCTGTGGAGTCAGAAGGGGCCCCCTCAGGTTCTGTGCCTGTTGCTTCGGCCCTGGCTCCAGGTGGTACCCTTGAATCCGTTCCTGGATCCGAACCGGCATTGGTCGTACTCACTTGACTTTCCCCGAAGCCGGTTCTCACATTGACGCCCCAGATGCTGCCCGTGCCCCGGGGGCGTCGACCCCATCCTCATTGCCGACTCCTACATTGAGCTGAACTGGTGTCGCCCAATGCTGTTCCTGACTTCGACAGGGGCCTTGGCCCCTGTGTCGGATCCTGACCCTTATTCTTATGGGTTGGGGTATGTTGATGAATGGGAGGGGTCGCTGGACCTATTAGAACACCAGTTACAGAACCCTTTGGACTGGCGTATCGACGTGGGTGAAGCCAGTGGTCTGGATACTCCTCCTGGCAATGGCATGCTTTCTTCTCCTACTGTGGCTACAAAGGAGGGAGCATCCTATTCTATGGTGGTGCAAAGAGTGGTCAAAGTCTAGTACCTGAGGCTGCCTTTGCTGGCAGTCAGGTCTAACCTCCTGACACAGGTGCTTCAGCCTGGGACTTCATCCTCTCAACCCCTATTACCCTTTAATGAAGCCTTTGCTGATGTCCTGCTGGGTACCTGGTCCAAACCCAGCACAGGGGTTCCTGTGAACAGGATTATTGCCCGCCACCATCAACCTGCTCCAATTTACCCAGCGTTCCTAACGCAACATCCCACCCCTGAGAGCTTGCTTATCCAAGCCTCTACATCCCAGGCCACGTTCCCTTCTGTACTCCCGGATAGGAAATCCAAGAGGCTGGACCAACTTGGGAAGAAGATATTTACTTCCTCCAGACTGGCATTGCGTGAACACTGCATGTCTTTTGAGCTGTTACTCCCACACACTGTGGGATATGGTTGCGCAAGTGCTGCCACAGGTCCCTGAGGAGGCTAGGGCTGTACTCTCTCAAGCTGTTGCTGGTAGGAGAGACACAATAAAGCTCACAATCAAATATGGACTGGACATGACCGTCTAACTGGGCAGAGCGTTTGCTTCAGCAGTGGTACTTAGGCGCCGCACCTGGTTGAGGACTGCTGGCTTTTTGGGGGATGTCCAAGCCAATCTGTTGAACTTGCTCTTTAATGACACCCATCTGTTTGGAGACAGACTCCGTGCTTGAGCGCTACAAGGATTCTCATGCTATGGCCAGGTCCTTGAGACCCTCTTTCCCCTTTTGTGGCTATGGAACGGGTGCCCAGCCATGTCAGTTCGCCACCAGCCACTGTGCTGCGCAAGCTGGCCAGCCTCTACATGGCCGTGGACTTTGGTTTACTGTCCTCATGATCAGGGAGCCAGCGGTCTGGCCAGTCCACCCCGACGCTGCCTCCAAACTTTCCTTGCCTGACACTTCACCACCGGAGGCCAATCGGAGGCAGAATCCACATCAACTGCTCTGCTGACAGTCCATCACATCAGACAGGTGGGTTTTGCAGCTAATCCAAAGGGGCTGTTCTCTCCTCTTCAAAACTACCCCTCCATCCATGCCACCATCCTACGATTCGATGACAGAGGATCACTTGACACTTCTCCATGAGGCGGTTACGGTTCTCTTTGCCAAGAGAACCATAGAATAGGATCCCTGTGCTAAAAGTAGGTTGTGGCTGTTATTCCTGCTACTTTCTGGTGCCCAAAAAGGACAACAGCTATTGCCCTATCCTAGACCTTCAGATCCTCAATCTCTTCCTCAAGAAGAGGTTCAAAATGCCCACTCTGACTCAGGTTCTACCTGTCCTGGACCCAGGAGACTGGATGGTAGCGATGGACTTGCAGGATACTTACTTCCATATTCCCGTCCTGCCTGCCCACAGACAATACTTTTGGTTCACAGTAGGCTAGTGCCCCTCTGGGGTTCTTCAAGGTGATGGTGGTGATCCCAACTCATCCGGGTTTTTCAGTCTTCCACTATCTCGACAACTGGCTGTTGAAGGCAAGCTCACCCCAGGCTGTCCTCTCCCACCTGCAGACTATGACAGACCTCCTGCATTCTCTGGGGTTCACTATAAATGTGCCAAGGTCCCACCTGACTCCTTCTCAGATGCTCCCTTTCATCTGAGCTGTTATGGACACAGTTCAGATTCTGACTTCTGGATCCTCTGGAGCGGCGAGTCCAGGATATGTAGGCTATGATACTGATATTTCAGCCTCTAACCTGGGTTTTGGTGAGAATGACTCTACGGCTGCTAGACCTCATGGCCTCCTGCATCCTATTGGTGACACAGCTCAGCAGGCATATGCGGGCTCTGGAGTGGGACCTGAAGTTCCAGTGGGCACAGCATCAGGGGAATCTCTCCGACATGGTCCAGATCTCGCATGGAACTGCGCAAGATCTACAGTGGAGGCTAACAAACCCCGATTGGTTCAGAGGCAGATCCTTCTTCCTTTTCCAACCAGATCTGACAGAAGTGACTGATTTGTTGCTCCTTGGATGGGGCGGCCACCTGGAAGAGGCAGAGATCGGAGTCATCTGGTCTCTTGCAGAGTCCATATTCCACATCAGTGTGTTGAAGCTCAGGGTGATCTGACTAGCATTGAAAGCATTTCTTCCCTCTCTCAAAGGGAAGATAGTGCAAGCGTTTACAGACAACACCACCACCATGTGGTACTGTAACAAGTGGGGGTGGGGTCGTGGACCCTTTGTCAAGATGCTTCGTGCCTCGGGGCATGGCTGGCACAGCTAGGCATAGCCCTGGTGGTTCAACACCTGGCAGGTTCTCTGAACGTCAGAGCATGCAAACTCAGCCAACAATTCTTGGTCAATCACAAATGGTGTCTCCTTTCGGAGGTGACCAAAGGTCTCCTTCAGCAGTGGGGAGAGCCTTGGTTAGATCTGTTCACCTTCGCAGAGAACTTGCAATGTCAGCAGTGTTGCACGTTGGAGTTTCCAAGCTGGCACTCACTCAGTGCCTTTCTGCCTATACCACTTCTGGCCAGAGTTCTCAAAAACATCACTAACGACTGGGCACAAGTAATCCTTGTGGCTCTGGACTGGGCACAATGAGTCTGGTATTCCAAGCTGTTGAGCATGGCCCTCAATCCTCTGATCAAACTGCTGCTTCAGGAGCAGGGGAGGGTTCTCCGACTATCCGAATATCCGACTTCTTATGTGGGAATTGAGGGGCGGCAGTTGACCACTTTAGATCTTCACCCAAAGTGTGTAATGTGATCTTAGCAACCAGGCGTCCCTCCACCAAAACAGTGTACTCCTGTCAGAAGTAATTTGTGGCATGGTGCACAGACTAGTCTGTTGACCCCCTCTCTGCCACTCTCTCTGAGGTTTTATTGCTTACCCTTTCATTGACCCAGAAGGGCTCTGCTTTCAGCACTCCCAAAGGTTATTTGCGTGCAATCTCTGCTTTCTTATGGCTGCCTGATCAGCCTTCTTTGTTTGAATTCCCTATTGAACATAGGTTTCTTAAGGGCCTTACTCATATGTTTCCTCCTTCCCCATTTATCATGCCCCAATGGGACTTGAATTTGTTTCTAACATTCCTGATGTGTGCTCCTTTTGAGCCTCTCCACAATTGTCCTCTAAGGTTTCTCACTTTGAAAACAGCCTTCTTTGTTACCATTAAATTTGCCTGCAGCGTAAGTGAGCTGCAGGAATTGTCATCTAAGCCACCCTACTTTTCCATCTATCCTGACAGTGGTGCTTTGCACACGGGCCACCTTTCTCTGAAAAGTGGTTACGCCCATCCATGTAGCCCAACTCATTACCTTGCCTACTTTTTACACACCCCGGCATCATTCTAAGGAAGAGGAGACACTCCTCCACCTTGACCCAAAAAGAGTGTTGGCATTCTACCTTGATCATTCCATTGAGGTCCGGGTGGGTGATCAACTCTTTGTCGGTTATGTGGGTGCAAAGAAGAGGCGGACCATCTCCAGATGGGTCATATTCTTCATTAAAATGTGTGGCAATGACTAAGAAGCAACCTGTGAGGGCTTGTGTGCTCATTCTACAAGAGCTAAAGCTGCAACCACTGCATTAGTACGTGGAGTTCAAGTCCTAGATATCTGTCAGGCAGTAACATGGGCATTCCTGCACACTTTTACCAAACATTCCTGCCTGGACGGTCCATAGGGGGACCGTTTGACGAATCTTCATGAAATTTGCCAAAATAAGTGCCCCTCTTATTCTTGTTGCATCCAGAAAGTTTCAGGGTGATCTGTCAAGTGGGGCCCGGAGAAAAAGGGGGTAGGGTCAAAAAAGTAGCATATCCCCTCTTAATTCCCATAGGACCTTTAGGCACGTCTACAGCTGAAACATTGGGCGGAATTACACCAAAAGCTAGCTTTCGGTACACAGATTACGCTTTTGCTTATTTGGTGTAAATTTGTCAAGTACTTTAAGAAATATTAAAGGAAAATCCAAATTTGTATATCTGTGGTCGTGACTACTTCGTGAATAGTAATGAGCTCGTGCAGGGAAACACGTAGCTCTGATTGGCTGCCAACACTTCAAACTAGAAAGTGTTGACAACCATCTTGGGACTCTGCTTCAGCCAAGTATCACAAAAAAGTTAAAAAAAACAAAAACAAAACAAGTGTCCAGGGTAGAGTCACAGACACCTCTGTCCTGGTGCTGGGGTCCCTGCCAGAGATAAAAAAAAAATACACTTTTTAAAAAAAGAATTCCAGTTGTCGTGAATTTGGGGAAAAAAAGATGTGCACGCTTGTTTTTTAGAAGCCCCTGGGTGGGCCATCCCAGGGACCACCACCTCCCCAGGGCACAAAATAAAATTACATGTGGGGGCGCAGCCCCCCCCACCCGCAATCCTGGGGACCGCCACCTCTCTGGGGCATTATCAGTATTCAATGCGAGGGCCGTCGGTCCCCCCCGCAGACTCGGCGACCGCTATCTCCCTGGGGCATAGTCAATAGTCAATCTGGGCGGGGTGCTGCATGCCCCCCCATCCCGCAATCCTAGGAACTGCCACCTCCCCTGGCAATTACTAAATGAGGGCCTGTGACCAACCCCACTGAAGGCTGTGCAAGGTTGGGTGGTTATAGGGGGGGTTGGCCACCCTGCGGCCAACTGACGCTGCCGACAGCCAAAGCCAAGTTACCAGAGGGTGAGCACAGGTTACTTCACTGCATGCATTTGACTTGCCCTGACTAGGGTGGGTGAATTCTGCTTAGGTAAGATGCATACCCAAGCCAACCAGAAGCCCCCCATTTCTAACAAAATTGGATAAAAAAAAAAAAAACATAGAAATTAACTTTTAAAAAAAACAAAGGTTACAGGGATGTTATAGTTAGGGTCTGAATTTTGTTGTACAAAACTATAGAAATTAATCAGTTAGAATAATCTCAAATTACTGTAACTCGTGCTCTAAGGTAACTATTGACAAACGCACTTTGGCACCCTTTGCTATCTTCTATGAACAATATATCTGGTAAGGTGCTCCAGGTCCAAGCAGACAGCTGGATATCATTCAATCACTTATTACTTAGATGAAGACTCCTACAATACGGAACTGGGACTACAAGTAAGTAACATTTTCTTCCATCCTACTCCCATGTTATGGAGCTGTGTCTAAGTTCCTTTAATCTCCCTGAATGTATCACACACAAGCCAACTGTCTAAGAAATTCTTGCATAATAATAACAGATACCCTTTGGAAGAATACAGCAATAAAAGGCTCTTTATTATATGTCTCACAGCAATATGTTGACTCTGGAACATATATTGTGCTGGAGCTCTTGCTGGACAAGCCCCTCGTACCCAAGCGTGAGCCAGAGGAGCTAGCAAGGCGGTGAGTGTTGGAGTTTTAAATTTTATTTTATAGCATTTTAATCTAACATGCTGCATTGGAAATAGTGAATGGCAGTGTATGGGGTTCCTTGTCAGAGCCTATCAGCAAACAAAGGTTTGGGAAAGGAGAGGGTTGGCGATTGATTTAAGAACAGCAAGGCAGAGATCTACGGTATAAAAAGGTAATGAAAGACCAAAGGCAACTTGGTACTTGTCTCCATGTCACGGTGGACCCCACGAAAACACCAAAAAGGAGCTCAAACATGTAGTCTAAGATTAGTCCTTAAGGTCAAAGGATGTGAAGGCTGGGATCCACTTCATATCCTCCCTCTACCAGCCCCTAGAATCAGCTCAAGAAAGGCCTTTCTATTATAAGGTAGAGAGGTGCATTAATGAAGTCTCCATGCTTGTTTTATTTTAACTAGAGCAATACAAAAGGATGGCCCGAAACCGGTCACAGGATGCTTGTTTCCAGTCCAGGGAGGACGTGGCGTGGCTGTTCTGGCTGAATTGTTCACATGGGATGCAGTTTCAAGACTGATTTGTATATGGCTGGGTCAAAACTGGGGAGATGTGGCTAGCAAACTAATGATGGTTTAAACCCATATCTGTGACTGTGGGTGAGTGTTTGAAAAGTTTCAACACTCTGTCCATCATTTTATTTTGTGGTGCTGCATTGTGCACCCTAAGTGGCTAGGGTATGCCCAGGCATAGGTCTCTTGCTCTCTGTGCCACTGGATTCAAGCTAGCCTGGCTGATGAGGGGTGATACAGTGAAATCAGTTGCAGGATGCTTGTTTCCGGTCCAGGGGGGACCTGGCTTAGCAGTTTGGGCTGGACTGTTCCTATGGGGTGCAGTGTCAAGACTGATTTGCATATGGCTGGGTCTAAACTGGGATGACGTGGCGAGCAATGACATGGCAAGCAAAATACCGATGGATTAAACCTGTATCTGTGACTGGGGGTGAGTGTTTGAAAAGTTTCAACACTCTATACTTCATTTTATTTTGTGGTGCTGCATTATTTTAAATAGATACAGCTCACAGTTTTCCGACAGATGTGCAAAGGGATCAGTAATAAATCAATTGAATATCATTCAATATAATTTGAAAATAACATGATAGAAAATATGACATATATATTAAATATAAAATAAATTCTAAAGATCTAGTACCCAAAAAAAAGGACAACCAGGGAAAATTATGCACTGGAGTAGTAGAAAAAAAGTGATAAAATAATAGATGTAGGCAAATCTCCAAAATGTGATTCTAGTTCTCAGTCAAGGGGTACAGTGTTTATCTCGTAATGTCAAAAAATCTACCATATCTGGTTTTGTGTCTTAACCACAGTGTGAATATTTTTTGACACCTGCCTGAAAGCCTCACAACCAAATTCTCAGTTTTGAATGTTTGGTAGCATATTCTCCACAACTTTTTGCGGTCGTGGATTTTGTGGTTAAGAAATCTTCAGGGTTTTTTTTCTTTTTAAAGAAAATGTAGGGAAACCTGCATCATATTGTCTCCTCATACACTGGCAAAAAAGGATTTACAAAAGATGGCATGCTGATACCAACACCCTGCAGGACCTTCCTCCACTTTTCTGATCTCAGCATGTTACTGAGGGAAGTTTGCTTCCTGTACCATAAATGTCAGATTTTTCTGCCTGGTTGTTTGAGGACATCTCATCATTTAATTCACTGGAAGAGAACTACAGCCTCTGAGGACCTTCCATCTAACACGTTTAGCTGCTTCTAACAGACAGCTGCAGAAACAGTCAAACGATGCAGAACCATATCACTAATAACCGTTGTTTTCTGTGCCTCGGATTTTCTCCAGTGAAACAATGCTGAACGATTTAGAATTGACTTCTGTCCTGCGTATTGACATAAAACATAGAATACCTACAACTCAATCAGATTTGGGTGGTTTTGGGATACATGACCTTGATTGGTCCCCTGTCCCCCTGCAAAGTAAAGGATATGTACGCCTGCCTTAAGTGGCCCAACTACAAGTGAATCTGGTATCATTACATTATTTTGGACTCAGCACATACAAAATCTTGAGTGCATGCTCCAAACATAGGCCCTAAATTTCCAATAAGGCCCAGAGCTCTAGATTGGGGAATAGACTACCTTCTGTGTCCGTGGCCATGTACAGTGAGCAGTGATAGCATACCATATTCTACATCATATTATCTTAATTGATAGTTATAAACGTTGAATAATTTCTCAGACACCTGTGTGGACCCCGGAACACATTATTTAATATATTTAAACTTTGAGAAAAATATAATAATAAAATCATTTTCCCTAAAGTCTCAGTGTAGTTTATCTGTGATGTATTTTCCTTCTGAATGATGCAGAAGAATGCTTGAAAACTATAACATAGCCTTTGAATGTGCAGCACTTTGTCATCGAAATAGGACTGTCTGCATACCTATAGCATGAACAGAAAATGCAGCGTGATAGGCTAACACTGCTAGAAGTTACAAAATATAGCCTGTTCCTCCTTTAAAAACCTCATAAGCACCCTATCCCATAATGCACTGTAGTTGCAGTTCTCCTGTGAGCCTCAGGTGTTTTTATACCTCTAAAGTATTACTTTTAATATTCAGCATTTGTAAAAAGCATTGCACTCAACATTTTGACATCCCTTCTGTCAAGTAAATTAATTTTTCCTATTTTTGACAGGATTTTCTGTTCAGAATGCCTTCTCTTTTTACCTAATGCCCATTGTATTGAAGAAGGAAGGCAAGCTATGATGCTCAGACAGTCCATATAGTGTATTTCTGATTGATACAACTACCTGTGGATTCCTCACCTAATGAATACCCCCATTGCGCCAGCACTCAACGGAAATCTTCTTCCTAGCTTCTGCACTTCGACGAGGACGTCACAGTTGCCCACGCGACGCCGTCTGACGTCATACAGGTAATAAGAGGTCCTCGCTGATGTGCCGACGTCAGTTCCCTTTTTTCCATGCCATTCGAAACGGTTATCTTCGAGGGAGCTACTGTTGCTGTTCGACAGTTACAGTGTGTTTTTTGGATCTATTTTTTCTTTGAGATTACAATGTCGCAAAGAAAGTCAGGATTCAAGCCCTGCCGTGAGTGTGGGGGCAAAATGTCGGTAACGGACCCACATTCTGACTGTTTGTGGTGTCTTAGTTCCGATCATGATGTTGACAAGTGTGATTCTTGTCAACATATGAATCCTAAGGCCCTGAAAGAGCGCGAGGCCAAGCTTTTTCTGGTGAAGTAGAAGAGGAAGGAAAAGAGACATCATCGAAAATCCTCGTCACCGAAGTCTCCTCGGCGTTATCGGGACTCCCGGCGTCGTCGAGAATCACGGCGCCGGTCGAGTAAAGAGAGGTCTCGGTTGAGGTCACCATCAACTCGACGTCGGAAGACTTGGGAAGTCAGTCCCACTGTCACTCCCCAGCCGTCGACGCCGTTGCCTTCTCCAGCTTCACCGACTTCGCACAGGTCATCGGGCCAACCACCTTCAGTGTTTGAGGTTCCGCAGCCTCAAATGTTTTCTCCATCGTTGCAGACGTCGAGACCGGCGTCGGTGTCGCCTTCGAACCAGGCACCCCAGTACCCGGCTTTCCCGGCCCCTGGAGCTGATAGTACCGCATTTTTAAATGCAATGTTTTCCATCTTCCAGCAGATGGCTCCAGGTGGTGGACCGGCTGGTCCTTCAGGCCCTTTGGCCTTCAACATGGGTGCTCCGGCTCTGCTTCGACCAGCACCCTTTATGCCCTTTCTCCCCCTGGGGAACGTGGGCTCGGCGCCGGTATCAGCTCCGGTGGCTCCTGAGACTTCGGCTCCGACAGCTTCGGCTCCGGCGGCTTCGATGTTTCAACCAGTGACGCTGTCTAGACTTCCTACGACTCCGAAGCAGTCTTCTCTCCATCCGGTTCCTCGTTCGGTGCCGAAGAGACCTATGGCGCCTGTAGACCCGGCGTCTGACGGATCCGAGGATCGGCGTCGTTCTTCGATGTCCGCTGACATCATGTCGACGCCGAGGATAGAGGAGAGGCTACACTCGAGGAGGCTTGCTCTCCGCCTCCTTGAAGAGCAGGAGTACCAGAGACAAAACCTGGAGGAAGGAGAGATTGAGGACTCTCGTGAGGGTCTCCATGGGCTGGACACTGCTAGTGGCCTAGATACTTCCCCCGAATGGGACTTGTCATCTCCTGGGGAGTATACAGAAGAGGCGGCCACTTTTCATTCTGTTATCAGGAAGGCAGCTAGCTTCCTTTGCCGGTGACTGAAGCCAAGCAGAATTTGTTGACAGAGGTGTTGCACCCGGCCTCTACATCGGCAGAACCACTTTTGCCGTTCAATGAGGCGCTGCTGGACCCTATTATGGAAGTCTGGAAGAAGCCGCTGTCTTCTTCAGCTGTCAATAGATCTGTGGCTAGTAGGTATCGGGCTGCACCGGCAGACCCAGGTTTTCTTACCAGGCATCCAACACCTGAAAGCTTGGTGGTCCAGGCTTCCTGCTCGGCAAGGTCTGCTCCTGGGTCTTTTCCATCTGTGCCCTCAGATAGAGACTCCAAGAAGATGGACATGGCGTCCAAAAAGGTGTTTTCTTCATGTAGCATGGCATTGAAGTCTACCAATGCTACATGTATTTTAGGAAGGTACATTTATGCCCTGATGGACGAAATTGCATCAACACATACGGAGGTCCCTCAGAGGCTATTAAGTCTGGTATCGGACGCTCAGACATCTGCAACTCAGGTTATCCAATCTGGGTTGGATACAACTGACTCGGTTGCTAGGGCAATGGGCACTGCTGTAGTTACGAGGAGGCATGCTTGGCTTCGTAACTCAGGATTTTCCTCAGATGTGCAGTCGACCCTACTGGACCTTCCTTTTGATGGGGACAAGCTCTTTGGTGCCAAGGCAGATTTGGCCTTAGAGAGGTTCAAAGAGAGCAGGGCCACGGCCAAGTCGCTGGGCTTGCAAGCCACTTCTTCTGCCTCCTCCAGATTTTTTAGGAGGTTTCGAGGATTTTGTTGTGGTTCCTCCTCATCCTCCTTTCGGTGGGAAATTCCAGCAGCCTACCTCTGCTCTCTCCTATAGATCTTTTAGAGGGAGGGGTAGGGTCCGTACCAGGGGAGCCACTCAGCAGCACTCTGCCTCTTCCTCTTCCTCTGGAGGGGTGCAGCAGGGGAAGCAGCCTTAGGCTTCCACCAATTCCCACTCACTCCATTCCTGTAGGGGGGAGGTTACTGAATTTTCTCCACAAGTGGGAGGTCATAACTTCAGACTCCTGGGTTACCAGCATTGTGAGAAAAGGCTACACCCTTCCCTTTCGGGAGTTTCCGCCCCCCATCCCGCCCCGCCCATCGTATTGTTCAGAAGAGCATCTCTTGTTGTTAGAACAGGAGGTTCAAGTCCTCCTTTCAAAGGGCGCGGTGGAGTTGGTTCCGGAGCAGGAAAGGGGCCAAGGTTGTTATTCGATTCCCAAGAAGGATGGTCGGTTGAGACCAATCCTGGACCTGAGGATCTTGAATTGGTTCCTCAAACAGGAAAAGTTCAAGATGCTGACCCTAGCTCAGGTGCTTTTGGCGCTGAACAATGGAGATTGGATGGTGCCTGTCGACTTGCAGGATGCTTACTTTCATATCCCGATACTCAAGTCGCACAAGAAGTATCTCCGTTTTGTGGTGGGGTCGCAGCACTATCAGTTTGCGGTCCTCCCGTTTGGTCTTACTTCAGCACCTCGAGTCTTCACAAAGGTGATGTCGGTGGTTGCGGCAGAGCTCAGAAAGAAGAGGATAGCAGTAGTTCCTTATCTAGACGACTGGTTGATCAAAGCCAGGTCTCCGGAGCTCGTGTTGCATCACCTGCAGTCCACAACCCAGTTGTTGTTCGACCTGGGCTTTTCGTTGAACGCGCCCAAATCTCACCTAGAGCCCTCTCAGCACCTCCTGTTCATAGGGGCAGTACTGGATACAACATTGAATCGAGCCTTTCCTCCGCCTCAGCGGGTTTAGGACATTCAGGTATTGGTTCCAATGTTTCAAAGTGGAGCGGTCATTCCAGTCCTCAAGGTCCTACGTCTGCTCGGTCTGTTTGCTTCGTGCATACTGTTGGTCACGCATGCTCGCTGGCACATGAGGGCTCTTCAGTAGTGCCTCCGAAGGCAGTGGTCTCAACACAAAGGGGATCTCGAAGGCTCAGTGAGAATCTCCAGAGATGCTGCCATGGATTTGAAATGGTGTATTGCGGACGGCAATCTTTCCCGAGGAAGGCCGTTCTCGCAATCTCCGCCTGTGGCCACAGTAATAACGGATGCTTCCACTCTAGGGTGGGGAGCTCATCTGGGGGACCTGGAGATCAAGGGGCTTTGGTCTCCAGTGGAACAGATGTTTCATATAAATCTGTTGGAGTTGCGGGCTGTACGTCTGGCTCTCAAGGCCTTCCTCCCATCCCTTCGCGGTCAGTCGGTTCAGGTCCTGACGGACAACACTACCGCGATGTGGTATATAAACAAACAGGGAGGGGTAGGGTCGTACCTTCTCTGCAGAGAAGCTCTTCAGCTATGGTCCTGGGCAAAGGACCATCAGATTTGCTTGGTAGCAAATCATCTGGCCGGAGTCTTGAACGTACGTGCGGACAGTCTCAGTCGCCATTTCTCGGCCGATCACGAGTGGCGTCTCCATCCAGATCAAGTCCGGCTAATCTTCCAGTTGTGGGGGTTTCCTCGGATAGATCTGTTTGCCACCCAGGAGAACTCGCACTGCCCGTTATTCTGCAGCCTCCAGTATCCGGTGCAAGGAGCTTTGGGGGACGCGTTTCAGATGACCTGGTGCGACCAGCTGCTTTACGCGTTCCCCCCCATACCCTTGATTCCTCGAATGTTGAGGAAAATTCGCCAAGACTGGCCCAAGTCATCTTAATAGCTCCGGATTGGCCAAGGAGGGTGTGGTACTCGGACCTTCTCCAACTCTCACTGTGCCCTCCGCTCCGTCTCCCTCTAAGGGCAGACCTCCTCTCGCAGTCGCAGGGGCAGGTTTTACACCCCAACCTCCAGAGCCTGCACCTTCCTGCCTGGAGATTGAACGGGGCAACCTGAGTTCCTTTTCTCTCCCGCCTGATGTAGTGGATGTTATCTTATCGGCTAGGCGACACTCCACTAAATCTATCTACGCTAATAGGTGGGCTAAATTTGTGAATTGGTGTGGAGAGAGGCATATTGATCCCTTACGTGCTCACTTGTCAGATATTTTGTCTTTTGCATTGACTCTGGCACAGAGGGGTTGTGCAGTGGCTACGGTTAAAGGATACTTATCTGCCCTGTCAGCCTTTGTTTGTCTTCCAGACCAGCCTTCTTTATTTAAATCTCCGATAGTGCTTAGATTCTTGAAGGGCCTTATGAATAAATTCCCTCCATCTCCTTTTGTTATGCCTCAATGGGATTTGACCTTGGTTTTAACTTTCCTTATGGGGTCCCCTTTTGAGCCTATGCATTCTTGCCCCATAAGATTATTGCTTCTTAAAACGGTTTTCCTGGTTGCAATTACCTCTGCAAGGAGAGTGAGTGAGTTGCAGGCTCTATCTGTAAAACCCCCTTATACATCTTTTTATGGGGATAAGGTGGTGTTGAGGACCAAGGCTGCTTTCCTTCCGAAGGTTGTTTCACCCTTTCATTTGGCCCAGACAATTACTCTATCCACGTTTTATCCTCCGCCTCATCCTTCAAAGGAAGAAGAGAGACTACCCCGCTTGGACCCAAGGATGGTGCTAAGCTTTTATATAGACAGAACAAAGGATTTCAGGCTGGAGGATCAGCTTTTCATCGGATACGTGGGAAAGAGGAGAGGAAAGGCAGTCCACAAGAGAACACTCTCCAGGTGGGTTGTTCTTTGCATTAAAATGTGTTACTCTTTAGCAAAGAAGGAACCCCCTGATGGTATAAGAGCTCATTCCACCAGAGCTAAGTCAGCCTCTTCGGCGATGGCTAGGGGTGTTCCTGTGGTTGACATCTGCAAGGCCGCAACTTGGTCATCCCTTCATACTTTTGTGAAGCACTACTGCTTGGACTCTGAGGTCAGAAGGGATGGCCATTTTGCACGGTCAGTGCTGCAGGATTTCTTGGTTTGACCATTCAGGCACCCACCACCGAGTGCGGTACTGCTTTGGGACTCTATTCATTAGGTGAGGAATCCACAGGTAGTTGTATCCATCAGAAGAACGAGTTACTTACCTTTGGTAATGACTTTTCTTGTGGATACATTAGCTACCTGTGGATTCCTCACGGTCCCACCCGCCTCCCTGTTGCCTGTTTCGTCTAACCAAGTAATTCTTGAGTGTGCTCCTCTTGGGTTTGAGGACTTGTATATATTCTGTATATATGTTTATATGTGTATATATAGTTCATATATTTATTTACTTGTTTTTTTTAACAAAGGTTGAATTCTCAGAATGATGTGTTTGTTTGGAATATCATTAAATATTACTATTGTTCTTTCATCTCAATGGCCTATTATTCTCAGGCATGTAAAAAATGTTGGTACTGACGTCGGCACGTCAGCGAGGACCTCTTATTGCCTGTATGACGTCAGACGGCGTCGCGTGGGCAACTGTGACGTCCTCGTCGACGTGCAGAAGCTAGGAAGAAGATTTCCGTCGAGTGCTGGAGCAATGGGGGTATTCATTAGGTGAGGAATCCAGAGGCAGCTAATGTATCCACCAGAAAAGTCGTTACCGAAGGTAAGTAACTCGTTCTTTACCATCAATCCAGACAAAAGGATGTGACATTTGTCAGAAAATGTCAAAGATGATTCTTAAAGACATGAGGTCTGATGCAAGATACGAAGGCAGATGAAGAGAGAAAGAAAAGAAAATGAATGGAAACATCAGCCCTTCATTATCTAGAGAAAAGAATTAGAAATCTGCAATGGACTCTCATAGAGGGATATCTAGAGATAGAAAATCTTCACGGCATCATCAACAATGCCATTCTCATTTACACTGTTCACTGACGTCAGGAGCATAGACATTGCCGTTGAGTGGTTTAGCCCTGACCTGTTCACCGTCCAAGGAAGGGTCAAAGTCAACGCACCATCATTACCGCTTGGTGTCCAAGACGGTGACAAAATTATCATCACCACCATCAACATTGAAGACTACAACAGCTCCAACTTCACTGCTGCCTCACTCTCGGTCAACGTAAAAAACTCACTGATCGACGTCGAGATCCCAACGTTCGGCATCAAAATCACACCACTCGACGTCAAAGACAAGACTCATTCAATGTCAAAAAGATGGCTCCATTGGCTCAATCATATACTACACTTCTTTCTATAAGGCCCATAACACCTGCAGACCATCCTTTATAGATTCCTCTAAGCACCTTGAATCTATCTCCAGTTGAAAGGTTTTCAAAAGCCACGTCATGTCGCCCATCAGAAAATGGAAAGTTACTCTCCGATTAGGGCAGTGCCACTCAGGGTGCCTTCTGACAGAGGATCCATGACCCCCTCATGCTCCAGATCAAGGTCAAGATCGATCATCTTATTGCACCTCCAAGCATTCATCCTATACTCCAGTTACTCCACCTCAGTCCCCTGCTAGGATTTCACCAGTGGGCAACATTCGTACAATTCAAAATGCATTAGTAAAGGTTTACGAAACTGAAAAATGTTTGTGAATAGACCTCATCCAACAGCATCTTTGATCTTAGAAACTATGCAGCCAAGAATGACTCAAGTACCTCTTCTTCCTCTACTTCCTTTTCTTCTGGATGTAGTAGAGAAAATGTTCCTTACTCCAGCCACAGTAAAGCCTGCTGTGCCAAGACTATTAAAAATGTTCAGGCCTCTGCAACCAGATCCAGATTTTCTAAGGACGGATCCGAAACCGGATTCAAGAATTGTACGGCAGTAGGGTGAAGACATGCTTCTGCACCTGAATTCATGCCTCCACCAGATAGGGAAAGCAAGCAAATGGATGACATTGGAAAAAAGATCTTTGGAACAGACTCCACCCATTTTTTAAATGTAAATGTTACTACCATGCTAGGCAGATATAATTGAGAAATCTGGGATGGAATGAAGGCCCTCATGTCCAATTTATAAACTCAATGGCAACAAGACTTCCTAGAAATGGTGAATGAGTGTTCCCTTAATTTCCAGCCAATTTATGAGTTCAGCAGTGGATGCAGTTGAACTCTCAGCTACATTATTCTGTCATGGCATTTCCATGTGAAGAACATCCTGACTGAGGATATCTACACTAAAGCCTGATGCCCAGATCGCAGATTTACTGTTTTGAGGTTCCTCTTCATTTGGGCAACATACTGTGGAAGAGATGATTAGGATGATGAATGAGTTGGAAACACTAAAGGACATAGGCCTTGAAGAACAAAAGAAACCCTTCGAACAGCAGTATGAATCTAGAGGCAGGTGATATTACTACCCATAGGTGGCCTTATCAATATACACAACAGCGGCAACCTCAAAGGCCATATCAAAGACATTTTCAGAAATGAAAGTCCACTCCAACAAAGCCTTCACAATCTAAATTCAAGAACTCATCACACACCAAACAAGGAGAATCAGACACTCCTTCAGAGTTTTCCACTTGTGGAGGGAGCAGTGATTTTTTTTTTCTGGAAGAGTGGAAAGCCATATCCTCTGACAAATGGGTTTTAAATATCATACAAAATGGGTATGCATAACTGTTCTGCTCCAGAAAAGAACAATAGTGAAAGTTCCCTCAGATCAGGTCATCAAAGGTATCTACTCAAGGTACTTTAAAGTCCAAAAGAAAAGTCTTTCCAAGCAGTTTCAGCCTATTTTAGTGTAACAGATTCCTCAACAAGTATATCAAAAAGGTAAAAAATCAGGATGCTATGTCTCCATCAAATATATCCACACATAAGCACAAAAAAAAAGAACTGGCTCTGGGCTGTAGACCTAAAAGATGTATATTTCTATATTCCAATAGGTCTTCATCACAGACAATTTCTAAGATTCCTAGTAGGAACAGATCATTATCAATACGTTGTGCTTCCTTTCAGCCTAAAATCAGCACCCTGAACTGTCTCCAAATGCATGGCAGCAGTAGGAGCACTTTTGAAAAAGAAAGGATTTTTCTGCATCGATACGTAGACGACTGGCTAATAAAAGTAGAGTCTCTAAAAAAGCAGAGAAATATTTCACAGTCACAACAACCCCATTATCCAAGCTGGGTTTACAAATGCATTTCTAGAAGTTGACCTCCACACCAGCTCACTGCCTCACGTTTTGAGGAGTAGAAATGGATACACAAAAGGAAAAAGTGTTTCTTTCGGAGGAGAGAGTATCATCAATCTAGACGAAGTGTGTAGACTTTATGCAGTAAGTCAAACCAACTGTCCGTCAGATAGCATCCCTTCTGGGATCAACAACATCCTGAATATTTATAGCCATAAACGCACAACTCTTCATGAGACCTCTTCAAATTTGTCTAGAGGATAAATAGTCACAAATAGCTAGTTGTTGGGAAGATTGAATTTATCTAACAGAAAGTGCACATCAATTTCTCACTGGTCGACCAAGTCTCACAAATTAATAGCAGGAGTAACTTTTCTGAAGGAAACACCCTCACAGAGTATCATCACATGCACCTCACTTTCAGGATGGGGCCCACATATGAACCACCTCACAATTGAAGGCCGATGGCCTCAAAATGAGAAGTCTTCTCACAGAAATTTGCTAGAGCTCAAACCTGTACATCTAGCTCTCAAGGCTTTTCTTCCATCTCTCTCTCTTCCAAAGATCCAATGATTCAAATGGACAGTACCACTACAGTGTGTTATGTCAACAACCAAGGTAGAACAGAATCAAGACAATTATCACTCCAAGCTCAGACAATGTGGCATTGGGCACTTGCAAGAGTGTTATCTATTACAGCCTTCCACATTCCTGGAATCCAAAATGTAGAAGCAGATCTCTTCAGTCAGTTTCACGAAGAAAACCACGAGTGGGTTCTCAACGAGGAGGTAGTAAACAACATCTTCAAAGAATGGTGTATACCAACATTAGATTTATTTGCCACAATACAAACCACAAAATGCAGGGTACCAGAACCATGATCTCTGGGCAATGCCCTTTTGATCAACTGGTCAACTCAATTTTCTACGCTTTTCCACCAATACTGCTCATACCACGAGTAATCCAGAAATTGAACATTAGAAGGATTCTAATTGTACAGGATTGACCGAGGCAGAGGTGGTACATAGATCTCTGGTTTTCCATAACACATCACAGATTCCTTCCACTCAGAGCAGATCTCTTATTCAGGCTCGAGGGACAAATTTTGCATCCAATGATCCAAGCCTTGAGTTTTGCAGCATGGCTCCTGAAATCACACAATATCGCTACTTAAATCTACCTAAAGATTCTTAAAGAGTCAAAGTGACCGCCAGCATGATCATGTTATGCCCTCAAGTGGGAACAGTTTTGTATGTGGTGTCAAAACAATGGCCATGATCCTATTAAGAAACAAGAGAAGGTCATTGTCCCGTACTTACTGCGCATGGTCAGATCAGGTCTATAATTTGCTTCAATTAAGGTCCACTTAACAGTGATTACTGCATATATAAAATCCCCAATGGAACACCTTTCTTCAAGATTCCTGTGGTCCCAGATTTTTTTGAAGGACTTTAAAACGTTTTTCTTCCAGTTAGGAGACCTTCTCCTCCTTGGAAATTAAACCTGGTACTGTCAAAGCTGATGGGCCCTCCATTCAACCCCATCCATAAGTGAACATTACAACATTTGTCATAAAAAAATATTTTTTAATAGGCATTACCTCTGCATGTTCTGTTAGTGAGTTACAGGCTTCGTCATCTTGGGAACCATTCACAATTTCCCATTTTAATAGAGTAGTTTTGCATACACACCCTTCATTTTATCTAAAGTGGTATCAGATTTTCATAATAATAAATCTATCACACTCCCTACATTTTATTGTAACCCCACTACAGCTGCGGAGAGAACTCTGCATTCTCTAGATGTTGAGTGCTGCATTTCTATTCAGACAAATCAAAAGGTATAAAAAAAAAATTAACTATCCTTTTATATACTATGACTCTTTAAGACAAAGCTTGGCTGCTTCTAAACCGCTTACAAATACCTGACAGCCTCAGTATGGGGTTCTTCTGTTCAGCCTGCTACTCTATTCAATGTTTATGACTATCAATGAAGATCCTACGATGCAGAAGGAAAAGTTACATACATTTAGTCCTAGTTCTGTATAGTAAATATCTTCATTGAAGTCATAAACATCCCTCCTTCCTAAAATGATTAACTCTCACAGGCAAACTTCCACTACAGTGCATTGTGAAATAGGGTGCGTCTGAAGTTCTTAAAGGTACAGGCATCTTTTGTATCTTCTATCCATGTTAGCCTATCGGGCTGCATTTTCTCTTCTTGCTGTTGATACACAGGTAACCTTTTTTCCATGATAAAGTGTTGAGCGTTCAAAGGCTATGTTATAGTTTTCAACTATTCTTCCATAGTATTCAGAAGGGAAAATACATCACTGAGTTTATGGAAAATTATTTTCAATGATGAACATTCTTTAATTACATTTTCCTCAAAGTTTAAATATATTAATGAAGGTGTTCTGGTTTGGGGCAAGCTGCGGGGAAATTATTCAACATTTATGACTATCAATGAAGATACCTAGGACTACAGGTATGTAACTTTTCCTTCTTACTGATCAGTAGTTGAACTGTCCTTTTTATCTGTTCAAGAATAAGAGTGCAATGCCCGCAGGCCTGCTCGAGTAAAGTTCTACTCATGTCATGACTAGACTCTGCGTAGACATCCCAGTGTGAATATCGAATGTGTGTCAATGTATAGTAGCAAGATTCAGTATTGTTTGCAAGTGCGTGTGTTTGCTGTTACCAGTGGAATCCATTTTCAATTACCAACGATCTGAAACGACACAAGATGGATGTTGTGAAACAGTCCCAAACAGTGAAAGTGTATTGGCTGCATTCCTTAGTAGAATAAGGCTGTAATTATTGATAGAGAAGTGTAGAGGGATGAATACAGGACTACCTTTAGAAATTTTCTGTGACATTTTTAGCAAGGGGTCAAGGATATTGCCTAGTTAGTAAAAGTCTTGCTGGAAAAAAACTGTGGGTCTGCCTATTACCCTGGGAGTTGCTTGCCTGCTGAGAGGGGAGAGCAGAAATCCTACCCATGAAGAGAAACCCAGCTGCCAAACTCAGTGTGACAAGTGGCCTAGAAGGAGCAGAGAAAATTAAGGAAAGTGTCCAGAAGAACTTTGAGACACCCAACTCCCCCCAGATCTCCATGCCCAAATGAGGAGTTGAGGACAACTGCCAGTGTCAGCTGCAAAATACAGACTGCCTAATTTGGAGACCACTGTGGAGAAAGACGCAGATGTCCTGTGTGGACTCTACCTTATACTTTCATGCAGTTCAACTTTTACATCAGTATCCTGGCCCAGAAGAGGGCGATCCTTCCACCTCAACTTCTGGAGCCGACCTCTGAAGATGTCTTAGTGGAGCCACTACCATGCCAGCCAGCTAACCAGGGAAAGAATGATGTGGGATTGCCTGAACAAGCCCTGTGAGCGTAAATGCTTGTCCAGTACCTCAACCATCATCCCACCTATGCTTGGTAAGCACAAGTGCGCACCACATCAGGTAGTATCATATGCCTGACAGACATTGACTGAACTTTTGGTGAACACCGTGACTTTTTATCAAACATTGCTATGACTGCACAAGAATTGAGTATTCATACACAGACTGACCTATGGGGCATAGCACACTAGCAGGCTGCTCAGATGCAACATAGTGAGCCTTAGTACATTTTAATTGTGACTTATTCTATGTCTTTATTTTGCAAGGTACCCACTAGCCATTGTTTTGCATTCCTGCAAATTTGCTTACTCCAGCTGTTGCTTACTCCACATAACTGTCCTCCCATTGCTGAAGAAACCCTCTGTGGACTCTTCAAAGCTTGCCAACTACAGACCAGTCTCTTTGCTCCCATTGTCACCCAAGGTCTTAGAGAACATCATTAACAGACACCTCACCGAACACCTCTACGACCACCAACTCCTCAACACCACTCAGTCTGGTTTCAGACCCAACAGCAGCTTGGAAACTGCCCTCATCACTGCCATGGATGACATTCCCATGACTCCGGATAGAGGAGACACTGCAGCTCTAAACCTCCTGGACTTCTCTGCAGCTTTTGACACAGTCTCCGACCCTATCCTCATCCAAATATGTGGATGATGCTTTTCAAACAATCAAGACAGATATGGATACAGACAAGCTACTGGGAGTGCTGCAAAAGAGGCAACAATTCTCCTTTATTTTTTTTTAGAAGGCATCACTAAGGCCTGAGAACTTTTAAATCAGAATGTCAGTCTTCCTTTCATCTCTGTAGACAGGGCTATCATACACAGAAACAAAACATCACTTCACATAACCAGCGACAATAAGGAGTAAGGCAGGAAAAACCTGGGTGGCCCACCTTCTAATACCTTTTAGCAAGGACCAATAAAGAAGATGTCAGACCCGATTGCTAATACATCTTGTCCAGCTCCTTGCCTGTACCAGTTGAGAGGAAAGGTGCAGAAATTCTTTGATGGCTGTAGTATGACATCAAAACATTAGGTGCTAGATATAGTGAATTTCGGACATACGATAGAGTTTGCATCATTATCACAAGTAGCACCTTCAAGCAAACAATGCCATTGTCATTTGGAGACCTTTGAGCAGGAAATGATATTATTCATAATAGCTGCAGTAGAGACAGTACCCCACAACGAAATGAACCTGGGGCTTTGTTTCCTCATTCAGAAAAAGAACTTGGACTGGTGACCTATCTAAGAAACTAAACAAATACATAAGAAAACAAACATTCAGAATGCTAACACTTCAGTATGTGCTACGATCCGTTACCAAAGAAGACTTCATAACCTCTATAGATTTGGAGGCTGCATACGTCCATCAGCCCATCCAGCACAATCACAGGAATTATCTGTAACCTCAAGTTGGCACCCAGGATTTTGGCAAAACGCTTGGTGCCTATAGTTGCTCATGTGTGCCATCAAGGGATAAGAGAATATCCATATCTTAACAAGTGGCTCATCAAAGCACATTTGTGAAAGCAAACAGTGGATGCATTCAGCCAAACAATAACTCTTATGCAACAATTAGGCCTAACTCTCAGTTACAAGATGTCAGTATTAGTGCCAGCAAAACATATTCAATTCTTGGGTGAGAAAATTTGTATGGACCACTTAAAGGATTTCCCATCCCTCTTACCACAAGAAATAACATCGAGAAGTTGGATAACAGTAATAAGACACAATATTCTTGTATCCTATTGTCCTGTATTTATTTTATACCTCAATGCCAACTAAGAATGAGACCTCTTCAATAAGAACTTGACAAACAGTCTGAACAAGTAAATGGCCACTGAGATGACTATGTTCAAGTCACAGAATGAATGAAACATGCTATGCTTTAGTGGAAAGACAAAGCCAACATCTATTTAGGTTAGGCAATGTAAGAGGTCACACCTTACCTCCATTTGATATTAGATTCCTCAAGAGAAGGTTGGGGAGCACAGTTGAAGAATCTCTTGGCAAGCAGATTATGGTCCCTGCAAGAACAAAACCGACACATAAATACGCTAGAGCTGAAAGTGTTGAACTTGCTAAGAAGCCTTTTTCACCCCCTAATACTCCAAAAGGATGTGAAGATAGAAACAGACAACAGACAAGTTAAAACTGAAAACAAAGAAGAAGAAAATAGACAATTGTCTGGGGAAGCACATAAATTATGGCATTGGGTCTTGTGACCCAAAATCAACTTGATAGTGCAAGAGGCCCCATGCTTGCAGAGGAAGATAGTGGACACCATCAGAAATTCAAACCAAGGATGTCCCATGTCGAAACGAACCATATCCTTATGGATTGCCTCCTGTATATCCAATTGTCATGTTGAAGCTGACAGTCCTCTGAAGTATAAGAATGGAGAGCACTGTATGAGAGGGGCATGGCAGCAACAGCAGCACTGTTTGCTTGAGTGCCACTATAGGACATCTGCAAAGCAGTAACCTGGTCGCCAACGCACATCTTTGCCAAGCACTATTATCTAGATGTCCACTCATCTGCTACGACAGCTGTTGATCAAGTAGTATTGCTTAGCCTTTTTTGATACATTAAGCCTCATTTCTGCCTAATTTCTTTGTCGTACTGCTTTCAGGGTAATTATTCAAGCATGTGCATCTATAAAAAGATTCTAGTGCTGCAGAAAGAAAGTTACTGATCTCTAACTACAGTTATCTCTCATTGGTAACTTTCATGAATTCACATTCACATTAGTTGCCACTACAAGCTACAAACATTTGGCAGTTGTAGGGTTCGAGTCTGCAGCCCTTCCACTTAATTGGCTGGCCTTGAGTCACATATTGAGATGGAGAGACTGAGGTAATCATTCCAACTTTGGTGGTAACTGAAATGCCACGCTGGCGGTGGTCTCTTGACCTCCGCCAGGGCGGCGGTGCAGACCGCCAAATAACGAGTGTGGCGGTTTGGCACATTTCCCCATTGCTACCGCCAGGGCGGTTGGGCCCGCCGGGCCGGAGACGAGCATCTCTGACCTGGCGGGCCACCCAATACTGCTGGCGGTATTCTGAGTCCCTGTTCCGCAAGGGATTCCATGGCAGTAGCACCGCCGCAAAATCCCTGGCGGAAAGGCTACCGGCAACAGGAATTTGCATTCCTGTTGCCAGTAGATGACTCCTCCCCCTCCCCCCCCACTCCCAGTAGTGATCCCCCACCACCCCAGTAGAGACCCCCCCAATCCCCCAGTTGATACCCTCCACCCCCGATCACCATACTGACCCCAGCCCCCAAATACACATATGCACACCCTGACACACACTCACATTCGCAACACCCTTACACTCACACACGCATCACCACAGTTACACACAGACACACACACACAAACACTCCCCTTCCAACCCCCCATTCATTACACACATACACACACTCACACACACCCATTCACACATCCCTGAGGGGACGGGACTCGGCTCTCCCACCGCCGGCCCCGCACCGCCACCAGGACATTGCCAGGCTGTGTTACAGGTCGTAATATGGCTGGCGGAGTCCTTTCGGCAGGGCACGGCCGGCGGTGGGACCGCCTCTGCACCGCCGACCACCAGCACGACTATTGGAGGATTTCCACCTAAATTGAGGCAGAAGTCCTTCAGTACTCGAAATATGGCAGTCAGAAGACAGCCAACACTGGCGATCCTCTGGCGTCCTTGACTTTGGCGGTCTCACCAGAAGACCGCCGAAGTCGGAATGAGCACCTGAGTGTTGTCTATGAAGGTTTATTCTTTGTTTTCAGTGTCAGTTGCTGTATTGAGAAACATTGACTATTGTGGGCCGCCAGCCTGCCAGGAGATAATTTGAGCATGTGAATACCAACATTGTCGAACCTTAGTTACAGTTAAGTAACTGTTTCTTAACCTTCACATCTTTGCAAGTTACAGTCCCGGAAACCCATCATTTGCATATATGTTTGCGCTCTGACCCTCTAACCTCTTCAGCCTTTTGTAGTGTGCATCAGTGGGTAGGCCTTACCACCAATTTTCTGCACGTGGCCAACACTCATTGCACAAGGCCTATGGCATGCACAATGACAGTTGGCCACAGGGCCTGGACTATGACCAAACTCTACTAATTTTGTTTAAATAATGTTTTATTCCATACCCCAGGGGAGTCCACTCAGTCATGCTACTTGGGCATTTCAGACATGGCACAGTTGACTGTTACAATCTGAATTAACACGCAACTTGCCGCTCTCTTATACTACAGAGGGGCTTTATCATGGCTACATTATCACTATAACCAAGATTACGATTGGACCCGACTCTGCTTCTCAGAGATTCCTGCATACTTTATTGGATCATCGAGTGAATATTTACTTAATATCATTACGTGCTACCTTACCTGGTTTTTACATACTTAAGTCTTGATAACGTCATCTAAGACGAAACACGAGTCGGCTTTCTTCTAATGCTGGAAATATTATGGCTGCCTTCTAATGTTAAAAACAATCGTTAATTGGATTAGTCATTTTTCACCAATAAATCGTACCTGTCCTGCTCAGTGAAGCAGACCCTTAATGGATAAAGTGGTGCTCTGGGTGCATTTATATGTTTCCAATATGTGAGAATGTCTCTACATACATTGTTTACTATTTTAGTAGCATAGTGTTTGTTGCCAATTGATTACACCGTACAGCAGATTGATTTGACACACCCTGTTTTAGGAGGTCCTTCCAGATTTTCTCTTTTATGACCAAACCAAGCCCCACTTTAAACACAAATTTCTCAAAACATACAAACTGATTTATACCAAATAACAGAAGGTATGCTTTCTGAGTAAAGTTCTGACTTTTTGCCAAATTTGGTGTAATTCTGTTAAGCTGTGTTTTCCTGATTAGAGGGACAACATTTTCAAATGAGTATTAACATATGACATTGCACTTTTGGAACTTCCTCCCTTGCTTGACAGATTGGCTCTAAACTTCCCATGAAGGAACCAATGTCAATGAACCTTTGTTTTGGAATATGTTGTGCAGATTTGTCACATGGCACCAAAATGATTAAAGGATGAAAGGAACACAAAATTCATTTTCTATGGAAACTCTGACTTAATTATAATTACACAGTGGTGACTGCCAATGTGTTATATATATCTGTCTGTGTATTTATATATTTCTACGTACATGAGTTAAAATAAAGTGTGTAGGAAAGTGTCCTTTTTTGACATGGTCACTTACACTTTTTGCTTAGTAATTGATGCAGTTTTGACTTAGAGTGCACTGGGTTCCTGCTAACCATCTTTCCCTAAAACTGTGCAATTGTTCCTCAACTGGCAATACCTTTGCCCCCTCTGTAAGTTCCTAGTAGATGGTACCCCTGGTACTTAGGGCATGGATCCAAAAAGGGTCCCCAAGGGCTGCAGCATGTATTGTGCCACCCTCAGGGACCCCTCACCTAGCACATGCAGACTGCCTTTGCAGACTGTGTCTTGGTGCAACTAAAAGTGAAAACATGCCACAGCGCACAGCCTCTGTGCCATGTCCCCTAACACTGTGCACAATATATGTAAGTCACCCCTCCAGCAGGCCTTACAGCCCTAAGGCAGGGAGCATTATATTACATGTGAGGACACATCTGCACAAGCAGATATTTCCCTGCTATGTCTTTGTCTGTTGATTCTTAGACATAGTGACTGAACAGGGAATCCATTGTAAGTGCATGTGCTGGACACTGGTCACTGTGAGTTCCCCAGCTATATGATGGCTTCACCAAAAACAGGGCTGTTTGGTATCAAATATCTCGTATTATTAAACCCTCATTGATGCCAGTGATGGATTTATTGATACATGCACCCAGTGGACACCTTAAAGGTCCCCCCTGAAAACCTTCCGATTACCAGTGTGCGGACTGACTAGTTTTAGCGAGCCTGCCACCACAAGACATGCTTGTAACCCCCAAGGGCGAGAGCCTTTGCTCTCGGGCAGTCTAAAACAAAGCCTGATCTGGCAGAGGTGTTTATACACCTCATCCAATAGGATGACCTGAGAATCTGCATTTCAAGGCAAAGGGTTTCAAAGCAGCCCACCATCCTTAGTATGCTTCACTCAAAAGAAAGATGCCGACCCCCCTTCCCCAGGGTGCATTTGGCCCCTGGACACGCGGGAAATGCAGTATTTAGAGAGGTGTATCCCCCTCAGGTCAGTCCCACTACTAAGGTGTGCTGCCTGATGTGGATACAACATTTCGAAGTCTGCCATCTTGGTGTTCACAGATTTAGGAATTCTGGGACAGGGCTATGCCCACTTCTTGTAGGAAGTGATCATATAGGGGTTATAGTGACCCCCAAGGGTAAATAGTTAATTGGCTACTACCCTAAACACCCCTAAATTCAGTATTTAGGGAATTCCCTTGCACCAGGAAATCAGATTCCTGCTGACCTACGAAGAAGAAGGACACTCGAGCCGCGAAAGCAAAGACTGAGGAAGAAGAACCTGGCTGGGCCCCAGCCCTGTCAGTCTGTCTGCTGTTCCCGCTGATTTGTGCCAAAGTCGACTCATCTTGCAAGCTGCTGTGCCTACAACAAAAGGAAGGACTGCCTGTCTTCAATAAAGAACCAGGAACTCAAGGAACAGCAGAACTGCTTCCTTGCATCTTGCAGGCATCCCAAGAGACCTGAGAAGAATCTGGACCTTAGAAACCTGACACTGGAAAGTACCACTGCACCTGTGCAACTTAGCCCGAATTGAAGTGTGCCAACGTGGTCCTCAAGCCCTCCAGAGACAGAGCCACTGTGAACTCCCCCATGCCACCTTTAGCCTCTGCGTGCAGGCCCCCTCAACTGCGAGTACTCCTGGTGGAGAAAAGCTAGTGTCTCAAGACACCTTTGCATCCGTCGCCTCAGGCCTGTGGAGAAGAGGACTTAAGGTGTCCCCACATCTAGAGCATTTCAAGACTTGAACCCACCTGTTCTCCTTGACTGGACTCCCTGACCAAACCTGAAGCCTCTTTTCAACCGGACCGATCCCCATTGATTAGCACTGGGCACCCAATGCCATACTACACCTCTGCATCCAGCCGCCCCAGTGACGCCCGGTGTGACCTGTTGGTGTGGTCCGTACCCGTTCCCAATACTTACCTTAAGTCCAGGAGATTAGTCCCATAAGTTGCTTACTATATCTGTTTGGAGTATTTGTTTTTCCTCCATAGGATAACATTGCAGATTCCAAAAATTGCGCTGTCGACTTTTCAAAACTGTAAAGATTTGTCTTACAAAACATACTTACCTGATCGTATGGATTCTGGTGCCTAAGCATATATAAATATACTTGTTACTTTTGTAAATTGGTGTGGATCTCTTTATTGAATTGTGCATCTCATTTATTAACTGTGTGTGTATTTGCAGGTGTCTAACACTCCTCTCTGATAAGTTGTTTTGCTTTTTGCTAATGACCGAGCTGAAATACTCACGCACTGACAAAAACTCTCTGGAATGCACTTCTTATTATTTCACTACGCAAGGTTCCTAAAAGTAGATTAGCATGTTGAAAGCACACGTTTAAAAATAGTCACAACAATGAAATGAAGACATACACGAATGATTCTCCACTGCAATATACACAGCAAATATATGTATCTATATTATAATGCAAAGCAAATAATTAATAAAAATGCATCACCGTAGGGCCTGCCAGGTTCTTCATCTTTCTCCTGCCAGCAAGCTGATGACCCCGTTCAAGTGCGAGAAAGAGAGATCTCTACCCTCACGGGAAATCTATATCAGGCATCCAACATCTGAGTCCTGATTGAGGTCTCTGAATCTCCTACTGTCAATCTGGGTCTCTTTTATATCTTAAAATACTGAAGAAGGAGCTTTCTGGGAAAACCCCTCAAGTTGATTCAAAATGCTAACTAGTTTAGGTACACTTTGAAACTAACAAGTTGGGATTTGGCACAATCCCAAGATGTCAAGTCAAAGCAAGGCCGTTCCCTGCCGTCTGAGTGCATTTTTATCAACCAAAGCCCTTGTTAGGAAGAGGTACGAAAACAAGACAGACAACGTCGAAAATCACTGGCAGCCTTTAACATGGCAGTGTCTAATGCTAAGATAAAGGCAATAGGCAGAATGAAGCTAAGGCTGAACTGAATACAAAATGTAGTCTGTAACTGGTGATCACTAGTGTGACGGTAGACAGCCAAGCCAAGTGCAAAGCGGTGCAACACGAAGTCAGTGGTCAAAACACACATTTCACCACATAAGCCCATGGCTGCTCACCCACACTACCCCCTAAAAGAGCACCTTGGGATTGCCAGAGGAAGCCCCTGTCCAAAAGTAAGGGAACTCCCTGGAGACTCTGTACGATATATCTCATTTGATATATCATATAAAGAGCCAACTTCTTACAAACAGAAGTTAATATTACGTTAATAGTTATAAAGTTATTAATTTAAAGATTAATTTTGAAGCTAAAGAATTAAGATGTTAAATAAGTGTAATTGGTAAAAATAATTTGAAAGTTAACATATTAATTTATAGTATAATAATTATGCAGTTAATACAATTAACCAGTTATACAAGAGTTACTGTTCTTTTTTAATTCAAAGTCTTAAATAAAGTACACAATAGTACTTTAATTAAATATATACAAATGCCTCTACAAGCACTCACAAGCACAGAAAAACAACTGGGTCTTGAAGAAAGTGAGTAGAAAAGTAACCTAACAGGATGGGGATATCCCTTCTTAAGGATGAATTCCCTCACCCTCCAGAGGTGGAATGCTTCATCATTGGGGATCTCCTCGCACTGTGACAGCTGATCACAATGTGGGCTACAACTCCTTCACTGAGAAGGAGGAGATCTTTATATGTTTTCAAAGAATATTAGGGAGCCCTTTCGTGAGCTGCAGGGTGGTGAGGTGTGCAGTTTAGTGGTAGTTAAAAGTGACTCCAAGATATGCATCCAACTTTATTCATTGGTGCCCTGGGTCAAGGTTAAAAGAAAAACACTGCAGAGGTTGATTAACCCTGCTTGGGTGTGTCACTGGAATAAGTAAACATGTTTCTGCCTTTCAAGCCCTCAGAAAAAGGTGTAACTGCATTTGACCGGGCCTGTGGAAAACATAAATAAATATATATATATATTTCACTTACTTTCAGTGATGTAAAGTAGAAGATTTCCCAATGTAAAATCGCTCCCAAAGTACTCTCAGTGATATAATGTGATTCCTGATGTAGTGGTATGTATAGTAACAAATTACAGTCATGAGAAACTTATGAATTAAATAGCTGAGTGCTGCGGTTTTCGTCACTATGCAAAATTATGTTTTCCTACAGGTAAGGAAAGTAATGCTGGCTACCCTTGTTCATTGTGGTGTCATCCACGATCTCTGCTCAGTTTTGTGCTCCCCTCTGATATGTAAGAAAACAATGTTTTTCCATACTGGTCAGTTCTTCAAGTAAGCTGCATGCAGTTAAATCTACCTTTGCTGGATCCACCTGTTTTTTAAGCTCTGCACCTGTACTCCGCATCTGCTTAAATAGCCCTGACTGTGGTAGCACAAGGCATTACTATCAAACTTAAATGCCTTAAAGACAACACAACTACCATGCGTCAGTTGGGACTCTCAACATCTCCTTTCTTATTCTTAGAGTCAATGAGCTTCTACCTCCACGACCACAACTGATGCGCCGCTCTGCAGGAGCCAAGAAGGTAAGAACATGTATTACATAGGCTCTCCCCTACTGGAGTTCTGTGCTCATACTGTTGCAGAGCATGGCAGGATTCACAGGTGAGAATTCAGTACTAAACTGCTCCCCAAAAAGATTTTCTCAGCAGATGTTGAAAGGTTGAGGGAGCATCATATGTTGTGGGCAGTGAAAGTTAACACTACAATGGATTGAAATGTGGATCTTCAGACTTTAGAAAAAAAACTTTCTTCACCTTAACCTGCCTCGCCTGGTTACGCTTTGTTTTAATATAACAGAGGCTTATTTGCTTGCAGTTTCCAGATGTAGAAAAAAGGTTTAGAGATGTCTCCGTGGCTCCTGGTTGCTTTTGACATATCCACAAAGAATACATATTGTTTCTAATTAACAAAAGGCACACATGTATTGAGTGTTTTTTTTATTATTTGAAGTTGGTAACCATTGATACAGTACACCTTCTCATATTTATGCTTCGAGATTGGTATTTTGAGCTGAGAATTCATTGACATGTGCCCCATAAAACATTTGCTATGCAGGTATATGCCTTTTACTTTGAATATCCATGTAAAGTTTACCACTCTAATAAAGAATTTCTTAGTTTATTCAAGTACTTGTTTTAAACTTCATATGGCACAGTTTGTGTCTTTACCATTACCTACATTGACAAATAAGTACCCCACCTCCATCATGATAAGAATGTAGCATGCTCAGTATATTGTTTGGATGTTTTTTACTTGGAAACAACCCCTCTCCTGACCAAACCACTAACAGCAATTCAGCATTTCTGAGAAAACATACTAGGTTTTGCCTCAATTGATAAACTACTGCCTGTCAGGCAATCAGCATTTTTCACATCAACTACTGCATTTCAGTATGTGTGCATCAACAACTTTGGTGTCCGCTACCTTCAGTTACAAAATATTAAGAATGAGGTTGGGCATCAGGAAATAACCATATCTCTCAGAGGCATCATATCACCTCTACTGGCTACCCATCTTATCCTGAGCTTATAGAAATGTGCCTGCACTATGCACAAATCAGCTTCCAAACCTTGCATGAAAGCTCTCCATCTTTCTACTTCAATGATCTTCCCAAGCAACAATGACAAATCGGAGCCACCATTAAAAAGTAATGTGCAGTAGGTCTTAGAGAGAAGTGTAATTTCTAGGGGCAGCAAGCATAAATTACCTGAAATCTTCCAAGCCATGAGTTGAAGATGGCCCTGAAGAATACGCTTGTAGGGACAATCCTGAGGGTCCCAGAGTGAAAGAGGAAAAATGTGAATAGAGAGTTCTAGGTGTTTAGGATACAATACCAGAGCTGGCCAGAAAAAGGAGTCACAATGACCTCAGTCATCGGATTTCTGTGTTTGTAAATTAGGGTTCTGAGGATCACTGTGAAAGGTGGGTAAATATTCCTTTGAGGCGATCCCTCCTTTGGAGAAAAACACCACTGCTTCACCATCCAGATTTAGGTGGTCATGCTGGCGGTCAAAACACTGACCGCCAGCGACCCCGGAACCCCGCCGGCCAAATTCTGAACATTTCTGTGGGCCGGCTGAAACATTGTTTCCGCCCGCCGGCTCACAGAAAGGCCGGCCAGGACATTGACAGTGGCTCCACATGGAGCCGCCGTCAATGCCTCTTTGTGGCAGGTGCAGGTGCACCCGTCGCGCAGATCACTGCCCGATTTTGCACGATGGGGCACTGTACCGGGGCCCCTGCACTGCCCATGCAATGTGCATAGGCAGTGCAGGGGCCCCCAGGGGAGCCCCGGGGCACCCCCTCCACCAGCCTTTCCCTGGCGGGCGAACCCACCGGGAAAAGGCTGGTGGAAATGGGAACATTATCCACAGTGTAGCACATCTACCCTGGCGGATAGTGTTTCCACTCACCGCCAGGCTGCCTGACAGTGGAAGCCTGGCGGTGAGTGGGGGCCGCTGATGGCGGCCCTCACCCTGTTCAGAATATGGTGGGTTGGCCCGCCATGCCGGCAGGCAGTTTTAGCCGTCAATGCCGGCATGGCGGGCCAACCCGCCATGTTGGTAATGAGGGCCTTAGTCTCCTATTGAAAAGTTAGTGAAGTTTGTGATTCAGGTGAGAGGCACAAAGATCTACCTGAATTGGACCCCAGAGTTACAACATTCTTTTCGAAACCTTCCAATTTAAGAACAAGTCATTTCTGTCTGGAAGAAATCTCGACCCCAATCTGCTACTGAGTTGGAAAGATGTTGGGAGATACCCAAAAGCTTAATTTCTCTGTACAGGCACAGATGTGAACATTTCATGGCTTGTAAGCCTTTTGAAGTTAGACCTCCCAATTTGTTTATATATAGGAGAGTGAGAAGTTCTTCATTCACAGAAAAGTACAACACTTTTCCTTGTACTGATCTAAACTTTTTACAGCAAAGCTAACCCCCTGGCAGAAAATATCCATAGCCTGGGTACTGAGGGAATCTCCTTCTTAGTTAACTTTATTTTTGTTTGCAGGTAACAAAGGGATGCTTTCACACTATCAATTGTGAATCCAAGAAGCTGAATAGTCTATGACAGAATTAATACTGACTACTTTTGATTTATCACATATTCCATCTGTTGGAGGGGGGAAACCGCCCATAGCATTTCTTTGCCTAGCTGTTATTTGGAGTTGGCCATCAGTAACATATTGTCTAAATAGAACAGTATTGCGATCCCTGTGGGACCTTAACAGTTCTACCACTGATCTCATAAACTTGGTGAAATACCATGGGGTTGAAAACAGCAAGACATTCAACAGTTTCTGATTTTTCATTGGGCAACAACTTTTGTCTATCTTCCAAGCTGAAAAAAAAAAAAAAAAGGTTTCTGAGAAAACCCCAGGAGTGCATTAAGTTCTTCTCTATTTCCCCTTTTTGATGGTAACTCCCTTTTAAGGGCAGTGAAAATCACAGGATGGAATTAATTCAGTTGTATTGAAAATTCTACATTGTATCTGTGAATCATATGTGATATCAACTGATCAATTGTAATTAAATTCCAATTGTGTAGAAAGAGGCCAAGTCTTCTACCCAACCTTCCACGAGGACAACGTTTTAAAAAGGATTGAACTATCAACATTGGAGTAAGCATGTCCTCTGCCATAATGAAACTGCCTCTTAAGTGGATTTCTCTCTGAGGGGAGAAGGGACTAAGGGCCAGATGTAGGAAACGATTTGCGACTCGCAAACGGCAAAAATTGCCGTTTGCAAGTCGCAAATGTGAGTTTCCTATGCAGAAATGCATTTTGCGAGTCGGGACCGACTCGCAAAATGCATTTCCGACTCGCAAATAGGAAGGGGTGTTCCCTTCCTATTTGCGACTCGCAGTGGGATGCAATTTGTACGCGGTCGCAAATGGAGTCGCAGTTACCATCCACTTGAAGTGGATGGCATCCCACTCGCAAATTGGAAGGGGTCCCCATGGGACCCCTTCCACTTTGTGAATGGACCCAAAAATATTTTTTCAGGGCAGGGAGTGGTCCAAGGGACCACTCCCTGCCCTGAAAAAATACCGAAACTAAAGGTTTCGTTTTTTTTTTTTAAGTGCAGCTCGTTTTCCTTTAAGGAAAACGGGCTACACTTAAAAAAAAAAAAAACTGCTTTATTTAAAGCAGTCACGAACACGGAGGTCTGCTGACTACAGCAGGCCTCCATGTTTGCGAGTGCCTTGACTCGCTATGGGGCCGCAATTAGCGACCCAACTCATGAATATTCATGAGGTGGGTCATTGCGACCCCATAGCGAGTCGCAGTCGGTGTCTGAGACACCGTACTGCATTCCAAATTGCGAGTTGCAATTTGCGAGTCGCTGGGACTCGCAAATTGCAAGTCACAATTTGGAAGTTTGCTACATCTGGCCCCAGGTCCTTCTCTTTCATTGGGACCAGCCTTATGCTTTCCTCCACAATAAGACCGCTGTTCATAGGCACCGAAAAAAAGACCTTTGCTTCAATTAGCTCTTCCAAAAACATATGTAGCAAACACTCTTTGAGGTTTTGCTGGGCTTTGTCCAGTAATATTAAAGTCTGTACCTAAGACAAGACATCTTTAACAAAGTGATAACCAAACAAATGTCCCAACACTTTGGGGTCTGTTCTCATCAACAAGCATCTTCCTTCTTTCTGCTCCTATGGCTGTGTTAGCATTACCTAACAGACAAATAACTATTTGCAGCATATTCAGTGCACTCCATGATCTGAGTTAGGGATCCTGAAATGAAAAGAAGCAAGTCCTAACAAACTCAAAGGGATATTCAACACCCTTTTTATGGTCTTTTCCTTTATGTTGTTAGGCAACAAATGAGTTAATTACTAGGTTAGCCTCTGGAAACAGCCAGTTTGTGTATTCATTTTGTCCATAGGTTTCCTTACCCAGTGGGCTACAAATTGTGAACTTGAGGGAGAAGGAACACATTTCCAATTCCTAGAATGTGCAGTTATCTCTGGACTAAATACAAAATCTTCCTGCTGCAAGGCCAAGAGTATTCTTGGAAGTGTGAAAGTTGTCCATATCTTCATCATCGTCGTCCTATTGATGACCAGTAGGAAAACACCACATCCATTTCTGAAGGATCCAGAGCTAAAGCTATTGTGCCTGACTCTTTCAAAAAGGGATCCACCAGAAAAGTGACATTCCTAAACTGTTTAACAGTGTTATAATTTGGATTCTGAACTTCTTAAGTTTGAGATACTGCACCATTTCTTTTCCTCAAAGAGGAATGTTTGCTGCCAGGATGCCCCTGAGAAATAGGTTGCATCCCTAGGACAAGGGGGGCAGATGATCTATCAACTTACTGAAGAAAGCTGCATTGGGATGGCCCATTGCGTCCTGCGGAGAGACAAGTGATGCAGTCACCACTAACTTAATGACCTCATCTACAGTCATTTGCTCCTCATTGGTAGGCTGCTGTATTTTATGACCTTTTAGACCATCCTCAACTTCCAAGGAATAAGATTCACCTTGTCTCACCTCAGTGGAGGTTTATTAATTTAAAGTTTTCTTAGGCCATTTGTGTCAAAGCCATCTATATTGTGCCTTTTAAGACAAATTTGAAAACGATGAACAGCTAAAACCCACAAGAAATAGGAGTGTTCGAAACTATTAGAATTAAATTATGTACTTTCTTTTCTTCTTTTATTGTGTATATCTTATGAAGAAATAAACAACTTGAAAATATATCTGCTACTTCTAATCCCCCAAACTAAAGATTAGAGCCTGTACTATTCTGACAAACGTAAGCATAAAAAGTATCTGTTCTCTAACAAGGGAATACAGAAGACTTAGTAGCTGTGAAGTATAGATTGAAACAGAAATTCACCCCAGCTCCAATGGCAGGCAGTGGGGGAGCGCTTTGCAATGTTGCCCTGTTCAGGGTGCTTGGGCGAGAAAGATGAGGCAGGGAATGTGCACTAGAGTTGTTGGAAAATGGCCTCTCTGAGGGTCACCCCAAACGTTTTGCCTTCCTCCTCTTATTCTGACCTCATTTTTTCTGGCTTTAGGACTCTGGACACTTTCCCACTGCTAATCAGTGCTAAAGTGCATGTGCTCTCTACCTAAAACATGGTAACATTGGTTGATACCCAATTGGCATACTTAATGTACTTGTAATTCCCTAGTAAAGTGCACTACAAGGGCCCAGGGCCTGTTAATTAAATGCTACTAATGGGCCTGCAGCACTGATTGTGCCACCCACATAAATAGCCCCTTATCCATGTCTCAGGCCTGCCATTGCAAGATCTGTGCGTGTCACGACTCATGTGCTGCTTACGCCTGGAATCCGCAGATCGAGTGGCGTGGGTCTTGAAGGTTCGGCTTTGGCCCAGAAAGGGGCGACTCTTTCTAGTAGCCACGGTGCTGTAGGCAATGGAAACGCCAAGAACAGACCGTGCCCTTTAGAAATAGTGCCAGAGGGAAAAAAACCCTAAAAAGGGGAAAAAACCTCCAAACAGTAGATTCCTGAAACAAGAACAAAAACCAGGAATCAAAAAGAAACAAAAATGCAGGTAAACACGAAATTTGACAAGATTCAGAACCGAAGGCAAAGAATCAGGAGCGAAGACACAATCAGAGCAGATAGTGTTGCAGCGCAAGGAAAGGAAGAAAACAGAGCCCTTAAATACCAAGAAACAGGAAATGACCAACAGGAAGTAAAAGGACACCATCTTAGATAGGAAAAAGTACATAGGACAGAATAGAGTAGGAACCATAGAGAATAGGGAACAAGGAATGCTGGGAAGAAAAAGGTAACATGGGAAGGGGGAAAAGACATAAAGAAAGTACAATAAAATGCCCCAAAGAAGAAAAGAAGAAAAGAAGAAAAAAGAACAGGTAAGGAGGGGTCAGGGGGTACCAGGGACGCAAGGAAAAGCAGAGCGAGGCCCCAAGCAAAATCTGGGGCCTCGCGAGGTGCACAGAAGGCTCGGGGCGCGCCGTGTCCTGAGGACGCGCTGTGCGGCGCGAGCTGAATGCTCGGCTCGCGTGGTGCGGCGCGACAGTAGGTCCCCCCCCGAAGGCCCAGGTTTGAAGGGAAACAAACGATGAAAACAAGAAATCAGAAGAGGTGCGTGAACAGAAGATGCATCTTCCCAAGAGCATTCACTAAGAGGATATCCCTTCCAGTGAATCAAATACTGAAGACGTCTGTGAAAAAGGCGAGAGTCACAAATTTCCTGAACCTCATATTCAGGTACATAATTCACCAACACAGGAGGAGGACAAGGAAACTGACGAGAGAAAGGGTCAGGTACATAAGGTTTGAGCTGGGACACATGAAAGACCGGATGAATCTTCAAAGTATGAGGCAAGCGAAGACGGACAGTGACAGGATTGATCAACTGAAGAATACAGAAAGGCCCGTAATAGCGAGGTGTGAACTTATTAAGAGAAAGGCGTGAGGGCAAGAATTTGGAGGAAAGCCAGACTTTATCTTGAGGGTGATAATCTGGAGTGGGTCCACGTTTCTTATCTGCGACCTTCTTCATATATCTCTTGGTGTTCAATAAATTAGATCTAAGTAGCCTATGGATTTGCAGGAGACGTTTGGAAAAAGATGTAATCGCAGGCAGAGGAGAGGTAGATTGAGGAGAAGTAGGAAAAGAGGTAGGATGATAGCCATAGGAACAGAAAAAAGGAGTGACCTTGGAGGCACTATGGACAGTATTGTTGTAGGAAAATTTAGCAATAGGGAGATAAGTGTTCCAGTTGCTTTGGGTAGAATTACAAAAACAGCGAAGGTATTGTTCTAATCCTTGGTTCAGACGCTCGGTTTGTCCATTGGTCTGAGGATGGAAACCGGATGATAGTGCTATATTGATATTTAGTGTCTTGCAAAAATATTTCCAAAACCGGGAAATATACTGAGGTCCTCTGTCAGATACAATGGTATGTGGAAGTCCATGGAGACGGAAAATATGGTCGATAAATATCTGGCTCAATTCTTGGGATGTAGGTAACTTTTTTAGGGCAGTGAAGTGAGCCATTTTAGTAAAGGAATCAACAGTGACCATGATAACCTGGTTTCCAGCTGATGGTGGAAGTGAACACATGAAGTCAGTAGAAATAGTATGCCATGGAGCTGGTGGAACAGGCAAAGGCTGTAGTAATCCTGCAGGTCTGGTACGGGGAATCTTGACTTGAGCACATATGGGACAAGCCTGAACGTATCTTTCAACATCTGACTTCCAGGTAGGCCACCAGAAAGATCGCGAGAGAAGTTCTTGTGTGGCCTTGATGCCTCTATGACCAGCAACCGGCGAATCATGGCACATCTGTAAAGCCTTGTCTCGAACTCTGTTAGTAGGGAGGAATAACAGATTCTGATGATAATAGTATCCTTCCTTCTTGCATAAAAAGGTTCTTAGTTTCTCTACTTCGCTGGAGTACTCCAGTTGTACCTCTTCCAGAAAAGATTGAGCAACTCCAATGATTTTACTAGGTTCCAGTAGATACTGAGATGGGGAAGGAGTACAATCTGGATAACGGCGAGACAGAGCATCAGCCAGAATGTTTTGGGATCCAGGAATATAGGTGATGTAAAAATCATACTGACAGAAGAAAAAGGCCCAACGGGCCTGGCGACTATTCTGGCATACAAAATTACGTAGACATTGTAGATTACAGTGGTCTGTTCTCACCTCAAAAGGCTCCTTGGAACCCATCAGAAACTGTCTCCATTCTAGGCAGGCTGTTTTCAGAGCTAATAACTCCCTTTCTAGTACTGAGTAATGTTGTTCTGCTGTAGAGAGTATATGGGACAGATAGAAAACAGGATGTTCAAGACCATCATCTTCTTGTTGTTGGAGTAAGACAGCTCCAATAGCTCTTTCGGAAGCATCGGTAACTACAATAAACTGTTTGTTGGTATCTGGATGTCTTAAGATGGGGGCTTGAGTGAAAGCCTTCTTTAAATCTTGAAAAGCTGTTTCAGCCGCCTTAGTCCAGACAAACCCCTTCTTTAAATTTTCCTTCTTTAAAGTATGAGTTATATGGCTGGTCTGTTTAGCAAAGTCTAGAATGAACTGCCGATAAAAATTTGCTAATCCTAGGAAACATTGTGTTTCTTTAATAGAAGAGGGAGAAGGCCAATCGAGAATTGCTTGTACTTTTTCTTGGTCCATAGCTATGCCGGTGGGACTTAAATGATAACCCAGATATTTGACTTCCGTCTTATCGAACTCACATTTTTCGGGTTTACAGGATAGTTGATGTGCCCGGAGTCTTTGAAGGACTTGTTTCACATGGGAAGAATGGAGTTCGGGATGTCTGGAATAAATAAGGATATCGTCTAAGTAGATTACAACTGTCTGGTTCAAGAGATCAGAAAATATTGAGTCCATAAATCTTTGAAATAATGCGGGGGCATTCGTAAGACCAAAAGGCATGACCTTGTACTCAAAATGACCAAATGGTGTCCTGAATGCTGTTTTCCACTCGTCTCCTTCCTTAATACGTAAGAGGTGGTAGGCTCCCCGAAGATCCAATTTGGTAAAACGTTGAGCCCCTCTGACTGCCTCTAGAATATCCTTGATGAGGGGCAAAGGATAACGATCCTTTATAGTTATCTTATTCAGGCCTCGAAAATCCAGGCAAGGACGAAGATCTTTAGTCTTCTTGGGTACAAAAAAGAGAGGAGCCCCTGCCGGAGAAGACGATGGAACAATAAGACCACTCTGTACATTTTCCTCCAGATACTCCTTTAGAACTTCCTTTTCAGGTTCCGTGAGAGAATACATCCTCCCAAAGGGAACGACAGTTCCAGGTTCCAAGGGAATAGCACAATCGTACTCTCGATGTCGAGGTAATACAGGTCTGGATGGTTTTTGGAACACATCTTGAAACTCTAAATAGTGTTCAGGGACTCCTTGGACTGTATTGATGGAATATTCCGTAGTACTTTTAATAGGTGTTAATCTGTTCGGTGACCAATATTTGTCGGAAGCAAAACAGTTCTCATGGCAAAACTGTGAGGACAAGGAAATAGTCCGGGTTACCCAGTTCACATACGGATTATGTCTTGTAAACCACGGAATTCCGAGAATGATGGTATGGTTGGGAGATGAAATGAGATCAAAGGAGATGTGTTCTTGATGATTACCAAACTGTAAATTTAACATCAAGGTCGTAGTATCGACTGGACCAGAGGATATCAAGGATCCATCCACTGTGTGCACTTGTTCAGGAATGTCTTTGGGTTGTGTTGGAATCTGTTGATTAGTGGCCCAAGTCTTATCCATGTAAATACCACTAGCACCACAATCTAGTAATGCCATAGTTCTTTCTTGACGGCCATCAGGTAGTTGTAATATGACAGGTAACATGAACAAGTATGTCGTATTGTCATTAAATGAACTGATGGAAGGTATAGCCGATGATCCCGTCCCCTCCCTTCTTACAGAGGACGGGAAGTGGCGTTTCCCGAGGGTCTTGGTGGACGTACAGGGCAGGTACGAAGCATGTGACCAGCAGAACCACAGTATAGGCACAATCCTTTCTTACGTCTGTCTTCCCGCTCACTAGCGGAGAGCGGCCCTCTAGTAGTATCCACTTGCATGGGTTCCCCCTCTATGTCTCTAGCAGGAGGACGAGATTCCTCAGAACGAGGCAGATACACCCGTGAAGTGCTTGGCTGGGAAGACCCTCTACTCCTTCTCTTCTCCATTTGTCGCTCTTGAAGACGATACTCGATGGAAAGTGCTTGATCCATCAGGCCACGAAGATCTTCAACTCTGGTGGAATGTACTAATTCATCTTTTATTTCTTCTTTAAGTCCTCTGCGAAACAAAGTCACCAGGGTACGCTCCACCCAGGTGGTCTCTGCCGCTAGTTGACGAAAACGTGTAATATATTGAAGGACATCTTGGGAGCCTTGCTGGATGTCACATAAGGCTTCTTCCGCTGAGGCCTCCAACCCTGGACGACTAAACATTTGTTTGAAGCGAGTCACGAAAGCAGAGTAGTCCGACAATACCGGATCATTGGATGACACCATCGGGGTTGCACAGGCCAAGGCAGGACCGGATAATGCACTGATAAGATATCCCACCTTTGTCCTGTCATGGGAGAATTGGGTAGGTCGGAAGGCGAAGTACACCGTTAATGCATCAAGGAATTCACGCAGTTTAGTTGGTTCACCAGAGAAACGAGGAGTAGAAGCAGAGATAGTCGGAACATCGCCACTGCGGAAGGCCAAAGCCTGTCGTAACACAGCATTCTCATTGCGTAGTTGTTGCAATTCCTGAGCTTGTTGCTGAATAGTATTCAGAAGAGATTGATCAGGATCTGCAGCAGCCGCCACTGTATCATCCATGGTGTCAGAAGACATCGGAATGGTTTGGCGCTGCAATCTGTCACGACTCACGTGCTGCTTATGCCTGGAATCCGCAGATCGAGTGGCGTGGGTCTTGAAGGTTCGGCTTTGGCCCAGAAAGGGGCGACTCTTTCTAGTAGCCACGGTGCTGTAGGCAATGGAAACGCCAAGAACAGACCGTGCCCTTTAGAAATAGTGCCAGAGGGAAAAAAAAACTAAAAAGGGGAAAAAACCTCGAAACAGTAGATTCCTGAAACAAGAACAAAAACCAGGAATCAAAAAGAAACAAAAATGCAGGTAAACACAAAATTTGACAAGATTCAGAACCGAAGGCAAAGAATCAGGAGCGAAGACACAATCAGAGCAGATAGTGTTGCAGCGCAAGGAAAGGAAGAAAACAGAGCCCTTAAATACCAAGAAACAGGAAATGACCAACAGGAAGTAAAAGGACACCATCTTAGATAGGGAAAAGTACATAGGACAGAATAGAGTAGGAACCATAGAGAATAGGGAACAAGGAATGCTGGGAAGAAAAAGGTAACATGGGAAGGGGGAAAAGACATAAAGAAAGTACAATAAAATGCCCCAAAGAAGAAAAGAAGAAAAAAGAACAAGTAAGGAGGGGTCAGGGGGTACCAGGGACACAAGGAAAAGCAGAGCGAGACCCCTAGCAAAATCTGGGGCCTCGCGAGGTGCACAGAAGGCTCGGGGCGCGCCGTGTCCTGAGGACGCGCTGTGCGGCGCGAGCTGAATGCTCGGCTCGCGCCGCGTGGTGCGGCGCGATAGTGCGTGCGGTTTCACTTCCACTTTGACTTCGCATTTAAAACTACTTGCCAAGCCTTAAACTCTCCTTTTTCTACATATAAATCACCCCTAAGGTGGGCCCTAGGTAACCCATAGGTCAGGGTGCTATGTAGGTAAAAGATAGAACATGTACTTATGTGTTTTACATGTCCTGGTAGTGAAAAACTCCTAAGTTCGTTTTCCACTACTGTGAGGCCTTCCCCCACCAACTCAGACACTTCTGGACCTGCACCCTGTCAGAGGAGATTCCTGGCTGCCGAAAGGACTCATCTAGACTGCTTTGCTGAGAAGGACTGCTGCCCTGCTGTTGCCCTGCTGTTGCCCTGCTGGCCTCTGACTTTGCAGGAAGGACTCTGCCTTTCCTAAAGTGTTCTCCAAGGGCTTGGATGGAACTTGCCTCCTGTTTCTGAAGGCTCAAGGTTAACAAAGACTTCACCTCTTCAAGAATTTCATTGTGCATCGAAAATCGACATGAAGCCTGCATTACAGCCGAGAAATTGCCGCACAGCCGACCGGAACGATGCAGCCCGACTGGAAATCCGACGAGCAAACTTCAACGCATCGCCTACCAGATCGATGCAGCACCTGTGCCTTCTTCCAGTGCGTCAAGGATTTTCAATGCATCGTCCCTGGGTGTCAAAATATCCCGCATCGCAGTGAGGAACCAGGACTGTGCACCGAAAAACGACACAAACCTTTTGCATTGTGGAAAGAAACACCTTATTTTTCTATGCACCTCCTCTTCTGCGGTCTCCGTGCATTGTTATTTTTGATGCATCCCAGGTACTGTGTGTAACAAAGAGACAATTGTTTATTTATAAGGATTGAGACTCTTTTAAACCTTTTAAAAGTGATATTTCAACTTGTGCTTATTGGATCTTTGTCCTTTTGACCTCATTCTATTCAGATAAATATTACCTATTTTTCTAAGCCTGTATGGTTTGTTTTTATGTTTTTTTTCACTGTGTTAATGTATGGTTTATTGCACAAATGCTTTGTACATTGCCTTCTAACTTACGCCTGACTGCTCAGTGGAAAGCTACCAGAGGGTGGGCACAGGGTAATTTGGATTGTGTTGTGACTTACCCTGAATAGGATTGTGGTCCCTACTTGGACAAGAGTGTATACCTCTGCCAACTAGAGACCCCATTTCTAACAATAATGTTAGGAACATCCCTAAGGTGAAGCAGTAACCGCTGATAAGAAGCTCGTACATCTCAATTGAAATCGAAGCTGGTTCCACACATCAAGTGTGTGAAGAGGCCAAATGCCTCCACAGACTGCCAGATCATGATAAGTAAAAAAACAATTACAAAAATTTAATACATCATAAACATGCGAGAGAAAAATGTTTACCAGATATAAGCACCATAAAAAATATAACAGAGACCTCTGGAGGCTTTTCAGCAAAAACTGAAAACAATATTTGCAATATAATTTACCAATTAAAGTTTGGAAACTAGTACTTACATCAGCTACAGCAGCAAAGAAGAGCATGTTTGCTGCTCTGCAGAGATCATTATACTACAGCAACCCTTGGTATTGGTGGCCCTATTGTGAAGTCATTCTGATACTGAACTGCTAACCTGCATTACTTGTAGAATTGACTGTTTCTTCTGTAATACCCACCTATTGTGAACCAGTGCCATCTGTTTCATTGTTGTTGCCCTTGTCAACTCAGTATTTCCCTGTGGACATATCTGATTGTTTGCTTGGTGAATGTGCAGTAGATGGAAGTGTTTGTTCTTCTGAATGCAGATGGTCATGCTGTTATGGTTTGACTGTTGTACCCTGGGTGCTGGTGAGTTGGTATTTGAGTGTGTATGTGCCATTATTTAGTTGTTGGGCCCCTCTCCGGTTTTAGTTGTTCCAATATGCTAATATGCTATACCTGTGGCTATACTCGACGGATGGGGTGTTGAGATATCAGGTAGTTGTCCCTTTGCTTGGTGGGCAAGATGGCAGTCTTTGCACAGCGTGCTTTTCTTAACCTTGTTTGAGATTGATGGTGATGCATACCGGATGTGCAGTATAATTTTGTGTTACTTGTTACTTTGTGTTGTGGCAGTGATGTGCTTCTACAATTTATGTGATACATAGTTCCCTACTGCTGCTGTGTTTAGGTTTTCTTCTATTCCGTTACCCTGTTGGTATGCTCTGTCTGCTGACTTCTCTGTTGTTGAAAATTGTGTGTCTGTGAGGTGCTAAATGCATGTTCATGCATGTTCGTTACACTGAGTTGTGTTGGCTTATGTCCCAAACCTTTGAAGTGACTGATTAAGAATGGTGTATAACTTCTCCAGAGCAAGTGTTCCATTCTCTAGTTGTATCCAGGGATGTGGAATTTAATAAAATATCTGGAATTTAATAAAATATCTGCTTGTCCATGGAACCAGTCCATGGAACCAGTTGCTTCATAAATCTGCGTGCCCTGGAAAAAGAAAATCCACTTGTCCTTTTGGTGCCACAAATTACGGCGTCAAAGTATCATAGCAATTTCATCATATAAGAGCTCTGATTATAGTCTTTCTGGTTATGCTAGGGCCTATACTATAGTAGGGTTTGAATATTAGCCTTTTCCTTTTATTGCCACTTTTCCATAGAACCACATACTGGAGATAGCGGTAACTAATAGTTCCAGTGTTGGAATGCCATTTTGAGTCTGTGGAAACCTAATAACTTGCATGTTCTATGGGTTTTCACTAGATCTCAATATTTTCCCATTCTGAGAAAGGTTAAAAATTTACTCCTGACAAGGGCAGATGTAAACTTTCTTCCAGAGTTGGGAAAAAAAGTGGTTGGAGGAAAAGTGGACTTGTAATTAGGCCTGGCGTTAACCAAAACCTTTAGTTTTCATTACAATTCTATCTCTGCATATCTACTGACTGCTTCAGTGTGAGTGACTGCATTCTGATCTTTCACAAGGAGCATATCAGCACACAAAGTAGTTTTAATCAGTGCCAAGAACATTGTGGCAATGTGTGCTTTTTGAGAAACAAATACTTTTATCAATGTTTGGGGTAATGGTGAGGGCCTAGCAGCTCCCACAGATATAAAGTTGTACAAAAAACATTGTCAAAACGAGACAGGCATTGACAAAATCAAAAGGCTGACCACCAATGTCAGACCTTTTGGCTTTGCCAATGCTTGTTTATTTTCATGTTTTCTATAATTCTGTTGAACTTGTTACCCTAATTTTCCATTGTGGATATTGTTTGGAAACACTAGCATGCATCAACAATATTTACTAAATGATGCTTCAAAGAAATGGTACCTAAACTTTCACAGTAGCTTAGCAAAACGTTTTGTTTCATAGTTGCATTTTAGTGAACAGTAATTTCTGAAATCAAAGATTCATCAATAATCAGAGGACATTATGGGAGCATTATCCTGTAGCATCATATTGTTAACCTTTACAAAAGTGAGTATACATTTTATACTGTACCCACTGTCAGTAGTGCAGTCCGAGGCATACAACATTTCCTTAGAGCACTCGTCCTAATATTAAAGGCTGTGCCTTAATGACCCATAAATACAATTTTGAATAGCATTAACAATGTCCTGTAAACTGGCAGCCAAAACATTTTTGCTGCGGAAGTTGGGTCTGCTTGTCCCAAGAACAAAATTAAAATTAAAACTTGTTGATCTGATAGAGACTTCTAGCTGCAGATTCCTTACCTTTGAATTCCCTGACGTCAGCTTTGAATCTGGAATTTTTCTGCTGAGCAGTACCATGCGCGCGCTGTCGGGTGGCGTCATTTGGATCCGTGTGCGTCATCCGGCTCCATGTGGCATCGTCAGCTTAGTTGGAGCCGTCTGTGACGTCACAGTTGTCAATATACATGCCACCTCTGCGCGTTTACGTCAGTTCTTTTCCTTCTACACCGATTAAGCACAGATCCGGATAGAGCTACCCCTTTCTTTAACCAACGTCGAGGTTTTCCGATCTTGATTGTTTGAAGCATGCCTTCTAGAAAGACTGGATTCAAACCGTGCATGTCATCCCACCATGTCGGTTACGGATCCATACCGAGTGTGTCTCTGGTGTTTAGCGAAGGATCACAACTCCACTTCGTGTTCCGGCTGTCGGACCACGGCTCCGAAGGCCTTGAAGAAGAGATCCCTCAAACGTCTTGTGGCACGACAGCCGTCTTCGGTCGGCGCGATTCCGAGGAGGTCACTGTAGGAAGCTGGCTCTGTATATACTATTTCATATTAAGAAATAGTGTGCACAGAGTCCAAGGGTTCCCCTTAGAGGTAAGATAGTGGCCAAAAAGAGATAATTCTAATGCTCTATTTTGTGGTAGTGTGGTTGAGCAGTAGGCTTATTAGACGGTAGTGTTAAGCATTTTTTGTACACACAGGCAATAAATGAGAAAAACACACTCAAAGACTTACTCCAGGCCAATAGGTTTTTATATAGAAAAATATATTTTCTTAGTTTATTTTAAGAACCACAGGTTCAAGATTTACAAGTAATACTTCAAATGAAAGGTATTTCACTCAGGTATTCTAGGAACTTTGAATAATCACAATATCATGTACAGTTTTGACGAAATGGCAATAAGCTATTTTAAAAGTGGACAGTTCCTGGAGGAGGTAAGTAAATGTTAAGTTCACAGGTAAGTAAAACACTTACAGGGTTAAAAATTGGGTCCAAGGTAGCCCACTGTCGGGGGTTCAAGGCATACCCCAAAGTTACCACACCAGCAGCTCAGGGCCGGTCAGGTGCAGAGGTCAAAGAGGTGCCCAAAACACATAGGCTTCAATGGAGAACAGGGGTGCCCCGGTTCCAGTCTGCCAGCAGGTAAGTACTCGCATCCTCGGAGGGCAGACCAGGGGGGTTTTGTAGGGCACTGGGGGGGACACATGCAGGCACAGAAAGTACACCCTCAGCGGCACAGGGGCGGCTGGGTGCAGAGTGCAGACAGGCGTTGAGTTTAGTATAGAAAGCAATGGGGAGACCCGGGGGTCTCTTCAACGATGCAGGCAGGTACAGGGGGGCTCCTCGGGTAAGCCACCACCTGGGCTAGGTAGAGTGTCGCCTGGGGGTCGCTCCTGCACTGGAGTTCGGTTCCTTCAGATCCTGGGGGCTGCGGGTGCAGTGTTGGTTCCAGGCGTCAGGTCCCTTGTTACAGGCAGTCGCGGTCAGGCGGAGCCTCTGGATTTCCTCTGCAGGCGTCGCTGTGGGGGGCTCATGGTGGTCGACTCTGGCTCCTCACGGGCTCGCAGTCGCTGGGGAGTCCTCCCTCTAGTGTTGGTTTTCCGCAGGTTGAGCCGGGGGCGTCGGGTGCAGAGTGGAAAGTCTCGCGCTTCTGGTGGGAAACGTGAAGTCTTCAAAGTTGTTTCTTTGTTGCAAGAAAGTTGCAGATTGTTGAACAGGGCCGCTGTTCACAGGAGTTTCTTGGTCCTTAGTTGTAGGGCAGTCCTCTGAGGCTTCAGAGGTCGCTGGTCCCTGTTGGATGCATCACTGTTGCAGTTTTCTTCGAAGTTGGGAGACAGGCCGGTAGGGCTGGGGCCAAAGCAGTTGTTGTCTCCGTCTTCACTGCAGGGCTTCAGGTCAGCAGTCCTTCTTCTTTAGGTTGCAGGAATCTAGTTTCCTAGGTTCTGGGGCCCCTAATTACTGAATTTAGGGGTGTGTGTAGGTCTGGGAGGGCAGTAGCCAATGACTACTGTCCTTGAGGGTGGCTACACCCTCTTTGTGCCTCCTCCCTGTGGGGAGGGGGCACAGCCCTAATCCTATTGGGGGAATCCTCCATCCACAAGATGGAGGATTTCTAAAAGTAAGGGTCACCTCAGCTCAGGACACCTTAGGGGCTCTCCTGACTGGTGGGTGACTCCTCCTTGTTTTCCTAATTTTCTCCTCCAGCCTTGCCGCCAAAAGTGGGGGCAGTGGCCGGAGGGGCGGGCATCTCCACTAGCTGGGATGCCCTGTGGCGCTGTAACAAAGGGGGTGAGCCTTTGAGGCTCACCGCCAGGTGTTACAGTTCCTGTAGGGGGAGGTGAGAAGCACCTCCACCCAGTGCAGGCTTTGTTCCTGGCCACAGAGTGACAAAGGCACTCTCCCCATGTGGCCAGCAACATGTCTGGTGTGTGGCAGGCTGGCAAAAACTGGTCAGCCTACACTAGAAAGTCGGGTATGTTTTCAGGGGGCATATCTAAGATGCCCTCTGGGTGTATTTTACAATAAATTGCACACTGGCATCAGTGTGCATTTATTGTGCTGAGAAGTTTGATACCAAACTTCCCAGTTTTCAGTGTATCCATTATGGTGCTGTGGAGTTCGTGTTTGACAAACTCCCAGACCATATACTCTTATGGCTACCCTGCACTCACAATGTCTAAGCTTTTGCTTAGACACTGTAGGGGCATAGTGCTCATGCACATATGCCCTCACCTGTGGTATAGTGCACCCTGCCTTAGGGCTGTAAGGCCTGCTGGAGGGGTGACTTACCTATGCCACAGGCAGTGTGAGGTTGGCATGGCACTCTGAGGGGAGTGCCATGTCGACTTAGTCATTTTCTCCCCACCAGCACTCGCAAGCTGTGAAGCAGTATGTATGTGCTGAGTGAGGGGTCTCTAAGGTGGCATAAGACATGCTGCAGCCCTTAGAGACCTTCCCAGGCATCTGGGCCCTTGGTACCAGTAGTACCAATTACAAGGGACTTACCTAGGTGCCAGGGTTGTGCCAATTGTGGAGACAAAGGTACAGTTTAGGGAAAGAACACTGGTGCTGGGGCCTGGTTAGCAGGGTCCCAGCACACTTTCAAGTCATAACTTAGCATCAGCAAAGTCAAAAAGTCAGGGGGTAACCATGCCAAGGAGGCATTTCCTTACAGTCACGGTCCCACAGTAGGAGGAGGTCATGGCAATGCTCCCGGAGCCCCAAGTCCTCTTCCTCGCATTCGAGGTCATCCAATTACTCAGGTAAGAGGCACAAGAAGAAGTAGTCCAAGCGGACTTCGACTTTGTCATGGCCGTCGAGGTGCCTAGGGAACGTCGACGTTCCGAGCGCAGTTCCACGGAGTCGTCGCCAGGGTCGACTCCGCATCTTGCTGTGGTCCCTGAAAAAGGGGGAACCCCCACTCAGATAAAGGAATTTTACGAGGCCATGAGCCTGAACAGCTGCACCCTCGGGTGGGTCTTCAGGCCAGCGGGGTCAGCAGGGGCCCCATCAGGTTCGAAATTGGTGGCTTCGGCCTCTGCGCCGTTGGGACCCCAGGATCCGATACCAGATCCGGACCGGCATCGACGCTTCCTCCACTACCGGCGCCTACCGGTGGTAGCCCCATCCTCATTCTGGATGATCCGGCGACTCCGACTTAGACGGTGCCAATTAGGCCCAGATCATTGCCTGAGCCTTATTCTGAACAGCCAGGCACAGGAGAGGAGTGGGAGTGGTCTGAGGACCCTTTAGAGTATGACCTGGAACAAGAGCATGACTTGTACGTGGAACTAGGGGAGGCCAGTGGACTGGCCACGTCTCCAGATACTGGTATGCTCTCTCCTCCTAATGGGGCTACGGAGGAGGGAGCGTCTTATGCTATGGTGGTGCATAGGGCAGTTGTGGTCTTGGACCTAGACTTGCCCACTGTGCCAGTCAGGACGAATCTCCTGACAGAGGTGTTTCAGCCGGGGGTGATTACATCAGAGCCGATGTTGGCCTTCAATGAGGCCCTAACGAACGTCCTTCTGGGATCATGGTCCACACCCAGCACAGGGGCTCTTGTGAATAGGACAGTTGGCCGCTGCCATAGACCCGCACCGAGCAACACTAGTTTACTTATCCAACACCCCACCCCTGAGAGCTTTCTACTTCCCATGGTGCCTTCCGTTCCGCTCCCCCGGATAGGGAACCCAAGAGACTGGATCAGCTTGGAAAGAAAACGTTTCCTTCCTCCAGCCTTGCATGGAGGTCAGTAAACACCTCTTGCCTATTGGGCTGTTTCTCCCATACTTTATGGGATACAGTGGCACAGGTGCTGCCAGAGGTGCTGCCCCAGGGTCGTTCGGGACACTCTTTCCCAGGCTGTCAAGGATGGGACGGATGCAGCCAAGTTTTCTATCAGGTGTGGATTGGACATGACCGATTGCATCAACAGTGGCCCTACATCGCCACGCCTGGCTACATTCAACTGACTTTTCAGGGGATGTCCAGTCAAGTTTGATGGACATGCCCTTTGATGGCTCTCGCCTTTTTGGTGAGACAGCAGACTCCGAGCTTGAGAGGTTTAAGGATTCTCAAGCTACCGCCAGAACCTTGGGCCTCTCAGTGCCAGCTCAACAGCAGTCTGTCTTCCGCCCCTTTCGAGGATTTGGAAGGGGCGCAGTACCATGCCAGCCACAACTCAGCCACCATCCTCAGGCTTCACACCATCCCGGGAGAGGACGTGGTCGTGGTACCATCACACCCAGAGGGTCTGGCTAGTGGTTGGCCACCACACAGGCCCCCCTCTACTACGCCCAAGCCCTCCTAGTGTGGTTTTGCAGGGCCATGTCCGTCCAGTTGGAGAGAGGATTCAATTTCATCTCTCTCACTGACATTCCATCACAATGGACAAATGAGTCTTGCAGATCATACGGAAGGGCTAGTCCCTCCCCTTCCAGTCTTTTCCTCCCTCTATCCCTCTGACAAAAGAACAGCTGATGGAGGACCATTTGGTTTTGCTCCACGAGGAAGTTACAGCTCTCTTTGCCAGGGGGACCATAGAAAGGGTCCCGATGTCAAAAGTAGGCAGTGGTTGTTATTCCCGCTACTTTCTGATTCCCAAAAAGTACAAGGGCCTTCGCCTATCTTCGATTTAAGGGACGTCAATTTCTTCTTCAATAAGGAGAAATTCAAGATGCTCACTCTTGCTCAGGTCTTGTCTGCCCTAGACCAAGGAGAGTGGATGGTAGCGTTGGACTTGCAGGATGCATATTTTCATATCCCTATCCTGCCTGCCCACAGGCGTTACCTGCGGTTCAAGGTGGGCCATAAGCACTTTCAGTTTGCTGTGCTCCCTGTCGATCTCAACAGTGCCCCTCAGGTGTTCACAAAGGTGACTGCGGTGGTAGCAGCTCATCTGCGTAGGTCAGGGATTTCAGTCTTCCCCTACTTTGCCGATTGACTGGTGAAGGCTCCCACGCCCCAGGCTCTCGTCACCCATCTCCAGACGACGGCGAACCTCCATCTTTCGCTGGACTTCACTCTCAATGTGCGGAAGCCACACCTGACTCCCATCTCAGAAGCTCACTTTCATCGGAGCTGTTCTGGACACAGTGCAGTATCGGGCCTATCCTCCCGAGCAGCGAGTCCAGGATATTCAGATTATGATACCGATGTTTCGGCCTCTGTCCTGGATTTCAGTGAGACAGACTCTGAGGCTGTTGGGTCTCAAGGTTTCCTGCACCCTGTTAGTCAAGCATGCCAGATGGCATATGAGGGCTCTGCAGTGGGATCAGAAATTCCAATGGGCACAGCATCAGGGAAATCTTACCAATGTGGTTCAGATCTCAGAGGGGACTGCAAAGGATCTGCAGTGGTGGCTAGTGAACTGCGATTGGGTCAAAGGCAGACTCCTCTCCCTTCCCCAACCAGATCTCACAGTAGTGACAGATGTGTCACCCCTGGGATGGGGCAGCCATTTGGGAGAGGTGGAGATCAGGGGTCTCTGGTCTCTGGCGGAATCTGGGCTCCATATCAACTTGTTGGAGCTTCGGGCGATCAGACTAGCATTAAGGGCATTTCTTCCTGTTGTGAAAGGGAAGGTAATGCAGGTGTTCACGGACAACACCACCGCAATGTGGTACAGCAACAAGCAGGGCGGTGTGGGGTCGTGGACCCTTTGTCAAGAAGCTCTGCGTCTCTGAACATGGCTGGAACAGCAGGGCATAACCCTGGTGGTTCAACACTTGACAGGTTCTCTGAACACCAGGGCGGACAAAGTCAGCCGACGATGCTAAGCAGATCACAAACTGTATCTCCATCCTGAGGTGGCGCAAGGACTCTTTCAGCAATGGAGAGAGCCTTGGTTAGATCTGTTCACCTCCATAGAGAACGCACAATGTCAGCAGTTTTGTGCGTTGGAGTTTCCAAGTGGGCTATCACTAGGCAATGCTTTTTGACGCAAGTGGAGTTCAGGCGTCCTGTACGCCTTTCCGCCCATACCACTTCTGCCCAGAGTTCTAAAGAAAATCAAGAACGACCAGGCCCAAGTAATCCTAGTGGCTCCGGTTGGACACAGAGAGTCTGGTATCCGAAGCTTCAGAAAATGAGCATCAGTCCTCCAGTCAGGTTGCCTCTTCGGGAGTATCTTCTGCCGCAGCAGCAGGGGAACGTTCTTCACCCAAACCTGTCAACCTTGCGGCTTCATGCGTGGAGGTTGAGCAGTGAAAGTTGATGGTTTATGACCTCCCTTCTGAAGTTTGTGATGTCATTCTGGCAGCCAGGCGTCCCTCTACTAAGACGATTTACGCCTGCTGGTGGAACATTTTGTTTCATATTGTACAGAAAGGTCTATTGATCCTCTGTCTATCTAATATCCTTTTGTTTATTCTATCTCTCGCCCAACAGGGTTCCTCCTTAGGGACTCTCAAGGGCTATCTTGCTGCCTTATCGGCTTTCGTATGCTTGCCCGATCAACCATCTTTGTTTAAGTCTCCCATCGTACAAAGATTTTTAAAAGGGCTTGTGCATATGTTTCCACCTGTGCCTTTTGTCATGCCCCAGTGGGATCCTAATCTTGTTCTTACTTTCCTAATGTGTGCTCCTTTTGAGCCCTTACATAACTGTCCTCTCTGGCAGCTCATTATCAAAACAACCTTTTTGGTGGCAATTACATCTGCCTGGAGAGTGAGTGAGCTGCAGGCTTTATCATCGAAACCACCGTATCTCACAATATATCCTGATAAAGTAGTCCTCGGAACTACTCGTGCCTCTTTCCTCCCCTAGGTGGTGACTTCTTTCCATCTGGGTCAAAATATCACCCTGCCCACCTTCTTTGCGCTACCGCATCCCTCTAAGGAAGAGGAGCGTCTCCTTCGCTGGACCCCAAAAGAGCGTTATCGTTCTACCTTGACTGCACAAAAGAGTTCCGGGTGGATGACCAACTCTTTGTAGGATGCGTTAGTGCAAAGAAGGGTCGGGCAGTACAGAAACTGTCCATTTCACGCTGGGTCGTTCTCTGTATAAAGATTTGCTACGCTTTGGCCAAGAAGCAGCTTCCGGAGGGTTTGAGGGCTCACTCTGGCAGAGGAAAAGCTGCTACCACTGTGTTAGCTTGTGGCGTGCCGGTACCTGACATCTGGCAAGCGGGAACGTGGGCTTCGTTGCACACGTTTGCGAGACACTACTGCCAGGATAGCCAGGTGAGGAGAGAGGGGCATTTTGCTCGCTCGGTCCTGCAGGACTTCCTGGTATGAAATATATCCTCAAGACCCACCACCTGGAGTTATAGCTTGGGTATCTATTCTAAAGTAAGGAATCTGCAGCTAGAAGTCTCTATCAGATGAACAAGTTACTTACCTTCGGTAACGAATTATCTGGTAGAGACTGTAACTAGCTGCAGATACTTTACACCCACACAAGCCTCCCCGCTCTGGGGATATATATATATATATATATATATATATATATATATATATACACATAAGTTTTGGTTTTTTTGCCTTTCTCAAGGGCATGTCTTTTTCTTCAAACAATCAAGTGAAAAAACGAAATGCTGTTGGTTCTTCCATGACTCTGTGCTTCTGGCGTGGAAAGATGTGGAAAAAGAACTGCGCTGAGGTGGCGTCTATATAGACATCCATGATGTCAGACGGCTCCAACGACGCTGACTACACCACGCAGAGCCGGACGACGCTCCCGGATCCGAACGACGCCACCTGATGGTGCGCGCAGGGTAAAATTCCGGATTTGAAGGTGACGCCAGGCAATTCTACAGTAAGGAATCTGCAGCTAGATAGTCTCTACCAGATAATTCATTACAAAAGGTAAGTAACTTTTTCTTGACACCAATCAATATGTCGTGGGCATTGGGTTATAGGAATTCCACATCGCTGTGTAACGTATAGCTTATAGCAGACAGCTCAGCTGATCACAAGTGCTCGAGAGTTTGGAGGTTAACTGTGCAGCCCACTCCTGCATCCATAATTCCTAGGTTACTGAGACCAGGAATATTGAAACCCGCAAACTCTGGGGTTGGTGTTAATGGGGATTACAAGTAGGACCATGAGGTTCCACTGAAAAAATGAAGAAATACTGGGGAATTGGTAATTCAGCATCTGATTTTCCCTGTGGTTTTTAATCACCCAAAGATTTTGGCAGCTTCAAATGGAAACACAAAGTGTGTGCAATGTTCATCTGGATTTTGTCATTCTAATGTGACCAGTAGCTCCCGCTGTTGACCACATCGGATTTAAGTGGGCACTCATAATAAAGGTATAAGAGTTTTTTTTTTTTTTACACTTAACTTGCATTCCAGGACTTCTGTTATGACATGCTCTGATAACGTTATTGGATTAACAAAAACATCAATGTACAGTTTATAGTTAGGTGAAAATGTCATTTAAAACATATTTTTGTAAACTAAAAAAAAAACTCACATTCTTCATACTATAACTCGTGCCCCAGCCATGCACAGTGTTGTCTTCAACAATGTAATTTCAGATGTTGTAATAATGTTACCTCTGATGTCATAGAGCATATCATGAGTGATGTAACATGGGAAATAATTTGTACTGCATGGCAAGGGCGCGAGTTATAGTTACTTTACTGAGTTGTAGTTACTTGAGAGAAATATACCTGCTATATTTCAGTGCTTTTTTAAGTTTAAAATGCTATGTTTTATCTCACATTTTCACCTCACTGTAACGCCCCTTTAACTTATTTTTTTCAGTGGATTTCTAAGGTTTTTATCTGATAGAGACTTCTAGCTGAAGATTCCTTACCTCTGAATTTCCTGAGGCGTCAAACTGGATCTGGAAACTTTTCCTCAAGCAGTACCCCTCTATCAGGTTTCTCTATTCGGTTTCACATGGTGTCATGGGCATCGTTGGTGCCGGATGTGACATCGCGGTCACCTATATGAACACCACCCAGGCATGCTGACATCAGTTCTTTTCTTTCCATGCCAGTTAGTGCAGATCCGGAGAGAGCTTGCCCAACCGTCACTATTTGACTTTCTTTTTTGTGCGTTTCATCCAGGAAGGCAGGGTTCAAATTGTCTGGCGCCTGTCATTGCGCCATGTTGGTTACAGATCCTCACCTCATCTGCTTCTGGTATCTTGAGCACGAACACAACTTGAAGGGAGGGGTCCTTAAAGTTGCTTGCGGCCCAGTAGTCAACTCCAGCATTCGCGACTCCTCTGAGGTCTCAGTCCCTGTTGAGAAGGAGGTCACAGGACTGCTCCAGGAGGCCCAAGTCCTCTTCGTCACCCTCGTGGTCCACGGGACCCTCGGTGAAGAGGTACAAGAAGAAGACGAAGTCCAAGCGGACTTTACCTTGTCTGTTGCCTGATGCGACAAGTGGGATACATCTGCGTTCCAGGCAAGGTTCTGTGGAACCATTGCCAAGTCCAACTCCACGCCTCCCTCTGTTTCCGGCAGTCGAGGCGACATCTCCTCAGGTAAAGTAATTTTACAAGGCCATGCGCTGTGTATTTGAGCAGGCCGACACCTCTGGCATGCCTTAGGGCCCCGTGGGGTTGGAGAAGGCCCCATCAGGTTCTGTGCTGACGGCTTCGACCTCGGCTCCGATGGGGTCTCATAGATCCAGCTCCAGATCTGGACAGGCTCTGGTCATACCTAGGTGACCTTCTCCGGCACCGGTCCTGACGCTGATGTTCCTGGCGCCTACTGGTGGCACCATCCCCATTCTGATTCTTGATGATTCTCAGCCGGAACAGCATCACACAACACAGATTCCTGCGCCAACAGTGCCCACGGGTCCCAGATTGTTGCCTGAGCCTTATTTTTCACAGCCAGGCATGGGAGAATATTGGGAGGAGTCACTTGACCCTTTAGAACACCAGGTAGAAAGCTCTTTGGACTGGTATGAGGATACTGGGGAAGCCATTGGACTGGACACCTCTCCAGGTTCTGGAATGCTCTCTCCCCCTACAGTGGCTATGGAGGAGAGAGATTCCTATTCAATGGTGGTGTGTAGAGCAGCAAAGCTCCTCGACCTTGAACTGACTTTGGTGGCTGTCATAACAAGCATCTTTACTGAAGTGCTTCAGCCTGGGGCTTCTAGGAACCCTTCCTGCCCTTCAATGAGGCACTTACTGACGTCCTGCTGGGAACTTGGTCCAAGTCCAGCACAGGGATTCCAGTAAATAGGACAGTTGCCTGCTGCCATAGCCATGCACCGGGTGATCCTAGTTTCTTCAGTCAACACCCCACTTCTGAGGGCTTGGTAGTCCAAGCCTCAACTTCCCATGGCGCATTCCCTTCTGCTCCTCCAGACAGTAAATCAAAGAGGCTGGACCGTCTTGGGAAGAAGATGTTTTATTGTACCAGCCTGGGACAGAGGTGAATGAACACCTTGTGCTTATTGGGCCGTTTCTCACACACCATTTGAGATGCCATTGCACATGTGCTGCCTTAGGTCCAGATGGAGTCCCTGGCCATAATCTCCCAAGCAGTAAAAGAGGGTAGGGGCGCAGCAAAGTTCCCCAATTGGTGTGGCCTGATACTTCTGAATACCTGGGCAGAGCAGTTGGGTCAACGTGGCCTTTCAGCATCACATGTTGCTGAGAACATCTGCCTTTTTGGGGGATGTCCAGGCAAACCTTATGAACATGCCCTTAAATGGAACTCGCTTGTTTGACGAGAAGGCAGACACGGTGCTGGAGCGCTCAAAGGACTCATGGGCTAGGGCCGAGTCCTTGGGCCTCTCAGCGACCATCCGTCTGCTTTATGCCTTTCACCCCTTCCATAGATATGGAAGGGACGTGGCACCGTGCCAGCCCTATACCAGCCTCTCTCCTGTGCAACCCCTCCGGGCTATGCAAGGACATGGGCGCAGTGCCTTCAGACCTAGAGGGTCTGGAAACCTGAAGTCTTCCGCCACCCAGCCCCCTGCAGCTGCAGCCTCAAAGTCCTCCTAGTTTGGTTCTGCAAGACCATACTTGCCCAGTTGGAGGAAGAATTCAATACCATCTCCTCCACTGGCAGTCTATTACATTGGATGCTTGGGTACTGCAGATCATCTGGAGGTGCTGTGCCCTGCCTTTCTGATCCTTTCCTCCCCTAATACCGCCAACATTAGAACAGTTGGCCCAGGATCATTTGTCTCTGCTTCAAGAAGAAGTTAAGGCTCCCTTGGCCAAGGAAGCCATAGAATGGGACCCAATATCAGGAGTAGGCAGTGGTTGTTATTCCCACTACTTTCAGGTTCCCAAAAAAAACAAGAGCCTTCCCCCTATTCTAGACCTACAGACTGTCAATCTCTTCCTCAAGAAGGAGAAGTTCAAGATGCTCATGTTGGCCCAGGTCTTGTCTGCTCTAGACCAAACCGACTGGTTGGTAGTGTTGTACTTGCACAATGCATATTTTCACATCCCCATCCTGTCTGCCCACAAGCGTTAACTGCGGTTCAAGGTAAGCCACAAGCACTTCCAAATCACTGTGCTGCCTTTTGGCCTTACCCACGCCTTTCAGGTGTTCACCAAGCTGATGGCAGTGGGCGCAGCTCATCTGCTGAGGCTAGGGGTGTCAGTCTTACTCTACCTCAGTGACAGCTGTTGAAGGCAGCCTTTCCCCAGATGTTTGTCTCCCATCTTCAGAGTACGGCGGACCACCTGCATTAGCTGGGGTTCACTGTAAACATGCCGAAGTCACACCTGACTCCCTCTCGGATATTCTCTTTCGTAGGAGTTGTTCTGGACACAGTGCAGTTTCAGGCTTATTCTCCTGAGCAGCGAGTCCAGGATATTCAGGTTATGATACCAATGTTTTGGCCTCTATCATGGTTTTCGGTGAGGCTGACTCTTAGGCTGTTGTGCCTCATGGCCTCCTGCATTCTGCTGGTAAATCATGGCAGAAGGCATATGCGGACGGTCCCTGCAGTGGACCTGGAGTTCCAGTGGGCGCAGAATCGGGGAAATCTCTTTGACTTGGTCAAGATCTTGGAGGGAACTGTGAAAGACCTGCAGTGGTGGATTAACAACCGTGATTGAGTCAGAGGCAGACACCTCTTCCTTCCCTAAATAGACCTCACAGTAGTGACAGATGCCTCTCTTCTGGGATCGGGCGGCCATCGGGGAAAGGTAAAGATCAGAGGAATCTGGTCACCGGTGGAATCCGGGCACCACATCAACCTGTTGGAGCTCCAGTCGATCCGACTAGCATCAAGTTCATTTCTTCCCTCTGTCAAGGGAAAGTTAGTGCAGGTGATGTTTATGAACAATGCCACTGCCATGTGCTACTGCAACAAGCAGGACGGGGTGGAGTCGTGGGTTCTTTGTCAAGAGGCCCTGCATCTTTGGACATGGCTAGAACAGCAGGGACGAGTAGTGTCTCCACTCAAAAGTGGCACAAGGACTCTATCTGCAGTGTGGAGAGAGCCTTGATTAGATCTGTTCGCCTTCGAAAAGAACATGCAATGTCAGCAGTATTGTGTGCTGGTGTTTCCAAGGCAGCAATCGCTCAGCAACACCTTTCGTTGCGAGTGGGGCTCAGACTTGCTGTACGCTTTTCCATCCATACTACTCCTGTCCAAGTTCTCAAGAAGATCGAGAATGATTGGGCCCAATTAATCCTTGTGGCTTCGGACTGGGCAAGGAGAGTCTAGTATCCCGAGCTTCTAAAGATAAGCATTGAGCCTCCAATCAGGCTGCACCTTTGGGAGGATCTTCTGTCACAGCAGCAGGGGAGGGTTCTCCACCTGAACCTGTCAACTCTGCACCTTCATGCATGGAGATTGAGCAGTGATAGTTGACAGCCTTTGACATTCCTCCCGAAGTCTGTAATGTTATTCTGGCAGCCATGTGTTCCTCCACCAAAACGGTGTACGCCTGCTATTGGCAAAAATTTGTAAAATATTGTACAAAGAAGCCTTTAGATCCTATTTTGGATTCTCTTTCTAATGTTCTTCTTTTCATTCTGTCTCTTGCCCAGAAGGGCTCTGCTCTAGGCACTCTTAAGGGCTGTCTGCTTTATCCACTTTTCTGCATTTGCCTGGCAGTTCCCTATTGTTAATAGGTTTATAAAAGAGCTTATACATTTGTTTCCCCCTTCGGCTTTTATTATGCCTCGGTGGGACATGAACCTGTTTCTCACGTACCTCATGTGCGCTCCGTTAGAGCCACTTCACAACTCTCCTCTCAGGCTGCCCACCATCAAAATAGCCTTTCCTGTGGCCATTACATCTGTCCGGAGGACGAGTCAGCTGCAGGCCTGGTCATCAAGCCTCCACATCTCACAGTATTTCCTGACAAAATGGTGCTTCACACCGTGTCTCTTTTCTCCCAAAAGTGGCGACCCCATTTTATTTGGGACAGACTGTCACCCTGCCTACCTTCTTTGCTTCTCTGAATCCCTCTAAGAAATAGGAGCGACTCCACTGCCTGGACCCAAAAAGAGCATTGCCGTTCTACCTTGACAGCACAAAAGAGTTCCAGGTGGATTACCAGCTCTTTGTGGGATATTTGGGAGCAAAGAAAGGTCAGGCAGTACAGAAATGAACCATTTCGAACTGGGTCGTTCTCTGTATAAAGATCTGCTACAGTTTCAAAGAGGAGGGAGCACACTGCCTGCACTCCAGCAACAACGTATAACCCCAAAGCATCATGGTAAATGCAGTAAATTTGTAGTCTGTTCAAAAAGTAAAAAGAGTCTTTCACCTCCGTAGGTGCAGCAAGTGCTGTACATCCCTGTACACGTGTTTCTGGGTTTAGCCCGTCATCAGCATGGAGCAGCGTGGACTAGGGGCTTGCTTGGAATGCCGCCAAATGTCTTCTCGGGTTTAAGTACCGCTCATGGTGCACAGGTGCCTCCCAAGGCTTGTCAGCCGTGGCTCAAGGGAGCCGTCAAAAGACAGTTTCAAAGAGAGGGAGCACACTGCCTGCACTCCAGCAAAAAAGTATAACCCCCCTGGAATGTCCAGCCTGCTCTGGATGAGGTGTTATCACCTCCAACCAAAGCCGGTTGGCCCTCACCTCAGGGAGCCAGAACTCATTCTAGGGTGGCTGCATTGGTTTGTACCAGTCAGTGAACACACCAGTAGCTGTGAAGGTTTTGAGAGGGTACCTCTAAGGTGACCTCTGTGTGGATTTATTAATAAATCCATCACTGGGATCTGTGAGGGTTTATTATTCTGAGATGTTTGATACCAAACATCCCAGGGTTCAGAGAAACCATCATGTAGCTGGGGAACTCGTAATGACCAGTGTTCAGCACATGCAATTATAATGGCTTCGCTGTGCACTTACTATGTCTCAGAATTGAGAGACACAGCAGGTGTATATCTGCTATGCATATATGCACTTACATATGCATGGATGCACCTAGCTTTAGGGGTGGCTTACACCTGGCCCATGCAGTGATAGGGGACCTGGCACACAGGGATGTGTGACAGGTCGTGTTTTCAATTTAACCTGCACCAACACACGCAGTCTGCAGTGGCAGCACCTTGTGGATTAGGTGATGGGTCCCTGAGGGTGGCACAATTGGTGCTGGAGCCCTCAGATACCTTCTTTAGTACCCCAGGCCCCTAGGTGCCAAGGGCTACCATTTACTACGGACTTGCAGTGGTAGCTAAAGAGTTTGCCGATTGTGCAAAACAACTGTGCAGTTTTAGGGAATACATTTAGTACTGTTTAGCAGGGACCAAGGGCACTAACAGCATAGCTACCTCAAAAAACAGGCAACAAGTGGGGGCTAACCATGTCAAAAAGAGTGCTTTCTTACAATAACGTTACTTTAACTTTGTTTTTTTTTTTTGTGTGTGAATTTCTAGTGTTAGTTTGTAAAGTTAAATAACATTTGATTACGCTTTGTAAAGCCCACCCATGCCACTCGCAGCCTTCGGGCCAGGGTTGTCCCCACAATCTGGCCTACCCCCCGACTTGCACTGCCTCTTTATATATATTATTTTGCTCCCATAGGTGTCCAACTAGAAGCACCCACAAGAGTCCAGGGGCCCTTGCTGGTTCTCGCAGGATCACATTTATTATTTATTTTTTTACATTTGAGATCCCCCCACATGGTCCAGGGTGTCAGTTTACCACTACCCTGCCGTCTTAAACTTCTATTTTTAATTTCAGGACACGGGTACAAAGTTCCTGTGTCCTGAAATGGTGTCCGCAACATTTCTCTTCATGTTGCCAACAGCCAATCAGAGGGTGACAGCCTACTTTGACAAAAAGCCCCACAACCATTCAGATGGCTCCATTTTTTAATCTGCGTGGCCACTGGACTCTTGTGAGGCACTAGCAAACCAAACCATCCAGATATACAAATATATTTGAACTTTCATTTCTCAAAAACTACTGAATGAATTTACACCAGATCATGAAAAGCACACTTTCTGGCCCAAGATCTAGCTTCTTGCCAGATTTGGTGTAATTACATTCAGCCATTTTTGCTGTAGTCCTTTTAAAAAAAAAAAAAAAGTCTGTGAAAAATGCATGGGGATTTTGTGTTTTGGGGCCACCCTTTTTCTCAGCCCCCGCTTGATGGATCACCCCAATACCTTCCACGAAGAAGCTAAGCAAAGAAGAGCGACTTTTTGGAAATATTTATCAAATGGTGCCAAAGATACTAGCAAACCAAAAAATACATGTCCTATGGAAACACCATCTTAACTATAACTACTATGTGGTGACTAGTGACCGACACTGATATATATAAAAATAGGGAAGTTATATTCACAGAATGGAGAAAAAGTGTATCTCATAGAGACTTCTAGCTGCAGCTGCCTTACCTTAGAATTCCCTGGCGTCAGCTTCGAATCTGGAGTTTTTTATGAGCAGTACCCTGCGCTCGCGCCATCGGACGGCGTAGTTCAGATCCGCGTGTGTCGACCAGCTCTGCGTGCGTCGTCTGCATTGTTGGAGTCGTCTATGACGTCACGGTTGTCGATATAGAAGCCGTCTCAGCGCACGTACATCAGTTCTTTTCCTTCCGTGCCGGTTAGGCGCAGTTTGGAAAGAGCTACCCTGCTTCGACGGTTTGTCGACGTTTTTTTTTACTGTTTGGAGTCATGTCTTCGAGAAAGACAGGATTCAAGCCGTGTGGTGCGTGTCATCGCACCATGTCGGTGACGGATCCGCACCGAGTTTGTCTTTGGTGCTTGGACAAGGACCACGATTCCACCTCGTGCTCCGATTGTCGGGCCATGGCGCCGAAGGCCTTGAGGGAGAGATCCCTTAAGCTTCTTGCAGCCTGACATTCGTCTTCGGTCAGCGCGACTCCGCGGAGGTCACGGTCTCGCAGTAGGAGGAGGTCGCAGCACCGCTCCCGGAGCCCCAAGTCCTCTTCCTCGCATTCGAGGTCATCGGAAGGTAAGAGGCACAAGAAGAAGAAGAAGTCCAAGCAGACTTCGTCTTCGCCACGCCTGTCGACCGACGAGGCGTCTAGGGAACGTCGACGTTCCGAGCGTGGTTCTGCGGAGCCGGCACCAGGGTCGACTCCCCGTCTTCCCCCCTTTCCAGGGACCGGATCGACCCCCGCTCAAATTAAAGAATTTTACGAGGCCATGCGTCTCGTCTTTGAGCGGGCTGTACCCTCGGGTGGGTCTTCGGGCCCGCGGGGTCAGCAGGGGCCCCTTCGGATTCGACGCCGGCGGCTTCGGCGGCATTGGGGACCTCAGGATCCGATAACGGATCTGGACCGGCGCCGGTATCACACAGTCGATCTCCTTCGGCGCCGGGTCCGACGTCGACGATTCCGCCACCGGCGCCCACCGGTGGCAGCGCCATCCTTATTCCAGATGATCCGGAGCCGGAGCGACGTCATACGATGTCGACTCTGACTTCGACGGAGCCGATTCGGCCCAGATCATTGTCTGAGCATTATTTGGAACAGCCAGACGCAGGAGAGGAATGGGAGGGGTCTGAGGACCCTTTAGAATCAGTATTGCAGCAGGACTGGTATGTGGATCTAGGGGAGGCCAGTGGACTGGACACATCTCCAGATACTGGTATGCTCTCTCCTCCTAATGTGGCTACAGAGGAGGGGGCTTCTTTCGCTATGGTGGTGCGTAGGGCAGCTGAGGTCTTGGACCTAGATTTGCCTGCGGTGCCAGTCAGGACAAATATCCTGACAGAAGTGCTTTAGCCGGGGGTGTCAACATTGGAACCGTTGTTGCCCTTCAATGAGGCTCTTACAGACGTCCTTCTGGGTACGTGGTCCAAACCCAGCACAGGGGCTCCTGTGAATAGGACGGTCGGCCGCCGCCATAGACCCGCTCCCAGCGACCCTAGTTTCCTGACACAACACCCCACTCCTGTGAGCTTGGTTGTCAAAGCCTCTACTTCACGTAGTGCCTTCCCTTCCGCTACCCCGGATAGGGAATCCAAGAGGCTGGATCAGCTTGGGAAGAAGATGTTTTCTTCCTCCAGCCTGGCATTAAGGTCTGTAAACACCTCTTGCCTATTGGGCCGTTATTCCCATACTTTATGGGATACGGTGGCGCAAGTGCTGCCCCAGGTCCCGGAGGGCGTACGGGACACTCTCACCCAGGCGGTAAAGGATGGGAGAGATGCAGCCAAGTTTACAATCCGTTGTGGCTTGGACACGACCGACTCGTTGGGCAGAGCGATTTCATTGTCAGTGGCCCTTCGTCGCCACGCCTGGCTACGTTCTACTGGTTTTTCAGGGGATGTCCAGTCCAGCTTGATGGACATGCCCTTTGATGGCTCTCG